>NC_135334.1:13114640-14558197 GCF_023851605.1 Tamandua tetradactyla | reverse complement strand
ATTTTGGGTGTAAAAACAGAAGAATAACAGAGGTCTATGAAGGACAGATTAAAGAGGAAAAAATACATAGGTGTTTGCAAGTGAGAATTCAGGCCAATGAGAGTGAGCAAGCCTGAATTTCCCAGCACAGTGATAATATACATTGCTAGAAACAGGAAGAACAGAGGGAGTTGGAGATCTGAATTGTCTGTTAATCCCACCAGTATGAATTTAGTCACAAAAGAGCCATTTTCAGTAGCCATTCTTCTATGGAGGATCTGTGAGGACAAGAGAAAAGACTTGCATTAGAGGGCAACCAAAGTCTTCACACAGGTATATCTTCTCCCACATTAGTCAGCTCTACTTTGAAAATGTATTGAGTCTAGCCCAACTTGGACCCATAGAATCTGTCTTTAAACCTGATAGCAAGTAATACCAATTTATCCTTATTAGAATCCTTAAAACTAGTTATAGTGAACACACTTGGAACTTACCCTACAGTGTGAATGCAAGTGCTGCCATAGTAAAACAGGACAGCTGGAAAAACTGAGAGAAAAGAGAGAAGAAAGATAGAACAGGACAGAAGTATTCTCTCTCATCACATCATCTCTTTTTTCACATGAACTCTCCTCTCAACAGTAAAACTGGAGAAAGAGGCCCTGGCAGCCTGTAACTGGCTTCTAATGCAGATTACATACTGCTGGTATGGGAATCATGAATATTGTTTCTGGTCCAAAATTAAAGGACCTGTGTCTAGGAGAAGTCCAGCAACTGCCCCAAATCACAAACAAAAGCCATTTCTAGAAAAATGAGAGTTGTCTCCATGGAGAGGGAACTTACACACTAAGGTATGGAAACACTGAGGCCTCTGTGTCTATGAATATTCCTTGCTGTTCCCTTAAACAGATTCTTCCACCTGATTCACTTGCATGTCTGGACTATACAACATAGGAGACAAAACAGCAAAACTTAATCCCTGGATTTCCATCTCAACCTAAGAAGGACATATACAATGAAATTCAGGCACTCACCACCTTTAAGCCAGAAGACCTCTGAGCTGCCTGCTTGCTGTGTTTTACCCAAGTGGCTTTCTAAGAGCAACTTCAAATGAAGATTTCATTGCCTTTGATCTTAAGAGGATGCATACAAGCCTTAATTTCCAATATGCCCTGGAAATCATTCAGCACTAGAGATCATATCTTCTGATTTTATTTGGGAGACTGTAACCATCAGATTAAAAAAATGAGCATGTTTTGGAAAAGATGCAGAAGATTTGATGTTAGTTTAATAATACAGCACACTTGTTTATAAACAGGGTAGTAACTTGTACAGTCCTCTTCTCTAGAGAACAGATTCTATGTGTAATGGCAAAATTAGGGCATTGTGTTTACTATGAAATTTCTTTCATTCCTGAGGGACTCAATATTTTTCTCATATTTGCGCTTCACTCTAGGGATTGCACATCCCCAATGCAGAGCTAAATTTGAACTTGCATATCCCTACCACCTTCATTTATGAGGGGAAATCTGCTTAATGTATTATTTTCTTTCCTTCTTTCTTCCCACATCTTAATGATTATTTCAATATGGATTCTGCCTATAGCCCTCTTTATTAGAAAATTCCCAGGTATTATAATAACTGACTGCAGTTATTGTTTCTTCTGGGATATATATATAAATAATTTTTAATGCATTGACTTCCTTCCACTATCTTTACCTCCAAATACCTAAAGGAAATTTCTACCCATAGGATATTAGGTCTTTATACATAACTTTTCAGTAACCGAGATCACCAATTTCTTCTCATCATAATAGTTGAGAACTTAGGCTCTGGAGTTAGAAGATGTGTTTGTTGCCTATTTCTTTATGTAGTAACTAAGATCTTGGGCAAGTTACTTAAACTTTTTCTGACTCACAGAGTTTGCAAGATAAGGATGGGAATAATTACATCTCTTTCATTATGTTGGAATGTTTAGTTGAGCTGGTATAAGTCCAGTCCTTAAAACAATGCACTGCATATGGTAAATGTTTAATAAAATCACTGTCACAATTTAAGTTCTCATACCTTCCAGTAGATGATCCATCATAACATTCATCAGACATTATTCCTTTGCTTTTAATTTCTGTGCTCTTCCATAAACTGAAAAAAAGCTCTGTAGGGACAAACACCACTTCTTTACTTCTTTACTGGTAGTAAGGCCAGTACAGATGACATAGAAGAGGACTCAAAAATATTTGTGAAATTAAGCTTTTTGCTTTAGAACCTTCAGAATATTTTCACACGTGCCATATGCTAAGGAATAGAATCTAGCACTAACAATGTCCTCCACACATTTCCACAGCCACTACCTAAATTTAGGAACTTTTTAGGTTTCTAGCTGATCTTTATTACTGAGCTATAATGGCTTCTAACTATTATTGTAAAATTTCCCACACACTCTAATTCAGCCATCTACACTGCTGTTAAAATAATGTCTGAAAATCTAACTCTGTCTCTTCCTAGCCTAAGACTTTTCAGTGCTTTTCCATTGCCTACTGAATATTTGAAGCTTATAATAAAAGCATAAGTCTCAAAAGCTATCATTCTGCCTGAATTAAACTTTAAGAAGAATTTAAGTCAGAGTAGAAGCAGTGAAAGAAGTATTCTCATTCATTGAAATATTTTGAGCATATTAAACATTTTGCAAAATCTGAACTTTCTCAGGAAATATAAGAAAGAGAACTTTGGAAAATATTTACATTTTAGGGAAAATATCAGTTTAATGAATTATGAACACAGGTAGGTGAAATAGATGATGTCATGGTCAGGTTCATGTGTCAACTTGGCCAAGTGGTGGTTGGGTAAGTTCTGGCTTGTCTGTTGTGATGAGGACATTTTGTAGAATTAAATCATGATCATGTCAGCTGCATCCAAAGCTGATTCCATTTGTAATCAGCCAAAGGGGCATGTCTTCTGCAATGAGTGATGCTTAATTTAATTACTGAAAGCCTTATAAGGAGGATTCAGAAGAGACAGGCTCTTCCTGTTTCAGCTGGCAAGCCTCTCCTGTGGAGTTCATCCAGACCCTCCATCGGAATTGTCAGCTTCACAGCCTACTCTGCAGATTTTAGACTCTGCGTTCCCATGGTCATGTGAGACACTTTTATAAATCTTACATTTGTGAATGTTCCCTGTTGATTCTGTTTCTCTAGAGAACCCTAACTAATACAGATGATATTTCAAGTTTAATTTTCAATCTTCACAAACTACACTTCTGGTCATAATAAATTAGACTTTTCATCAATATTTATAAAAATGGAACAAGAAATTCCCCAAGACATTTATCTATTAAAATAATTTTTAAAATGTTTATCCCATCAATTACCCCTTACGCATGCTGTGATTTATGAAGCTTCTATCTTCAAGCTATTGAACACACAATTAAAAACTGAATTAAATAAAGGAATGCTTGTTTACACCTGACAATAAATATGGATTTAAATGGTCATGTATTGTTTCAACAACTCAGCACTGCCATCATGATACCAGGATTTTCTGTCCTATCATCCTCAATCTGTTGGACTTATACCTCAGGCTTGCCATCTTTTGGCCACAAAATGTCAGTCACAGCTCCAAGAATCATATCTTCACACACCTATATCCAAAAAAGAGAGCAAGAAAATAAGAAAAAGAAGTTCCCTCACTTGTCTTTCCCTGTATATAAAAAGTAAATTTGGTACAGAAGTCAATACATGACTTTCCCTTATGCTACTTTAGTGAGAATTATGTCAACAAGCCAAGATTTGCTGCAAGGTAAACTGGAAAAAAATGGTATCTCCAATGTTTAACCCTCTATCATGAAAAGAGGATTCTGATGTAAGGTAGTAAATGAAGGTATGAGCATGGTCAATTGCAATAAAGAAAGTTGTGAAATAAGTCTGTAATAAGAAATTGTGTTTATGCACTTTAGGTGTAGAGTACATCTAATTATTTAATAAAGTAAATTTGCTTTTATATATTTTAAATGAACTAGCCTAGCTCAGGATAACCAACACATCATGGAAATATTAATGCATGTGCATATGAACAATAAAAATGCACATATATATGTATATATTTACACACACCTTTTATATATAGTGAAGAGGGGAGCATCACGATATATCTATATAGGGAAGGTTTCCATGTAAGTCAAAAAGCATCGCTGTCATGGTCAGGTTCATGTGTCAACTTGGTCAACTGGTGGCACCTGTTTGTCTGGTTGGGCAAGTGCTGGCCTGTCTGTTGTGATGAGGACAATTCATAGAATTAAATCATGATCAAGTCAGCTGCATCCACAGCTGAGTCCATTTGTAACCAGTCAAGGGGAGTGTTTCTGCAATGAGTGGTGCTCAATCTAATCACTGGAAGCCTTTTAAGGAGGATTCAGAAGAGACAGGCTCTCTTTCTGCTTCAGCTGGTGAACCTCTCCTGTGGAGTTCATCCAGACCCTCCATTGGAATCATCAGCTTCATAGTCTGCCCTGTGGATTTTGGAGTCTGTATTCCCAAGGTCACGTGAGACAGTTTTATAAATTTTATTTTTGCGAGTGTTCCCTGTTAATTCTGTTTCTCTAGAGAACCCTAACTAATACAATCACACTCAGGGAGTGCAAGTGTAGTTCAGTGGTAGAATTCTCATTTGTCATGTGGGAGACCTGGGTTCGATTCCTGGTCCGTGCACTTTCCCCCAAAAACAAACAAATAGGCAAAACAAACAAGCAAAAAAACAAACAAAAATTTAACAAATGATGCTTCAATAATAGGATACTTACATGGAAAAATAATAAAATGTGATCCCACCACACAACATACAAAAAAAAAGCATCAGACTCTTAATCCTTTTAAACTGCTCAAAATAAGAAATGGCTACAAAAGCAAAGAAATGATTCATGCTATCACAATTATGGTGACTTTTTTATGGGGAGAAGGAGATTCCTGAACATAAAGAGATGGAAAAATTATTATGCAGTAATTTTTGATGCATAAAAGATAAAATATTCTGGAATTTCAATTTTAGGTGTTTTGTGGAAGCTTCTTCTTTGCTTCTATCTCTTACTTAGGATCTTATCAATATATCATATATAATGTTGAAACTGCTAGACTCAATATATTAGGTAAGAAAAGGAAAATCCATTAGGCACTCTATTGGGTAAATGTTCTAAAATTAAGGGAAATTAATGATATGAACTAAAATTTTAAATACTCCTAAATAACTTCACAATTGCTTGAGGAGTGATAAAAGAGACTCTAGACTCTCTATATGGGATTCTTTGCACCAAACCTGGATTTCCATCTGAATGAGATTCTGTCTGAAAACACTAAAACTTAAAATAAGAGCATGTATTACATGTCTAGCTTGACTGCATTTCTCTCATAGAACTAAAGCTATAGAAACAGAAAGAAGATCTGCCAATCCGTCATTAATGTGACAAGTTATTTCAAGTTTTCAGCTCCTGTCCATAACCAAGTTAGCCATGTGTGCTGGTTTGAAAGGATTTATGTATTCTAGAAAAGTCATGCTTTACTCTTAATCCAATCTTGTGGGAACAACAATTTCTCTTAAACCCTATTCAGCCTGTATGTTGGAAAGGTTGATTAGATTATCTCCATGAAGATGTGACTCACCCAATTGTAGGTGTTATCTTTTGACTAGAGGGAGATGTGACTCCACATTCCATGTGTGTCTTGACTAGTTTACTGGAATCCTTTAAAAGAGGAAACATTTTGGAGAGACTCCATTTTAGGGCCATGACAGAACCTGTGCAGCCAGAGACCTTTGGAGATGAAGAAGGAAAATGTCCCCTGGGTAGCTTCATGAAAAAAGAAGTCTGTAGAGAAAGCTAATAGATGTCACCATGTTCATCATGTGCATTTCCATTTGAGAGAGAAACCCTGGACTTCATTACCTTTTCTTGAGTGAAGGAGACCTCTTCTTGGTGCCTTAATGTGGATGTTTTTATATACTTGCTTTTATCTGGACATTCGCACAGCCTTAGAACTGAAACCTGCAACTTAATAAATTTCCCTTTATGAAAAGCCAATCCATTTCATTCCAGCAGCTAACAAACTAGAGCATTGCTGGTATATTGCATTCCCACAGCTAACAAACTAGAGCATTGTGTTTGAATGTATATCTTTCCTTTGCCCAAACTTGCTACAGATTGAAATTTATGAATAGATCAGAAGAAAATAATATGTGCATTGGTAAAGAACAATGCCATTTCTGAACAACTGGACTCAGAACCCATAATCTGGATGAACATGTGTTATTTCAAGAGAAGCACAGGAAGATGGGGTTAACACTGATGTGAATATTGGCTGTCTGATCAAAGAAGCAGTTACTGCAGAAATTTTTACCTCTGAGACATTGCTAGATATATTGCCTACATGGCATGGAAAATATATCATGCCATAGCAGAGAGGGGACTGGGTCCTCAGGGAAAGGCCTTCTTAAAAATGGCAACTGTACTAACAGAACTTCCTTCTTCATCCAAGTAACTACAGTATGAAATGTAAGTCTGTGTATAGTTTCCCTATGAATAAAGTAGTATAATTACATGGTCTATGGAGATTCTTATGCCACCAAAATATACATCTTATCATTTATAGATTAATGCTTCAGCTGATTCTGATGGAGATTTTAGATAATACTTGAACTAAATAAAAAAAAATGCTGCAGGGATGCTATATAAAAGGTTTGAAGAAAAATGTTTAAAAATCAAATAAAGATCCTGAAATATATATATATGCACCACATGCCATGATTGAACTGATTAAAAATATATTGTCTAATTTTAAAACTGAAGAATTATTATAAATCATAATATGGTAGGAGAAAAACTTAATCCTTTTGTGTTCTCTTTTTACTTTCCCCTTCTCCTCTCACTAGGAAAGGAAACTGAATTCTCTAGAAGAATGTTAATATCTAGTGAGATTTCAAGAGAGAAACAGCTAGAAGTTTATTCTCTTTCTTCCCAACCTTTACACTTATTGCTCCATGTGATTAAAAATGATAAAAATAACTTATAAGCAATCTACAGTCATTCCCATCATCATTTTTTTAACTATAAAGCAATGAGATGAAAAGCCCAAAGAAATGTGGCAAGCATTTGGGTCCAAGTCATACAAATATGTGAAAGAAAATAAAAATCAAAGAGTACAGCACAGAGAAAACAAATTTCCTGCATTTAAATATATTAGAAGAGTATCTTTGTGTTTATGTGAGTATATCTAGGTCTATTGGTATATGGATTTCCTCTCTCTCTATATATATATATGAGTATATTATACATATATCAATGGAATACAATTGAGAGCACAAAAATAAACACACATATTAATGGTCAATTGGTTTTGTTTTGTTTTCTTGCATGGGCAGTCACCAGGAATCAAATCCGGGTCTCCAGCATGGTAGGCAAGAACTCTGCCACTGAGCCACCATGCCCCACCCTGGTCAATTGTTTTTTAACAAAATGCCAGGCAATACAATGAGGAAAGAATAGTCTCTTCACCTATATTGTTGGAACAAAGGAATGAATATAGATATATATGTCATTCAACTAAAAAATTATTACCACAAAATAAATCATAGAACTAAATGCATGAGAACTAAAACTCCTGGGGTGAGAGGGTTTTTTTTTGTTTTTTTTGTGTTTTTTTTTTTGCCTGGGCAGGCACTGGAAAGGTTTGATTCCCGGTGTTTGCCCATGCAAAAAACCAACTCTAAAACTCCTGGAAGAAAATTAATTTTAAAAATTCTAGAAGATAACTTTAGGTTACATAATGCTTTTTTAGATATGACATGATAAGAACAGGCACCAAGGGAAAAAAATAGATAAATTTGATAAGATTGATAAGTTACTCTTCAAAAGTACCAACAGAAAGTGTAATAGCAAAACACATAATAGAAGAAAATATTTGCAAATCACATATCTGAAAATGGCCCAGCATAGGGAATTACAAAGAACTCTCAAATTCAATAATAAAACTAAAATGACCCAATCTAGAAATGGGTAAAATAATCCTGATTAGATATTTCCCCAGAGAAGATATACATATGACCAATAAGCATGTGAAAAGATACTCAATATCATTGATAATTAAGAAAATGCAAATCTAAAATATGATGAGGTGTGACCTCAAGTCTCTTAGAATGACCATAACAACAACAATAAAAAACAAAATAACAAATGCTGGTCAGGATCCAGGCTAATTGGAGCCTTCACACACTGCTGGTAGGGATGTCAAATGTTGCAGCCACTTTGGAAAATAATTCAAAATGACAGTCATAGAATTCCCATATGATGCAGCAATTCTACTCCTACACATATCCCCAAGAAAAATGAAACTAAACATCCACTGGAAAAAAAAAACTTGCACAAGAATATTCAGAGAACATTTATTCATTAAATCACCTCAGTCCATCAACTTACGGATGAATAGAAAGTGTCATATCTATATAACAGAATAGCATTTAGCAATAAAACAGAATGAAATGTAGACACATGCTACAACACATAGGACCTGGAAAATGTTACTTTGCTTGGGAAAAAAATACTATCACACAAGACCACATTATATTATCCCATTCATATGAAATTCCACAATAAACAAATATATAAAAAACTGAAAGCAGATTGGTAGTTGCCTATGGCTGAGTGAACAAAAGGACTGGGGAGTGATGACTAAAGTATATGAGGTTTCTATTTTAGGTGATAAAACTATTCTATATGTGGTTGTGGGAATGATGCACAATCCTGTGAATAAACTACTGGTGAATTATACACTTTAAATGAATGAATTGTAAGGTGTCTGAACAAGCTGTTACCGGCTATTTAAGAAATCAGTAATAATTATAATAGCACCAAAAACATGAAATATTCAGGTGTAAATGTAATAAAATATGTGCATGATCTGTACACCACAGATTGTAAAATGTTAATGAAAATAACCAAAGAAGACACATAAATGAAAAAAAAAGCTATGTTTATGAATTTCAAGATTCGCTACATGTTCATGCTCTTTAACTGATGCACATCCCATTCATTAAATTAAATTCTCAGCAGGATGTTTTACAGAAAGCTGATCTCAAATTAAATCATAAAGCCAAGAGAATGAGAATTGCCAAAATTATTTTACAAGAGGACAAAGATGGAGAATGCACATCACTTGATTTCAAGACTTACATTACATTAATGCTACAAAAATCAAGACAATATTGTAATGGGAAAAAGACAGACAGGTGGATAGGGCTGAATACTGAGTCCACAAATGAACCTACACATATAGAGATAATTGATTTTGAAAAAACTGTAAATGCAATTCCATGGAGAATAGACAAGCTTTTCAAACAATGAGACTGGAACAACTAAATATTCAGGCAAGAAGAAAAATGAGGAGAAGGAAAGATAAAGAAGGAGGAGGAAGAGGACAAGAAAGAGGAGTGGATACTCCATCCATACTTAACACCATTAATAAAAATGAATGATGAACCTAAATATAATGCATAAAACATTACAACATGTAGAAAGAATAAAAGGGAAAAGCTTTGTGATGTGCTGCTGTGATAAATACCTACAAATATGGACAAGATTTTAAATTTGGTGGTAGGTAAAGACTGGAAAAATTTTGAGTCATTTGATAGAAAATGTCTAGATTGTCCAAAGATATTAATAGACACATGGATCTCAAATTCTGATGAAAGCTCAGAAAGAAGGAAGCAAGGAAGTAGGGAAAGTTTCTATCATTGAAGAATATACATATTATAAATAGAATGTTAGAAATGTGAATGGTAAAGATGCTCCTGGTGAGGCGGTAGAAAAAAGAATGAATATGTGATTTGAAACTGAAGGACAGATGATCCTTGTAATGGAGTGGCAGAGAACATGGAGGAATTGGGCTCTTTGTTGATTGGAAAACAGAATTTGTAAGCAATGAACTTGGGTATTTAGTTAGTGCTCCACTCTATGCTTAAATCCATACGTCTTCATTTCTTACTTATGAGATTTTAAACAAGTAATTTGACATCTCTGAATCTTTTATCAGAACCTATATAATGTTTCTAACCAAAGAGCTATCTCAAATGACTGTTGTGGTGGCTAAATGAGTTAATTCATATAATGTACTAGAACTGGGGCTGGCACACAAAAAGCCTGAAAAGCATTAGAACCCTGTCTCATTCTCCTCTTCAATACTCATGCATATCAATTTCTAAACCTTGGCACTGTTGAAATCTGGCACTATTTAACAATTCTAGTTTAGGTAGGAAACTGCCTTGTATACTATAGCTGCACAGTATCACAGGCCTCTACCCATTAAATATCAGTACTACACCCCTGCCCCATTGCGACAATTAAAAAATCCCACCCTAAGTTATACTATGGGATATAGTTAATAGTACAATTATAAAAATGTACTACACCTATTGTTACACATGTTCTATACCAAATCAAGGTGTTAATGATAGGATGGTATAAGGGAATCCAGTATTTTATGCATGATTATTCAATAAACCAAAAACTTCTCTAGTAAAGAATAAAAAATAGACTTTCAAAAACAGACATTGTCAAATATCTCCAGGGAATCAAAATCACCCTCATTTGAAAAAATCACAGCATAGAACTGTAAGTAAAGCCCCTAAACTACAGAGGCTGACACCATTCCCCAGCTGAAATGGCAGGCTGTGTTGGAGATACTTCCCCAGATGAAAAAGAAGTAATCTCTACTAGGATCAAGGGAAGGTAGCTCAACCAAGCCCCAATTTCAGTTTTAACATATTTGTACTGATCCACATGAATACAAGCTCCAAGCACAGAGAAACTCAGAACAAGCAGGAAAAGAATCCAGAGGACTCTCACAGCAGAGAGGAGGCAAGGCTGTTGGAAAAAAAAAGAAAGGAAGATTTTGGAGTTGGCCAAGGTCAGAATACTGAAAAAGGGCTGTACCCCAAGAAAAGGGCACACAGAGTCATGTAAGAACTTTGGCATTTGCTGGTGAAACTTGTGGGCTGGGGACTGGCTCTGAAAAGGATTTCTTATTTTTTTTAAACTATTCTAACTAGCTCACTATAGGAAGCCTCAGGCAATTTCAATTGTCAGCACTGATCTATGCAAGAACAGAGTTAAGATAAGTCTGAGAGACAAATTAACGAGTCAAGTGAAGGAAATAATTTCCTAAAGGCTGTATCTTCCTCAAGAAAATGGAAGTTGGATCTAACTCAAGTGGGAGTCACATTCAGAGAATTCAGACCCCAGGGGCTAGAAAACAGAAATAGCTTAAGCTTGTCTTCTAACTCAGCTGCACCCATAGCAGAGACAGGATCTGCTGAGAATTAAAAGTACCATACCACTTTATGCTACCTAGGAACTGAGGGCTGACAAGCACCACCTGCTGGGCAGGACAGGAAAAGTACAGATTCTAGAGGCTTCACAGGAAAATCTGACAACCTGCTAATTCTCATGCTCAGGAAAACCTATACTGATTACACCCTCCCACTGAGACCTGGGCCTGTCTGGTTTGGGAAAATCTTATGGGAGTCAATCATATCTAGTTAGACCCTCCTCAAAAAAAAAAGATCCATAAAGTCAGAACAAGAAACAGAAAAACAAGAGCTAAAATGTTCTGATCAGTTAAAGAGAAGTTATGCTAGAGGTCTAGAATAAGTTGAATTGAATGCCTGCCAAAGGATAGATAGAGAATAAAGCCAAACAACAAGAAAACCTTAGGTAAAAGAGGGAAAACACCTTCCAGAATAAACTAACCAAGGGAATCAGATCCTAAGACACCAGCAAAAAATTATGTCATACTAGGTAAAACAAAGATGTGGCCCAGTTAAAGGAACAAACTTAACACTTCAAATGAGAGATGAAACAACTAATTAAAAATGTTCAAAAGACCTTCTAAATAAAAAAAAAATCAAATTAAAGAATTGAGAGAAGATATAGGAAAAGAGATGAAGGAAGTAAAGATGTCATTGGTTGACCATGAAGAAGAATTCTAAAGCTTGAAAAAACAAATGGCAGAATTCCTGTGAATGATAAGCACAAGAGAGGAGATGAAAAACACAATGGAGACATACAACAGCAAATTTGAAGAGGAAGAAGAAAGGATTAGTGAACTAGAGTACAGAATATCTGAAATCCTACACACTGAAGAACAGATAAGAAAAAGAATGGAAAAATATGAGCAGGGTCTCAGGGAACTGAATGACAACATGAAGTACAAGATTATAGATGTATGGGTGTCCCAGAAGGTGAAGAGATGGGAAGAGGCAGAAAGAATAATGGAGGAAATAATCACAGAAAATTTCCCATTCTTTTGAAACATGTAAAATTGCAGGTCCAAGAACAGTGTACCATAAACAGAACAGATTTGAATAGACCTACTCCAAGACACAATCAGATTGTCAGATGTCAAAAACAAAGATAAATCTGAAAGCAGCAAGAGAAAAAGCAATCAATCACATACAAAGGAAGCTTGATAAGGCTATTGTGGATGTCTCAGCACAAACTAGGAAGGTAAGAAGGCAGTGGTATTATATATTTTAGATACTGAAAGATAAAAACTGCCAATCAAGAAGTCTACATATGGCAACACTGTCTTTCAAAAATGAGAGATAGTTTAAAATATTTTCAGACAAACAGACATTGAGAGGGTTTATGAACAAGAGGCCTGTTCTAGAAGAAATACTGAAGGAAACACTATAGGCAAATAGGAAAACATAAGAGAGAGAGAGGTTTGGAGAAGAGTGTAGAAATGAAGACTATCAATAAGGATACAGAATAAAGTCATGATGTATGCAACAATGTGGATGAAATTTGAGGACATTATGTTGAGAGAAATTATCCAGAAACAAAAGGGCAAATATTGTGTGGTCTCACTAATATTAACTAAGATTAATGAGTGAATTTTGAGAGTTAAATTTGAGGACACAGGTTATCAGGAGATAAAAAGAAGGAAGCGATTGAGCATTTGATGCTGGAGGAGTATAGAATGTTTAACAAGATGGGACTGTAAAGATCCAGAAATGGATAGCACAGTACTGCCTGATGATAGTACAATATTGTGAGTACACTGAACAAAGCTGAGTGTGAATATGATTGAAACAGGAAAGCTAGGGGCCTGTATGATGCCAGAAGGAAAGACAGAAGATAAAGACTGGGGTTGTGTTACTTAGCAAAATCAAGAGTGGACAATGTGGTGATTGAATGTATAAATATAAGAGTGTTTTTACATGAGGGAGAAAAATGAATGTCACTGTTGCAAGGTGCTGAAAATGGAAGGTGTGCTAATTTGAAACTGTTATGTACCCCAGAAAAGCCATGTTCTCCTAATCCTAATGTTCTTGTGGGGCAGACCTATTGTTTGGGTGGGAATTTTTTATTAGATATTTCCATAGAGGTGTGGTCTAGCCCATTAAAGGTAGGTCTAGTTAGGTTACTGGAGTCCTTAAAAGAGCCGACACAGAAAGCAGAGAGATGAAACCAAGACACAGATGTCTGGAGATGCTAAGTTAAGAGATGAAACCCAGAGTTTGGCTTAAGTGAGGATGCATAAATGCTTAGAGCTGTTTGAATCTAGAAGTGGGGAGAGAAGAACAGCATATGTCACTATGTGCTCTCCCATGTGACAGAGGAATCAGATGCCAGGTGCCATTCCTCAAAGAAGGTATTCTCTTATTGATGCATTAATTTGGACATTTTAACGACCTTAGAATTGTAACTTGTAACTTAACAAATCTCCTTTATAAAAGCCGATCCATTTCTGGTATACTGCATGCCAGCAGCATTAGAAAACTGAAGCGTATTTTGATTAGAGAAGTGGGGTACTCCTGAGTTCACAAATATCAAACATGTTGGGAAGGGTTTTTAAATGGATAAGGGGAAGATTGTGGAAGAATTGTGAGTTTAATAGGAAAGGCTGAAATTCCTTTGAACAGACTATTGGTAGAAATGTGGAGTCTGAAGATACTTCTGGTGACATTTTAAACAGAAATGATGAATGCGTTGTTGCAAACTGGAAGGAAGGCAACCTTTGTTTTAAAGTGGCAAAGAATCTAGCAAAATTGAGTATTGGTGTTGGATGGAAGGCAGAATTTGATAGCCTTGAACTGAATACTTAGCTGAGGAGATTTCCAAACTAAATTTGGAAAATGCAGCCTCATTCCTCCTTGTAGCTTTTAGTAAAATGCCACTTTAAAACAAGGGCAACAACATGTTCATTATTTCTGTTTAAGGAAAGGTATAAGCTGAAAACTGAACTTTTTGGTACAAAGTAACTAAAAATTGATGGTCCAGAAAATTCTGGGCCTCCAGAAAGTGAGACTCCAGAGGCTGGTACGCCAGGTGAGGATTTAACAAAAATGAAACCAGACAGTCATGTCAGGATAGGCCAGGATTGGAGATAGAGTTAGACAGAAAGTATTTGTGGAAATTCCTATAGTGTGATGGTTGGGATCCCTCTTTTCTGCATGGAAAATAGAGAATAGTGCTGTGGGATTTGTATAAAAGGAATCACTGCCAGCTGGAATAAAAGGGACATAAAAGGGATAAATAGAAGAAAAAAAAATGACTTCAAAGGCAGAACCATGGAAGCTAAGTTCTGGTGCCAGGAAATCTCAGGCCAGGAGAGTGGATCCATCCATGTACGTGGAAAGGGCGAGTTGGCCCCAGAAGCAGAGGTTGGGTCTTCTGCTTCCTTGCTTAAGAAGACTGTTCTCCTCAGGCTTCAGAGGGAGAAGAGTAGATTCCCCAAGGACTGGGTAGAGCCTGGCAACCACTCCACTGTTCTGAAGTGGTTAAGCATGTGTCCCAGAGATGGGAGAATATCTAGGTTCCACACAGATGCTTGAGTAGGGTGGGTCACAGAACAAGGTGGTCACCCCAGTGCTTGGATATGTTGCAGACCTCACCCCAGTGTTTGAAAAAAGAAGATAAGACATTTGGAGATGCAAAAGGAAACTGCCCCAGGAGACCCCAGAAGGTCTACAGGAGCTGAGAGAACTGTTTGAAACCAGAAGCTGGGAAGGAATGACAGCAGACATTGCCATGTGCCTTCCCATGTGACAGAGAAGGGCCAATTATGATCAGCCTTTCTTGAGTGACGCTATCCTCTTCTTGATGCCTTAATTTGGAAAGTTTCATGACCTTAGAAGAGTAAATTGAAACCTAATAAATCTTTGTAAAAGTCAATACATTTCTCTAATACTGTATCCCAGCAGCTTTAGCAAGCTGAAACAGATAGTATATGGAAAAAATATAACCAATACAAACTAGGGTATATAGATAACAGTCACATTGAACTAGGGTATATAGATAGCAGTCACATTGAACTAGGGTATATAGATAACAGTCACATTGAACTAGGGTATATAGATAGCAGTCACATTGAACTAGGGTATATAGATAACAGTCACATTGTAATATACTTCCATTAAATGTAACAAAGGCAATATACCAATTCTAAATGCCAATGAGAGGGATATAAGGAATGGGTATGGGATTTTTGGTGGTGTTTTTTTTTTCTTTTTTACTTTTTATTCTTCATTCCTGTTCTTCTTCTTCTTTCTTTGTGGAAGGAACAGAAATGCCCTCATTTATATTGCAGTGGTGAATGCATAACTATGTGATTAAAGGGGAACCAGTGATTGTTTACTTAGGATGGATTGTATGGTGTGTGAATAAAACTGTTTAAAAAAAACAGAAAGATACAAGTGCTAGAGAAAATGTGGAGAGACAGATATGACTCTTCCCTGTTGGGAGGGACATAGAATTGTGGTAATCCTTTTGGAGGGCAGTGTGGTGGTTCCAAAAGAGGCTAAGTATAGGACTGACAAATGATTCTGCAAACAATTATTAGGTATAGACTTGGAAGAACTGAAAGCAGGGACCAGAATGGACATTTGCACACTGGTGTTTAAGGCAGCAGTATCACAATTTTCAATGGATGAAGATGGCCTAAGGGTACACTGACTGAGGAATAGAAGGGTGAACTGTGGAGTATACAGTTAATGGAAAATTGAGTGGCTGGAAAAGGAATGAAGTTGTGAGGCATGCAACTAGGTGAATGAAATTTGAGGACAGTATGTTGAGTAAAATAAGCCAGAAATAAAAAGACAAATATTGTAATGCCTCAGTAATATAGACTAATTACAATGTGCAAACTGCAAATTGATTTCAAGAGCAGAGGTTAATCAGGGAAGGCCTATTGCAAAGGTTTCTAGATTGTAAGCTCTTATAGAAATCACATCTATTCCCAAGTTGTAGCAATTATTTCTAAATTGTGAGACACTGAGCTTTTTGTGTAAAACCTGGTCATTTCTTGGAACTTTGGATATCTGTGTGACCACTATGAAGGTCAGTATTACCCCATAAAACAACTGTTTAAAAAGCTCAAATGTGATCAGACTTAAATTAGAGATACAAAGTTGATCCATATAGGACTAAAGTAAACCATACTGAAGGATAAAAGAGAATATTCACTGTACTTTAAAACCCCAACTTCACTGTGAGGTCAAAGGAAGAAATGTTTATTTGGTGCAAAATTTATGTTTTCTATAGTTTATAATCTAATTTAACTTGTGTGGTCAGCTTATTTGAACACCAATAACTACATGGAAACTTGAATAAGGAGTGAGAACTTGTTGGTTTGTACAGGTTGGTCAGATGCCCTGCTACATCTCAGAGTAATCTGGGCAGAAAATAAGAAAGTATTTCCAAAGTACACTTCTGGCTCTAAGGAAAAAGTACAAATATTAAACTTCCTCACTTGGGGAATTCCTGATGTTCTTGCAAGCACTGGGGACTATCCACTTAATATGCTAAACTCTCAATCATGGGGCTTGACCTTATGAAAACTATTTCTGCAAAGGAGAAGCTAAGCCTACTTATAATTATGTCTGTCATCCCCAAAGAACTTGTTTTGTTGCTCATATGTGTCATCTCTCTTAAGTCAACTCTGTAGGTAAACTCACTGTGCTCCCCTGTAATTTAGACATGATTTCCAGGGGAGTGAATCTCCCTGGCAACGTGGGACATAGCATTGTGGAATTGAGAAATCCTTCTTGAACAAAAGGGGAAGAGAAATGAAATAAAAAAAAAGTTTCAGTGGCTGAGAGTTTTCAAATAGAATTGAGAGGTCATACTGGAGGTTATGCGTTATGCAGATATCCCTTTTTAATTTTTACTGTATTAGAATAGCTAGAAGGAAATACTTAAAACTGTTGAACTATAATCTAGTAGTTTGATTCTTGAAAATGATGGTCTAACTATACAGCGTTCATGGTGTGACCATGAGATTGCAAAAACCTTGTGACTGACACTCCCTTTATTCAGTGTATGAGTAAGAAGAATAAGAAAATAAATACAAAAATAAATAAATAATGGGTGGATTAGGAGTATGGGATGTTCTGGGTGTTCTTTTATATTTTCATTTTTATTCTTTTATCTTGTTCAAAAATCGATTGTGGTGGTGAATGCATAACTATATGATGATGCTTTGAAGCAATGACTGTACGCTTCAGATGTTTATATGGTATGTGAATATGTCTCAATAAAATTGCATAAAAAAGAGGTGATTTGGAAAAAAAAGATAGCCTCAATGGAATAAATCAACATAAAATTTTGTGAGATATGCTTATGTTTTGGATCTGTTTAGCCATCTCATAACAAAAAGCAGTACATTAATAAAGACTGAAATTAAATTGCAAATGATTACTTATCCACTCCAGTCATTGAATGCAAATGATTGTTGATCTAAATAGAATACAATGTATTCACTAAATCAATGACTGTATGACATTTACCAAGGATTATTTATCTATCCTAGCAACTATGTCTGTTTGTACAGGATTGTGCCAGGTTGAGTTTTCAATATTCTACTGTAATTCTCCAGAATGCATTCAATGTTTTTACAGGACAGATCAGCAAATGAAAAGGAGTTATGATGGAACCAATATTTTTGTTTTGTTAATGTCTTGGATGGGGTCATAATACCACTGTCCCCATTCAAGAGATGTGATATTGGGTTTTATTCAGTAATGTGCTAATAGATAGACAGTTGGGAGGCCTTTATTTGGCCTTTCCTACTGTCATAGCACTTACCCTTTCTGCCAAGGTTCAATGTGGGGATTATCCATTTTACAATATGCCAATCCCAATTATATAATTAGGGACAAAGGAAATGTTTCCTGGATTGGTACACTCCAACTTGGTTACACAGAAGAGTCAATTCAGTTATTTGCTGTACATAAACACATAAACCAAGATGATTGAGCAGAGCCAAAAATAAAATTAAAAATGAGAAAATGTGGTAGGAAACTTGACATATACTAAAAAAGGGCACTTCAAGCCAAAAAAGGACTAAATTTAATAGGAAAGCGTATGTTTGAATACCAAAAGCTACCATTAATAATGGCATTTAACACTTGTGAATATTTATTATCCAAATAATCAGCAACCAGAAACTATCTTTAGGAAGCCAAAATTTCAGGAGATACAAGGATTCATTGATGGAAACAAATTTAAAATGGCAGACTCCAATGCCCCCAGTATAAATTAAAGAAATCTCAAATACAAGAATAATGAAGAGTTCAAAATCATAATTACACACTAGATTTTTATATATATATGTATTTTTCTACATGTATATCAACCTTTGCACAATTAAAATAAAGACTATATCTTCCTCCAAAATTAAAATTAATTATAAAAATTTACAAAGACAAATTAGTCATTCCATTAAGTGAAAATATTATGAACAGCAATCACTAAGTACAATGAAATTAAACAAAGTTATTTTAAAAGTTAAAAAAACAAAAGACTCATCATTAATTCTGAATATAAACAATTCTTGAGTAAGATTGGAAATACATACTGAAATTACAGATGTAAAATACACTACAAACTACATATTATATATCAAAATACACGGGATACACTAAAAAGTTATCAAAAGAAAAATTTCAACAATAAGCACTTATGAGATATAATGAATTTTTCAAAAATGTGAATTAAAGATGCAGATTTAAAATGCTGAAAGAAACACAAAAAACAAAGATAGAAATAATAAAGAAAAAAGCAAACTTATTTTATCCTGTGAATAGGAAAACTGCAGAAACTTTTGAAATATTTTAAAAAATAATTAATGAAATAACTCATCAGTTAACCCGAACAAGGAAAAAACAGAATTAGCATAGATGTATGTTAATAAATAAGAAGTAAATATTAAACAATCAAAAAAACAAACATAGAGAAACATGAAAACAAACTTGTAAAATGGTGCAGCTACTTTGAAAAACAGTATGGCTGCTCCTCAAAAAGTTAAGAGTTACCATGTGATCCAGTGACTTCATTCCTCAGTATATAAACAAAAGGGTTGAAAATATTTTCACGCAAAAACTTGTACACAGATGTTCATGGCAGCATTATTTGTAAAAGCCAAAAGGTGGAAACACACTAAAGGTGCATAAAATGATGAATGGCTAAATGATTTGTGGTATATTTATATCAATGAATAATATTCATACATTAAAAGGAATGAAATATTGACACATGAATTCAAAATAGATGAACCTAGAAAACAACTCAGATGAAACGAGCCAGATACAAAAGGCCACATATTGTATGATTCTATTTATATGATATACCTGGAGTAGCCATTAGGGGCCGCCAGGAGCTGTGGGCGTGAGTGGGACTAGGGACAGACTGCTAATGGGTCCTGGATTTTTTGGGGGGTGATGAGAATATTGTTAATGGTTGCACAACCAGTAAGTAACTGAGAAGCATTGGATTTTGTACATGTTGAAAGAGCATTTTATTATGTGAATGTATCTTCATAAAAAGGTATATGTAGTATAGTATCTATATCCTTCATGTGTGGAAAAAGGAAAGTTAAATATCTGTATGTACAATAAGCAAAATATATGTATTTAATTTACACAAAAAGAATCACAAAAAAAGGTAAAATAGAAACTGATATTATTTAATAGACAAAAGACGAAGTTGGAAAATTGGAATTGAGAACGGGTATATTTCCGAATATTCCTCTCTGTATAGTTCTATCACCTGGAATCATTCTAAGTTTTGCAGAATCAATAAGTGTATGAGTAATTTAAATTAACCAGGATGTTGGATAACCCCAGAATAAATATCAACAGTGGCAAACTTAATTACAATACAAATAAATAGCATAACTTCACTGAAATTAATGGGAATAAAATAACTAAGTTAAGCAACTTAGGAAAACATTATATTGACATATATCCTGAGACTAAGGGCAAAAAGACTATTTTTTTTTTTAAGGAGTAAATATTGTACTCCTTATTTGTCACAGAAGTATGAGTTAGCAATTTTGAATCCACTTTACAAGAATTAAGAATATAAACATTAAAAGAGTAGCTATATTAAGCAAATAAATAGATAAATTGTAAAAACTTTAATAATTCAAAGTGAAATTTCTTACAAATAAGAAATGAAGTGATGGTTACAATAACAGAAGGGTCTTGGCTTAGAATAAAAGTTGTCAACATAAATTCAATATTTTTACTATATAGCCACATAAATCAATATAGAAATACATATATATTTATGCAATTCCCTGCTATGCTTGCTGAGACCTTAGGAGAATGATTATTCAACAGCAATAAGCATGCCCAATTTTAAGGCCATGGCTTCTTAACAGCATATTCCAATAAAAAGAACCAGGAGTGCTTTAAGAAATGGCTGAATTAAGGACAAGAATGAGACTGGAATAGCTTGTGGTGAAGTAAAGTAAAACATATAAAAAAAATCAGAAGACATACCAACAGGACAAATGAGGAAGATTAAAGGACTCGAAAATACCAAATGTGTATTGGAGCAATAAAAGAAATGATTAAGTGGAGTAGAACTCATAATTTAAAATAATGAGCCACGAATACATGCATATATTTTAAAAATAAATGACAAATAGATAGAAGACAGATGATAAATAGATAGAAACAGAGAAACAGAGACAGAGAGAAAGAAAGATGGTCAGGCAAGCAGACAGAGAGACGACAGAGAGAAAGGAAAGATTTTATTACAGTAGTAGCAGAATTTCAATGAATGTATGTAAAATGAATGGTGGAAATAAAACATCACAATTTAAAAAAATATCTATCAAAAAATTGTTTCAGATATGAATGAATCATCAGAGGATGCTAAAATAATGGGCAAAAATGATGAGAAGCAGGATATTATCTAGTCTCAAAATATATATTCATAAGATCATTTAATTACAAATGTAAAAAAATAACTTTAGAATGAAGAAATGTGATCATCTGGCCTTAATAGAGTGATAAAACTTAACATTATCAGTAATGAAATGTGTTGTGAAATAGGAAAGGCCCATTTCTTCTCTGATATTCTTGCCAAAAAATGAGTAAATTGAAATTATGCAGAAACTTTATGCAAATCTAAACTGAGGAACAAACATATTGCTTAGTATTCCTTTAAAGATTGTATGTCATGCAAGACAAAACAAGACTGAAAACCTGACCCATACTAAAGACTAAAAATAAACATAACTGAATGCAATATGTGACCATGTACTGTCTTCTACCCATCTGAAAAGAGAGACACACAACTGGAAGTGTTGGTAATAGTTAAATATGGCCTGAATATTAAGCAATATTAATATTCTGGATTTGATAATGGTACTGTAGCTAAATAATGAAGTTGAGGGAAGAACACAGATGAATTCTGCAAATTACCTTTGCAAAATTTGTTGTAAATAAAAACATATCTAAAAAATTATTTTAATATTTTGGTGGCATATTAGATAGCAAAAAGCATTAAACTACCGAGTTTCTGCATCTTCATTATTGTTGTAGTTATTTTTATTATTTTATTTTATTATGTATTATTTGTAACAATAAACACTTTATTATTGTTATTGAAACAATATAATCTATTTTGACAACTATTTCTAATCCACCGAGAATGTATGACATTCTAAACATGTAAAGCAGGAGAAGCACTGGATAATAAAGGAACTATATCCTCTACCTTAAAGATACTTATTCTCTAATAAAAGCACAGATAAGTAAGTTTATAAATGTCTCTAGGAACATAGTTTTTACCACTAATATATACCTATTTTATTCATACTAAACCTCATTAATAAGTAAATCAATAGCTAAATTTTCACCTAACTTAATGTGTGATATTTTTCTTTTTAAGTGACAACAAAATTCACAGTGAGAACTGAATGCTCTTTTCCAAAAATTTGCTGCCATATATATAGTATTGTATTCAGGATTCTCTAGGAAAACAGAACCAACAAGAGTTATCTGTAAATATGAGATTTTATAAAAGTGTCTCAGGCAACTGTGGGAATACACGAGTTCAAATTCTACAGGGCAGGCCACAAACTGGACACTCCGATGACGGTCTTCACTGAACTACCCAGGAGAGGCTGGTTGGATAAAGTAGAGATGAAATTCTCTCTTCTGACTGCTGAAGTCTTCACCTTTCTCTTAATAATCTTCAATTGATTGGATCAAATGTCTCTCATTTGGAAGATACTCCCCTTAATTGATCACAGATGTAATCATCCATACCTTCATTCAACTGACTGGTGATTTAAGTCCATAAAATGTCCTCACAGTAACAGATAGGCCAGTGACCATAAAACTGGGCACCGAGACCTGGCCAAGTTGACACATGAACCTAACCATCATGGTCCACCCACGGTCAACTGGGTAAATACATATCACCTTTAACCATACTTAATCTCTAAATAGAAAACAATACCAAACATTTTTTTTACCTAACCTTCATCTGATAACCTATGTTTTCAAATTCAACTCTGAGTTTGCACATTATAGTTACTACATTTTAGTGAGATCTAATGATATTTGACTTTTCATCTCTGGCTTATTTCATTCAACATATTGTCCTCAAGATTCATTCACCTATTTGCATGACTCACAACTTAATTCCTTCTTGAAGCCAATCTATAGTCCATTGTATGTATACACCACAGTTCTCCCTAACATTTTTTAGTGGATGTACTTTTAGGACACTTCCATCCATTCCAAATCCAAACACTGCCAGTATAAACACCAGTGTGTAAATGTCCATTCCTGTCCCTTCTCGAACACAATACATAGTTAGTATGTACCTAACTATGAGATCACAGGATCATATGGCAACCCCTCCCTAAACCCCCATGGAGTCATCATACTTCTGTCCAAAGGGGCCGCAGGTCTTTACCTTCCTACCAACAGGGAAGAGGTACATTTTTCTCTCCATATTTTCTCCAGCACTTGTATTTCTCCATTTATTTTTCAAAAGTTTCTTGCACAAATAATACAACCCAACCCAAGTAAAAAGTCAATGGAGGGTGGGCTTTGATAGCTCAGCAGGGAGAGTTCTTACTTGTCATGCTGGAGACTTGGGTTCACTTCCTGGCTCCTGCCCATGCAAACACACACACACACACATGAAAAAGCAAACAAAAAAAAGTCAATGGATCTTGGTATAATCACACGGCCATGCTTTCACCAGGACAGTGTATATGAGGTCATTCCCATTTCTTATGCAAAGAACCTCATATCTACCCTCCCATTCCCTCATTTATTGACATTTAGCTTTGGCATATTGCCTTAAGCATACTGTAATGTTACTCTTAATTATAGAACCTAGTATGCATTGAATATATTTTTTCCCATATACTATCCCATTTTCAATGCCTTGCAATGCTGACATTCATTTCTTCTCCCTTATGCAAAAACAATCTTATATTTGTCCATTTAATCTCTATCTTTGTCAAATCTAGGCATCGCTAAGTTATATCATCACAGTCCTTATCCTTTATCATTACTTCTGGGGTCATATATGCCCCCAGCCCCCCTCTCTCAACAAACACACGTTCAGCTTTGTTCAGTGTATTTACAATATTGTGCAACGTACAATATTGTGCTACCATCAGATAGTATTATGCTATCCATTTCTGAATCTTTACAATTAGTCCTGTTGAACATCCAGTACTCCTTAAGCATCAATTACCCAATCTCTGCCTTCTCTCTAACTCCTGATAACCTGTGTTCTTAACTTGCACTCTCAAATTCACTCATTAACGTTAGTTCACATTAGGGAGACCGTACAGTAGTTGTTTTTTGCTTTCAAACTTCATTCAGTATAATGTCCTCAAGGATCATCCACATTTTACATTTTCCATGACTTTATTTTGTCTTTTTTCTAGATGCTCTATGTTCTGTTAGCCAATGCCATAAGTCCCTGAGAATCAGATTATTTTGACTGCTACTTTGAGTCTGCTGTCCATTTTGGTAGCCACACTCACCCTTCCTTTGGTGATTAAGTGCTGTTACATGCTTCTGCCAATTCAGATCTGATCATGCCCATTATGTTTAAGGGTTCCAGCTCAGTGACAGCAATTCCCAAAGTAATATCTGACCTACAAAGAAGGGTGACTATAGGGTTTTTCAGGGATGATGGAGCTAGTCTCACAAATTTATTTTTCAAGGCTGTCTTGAAAGATGTGTCCTCTGAATATTCATTGGGTGTGTGAGCAGGTCTTCCATGAAAAATCCCCTCTAACATTCCAATCTCTCTAAGCCTCTAAGCCCCATCATCTACATTATACCAGAGCAGTTCTGATATTTCAATCTCAGGTAATGTTGGCCATCTTTTGATGCATGTTTCAGCCAACCATCCAATCAAACTGTTAATATCATTTCTAACCCCAGGAGCTACAACATTGAATGCAGAATCTCTGCTGAGTGGGCCCATATCAATAAATTCAGCCACATCCAACTTCATATTCCTGCCACCATCATCCACACTCTTAATAAACATTCCCTCACACATTTCCCTGATTTCTGACTATATAAATTGGAAATTTCATGTAGTTTGTTGGAGTATAGCTTACCTCCTCATGAGTCACAATTTGTACACCTTTTGGGGCAGGCTGTATCTTTAGTTACAGATCTGGAAGAAAACAAGGGTGGCATGTGTGAGTCATGAAAAGAAGTAGAAATGTCTTTCAAGCCAATGACCTCAGGGCAGTCCACTGCAATTTCATGTCGTGAAAAAGGATTAAATTATTTAGACAGAGGAGTAGGGTTGCTTCTTCAGGGGCAGTGATTTCAGGTCTAGTAAGCACTAATGGTAGAGGCTGGATGACAGACTCCTCATGTAGTGGGAGGGTCAGAAGCTGTTCTCTTAAGGCAGGCTGGACGTTGGTAGCAATCTCCTCAGGGAAGGCTGGAGATTAAGTGGCTGTTTCCTCATGGAAAGCTGGAGATGGGGCAGCTCTTTCCTCATGGCAGGCCTTACAAGTCTATGTAGCAAACACACTCAGTGGAATCCAGGGTTAAAATGTCCCCACTGCCATCAACCCATATGTCCCCATTCTATTTTCAGGATCTCAATCTTTTTCAATCAATGCCCTCATTTTAACACCAGACATCTTGCAAGGTTGAGAATTTAGTTTACATTGTAAATTAGCTACTCGAACAATGAGACTCTGGTTCTGGTTTTCAGAGATCTCAAGTGTGTGACCCCAGGAAATAAGATATTTTTCCAGTGCACACACAGAAAGTTTTACATATTTCATATGGCATTAATGTTACAAATTTGAATAATATCATATCCTTTTTTGTTTTGTTTTGGCATGGGCAGACTCTGGCATGACAGGTGAGAATTCTGCCACTGAGCCGCCATTGCACTGCCCTCATCCCTTTCTTTTATAACTGTATACCAGCATATCTAGGAAAAACCAGCCAACATCATTATACCTTCTGACTCCACAAAACTCTGTCAAGATGTCAAAACACAGTCACCCAGAGCCTTGCCTCATGTAAGCATGTGAGTAAGAGAATCAAATGGTGATATTTTACATATCACCACTGCCAACTCATGGCATGGACTGTCAGTGCCCTCTGATTACAAGAGTCATTAGTGCCTTTGCTCTAATCAGTATAGAAAACCAATTGTTGAAACCCATTTTAAGACTCTGTTTCTCAAGAATCAATCCTAGTACGAAAGCTGTATAAGCAGGTCTGATGGTCAAGTTCCTGCTTCAACTTGGCCAGGTGGTGGAGCCTGGTTGTCTGGTCAGGCAAGAGCTGGCCTATTTACTGCTGTGAGGACATTTCATGGACTTAAATCATGACCCCATTGGCTAAGGGGAGTGTCTTCTGCAATAAGTGCCATTTAAGCTAATTACAAGAAGGATTTTAAGGAGGACTCAGAAGAGACAACTAGTCTTCCTGCTTCAGCCAGCCAGACACTCATGAGAGTTTGTTGAGGACCTTCATTGGAGCTACTAGCATGCAGTTACAGATCTTAGACACTTATAGTCCCACAATTGCTCTGCCAGCCTCTCCTGAGAGTTCACTGTGGACCTTCATTGGAGTTGCCAGCTCATGGCCTGCCCTATAGATCTTGGACTCTTACATTCCCACAGTTGTGTGAGACTCTTTTATAAATATTATATTTACAGATATCTCCTGCTGATTCTGTTTCTCTAGAGGACCCTATCTAATACAGTAGGGTTCCCCAGGGATATAGAACCAAAAGGAGTTATCTGTAAATATGAGATTTTATAAAAGTACCTCACACAACCGTGGGGATGCACAAGTCCAAATTCTATATGGCAGCCTACAAACTGGAAACTCCAATGAAGATCTTTCATGAATTCTTCAGGAAAGGCTAACTGGCTGAAGTGGAGATGAATGTTGTTTCTTCTGACTGTTGAAATTTTCACCTCTCCTTTAAAAGCCTTTGACAGATTGGATTAAACATCTCTTATTTCAAAAAAGCACTCCACTTGGTTTATTGTAGATGTAATCAGCCTTAGAGTCAATCAACTGACTGATGATTTAAGTACTCATAGTAATGGTTAAGCCAGTACTTGCTTGACCATACAACTGGGCACCATTACCTGACTAAATTGACATAGGAAGCTAACCATCACAAATATTGAATGCAATTTTATTATATATATAATAATAATATGAGATACATGTCAGTTCTCTTGAGATACAACTTACTACTCTTCTAATCATCCTCTGCTAATTCTGTTTTGGCAATAAAATGTGGAGTAATAAGTCTCCTCATCAAATTAAATGTTCACTGATATTAGAGGCTCTCAGCAGCAGGTGTCATGTGGTCATTTTATGCAAAGGAAATCTGTTTGTATTTGAAACAATCATCTCCAAACCATATATAATCCTACAAGCCTCTTTGATCCCACAAAAGGAACTGACAAACTGTTTTCATAAAAAATAAAAATGGAAAAACCTTTGAGAGCAATTCATGTGTTCTCCTGGAACAAAGCATGGGAAATTTCAAAATAGAAATATTTTGGCATATTTCATGCCTAATGAAATAAAATTAATGAAATATTCGAAGGAAACCATACTGAAAAGAACAAGGGGAATGAATTCAGGACCCCAGTGTTTAAAGTAGGATTTTCACTGAGAAGCTGTGTAACACTGTCTTTAACCTCTCTGGCTTGCAGTTCTCATCTAAGCAATAAACATTTATTGGCTTTTGATTTGTTTAGGTGTAAATTAATGACAACAAAAATTCTTTGAAGAAAATATAATGGATATAATTATATACGCAAATGGTGCTATTTGATATAGTTTATGAACTTCGAACAGTGAATTACTGCATTTGAAGCAGACATACTTAGCACAGATACCAAGTGAAAATATATCCTCTTTTTGAGTCCCTGAAGCTAAATATAGTAATGAGCACCCACAACTTACCCACAGAGTGAAAGCAAGTGCTGCCACAGAAAATCATGACTGGCAGAAAAACCAAGAGAAAAGAGAAGAAAAATGAACTGGGATGGATTCATTCTTTCTCATCTCCTCATCCTTTAATTCACCCCAACCTGTAATATTGGAGGCAGAGTCATTAGCAACCTGTAGCTGTCCTCTTGTGCAGATTAGACTCGTATGAGTAGGAATCATAAAAAATATACATCAGGATCCAAACTAAGGAACCAGCCTCTGAGAAAGGTTCAGTAGCTGCTGCAAGTCACTGAATAAAAGCCATAAAATCTATCAGAGTGAGACTGGCTCCATGGAAAGGGAACCTACATACACACTGAGATATGGGAACTCAGAGGCCCCTAATATCTCTGAAAATTCTCTGCTGCTTTTCAAACAGATTCTTCTACCATATTTGTTTGGGGTAGGGACTACTTAAAATGGGGGAGAAAGATGGTCTTAATTCCTGGATTTCCTGATCTCTTTTACTCTCTGCTGTATCCCAGAAACACCAATTTGAAGCTCTGAGACTGGTTCCTTTGAATCTAATTAGATACATAATAATTTGTGATATGTTCGACAAATTGTTCTGAGCTACAGATCACGATTTCTGATTTACCTCTGAGTTCCCAGAGAAAACACAGGAATAAACAGCATTCTTTATTACTAATATATTTGCAATTTGAAAAACCCAGAAGATTTAATGAGAGTTTTATGATATAAAACATGGGTTTTAAGGAATTGAAAATCTTGTAAAGTCTCTCCCACAGGGAACAGAATCTCTGTGTAATAAGGGAGTCAGGGGATAGTATTTACACACTAGATCATATAGTTAAGAGTAAAACTGTAGTGTTCTTTCATTAATAATAACAAAGACAATATACCAATGCTAAGTGTCAACAGAGGAAGAGATAAAGAAAGGGCATGGGATTCCTGTTGTTGCTATTGTTTCTTTCCCTTTTTTTTTCTTCCTTTTCTCCTCTTCCTTCCTTGTGGAAAAAATGTAAACATTTTCATGTAGATTGTGGTGGCAAATGTATAACTATGTGATTATAACAGTAACAATTGCACACTTTGGATGGACTCTATGATGTGTGAATAAAACTATTCAAAAATTATTAACAAATTCTGACTGAATTAAATATAGCAATAACATTAAAAAATAATATATTACACAAATTAAAGTGTATATATATTAAAGAATATAAACAAGTGTTATTCACTGTATTAGTTTGTTAAGCTGCTGGAATGCTGTATAACAGATATGGAGTGGTTTTACAAAGGGAATTTATTATGTTACAAGTTTACAGTTCTAAGGCCAGAAAAATGCCTAAACTAAGGCATCCAGGAAAAGATAGCATGGCTCAAAAAAGGCTGATCTGGGAAGGCATGCAACTGGCGCCTGCTGGTCCTTGTTCCTGGTTCACTGCTTCCAGCCATTGATGCCACTGGCTACTTCTCTAAGCATCTCTGGGCCTTTACTTACCTCCCCCAGGATACAACTCTGGGTTCTGGCTTGCTTGTCATCTCATTGGAAGGTCCATGGGGATACCTGCTGGGCTCTGCCCATGTCTAAGCATCTGCTCTCTCTGTTGACACTCTAAGCATTCCAAACATCTGTGTTTGTCAGCTCTGAAGCAACCGTTCTCTAAGCATCTGCATCTGCTCTGAGGTTTCTCAAAAATGTTTACCCTTTTAAAGTACTCTAATGAACTTATTAAGACCCATCTTGAATGGGTGGAGTCACATCTCCATCTATTCAAAAGGCTACACCCACAATTGAGCGTGCCGTATCTTCCTGGAGAAAATCCCATTGAAAGGTCACACTCAGAACTGGAAGTGCTACATCTCCATGAAGATAATCAAATCATTCTACAATACTGAATCAGGATTAAAGACATGACTTTTCTGGGGTACACAATAGTTTCAAACTAGCACATTCACATAATAAGGCAGATACACAAAATACCTACAACAATTTAATACATAAAGGTGAAAGAATAATCTGTACCAAATATAAAAATAAAGTAAAGACATTTACTTCTACTACTCATATCTGCCTTTTTCCACAGACTTTAGACAGTGTACTAAGGAAAGAAAAGGAAGTAAATGGCACAGAGATTACAAAAGAAATAAAATTATGACTATTAGCAAATGAACTGATTGCTTCTGAAGAAAATTCCAGGCAGTTTTCTTAAAAAGCAAAGGTACAGAATATTATATCAATCCTATTTTATATATTAGAAATGAAAAGTTTGAAACTTAAAATGTTTAAGAAGCAGTACCATTAGAAAAGTACTAGAAATGTGAAGAACTTAGGCAAAATATAATAAAATATGTACATAATATGTATACTGTAGGCTGTAAAATGCTTATATAAGAAATCAGAGATTTATTTAAATGGGAAGGAAACTATTAAAACATCTGGAAAAATGAGATGGAAAGATTCATTATTGTTAAGATGACCATTTTTCCTAAACTAATGCACACATTCCATGAAATTATATTAAATTCACAGGAGGATGTTCCATAAAAAGTGATTCTCAAATTTGCATGAAAAACAAAAGGAAAAATAATAACTAAAACAATCCTGCGAAAGTAAAATTTGGAGGGCTCATCCAACTTATTTTCAAGACTTAATATAATGCTACAAAAGTCAAGACACTGTAGCATTAGTAAAAGGATGGATAGATTGAAAGAATGGAATGTAGAGCCCACACATGAATCAACATAGTCTATTCTTTTTGACTAAAGTACATAGGTAATTCAAAGGGGAAATGATGTGCCTTTAAAATAGTGAGGCTGAAACAACTAGATATCCACAAGAACAAAAAGAAGGTGTAGGAGTGCTCTAGTTTGCTAGCTGTGAGAATGCAATATACCAGAAATGGAAAGACTTTTTAAAGGGGGAAGTTAATAAGTTGATAGTTCACAGTTCTAAGGCTGAGAAAATGTCCCAATTAAAACAAGTCTACAGAAATGTCCAATTAAAGGTATCCAAGGAAAGATACCTTGGTTCAAGAAGGCTGATGTAGTTCAGGGTTTCTCTCTCAAGTGGAAGGGCACATGGTAAACACAGTCAGAGTTTCTCTCTCATCTGAAAAGGCACATGATGAACACAGTCAGGGTTCCTCTCTCATCTGGAAGGGCACCTGACAAACACAGCGTCATCTACTTGCTTCTCCTGGCTTCCTGTTTCATGAAGCTTCCCGGGAGACATTTTTCTTCTTCATCTCCAAAGGTCGCCAGCTGGTGGACTCTGTTTCCAGTGGCTATGTCATTCTGCTCTGCTCTCTCTGAGTCTATTTCATTCCCCAAAATGTTTCCTCTTTTATAGGACTCGAGAAACTTATCAAGACCCACCCAAATGGGTGGAGACATGTCGTCACCTAATCCAGTTTAATAACCATTCATGATTCAATGACATCTCCAGGGAGATGATCTGATTACAGTTTTAAACATACAGTATTGAATAGGGATTATTCTGTCTTTGTGAAATGAGATTTAGATTAAAACATGGCTTTTCTAGGGAACATACATCATTTCAAACCAGCACAAAGAGAAAGAGAACAGGAAAATAGACAGTATGGAGAATAACAACAATGTAACAACCACTTCCATACTTACCTCATACCATGAACAGAAATGAAATATAGGCAAAAGGAATTGAATTGAGATTTCAGAAAAAAACCTTCACATCAATTAAAAATTGAGTTTTGAGAAGAGTGTCAAGTCCAATCAATGGGGAAAGAATAGTTTCTTCAACAATTGGTGCTGGAAAAACTGCAATTATAATAATATTGTTTCATGCCACACTAATACAATATGAAATGTTGGAGGAAAAACTGCATGTGTGGGTTGAGCAGGGAACTCTATAATTACTATCTGATTTCTCTGTAAGTCTCCAATTTTTCTAATAAATACATATGGACCATAGATATTAATCTTAAAACCCTTAAGACCTCTTAAATCTTTAAGACATTTGGAAGAGAAGAAAAGGGAAAATCTTTGTGGTGTAGGTAGACATAGCAGAGGTTCAAAAGATGAGAAACCAAAAGCACAATCCATAAAACAAACCAAAAAAAAGTGTTCAATTGGATGTTATCAAAATTAAAGCCTATTTTTCTGAGAAAGATTATAAAAGAAAAAATATACAAGTCACAAACTGCAGAAAGATATTTAATATCATATATCTAATGAGGAACTTTGCATCCAGAGCACATAAAAATTTAAAATTTAATAAAAAAAAACAAATGACCCTTTTAAATAAATGAGCAATATAGATGAAACAACCATTTAACTAACAAAAACATAGGATCACAAATAAACACATGAAAAAGATGCTCAACATCATTTTTCACTGGATAAATATAATTTAAAACCACAATTGAATGCCATCACAAAAGTATTAGAAAGGCTAAAATTTTAAAATAAAAAACAAATAAAACTGACTGTACCTTGTGTTGGTAAGGATGTGGAGCAAATTAAATCCTCATGTATTTCCAGTGTGTTCTAGTTTGCTAGCTGCCGGAATGCAACACACCAGAGACGGATTGGCTTTTAATAAAAGGGGATTTATTTTCTTGGTTCTTCAGAGGAAAGGCAGCTAACTTTCCACTGAGGCTCTTTTCTTACTTGGAAGGCACAGGATGGTCTCTGCTGGTCTTCTCTCCAGGCCCCTGGGTTCCAACAACTTTCCCCGGGGTGATTTCTTTCTCCACCTCCAAGGGCCTGGGCTGAGCTGCAAGTGCTGAGATGAGGAATGCCAAGCTGCTAGACTATGCTACAGTTGCGTTCTCTCATTTAAGCACAAGCCAATTAAGTTAAACGTCACTCATTGCAGCAGACACACCTCCTAGCCGACTGCAGATGTAATTAGCAACAGATGAGATTCACCTATCATTGGCTCATGTCCACAGCAACAGAACTAGGTGCTTTCACCTGGCCAAGTTGACAACTGAATCTAACTAGCACACAGTGGGAACTCAAAATTGCACATCCGGTTTGGAAACAATTTGGTGCTTTCTTGTAAAGTTGTTCCACTACAAGGTATTTACAAGAATAAAAGTTTATTTTTACAGAAAAATTGTAAAATTATGTCTATCTTTGATTTATTATTCTTCAACTGATTAATGAATAAATGAATTCTAATACATCCTGACCATGAAACCTACTCAGGAATATGCGGGATTCATCACTGTACAGGTAACAACATACATGAATCTCAAATTCATTAAGAGAAAGAAGTCAATTTTTTTTTGTAAATTACATACTTTATGACTCAATTTATATGATATTTTGGAAAGGGAAAATATAGCAACAGAAATCACATTAGTAGCTTCTAATGTCTGTGGGCAGAATGGTTTAACAATAAAGTGCCATGGGGGAATGCCTTGATTATGGAGATGGTTTCTCTAATGCACCTGTTTGACAAAGTTACAGAACTTTAAACTAAAAACTGAGTTTTACACTATTTAAGTGATACCTTAATAAAAGAAAATATAGACGTGCACGTACATTGAATTTCTACTTCACATCTATGAGAATTAGCTAAAATTAGAAAAGTTGATTATACAAACTATATTGATGGTGGGAATGTAAAATAGAAAATCACCTGAGAAATAGTTTGGAAGTGTATTATAAAGTTAAACCCTTACAATATGATGTAATAATTTGACACCGAGTTGTTTCCCAAGAAAAATGAAAACAGAATTAAAAAATGACTTGGACATTAATTTTGTCTAAAGTCTGAGCTCAACCTAGTATCAATCAACTAGAGAATGGATATGCAAATTGTGGTATAGTCATCAAAATACTACTACACAGCAAGAATAAAAATGAACTACTGAGACACACAACCAAATGGAATCTAAAAATGTCATCAGTGAAAGAAGTCAAATGTAAATGAGCACTATTATATGGTTCCATTTTTATGAAGATCTAGAACAGGCAAAAATGAATCTATCAGGATAGAAATTATAGCAATATGGTCTGAAAGTAGGTTGAGAGCAGTGACTCCAAAATCAGAACAGAAAACTTTGTGTTATGAGAGGAGTCTACATCATGTTCTCTGTGTAAATTGACTTAAAAAGTCATCAACCTTCATACATAAGACATGAAAAGTTTACTATACTTATACCTTAAAAATAAAAATTTAAATTAAAAAATTTATAGCTCAATATTTTGAAGTATCTATAATTCAAAACATCCTTTGGGAATTATTTTGGAAAATTGTTGTATTTCTTTATGGTAACCCATCTCTGAACTCTAAAATTGAAAGCAGTGGGGAAATCCATACCCTTTCAGGCCACCCATAAAGTTATAATACTGGGCTAGCTGGGTACAGTAGTTTTATGTAGGAAAGGACTCCAATGTATCTATAAAAGAAATTCTGACTTATATTCAATTCACTTCTCCAATTTAGAGGAAGCCAGTGAATCTGAGGAAAGCACATAGTAGGAATGCAGAAGAGAAACAGATGAACCACAGTCAATACTTCTATTAATATAAACTTGTTGCCCTTAAGAGCTCCCAATTATTACCTCCAGCTTATATTTCTTTCATCAACAATAATGGCCAAGCATCAATCTATGCTATATTTAATCACTGGGATTTATTTAAGAACACATAATGATTATTAGAAGTAAAAGCCCTAAAAGAGCGTCTTCCAGGGCTGACAAAATGTGTCACCTAAGAGTGTGCTATAACTTTAGCCAGGTGATTTTATTAATTAGGTCTACTTTAAAATTACATATGCATAATCGATTTTAATGTTTTATTTTTATAAGCATAAATTACCTATTTTTTAATGAAAGAAACACCTGATAATTGACCAAGACAAAACATAGGTATGAGAGAGGGGAAAGACTTCTCAAATATTGAACACAGATACTTTCCAACAGTTCCCCTTGTATGAACCATTGACTGTAAAGTGCCCACAACACCAAACTGTTCCTGCTGTTCAAATAGACTGTTAAAGCTTTAGATGATGTTGAAGATTTATCTTTGATGCAGTTCCAGACAAGGGGGGATACATGGTCCCTAGGGACTGTCACCCAAAGCATGGAACCTGGCAACTGTCCAAAGGGATGGGATCCCATAACCAAGTGAGAAATATCCCCCATGTCTAGGAGATGAAATGGGGAAAATGAAGGTGGGAAAATGAAGCTCCTCAACTTGCAGCTGGAGAAAGCCAGCTGGGGTCCTCTTTTACTTTTTAGTATATTTTTTCCTCTATGTGTGGTATGTATGTGACTGGGCTGTGAAATATGCCACCAAGAAAGACCTCCCAAAACTCTTAAGACCTCTCAGGCACCCCAGGAAGAATGGACAGACTCCTGAGAAAAGGAAAGTATTAACTCCCAGTCACCCCTGGCTTTGGTAGGAGACCCAAAAGTCAAGTTAAAAATGATCATTAAGAAGCTTATCGGGGTGGGCCACAGTGGCTCAGTGGCAGAGTTCTGACCTGCCATGACAGAGACCCAGGTTCAATTTCCAGTGCCTGCCAATGCAAGAGGAAAAAAAAAAAAAAAGACAGTGTAAAGAAGCTTATCTGCTGCTGCCCGCCAAGAAAGTAGTTAGAAGAATCTAACTTCCTGAAAATACCCCTGGACTAACACAGCAGCAAAGTCCACAGAATCACCAATGGATGCACTGCTGCCAACTCCGACCCTCGGTGCACCCCCAAAACCTGCAGGCCTCCTGAAGGAGCACTTTACAACCCATGGTACTTACCAGGTGCTCCTAACTGGGCCCCAACAACACCCAAGTCCCATGGTCTCAAATTCAGGTGGTGATACTGAGTCCTGTAAGTGGTGGAAAGGAGACCTGAGGGCCCAGGGTCACCACCAGCCACAAAAGAGGTGCTGCTGGTCAAACCCGGTGTGCAGGGAAGAAGCAGCCACCACCACCATGGTCAGCTGAGGGCAGGAATGTGCCTTGGATACCATGGAAATAAAGTTCATCCCTACTGGGACAACCATTCTAGGCCTGCTCAGAGACCTGATGTAGGGACCAAACAAAAAGGGACCACCTGCTGTGCCATGTGACCTTGAGGAAGAGCCTCTGCTCCTCATGGGCCAAAGATGCCATTGCTGTCATCAATCTCCAGAGAGGGTAAGATGTTTCATTGCTGAAAGATGCCGTTAAGATTATCGAAAACACAGCCAGATCGTGCCCAGAGGAATGGAAAGCAGATGTAAATCACTCCTGCACCTTGTTACAGTGGCTGATAATGGCCTGGGGCTTAGGGCATCCCTACAGGAGCTTACCTACCTTAGAGGGATCCGTGGCTACTGCATGACTGAGGAAGGGCAGGAGCAGCTTTGGCCCTAAGGTCAGTTCAAAGGCTTTACAGAGAAGCCGCCCATCCAGGGACTGACAACACTGGATGATTCCTAAACAAGTTTTACAGACTATGATGCCTTACATTCATTTTTCAGGAGAGCCATCAGCACAAGAAAAGCCAACTCTATTGGCCCTATTGACAATAGCCCCCAAAGTAAACCATGCCTTAAAGACCCTCACCTACCCTAAAAAACACAAATATGCACTAGGTGTTCAAGTCAAAAGCCTGCCCTCCCTATCCAGAACAGCTTGGAGATATATTTTACAGAGAACTCCATTCACTTGAGTACCCAGCTGAACCTCCCAGAGCTGAATCACAGCACCTCTATTGGCAGCTGTGCCAAGAATGACTTCTTAATTGGCTCATCTCTGACAAGTCTCTTGAGTTCTGGAGACTCTCCTCGATGCTGACATGGCACTATATCACCATCACCAGGACAAACAAGCCCCAGACTTTCTACTGTGGCCTGTCCCCTGCTCAATGTAGGGGCCAAGCATCATCCTCATGAGCCCCAGCAGAGGACAATTCACTGTTCACCAAGCTCATATTATTTTGGGGATACCAAAATCCACAAACTTTCATGGTCTTATTAGACACTAGATTACAGGTCACTCTGATTCCCATTTCACCAGTTGTTCTAGTTTGCTAGCTGCCAGAATGTAATAATACCAGACATGGAATGGCTTTTAAAAAGGGGAATTTAATAAGTTACAAGTCTACATTAATAAGGTCGAGTAAACATCCCAATTAAAACAAATCTTAATAGAAATGTCCAAACTAAGGCATCCAGGGAAAGATACTTTGGTCCAAGAAGGCTGATGATGCTCAGCATTTCTCTCTCAGCTGGAAGAGCACATGGTGAACATGGCAGCATCTGCTGACTTTCTCTCAAGGCCTCTTGTTTCATGAAGCTCCCTGAGAGACGTTTTCCTTCTTTATCTCCAAAAATCACTGGTGGGTGGACTCTGCTTCATAGTTCTGCAGCGTTCTGCTGTGGCTTTCTTGTGGCTCTAAAAAACAAACTCTCTCCAAAATGTTTTCTCTTTTAAAGGATGAATGGTTAGAATCACAACTCCATGGAAGCCATCTGATCAAAGTTACCACCCACAACTGGGTGGGTCACATCTCCATGGGAACAACTAAAATGCTCCCAGCCAGCAATATTGAATGAGGGTTAAAGGACAGAGCTTTTCTGGGGTCTCCCACAGATTCAAACTGGCATATTGGTGCAATGCCTCAACTCTACAGAGCCAACTGATGGACTGTGAGGGGGGACTTTGAGACATCTGCTGTGTTTACCATGAAGATAATACCCTATTGTACATAGCCGGATGTAAATGTTGTCCACCTCTCTGGTGCTACTTCCTAACTTCTATGTGAACATTCTTATACTTCAGTTCTCTGCATATTCCAAGCCTGAGTCCTCTGAGATGAAAGTTGAGTGTGATTTCTGAAGACCAATAATGTACCCAAATCTTCCAGGTGGTTAACACTGCACCATACTGATTCACAGAAGGAACTAAAAATTATATACCCAGTTGTATGCAATATGTTAGAAGTGTATATTCTAAAACATGCCATCTTATCTTTTAACTCACCAGCCTGGCCTGTACTTAAGAGTGGGTAAAAAAATAGAAGCTGATGGTTAATTACCACAAACTTCAACAAGGACATGCCTTATCAAAGCCATTCTACCAGAAAAATTAAAAAAAAACCTTCCAATTAATTTGTTATTAATTGAAAGTTTAAATGCATCTCAATGAATTTGCATAGCTTACCCAGCCAGCATGTTTTATTCCATGCAAAGCTATAAAACAATCAAGCTCATTTTGCATTCATTTTCAAAGGCCAACAATATATCATTGTGGCACTTCCAGAGGGCTACCTCAGTCTCTGTAGTCCCCACTGACCCATGGGCTCTGCTGACAAAATCTGACTATTCTATATTTGTTGACTGATTTCTGCCTGTGGCATTGTGTAACTGATATCCTTGGCTGCTAGCCAAGAAGAGGAAGAAAGTTCCCCACAGTGACTCCTGGCCTTGCCTCCTGACCCAGCAGAGATGCATAATCACACCTACAGAAAATTTCTGAGCTGCAATTAAACCAAAAGAAGTCAAAAGACCCCAGGGCCATTCTACCTGAAACAACTCACTCTCAGGACTTCTACCTAGGCCAAGGACCCCCAACACATTGTCTTGTTTCAGGCATTGGTTGAGAAGAATCCATAGAGGCAATGTTTTCCCCTTGACTTGATCCCCTTGGTTAATAAAAATGGGTCTTAGACAATGCCTAGTATTTAACCAGGTTAATTTAAATAGCACTCTTACAAATATAACTAGAAAACATGTTGACATCATGGATGCTTTTCAGTCTATTGGACATAGAACCTACTGACTGAGAATGTCTTTTCCTTTAAAAATACAGGTAAAATAAATGCAGGTTTAAAAGAGGGGAGTTACCCCCAAAATTCTAAAAGTCATCTCCAGGTATAGAACATTGGACTGTAAAGTGCCCAAGACACAAACTTGTCCCATTGTTATGCTCATAAAGTGCTGCTTAAATAAACCTGCTTAAGCATTAGACAATTCCTAAGGCTCAACTCTGATGCAGATCAAGCCAAGTGGGAAACTTTGCCCCTGGGGACTCATCACCCAAATCTGCAAACACAACAAAAGCAAATTTCAATACAAGTAATTTCAGTTTAACTCTATGGCTAATTTGATGTGTCAGATAACATAAAATACAATTTTAACTTGAAATTAAGTTAAAACCAGGTTCAATGAAGTAGGAAAATCCAATCCACATTAAGGAAAATATCAGTTTGTAGAAAAATACCCAGAAATTACATATGAGCTAAAGTTAATAGACCAAGGCAGTAAAGCAGCTATTAACAACACATCCTAATTGTTTAAGGAGGAAAAGGAAAAAGCATACAGAGTAGAGACATGAAAGAAATGAAAACTTCAATTTGCAATTTCACGAGATGGAAAATTCCACTTATGAAACACAAAGGAAGGTGAATGGGATTAAGATCAGATTAAATAGATGTTACAGGACAAAGGCCGTGAATTCTTCCCCCATGCGCTCAACAAGCAATTCCTGAGACACTGAGGTTTCAAAGAGAGAAACATTTTATTACTACACATGTAGTAGGAGAGCAGACAGCCTAACCACCCAAAATCTTCTCCCCAAGTTTAGGGGGTTCAAGGTTGATTTTAGCAGGAGATGAGGTCATTTGTGATAGTAAATTCAAAGCAGAAAGGAAACAGTGTTAATAGAAGGGAGGCAGAGCTATCTTTCAATAGGAGAGCCTAGCAGGGTAGAAAAGTAAACATCGTTAACATAAAATGAAAGGAAGGCAGAGCTATCTTTCAAGAGCAGATCCTAGCATATGGTTTACAAACTTAAGGGGCTGAGGCTAGTTAATGACTGATTTCATTAGCATTAGGGCCTAGAAGAGAATGACCAGATACAGGGTGTAACAGCTCTTATAGTCGCAAAGGCACAAGATAACAGATAAGGGCTTTTACAATCCTTTCAGATATCCAGACAGCTTAATTATAGTTTAGTGCTTCCAGGGATTCCCCTCCATATACTCCAATATCCCAGAAGGCACAAAGGAATATCTATATAATGATTCAATAATTAAAATCATCCCTCAAATCCTGATTTCTCAGTGACACATAGGATAAAAAAGTATTACTGAACTTGAATTAGTAGAAATAGAAACAGAAATTTAGTGATGCTCTGTTCAGACCAAAAAAATGAACAGAGTGTTACCGAAGACTGCAGAATGTATTCCTCTGGCACTTTAAACACACACCTCTCAGCAGCCCTGTGGGTCCTTATCTACAGTGGTGTTGACACCCCTTGGTGTGACTACTGTAGCTGATGTTCAGGTGATAGAGCATTTCTCTTTTTGGCTGTTGAATGGGGTAATAAGCGCCTTGATGCTTGTTATTATTGCTGCCTTCCAAAGCATGTTATGTAATGTCACATCAGACCCCCTCCATTTTTTACTTCACAGAAGAGTTTTACTGGGCTACAGCATGCCAGAGCAATCAGATTAGAATCCATTGTATCTGGCCAAACTGATTGGCCCAACCTCAACCTCAAACCTATTTGCCAACCAGCTCCTACTCAAGGGTTGGAAAGCTCTGCCCCTCTCTTTATTCATGTAGGGGGAGGAAGGAGAACTTAGGGGATAAAAATAATTACATTAATAAAGCAACATTGATCTTATGTGAAATCAAAGGCCCAATAATATTTCATTTTCTTGGTTTGAGAATTAACTTGGTTAATTTTTAACTGGCACCATTCCGTAAGCTGCAATGAAATAGGTTTCTGGTATTTTTCACCTCATATTTTCCCTGAAAGTTAAACCTGGAGATATTGCCCTTTGATGTTAATGTGACTTAATCTCCTTAAAACAAAACTATAATGCAAATAAGGGTATATGTAAAAAATAATTTTGTAATCCTTGACATATGTTAATATGGGGTTCAATATAAGTAAAACAAAGTTTGTCCAATTCAGATTGTTTATTAAGTGTACATGATATAACAAGAGGAAAGAAATATGACGAAATCCATGTCTTTAAGGAATAAATCAATTTACATATAGAATACTTCCAAACATTCAATATTTATAGTTAGGCTTATATATTCTAAATTATTTTACATCTACTTTCTTATTACATTAACTTTAAATACACTAATTTTGAACTTAAACATTTTCCAGGCTATTTCCATGTATCAATGTTTCTAAATTTTACAAAACTCATGATAACTCTGATAAACACAGAAATCACATGCATGCTTAAGTACATTCCCTGACAATTATATCCCATAAGGGCCATCTTTCCCAATCTCATTGAAAGTACAGATGAGTAGTTTACTTTCTGTATATCATACAAAATAAGACTGTACATTTTAAAAGAATATACCCGAATGGGACAAGGTTATTTTCATTATATTTTTGTTTGTTTTTTAAAGGAATAAACAAACATTTTTCCTTTGCAAAAGGAACTCTTATTACACGGCTGGGAAAACAAAGCACCTTGGTATTTCATGTTGTACTCTAGTCTGGAGCCAAGAACATCATTGTACAATATTTCATCACAATCCTTATGAATTCCAGAATATTTATGGAGAAAAAGGAAAATATTGCATGTAAAATAATAAGACCTCTCCCACAGCTATATGGAACAGTTGACATTTCAATTCTGTATATAGCAATGTATCAATTGAACACTGCAATGAAATACAGGCATTTACAAGAACCATTTAAATACTCATCATTGACGAGGTTTAAGGAAGGTAGGTAGAAGAGTGACCTTCACCTGTCATTACACAGCCTGAAAAATAAAGGAAAGAATGCTAGTCCAAAAATAAGGGCTATTCCTTCACAGATTTCAAACTGAAAATCCAGAACAAGAATCATTACTAAAAGAATCTCCACAAATTCAAGAAATTTATTATATATATTCCACGTCCACAATTTTTTCTCAACTACTTCTGTATTTTAATGAAGCTATAAGTAATAAAATATTTAAAAGAAAAAATCTTTTATTAATTTTTCGGAGAAAGCAAGGAAGAGATGAACTGGTCAGACAGCATCCCAATCTCTAGCTTAACTTGAATGGGAAAGACACAAGTGAAAAAAAAAAAAAGGAAGGTAAGATTATCTTTAGACAGGAATGAAAATCAGGGTACCCATCTGATACAAGGTATAAAGATCATGTTGGGGCCCCCATGCGACTGCAGATGACTTTGGAGTTCAGGAAATGGCCTGCATGGTTACAGTGAAAGGTGAGAAAAGACATTGCAGTGAAAATTCTTCCAAGAAAATATTAGAAAGAAAGATGAAGAGCTGAAAAAGGAGAATAGATGAAGACAATGAGCAGTGGAAGGAAAAGCAAAAAAGACAAAGCAATGGAGGCAGTCACTAAGGCAACACCACTGGGTCGTCTTTTAACTGACTGAATTCAAATTTCATTTGCTTATATGGACACCAGTCATGTAGATGAAAGCCCACTTTAGTTCACCTTGGATTCATCCAAATAGGATCTTCAGAGATCCTTGCCGTTAATGAATCAACACCATGATGTAAAATTATGTCTTTAAAAGCCTATTTAAAAATTAGTTCACACCCACAGCAAAAGTGTGGAATATATCTTTAAAGGGGACAAGAATTGATCCCCCTCCCCCCCAAAAAAACAGATAAAGAATCATTAGAAAACAGTCATCTTTTGCTTGTATTCTTGAAATAAAAATAATCCACTATCTATTTGGAAAAGATATTGTCAAAATTTTGTTCAAAAAAAGAGTTTCTTTCACATTATATTGCTATACCAGTTGCATTTGTGCTTTTATCACATAAAACCCACTGCGGGGTTATAGTTGGAAGTTGGCAAAATCAGTGTTGTTTAGTTGTTTTTGGGTCCTCCAGACTTATGGGTTAAACATTTACTAAACATCAATGAACCAAAACTATCATCCTACCCAGAGAAACCCTGTAATCTCCCTAATCTTTCTAGGTGCTCCTGTAAGGAAGAGGGCAGGAGTGGGTAGGGGGTTTCAACTTACCATCATTTTATGTTTTTAATTCTAAGTTGTTTTGCTTACTATTCATTATTTCATCAATTTTTTTATATCCCTTTCTACTTGATTCCAAAACATGTGACCAGAGCTTTTCCTCTTCCATTCTATAAAATAGTACACTCATTATGAACTATAAGTCTTATCAAAGCTTTATGAGCTGTGGAGGACAATAACAGCACACTGCAGCACAGGAAGCAAGTGTGGTTTCTGACACCTCATTGCTCATTTCCACCCAAGGATTTCTAATTATTGACCATGTATCTCTTGAGTCCTGGCCTGATTTCCTGTTGCTGGTCACCATTTTCTTCCATCTCCATATTCTCTGAAATATAAGCACCAGGACACATTTTAAATTTTCTTTATATTACTTTGAAGAAAAAGTCAGTTTCTATTCGAACAGATAGTCTGTATGGGTTTCACTTTCCTATCCAAGCAATAAACATATATTAATCATCTAATATGGACTTTTTAAAGTATAATAAATAATAATTTTTCAAAAGTTATTGCATGGCTTTCTATCTGCAAGGGGGTTATAGTAAATAGTCTCTAAGTACTATTCCATCTCTGTAATGCCAGCATTTAAAGGAGACAAACTCCTGTTTAGTGATGATATAAGAACAGGAGCACAGGAATATTGTTTGAGTCATATTTCCACTGGCACAATCAAACTTTCAGATAAGGGTTAGCCCTTCCAATGACAAAATGTAACAGTAGTGTTAATTATTAAATCATTGTATAACCATTCATCATATTCTAGGAGAAAAAATGATTTTCATTAACAATGAAAAAAATACACAGGACAAGAGGTAGAAGCTGAAGAAATAGGGCAAATCATGAGAATACGAAGAAGATATAACAATACTAAAAGTAAATTTTGGGAGAAGGATCAAATAGTCTTCTTTGTGATACTAAAGAAATAGGATAAAAAGGCTGCCCCCATTATATTGTGAACAAACACACTGACCCTCCCCTTGTCTTGAAACAACCTGCAGAGGAGATCCTGTTTATGGTAAAAATTTTCTCCTACATAGGGTTTTTTTCAGGGCAAATTTAACATCTATATTCCTCAAGCTATAGATTAAGGCATTCATCATGGGAACCACAATGGTGTAAAAGACAGAAGCAACTTTTCCCTCATTCATAGACCTAGTGGAAGATGGCTGGAGATACATAAATACGCATGATCCAAAGAACAGAGAAACGGCAATTATGTGGGAACTGCAGGTGCTGAAGGCTTTGGACCTGCCCTCAGTAGAACTGATCTGAAGGATGCTATGGAGAATGAAACCATATGAGATAAAGATGGTGAGACTGGGCACAAAGATATTGATGCTCGCTATGATGAACACAACCAGCTCATTGACATAGGTGCTTGTGCACGAGAGCTGCAGCAGAGGGAGGATGTCACAGAAATAATGGTTGATGGTGTTGGCATCACAGAAGGTCTCAACGTGCACCCGGTGTATGCCATAGCACCAGATAATGCCATCAAGTATGAACTAGAAATAAGGTTGGCACATACTTTAGGAGACATGGCAATGTTATACAACAGTGGATTACAGATGGCTACATAATGATCATAGGCCATGGATGTCAGCATGTAGCACTCAGAGATGGCAAAAAAGCAAAAGAAGTAGAGCTGGGCCATGCACCCCTGATAGGAGATAATGTTCTTCTTTGATATGAAGTTGATCAGCATTTTGGATGTAAAATCAGAAGAATAAAAGAAGTCAATGAAAGACAAGTTAAAGAGGAAAAAGTACATAGGGGTGTGAAGGTGGGAATTCAGCCCAATTAAAGTTATCAAACCCAAGTTTCCCAGCAAGGTGAACACATACATTACAAGAAAAAGTAAGAACAGAGGGCGTTGGAGATCTGGGTGTTCTGTTAGTCCCACCAGAATAAATTCAGTCACAAAAGAGCCATTTCCAGAAGACATTCTGTTCTGGGGAATCTGTGGGATAAGAAGAAAGGGTTACATCAGAGGGCAACCCAAATATTCCCCTCCACAGGGTGGTATATAAATTGGAACTGCATGAGGTTAGCACAGTTTGGACAACAGACTCTGCCTTTCCACTACCGTGACACTCAGTCACAATGACTTCTTCTGATTAGATTCTTAAGTCAAAGGTAGCCAAGAGCAACACCAAATTAGTCTACAGATGAAGGCCCATTCTGCTAGACAACAACATGACTGATGGAAAAACCCAAGGGTATGGGAGAGGAAGGTCCAGACAGACTCCTTCAATCTCACCTGAGCATCTCTTCATTTATCTGAGCCCTCCCTTCACCTGCAGATCTGAAGGTAGAGGCCCTCACCACCTGGATCTGGCCTCTCAAGCAGTTTAGACCCTGCCGGGGTGTCAATCATGAGTAATGTCACAGGATTCAAATGAAAAGACATAAGTCGAGGGGAGGTCTGGTAACTGCCCCACATCACAGATTTAAAGCCGTAAATCTACAAGAGTGGGTTTCCATGTAGAGCGAGCATTGAGAAAGGGAACTCAGAGACCTTTAATTCCTAACATCCTCTGCTGGACCTCAAACAGCATTTTCTACCATTTTCACTTGAGTGGCCGGATTGTGTAAAATGAGGAAGCAATTGACATATTTTAATCCCTGGATGTCCTTCTCAAAATCGATAGTATGTAATATATATAGAATTGGAACTCACCCTCTTCAGGTCAGAACAACTCTGAGCTCCCTCTTTGCTTTGGTTTACCCCTAAGGACAAATTTCAACTCTGAGATTTTGCTTCCTTTATTCTAAGCAGATGCAGATCAAGCTTAATTTTCAACACACCTGGAAACTTTTCTGAGAGACAGATTATAATTTCCGATTTTAACTTTGAGCCCTCTGAAGCAGCAGAGAAAAAAGTTCATTCCTTAATAAAGGTGCAGAAGATTAAATGTTGGCTTAATAATATCATGCAATTGTTCATAAATGGTTTAGAAACTTGCTCACTCTCTTCACCAGGGAACAGATTCTGTATGTAATTAGGAAATTATGGGATTTTTAATTACACCCTAGACTATAACATATCTTTAGGGATGTAATACTTTATTCCAGTTTTTACCTCACTCTAGAGATTGTGCATCCCTCATACAGAGCTGAAATGGAACTCCCATAGTCCTACCAACTTCATCTCTCAAAGGGGATTTGTCTGTTGCATTGTTTTCTTCTTTCTTTCCATTTCCCAAGAAGTATTTCAACATGATTTCCTCAAGAGATTTCTGCATCTCTTTATTAGAAATTTCTCAAGGATTGCATTAAATGATTTTAAGATTGTTTCTTCAGATGCATGTCCAAATAATGTGTACCTTGTCTTACTTCTAATGTATTTCTAAACACCTACATGAAAAATTTCTCTAAATATCCTTATGAATCCTTAATGGCAGCATTTCAGTAACTGAGGTCATCAAATTCAAATTCTTTACATCATGGAGTTAGAGGACATGTGTTTGATTCCTCCATCCATTATTCTTGATCTAACACTTCAGGAAAGTTACTAAAACTCTCTCTGCCTAACAGAGTATGTCTGATGGGAATAACAGCATCTCTTTCATTGGCTTGCTATGACTGTTAATTGAGCTAAAATAAATCAAGTGCTTAAAATAGTACCAGACAAATGGGAAATAGTACACAAATAGCCCCAAAATATCAGCTATCATCAGTATGTTTTCAAAGCTTCCAGTCGATACTCCATCTTAATACTCATCAGACATCATCCTTTAGATTGTGTGCTCTCCCAAACTATAAGCTTTACAAAGACAGAGACCACTTCTTTCCTGTGTGCTACTTTCCTCCTGGTACAAGGTCAGAACAGAGCACATAGTAGGTACTTAATAAGTATTTGTGGAAATTAAGTTATTCTCTGGCTGAAAACCTTTCGAATATTTTTCACAATACTCATATGGTAATCAGTAGAGTCTACGACCACAATGACCTCCACCCATTCCCACAGCCACCACCCCAAATCAGTAACTTTTTAAGTTTTAGTTGGCCCTTGTCACTGAAATGTACTGGCTTCTGTATTAGTTAGGTTTCTCTAAAGAAACAGAATCAACAGGGAACACTTGCAAATATAAAATTTATGAAAGTGTCTCACGTGACCGTAGGAACGCAGTGTCCAAAATCCACAGGGCAGGCTGTGAAGCCGATGACTCTGATGGATGGCCTGGATGAACTCCACAGGAGAGGCTCACCAGCCAAAGCAGGAATGGAACCTGTCTCCTCTGAGTCCTCCTTAAAAGGCTTCGCATGATTGCATTTAGCATCACTAATTGCAGAAGACACTCCCCTTTGGCTGATTACAAATGGAATCAGCTGTGGATTTAGCTGACATGATCATGACCTAATCCTATGAAATGTCCTCATTGCAACAGACAGGCCAGAGCTGGCCCAATCAGATGAACAGGTACCACAACTTGGCCAAGTTGACACGTGTCCCTAACCATGATAGCTTCTAACCTATATTCTAGAATTATTTCATGCACATTCTAATTCAGCCATTTTCATTGATGCTAGAATAATCCCTCAAAACCCAGGTCCTATACTTTAATTATAATCTTCAAATGACATTTGAAGATTATAATTAAAGTATAATTCCACTCAAAACTCTCATTCAGCCTTGATTAAACTTAAAAGGATAAGTTCAGTGAGGGTTTTATTTGATGAGAAGCTATGAAGGAAATATTTTGATTGATTTAAATATTTTGAGTATATAAATATTGTGCAAAATCTGAATTTTTTCCGACAAATATAAGGAAGACAATATTGGAGAATTTTTATGTTTCAGAGAAAGCATGAATATAATTAACAACAAACATGAACAAGGTGAAGTAGATATTTAAAGTTTAAGTTAAAATATGTGGGAGAAAAATATGGAACTCATTAGTTTTACCACTAGAGAAACCCCTGCTACTGTCTCAGATATGAGGAACTCCCAAGTCAATAGGCCAAGGCCTTGATTTTGAGGCTTGCTTTTGTGATGCTCATTTATGTAGTGGAGAAGCTAAACCCCTATAGTTATGCCATTATGCCTAAGAGTTACTTCTATGGGATCTCTTTTGTTGCTTGGATATGGCAGGGGCAAGTAAAATCATTATGCTCTCCCCTGTGTTGGACATGCATTCAGGGATGAAAGTCTCCCTTGCAACATGGGATATGAATCCCAGGGATGAACCTGGCTCTGGCACTGTGGTATCAACTATGCCTTCCTGACCAAAAAGGGGGAAAGAATTGTAACAAAATAAGGTGTCAGTGTCTGAGAGAGTTTAAATAGAGTCAAGAAACTATTCATAAATGACAGCCATGTCTTCAAGAATCATATCTTCACAAACTATACACAACAAAGGAAACAGGAGAATAAGAAAATAATTCCCCTCACATGCCTTTCCCTGAATATGATGATGTAAATTTTCTCCCGAAATCAATAAATGACTTCCTTTACTGTTTTTCACTCAGAACTATGTCAGATAACCAATATCATCCATAAGCAAATGTGGCAAAATGAGTATTTCTCATTTTTTAACCTCTACCATGATAAGAGGATTCTGACAAAGGGCAATAGTGGGAGTATCAGTACTCTCTGTCACCACAAAGAAGGTAATGAAATATATTTGCAATAAGAAATATACACTTTAGGTGTATACTATGTTTTGAGGGTTAAAGCCCTCAAAATAGCAAAGGGTGGGTGAAGAGGTATTTTCCATCTGTGGTGGTTCCTGGGGATGACTGCCTGACTCTAATAGAAGCAGGGTCCCACAATAGTTGAAGGTCTGGAGTTTGTTTATCCCGCGGGTAGAGTGGTGTGTCAGTTAGAGGGTATGAGTGTCTGTAGGAGTCCAGAGACCTGCTGACGGATGTCGCCCTGGTTCAGCTGTGGGCAGCACAGGTGGGGAGGTGGAGGAGGTGGAGGAAGAGAGGAGCAAGGGAGGAGCCTTTTCTCCGAACTGTTCCAGGTAGATAGGGCAAGCTGTTACCTTGAACACCTAATAAGGAAACATCTGTGTTTTTTCATTCTGGGCCTCCAGAAAGGGAGACTGCAGAGAATGACACCCTGTGTGAGGATTTAACCAAATGTGGAAATAGTCAGCCATTTCAGAGAAAGCCAGGATTGAATGTGGAGTTATTCAGGAAGGACTTGTGGAAACTCCTTATGTCTGATGGGCATGATCCAAGGTTGCTGCATAGAAAGCCAACGAGAGTGCTTTGGGACATGTATAAACAGAGCCACTGCCAGTCTGGACTGGGGTGTTCAGAGAAGGACACATTGGAGGAAAAATAACTTCAGAGGCAAAACCGTGAAGGCTGAGGTCTGAAGTCAAGAAGCCTCGGCCAGAAGAGCGGACCCACTCAAGCCCGTGGAGAGGGTGAGTTTGCCTCAAAGGCAGAGGATGGGCCTTCCACCTCGTTGCAGTGGAAAAGTCATGCCACTTTAGGCCTTGGAGGGGGTGAAGCACATTCCTTGGGGTTTGGGGAGAGCCTGGCTGCCACCATATGGTGGGGTTGAGCATGTGCCCTGGAGATGGCAGAGAGCCCAAAGCTTGGAAAGGGTGAAACTGAGATAAAGGTGGTCTCCCCAGTGACCCCAAGGTTGCATTTGAAGTGAAGCAAGCCTCTGCATAGGCATTTGTAAGGGATGGGACCGTTGCTTTCTAAAGCCCTGAAGATTAATGATTCTCAAACTTTGAACTCTAGTAGACTTTGGCCTGTGGGTTTTCGAAACTGTATGGGTCCAGTGACCCTTGTGTTTGTTCCTCCTTATGTAAATGGGTATATGCATCCTATGAATATTCCTCCTTTGTATGTTGGCAGCAAATAACTCATTCTGAGTTTTACAGTCCAGAGCAAATGGAGAAAATTTTGCCTTAGGACTGTCCATACATTTAACTGACTCTGATGAGACTTTGTACTGATTTTAATCTTGTATTAATCTTGTATTTGAAATGTCACTGGAATGGTGTAAGGTTCTTTGATATTGTTATGGAATGAATGTATTTTGTATACAGGGAAAACATGTCTTTTTTAGGGTCTAGAGGATGGAATGTGTTAGTTTGAAATGATGTATGTACCCTAAAAAATCCATATTTTAACCCTAATCCCATTTTCTAAAGGAAGCATTTCTTCTAATCCTTATTCAATATTGTATGTTTGAAACTGTAATTAGATCATCTTCCTGGAGAAGTGAGTTAATCAAGAGTGGATGTCAAACTGGATTAGCTGGAGGCATGTCTACACCCATTTGTGTGGTTCTTGATTAGTTTCTGAAGTCCTATAAAAGAGGAAACACTTTGGAGAAAAAGTGATTCAGAGAGAGCAGAGTGGAACGAAATTACTGTGAGAAGCAGAGTCCATCAGCCAGCAAGCTTTGTAGATGAAGAAGAAAAATGCCTTCTGGGGAACTTCATGAAAGGAAGCCAGGAGAAAAAGCTAGCAGATGACGCCGTGTTCACCATGTGCCCTTCCAGCTGAGAGAGAAACCCTGACTGTGTTTGTCATGTGCCTTCTCACTTGAGAGAGAAACACTGAACTTCATCGGCCTCCTTGAACCAAGGTGTCTTTCTCTAGATACCTTAGATTGGACATTTCTATAGACTCGTTTTAACTGGGACATTTTCTCAGCCTTAGAACTGTAAATTAGCAACTCATTAAATTCCCCTTTTAAAAGCCATTCCGTTTCTGGTATATTGCATTCTGGCAGCTAGCAAACTAGAATAATCATTCTTTCTTTTAACAATTTAAATTCACTTTTTTTACTTTTTAAGTGGATTTAAATAAAAATCCTTGCTCATCATCTTTTTCCTGGGATAAGATCATTTTTTAAATGTAAGCCAATACTTTTGCTAATTATAGCAATATGATGCAAATACATACATATACAGCAGTGCACATTTCATAAAGAGTATGTTGTAAATAAAATCAACCCTTTGAAAAAATTGCTTAACATAAAATAAAGTTTCTGTTTTATTTAGACAGAAATTGCAATTGTTTCCTTGAATTTAGGTGAAGGCTGACCCAGCATTTCAGGTGATGTGACCAAGGTCTCAATTGTCTTACTCCTTCCTGGCCCTGCTGACTCATTGCAGATTCCACTTACTCAGTTGTCCACTGTGATCACTAGATGGCCGTCCACTGGCTGCCACCTTCTTTCAGGCAATGGGGAAGAACTGAAGAGCATAATCACTAAAAGCTTCAGATTCGGGTTCTCCTTACCAAGGTCAGGCAGAGAAACTCCACTCACTAAAACTCAAGAAGTGTAAGCATAACTCTCTCTTTTTTCCTTTTTTTTGCATGAGCAGGCATCAGAAATCGAACTCAGGTCTTTGACATGGCAGGTGAGAATTCTGCTACTGAGCCGCCGTTGCACCACCTGTAACTCTTCTTTTTCAGAGAATTCCATAAAGCAGAATATTAGATAGGAGAAAACAGTATGTGTTCACTTTAGAAATTGGAAAAGTTTAGTTTATAAGGAGGGATAATTGGATTATGTGACAAAATAGACAACTGAGATAATTAATTCTAAGAAAATATGATAGAACCAGGCTTGCATGCCATGAGATAGCAAAACAGCAGGCATGTTGAGAGAAAGTGGGAAGGAAAGAACCTTTCTAGAGTTGGTTAATTATTTCTCCAGGTTTCTTTTGCAAAGTCCAGCATGAAAAAAATTGTTATACCATGATAAAATAATAATAAAAGTAGGGTCTAAGACAAAAATTGTCAACAATGTATTCTGTGTGAGAAGGTTAATGGTTCAGATATATTACTCAAAGGGAGGTAAATTCGAGTACATGAGGAAATTCACCAGAAAATGATATAGCATATCTATGCCACTATCTCATCGCATACAGGTATTTTTTTCCCCAAAACATTTTATATACACTATTTTAATGATTCTGTGTAAAGAAAGTAAGACTATGAAAAAAGTAATGGTAAAAAACCTGTGAAAGTACATAGATATGAACTATCCTTATTATTATCTTCAAATAATTTTGCTCATGGAAATATGTCTTCAACCATGAAGAGTTTCACCAAAAGTTGAACTATATATAGTGATTGTACCCAGACCGCTTAATATAGTTCGGACAAACAGGCTAATTAACAACTTACTTAAATGGTATTTTTGTGCTAGATGATTGGGGCCTAAATATCCATCAAAAGAGAAAAAGGTAAAGATATTAAATAAAATATTCTGTCAACATTTTATTTATGATCTGGGGACCTGGGTTGAAAGTACATTGAAATGCAAACATATGTTTTGTGAAATTTTCAATGTTTCTGTTATGTGTGATGGTCAAATGTAAAATTCCCTATTTTCATTATATAACTTATTAATGTAAATCAGTGAAAACTTAGAAATACGTCTCTTGTACTTAATTTTATTTTCATTTATGTAATTAACTTTTATTGAATAATTTTTTGAAATAAAACACCTTCATAACATTAAGAAAAGTTTGTACTTGCTTCTGGACTTAATTTTTACATCAGATTTTGTGAATTAAAAAGTTATTGCTGGGGGCAGGCAATGGTGGCTCAGTGACAGAGTTCTCACCTGCTGTGCCGGAGACCTGGGTTCAATTTCTAGTACCTGCCCATGCCAAAAAACAAAAAGATGTTATTGCCATTCTTGATCAAGAATTCATAATGATTACAACTACAAATTTTTTAAAAATAGAAAAATATTCAAGAAATATTGGATACAGAGATAATATAGTGAGGGTGGTGCAATGGTGGCTCAGTGGCAGAAGTCTCTCCTGCAATGCCGTTTGATTCCCAGTGCCTGTCCATGCCAAAAAATAAAATAAATTAATAATAATAATAATAATAATAATAATACAGTATTTAGGGAGGGCAATGGTGACTCAGCAGGTAGAGTTCTCGCCTGCCATACCTAGGGACCTGAGTTCAATTCCCGGTGCCTGCCCATGCGAAAAAATAAAAATAAAAATAATGATAATACGGCGTTTAAAATCAAGTTGAAAACCATCCATAACTTTACAATTGAAATTAAATTTAATTAATTAAAAACATTTTTTCATTCACAAATTTAATGTTGAACCCATTTAGAACCTAAATCACCTTTTTTTCCCCAAATGTTTCAAAATAACAAAGGAGTCATAATTTTCAGACAGCTTATGCATTGTTGGAGTTGTCATGTAGTAGCTAGTTTAGATGCCTCTACAAGGACACATCAGCATGAAAAGGACTGAAGGGCCTGATATGGGGAGACAGAGGTGGGAGCTTCTCTCTACATCAGTGACCATCAGGATCCCTGTCCTGGCTCCACCACCACAGCCGGCAGGACTAAGGCTATGTGCTCTACTCCTTGGGCACCTGAAACACACACTCATCCCACAGCCCCATATCATGTGAATATGAATTGTGGATCAGATCTCATTTATAAAAACAATCTCCAATATTATATTAAGATGAGGGCAAACTGAATCTGTGTGGGCCTTAATCTAATATGACTTGAGTCTTTATAAGGAGGGAAAATTTGAACGGTAATAGGATTGAGAAGCTGACAGACATACAAAGGTGGCCAGGGGTTGTCAGGAGAAAGTCATAGATTGCTGGCATTCAGCACCAGGACCTTACAAGGTTTAGAGAAAGCATGTCACCAGGACATCCTGATTTTGGATTTCTGGCCTCTAAACCTTGAGATATTAAATTTCTTTTGTTTCATCCACCTAGTTTGTAGTATTTGTTAAAACAACCCTGGCAAACTAAGGCAGTTTGGGGTACCAAATAGTAGGGTGCTGCCATTTAAATGTCTAAAAATATTTGGAATTCAGAAATAGGGAGAGGTTAAAAGAATTTTGAATCACTTGATAGAAAAAGCTTTGATTGTCTTGAGGAGACTGTCACAGAGGCATGGGCTGTAAAGCAATTCTGATGAGGGCTCAGTGAGAAGTGAGGAGAGATGTACAGAAAGTTTCTATCATTTTAAAGAATACATATATCATCATAGAAAGAATGTTAGAAATATGAGTGGTAAAGGTACTCCTAGCAAGAAGGAAACAATGAATGTGTGATTGGAAACTGGAGGAATTATTATCCTTATAAAGTGGAAGAGAACATGGCAGAATTGTGTTCTGATGGTGGATGCAGGGCAGAACTTGTAAACAATGAGCTTAGCTACTTAGTGAGCTCTGCACTCAGACTGAGTTTAAATCCAGTCTTCTTCACTTCCTAACTTTCAGAAATTAGGCAAGAAATTTAACTTCTATGAATCTTATATTATCATCTAAAAAATGGGTCTAATAAAGGAGTTATTTCATAGGATTGTTGTGGTGATTAAATGAGTTAATTCACATAATGTTATAGGAGTGGACCTGAAATACAAAAAACATCTGGTAAGTCTCAGTACCTCTTTCCTTTCTCCTTCTCCATATTCATATACATCAGTTCTCAACCTTCACATGATGGAATTGTTGGGCTGAATACTTTGTGGGGGGCTACCATGTGCATTAAAGTATGCACAGCACCTCTGGCCTCTACCCATTAGATATCAGTACTACATACCTTCCCATTTTGACTCTAATATATTTACAGACTTTAAGGAAAAAAACATCTTCTAATGTTTCTGGGGATCAAAATCATTCACATTTAAAACCCTTGGTCTATATGGACAGCCTGCACCTCTCTGCCTTAACTGTCTGCTGGACAGTTCCATTTTTGTTTTACAGGTGTCTCAAGCGCAAAGTGACCCAAACTAAATAGATTGTTTTCTTATGTTTCCCAGCTCTGCATCTACTGAGGTCACATTTCATAATGTTCTTCTTACCACTATCCAGACATCCTGTCCCTAAACTATGCTGCCATCCTTTGCTCTTTCTCCTCAGTAAGACCCTTCTTCCAGTCTGCATGATTTAGAGAATCACTGTTTTTGAAATCCTTGTCTGTCCTTTCCTCTCGCTTATGCAGCCTTGGTAATCTCTCTGCAGCACAGATTAAGATTGCTCTAATGGTATTCTGAATGGATTTTTATGGAAAATGAAAATTTGACCCTTTCTTACCTCCTCCATGCTCCCATTGCCTACACACACACACACACACACACACACACACACACACACACCTATTTCAGGCTACCACTGAACTTTCCTATCAATGTGGTTACAATCATAAATTTCTTTAAATACTTGTGTTACAAAATTACAAATACTCAAAACAACCATTCACAGATAATCCACGTTATGCTATGATTGTCTTTGGTTTCATAACTCATTTTCTTGTTTTTTGTACAATTGAATTTCTATACTTTCATTTGCTTATTATTTGATGTGTTTTCCCTGATCTTTCCACCACTTTTCACCATTGTTTGTAAATTTCCATTCAGTTCATTCAGTCACTGCCATTCAATTTCATTTCCTACATAAGAGTTTTTCTGACCCACTTGTCTTCATAGATTGTCCACTGGATGTGATGCAAATCTGGCATTCTGAGATTTTCATTCACATTCATTCTAGGAATTCTATATCTCATGCTTGTGCTGGGTCCTCTATTACCTGAATTATATTTCCTCTGTTTTTGTTGTTGTTGTTGTTTTCTTACTCATTATGATGCAATATATATCACCTTGAGTTATTGAGAAATGTGTATATAATGCACTTGACAATATATGTCTGATACTGCCTTAATTGTATCCTCATATTTATTGGACATTTGCATGGTGTTTGGTTTGGTAAACTGACAAAATGCAACATATCAGAAATGGACAGGCTTTTAAAATGGGCATTTATTAGTTTACAAACTACAGTTCTAAGGCCAGGAAAATATTCCAGTTAAGGCATCAACAGGATGATACCTGGGCTCTGAAGCAGGCTGCTGGCACCCAGGACACCTCTGTCACATGGGAAGGCGCGTGGCCATCATATGCTGATCCTTCTCTCCTGGGTCCCCTTGCTATAGCTTATGGCTTCACCATCTGTGGCTTTTTTCTCTAAACTTCTCTGGGGGTTTCTCTCTTTTAGCATTTGTCTTTCTGTCTTTTATCTTCTTGTAAAGAACTCCAGTCAGAGTATTAAGACCCCTCTTGAATGAGGGTTCACGTCTCAGTTGGAATAACCTAATCAGAAGATTCCACCTACAGTAAATCTGCACCCACAGGAATAGATTAAAAGGGCACAGTCTTTTCTGGGGTGAAAACAGCTTCAAACTACCACACATAGTAAGAGACTATAAAATTGTCTAAAAATAAAGTAGTTTATGCCTCATTATTTTGAAAGCATTAATCCAATTTGCAAAGCTCAATGCCTCCCTGATTCTTGATACTTTTTAGGACAACTATTTGGTTACTTCACATGTATTTTGAAAGCTTTTTAACCTTTTATCTTCTCCATTGTTCTGAGTATTAAAAATGCTGAAAATTTTTATACATTTGGAGGAGAATTAATCAGGTCCATTCTGGAAATGTAAATCTTTCAGTTCTAGAAAAATGTTTTAAAAATTATATAAATTATGTTTTCCTCCTGATTTTACTCTCCATTCTCAATCTGCACTTTCCATCTTTAAGATGTCAGATTCTGAAATTTCTACTTTCTGCACTTTATTTTCTGTTCTATTTTCTCTTATTTAATCTCCTCTGCAGCATATGGTTTCAAATTTGTCTTCCAGGGTGTTTATTGATTTAATGTTTGCCATCGTTTTTAATGCTCAAGAGTACATTTTACTCTTATGAAACATTTTCTTGAGTTTTATTCTCCTTCTATTTTCAGTTTTCTTCAAATAGTTTTTGTCTGTTCAACATGATTATTGTATGTTACACATTCTCTATGAATGTTTTAGTTTAATCAGCTCATACCTTAACATTTAGGAAAGGATTCTACATAATAAAGACCATCTCAAGCTGGGGGCATATGCTTGACAACTGGGAAACTCGCTGTATATTGAGACATTTAATTGGGCAACCCTACTGGGAATGCCATTAGGTCTGTTATCATCGACTTGCTTGAAATACTGCAAAGGGCCTTCCAGTCTCTCAGTAATTTAGGAATTCTCAGAATCCTGTTAGCTGTGCTGAAGAAGAAAGCTGGGGGCTTTCACCATTTATTAGGTAAAACTTCCACTGAATTGCCTTATTTTTAGTATGGGAAGCCCTCTTTCACATATGGCTATAGACTGGCAATTCAGAAATTTTTTTAGATTATTTTTGTTAAGAATAAGCATGTTTTCTTTCCCCAGGGTTAAAATGGAGGTACTCAGCTGTCAGCATATAGTGGTAAAGGAGACCTGAAAGTTTAATTAATCCTGTTTGGTTCCCACTTTCAGCACTTCATCAAAAGGCAGGTTGTACTTCCAAATTCTGAATATTTGAGAGACTGCATGGTATAAATTAGGTATCTTCTCAGTTTTATCCAGTCCTTTCTTAATGTCAGCTTTTATAAGCATTATTTTAATACTGATCATTAATATACTTTACAACATCCAATAAATAATTAGTATAACCACACTGAATATAAAAGAGAAAAACATAACCAAGCCTAGCAACTTGGGAAAATATACTGATACAGATTCTGAAGCTAAAGACAAAAGAAAAAATAGGCAACTATACAGTCTAGGTATTAAATTCATTTCTCATGGAATTATGAGTCAGCAATTTTGAAGCTATTTATAAGAAAGAAGCAGGTAAGCATTATAAATGTAAACATATTAAGCAAGTAAATAGATCTATTGTACACACTTTGCAATTATTAAATGTCAGCTTTCTTACAAATAAGGAAGGAAGGAGTATTTACAATAAACTTAATGGTCTTGTTTTTGAATAAAAGCTATCAACATAAACAAATTTTAACATATATTTACATAAATATACATTCCTTGATCTATTTGCTGAGATCCTAGGAGAGATATCACTTAAAAGCAATAAATCTACATGCTTTTCAGATCATGGCTTCCAAGTAACATTTTCAAGTAGAAAGACCCAGCTGTGCTTAAAGAAATGACTGAATTCATGGCAAAGATGAGACTGGAATAACTTGTGGTGACAGAAAGAAAGAAAGTACTCAACATTTAGAACACATGCTTAGAAAGGACCAAGACTGAAGGGTCTCCCAATGGCCAATTGTGAAAGCATTTGAGGAATAAAAGAAATAATGATGACAATGGGTTATAACCCATAATATGAAATAATTATCCATGAGACCATACATATATTTTGAAAATTAATGAAAGAATAAGTAATAAGAGATGATAAATAGATAGATATAGAAGAAAGGAAAGGCATCTTTATAGTGGAACTTCGAATAATATTTGTAGAATGAATGGTGACAACTAAAAATAAATTATTTGAAAAAGCACCTAAGTAATAATTCTTTCATGTATGAATTAAAAGTGGATGCTAAAATTAGCATGTGAAAATAATGAGAAACAAGATATGTGTCTGGTCTTAAAAATATGTCCTAAAAGGTAATTTTAATTACAAGGTAAAAATAATTTTACTGTGGAGAATCCTGACCATGTCAACATAAGCAAATGATAAAAGTTAACATTATTTGGGAATAATAATACTTATTATTAGAAGTATTATAGTATGACTAAGAAGGCCATAATGTCACTTCTTTGAAATTCTTGCCAAAAATGCATACACTGAAGTTAATTATGAGGAAATGTGGTGGCCTAGGGCCTGGATTCCTCCCTAAAGAGCCAGTAATAGACCTGGCTTAGCCAAGTACAGAAGTCAAGAAAGTAAGCAATCTCCCTGGAGGGAGAAGAATGTAACCAGGAGGGAAAAATGGCATTGAATTTATCTTAGTCTTAAACGCTAACGTTAGCAAGACTAAGTTTTAGGCTCTTTTAATGATTATAATAGAAACCCAGGGTCCTCATATTGTATGGAATGTCTTTGTTCTGAAATCACCTTTAGCATCCCCCACCCTGCACTCCTATTTCTTGCAGAGTGCTAACCCTCAGACCGGCCAACACCACAGAATCTCTCCTGTACATAAGTCCCAATAAATCTATGTCTAGTTCTCTTCCTGGTGTGGCTTTCAGATGCCTGGCAACACCAACCTGTGCTCTGCATGAACTTGGTCTGAAGCCAAAAAGGAAACTTAAGACAAATACAAACTGAGGAACATTTTACAAAATTATTGGTTAGCATTTTTTAAGAGACTGCATGCCATGCAAGACAAAGAAGACAGATAAACTGTTCCAAATTGGAAAAAACAAAATTCATAACAAATAAATTCATATGTGAGCCTGGATTGGATTATGGGTTAAAAAATAAAAAATATAATTAAAAACATTAAAACAGCATCATTGGGATAATCAGTTATATTTGAATAAGATCTTATAAGCAATATTGATTTTTTAGTTTTGAAAACTACACTGAGGTTAGGTAGGACATTAATTTTAAAGAAGTTGGTTGAAGAATGAAGAGGACTTCTGTAGACAACTTTTGCAATAATGTTGTAAAGTAAAATATTAAAAATAAAAATTAAATTAAAATAATAAAAAGTGGTTATGTTTTGGTGACCTATTGGATAGTAAAAATACTAACTTCCAAAATGACTTGTTTTATTCATTATTGGTATAGTTATTGTTATTATAATTTTATTAATCATTACCTATAATTGCAAATCTTTTTATTTTTGTTGAAACAAGATAATCCAATTCAACAAGTGTGTCTTATCCATACAATATCACTGACATTCTATATAAACCACAAAAACCATCGGAGAAATAAAAGAAATATAGTCTTTACCATATAGGTACTTATTGACTTATTGTTGATAGAGAGTTTAAGTTCACAAAATGTTCTTAGAAACATAACTTATTATCATTAATATATGCCTTCAGTTCATGATAAATTTCATTTAAAAGAAAAACAATAGCTAATATGTTTCATCTAACTTAATGTGCATTGTTTTTGTTTCAGTGACAACAAAATTCACCATAAACACTCTAAGCTCTATTTCAAAATTTTAACATCATTTTTTATGTTGCAATTTTATTGTACTTATTGGGATCATGAGATACATATAATTTCTCCTCAGAGAAATATTATTTGTTAAATGATATTTTACTATTGCTATTGAAATAAGATTACCCAATTAAAACAAGCATATCTTGATCACCCAGTATTCTAAATTTGTACAAAGAGCAGCAAAGTATTGTAGAATTAAAAATATAGCTTCCATTCTAAAGATGTCTATCATATTATTGGTGAGACAGACACTAGGTATGCTCACAAAATGTTTCTAGGAGCATAGTTAATTAATCTTAATATACATGTTTGCTTCACAAGTATTGATGTAAACGAGTAAAACACTGGCTAAACTAAAACAAGGGTTATAATTATTCATCTACCTTAATGTGCAATATGTTTCTTGCTTAGAGATACTTTTTTTTCAATAAAATTTTATCAAAAGGGATAGAAAGGAAAAGAATAAATTTTAAAAAAATTCCAGACTAGGTGAATTCTTTTCTATAAATGCAGGTAAGTGAAAATCAGGCAGGTTGACATTGCAGTTAGGGAACAGAACATGAGTGGCCATTGAAGCTTTTAGTGATGGATTTAACAATGCTAACTATCTAAAAACAAACAAACAAGCCAGCTATGCTAAATTTCAAAATACCTACCTGTTGAATGGAAATGAGAAAAATGGTGAAGTAAACATTACGAAATGTTTAAATTGTTACTTGAACTCCAGATTAAGAATTTTCCCAGTAGTTTTTTTTTAATTTTTTTTTTTGCATGGGCAGGCATCAGGAACTGAACCTGGGTCTCTGGCATGGAAGAAGAGAACTCTGCCTGCTGAGCCACCATGGCCCACCCTCAGTTATTTTTTTTAGTGTCAATTTCTTCAAAAGAAAAATAATCCAACACCCTATTCCAGAAAAGACATTGTCACAAATGTACTTATTCACCAGATGTTTCTGTCGAATTATAATTGCTCTCATAGCTGCAATTTGAGGTTTTAAAACTTAAAATCTCAGGGGTACAAGGCTAGTTCAGTGGTAGAATTCTTGCCTGCCATGCAGGAAACCTGAGTTCAATTCCCGGCTCATGGACTTCCCACACAAACAAGCAAACAAATGAAAAACCAAAGAAACAAAAAAAAATTCAACAAATGGCACTACAATAAGAGGATATTCACATGGAAAATGAATGAAATGTGACCCCGGCCATATAGCCTACAAAAAAAATAATAAATAAAGACCTTAAAATCCCTAGGGGGGACATAAACAGGTATGATGAAGTTGTCGCCTAGGTCATCCAGCCCTCTGGTTCAATCTTTCTTTAAGCAAATAACTTAAGTCTCAATCCCACAAAAGAAATTCTGGGATCAAAATAGTATTTCCAGGGACTTCCAGAAGAGAGAGGAAAGGGGTGAGTAGAGGATTTCATTTTCCTAATTCCTGAGTTTCACTTATGACTCACTATTTTATCTCCTAAAGGTACTGTCCTCTCTCTACCTGATTCTACAAACATGTGGACAAATCATATCCTCCTTTATTCCACAGAAGACTATTAATACATGAGTATTGTACACTACAGTTTTCACAAGCTCTAAGGACAATAAAGATAATTACAGAATTCTATAGTATATGACACAGACTCAGATGGAAATGACATTTGTAAACCCTCATTTGCTTTTCCCCACCGAGCAACTTGTTATTATTGATCATATATCTCTGCTAGCCTTGGCTTAATGACATATCATTATTCTCCTCTCTCTCCACTGCAAGTGTTTTCGAATCACAAGCACATACAAATGTTCCAAATTTACTTTACATATTTTATTTCATAGAAAGGCAGCTTTACATTGATCCAAACATCTTGCAATGATAACAATGAAAATAACCCATCATAGAATTTCCCCAAACAAACAAATAAACAAAGCCCACCTTGAGAAAAATTCATCTGTCCTCCTGGATGAAAGAACAACTTTCAAAACATTGAAATGTTTCTCCATTTGCATTTTATAGAAATAAAAGTAATACAATATAGTGAAAGCAAAGTATACTAAAAAAAGCAATAACCTTAAAATGTGGAAGGGTAGGTCCATGATTTCATTTGAGAAGCTTTAACACATTAACACCCTGGGTTCCAGTTTCCTCTCCCAGCAATACTCATGATAATTACTCCTTTATTCAACAGAAGACTACTACATAATTACAAAATTGCATGATAATCAACTACTATATACTTGCTTGGGTGTTCAAAGATACGTAAGAAATCTCTAGGTAGTAGAAGATTAGTTCATGGCATATACATCTTCTAAATGGGATATAGTTGACAACATTATGGAATCTTCTATATAGATGGAATCCTGGCATTCAGATGAGACCTACTTCTGCCCATAAAGGAAGGAAAGAAAGGAATAGAATTAAATTGACTCTTTCTTCCATTGGCACATTACAATGTGTCCTAGCTCTACCCTCCAATGACAAAGGGTTACTCCAGAGATACTTTATTTGATAATTTGCAGAATCATTCCTCTTTTTCAAGGAGAAAGTAGAAAATTCAAACTGACAAGGAGAAAAAACAGAGGTAATAAATCTCTGCCTTGATGTTATGCTTAAATAAGAAAAAAAGGTGAGAAGGAGAAGAAAGGTGCATAAATATTGAGGAAAGGAGGAAGAACTATGCATAAAATAGGAAATGTTTCCTTCAACATGGTAAGAAAGAAATAGGATAGGAAGGCTACAACCAAAAAAGATGTTGTAGTTATAGAAACAGCATCTCCATGTCCTTAAACTATCTAGACCAAAAGAAACAGATTCTGATCAAACCATTGTTCTTTTCAGGGTTTTTCTCATGGCAAGTTTAACATCTTTATTCCTCAAACTGTAGATTAAAGGGTTCATCATGGGAACCACAATGGTGTAAAACACAGAAGAGATTTTTCCCTCATTCATAGACCTGGCAGAAGATGGTTGGAGATACATAAATGCACAGGATCCAAAGAACAGAGATACAGCCATTATGTGGGAACTGCAGGTGCTGAAGGCTTTGGACTTGCCCTCAGTAGAATTGATGTGGAGGATGCTGCAGATAATGAAACTATACGAGATAAAGATAGTGAGGCTGGGCACGATGATGCTGATACCAGACACAATGAACACCACCAGCTCATTGACAGTGGTCCTTGTGCAGGAGAGCTGGAGCACAGGGAGGACATCACAGAAATAATGGTTGATGGTGCTGGCATCACAGAATGTCAGTCTCAGCACATTTGCAGTGTGGGCCATAGCACTAGAAAATGCCATCAAGTATGAACCCAAAATAAGGTTGACCCACACTTTAGGGGACATGGCAATGTTATACAAGAGTGGATTACAGATGGCCACATAGCGATCATAGGCCATTGATGTCAGCATATAGCACTCAGAAATACCAAAAAAACAGAAAAAGAAGAGCTGTATCATGCATGAAATATAGGAGATAAGATTCTTCCTTGATATGAAGTTGATCAGCATTTTAGGAGTAATAACAGAAGAATAACAGAGGTCTATGAAAGACAAGTTTATGAGGAAAAAGTACATGGGGGTGTGAAGGTGGGAATTAAACCCAATTAGAGTTATCAAGCCCAAGTTTCCCAACATGGTGACCATATACAAGACTAGAAATAGGAAAAACAGAGGGAGTTGGAGATCTGGGTTGTCTGTAAGTCCCACCAGAATGAATTCCAACATGAAAGAGCTATTTCCAGTATCCATTCTAGCCTGGGGATCTGTGAACACAAGAAAAGGGTTACTATAGAGACTATCGAGTGTTTCTCAAAATATCTTCCCACAGGAGTGGGCTCTGCAGCGGGAATGTCTGAGACTAACCCACTATGAACCCAGACAATCAGCCTTTAACACTATCGTGATAATGAATGACATTGACTTCTTAATAGAGTCCTAAACTAAATGTAACTAAAAGCACTGCCAATATAGTCTACAGCATGATAGACACTGCTGCCATAGAAAATATGAAAGTTTGAAAACCAAGGGAGAAGGGAGAACTGGACCAGGACAGAGTTTTCTCTCTCATCTCATCATTTCATCATTCACCTGAGCCCTCCCCTCATTAGTAAAACTGGAGACAGAGGACTGAGCTACCTGGAGCTGACCTCTAATGCACTTAGCCCTAGTGGGATGGAAACTATGAACGTAGTTTTAAGATTAAAATTAACAGACCAGAGCCAAGGAGAAGTTCAGCAGCTGCCCCAAGTCAGAGAATAAAAGTCATAAGCCTTTTATGACAAAGGTGAGTTCCTCCATGGACAGGGAACTTACACCCTGAGATAGAGGAAGGTAAGCTTGAGGGTCCTAATGACTCAGAACATTCCCAGCTGCCCATCAAACAGATTCTTCCACCTAATTCATCGGAGTGACAAGACTACACAAAATGTCAGAGAAAGCCACATGGGTTAATCCCTAGACTTCGGTCTTTGAATATGGAGGACATATATGAGTGGAATTCAGGAACTCACCCTCTTTAGACCAGAAATCCTCTGAGTTTCCTGATTGCTCTTATTTATCCCCAAGGTCCTTGAAAGGCAATTTTGACCTCAGTAATTTTGTTTCCTTTGTATCTAAGAGGAAACAGACCAGATTTTAGTTTCAATATGCCCTGGAAATCATTCTGAGCTACAGAGCATAATTTCTGATTTTAACTATGAATCTTCATCAGCAGTAGAAAAGGAAACCCTCTTTATTATTACCGCATTTGTTGCTTGATAAGCTCGGAAGACTTAACATGAGTTTAATGATGCAATGGACTTGGTTATAAAGAGGTTAGAAGTTTGCTCAGTCTTTTCCCCAGGGGACTGACTCTGTATTAATCGGGAAGTAAGGGGAATAGATTTACACTCGGGACTACATATGTCATTAGCTTTTTCAGACCAATATTTTCCTCAAGTTTTCACTTATCTCTTGGGATTTTACATCCACCATTGCAGAAATAAAAAGAAAAGTACCATCTCCCTGATGACTTCTACTCTGAAGAAAAATCTACTTATTGTATTGTTTTTATATCTTTCTTCCCTTATTCTACTGTAGATTTTGCTGCAAGTATTTTGACTCTAGACTTCTAAATTTCTATATTTGAAAATTGTCGAGGATTACTACAACTGACATCAAATGTCTCTACTAAGACATTTCTAAAATAAAATTTAATGCCTTGTCTTTCTCTAAAGTCTTTGCTTCTAAACAGCTACAGCAAATTTCTATGTTAATATCTTTAATGTATTCTTAAATGAAACATTTCAGTAACTGAGTTCACCAATTTCTTCTCATCACCATAGGTAAGAATTTAGCCTTTGGAATTGGATGGCATTTGGTTAACTCTTCCCAGCATAATTCCTGACTCTAACACTTTGGGCAACTTACTGCAAGTCTGTCTGCCTTACAGAGTTTGTCAGATAGGGTTGGGAACAGTAGCATCCTTCTCATTGATTTGCTGTGACTGTTACTTGAGCTAATATAACTCAAGTACTTAGAATAGTTCCCTACAAAAGGTAGCTAGTCCAAAAATGTCAGCTTTCATGATTTATGTTCTCACAGCTTCCAGTAAGATGCTCTGTCATAACACTCATTAGACATTATTCATTTTCTTTGAGTTTGTTGCTCTCCCATAAGCCACAAGCTTTGTAAGGTCAGAGGCAGCATCTATCTTGTTTTACGATTTTGCTTGTGGTGTTAAGTTCAGACAGGGTCAACAAATATCAGATACTCAATAAATATTTCTGGAAATTAACTGTTCTATGGTTGAAAACTCACAGGATCTTTTCCACATTCCTCACATGTTAAGCAACAGAGTCTACCACCACACATCCTCCATCCTTCCTACAGCCACCACCAAATTTAGGAACTTTTTAGTTTGTTTTTTTTTCCTATGGAAGAACATTTTTATGTTTGTACTTTTAATCACAGTCATCATCCACCACAAGAATACTGTGTTACACATTCCCACATTTTAACCTTTAACTTTCTTTCTGGTGACATACAAGACTCTAAACTTCCCCTTTCCACCACATGCACACACCATTCAACACTGTTCATTATTCTCACAACAATTTGCTGCATTATTTAGGAGGTTTTTTCTTTTTTTTTGTTTTTAATTGATCTGTATTATTGTAAGTGGCTTCCAACCATCATTGTAGAATAGTCTACATGTTCAGCTTAATTTAGCCATCTACAGCTTCCAGAATAATTTGTGAAAGCACAGTTCTATCACTTTCTAGCTCAAGAACTTTCAGTGCTTTTTCTTTACCCAAGACATTTTTGAAACTATGCTTTAAGTATAAATACCCTTGGTTAAGTTTTATATAAACACCACAAGTAAGGTTTTTCTTGGGAATGTAAGATTGGTTTTATTTCTGAATATCTATCAGTGTTATTTACTTTATTAACAAAGTAAAGAAATATTACTATGTGATCATCAGATAAATACATGAAACATATTTAATAAAATTAGGTTTTCATTCATGATGATAAATAGATATGGATAGGTTGGTATTTATGTATACGTATATAAAAATAGAATGGAACTTTTTCAGCCTGATGAATCATATCTACAAAAAATTTACCAGAAACTTCACAGATGTGAAAATATAAATTCTTTACCCCTAAATGCAGATGCAAAGCGAGGATTTCTACTCCTAATATATCTCTTTCACACTGTACTCTAGATCCCAGGCAGTATATTAAGGCAAGAAAAAAGAAATAAATGGTATTCACATTGGAAAAGAAGAAGTAAGATTATCTCCATTAGGAAATGGCATTATTACCTACAAAACTCAATTGCAGTCTCTTTTTAACCTTCGTTAGCAGTTGTGGTTTGGAGTAATGCCAACTTTCAGAGTTGCAGAACTCTAATTCAAAATCTCAGGTGTTCCACAGATATCCATTGTTCCAGGGAACTACCAGATTATACACAAAGACTACAGCACCTCAGAATTTAGAGATAACAGTTAAAATTCAGGAATAAATGTGACTGCAGTAAGGGCTTACAGTCTACAAAACTTTACAATGAGCCTTACTTGAACATCCTGTACACCTTAATCATTAATTGCTCAATCTCTGTTCACTTTCTATCCGCTGGTAAGATAGGCACTCAAATTAAGTTCTCAGAGTTTGCTCATTATAGTTAGTTTTTATTCATGAGACTATACATTATTTGGGCTTTTTTTCTGGCTTATTTCATTCAATGTAATGCCCTCAAGGTTCATTCCCTTAGCTGTATGTTACATGACTTTATTTCTTCCTGTTGCTTCATTATTCTGTTATAATTATGCACCAAGTTTCACCCTTAAATTAATCTGTCAATGTATTCTAGGCCATTTCCATCCTTTGCAAATCATGAAAATTGCTGCCGTAAACACCAGTATGCAAATGCCTATTTGTGTCCCTGCTTTCAGTTTTTCCAAATCTTTGTCTACTAATGGTGTTGCAGTATCATGTGTGAACCCTATATTTAGTCTTCTATGAGACCACCACACTGCTTTCCATACGGGTTGCACCATTCTACTTCCTATGTTATAATTATATAGTTATCCCTAATTCTCTTTCAGAATTTTAAATATATCATACCACTGCCTTCTTACATCCATGGTGCCAGTTCAATAGTCTGAACTCAGACTTACGTGGTTTCCCTTGTATGTAGTAGATTATTTTTCTCTTGAAGCTTTCAGAATTTTCTGCTTCTCTTTAACATTTGACATACTGATTAGTATGTGTCTTGGGGAAGGCCTATTTTCATTTATTCCATTTGGAGTTCATTGGGCTTCTTTGACTTGTATGCTTATGTCCTTTATAAGGGCTGGGAAGTTTTCCCCCATTATACCCTCAACTGCTCTTCCTATTCCCTACTCCTCTCTTCTCTTTCTGGGACACCAATGATTCATATATTTATGTGCTTTGCTTTGTCCATCATTTCTCTGGTACCCAATTCAATTTTTTCCATCTTTTGTGCCATTTGTTGTTTTGAGTGTTCAAAATCAGTTATCCTGTCCTCTAGTTTGCTTATTCCTTTTTCTACCCCTTCACATCTGCTTTTATGTGTCTCTAATATGTTTTTTATTTGCTCAACAGAATCTTTAATCACTGTGATTAAAGATGTATAGGTGCAGGTTGGGGATGTTACACTAGTGTTTGTAACATGGGTGCCCAGCAGCCAGGGAGGATGTAGCTGTGCAGGTACATGGGTCTGGGGGATGTAATCCTGGTGTGTGCTGCTCTAGGGTGTGAGGCCCTTTGTGCACATGTGCAGAGCTATGGCAACAGGTCAGTGTTATGCCCTTATGGGCTGGGAGCAGATGTGATCCAGCTGTGTGGTCAGCACTTTCCCAGAACTAAGGGGAGTGTCTGAGGGCCATGTACATGCATGGGTCTAAGAGTGCCATAAACTGACGTCTAGAGCTGAGGCGTGTGACTGGGGGCCAAGCACTGCACAGGTCTGGGAGTGCCATAAACTGATGCACAGAGCTCAGGGTGTGGGGCGAGGCTGTGCAACACTAGGTTGAGGTGGTTATAGGCTGGGTATGGAGGTAAGTGCCCTCAGCCTTTTGCAATGGCAACAGACTGTAGGGAGCAGGGAAGGGGAGATAGTACTTGGGAGGGGTATACAAAATGTGTGTTGGGCTCACTTGGGGTAGGGTTTTGGTGCAGGTACATGCTATGAAGGTTGGTGGGTGTAAGGGAAAGATAAATTTGTAGAGTCTGTTCTGTTCCACTGATGTTGCCATTGTGTGACCATGGTAAGAAACAGTTGAAATGTGCTCTGTAGCTGGGAGGACTAGTTATTGTCCCAGAAGGAGGTGAACTTTGATAAAGATATCTAGGTCCCAGGAAGCCCCTCTCAGTCCCTAACCAGTTCCCAGAAGACCAAACTGGGGAGAGAGGGAGAGAGAGAGAGAGAGAGAGAGAGAGAGAGAGAAGAAACTTATGAGAAAGAAGAAGAAGAAGGGGAGAGGGAGGGGAATCTTATGAGAAAGAGAGAGCACCTCATCAGAATTTCATCCTGGAAAAGACTGTGGGTTTTTACTAAGGAGACTCAGAATGCTGTCTCCAAGCTTGCTTTGGATTTGTGCTAATGAGACTTGGAATGCTGCTTCTGAAACTCTCCAGCACGCCTCTTCAAGTGGTTGGTACCATCTTATCTGGTGATGTAACTATGCCTTATTTTTGAAAGCTCTTTTAATTAGTATTTTTAAATTATTTTCTTTAATTACTTTCCCAGTAAAATCTGTTTTTATATCACCGATGTCTGTGTTGTCTGTGAATCCAAACCTATAAATTAAGTGGCCACAAATATCATATTGTCTTTCATGTGACAAAATTGGTGCTGTGAGCAGAATTCACTTTTCAGCATAGCTTCAAGGTGGTGAATATCAATAAGACAAGTTTTAGAAAATTTGTGCAGAAACTATGGACTGTGTTCTTTTTTTTTTTTTTTTTTTTTTTAGACAGAGAAGGAAGGAAGGATAGAAGGAAGGAAGGGAGGAAGAAAGGGAAACATCTTTAAACATTTTCTTATTTTATTATATTTTGTTTGTTTGTTTGTTTTTTACATGGGCTGGGGCCGGGAATCGAACCGGGGTCCTCCGGCATGGCAGGCAAGCACTCTTGCCCGCTGAGCCACCGCGGCCCGCCCCTGGACTGTGTTCTTTTGAATATTGTAATGCTTTATTAGGACCATTCTTGATAGATTTTAAGTTGTCGGTTTCTTGTCCTTTTTGTATGCAGAATGTTTTGGATTTGAATGCTTTGTCTCCCTGGTTTGTACTTTCTAATGCTATAAGATATTTGGGAATTTGTAAGTCAGTAACCTCTCTTTAAGACTTCCTTGAGATAGATTAATAGTGTGTCACAAGCTTTGGACATTGATTAAGAGATAATGCCATTTTTTAAAAAGTCCCCTAAGCTCAAAGTAAAGAACAAAGAAATCCCAAGATGGGATGATTTACCTTACTCCTCACTTGGAACAGAATGAGCAAATGCATGAGACCCTGTGAAGATTGAGGAAATAGAATTAAGCAGAGTGAGCCTATTCAAGTTACTCTGTGTCTAGAAAACATTCCACCAGAAAAAGAGAAATGATTGGAGTGTGTAGAAGAGGATGGACTTTATTAATGGCATATAGAAAAATGTGTGAACAGAGAGATCAAGCAATCTCTGAAAAAGTGAATTATGAAAAAAAATTGGCAGAATTACAGGGAAAACTATCTATGCTGCAGAATCAAAATTTTATTTTGAAAATCAAGTTTGCAATTATCAGTCAGTAGCTAAAAAAGCTGCAGTCTGTGTGGTGTAATATAAATATAAGAAGAGATGAGGTAAAGTGAACAAAAACAAAGTACATATGGTATTAACCCCTGCCACTGCTGATTGGAACCCTGATAACTGGGACAGTGATGTGTGGAATGAGACGATAATGACAATGATGCTAAAAAAAAAAAAAGATTGGAATATTTTAGATGAGAAAAGTTGTCAGAAAGAAAAACTAAATATTTCCCAGAAATAGGAGCTCATCCAATACAAAGGCAAGAGGAAGAGAAACAGGGTGATCAAGTTATCTTCAAAACCGCTATAGAAAATTTTACTCAACAAGAAATAACTAGCATTCTTGGTCATTTCTCACAGAAGATTGATCAGAATTGCTGATGCAGCGGCTGGAGGAGTGGTGCTGGTCTATGCTGATAGCATGAAATTTAGCTCCAATCCCTTTAAATAGACTGCTTTTCAGGAGTTTAGTGGGAAGACCAGAGAAAGTTCTAACTTTCTGCATTGGCTGCACAAGGGTGTAATAAACAATACCAACTGACACTATGTGGCCACGGAGTGATAGATTCTGGTACCCTTTGCAAGGTGTTGTGCAGAGATTGAAAGAGGAAGTTATGAAGTCTGCAATTGTGTTAGGAGAAGCGGACACATTCCATCTCCTCCCTGTCAATGCTTCACAAAGAAATGTTATCATTAACACAGCACCTTCAGCACATAAACACTTGATAATAACTTTATTGTTAGGAGAAACAGGCAATCCACTTAGCAAAATCTTAAATAAGATGGCAGAGCTGGGAGACATGGGAAATTGAAATACAGGAGAATGAGAGAACAAAAGATGCAATGGGAGTCAGTTCCCCAATACCAGTAACAGGATTTTCCACAGAAGCATGTTCCAAGCACTGCTGGGAACTGTGATTGACCAAGAAAGTATTAATGGTTTGCTGAATAATGAGATAAAGAGAATGTATTAAAAAATGTAAACCAAGTCATAATTGTAAAGTGAAAACTGAGAATGCTTCTTCTACTGGCAAGGCAGAAGACCTGTGTCCAGTTCCCTCAGCACTTCTGTACCCTAATTTAGCCCCTTTCTTTCAGAAAAAGGGATTAGGCCAAACCCCATTATCTATAACCCCAAATTTCTGGCTCCCTTTGGTTTTATATTTCATATTTTTGAATTGGAGAACCTGTTTAACATTGAGAAACTCTTTGCTTGCAAGTTTTATCCACTCCTTGGGAAGTGGAGGCAGATGATGGGATTCAGGTGCATTGGACATCGGGTAAATCATGGGTCATGGGGCTGTGCTGGTGAGGGTAGCATGTTCAGGGAGCATGGCTTGGCTTACATACTAGTCCCCATCTCCTCATCTGTGCACTCCTGTGGGCTCTGAGCTTCTGCATTAGGTTCCAGCTTTCTGCTTTTCAGTTTCTCAGCTTTTGCAACCAGAGCCACCCTATGTGGTGCAGAAGTCTCTCCCAGTTCTGTTGCACTCTTGAATTGCCAACTCAGTCACCCTCCCATCCTTTCTCTAACTTTTCCTTGAAGCAGGGCTGAACTCAATCTATCCTATTCTGCCATCTTCCCAGAACTCAGAATATGTCTACATTTATTCCCGTGTCAACATGTCTTATCAGCTCCAGTCTGTGCCTTTGATTTGAGTGACCATTGTCTGTTGTTGAATTACTACAAAGCCCTCCTAATTAGCCTCCTGCTTCATTCATTGTCCTTGACCATCTATTTTCAACACAGCAAACAGAATCATTTCTTTAAAACTTAAGTCAGATTGTGTCTTCAATGCCTGTGCTTCATTTCATACTAAGGAAAAAGAACAAGTTTCACAATGGCCTACAATGCTATTACATTGAATCTGGAGATCAATTTGGGTAGAACTGATGTCTATTAATGACATTTAACCTTCCAATCCATGGACACAGAATGTCTTTCCATTTCTTTAGGTATTTGATTTCTTTTAGCAATGTTTTATAGTTTTCTGTGTACAAGTCCTTCATATCCTTGGTAAAGTTTCTTCCTGGATATTTGATTATTTTAGTTGCTATTGTAAATGGATTTTTTTCTTGATTGCCTCATTGGAGAGCTCATTACTAGTGTATATAAATACCACTGATTTTTTAGTGTTGGTCTTGTACACTGCCACTTTGTTGAACTTGTTATTAGTTCAAGTAGCTTTGTTGTTATTTTTTCAGGATTTCCTGAACATGGGATCCTGTCATCTGCAAATAGTGACAGTTTTACTTCTATCTTTCCCTTCTGGATAATTTTTCTTTCTTTCTTTCTTTTCTTTTTTTCTTTTCTTTTTTTTTTTTTTTTTTTTTTGCTTAGTTCCTCTAACTAGAACTTCTAGCACAGTGTTGAACAGCAGTGGTGACAATGGGCATCCTTGTCTTATTCCCATTCTTAGCCGGCAAGCTTTCAGTCTCTCATAGTTGAGTATTATGTTAACAGTGGGTTTTTCATATATGCTCTTTATCATGTTGAGGTAGTTTCCTTTGATTACTACTTTTTGAAATGTTTTTATCATGAAAGGATGCAGAATTTTGTCAAATGCCTGGTTTGCATCAATCTATATGTGGTTTTCTCTTTTGATTTGTTAATGTAGTGTATTACATTAATTGCTCTTCTTATGTTTAACCATTTTTGCATGCCTGGAGTAAAATCCACTTGGCCATGTTGTACAGTTCTTTTAATATGCTATTGGATTTGATTTGCAAGTATCTTCTTGCAGATTTTGCACCTATATTCATTAGAGAGATTGGTTGGAAGTTTCTTTTAGTATCTTTATGAGGTTTTTGCATTAGGATGATGTTGGTTCCATAAAATAAGTTATGTAGTGTTCCTTCTTCTTTAGTTTGGAACAGTGTGAGCAGGAAGCTATAATCCTTCCTGGAATGCTTGGTAAAATTCACTTGGGAAGCCATCCAATCCTGGGCCTTTCTTCATTGACAATTTTTTTGATGACTGATTCAATCTATTTAAATGAGATTGGTTTGTTGAGGTCTTCTACTTCTTCTCAAGTCAGTGTAGGTTGTTTGTGTCTTTCTAGGAAGTTGTCCATTTTACTAACTTACCTACTTTGTTGGCATAAAGTCATTCATAGTAACCTCTTACGGTCATTTTTATTTCTTCAGGGTCCATGGGAATGCCCCCTCTCATTTCTGACTTTATTTATTTGCAGCTTCCCTCTGTTTGTTCTTGTCAGTCTAGCTAAAGCTTTGTCAGTTTTATTGATCTTCTCAAAGAGCCAATTTTTGCCTTTATTAATTCTGTTGTTTTTCTTAATTCTCCATTTCATAAATTTCTGCTCCATTTTGCTATATCTTTCTTTCCACTTGCTCTGGGATAAGTTTGCTGTTCTGGTTCCAGTTGTTCAGTTCGGTTATTGGTTTTAGCTCATTCCTTCTTTTTTTTTAAAGTAGAAAACAAAACTTTATTTGATGAAAAGTTTTAAAAGCACTAATTTGAAGTAACCTACAAATCTTTCTTCAATTTTTCATATTTTAAGCAAAATATTCTCTTCAAAAATGACCATTTCAAAATATATATCCTCTTCTGTAGGCTAAATATGTTTGAATGGGTAATGGATATAAAAATTCAAAAGAGAAAAAACTGAAAATATTTTTAAAATAATAATCAGAACTCTGTCTCTGAGGTGTATTGCAATATGGTTACCAAGATATTGAACACCTTGTAAAAACTAAGTTACTGATTTGAGTTCTGAAACAACCCCTGAAATGAGAGAACAAGAGATCCTAGTCTTTTGTGAGTCACAGATTAGCAGCAATAGAACAATTTTCAGCAGCTAGAGGGGAATTCAAATATATTAAATCCTCACTTTCTGAAATATTTAACACTTTAAACAGCTAATTGTCTATAAGTTTTTGAGAAAGGAAACAGCTCAGAGTTGGAAATTGAATATGTATAGTTGCTCTCTGAGTGACTTGGCATTTCTAATGCATCTTTAAAGCTGTTATCAATATATGACTCCATATTAAGGGGCCTCATTGAGACCTCAGAAGATCTCATTTTACAGATCACCTTGGATATAGAAACTTTAGAGGTCACTTGCTGTTTTACTCAAGCCCTAAAAAAAGATTTATACTAGATTTACAGAAGTCTTTCAAGACTTAAGGTTCTTGTTGGTATTTGATGGTGACATATCAAGAATGTCAAGAATATCCTGAATCAATGCACTAAGTCAATGATTTTCACCTATAGAAAAAAAAAATAGTTTCTTGATTCTTTTCTCTTTTGCCTCTTTATTTAGAATTCTGAGAAAGTTAACCAGGAAATCAACTGAGGCAGGCAAATAAAAGAATGACAGAATTCATTGAATAATTTTAAATGAGCTTTTTTATCTTGAGACAGAAAATTGGAAATGGACAGCCCTATTGTTTTAAAGGCTGATGGTGCCTTACATCTTGAGTAAAAGTATCAACAATGAATGTTTTGGGATGAATCATAGAAATCATGTCATGCTTAAGTATTTCATGTCTTGATACTTTTAAGTGAGTTTATGTTTGACCTGTTTAGATAGCAGTTGTTATTTACTTAGAGTTTGTGAAACTTTCTGTTCAGATTGCTTACATACTGTTTTTTTGGGGAGTGGTGGTGCATGGACTTGGAATTGAACCTGGGTCTCCTGCAGGAAAGGTGAGCATTTTATCACTGAACCACTTGTATACTCTAGCTTATATACTTGTAACTTCTTATTTGCTTATATATCTGAGGTCATACATCCTAATCATATACAAGCTTATTTACTGGAGAAGTAGAAGATTATGTTTTATACCACAAAATCTATTCATCCTTAATGAAGAAAGTAAAATCTACTGTCTTATTGCAATCCTTAATGCAATCAGTGCACAGCATAGCCAATCATTCCCACCACAATGACTGTAACGCTGGTAGCCACTAATCCTTCTCTCATGGCTACAAGACATCTTTTTCTATGCCAAGTCCTGACAGAAACTAGCACTGAAAGATTGGCCCAGATGCCCATGTTGCTTCTTGGAGATATTGCCTACATGCTCAGATTTCGCAATTCCCCTGGACATGTGTTGAACATTGAGACTCTTGCCTCATGGTTCCAAATGGAAAGTTCCAAAGGCTGAATCTTTGCCAATTGAGTCTCTGGAATGTTATGATGCAATGCAAATGTCCTTCAACCTTTATTCGTCTTTCAATACTGCAGCCCTCTCTCTAAGTGCCAGATATCTAGATATTCTGGATTTTGAATGTCTAGATCAGTAACATTATCTGCCCATTTTTTTTACAGTGAATGACAGGATGTTTTCTACTTGATTCTCCAATTAAATTCCAACATTCTACTTCTTAGAGTGGACCTCTGCTGAATCCTTTTAAAGCTTTAATAGGGATTACTTCAAAGTCAATTGGACAAAAATAAAGATTTTGACAATGATAGTTGTAAGTCAGAGATTCATCTTTCAATCCATAAATTAACTTTGAGAAGGCTCTTGGAGCAGTTTCTTCAGCTGTTTTATTCTTCCCTCAAGGCTTATATAGAATGGAAGAACATCCTTTTACATGGAAGTGGTCATTATTTTGTCTAAATCATCTCATAAGTGCTGTATTTCCAGTAAAGGGGCCAAATCTAATAATTTCAAATGCAGTTGAAAGCCCAAAAGATGCAAAACTTCTCCTTGGCCAATAGGTAGAAGATTCCCAACTACCATTGTGTTATATAAGAAATTCCAGCAAGAAATTAATGAGGAGATACTGCAAGAAGTCTTATATTGTGGTCAGCTTATGCAGTACCATCATCTGAGATCTAATTCTTTGTGTTGCTTAATATCTTCAAAATCCTTTTGACTCAAGGATGCTCCTGAGGCACTTGTGCAGAAAGATTTTTCAGCACCTTGAATATTCTCTTCAGAATTTCTCTCAAGTTTGTGCTGTCCATCTCTACAACCATTTGTCCTTTCTGTTTCTGCAATGTTAGGCATTGAATGAAAGTATAAAAGTTTGTTGGAAGGAAGAAGTTGCAACTGTTTGTTTCTTAGAAAAAACTTTGACAACTGTTTATAGCATTCTACAAAAACTTAAGAACTTCAAAAAACAGACTCCTTTGGGATGATTGGGGCTGGGCATGGCTTGGAGGCTGGGAGAGTATGCAGGCAAAAGTTGGTGCCTTACTAAGAAGGTAGTACCTTTTTATATATTTTTATTGACACATCTTCACACACATACAGTCCATACATGGTGTACAATCAATGGCTCACAATATCATCACATAGTTGTATATTCATCACCATGATAACTATTAGAACATTTATATCACTCCAGAAAAAGAAATTAAAAGGAAAATCTTGTATATCCCATACATTTCATCCCTCTCTTTCATTGATCAATAGTATTTCAATCTACCCAATTTATTTTATCCCTAATCCCCTATTGTTCATTTATATCAGTTTTTTTTTTTTTTTTTTACTTATCTGTCCATATCCTGTGTAATGGTCAGGTTCTTGTGTCAGCTTGGCCAGGTGGCAGTGCCTGTTTGTGCGGTCAGGCAAGTGCTGGTCTGGCTGTTGATCAATAGTATTTCAATCTACCCAATTTATTTTATCCCTTATCCCCTATTGTTCATTTATATCAGTTTTTTTTTTTTTTTTACTTATCTGTCCATATCCTGTGTAATGGTCAGGTTCTTGTGTCAGCTTGGCCAGGTGGCAGTGCCTGTTTGTGTGGTCAGGCAAGTGCTGGTCTGGCTGTTGTTATGAGGAGATTTCATGGACTTAAATCATGATTACAATGACTGTGTCCACAGTGATTGCATTTGCAATTAGCTAAGGGGAGTGTTTTATGCAATGAATGATGCTTAAGCTAATTATTGAAAGGCTTTTATGGAGGATGCAGAAGAGACAGTCCCTCTTCCTCTTTCAGCTGGCAAGCCTCTCTTGTGGAGTTCATCCAGACCCTTCATTGGAGTTGTCAGCTTCACAACCTGCCCTATGGATTTTGGACTCTTCCATCCCTATGGTTGTCCAGCAAGCTGCACTTGAGAGTTCACAGAGGAATTTCATTGGAGTTATCAGCTTGTTGTCTGCCCTACAGGCCTTGGACCCTTATATTCCCATGGTTGCTTAGCCAGCCTCTCCTGAGAGTGCATTGTGGAACTTCACCAGAGTTATCAGCTAGCAGCTTACCCTACAGACCTTGGACTCTATGTTCCTATGGTTATCTGAGATGTTTTTATAAATTTTATATTTATGGATATTTCCTGCTGATTCCATTTCTCTAGAGAACCCTAGCTAATACATCCTGGATAAAAGGAGTATCAGACACAAGGTTTTCATAATTACACAGTCACACCATAAAAGTGACTATAGGTCTGGAGAAGATGGCGGCTTAGTAAGACGTGCGGGTCTTAGTTCTTCCTCCAGAACAGCTACTAAAGAAATAGAAACAGTACAGAACAGCTCCCGGAGCCACGACAGAGAACAGAAACACAGCGTACCCCATTCTGGAATGGCTGAACCGGCTAAGAGAATCCGCTGCGGTGAGGTTCCCGAGAGGCACACGCTTCCCCGGGTCGTGGTGGCCGGCGGCCGGAGCCCCTCCCTCCCTCCTTCCTGGACAGGCTGGGAGATTTGGATTGGTGGTCCCTCAAGCTGCGGCAGCCAGCATGCCCCCCCCCCACACATGCGCAGCTTCCCGGGTCAGCTAGGAGATTTGGATTGGCACTCCCCCAAGCCGCGGCGGCCGGTGCCCCCTGCCACGCGAGGCTTCCCAGGCCAGCTGGGAGATTTGGATCGGCATTCCCCAAGCTGTGGCAGCTGGCGCCCACTGCCACGCGCGGCTTCCCGGGCCAGCTGGGAGATTTGGATCGGCACTCCCCCAACCTGTGTCAGCTGGTGACCCTCCTCCACAGCGAGAGTCTTCCAAAGATAAAGGAGCCACAGCATCTTTACTGGTGGGACCCGCAGACAGATGAGAACCACATTCTGGGCAGGATAAGAAAAACAGAGCCCAGAGACTTCACAGGAAAGCCTCTCAACCTGCTGGGTTCCACACCCAGGGAAATCTGATTAAATGCCCAGACACCAGCAAAAAATAATGGATCACACCAGGAAAATTGAAGATATGGCCCAGTCAAAGGAACAAACCAATAGCTCAAATGAGATACAGGAGCTGAGACAACTAATTCTGAATATACGAACAGAAATGGAAAACCTCTTCAAAAATCAAATCAATAAATTGAGGGAGGACATGAAGAAACCATGGGCTGAACAAAAAGAAGAAATGGAAAGTCTGAAAAAACAAATCACAGAACTTATGGGATTGAAGGACAAAGTAGAAAAGATGGAAAAAACAATGGAAACCTACAATGGTAGATTTAAAGAGACAGAGGCTAGAATTAGTGAACCGGAGGATGGAACATCTGAATTTCAAAAAGAAACAGAAACTATAGGGAAAAGAATGGAAAAATTTGAGCAGGGGATCAGGGAACTGAATAATAATATGAAGCGCACAAATATACGTGTTGTGGGTGTCCCAGAAGGAGAAGAGAAGGGAAAGGGAGGAGAAAAACTAATGGAAGAAATTATCACTGAAAATTTCCCAACTCTTATGAAAGACCTAAAATTACAGATCCAAGAAGTGTAGCACACCCCAAAGAGAATAGACTCAAATAGGCGTTCTCCAAGACACTTACTAGTTAGAATGTCAGAGGTCAAAGAGAAAGAGAGGATCTTGAAAGCAGCAAGAGAAAAACAATCCATCACATACAAGGGAAACCCAATAAGACTATGTGTAGATTTCTCAGCAGAAACCATGGAAGATAGAAGACAGTGGGATGATATATTTAAATTACTAAAAGAGAAAAACTGCCAACCAAGATTTCTATATCCAGCAAAATTATCCTTCAAAAATGAGGGAGAAATCAAAACATTTTCAGACAATAAGTCACTGAGAGAATTTGTGACCAAGAGACCAGCTCTGCAAGAAATACTGAAGGGAGCACTAGAGTCAGATATGAAAAGACAGAAGAGAGAGGTATGGAGAAGAGTGTAGAAAGAAGGAAAATCAGATATGATATATATAATACAAAAGGCAAAACGGTAGAAGAAAATATTATTCAAACAGTAATAACACTAAATGTTAATGGACTGAATTCCCCAATCAAAAGACATTGACTGGCAGAATGGATTAAAGAACAGGATCCTTCTATATGCTATCTACAGGAAACACATCTAAGACCCAAAGATAAACATAGGTTGAAAGTGAAAAGTTGGGAAAAGATATTTCATGCAAAGAGCAATCAGAAAAGAGCAGGAGTAGCTATAGTAATATCCAACAAATTACACTTCAAATGTAAAACAGTTAAAAGAGACAAAGAAGGACACTATATACTAATAAAAGGAACAATTAAACAAGAAGACATAACAATCATAAATATTTATGCACCGAACCAGAATGCCCCAAAATACGTGAGGAATACACTGCAATCGCTGAAAAAGGAAATAGACACATCTACCATAATAGTTGGAGACTTCAATTCACCACTCTTATCAATGGACAGAACTTCAAGACAGAGGATCAGTAAAGAAATAGAGAATTTGAATATTACAATAAATGAGTTAGACTTAACAGACATTTATAGGACATTACACTTCACAACAGCAGGATACACCTTTTTCTCATGTGCTCATGGATCATTCTCGAAGATAGACCATATGCTGGGTCACAAAGCAAGTCTTAACAAATTTAAAAAGATTGAAATCATACACAACACTTTCTCGGATCATAAAGGAATGAAGTTGGAAATCAATAATAGGCGGAGTGCCAAAAAATTCACAAATACGTGGAGGCTCAACAACACACTCTTAAACAACGGGTGGGTCAAGGAAGAAATTGCAAGAGAAATTAGTAAATATCTCAAGGCGAATGAAAATGAAAACACAACATATCAAAACCTATGGTACGCAGTAAAGGCAGTGCTAAGAGGGAAATTTATTGCCCTAAATGCCTATATCAGAAAAGAAGAAAAGGCAAAAATGCAGGAATTCACTGTCCACTTGAAAGAACTGGAGAAAGAACAGCAAATTAACCCCAAAGCAAGCAAAAGGAAAGAAATAACAAAGATTAGAGCAGAAATAAATGAGATTGAGAACATGAAAACAGTAGAGAAAATCAATAAGACCAGAAGTTGGTTCTATGAGAAAATCAATAAGATTGATGGGCCTTTAACAAGATTGACAAAAAGAAGAAGAGAGAGGACGTGAATAAATAAGATCAGAAATGAAAGAGGAGACATAACCACTGACCTCACAGAAATAAAGGAGGTAATAACAGGATACTATGAACAACTTTACGCTAATAAATACAACAATTTAGATGAAATGGACGGATTCCTGGAAAGGCATGAACAACCAACTTTGACTCAAGAAGAAATAGATGACCTCAACAAACCAATCACAAGTAAAGAAATTGAATCAGTCATTCAAAAGCTTCCTAAAAAGAAAAGTCCAGGACCAGACGGCTTCACATGTGAATTTTATCAAAAATTCCAGAAAGAATTAGTACCAACTCTGCTCAAACTCTTCAAAAAAATCGAAGTGGAGGGAAAGCTACCTAATTCATTCTATGAAGCCAACATCACCTTCATACCAAAACCAGGCAAAGATATTACAAAAAAAGAAAACTACAGACCAATCTCTCTAATGAATATAGATGCAAAAATCCTCAACAAAATTCTAGAAAATCGAATCCAGCAACACATTAAAAGAATTATACATCATGACCAAGTAGGATTCATCCCAGGTATGCAAGGATAGTTCAACATAAGAAAATCAATTAATGTAATACACCATATCAACAAATCAAAGCAGAAAAATCACATGATCATCTCAATTGATGCAGAGAAGGCATTTGGTAAGATTCAACATCCTTTCCTGTTGAAAACACTTCAAAAGATAGGAATACAAGGGAACTTCCTTAAAATAATAGAGGGAATATATGAAAAACCCACAGCTAATATCATCCTCAATGGGGAAAAATTGAAAACTTTCCCCCTAAGATCAGGAACAAGACAAGGATGTCCACTATCACCACTATTATTCAACATCATGTTGGAGGTTCTAGCCAGAGCAATTAGACAAGAAAAAGAAATACAAGGCATCAAAATTGGAAAGGAAGAAGTAAAACTATCACTGTTTGCAGACGATATGATACTATACGTCGAAAACCCCGAAAAATCCACAACAAAACTACTAGAGCTAATAAATGAGTACAGCAAAGTAGCAGGTTACAAGATCAATATTCAAAAATCTGTAGCATTTCTATACACTAGCAATGAATAAGCTGAGGGTGAAATCAAGAAACGGACTCTATTTACAATTGCAACTAAAAGAATAAAATACCTAGGAATAAATTTAACTAAAGAGACAAAAAACCTATACAAAGAAAACTACAAAAAACTGTTAAACTAAATCACAGAAGACCTAAATAGATGGAAGGACATACCGTGTTCATGGATTGGAAGACTAAATATAGTTAAGATGTCAATCCTACCTAAATTGATTTACAGATTCAATGCAATACCAATCAAAATCCCAACAACTTATTTTTCGGAAATAGAAAAACCAATCAACAAATTTATCTGGAAGGGCAGGGTGCCCCGAATTGCTAAAAGTGTCTTGAGGGAAAAAAACGAAGCTGGAGGTCTTACACTGCGTGACTTTATGGCATATTATCAAGCTGCAGTGGTCAAAACAGCATGGTATTGGCATAAAGATAGATATATCGACCAATGGAATCAAATAGAGTGCTCAGATATAGACTCTCTCATCTATGGAGATTTGATCTCTGATAAGGCAGTCAAGCCAATTCACCTGGGACAGAACAGTCTCTTCAATAAATGGTGCCTAGAGAACTGGATATCCATATGCAAAAGAATGAAAGAAGACCCGTATCTCACACCCTACACAAAAGTTAACTCAAAATGGATCAAAGATCTAAACATTAGGTCTAAGACCATAAAACAGTTAGAGGAAAATGTAGGGAGATATCTTATGAAACTTACAATTGGAGGCGGTTTTATGGACCTTAAACCTAAAGCAAGAGCACTGAAGAAAGAAATAAATAAATGGGAGCTCCTCAAAATTAAACACTTTTGTGCATCAAAGAACTTCATCAAGAAAGTAGAAAGACATCCTACACAATGGGAGACAATATTTGGAAATGACATATCAGATAAAGGTCTAGTATCCAGAATTTATAAAGAGATTGTTCAACTCAACAACAAAAAGACAGCCAACCCAATTACAAAATGGGAAAAAGACTTGAACAGACACCTCTCAGAAGAGGAAATACAAATGACCAAAAGGCACATGAAGAGATGCTCAATGTCCCTGGCTGTTAGAGAAATGCAAATCAAAACCACAATGAGATATCATCTCACACCCACCAGAATGGCCATTATCAACAAAACAAAAAATGACAAGTGCTGGAGAGGATGCGGAGAAAGAGGCACATTTATCCACTGTTGGTGGGAATGTCAAATGGTGCAACCACTGTGGAAGGCAGTTTGACTGTTCCTCAAAAAACTGAATATAGAATTGCCATACGACCCAACAATACCATTGCTAGGTATCTACTCAAAGGACTTAAGGGCAAAGACACAAACAGACATTTGCACACCAATGTTTATAGCAGCATTATTTACAATTGCAAAGAGATGGAAACAGCCAAAATGTCCATCAGCAAAAGAGTGGCTAAACAAACTGTGGTATATACATACGATGGAATATTATGCAGCTTTAAGACAGAATAAACTTATGAAGCATGTAAGAACATGGATGGACCTAGAGAACATTATGCTGAATGAGACTAGCCAAAAACTAAAGGACAAACACTGTATGGTCCCACTGATATGAACCGACATTAGAGAATAAACTTGGAATATGTCATTGGTAACAGAGACTATCAGGAGTTAGAAACAGTGTAAGACAATGGGTTATTGGAGCTGAAGGGTTACAGACTGTGCAACAGAACTAGATACAAAAACTCAAAAATGGACAGTACAATACTACCTACTTGTAATGTAATTATGTTAAAACACTGAATGAAGCTGCAGTTGAGCTATCGTTTTTTTTTGTTTGTTTGTGTTTTTTTTGTTTTTTTCCTTTTTTATATATATATTTATTTTTTATTATTATTTTTATCTTTTTTCTCTATACTATCATGCTATATCTTTTTCTGCTGTTTTGCTAGTTCTTTTCCTAAATCAATGCAAATGTACTAAGAAATGATGATCACACATCTATGTGATGTTAAGAATTACTGATTGCATATGTAGAATGGAATGATTTCTAAATGTTGTGTTAATTTTTTTTTAATTAATAAAAAAAAGTGACTATATACAATCATCTGTATGTAATCATCTTCAAGAATAAAGACTACTGGAACACAGCTCAACAGTATTAGGTATTTCCCTCCAGCCACTCCAATCTCTCAGCCACTGAATTTTTATTTTATCTCATTTCTCTCTTCCCATTTTTGGTCAAGAAGGCTTTCTCAATCCCATGATACCAGGTCTGGATCCATCCTGAGAGTTCTATCTCACATTGCCAGGGAGATTTTCACCCCTGGGAGTCATGTCCCATGTAGGGGGGAGGGCAGTGGGTTCACCTGCCAAGTTGTGTTAGAGAAAGAGGCCACATCTGAGCAACAAAAGAGGTTCTCTGGGGGGTGACTCAGGCATAATTATAAGTAGGCTTAGCTTATTCTTTGCAGAAATAAGTTTCATAGGGGCAAATCTGAAAATCAAGGCTTCAGCCTATTGATTTGGTTGTCACCATTGCTTATGAGAATATCAGGAATTCTCTGAATGGGGAAATTGAATATTTCCTCCTTCCTCCCAGTCCCCCAAGAGGACTTCACACATTTTTCTTTATTTACTGCTCAAATTACTCTGGGATATATGGGGGCATTACACTAACCTGGAAAAACCAGTAAGATCTCACACACTATTTAAGATTACATGTAATTATGGTGTTCATCTAAACTAAACATACAAGTTAAATTATGTAATGTGCCACCCAAAATATACATTTTGCCCCAAATAGCATTTCTCCCTTTGTCTCACACAGAAGTTGATGTTTTAAAACTCTGGATTTTGATCTACCCCAGTCCTATCCAGATCAGCTTCATTCATATGTCTAGTTGAAGTCTGACCCCTTTTTTTAAAACTTTCTAAGCACTTACTATATAGGGTAGTGCTAACTTTCATAGCTTCAGAGCTCTAAATCTGAGGTTTAGGTATCATATAAATATCCAAAATCTCTGACAATGATCAGGTTATATGCAAACAGCTCAATATCTCAGAATTTAGAAATAACAGTTACAACTCATGAATATATGTGACTGCTGTAAGAGCTTACAATCTAGGACCCTTTACAATAGACCCCAACACGATAACCCATGCCCCCAATTGCAGTTCATTGAGTTTTACTAGTATTATTATTAGCCCATATGAGTGAGGCATGATAATATCTATCTTTATGCATCTACCACGTGAAAGCCACCTGTAGCAGTCACGTGCAGAGAAGGACGGCACTCACTGTGGAAGAGGACCCACAGGGCTGCTGAAGGGAGCCCAAACAGCACCATGGGTAGCCGTGGAGGCTGCAGTCCTAGTTACGGGAGCCAGTCTTGGAATCCTGACAGTTCCTGCTCCAGGAAGAAGCCGCAATTGAACATTCCCATATCAAGCACGTCTCTCCATTTCTAGCTGACAGATCCTTTTAGTGGCATCTAAGCTGGTTGCACTGAGACTTTCCTAATATTGCTCTAATGTTGCACATGGTTTCTGCAAATTAATGTTTCTTTGTTATTTTATAATATTTGAAATTAAAAAGTGAAATTGGTTCCAAAATGAACATTAAATGTGGCAATGAAATAAAGGATCTTTTACTTTTAATTGTATTTCAGTTGTAAATTTCTGTATGGTTTTCAAAATTGTTTTGAACGATATTACTTACTTTTGCCTTTTATGTTTCTTATTGTTAGAGAATGTAAACATGTGCTTACCATATTCGGTGGTAACGATTGAACAATAAACTTCTTAATCTTGCAGATTCCTCTAGATTATTTAAATCCTTCAGGAAAATAATGTCTTTTTCCTAACCATGACTGAAAAATCACAGGTTTTTAAAGTTTTAGGAACAGCTGAAATTGTTTCAGGTTTGCATTACTCGGAATACACGGTCCTACAACACATGTGTCTTCTTCAAATACGCGGTGCAGATGACTGTGCTTCCATCGCCCCGATCTTTTCAGGAACCACGGCGGCTCTGGCGTGAGCCACTAGCTGGCTGCTCTCTCATGTGCGGGTCTTTTTACATTTTACATTTCTTCGTGTGTATATGTAGATTTATATATCAATATAAACATATTATGCATTTGATATAATATATAAAACATTACCATGTATTTATATTAGATATATATTTCTGTTAAAGAAAAAGAGCTCTTGATCACTGTTTAACATTTTTAAAAACCTGGAAAAAATTATATTCCAGAAACTAGCACAGATTTTCATTATGAGTTATGATGATGGTTTATTTGCAAATATTATCTAAGAAACAACAAAATAATCATAATTCTGTTTCAAGTTAAAAGTGGGTAATTTTGAATACTAAGTAATTCCCAGTAACATGGTATATAATGGAAATTCTAAATTTTTACTGTACCATCTAGCAACATACATATTGAAAAGCTTACAAAACTTACTTGCATAGTTTATTGATACTGCAAAAAATCAATATAGTCTCCACATAGGTCATAAAATAAAATGTTGACAGAATATTTTATTCCACGTTTTTAGCTGTTTTATTCACTAGGTGTTTAGGTCCCAATAACCTCAATGAGATAGTTAATTAGGTTGTCTATATTCTTTTGTTCTGAATTTTCTCATGTCCCTTGGATTTACCTCCTTTGGGTTCCTATACCTGAATTGTTATACATGGTTACACAGAAAACCCGGTTAACGTTTTTAGTCTGTCCAGGACCCTACTTCTATTATTATTATTTTCGCTGTATAATAGCTTTTTCATGTCAAATCTTTCAAAAGGAAGCATCAAGAAAAAAACAGGAGAAGCAAAGAAAAATATACATTCTAACTGGTGAATTTCAAATCCATATACATAGTTTATCATTCCATTTATATCTGCTTTGATTTCTTTCATTAGCGTTTTGCAGATCTTGCAGAACTGAACATATTTTCCACCTGTTTTATTGGAGTTAAACCAAATGTTTTCATGTTTTGTGCTTTATAATGGACCCACTTCTTAAAAAATTTAATTTCTAATTACCAGTAAAACATATAGAAATGCCATTGACATTATATTCTGTACCTTTGCTCTATTTATTAATTCTAGTAAGATCATTTTTAATATTTAATATTTCCTTGGATTTTCATCATAAACAATCGTTCATTTGCTAATAGAAATCATTTTAGTTCTTCTTTTCCAATCTGTATACCATATATTTATTTTTCTTGCCTGATTGCACTTCTGATGAATTTTGGCAAAATGATAGAATTTAATAGTAACATTCTCTGGGCCTGAAGTTTTCTATGTAAGATCATTTTAACAGACAATTCAATTTCTGTAATAGATGTATAGCCATTCCAGTTACTGATTTTTTTATAAGTGAGCTTTGGCAGTTTGTGTCTTACAAAAATTTTCTCCATTTCATTGGTTGACAGGATTGTTGGCATAAATGTGTTCATAATATTTACTTACTTTCCTTTTGATATTGTATGATCTGTAACAGTGTCCTTACATTTCAGGTATTAATAATTTGGTCTTTTCTCTTTTTTTGTCTTATCAGTCTGGTGAGAGGATTGACACTTCTACTGACTTTAAAAATACAGTTTTTAGAAAAAAGTATTTATTTATTATTCTCCTGTTTCTTATATTATTGTTTCTGCTGTCATCTTTATTATTTCATTTTTCTGTCTAAGTTTATCCTGATTTTTTTTTGCAGTTTTATAAGATGAAATCTTAAGTATTTGATTTGAGGCATATCTTTCTTTCCCAATATAGACACTTAGCAGCCATTAATTTCCCAGTAAGCAATGACTTAGCCATATTACACATATTTAGATATGTTGTTGTGTTGATTTGGATGTAATATACCCCAGAAAAAATCATGTTCTCTTAATTTCATCCCATGGGGGCAGACCTATCGTGGGTGGGCCCTTTCGGTTAGATTATTTCAAATGAAATGTGACCCTACCCATTCCAAGGTGGGGCTTAATCCCTCTGCCAGGGTCTTTTATGAGAGAATAAAAGACAGAAACACTTGAAGAGAGGGTATTTAGAAATAAAATTCCCTGGAAGAAGTGAGAAGGACCCAGAGAAACTGAGAGAGCCAGTTTGAAATCAGGTTCAGTACAGAAGAGTGAGCAGACATCACCATGTGCCTTCTCATGTGGGAGAGGAACCCTGGAGGCCAGCACCTTTCCCTCCAGAAGGTTTCTTCCTCTTGATGCCTTAATTTGGACATTTATTGTGGCCTTAGAACTAAATTTGTGAACTAATAAATCCCCATGAAAAAGCCAGCCCATTTCTGGTAGATTGCATTCTGGCAGCTTTAGCAAACCAGGACAGTTGTATTTATAGTTTCAATGACCAAAAAAACTTTCTTATGTACCATTTTATTTCATCTTTCTTTAAAGAGTTGACTTTAATCCTTCCAGGTAACAGATTTATTAAGATATAATTCGCATTCTATAAAATCCACCTATTTAAAATATTCAACCCAATTATTTATAGTTTATTTACAGTGTCCAACTATTCTCACAATCAAAAATACGGAAAGAAACAATACACGATGGACATCCCCTCTAATAGAAGATGGTATGGGTACGGTGTTTCTCTTTAGCTCTGCGGTGTTGGAGCTACAATCCCTAGAGGGATGCCCAATCTTGAAGAAAATACTAAGTCCCTAAAGACATAATATGGTCCAAGGTGTAAATACAATCCCCTTATCTCTTTATTATACACAGAATCTGTTCACTGGGGAAAAGATCAAGAAAAATTCTCACCTCTTTAATACTAAGTGCATTGTATCATTAAACTCACATTCGATCTGCTGGTGATTTTCAGGTGGTAAATGTGATAATAAAGAAGGTTAATATTTTTCCTTTGCTGCTTGAAAGAACTCAGGGTTGAAATCAGAAAGTATGATCTGTAGCTCAAACACAAACATTTTTTCAAGGTGTACTGAAAATTGTTTGGTATATAACTTTTGAAATCAGATGAACCAGGATCAAAACTTCAAATATCCTTACCAGATCCACAGGGGAGAATAGCAGCCATCAGGAAGCAGAAGTTTTCTGGCCTAAGGACAGTGAGTTCTTGAATTTTATTCATATTATGTCCTCTGATTTTGAGATGGAATTCTAGGGATTGAGATGTGCCACTTTCTCTCCTTTTGCACATTACCACTCAAGTAAATCAGATGGAAAAATCTGTTTGGGAGTGCAGCAGAGAACCCTCAGAGACTTTATGGCCCTCATGTTTCCATATCTTAGTAAGTTCCCTCTCCTTGCAGGGAACTTTCACACTTGTAGTTTTATGTTTTTATCTCTGTGACTTGGGGCAACTATTGAAACTCCTTTAGAGTCTCATTCCTTAGCTTGAGTCTTGAAACATTGTTTTTGGTCCCCCTACCCCACAAGGGTCTATTCTGCACCATCTCCAGGTAGCTAGGACCTGAGGCTCCAATTTTCCTGATGAAGGGAGCTCTCTGGGGGCCAAGAAATGAGGAGATGGAAGAATTAATTCAATCTTCTCCATCTTCACCATTCTCTGTTTTTTGTTTTTTTCTGGCAGTTGTGATTCTCTGTGGCAGCACTGGCCTTTGCTCTGCAGGTCAAATTGGTGGTGTTCTCAGATATATTTAGTGTAGGACTCTAATAAGAAGTCGTTGTCACTCAGTGTCATGATAGTGGTAAAGGCATATTCTATAGTCTGTGTTTAGCTAGTCTTAGTCCCAGTTTATGCATCACCCTTGTGGGAAGAGATATTGGGGGAATATCTGTGTTATGCTCTATCTTAAGCCTTTTTTTTTTTAATCTGACAGTTCCCTCAGACTAGAATGTCTACTGGGAATGGCTCTTTTGTGACTGAATTTATTCTGGAAGGATTAACAGACAACCCAGATCTTCAACACCCTCTGTTTTATCTTTTTCAAGCAATGTATATGGTCACCATGCTGGGAAACCTGACCTTGTTAATTCTAATTAGACTGCATTCCCAGCTTCATACCCCAATGTACTTTTTCCTCTTTAACTTGTCCTTCATAGACCTCTGCTATTCTTCTGTTTTTACACCGAAAATGCTGACCAACTTTTTATCAAAGAAGAATATTATCTCTTACCAGGGGTGCATGACACAGCTCTATTTTTTCTGTTTCTTTGTAATTTCTGAGTGCTATGTGCTGACCTCAATGGCCTATGATCGCTATGTGGCCATCTGTAATCCACTCTTGTATAACATTGCCATGTCACCTAAACTGTGTTGCACTCTCATTTTTGTTCATACTTGATGGCATTTTCTGGTGCTATGGCCCACACTGGATGCATGCTGAGACTGACCTTCTGTGATGCCAATACCATCAACCATTATTTCTGTGATGTCCTCCCTCTGCTCCAGCTCTCCTGCACGAGCACCTATGTCAATGAGCTGGTGGTCTTCATTGTGGTGGGTATCAACATTATCGTGCCTACTCTCATCATCTTTATCTCATATGGTTTCATTCTGTCCAGCATCCTCCACATCAACCCGACTGAAGGCAGGTCCAAAGCCTTCAGCACCTGCAGTTCCCACATAGTTGTTGTTTCTCTGTTCTTTGGATCAGGCTTATTTATGTATCTGAAACCATCTTCTGCTGAATCTTTGGCTGAAGGAAAAATCTCTTCTATCTTTTATACCAATGTGGTTCCCTTGATGAACCCCTTAATCTACAGTTTGAGGAATAAAGATGTCAAACTTGCTCTGAGAAAAACCCTGAGTAGGAGAAAGTGTTGATCAGAAACCTGTGCAGCTATTATAGGACAGGGAGTTTCATTGTTTTTAATTACAATTTATTTCATGGCTGCATTCTTATCCTGTATCTTTCTAACCATAGTGAATGGAATTGGGGTGTTTCCTCCATAGTTATTTCCAGGTTTTTAAATTACTGTTCCTCCATTCTTCACTGCACAGTTTATTTTCCTTTTCATCTTTTTCTCTTATTTCAGAATAATATTAATGAAATATTGCATTATGACTGTCTTGATTTCTCCCCCTATGTCATTGTTTGCTTGTTTGCTCTCTTTTCTCATGAATGAAGCTGAACAGTTCTGTAAATGATTGAATAAAGTCACACTAGTGTTTTCAGTGTCTATATCAAACTAATGCATAATGGATTGCTGATAGATATTTATTGCCTGGATCAGAAAACTCTTTTTCTACTTTGTTTTATTATTTTTACTGCAATAAACATGAAATATGAGAAGACAAGTCAATTTTGAAAGTTCACTGTGCTTTGATCCAGGGGGATTATGGTGTTACTGCTTTTTTGTTATAAGACAATTTAATTACTCATTTTGTTGGAAAATCATAAGCTAGTTGCATTAGGATATTTGGGAGATGCAGCTTTCTGTTTGAGTCAAAAAGAAAGCTGACATATAGCAAAATAAAGTAAATTTGGAATGTTTTCATGTGCTTGTAATTCAAGAATAGGGAATGTGGGATAGAAGGGGGACCCACTTGAAGTCATTAAGCCAGGACCCACAGAGACACATGGTCAATAATAAAAGGTCCTTGGATAAGGAAATATTAAACAGAGTTTACAGATGGCATTTCCATCTGAGTTTGTAGTCTGTGTGGTAGAATACTGCCGTTAATTTTCACTGTTGTTAATGCTTCGGTAAACTTGTAATGCACAATGATAATACATTAGGAGTGTTTTCAAGAATGAAGAAGAAAAAGGTGTGGCCATTTCTGTGGGGAATTGAGTGGAAAGAGGAGAGCAACTTCGGTAGACAAAATGCTGAATGGCAAATGAACAAAGTTAGAAAGATGGAATTTCAAAAACAAGTTGTAGGAAATGAAACCCCTTATCCACCCCTACCTTCTCACTTATGACAATCCCTAGAAATAATGTGGAATCTTCTGGGCGTGATCAGAAAGGTTAAACCCAGAGCACTGGCAGCCCTGAGCACATATTAATCAAATTTGTATTTGTTGACTTTTACTTACTGCCCCCACAGAGATTTGAAGTTTTAAACACCTCAAATTATAACCAGGAGAACAGTTATAATTTGAAAGAAATATTCAGTGAATAAATCAATTTTCCAAAAGTATTTTCTGAAACAGAATAGAATACTATTTTGGATTATTAGCATACGTGATTTTCATTTAATTTCTGTTTATATAAACAAGTTGATCTTATTTTGTGTTTTCTTAATGTTTTTTTCCTTATGGTTCTTTGTGAGAATTGTTTAACTGGTTTAAAAAAAGCACCTTGAAGAGGTGAAGAGAATGATTTAAATATAATTATTAGTCTCTTATTTGGTAAACTTCAAAATACATGTGAAATCTGCTTTAATTTCAGAAAAAAAAATTTCTTTGAAGCTAGGTTCCAAAATTTCAGGTTATTTAGGAAAAAAAAATTAAAAGCAAAACACTCATAAAGACAATTTGTAAATGTTAAGCAGCAGCAACTTAGCTGATAGCTTTTTAGCCAGCTAATTAAAGTAAGCATCATATATATATTTGAACATCTTTCAGGGAGGGGGGATATGACAGAGGAACATTAAGGTGTTTTACATTAACAACATAGAGTTTTCTTTGTAGCTCTTGCTTCTTTGTGCTGTGTTAAAAAATGATGAAAGGACTGATGAGAGAAATATAATTCTCTTAAAGCTGTCATAGCTGAGAGTTAAACAGTTAAATCATGTGATTTCCCTATGGCGGTGAAGTAGGGACTTTGATGTTTCTAAGCCAACATAGAAATCTAGACTTTCTGTGTGATAATAAAAAATGATCCTTCCTAGTTAAGGAAGAAAGATTTCTAATCACTTTCTGAATTTGGTTAATGTTAAAATTTCTCTAAGCAAATGCTATCAATTCTTTTAAACATGAAGTCATACTAGAAAGAAGAATAGGCAGTTAAATAACAAGGAATCTTATTATAATTTTATTTTTCCAATGAAGTCTATTTTCTTAAAATAAAAAAGTGAAAACAGGAAGAGGAAAGTTCTGCAGATTTGGAATTCAGAACATCAATCATTGCTGGGTGAAGTCCATGCTTTGAGGTATCTAGGGGATCCTCATCCAATGGAAGTTGTGAAGGTTCCATGCATTTAGATTTATTTCTTTATAACATGCATGGTGCTGGGGTACTCTTTCTGTTGCTCCCATTTACTTCTCCAAGAAATTTCTTAAGTTCACTATTGTTTCTGCTTTGCAGATGACATCACTGAAGTATAGGAGTTTCAGGGAATAGTTCCTGCAGTTAGTGGGAGACAAAGACAGAATTGTATTCCTGGTCTGTCTGACCTCAGACAATGTTTTTACACAAGTGGAATTTATATCATGCTATTGTGAGATGGAGAATATCATCCCACACCATACTCTCAGCCATCTCTTGTCTCTCTCTTAATAGTTACTTGAGGAAGTGACTGTTGCTGCTATTTTGTTAAGGATTAGGGTTGGAACGAGCACTGTCAGTGCATACTGTCATTGAGGACTGCTGAAAATCAGGTGGAAAAGGGCTTCTCAGCTATATAGCCCATTACTTCCTCAACACCCAACCTTATTTAAACTCATTCTCCATTCAGCCCTCTTTATACTGCCCCCCTTTCACACATACATACACACATGGATGCAGTGACTTCAAGTATTATAATTTATGAGGCTACTGTCAAGATAATTGCTTTTGAACTTTGTAAGCACACTCAGGTAGAGTCCTGGTCAAATAGAGGGTGTTCCAGAGTCACAGGGCCAAGCAGGAAGTGTTTGCTGAATCCAAGAAGAGGAAACAGTTATTACTTCAATCATTCATTTACATAAAATGAAACAAACAAACAAGCAAACAAGAACACACGGATTATCCCCACTAAGCTCCAAGCAAAGTGCTGTATGTCACACACATAAATAAGGGATAGTGTCCTTAGGCACTCATAGTCCAAGGAGAGACAAAGATACCAAGGTAGATTTTTATAGTGTAACATAGTAGTTACTTTCTGCACATGGATCAGATTCTAAAACTGGTCCTGTATCCTTGAAATTACCCCCTGAAAATTGATTAAATAGGCATAATGATTATGATGGAGATGAACATGGCATTTCTCATTGAGTGGCACACTCACTTTTCCCCATAGTATTGAATCTTTTCACTGTTAATTCAGAAGAGTGTTAGATGAATTAGTTGTTTTATAGCCAGGTTCTACGTTGTATAAAAATATCACTCTTTAAACATTAAAATTGCATTGTTTCAGTTTCCTAGGCTGCTTAAAGCAAATACTACGAACTGGATTGGGCTAAACAATGGAAATTTATTCAGTCATGGCTTTGAGACTGGGAAAATGTCCAAATCAAAGCATAATTAAGGTGATGCATTTTTTCCCTGAAGATTGGCTGCCAGTGATTCTTGGCTTCTCTGCCAAATGGCAAGGCATGTAGTGGCACCTGCTGGTCTCTCCCTTCTCTTCTGGGTTTTGTTGCTTTCAGCTTCTTGCTTCTGTGACTTTTTCTCTCTTTGTCTGAATTTCATTCTTTTATAAAGGACTCTAGTAATAGGATTAAGACTAATCCTCATTAAGGTGAAACACAACTTAACTTAGATAACCTCATAAAAATGTCCTACTTAAAATAGGTTTATACCCACAAGAATGGATTTGATTTTAGAGCATGTTTTTTTCTGTGACACATACAGCTTTAAACCACTGCACACTCTGTGTGGTAAAGTTTTACATTCTGAGGGAAGACTCTGCCATCTTCCTCAGTGAGTGAGATGGCTGGTGGGATCAACCACAAAGTTTAATGTCTATGTCATAAGGTTGAATTGATCTGCTTCTAATATAAAAATAGAGAAATGTATAGACAATTACGTTTGCTCTGAGGAAGAGGATTACAATTTTCTTAGCACTGCTACATTTGTCCGTCCATCTGATCTTCAGGAAAATTTTCTGAGGTAAACAAGAGAGTGGAATTCTGGTTTCAATTTAATAGATGATGAAACTGATGTTCAGACATGTTAAGTGGCTTGTTAGAAATTAAAACTTCATAGATACCAATACTGTTAGTCCTGTGTTGTTGATTGCTAGCTGTTCCCCTCTTTCTCCTGGCTTACAGTTCCCTGTGGTCCTTGCAGTAAGGCATGCAATGTGACTAAGTTGTAGAAGTGATGGGCACTATTCCAGGGCTAGCGTGTGTATTTTCCACATTCTCTTTTCTTTCTTTGGGATGGAAAGTGTTGGTGATGAGTCTCCATGTAGGTGAAGAAACTATAATGAAAAGCCAGGAAATGATTGCAACTGAGTAAGGATGCTGCGTGGAAGAATGAATGGATCTACAATCAAAAACTAGCATGTGGAGAGCTCCTAGGTCAACATTCTATTTATAGATCTGCGTGGTAATTTTGAAATGTTCATTTTGTAATAATTTGTTGAAACGTATGTTCCTATATACTTTGTATATGTATATATGCTAAATTTCACAATAAAAATGTTATAAAACTTTTTGAGACAATAAATAAATATAAAACTTTGAGAGCTCTATTTAAACTGAACTTTAAGTTAATTCTTAAGCAAAGGTTTGGATAAAGACCCAAGTGCATGGCCGTAGGGCACCTGTTAAAGAATTTCCTCTATTTTTACGTGGGAGGAAGAAAGTAACAGTAGTGTACAATCCCACTGTCTATAACTGTAGTATATTATATATCATTGTGCCTTGGTTAATGGTATAGTACAGACTTCTTATTTTATTACAACTTTTCATTTCCAATCAACCCTTTCTATTTTTTTGACTCTCTCCTTAAAAAACTTCTTCAAGCATTTTGACAGTTCTATTATGAAGAGTATTGGGAAACAGAGAATTATCTATGGATTGAGAAAAGACTGTGCTTCAATAAGCAGAACTGGAATAGAATATAAAGATGGCACCACAAAATTGTATTTCAAGTTCAGAGGTATTTCATAAGTAAGTTCATACTGAGTCCTAGAATATTTGGTGAGAACATTTTGTATTTCACCTGCCAGGATAAGGATTGTTTCTATAGAACAGAATTGATCGGAGTCAAAGACAAATAGATTTACTTAAGGAAAATGGAGAGTGGATTGATAGTTGGCTCTTTGGCCTTACAGATATATATTCCTTCTGTAATCATGCATTTGAATTTCCTTTAGTTAGAGCACAGCACCAGAAATTTGCCATGAATTGGAAATAAATTATTTGATTTCCAAAAGTGGTAAAAGTGAATGTTTTGGTAGTTATTGTTAGACATGACTATGACAAAAGAAACATAAAAGATTAGAAAGAGACAGTCATGTGAAATAAGGGCCAAGGGCAAGAACTCATTCATCATTGACACCAGAATTACAAAATATGAAAAGATTACATTATATTAATTGCTTTAATTATGCAAAATGTTGTATAATGAAACTTTGACAGAATTCTAAGTCAATTCTTTTGATTGGTTTTCACAAAGAAATGAAATTTCAGAGACAGAGATTTGGAATTTTTAAATTGATCTTGAATTACCCTGGCCAAAGCTTTCTGATGTTCTTTCAAAAATAACCAAAAAAAGAGCTCTTAATTAGTCCCTAAGCTATTAAACCCATCTCTAGTCTCCAAGGAAAGTATAATTTATGGGAATTCATGTCCATGTGTTATTCATTCCTGTTTAGTGGAAACAACATTAGGAATTGGAACTTACTCCAGAAATTGTAAAGCGTGGCCGTATTCTAGATGTCAGATGAAAAACTGTGGATTAAGCAGTGCAAAGTGAAATATAGTTTGTCAAATGTCAGAACATTTGTTTTTCGGTTGGTGTAATTTTAACCTTCGATTCATACTCTTCCCCCTATCCTGACTCAATACTTCTTCCTTTTTTCCCATACTACTTTCTATATGTCCTATCCTTCTGAAAGTATTTTCTGATCCCCTAAGACTAAGTGATGGTCCACTTTATTGGTTTCCATCCCAATGGTGTTTAGTTCTTTAACATTTTTCATATTATATTGTAATTGCAGTTTACATGGCTTTGTCAATTTGAATAATGAAGTGAAACTAGAAGCAAATTCTTTCCCTACAAACAAGTGGACGAGTTATTAACTTTCAGGAAAAAAAAACTTAATAAAGAGCTCCAGGACTCAGTTCTCCTTCCAAAGCAGCGAACAGAAAGGAACTGTATAAAACAATTGTTCTGGGTCAGTGTAAGCCAAAAGAATATTACACAGCATTGAGTAAAAGGTGGAGGAAGAGGCTGATAAACTAAAGTGGCACCATCAACATGGTGACACAAGACAGCTACTGAAAACCTCTACTGAGTGTTCAGGGGTAAAAGGAACAAATCCCACTTGTTCAGAACTCTGGAGCAAGGTGAAGGCTGGGGAAGGATCTTACAAATGCTGAATCAAAAAAAGAGAAAAATATCAGGTGGGAAACATCTGACCCAGACAGGTCATCACTATCCCATCCCCATCATCCAGTCCCATGCAGCTCAGAAATTGGCCAAGGGGATAAACTGGGAACCCTCCTACCTCACACAGAGGACACAGGCTATAACACGCCTCACAACAGTGAAAGAGATATCTAACTATGTCTGGACACAGAGACCCAAGTCTGCAGAGGCCCATGATAGGGCTCAAGCTGCTGGGAATTTCAGAATACATAGCAACACAAGGAAGAGCTTCCAAATGGAGAATTAGGGAAGTAAGCAGAGAATCTTCCCTCAAAGAAGCAAGGGTAAGGCAGAAACTGCCCAGAACAATGGTCTGGGAATCTGGGGAGAAGGAAAGGACCTCTCAAGGTCCAGATCAGTAAGGGATGAAGAGTTGAGAAAATGTGGACAGAGACTGTGATTCCAGCCATGGGGCCTGGTGCCCATCACTCACTCTTGAGAGAAACAGCAGTGGGTGGCCTGATCATTGCCTGGGGAATGACTGCAGATTGCAGCAGCTCTGAGAGCACTCCACACCAAGTTAGAGGGGACACATCCCATAACCAAGCCATTTTTGGCCAGTGAAATGAGTACACAGGAACTATGCAATTTCAGCCCTGCTTGGTCAGATAGTACAGGGGTCTAGGAGGTAAAAGCTTCTGAGGACATTCAAGTAACTGATTAGCACAATCTGCTGGCAGAAAAGTGTGGTGGAAAACTGCAAGAAGACCCTATCCCAGGTCCATCAGAGCTGGTCTACAACTTGCATGGGTATACAATTCGGTTTTGGCTGGGAAATCCTGACAGCTGAACTGTCAAAAAAGTGCCCAAATGCAAACCCAGGCAACAAGTAAATCCTAGATAAGAGAGAGAACCTTAAGAATAGACCCATCAAGATGATTAGAAGACCAGATAATAGCAAAAAGTCATATAGCACATGAAACTCAAGAAGAAATGGTCCAATCAAATGGAAAGATCAAAAAGTCATGGGAGAAACACAACCTGGAATGATTTGTCAAAGATGTTCAAACAAATCACCTGAATCAATTCACAAAAAGAAGTAAAATATGCATAAAGAGATAAAGATATTATAAAGACACTAGAAAAGCATAAAGAGGAACTTGAAGAATACATAATAAAAGAACAGATAACATGGAATTAAAAGACATTGTAGATGAAATTAAAAACATATGGGACATAGGGGAAGATGGCTGATTAGAGCATCTTGAGATTAGCCCTGCTCCACAGAAAGTTAGAGAAGGGACAGGAGGGCAACTGAAGCAACAATTTGGGAGTGCAGCTGACCTGGGAGAACCTTCTACACCACATGTGGCAGCCCTGGTTGCAGAGGCCGAGGAATTGAGAGGCAGAAAGATGGAGCCTGGCATGGAGGCATGGAGCAGCAGAGCCCATGAGAGTACACAGATGCATACACGGGACTAGGAAGTAAGCCAGGCCACCACATTCTTTGGGCTTGCTACCTTTACCCATGCAGCCCTGTGACCAATGACTCACCCCACACCCCATGCACCTGAACCCCCTCACTTGTTCCTACTCCCTGCACTCCAGACACCCCCACCCACCAGACTCCAGTGCACGTACCTGCCCCTCACATCCACCCCATGTGCAGCCCAACCCACCTCTCCTGCATGGCTCCCAAGAACTACCTCCCCATCCTGTTCCCTGTAGGCTGTTATCAGTGCATAAAGGTTGTGGGCACTAACTTCCATACTTGGGCTACCCCCGGCAGCCCCACCCCCTCCCCTTGCCCCCTACCCCACACCCTCTCCCAGGCCATAGTGTTGCACAGACTCACCCTGCCCTCCCTGGGGGCACTCTTAGGCTCATGCTTGTGTGCAGGCACCCAATCAAGTCGTTCAGCTTTGGGAACTGCATGTTTCAGCAGTCTTAGAATTGCGCGTGTGCACACCCCTCAGCCACACTTCCTAATTCTGAGAAAGTGCTTACCTGCATAACTGAGTCACATTTGCCCCCAATCCATGAAGGTGTAATGCTGATACATCCCATCAGTTCTGATAAGTTGTACTGACACAGGTCTATGCATGCACACAAAGAGTCCTGTGCCATAGACCAGAACATACAGGGTTACATCCCCCAGACTGGTGTAACTACATAGCTACATCCTCCCTGGATGCTGGGTGCCCAGGTTCACAAGCACCAGTGTAACATTCCCAATCTGTGCACATACCTGCCTTGAAAGAAACTACCGTACTGAGTGCTCCACCCCATGAACTGCTTCCTGCTGTAAACCATCTTGCAAACACACAGCCTTAGACTACTGAATGAAAAATACTCCCAAAGTAAATCAATCAGGATATCTACATGTGATGAAGACAGCAGAAGATCACTAAGCATATCACAATGTAGACAGATATAGCCCTACTTAATGACCAAATTAAAACATTTGAGGAGACACAGACATTGGAACTAATCAAAGATGTTCCTACAACTCTACTTAACAAGTGGGATAGCAAATGACAAGAATGAGGTCAAGAAGATAGTAGAAGAGCACAAAGAAGAATTTGAAAAATAAATAGAAAAATGACAGAAATCACAGAGATTAAAGACTCTGTTGACCAAATAAAAAAAACATACTAGAGGCCCACAAAGCCAGATTTGAAGAGACAGAAGAAAGAATAAGTGATATAGATGACAGGATAATTGCCTTCGAAGACTCAAACCAGCAAATGGCAAAAAAGATGTAAAAAGTTAAATGGGAACTCAGGGAAATGATAGACAAAACAAAGCATGCAAATATAAGAATCATTGGTGTCCCAGAAGAAGAGAGGAGTAAAGTGCTAGGAAGAGTAGTTGAGGATATAATGGGGGAAAACTTCCCAACCCTCATAAAGGACATAAATACACAAGGTAAAGAAACCCAAAGAACTCCAAACAGAATAAATCCAAACTGGACTTCCCCAAGGTACATACTAATAAGTGTGCCAAATCTTGAAGAGAAACAGAAAATCCTGAAAGAGGCAAGAGAAAAACAATCTACTACATACAAGGGAAATCAAATAAGACTGAGTTCAGACAACTCAGCTAGCACCCCAAGGCAAGAAGGCAGTGGTATGATATATTCAAGATCCTGAAAAAGAAAAACTTTCAGCCAAGAATTTTGTACCCAGCCAAATTGTCCTTTAAAAGTGAGGGAGAGGTTAAAGCTTTCACAGACAAAGAAGTCCTGATAGAATTTGTCAACAAGAGCCCATCCCTACAAGAAATACTAAAAGGAGTTCTGGCAGATGAAAAAAAATACAAGAGAGAGTGGTCTGGAGGAGGGCACAGAATTGCAGAGTACCACTAAGGGTAATTTAACGAACACAAAGAGAAAGAGGGACTATATAGATCTGACAAACAAAATAAAAAAAGATAAGATGCTGGAATCAAGAAATGCCTTTTCAGTAATAACTTTGAATGTTAATGGACTAAACTTACCAATTAAAAGATACAGATTGGCAAAATGGATTAAGAAACATAAACCAGCTATATGCTGCTTATAAGGGACTCATCTTAGACACAGGGATACAAATAGATTGAAAGTGAAAGGATGAAAAAAGATCTTCCACACAAGTTGTAACCAAAAGAAAGCAAGAGTAGCTATACTAATATCAGACAAAATGGACTTTATATGTAAAGACATCATAAAAGACAAAGAAGGACACTATATACTAATTAAAGGGTCAATTCACCAAGAAGATATAAAAATCATAAATGTTTATGCTTCCAATCAAGGAACTCCAAAGTACATGAGGCAGACATTGGCAAAACTGAAGGGAGTGATCAATGTTTCAACAATAATAGTAGGAGACTTCAATACACCATTCTCCTCTATAGACAGAACATCAACAAAGAAATAGAGAAGTTAAATAACTTGATAAATGACTTAGAACTAACAGGCATATATAGCTCATTGTACCCCAAAGCACAAGGTTATACATTCTTCTCTAGTGTTCATGGAACATTCTTCAGGATAGAGCATGTGCAGGGGCACAAAACAGGTCTTTATAAATGCAAAAATATTGAAATTATTCAAAGCACTTTCTCTGATTACAATGGAATGAAACTGGGTCTCAATAACCACCAAAGAATAAGAATGTTTACAAATATGTGGAAATTAAATAACACACTCTTAAACAACCAGTGGGTCAAAGAAGAAATTGCTAGAGAAATCAGCAGCTATCTGGAGATGAATGAAAATAAGAATACTACTAATCAGAACTGATGGGATGTAGCAAAGGCTGTGTTGAGAGGGAAATTTATTGCCTTAAATGCCTATATTTAAAAAAAAAAAAAGAAAGATAAAAAATCGAGGACTTAACAGCAAACCTGGAGGAACATGAAAAAGAACAGCAAACTAACACCAAAGGAAATGGAAGAAGAGAAATAACAAAGATTAAGCAGAGATAAATGAACGAGAAAACAAAAGAACAATAGAAAGAATTGATAAAACCAAAAGCTGATTCTTTGAGAAAATCAATAAAATTACTGGGCCACTAACAAGACTGACAAAGGAAAAAAGAGAGAGGATGCAAATAAACAAAATCAGAAATGAGAAGGAGTGCATTACCACAGACCCTGAATAAATATAGGAAATCATAAGAGGATACTATGAACAACTATAAACCAACAAACTAGACAACTTAGATGAAATGGAAAAATTCCTGGAGACTCACAAACAAGCTACACTGAACCAGGAAGAAATAGAAGATCTCAAAAAAAAAACAATTACAAGTAAAGAGATTTGATCAGCCATCAAAAATCTTCCTACAAAGAAAAGCCCAGGGCCAGGTGGATTCATAGGGGAATTTTATCAAGCATTCCAGAAAGAACTACCACCAATTCTGTTCAAACTTTTCCAAAAACTTGAGGAGAAAGGAACTCTACTTAACTCATTTTATGAAGCTAATATCATTTTAATACCAAAACAAGGAAAAGATGCTATAAGAAAGGAAAACTATAGCCAATCTCCCTAATGAACATAGATGCAAAATTCTCAATAAAATATCAGCAAATTGAATCCAACAACACATTAAAAGAATTATACATCATGACCAAGTGGGGTTTATACCAGGAATGCAAGGATGGTTCAATGCAAGAAAATCAATTAATGTATTACAGCACATTAACAAATCAAAAGAGAAGAAAATCACATGATCTTCTTGATTGCTGCTAAAAAAGCATTTGACAAAATTCAGCAACCTTTTCTGATAGAAACACTCCAAAAGATAAAAATCAAAGGTGACTACTTCAATATGATAAAGGGAATATATGAAATAGCCAGAATCACACTCAATGGAGAGAGCCTGAAAGGCTAAGATCAGGTACAAAACAAGGATGACCACTGTCTCCACTATTATTCAACATCGTCCTAGAAGTTCTAGCTAGAGCAATTAGTCAGGACAAAGAAATAAAAGGCATAAAAATTGGAAAGGAAGAAGTAAAACTCTCATTATTTACAGATGATTTGATAGTATACTTGGAAGATCCTGAGAAATCTACAGCAAAGTTACTTGAGCTAATAAACAAATTCAGCAAGGTGGCAGGATATAAAATTAATATCCAAAAATCAGCAACATTTCTATACACAGGCAATGTGCTATCTGAGGAGTCAGTTTAGGGAAAAAATTCCATTCAAATAGCAACTAAAAGAATCAAATACTTAGGAATGAGCTTAACTAGGAAAATAAACAACTTGTACACAGAAAACTATCTAACATTGGTTAAAGAAATCAAAAGAGATTTAAATAGGTGGAAACACATTCCCTGCTCATGGAGTGGAAGGTTAAAAATAGTTAAGATGTCAATTCTCCCCAAATTGATCTACAGATTCAACATAATACCAATCAAAATACCAACAACCTACTTTGAAGATTTGGAAAAGCTAACTTCCAAATTCATATGAAAGGGAATGAGACCCCAAATAGCTAAAAGCATCCTAAAAAAGAACAAAGTGGGAGGATTAATGCTCCCTGACTTTAAAACATATTATAAAGCCACAGTGGTCAAAACAGCATGGTACTGGCACAAAGACAGAAGCATTGACCAATGGAATAAAATTAAGAGTGCAGAAATAAACCACCAAATCTATGGTCAACTGATTTCTGACAAAGCTCCAAATCCACCAAACTGGGATAAAATAGTATTTTCAATAATTGGTCATGGAAGAACTGGATATCAATAGCCAAGAGAATGAAAGAGGACCCCTGTCTTACACAAAAATTAACTCAAAGTTGATAAAAATCTAAATATAAGAACTACCACTGTAAAGCTTCTGGAAGAAAATGTAGGGAAACATCTTCAAGACTTAGTAATAGGAGCTAGCTTCCTAAACTTTACACCCAAAGCACAAGCAACAAAAGAAAAAATATATAAATGAGAACTCCTCAAAATCAAATGCTTCAGCACCTCAAAAGACTTTTTCAAAAAGGTGAAGAGGCAGCCAACTCAATGGGACAAAATATTTGGAAATCACAAATCAAACAATGGTTTGATTTCCTGTATATACAAAGAAATCATACAACTAAACAACAAAAGAATAAAAAATCCAATTATAAAATTGGCTAAAGATATGAATAGGCATTTTTATGAAAAACAAATAGAGATGGCTCAAAAGCACATGAAGCGATGCTCATTTTCACTGGCTATAAGGGAAATGCAGCTCAAGACTACAGTGAGAAAGTGCCTCACACCTACAAGAATAGCTACTATTAAACAATCAAGAAACTATAAGTGTTGGAGAGGATGTGGAGAAACTAGGACATTTATGCACAGCTAGTGAGAATGTACAATGTTGCAGCCACTATGGAAGACTGTTTGGCAATTCCTTAGGAAACTAAATATTGTGCTGCCTTATGACTCAGCAATAGCACTACTTGGTATGTACCCAGAAGAGCTGAAAGCAATGACAAAACAGACATCTGCACACTGATGTTCATAGCAGCATTATACACAATCACCAAAAGATGGAAACAAACCAAATGGACATCAACAGACAAGTGGATCAACAAAATGTGGTATATACATGCAATGGAATATTATGCAGCAGTAAGACAAAATGACATCCTGAAACACATGACAAGGTGGATGAGCCTTGAGGACATAATGCTGAGTGAAATTAGCCAGACACAAAAAGACAAATACCGCATGATTCCACTTTTAGGACCAGCCTAAAAGTATAATCAGAGACTTGTAATATAGAATACAGGGCACTTAGAGATACATAGAAGCTAGAGATGAGTGAATCATTAGCTAGTGAGGTTGAACTCCAATGTAAGGCAAAAGATAAGAGCAAAGATGATTCTCTAGTGGGTCTAGAAATAATATTGCCATATTGGAGATGAACAAGATTGAAAGGGGTTGTATAGACCTATGTGTCCCACTGACTCACACTAGAAATATGAATGAGTTCTTGTAAGAATTACTTCAAAGAGATGACTCTTGTATAAAGAATGTTTAAGTCCAGGGTACAGGAGGAAAACTGCTATTGCATGCTATGAGCTATGTTCAAAAGGAATCCAACTGTGCTACCACAGCAACAGCAGAGGTAAATAATGGGGTGAGCGACAAGATTTAAGAGGAGGTTTAGATCTCCTATTTGATGAGGATGTGTTTTCTGTCTCTTGGGAACAATGAAATTATCTAAAATTGAGAATATTGATGGAATGTGGACTTTGCGTCTTCTACATAATGCCCAATGAATACAGGTGTCTGAATGATGTACTGATGGAGAAGTAGAATGGCGAACGATGGTGTATACTTATGAATGAAGGCTATGCTGCTACAAAAAGGAACATTGTCATGAGGCATACAATGACATGAATGAACATGTGGGATATTTGGTGAGACAAAATAAGCCAGAAACAACAAAAAACAACAACGATGGTATGGTCACCTTTAGAAAATGCTTATGAGAAAACAGGGGCCTATATAAAAGCTCTATAAGCTTTTAGAGCAGATGCATTAAGTGGGGAATGGTGATTATTATTTATGGATTTTGAGATGCTGTTTTATATATAAAACCTGATATTTAGAGATAAGAACGAAGACAAAGAGGTTGAGATTAATTCAGAACATAGTCTGAATTAATATAATTAAAATTATATAATTATATAATTAATATAATATAAAATTTTATATTTTATAATATAAAAATATAGTGCATATATTTTCAAACCACATATACTCTTTGAGACCAATGAAAGAAAGGTTTATTTGATATGGACCTAAAATTTTCTGCAGTACATAATCCAATTCAACCTATTAGTATAGCTTATTTGAACAACTGAAACACAGAAAGCACAGAACGAGAAAGAGGTCTGTTAATCATGTATAGATTATTGTAATGCCCAGAAACATCCTACAGTACATTAACCAGATAATTGAAAAGTATCAGCAAAGTTCACTGAGGGAGGGGAGAAACACTATGGAATTATTAAACCTTACCATCAGGGAATCCCCTGATACTGTGTCAAACTTTAGAAACACCCAAATCAACAGGCCATGCCCTCAATCAGGAGGCTTACTCTTGTGAAGATTACGTAAGTAGCATAGAATCTTAGACTACCTATAGGCATGCCTAAGAGTTACTTCTGAAGGACCTCTGCTGTTGCTTAGATGCGTCCCCAGTCTCTCTAAGCCCACCTCTGCAAGTGAAATCATTGCCCTCCTTCCTATGTGGGACGTGGCATCCAAGAGTGAACGTCTCCCTGGCAACATGTGAGAGGACTCCCAGCGATGAATCCAGAGCTGGCACTATGGGATCAACAATCCCATCCTGACCAAATGAGGAAAAGAAGTGTAATTAAGAAAGTATCGCTGGAAGATGGCGGCTTAGTAAGACGCGCGGATCTTAGTTTCTTCTCCAGGACACCTACTAGGGGAGTAGAAACGATACAGAAAGCGCCCAAAGCCACAACAGAGATAAAAAAGACAGCGTACCCCATCCTGGAATGGCTGGCTGACTGAGAGAAGCAGCTCGGGTGAGATAGCCGAGGCGCGCGGGCCTTACCGGGCAGGGTGGCAAGCGGCCGGAGTTACTCCCTTCCCCCTTCCCGGGCCGGCTGGGAGAATTGGAGAGGTGGTCTCCTGAAACCAAGGCGGCTGGCGCCCACACCACGCGCAGCCCCTGGACCAACTGAGAGAATTGGATCGGAAACCCCCAGGCCACTGAGAACGGTGACGGGTGCGGGAGGCCCCTTCCAAACCCGTGACTCCCGGGGAACGTGCACTCTCTCAGGCGGGCCGCTGCCGCTGGCGCCCTCCCGCCACACTTGTTGCCCAGGGCAGACTAGGAAATTCGGGCCGGCTCTTTCCCTGGCTGCGGCGACCAGCAACCGTCCCTGCGTTCGGACCCCGGGACGGCTCAAGCCGCTTCGGCTAGCGAACCCCCAGGACGGCGAGAGTTTTCCAAAGTTTAAGGTCCCACAGCACCTTTTACTGGTGGGACCCGCAGACAAACGTGTGCCACGAGCGCCACCTACTGGGCAGGATAAGAAAAACAGAACCCAGAGATTTCACAGAAAAATCTTCCAAACTTTTGGATCCAATACCCAGGGAAATCTGTCTAAATGCGCAGACGCCAACAGAAGATAACGGATCACGCTCAAATAATTGAAAATATGGCCCAGTCAAAGGAACAAACCAATAGTTCAAATGAGATACAGGAGCTGAGACAACTAATGCTAAATATACGAACAGAAATGGAAAACCTCTTCAAAAACGAAATTGATAAATTGAGGGAGGACATGAAGAAGACATGGGCTGAACATAAAGAAGAAATAGAAAAACTGAAAAAGCAAATCACAGAACTTATGGAAGTGAAGGACAAAGTAGAAAAGATAGAAAAAACAATGGATACCTACAATGATAGATTCAAAGAGACAGAAGAGAGAATTAGTGATTTGGAGGATGGAAAATCTGAATTCCAAAAAGAAACAGAAACTATCGGGAAAAGAATGGAAAAATTTGAACAGGGTATCAGGGAACTCAAGGACAATATGAACCGCACAAATATACGTGTTGTGGGTGTCCCAGAAGGAGAAGAGAAGGGAAAAGGAGGAGAAAAACTAATGGAAGAAATTTTCACTGAAAATTTCCCAACTCTTATGAAAGACCTAAAATTACAGATCCAAGAAGTGCAGCGCACCCCAAAGAGATTAGACCCAAATAGGCGTTCTCCAAGACACTTACTAGTTAGAATGTCAGAGGTCAAAGAGAAAGAGAGGATCTTGAAAGCAGCAAGAGAAAAACAATCCATCACATACAAGGGAAACCCAATAAGACTTTGTGTAGATTTCTCAGCAGAAACCATGGAGGCTAGAAGACAGTGGGATGATATATTTAAATTACTAAAAGAGAAAAACTGCCAACCAAGACTCCTATATCCAGCAAAATTGTTCTTCAAAAATGAGGGAGAAATTAAAACATTCTCAGACAAAAAGTCACTGAGAGAATTTGTGACCAAGAGACCAGCTCTGCAAGAAACACTAAAGGGAGCACTAGAGTCAGAACCGAAAAGACAGAAGAGAGAGGTATGGAGAAGAGTGTAGAAAGAAGGAAAGTCAGATATGATATATATATAATACAAAAGGCAAAATGGCAGAGGAAAATATTATCCAAACAGTAATAACACTAAATGTTAATGGACTGAATTCCCCAATCAAAAGACATAGATTGGCAGAATGGATTAAAAAACAGGATCCTTCTATATGCTGTCTACAGGAAACACATCTTAGACCCAAAGATAAACATAGGTTGAAAGTGAAAGGTTGGGAAAAGATATTTCATGCAAATAACAACCAGAAAAGAGCAGGAGTGGCTATACTAATATCCAACAACTTAGACTTCAAATGTAAAACAGTTAAAAGAGACAAAGAAGGACACTATATACTAATAAAAGGAACAATTAAACAAGAAGACATAACAATCATAAATATTTATGCACCGAAGCAGAATGCCCCAAAATACGTGAGGAATACACTGCAAACACTGAAAAGGGAAATAGACACAAATACCATAATAGTTGGAGACTTCAATTGCCCACTCTCATCAATGGACAGAACATCTAGACAGAGGATCAATAAAGAAATAGAGAATCTGAATATTACCATAAATGAGCTAGACTTAACAGACATTTATAGGACATTACATCTCACAACAGCAGGATACACCTTTTTCTCAAGTGCTCATGGATCATTCTCAAAGGTAGACCATATGCTGGGTCACAAAGCAAGTCTTAACAAATTTAAAAAGATTGAAATCATACACAACACTTTCTCGGATCATAAAGGAATGAAGTTGGAAATCAATAATAGGCGGAATGCCAGAAAATTCACAAATACCTGGAGGCTCAACAACACACTCTTAAACAACGAGTGGGTCAAACAAGAAATTGCAAGAGAAATTAGTAAATACCTCAAGGCAAATGAAAATGAAAACACAACATATCAAAACTTATGGGATGCAGCAAAGGCAGTGCTAAGAGGGAAATTTATTGCCCTAAATGCCTATATCAGAAAAGAAGAAAAGGTAAAAATGCAGGAATTAACTGTTCAATTGGAAGAACTGGAGAAAGAACAGCAAACTAATCCCAAAGCAAGCAAAAGGAAAGAAATAACAAAGATCAGAGCAGAAAAAATGAAATTGAAAATATGAAAACAGTAGAAAAATCAATAAGACCAGAAGTTGGTTCTATGAGAAAATCAATAAGATTGATGGGCCCCTATCAAGATTGACAAAAAGAAGAAGAGAGAGGATGCAAATAAATAAGATCAGAAATGGAAGAGGAGACATAACTACTGACCTCACAGAAATAAAGGAGGTAATAACAGGATACTATGAACAACTTTACGCTAATAAATACAACAATTTAGAGGAAATGGACGGGTTCCTGGAAAGACATGAACAACCAACTTTGACTCAAGAAGACATAGATGACCTCAACAAACCAATCACAAGTAAAGAAATTGAATTAGTCATTCAAAAGCTTCCTAAAAAGAAAAGTCCAGGACCAGATGGCTTCACATGTAAATTCTACCAAACGTTCCAGAAAGAATTAGTACCAATTCTCTTCAAACTCTTCAAAAAAATCGAAGTGGAGGGAAAACTACCTAATTCATTCTATGAAGCCAACATCACCCTCATACCAAAACCAAGCAAAGATATTACAAAAAAAGAAAACTACAGACCAATCTCCCTAATGAATACAGATGCAAAAATCCTCAATAAAATTCTAGCAAATCGTATCCAACAACACATTAAAAGAATTATACATCATGACCAAGTAGGATTCATCCCAGGTATGCAAGGATGGTTCAACATAAGAAAATCAATTAATGTAATACACCATATCAACAAATCAAAGCAGAAAAATCACATGATCATCTCAATTGATGCAGAGAAGGCATTCGACAAGATTCAACATCCTTTCCTGTTGAAAACACTTCAAAAGATAGGAATACAAGGGAACTTCCTTAAAATGATAGAGGGAATATATGAAAAACCCACAGCTAATATCATCCTCAATGGGGAAAAATTGAAAACTTTCCCCCTAAGATCAGGAACAAGACAAGGATGTCCACTATCACCACTATTATTCAACATTGTGTTGGAGGTTCTAGCCAGAGCAATTAGACAAGAAAAAGAAATACAAGGCATCAAAATTGGAAAGGAAGAAGTAAAACTATCACTGTTTGCAGATGATATGATACTATACGTCGAAAACCCGGAAAAATCCACAACAAAACTACTAGAGCTAATAAATGAGTACAGCAAAGTAGCAGGTTACAAGATCAACATTCAAAAATCTGTAGCATTTCTATACACTAGTAATGAACAAGCTGAGGGGGAAATCAAGAAACGAATCCCATTTACAATTGCAACTAAAAGAATAAAATACCTAGGAATAAATTTAACTAAAGAGACAAAAAACCTATATAAAGAAAACTACAAAAAACTGCTAAAAGAAATCACAGAAGACCTAAATAGATGGAAGGGCATACCGTGTTCATGGATTGGAAGACTAAATATAGTTAAGATGTCAATCCTACCTAAATTGTTTTATAGTTTCAATGCAATACCAATCAAAACCCCAACAACTTATTTTTCAGAAATAGAAAAACCAATAAGCAAATTTATCTGGAAGGGCAGGGTGCCCCGAATTGCTAAAAACATCTTGAGGAAAAAAAACGAAGCTGGAGGTCTCACGCTGCCTGACTTTAAGGCATATTATGAAGCCACAGTGGTCAAAACAGCATGGTATTGGCATAAAGATAGATATATCGACCAATGGAATCGAATAGAGTGCTCAGATATAGACCCTCTCATCTATGGACATTTGATCTTTGATAAGGCAGTCAAGCCAACTCACCTGGGACAGAGCAGTCTCTTCAATAAATGGTGCCTAGAGAACTGGATATTCATATGCAAAAGAATGAAAGAAGACCCATCTCTCACACCCTATACAAAAGTTAACTCAAAATGGATCAAAGATCTAAACATTAGGTCTAAGACCATAAAACAGTTAGAGGAAAATGTTGGGAGATATCTTATGGATCTTACAACTGGAGGCGGTTTTATGGACCTTAAACCTAAAGCAAGAGCACTGAAGAAGAAAATAAATAAATGGGAACTCCTCAAAATTAAACACTTTTGTGCATCAAAGAACTTCATCAAGAAAGTAGAAAGACAGCCTTCACAATGGGAGACAATATTTGGAAATGATATATCAGATAAAGGTCTAGTATCCAGAATTTATAAAGAGATTGTTCATCTCAACAACAAAAAGACAGCCAACCCAATTACAAAATGGGAAAAAGACTTGAACAGACACCTCTCAGAAGAGGAAATACGGATGGCCAAGAGGCACATGAAGAGATGCTCAATGTCCCTGGCCATTAGAGAAATGCAAATCAAAACCACAATGAGATATCATCTCACACCCACCAGAATGGCCATTATCAACAAAACAGAAAATGACAAGTGCTGGAGAGGATGCGGAGAAAGAGGCACACTTATCCACTGTTGGTGGGAATGTCAAAGGGTGCAACCACTGTGGAAGGCAGTTTGGCGGTTCCTCAAAAAGCTGAATATAGAATTGCCATACGACCCAGCAATACCATTGCTAGGTATCTACTCAAAGGACTTAAGGGCAAAGACACAAACGGACATTTGCACACCAATGTTTATAGCAGCATTATTTACAATTGCAAAGAGATGGAAACAGCCAAAATCTCCATCAACAGAAGAGTGGCTAAACAAACTGTGGTATATACATACGATGGAATATTATGCAGCTTTAAGACAAGATAAACTTATGAACCATGTAATAACATGGATGGACCTAGAGAATATTATGCTGAGTGAATCCAGCCAAAAACTAAAGGACAAATACTGTATGGTCCCACTGATGTGAACGGACATTCGAGAATAAACTTGAAATATGTCATTGGTAACAGAGTTCAGCAGGAGTTAGAAACAGGGTAAGACAATGGGTAATTGAAGCTGAAGGGATACAGACTGTGCAACAGGACTAGATACAAAAACTCAAAAATGGACAGCACAATAATACCTAATTGTAAAGTAATCATGTTAAAACACTGAATGAAGCAGCATCTGAGCTATAGGTTTTTGTTTTGTTTTGTTTTGATTTTACTATTATTACTTTTATTTTTTTCTCTATATTAACATTCTATATCTTTTTCGGTTATGTTGCTAGTTCTTCTAAACCAATGCAAATGTACTAAGAAATGATGATCATGCATCTATGTGATATGTTAAGAATTAATGATTGCATATGTAGAATGGTATGATCTCTAAATGTTGGGTTAATTTCTTTTTTTCCATTAATTAAAAAAAAAAAAAGAGAAGGGATAATTGGAGATGAAGGGATACAGACTGTACAACGGGACTGGATATAAAAACTCAGAAATGGACAGCACAATACTACCCAATTGTAATGCAATTATGTTAAAACACTGAATGAAGCTGCATGTGAGGTATAGGTTTTTTGTTTTTGTTTTTTTTTGTTTTTTTTTCTTTCTATTATTGTTTTAATTCTTATTCTGTTGTCTTTTTATTTCTTTTTCTAAATCGATGCAAATGTACTAAGAAATGATGAATATGCAACTATGTGATGTTATTAAGAATTACTGAGGGGCGGGCCGTGGTGGCTCAGCGGGCAAAGTGCTTGCCTGCTATGCCGGAGGACCTCGGTTCGATTCCCGGCCCCAGCCCATGTAACAAAAACGGAGAAACAGAATACAATAAAACAAGAAAATGTTTAAAGATGTTTCCCTTTCTTCCTTCCTTCCTTCTCTCTGTCTTTCCTTTAAAAAAAAAAAAAAAAAAAAAAGAATTACTGATTGTACATGTAGATTGGAATGATTTCTAATTGTTTTGTTAATTCTTTTTTTAATTAATAAAAAAAAGAAAAAAATCTGTGGCAGAGAGAGTTCAAATAGTGTCGAGAGGCTATTCTAGAGGTTGCTCTTATGGAAGTTCAGTTATACCTTGCTTCCTATCATATTCTGCCAACCCCCAACCAGGACCATTCCAGCCAATCCTAAAGAACACCTAGGGCAATTTATAAGATTCTACAAAGGTTCCAAACAGTAGAGTAACTTTCCAGAAACCTACAACCTCCAGATGGATCCCTGGTCCAGATAAGTCCTGAAGCTTAGCCCAGCCTCTCCAGAATATCAGATAGTTCCATCTCCCTACCCCATATTAGTAGCAGACCCTTCCAATATCAAAAATTTAGAATTGCCATAGCCCAAACAACCCCAATGAGAGGTATGGAAATATCAAAGGTGATGTGGAATTATACATAGAAGACAGGACTTAACAAATGACTATGAATGCTGAATCATTAAATTGATATGTGTTTTAGTCTCCAGTATTTTAGAGCAGCTAGAAGTAAAATCCTAAAATTATAACCCATGTCAAAGTCTGAAATATGTTCTACAACTAATTGTAGTGCTGTGCTTGGAAATTTATAGCTTTTTGCATATATGTTATTGTTCACACACAAAAAAAAAGAAGGAAAAAAAGTCAATTGTATTGATAAAAAAATATGTAAGCCTACTAGCCTCCTATATTCTGGAGTAGCTAGAAGGAAAAATTTGAGCGGTTCATATGATAGCCCATGACAAACTCTGGGGTCTATTCTGTAACCACTTTTTGAACAGTGCTTTGAAAACAATTGTTTTTCATTTCTTTGCTTTGTATATATGTTATACTATACAATAAAAAGGTTGAAAAAAATATACTGGAGACACACAACAGCAGATTTAAAGAGGTCAGAAAGAGAATCACAGGCGGGCCATGGTGGCTCAGCAGACAGAGTTCTCACTTGCCATGCCAGAGACCTGGGTTCAATTTTTGATGCTGCCCATGCGAAGAAAAGAAGAAAAAGTGAGCAAGAGAATCAGTGAGCTAGAAGACAGAGCAACTGAATTTGAATGGATAAAAGAACAAATAGAGAAAAAAAATGGAATTTGAGCAGGGTCACAGGGAAATGATTGACAATACAAAGGGCAAAATCATACACATCATTGGTGTACCAGAAAGATAAAGAGAAGTGAAAAAGGCCAGGAAGAATATTTGAAGAAATAATAGCTGAAAATTCCCCAACTCTAATAAAAGATATACATATGCAAATTCAAAAAGCCCAAATGTATACCAAACAGAATAATTCCCACTCCAAGACACACACTAATCAGATGTCACATGCAGAAGAGAAGGAGAAAATTCTGCAAGCATGAAGAGAAAAGAGAATCACCATATACAAGTGAAACCAAATAAGACTGTGTTGATTTCTCATCACACACTTCAAAGGTGTAAGAAGACAATAGTATGTATTTAAGATACTGAAAGAGAAAGATTGAAAGCCAAGGACTCTCTATCCAGCATAACTATTCTTTAAAAAATGAGGGAGAGTTTAAATTATTCACAGGCCAATAGAAGCTGAGAGTGTTGGAAAATAAGAGCCCATCGTATGAGATCTATTAAATGTAGTTTTGATGACTGAAAAGAAGGACAGGAGAGAGAAGTCTGGAAGAGAGTACAGAATTGAAGAGTATAGTAAGAATAACTAAAAGAATAAGAAGAAAGAATAAAGTAGATCTGTCAAATAAAACCCAAATGATAAGATGAAGTAAGAGCTGCCTTTATATTAATAACTTTAAATGTTAACAGATTAAATTTCCAATCAAAATACCCAGATTGGCATAATTTATTTAAAAATATGATTCAGCTATAGGCTGTTTACAAGAGATTCATTTTTTAATAATGCCCCATAATTTACAAAACACTTTTTATTATATATTATCTCATTTTATGACTACCCTCTGAAACAGTTGGGGTGAACTTTTCTTTGTAGAAATTTTTTTAATTTTAATTGAGAAATCTTCACATGCATATATTCTATACATGATGAAAAATCAATGGTTCACAATATCATCACATAGTTGTGTATTCATCACCATGATCATTTTTTAGAACATTTGCATCACTCCACAAAAAGAAATAAGAAGAAAAAACTCATACTTACCCTCCCTCTTATTGACTACTAGTCTTTCCATCTACCCAATTTATTTTACCCTTCGTCCCCCATTATTAATTTTTTATTCATATTCTTGTGCTCATATGTCCATACCTTGGATAAAAGGAGCATCAGATGCAAGGTTTTCACAATCACACAAAAGCATTTGTAAATCTTATCTTTATACAATTGTCTTTAAGAATCAAGGCTACTGGAACACAGCTGTACAGTTTCACACGCTTCCATCCAGCTACTCTAATACACTATAAACTAAAAAGGAATATCTATATATTGCATATGAATAACATCCAGGATAACTTCTTTATTCTGCTTTCTCAATCCCTTGAGGCCAGATCCCAGCTCATCCTGGGAGTTCTGTTCCAAATTGCCAGGGAGATTTACACCCCTGGGAGTCATGTCCCATGTAGGAAGGAGGGCAGTGAATTCACCTGTTGATCTGGCTTAGATTGAGAGGCCACATCTGAGCAACAAAAGCAGTTCTCTGGAAGTGACTCTTAGGGCTAATTTTAAATAGACTTAGCCTATCCTTTGCAGGAATGTTTCATAGTGTGAACCCCAAGATCGAGGGCTGAACCTATTGATTTGTTTGTGCTGACTACTTGCAAGAATATCAGAAATTCTTCAATGAAGAAGTTGAATATTTTCTCCTTTCTCCCCCATCTCCCAAGGGGACTTTGCAAATACTTCTTTATTCACTGCCCAAATTACTGAGGGATGTATTGGGGCATCACATTAACCTGCTCAGTTGTCCTAGAATGGGAAGGGCCTTGTTTCCTTTCCCAGGTACAATGTTGAAAAAATTGACTAAGTCTTCTTAAACCATTAAATGACGCAATCTGCAGGTACAGGGCATTGTATAGAAGCAGAAGGCAAACTAATTACTGAATTTATATTGTTTCGTGTGAAAAGAGTTCATGGAAATTTTTTCTCAGGGTCCCATGTGATTTCTGACCTGCTGAAGTTTCTGAATCCATGGATAGGAAGGACATATGGATTTCCTGAGACATTAAATCTCAGTGATGGAAAACCATCAGATTGCCAGACTTTTAGTTTGCCAATCAAAGGCATCCAGAGACAACAAGAAAACAAGAAGCAACCAGTTAAACTCACTATCATCTACTATCAGTATCATATCTTAAACTGAAAAAGTATTTTCAAGTTCAACAACATGATAAAAGAAGTAGAAATGACAACTTCTAAGGAAGGAGGCTCTTTAAATTATATAAATTTTGCCTCAGGTACTTCCCTCCAGCCACTCCAATGGCTTTTCTACTGAGTGATGAAATCTTGGTCAAGAACCATCAATGGCTTACAGACTGGCTTTTTGAAATCATTGATCTAATTGCTCTGTGTTCCAGAATCCTTATTGGTACCATAAACAAATAAAATAACAAACTTCTTTTAGGAGCTTCACCACTGTTGCAACAGACACCATTGGGCTCAGAGATTAATATGATTATCCATTCAGAGGCTTATTAAATGCTTGAGCACTCCGTAAATTTCTTGGGCTCAAGAGGTCTTGGGGGTCTTGTATGCATGCAAGTGTGTATGTATTTCTAATGAGGTTCCTAAGATTGGAAAGCCTCAATTAATGCCCCCATATAATGCCATACTCTTGCTTTTAAGATTAGGGAAGAAAATAGAATGATCTGGTTCAAAGTTCCAGAGAGTTTTTGGTATTACATGCATTTTAATGTTTTAGTTTTAGCTAACTAAATAATTCAACACTTGAAATATAATCCTATACATCAGGCAGTAGAAGATGTCTACTGCCTTTTGTTGTCTATAAAAAAGAGCTGTGGCATTAGCAAAGCAAGCAATTCCTAAGAACTTCTGTCTCCATGCAGGACCAGGGTAAGTGTCCAGCTTCCTTTATGGCAATGTACTATATCCAGTAGGGGAACAGAATGGAGATTAGCAAAATACTCACCATAAGCAACTTTTTAAATACATCCAGGAGTATGTGTCCCTGCTATTTTCTTCACTTAGTTATGTTCTTTCATTTTGTCTTCTACAAACCTCATCTTATTTTTTTGCAAATTCAGTCACACGTTTTCTCCTACTTGAGTGAATTTCATTCTTAAGTTCATCAAGTTCTGCTTCAGAGAACTTTGTTGAGGTTTCTGGAAAATCTCAAGCTGCTGTTCCCTTGTAACTATTGTATGTACTGATTATGGATCCTTGTTTTTTACACCAGTCCTCACACATGGATGTCCTAAAAGAAAAGGATAAAAGGACTGATAGAATTTCAGGGCATGGTAATTTTTTTTGATGGGACATTAGGCATAAATTCCTATCTTTTATTCTTTCTTGCTCAACTGGCCTCAAAAAAAGAATGTACTCAGACCCCTAGGAGATTCTGCCTACATGGTCCTGCTTTCTTTCAATCTTGGCCTCAGAAGCACTTATCAAAGAAACACCCAGCGTAAAGGAGATAAAGAGTCTCCAATACTCTGTCTCCTCCACAAAAGTCTTAACACTTCTGAAGGCTCTCAAAATTTCCAAATCAAGAGTATCAAATATTTAAAACCCTAACTTTCCTTCATGTCTCCTCAGCTTAAAATAACTTCAACATGCACACCAAAAGGAAGGAGATAAAATGAAGAAACAGGTATTTCTGTATTTTCTTCATATCAAGATAGCGTATTTTGGTTTCTCCTAATGATGTTATTTTTCATATTAGACATATATTCATATATTTAATATACTATACCATAATTTAATATAAATTATTATATTTATGTATACACATATTTAAACACATTAAAATTTGGTTAGTATTTCTAGAGAATGAATTTTCACATATATTATTTTAGTTGATCTCAATAATCCTTTGAATCGTATATTATTATCACAACATTATATATGAGAATACTGAGGCTTACGTTAAATTCTAATATGGTTCAAGTCACCAAATTGTTCCAAAATAAAATCAAACTTTGAAATAAGGCTGCTTTCACACCAAAGCCTTCCACTGATTTATTGCGTTGTTGATAAGTTCATTTCTCTATTGTTAAGATCAGTTAACCTTTTTGTTACCAAGTAACTATGAAATATACTGCATTAAGCAAAGTTGTTTAGATTTATTTCTAGAAGAAAAAAAATCCTTTAATTCAGATTCAGATTCATTAGTGCACAAATGCTAGCTGTGAACTTCAAAAAATAGTCACATTCTGGGAAATTGGGAAATTGAAGCACTCCTTTCTGTCTTTCTGTCCTACTCACACTCATTCACTTACTCGCTTATTCTCCTTCTTTTTCTTCATTGAAAATTTTGATCACCGGGAAATAAAGCTTTATGCTATGGACATAGTTTCATAAGGGACTTTTTAATGGTGTTCTGGGAAAATATCCTTTATGGAGTTTATTGTGCATTTAGTATTTTAATATATGACTGATTTCTAAATAACCAAAGACATCTCTTTTCCTTTCTTTGTATTTCTTCTAAGTCATAGTCAATAATAGGTAAAATTAAGAGATCAAAAATTAGGCCTGTTTTGAACCACTTGTGCATGCTCAGTGTCTTTAAGGTGTTCAAATGAGTGAGCCCTTTGCCCCTTTAGATGCACATTTGATCTGCCCTTTCCTTGAAGTTTTTTGAAATTTGGACCATTCTATAGTGTTTCGTAATTCCTACCAGCTCTTGTAGTTTCTCATCATCTTAAATGTTTCTCATTTATTGAAAGACAATTGTTATTAATCTTACATATTAATATAACACTTAAATAAGAGAAACATAGCAGAAAAGAACAAGGACTCTAGTACTAAAGTTCCTGGATTCAAATCCTGGCTCCAACCTAAATCCCCTTCAATTCAGTCCTTCATCTATAGAACAGAGATAAAAATAATATCTCTGAGTTTTTGAAGATGAAATAATGTAATATATGTAAAGCACTCAACAATAATATGCAATTGATGATGATGGTGGTGGTGAAAAATCATTATCATCATCTCTGATCATCTTTTCTGGTAGGCAGACTTCCTCTTCTATGAAATATAAATGCCTTAAATGATAAAAATGTGTCCACAGAAGATTTTCATAGGACATCTTTTTAGTCGTTTTGAAGAAGTGATGGCAAATCCTTCCAACAGAGGCTCTTTTCTGTCTTCCTTTCTAGTCAAGGACAACCCTGCCCTGTATTTAAGGATGATTACTGAACAAAAGCCTGAGTCTAGAAAGTTCCTCTTTGAAATTACCCAACAATAATTCTCTGCCCCTAGCCTACCTGCTTTCCTCACTTTAGCATGAAATTTGGCTTCCTTTTCTTATTGATAGTCTCAGTTCATTGTCTCTCAGAAGAATTTAGCTTGCTCTGTCTTTACCCAAAGTTATACTCCTTTCCTGACTCCCAAAGAGGAGTTGATGGTCCTCAAGTGGGGGAGAGAATTCATTATCTGCAGAAATTCAATAGGGTAAATATTTTAAATTAAAGTCTTATGAACAATAATACTTAAGTGCTTACTATGTCTCAGGGACAATGTTAGGTATGAAAATAACACTTTTTAGTTAGGTCTTTGGATTTTATTTTTTACTGTACGGTATAATGCAGTTTACTCTACTACAGACTGATTTATATGTGTGATGTTGGTGGTTGTATCAGGAGAATGAAAAGATATATCATGATGTTTTTTACATCCATAAGGCTATACTAAGCATGCAAAGCAGTCATGAACATCTTTCCCTCTTCTATATCTGCACATGCTTGAGATACCTCTGGAACTTGCTTTTTATTAATGGCTTCCCTACATTTTCATGTAGAGAAATCTTTGTAACCAAACTGAAAATCTAGAAGCTGTAAATTAAAAAGTGAAATATATTCAACTAAAGATTTAAAATCTGTATAGAAAAGATACCATAAATAAATCAACAAATAAGCAATGGATTTGAGAAAAGATTGCAATGCAGAGGACAGACAAAAGGTTAATTTCTATAATAGACGAAAGATATCTACAAATTGATTAAAAAGGAATAAACTGAATAAAAATGAGCAAAAGTCATGGATAGGCATTTTATAGAACAAATCCAAATGACAAAAAAATATGCTTAAATTCACTAGAACACACACTGGAAAGGAAAATTAAAGTAACAGTATTATGTAACACCCTGCCTGCTGGCAAAAAGGGATAACATATATTGTTAGTGGAGATGCAGGAAAAAGATACTCATACATATTTCTGCCAAAATTGAATATTTTTACTGCTTTTAAAATTAGTCCAGCACAATTTATATTAAGAAAAAAAAACTTTAATCCATAAATGCTTCCCTTGGGAAATTACTTAGAAATAAAACAACACACACACACACACACACACACACACACACACATATATGTATGTGTTCACATATTTTTTAAAGCATTATATTATAGTAACAAAAATTAACTAGAAATAAAGTTAATGCTCATAAATAAGAGGATTTTTATATAAATCATAGCATATCTACATTATTGAATATTATGCCACTGTTAAAATAGTGGATTAGAGCTATGCTTTTTGCCTTAGTGGAATTTAACAAAAACATTTTCACATGAGATGAGATGATGTAAAAAATAAATTGAATATAAAAATACCATACTACCTTCTAAGTAAACTATGACAAAACAATGTGTGCGTGTGTGTGTCCATTGTGTTAAATTACATGGGCATTTTGGAATAACTGTGGAGAAGTTCTTCAATGCCTAGAGAGATGGCAGGTGAGGGTCAAAAAACAAAGGGAAAGAAAAAATTTTATTTTTTAACAAAAATAAAAAGAGCACACATTTGTTCCTTTGTAGCTACATGTCTGCATTTGATAGGTAATTAAAAATCTGAGATCTAAAAAGAGGAGGAAAATCATTAATTTAATTAAATTTTAACTTAATTGAAAGATGGTAGAGAGTGGAGTTTGAAAAAAAAAAAAGGAAAACCACAATGATTTGGTCAATCTTCTCCTTTCCCTTCCATAGCCCAATCATCATGAGGAATGGTGGTCATGGACATAATAAATTTCTCCAACAAATATTGATTATGTAGCCATTAGGCGCACAAAGATGAGGAAATACAATCCCTGTCTTTGAAGGCCTTAAGGCCTAGTGCAAGGAGCTCATTGAGAAGTAACCATAGCTGTCCCACAGTCATTGGGTGTAGTGACTGTGGTGGGAAATCTGGGCTTGATTCTCTTGATTGCAGTCGCCCCTGACAAAGACGGTGCCAGGGATTTCAAAAAGAAGTGGTGTTAAGTTGAGTTAAGAAGAATGAATGAAAATGGCACAGATGAGATAGGTAAAGAGAGACAGAGGAAAAAGCATTTTGAGGTGTAGAGGCATGCAAACTTTCTGGTATATTTGTGATATGTAAATTGTCCTATGTTGTTAGAGTATAGGGCAATTGGGAGGGAAAATGAGCTTAAAACTTTAATTGGGACCTCATAATCATGGCATTTAAATATTAGCTAAGGAATTGGGATTTTTTTCATAAATGTGTGGTAGAACTATTTCTAAATAGGAGGATAGAATAAGTAGAACGCTGACAAAACACATACCTAAGTATAATAACTGCAGCTGAGAGCTAGTTCATTTATAATGGGGTGCACTAGCCAGATTCCAATATTTATTCTGGAAAAATACAGTATATTCATTTATTTCTTCAGAGCTAGAGGCCAAGCCACCAAGGGCACTGAGCTACAGAGAGTTCAGGTTTTCCCCAATCACCAACGATTTTCCCATACAGCCTCAGAAGCAACATTTCCTGTCATCATAACGGCTGTTCATTGGGGGTTAGGGTCATGGAAGAAGGAGGATGGTGATACACTGTTTGCAGACATGTCTGGAGGTGGGTGAGATTTGAGAAGACCCTTATAAATTTTACAGCTAGCGGGCACCAATGTTGTAAGAAATTGCCCTTCATCAGCAATTCCAGGTGTCAATCATTCTGCATCCCAGTTCTTACCTTCACTTGACTTCCTCAAGTTCAGTGGAAGAGATGTTACCTCCATAAGAAAACAATGAGGTGTCATATAAGTATTTCTGCTTCTCGAGCACTGTTGCTTTAGGCTAAGAGAGACATATGTGTTCATACTATGATAATCAGATGCCTGACTCCCAAGCCCACACCTACGGGCACTGCATTTGGGAGTAAAAATCATCACCATTGCCCTGAGATCTTGTTTGCTCCTCATCTGCAGATGTTATGGGAAATGTCTGCAGTCCTCATAATGTGTGAAAACTGGAGAACCTAAAAGAGTGATTTGAATCTCCCTCAATCTTCTCCTGTTTAACTGCTGAAACATAGCTATTAGTAATTCTTCCCATAAAGGGTCCCATTGACTTTTGCTAAATTCAGGTAGTAAAAGTCTCTAAGTCAGTCAGAGGAATGTTAGTTTTGTGAACAAAACTCTGGGGCCAACTTGGAGAACGTCTAAGATACTTTATGGAGTTGAGATAGGGGTGCCAGGACCACATACATGAGTTCAGAAGAATTTGTGGTTCAGTTTTTCTGTTCCTGTCAACCAATTTTCTGCAGGTCTAGTTTTCTTTGGGAGGTGAGTTACGATCCATTTTAATGTAATTTTTATTTTCCATTTCCACAGAACTCCCCAAAGAAGAATGGCCATAAGAAATCATTCCACAGGAACCCAGTTTATCTTAGTAGGTTTAATATGGCAGCCATAGTCCAGCTGCCCCTTTTCCTCCTGTTCCTGGGAATCTATGTAGTGACTGTGGTGGAAAACAGGCTTCATTCTCCTGATTGCAGTCAGCCCCCTGCTTCACACCCCCATGTACTACTTCCTCAGTAGCTTGTCCTTTATCGATCTCTGCTATTTTACTGTTATTAAGCCCAAAATGCTGGTGAACTTCCTAGGGAATAATACGATTCTTTATTCTGAGTGCACTGCACAGCTCATTCTGTTTGTGCTCTTTGTCATGGCTGAGGGTTACCTCCTGACAGCAATGGCTCATGACCACTATGTTGCCATCTGTAGCCCATTGCTTTATCACGTAATCATGTCCTCTAGGGTCTGCTCACTATTCGTAATTGTTGTCTTCTTTCTGGGCTTTTTCTCTGCCTTGGCCCATACAAAGGCCATGACGAAACTGTCCTTCTGCAAATCCCATGTTATCATACATTACTTCCATGATGTCCTCTCACTCCTCAATCTCTCCTGCTCCAGCACACATCTAAATGAGCTTCTACTTTTTAGTATTGGAGGGGTTAACAGCTTAGCCCTGACCCTCGCTGTCTGCATCTCCTATGTCTTCATCTTCTATGGCATCCTTGGCATCCAATCCTCAGAGGGTCAGTCCAAAGATTTTGGAACTTGCAGCTCCCACTTCATTACTGTGGGGAACTTCTTTGGGTCCATCACATTCATGTATTTCAAGCCCCCTTCAAGTAACTCCCTGGAACAAGAGAAGGTGTCTTCATTGTTTTATACCACAGTAATCCCCATGCTGAACCCTTTTATATATAGTCTGAGAAACAAGGATGTGAGGACAGCATTGAGGAGGGTTTGGTGGGGAGGTGAGCATTAACTTTGGAGATTTATAGATGGAAGCTGTAAATGAAAAAAAATGTTCACCATTTTGTTTACCATTCCTTGTTATTTTGCTCTAATACACTTAATATCTAGATTTTATATATACCTCTCTATCCATTGAGTTTCATTTTACCAATGAAATGAAAAATCATTTAGTAAAGCAGGTATTAGTGTTCTTAGTTTTTACCAGGAAAAGTGATATTGAGATCATTTTTATTACTGACATACTGTGATAGAAAATGAATGAGATTTATATTTTCTCCAACACATCATTCCCTTCCACATATGCTGCATTTGCTTATTGAATACCTGCTATGTTTGAGGTAGTAAGCTGTCCACTGATATGAATGTTAACAGACACAAAACCTGAACCTTTATTTCCATTAATTTTTGAAGAAATGCAACATATGTACAAGCAAAACACGAATAAATCAGTTAAGAACAAATGTGACAGTCCTATTTAGGTCTTTTTCAAAATGCTTTTAGTGTTTTTGTTTATTTCTAGTTATTATATTCAAAATTCCTTAATTTACCTTTCCTCATTGTCTTAGTTTCCCAGGACTGCTATGACAAATATTATACACTTGTTGGCTTAAACAACAGGAATGTATTGTCTCACTGTTTTGGAGGCTAGAAGTCCGAGATCAAGGTCTTGACGGCATGCATTTCCCAGAGTCACAGGGCTCTCTCTGGTGCTGGCTGACCTTGAAGTTCATTCCTTGGTTTGCATCTCTGCCTCTATCACACATTGATCTGCCTCATTCTCTCTGGCTTCTGAAGTCTGACTTCTACTAACCAATCAAGGTAAGTTTCATTTGCTTATAAGGACTCTAGTCATGTGCTTATGGCCTACCCAGATTCAATTTGGCCTTATTTAAACTAGGATTTTTAAAGATCTTGGTCACAAATGAATCCAAACCTTAACCTATAATAGCCTCCCCAAAGGTCCTACTCACAAATAGATTCACACTCACAGGACCAGGGCTTAGATTTGTATATTCTTTTGTGGGGGATATAAATCAAACCCTAACATTCATTGATCCTCATTGTTTGTTTGTTTGTTTTAGCAATTCTGCCCGGAGAGAAATTAGCATAGGCATTTTTAAGCCTGTTTTTTTGCAGTTGGGGTTTTCGCTACCTATTGCAGTGGAGTTGCCCAAGTGTGAGAAACCTGCCTCATGTGCAATGTCTTGCCTCTAAGTTTGTTTCAGCTGGAGGGTCCCTGATGAACTGAAGCTATGGTGGATGTTTGCATTATAAGCACCTATAATAAAATTAAGTACAATATGGTCCATATATAGTGTTTTTGCTGAATTTCCACATGTCCTAATACTTTATTTCCTTCTATTTTATAGGCGTCATATGTTAAATGCCTCCCATGTTTTGTATCATTCAGCTGTTTACTGTACTCCATGTGATGTACAATTTAATTACTATCACTTTAAATGTTATTTGAAGTTGGCTCTCCTCATTCTATATTGTATGTTAAATAAACAGTAAAGGAAATTTTTCTCCCTTTAGTCTCTCTTTACATTTCCCAAATTATTAGTTTTTTCAAAATATTTCTCTAGTTTTTATCTTATGAGTTTTTCCCAATTGAAAAAAAATTGGCATCAGTACATTCTGGAGCTGCCCAGATTCCATTGTGTTAATTCCATTGTGTTAGGAAGTTTAAATTAAAAATCACTGTACTGAACCAATTGAGAAAATAAATGTTAATGAATACCAATATAATTGATTATGTCTTTATTATTGGTAAAGCTTTATGTTGGGGCCAGCAGAATTCTTTTATTTTTTATGAGAGAAATTATTGGTTTACAGAACAATCATGTATAAAATACAGGACTCCCGTATACCACCCCACCCCCAACATCCTGCAATTGGTGTAGAACACTTTTTTCAATTGATGATAGCTCATTTCTACAATTGTATCACTAATTAAAATCTATGGTTTAAGTGAGGACCTGTGAGACCCTTCCACCTTTTTAGCAGTTTTATTGAGATTTGTTCACATACCATACAATCCATCCAAACTGTACAACCTTTGGCTTTTAGTACATTCACAGCATTGTGCATTCCACATCAAAACAAATTTTAGGACATTTTAATTATTTCAAAAAGAAAAAACACATACTTTTTAACATTTTGCAATCCCTCTATCCCTCCCCACCCCTACATCACTACATAACTAATTTGTCTCTATAGATTTATTTGTATTTACACTTTATATGAATGGAATCATATAATATGTAGTATTTTGTGTCTGCTTTCTTTCACTTAGGATAATGGATTTAAAATTATTATTATACTTAACTAGAGAAATTGTAGGTTTACTGAAAAGTCATGTAAAACATGCAACATTCCCAAATATACCCCTATTGTTGACACTTTGCATTAATATGGAATCTTTGTTACAACTGATGAAAGAATATTAAAATAATACTATTAACTATACTCTATAGTTTATATTAGGCTTATTTTTTATCTACATCACCCTAAAATTAGCACCTTGCATTAATTTCATACATTTGTTATAATTCATGAAAGGACATTTTTATATTTGTGCTATAACCCTAGTCCATCATGTACAATAGGGTTCATTGTGTTATACAGTCCATATTTTATCTTCTAACTTCTATTCTAATAACATGCAAGTTTCAAACCTTCCTCTTTCACCTACATTCACATACACAATTCAGCACAGTTAATTTCACAATAATATGGTATCAGGACCACCATCCATTCCCAAGCCGAACAATCAATCTAAATAGAAATTCTGTACAAATTGGGCATCAACTTCCCATTCTCTACCCTCAGTTTGTCCTCTACTAGCCTATAGTGTTGATTCTAACTCTGTGCATAAACTTGTTCATACTTGCCTCTTATGATCCTTTTTAATTCTATGAGGTCAGTAGTAATGCTTTCCTTTCATTTCTGATTTTATAGGCAGTGCCTTCTCTCTTTTTTTGTCTAGCTAAGCATTTGTCAATTCTATTGATCTTCTCATAAAACCAACTTTTTAAAAAATATGCCCTATTGTTTTATTATTCCCAGTTTCATCTATTTCTTCCTTTCTGCTTGCTTTTATGAGTTTGCTGTTCTTTTTCTACTTCCTCAATCTGTGCAGTTAGATCTTGGATGTTAGCTTTTTCTTCTTTCTTAATGTCGTTGTTTAGAGCTATAAATTTCCCTCTCAATAAGTCTTTGCTGCATAGCATAACTTTTTTTTTTTTACATGGGCAGGCACCGGGAATCAAACCCAGGTCCTCTGGCATGGCAGGCAAGTGTTCTTGCCTGCTGAGCCACCGTGGCCCGCCCGACATGTGTAGCATAACTTTTAATACATTGTGTTTGTTTTTTCATTTGCCTGCATAGTTTTAATGAACTCTCTTGCAATTTCTTCATAGGCCCACAGATTCTTTAATAGCATTTTGTTTAACCACCATATATATATATGTGAATTTTCCAGTTATCTGGCTGTCATTTATTTTCAGCTTCATTCAGTTATTGTCCCAGTAAGTGCTTTGTATAATATCAGTCTTTTAAATTTTATTGAGCTTTGTTTTGTGATCCAACACGTGGTCTATCCTGGAGAATGGTCCAAGAGCACTTGAGAAGAATGTGTGTTTCGCCGTTTTGCTGTGTAATGTTCTGAATGTGTCTGTTATTTCTAGTTCTTTAACAAATTATTCAAATGCTCTGTTTCTTTGTTGATCCTCTGTCTAGATGTTCTATCTGTTGATGAGAGTGGTATGTTGAAGTCTTCAACTATTACTATAGAGACATCTATTTCCTCCCTCAGTTTTGCCAATTTGCCTCATTTATTTTGGGATTTGGAGGCATCCTAGTTATGTGTGAATATTTATTATTTTATTTTCCTTAGCGGATTGACCCCTTAATTAATATAATAGTGTCATTCTTTGTCTCTTAAAACAATTTTGCATTTAAAGTCTATTTTGTGTGTAATAGTTTAGTGACTCCAGCTCTTTTGTGGTTACTGTTCATGTGAAATATCTTTTTCCAGGCTTTCACTTTGAATGTATTTCTCTCTTCTGGTCTAAAGTGATTCTCTTGTAGATAGCATATAGAGGGATCATATTTTTTATCCATTCTGCCAATCTACATCTTTTGATTGGAGAGTTTAATCCATTAACATTCAATGTTATTACTGCAAAGGCAGTACTTACTCAACCATTTTACCCTTTGTATTTTATATTTCATATCTATTTTTGTCTCTCTTTTTACCCTTTTAATTTACCTTCTAGTTTCCTTTACTTATAATCTTCATTTCTATGCTCCCCTTCAAGCCTTTCTCTCCTCTCTTTCCCTTTCAGCCTGCAGAACTCTCTTTAGTATTTCTTCTAGGGCAGTTCTGTTTTTGACATATTATCTCAGTTTCTGATTTACTGTGAATATTTTAAACTCTCTGTCATTTCTGAAGAACAATTTTGACACATATAGAATTCCTGACTGATAGTTTTTCTCTTTCAGTATAGGAAATATATTATACAAATGCCTTTCTGCTTAATGGTTTCTAATAAGAAACTGACACTTAGTCTCATCGAGGACCCCTTGTTATGTGACTGATCATTTTTCTCTTGCTGGTTTCAGGATTCTTTCTTTATCTTTGTCATTTGACATTCTGATTAGTATATGTCTTATGTGTTATACAGATAGTTCTTTTTAGGAATATCTGGGAAAGACCTAAAAAGGAATATCTATATAATTCATAAGAATAACCTCCAGGCTAACCTCTGAACTGAAATTTTATTTATCTCATTTCTCTTCCCCATTTTGGTCAAGAAGGCTTTCTCAATCACTTGATGCTAGGTCTCAGCTCATCTAGAGAGTTCTGCCCCACATTGCGGGGGGAATTACACCTTGGGAGTCATCTCCCATGTGGGGGGAGTTGGCCTAGAGAAAAAGGCCACATATGAGCCACAAAAGAGGTTCTCTTGTGGTGACTTTTAAGCAAAATTATAAGTAGGCTTAGCTTCTCCTTTGCAGGTATAAGTTTATGGGGACAAACACCAAGATTTGTTGTGGGGCACACCAAGAGACCACACAAGTCAAAGCAATTTGCAAGTCAATTAGGAGTCTTTATTAGCCAGCTGATGACTTTTTCACTACTAGTGTTTTAGGTGTAAGGTCTAAGAAACTGCCTGCTATCATAAGATTTATAATATATCTCCCTACATTTTCTTCTAAGTTTTATGGTCTTAGCTCTAATGTGTATGTCTTTGATTCATTTTGAGTTAATTTTTGTATAGGATGTGAGATATGAATACCCTTTCATTCTTTGGCATATGGATATCCAGTTCTCCAAACACCGTTTATTGAAGAGGCTACTCTGTCTCAGATGGGTTGCCTTATCAAAGATCAATTGTCCATAGATGAAAGGTTGTTTCTTAACACTCAATTGTGGTTCCATTTGTCAGTATATCTATATATACTATGTTCATTTGGCCAACATAGCTTTGTAATATGCTTTAAGGTCAGGCCGTGTGAGACTTCCACTTCGTTTTTATATCTCAAGATATTTTTAGCTATTCAAGTTACCCTACCCTTCCAAATAAATTTGGTTATTGGTTTCCCTATTTCTGCAAAGTAATTTGCTGAGATCTTAATTGGTATTGCATTAAACCTATAAATCAATTTGGACATAAATGAGATATTAACTATATTTAGTCTTCCAATCCAAGAACATGGTTTGCCTTCCCATTTATGCATGTTTTCCATGATTTCTTTTTGCAATTTCTTGTAGTTTTCTTTGTATAGGTCTTTTGTATCCTTAGTTAAATTTATTCCTAAATGTTTGATTCTTTTGGTTGCTATTGTAAAAGGAAGTTTTTTTTTAAATTTCCTCCTTAGATTGCTCATTGCTAGTATATAGAAACAGTACTGATTTGGGGGTATTGATCATGTACCCTGCCACTGTGCTGTACTAATTTATTAACTTTAGCATCTTTGCTGTAGATTTTTCCTGATTTTTGATATATAATATCATGTCACCCACCAAAAGTGAGAGTTTTACTGCTTTCTTTCCAATTCAGAAGACTTTTATGTTTTTTCTTATCTAATTGGTCCGTCTAGAACTTCCAGCACAATGTTGAATAAGAATGCTGACAATGGGCTTCCTTGTCTTTTCCCTTGATCTTAGAGGGAAAGTTTTCAGTTTTTCTTCATTGAAGATGATGTTAGCTGTGGGTTTATTGTGTATTCCCTTTATTATTTTGAGGAAGTTTACTTCTATTCCTATCCTCTGAAGTGTTTTCATCAAGAAAGAATGTTGAATTTTGTCAAATGCATTTTCTGCATGAATCAAAATGATCATGTGATTTTTCTGCCTTGATTTTACCGATATGGTGTATCACATTCATTAATTGAATTTCTTATGTTGAACTAGCCATGCATTCCTGGAATAAATACCACTTGGTCATGGTGTATAATTCTTTTTTATTTTATTTTATTTTTTATTTTTATTTTTAAAATATTTTAATTAACAGATCTTCGCAAGCTTAGTCTGTACATGGTTACAAACAATGGCTCAGAATATCATCACATATTTGTGTATTCATCACCATGATCATTTTTTAAATTAAATTCTTAACTTCAGCTCACCAAGTTATTATCTTATAATTAGTCCATAAGAGTGAGGCATGATAATATTTGTCTTTTTGTTTCTGATATTTCATTCAACATATGGTCCTTAAGTTTCATTTCCCTAGTGGCATGCTTCACAATTTCATTCCTTCTTGCAGCCACTCTGTAGTCTGTTGTATATATACACCATAGTCCCCTCTTCCATTTTCAGTTGTTGTACCCTTAGGCCACCTCCATCCATTGAGAATCACAAACACTGCTGCCATAAATATCAGTGTCCAAATGTCCATTCCTATCCCCACTCTCAGTTCCTCTAGGTATATACTGAGCAACAGGGTTGCAGAATAATATGGCAACCCCACCCATACCCTCCTGTGGAGCCACCACACTGCAGAAATTGAGACCGCACCTCTCAGTTTTCCTAACGACAGTGAATAGGTACATCTCCTTCCCTGCATTTCTCTTGCAATTGTTTCTCTCTGTTCATTTTTAAGCTGTTTTATTCACACATTATGCAATCCAACCTAATATATTGACATGACTTTTCAATCATGATCTATATGAAGACATTTCCTTTTCTTCCACAAATAATCCATACCCCTCTCCAGAACAGTTGTTTTTAGAAGCTTTCTGCCTGTCCAGTAGATGTTGTTGGAGGGGGATTGAGTCTTGGAACACCCTACTGTGCAGCCTTTACCGGAATTCTGTAATTCTTTCTGATGAGCCCTCTGTTATGCCTTTTCTGTTCTTTTTCACTCTCTGCCAGTGCTTTGTAAATCAAGTTGATAATGAGATTACATGGTAACCGATCTCCTGTCACCACAGTTCCCAGGAGGTAAATAGTTGGAAGTTTGTAGAATCTATCCTCTAGCTTCCTAGGGTCTAGAGAACTTGGTTTTCTGTGAGATTTGCAAGCAGGTTTCTTAATACTGAGATATAAAAAGGCAACCTTGACATTCTCATCACAGAAAGTACAGTGTCCTTGTAAGCCTCTACCAATAGAGTAGGGGTAAATGGACAAGAACAACTGAGAATATATTCTTTCTGATCAAGTGCTAGCCTTCAAAAAGAGTATATGAAGAGAATAGTTTTTCCTTTGAGACCTACCACTCAGATAAGAAAACCCAATTTCCCAGGAAGTGTGACTAAGTGTGTGAAGCAGAGCTGGAATGTGAAGATAATGCAGTTGTTACACATGGAAGGCAACATCAGGATGGAAGGGGACCTGTATCATTCCCCTAACATATGCACTAGGTAAACAGATTCTAAACAATTGTGAAAAATAAATGGTAAAGCTATGCCGCGCTCCAGCCGCAGCAGAGGGAACGGGCTTGAAGGTGTGGAGGGTCGTCGGCGTGAGAAGAACACCAAGAGACAGCTTAGAGAATTTTGAGAAGAGTTGCTTAGATTTATTTTTGCTTAACTGATTTTATACCCTTATTCTTGGCAAGAAAACAGGTATCACAGGATCATGGTTACGTCATGGCTTACATTTTAGGTAAAGTTACAGGTTCAGGGAAGCAAAGCGAAAGTACACGTTCTGATTTTCTTAGGAACATTTTCACAAGATTTCAATAGTAGCAAGATATTGGCTTAAACCACAGACATTGTGTTTGCAGTTTTCTGAGTTTAGACTTTCTTTTCCTATTATTTTACAGGTGAGGCAATATGTCAAGACCTATTTTAATCTGGTTAAAGGTTAGCTTGTTTTAATTAAAAGGTTACATTGTCTACTTAGATTTTTTATTGTTTCATAGCAATGGACCGGCGCCGTGGTGGGGGAGTAAATTTCTAGGATGGCTCAATGCAGGATTTTTTAATTGTAAGTGTTTACTCTCTATGGGGTACTTTTCTGTGACTTGTTCTAAAAGCACTTCTGCCTGCTGCATCTGCAGCATGACTTGCTTAATGGGGGTGTTTTGATATAATGCTTGGAGCACAACCAGCAACAAGGAACACACAATTAGTGTCGTTAATCCCAGTATTTTTCTATTACACCATTTTATGCCTCGTCCTCTTTTGGGGCGTTGAAGGCCTTGCCACTGCCCTTCCTTCCAGGGAACCATGTCAAACCGGGGAGGAAAAAGAGGACGCAGCAAAGCTATGCTGGTTGGCTATTGAAGAAGAAGGCTATTCTTTTCCTAGAAAGACAGAAGATTTTAAAACAGAGTTATGATTTAATAAATTGTAAGTAATTCTTATGAAAACTGACATAAGGTACTTCTTCATAAATTTAAAGAGCATTCATCAATAAACTGTTAGAATAATTCTGTTTTGCTTCCACAGGTGTAATCAGAACCAATAGAGAAGAGAAAAAGGACTTTAGCTGACAAAAATAGATAAACCTCTTTTTAAATGAATGAAAGAAAAAAGAAGAGATGACTGCCCCATGGAAAAGTGAGCAAATGCTATTCAATGGAAAAATGTCAAAAATTGATATATATGTAAACGAGCACATAAAATTGTAATTCAAATAAAACAGCAAACAGTAATAAAACAAAACAACAAATTTTGACATTCAAAGGGAAAATATAAAAAAATTAATATATATGTAAATGAGCACATTAAAATTGCTTAACTTTATTAAATGTAGTAATTTAAAATAAAAGTGGTATGTATTTAACTCTCAAATGGTAAGGATCTTGAGGGTGGGTGAATTGAAAATTTTAAAACAGAGTAACATTGATTTTAATTTCTGCAAGGCAGTTTGAAATGTGTATCAAATATCTTGTAATCCTATATGAATTTTTTCCAAAGCCATAAAATTTCTAAGAAGGTATACTTAAGAAATAAAAGTGATATTGGCAAAAACAGAACACAAATGGTATTGATTGCAGTGTTATTGATAATAGCAAAAAATAATTGAATTATATGTTCCTGAAAAATATTTTTCATTAAAACATAGTACAGATCTACAATGGAGTATTGAACAGTCATTTAAAATATTTTCATAGTATATAACAATTTAAAAATCCAGGTATGACAAATGACACATGCATGATACACTCAGACGAAACAGCCCCAGTGTGATAGCATTCTTTCTTTTTTCTATCCCACCGAATAAGCATATGGCATGTAAGTAAATTAAGATAATATTATAGGGATAATTTTAAAGTCATTTGAGTTTACGTCTGTGTCTGTGTTGAGAATAGAGGTATTGAAAGGGTCTTAGCTTTTACCTAGCAGTTTTCAAGGCATTCTTCCACTATACCAATACATTTTCTATATGTGTGCACACAAAGTGTGCTAAGAACAGAGCTCTTTGAATTTTTAATTACACCGACTTAATGACTACCCAGGGATATAGACTACCATTATCATACCAAAAAGCTTTCTTTTGCTCTTTTCTGGTAGGACTACCCAAGAGGTAGTCACTATTTTCATATATTCTATAATTGGTCAGTTTTGCCTTTTTAAAATCTTTGTATAACAAAAATCATGCAACATATGTTCTTCCATATCTAGGTTAGTGGAAGTGTTAAGTGTTAAGCACAAGGTCAGTAGTTTGTGAAGTACCCACTGTATGACCATAACACATTTGATTTGTCCATGCTCCTGGAAAATCATCATTTGGGAACATTGGAGATGTGTTCAGTTTGGAGCACTTATGCATACAACTGTTATGAATATTCTTTTATCTGTCTATTCATCGATATATATCCTCATTTCTTTGTAAGTTGTGGAGAAGATAGTAAGGTAAGTTGTAAGGAAGGTTAATAGTAAGCTTTTGTAAATAGTGTCACATTGTTTTCCAAAGTGTTTCACAGTGTTTAACTGCCAACAGCAATGTTTGAGAATTCCAATTACTCCAGATCCTTGCCATAACTTAATAATTAAAGTCCACTGAATGTTAGCCTTTGTTTTTCTTGTTTAGTGGGTCCTTATATTGCATGTGCAATCCCCTGATGACTAATCATGTTGGAAATCTTACCATATATTATTTGGCCATTAAGCTATTCATTTTTGTGAAATAAAAGTTTACGGTATTTTGTCCAGAATTTTGAGATATCTGAAGTAACAGTGGTTGCATAAATAGATATATCTCCACATAGTCTCAAAAAAATTCCATATTGATAAACTAGAAGAAAAATAAAAGAATATTTTATGCTATAATGCATAAAATAAAACTGTACCTTCATCATATCCAGATGAAAGAGAGCACGACAAAAATTGAATTACCTTTACATAGAAAAATAAACACCAATTTCCAGTAAGCCATTCTTCCAAGTCCCCACTGGAAGTCTTTGTACAGAGCTAGAAAATGAAGGAAATGAAAAGAGAAGACTGAGTTTGTGTAACTTGCAGAATTCATAGGTCTATCTGAAACACAAAATGCTGAAAAATGGTCCTGGTAAACCACACTGACTTAAAATAAGGAATTAGAAGCATACACAGGAATCAAACCAGTAATTTTAGAAAAATAAGTTTAGGGGAAAAGAGGTTAAAGGAAGGGAGAGGAACATTTTGGATACTGAAGGGAGAAAGAGAAAAGAAAAGCAAGAGATGAAATGTAAGATCCTGCAATATGAAAGAATGCAACACAAACAAATCAAAGAGAACTACCCAAAACCTTTCCCTATTGTCCCTGCTGTTTTTGATTACTAGAGGTGTTCATTCTTTGCTGTTTATTTAGCTCATAGATACTTATAAGTGTTCTTTATCCATTGTTAGTGTTAGCTTCTTTTTTGTGTTCAAATATACTCTTTGTTGTTAAATTTACTTCTTTTTGGATGGAATTTAAAATAATTTTTGGTCTCTACCAAGATGGCTACCAGGTTTCTTTTTCTTAAATTTTATTCTCATACTCCTCAATTATTTTGTTTTAGGTGTGCCTCTTATATATTGCATATAATTGGATTCATTCTTCTTTCTAAGCCATTTTTAAATGTTCCCATCTAAGGGTCATTTCCTTAGGCCCCAATTATATAATTGAGATTAACATACTCAGCAGATGGACAACCCCACGCTGAGTCCTAGAGCTGAAGGATAAGGGCTATTACAATGGGGATGGCCAAATGAAAGCCTCCTCAACTGTCCACATAGCACCAAATTACTGAATAAAACACATTGTCACATTTCAGGAATGGGGATGGGGGTATTATGTCACTATTAATGTCATCAACTTTGCAGAAATTTTGGTTCCTTCATATCCCTTTCTCATCTGCCTTTTTGTCCTTTCTAGACATTGACTGTTTTCAGGAAAATGACAGTAGATTGTTGAAGGATGAATCAGGTACTAACCATCATCCTAATCACAGCCTCTGTAGCAAGCTGGTATAATTACTGGGAATAGATAATCATGTGGTCATAGATTTGGTGAATATATTGTATTCTATTTTGATCATAAAAAGATCAGAAAGACTTTTCATGCAAGTGTGTCATGGTTAGGGACAGGCATCAACTTGGCCAAGTTGTGGTCCTGTTCATCTGATTGGGCAAGGGCTGGCCTGTCTGTTGCAATGAGGACATTCCATAGGATTAGGTCATGATCATGTTAGCTACATCCACAGCTGATTCCATTTGTAATCAGCCAAAGGGGAGTGTCTTCTGCAATTGGTGATGCTAAATGCAATCATGGGAAGCCTTTTAAGGAGGACTCAGAGGAGACAGGTGGCATTCCTGCTTTGGCTGGTGAGCCTCTCCTGTGGAGTTTATCCAGGCCATCCATTGGAGTCATTGGCTTCTCAGCCTGCCCTGTGGATTTTGGACTCTGCGTTCCTACGGTCACGTGAGACACTTTCATAAATTTTATATTTGCAAGTGTTCCCTGTTGATTCTGTTTCTCTAGAGAACCCTAACTAATACATCTTGGTACCAGGAGTGGTTCTTAAGGAACAGAATCTTAAAAATGGGTTTTTTATGAATGGTTTTCTACTCTGACTGGGCTCAGAGACACTAAGGACTCTGATTCCCGTAATCAGAATGACACTCCCAATCCATGGACTGAGTTGGCAAAGGAGATAGTCAAAATATCATCATTCGATTCTCCTAATGCTTCGCTTGTACGAAGCCAGACTCTGGGGAATAATGTTTTTGACACCTTTACAGAGTTTTGTAGAAATAAGAGTTATAGAGATGTTGGTTGGTTGTTGTTAGATACACTGTCTACATTAAAGGGTGAAAGGGATGGCCTTAAGGCTTCAAACAAGAAGCTTAAGTGCTGTCTGAAAGATGTAGAGGTTTCTATGAGTATCCTGAAGGAAAATTTTATTTCCTGTAGCCGTAGACTTGAGATCTCTGAAAATCAGACTCAGAATCTTATTAGAGTAGCAACTTTACAACGTAAACTGAAATGTCAGTCTTGCATGGTGTCTGCCGTTAAAGTGAGGGCATTGATTGGAAAGGAGTGGGACCCTGAAAAATGGGATGGTGACATATGGATTGATAATGATGTTGGGGGTGAGGTTGAAACCCTAGACCATGCTGAGCCTTCTTTAGATAACCCTGTAATAGTCTACCCTGAGGACATAGCCTCCCCACCTCCAGCCTGTCTTGAGGAATTGGCCACCCAACCTCCTCCTGAAGGGATTAGCCCTAGAGTTATTAATCCTGTTTCACCAGATGAAACTGCAAATGATGGCCCTGAAGCAAATGGCTTGGAAGATATTTCTAATTCTTTTCATGACCCACCCCCACCACCATTTCTTCTATAGGTCTAGAAGAAATGATAGACCTATAACTAGACTAAAGTCCCAACAGGCCCTAAAGGTGAGGTACAAAGTATCACACATGAGGAGGTACGTTATACTCCAAAAGAACTGTGTGAGTTTTCCAATTTATATAGACAGAAATCAGGGGAATATGTGTGGCAATGGATTTTAAGAGTGTGGGATAATGGTGGGAGGAATATAAGGCTGGATCAGGCTGAATTTATTGATATGGGCCCACTAAGCAGAGATTCTGCATTCAATGTTATAGCTAGAGCAGTTAGAAAAGGTGTTAACAGCTTGTTTGGGTGGTTGGTTGAAACATGGATCAAAAGGTGGCCAACATTACCTGAGGTTGAAATGCCAGAATTGCCCTGGTATAATGTAGATGAGGGGATCCAGAGGCTTAGAGAGATTGGGATGTTAGAGTAGATTTATCATGCAAAGCCTGCTCTTACACCCCAGGATGTCCAGAAGATGCACCTTTTACCAGAACAGTGAGAAATAAGTTTGTGAGACTAGCACCATCATCCCTCAAGAGCTCTGTGGTTTTACTTCTCTGAAGGTCAGATATTACTGTAGGAACTGCTGTCACTGAGCTGGAATTCTTAAACACAATGGGAATGACAGGATCCGAGTTGGCAGAAGCCAGGTGGCAGCACTTAATCACCAAAGACAGGGTAGACGCGGGTATTATAATAGACAAAAAACTCAAAGGAGGCATCAAAATTATATGACATGCAGAGATTTGTGGCATTGGCTAGTAAATCATGGGGTGCCTAGAAATACAATAGAAGGGCAATCTACTAAATTCTTGTTGGAGCTGTATAAACAAAAGAGTTCTAGGACAAGGGAACAGAAGTCTAACCTGAATTACAAAAACACAGAGTCACGGCCCCTTAATCAATTTCCAGACTTGAAACAGTTTACAGACCCTGAGCCCCTTGAATGAAGGGGAGGCCAGGTCCCTATGGGGAAGAAACCTGTTACACTGCCACAAATTTATACTGTTGCCCTTCCTCTAAGTCTTCCCCAAGGAGACCGATGGCCTTTTACCAGGGTAACTGTGCATTGGGGAAAAGGAAATGATCAGATATTTCGGGGATTATTAGACACTGGTTCAGAAGTGACATTAATTCCAGGGGACCCAAAACGTCACTCTGGACCACCAGTCAGAGTGGGGGCTTATGGAGGCCAGGTGATCAATGGAGTTTTAGCTCAGGTCCGTCTCACAGTGGGTCAAGTGGGCCCCCGGACACATCCTGTAGTTATTTCCCCAGTTCTGGAATGTATAATTGGCATAGACATACTGAGCAACTGGCAGAATCCCCACGTTGGTTCTCTAACTCGTGCAGTGAGGGCTATTACGGTGGGAAAGGCCAAGTGGAAGCCACTAGAACTGCCCCTACCAAGCAAAATAGTAAATCAAAAGCAATACCGTATTCCTGGAGGGATTGCAGAGATTACTGCCACTCTTAAGGACTTGAAAGATGCAGGGGTGGTGATTCCCACCACATCCCCGTTCAACTCTCCTATTTGGCCTGTGCAGAAAACAGATGGGTCTTGGAGAATGACAGTGGATTATCGTAAACTCAACCAGGTGGTAACTCCAATTGCAGCTGCTGTTCCAGATGTAGTATCATTGCTTCAGCAAATCAATACATCCCCTGGTACCTGGTATGCAGCTATTGATCTGGAAAATGCTTTTTTCTCAATAGCTATTAGTAAGGACCACCAGAAACAGTTTGCTTTCAGCTGGCAAGGTCAGCAATATACTTTCACTGTCCTACCTCAGGGGTATATCAACTCTCCAGCCCTATGTCATAATCTTGTTCACAGAGACCTTGATCATTTCTCCCTCCCACAAGACATCACACTGGTCCATTATATTGATGATATCATGTTGATTGGACCTAGTGAGCAAGAAGTAGCGACTACTCTAGATTTACTGGTAAGGCATTTGCGTGTCAGAGGATGGGAGATAAATCCAACAAAAACACAGGGGCCTTCCACCTCAGTAAAATTTCTAGGTGTCCAGTGGTGTGGGGCATGTGGAGATATCCCTTCTAAGGTGAAGGATAAATTGCTGCATCTGGCCCCTCCCACAACCAAAAAAGAGGCACAACGCCTACTTGGTCTTTTTGGATTTTGGCGACAACATATTCCTCATTTGGGTGTGCTACTCTGGCCCATTTATCGAGTGACCAGAAAAGCTGCTAATTTTGAGTGGGGACCTGAACAAGAGGAGGCTCTGTGACAGGTCCAGGCTGCTGTGCAAGCTGCTCTGCCACTTGGGCCATATGATCCAGCAGATCCAATGGTGCTGGAAGTGTCAGTGGCAAATAGAGATGCTGTCTGGAGCCTTTGGCAGGCCCCTATAGGAGAATCACAATGCAGACCCTTAGGATTTTGGAGCAAAGCCTTACCATCTGCTGCAGATAACTACTCTCCTTTTGAGAAACAGCTTTTGGCCTGCTACTGGGCCTTAGTAGAGACTGAACGCTTAACCATGGGCCACCAAGTTACCATGAGACCTGAGTTGCCTATCATGAGTTGGGTGTTGTCTGACCCACCAAGCCATAAAGTTGGGCGTGCACAGCAGCACTCTATTGTAAAGTGGAAATGGTATATACGAGATAGAGCCAGAGCAGGTCCTGAAGGCACAAGTAAGTTACATGAAGAAGTGGCACAGATGCCCATGGTTTCCACTCCTGCTGCCACATTACCTTCTCTTTCCCAGACCAGAGCTATGGCCTCTTGGGGAGTTCCTTACAGTGAATTGACTGAGGAAGAGAAAACTCGGGCCTGGTTTACAGATGGTTCAGCACGATATGCAGGTACCACCTGAAAGTGGACAGCTGCAGCATTACAACCCCTTTCTGGGGTGTCCTTGAAGGATAGTGGTGAGGGGAAATCCTCCCAGTGGGCAGAACTTCGAGCAGTGCACCTGGTTGTTCATTTTGCTTGGAAGGAAAACTGGCTAGAGGTGCATTTGTATACTGACTCATGGGCTGCTGCTAATGGTTTGGCTGGATGGTCAGGGACTTGGAAAGACCATAATTGGAAAATTGGTGACAAGGAGGTCTGGGGAAGAAGTATGTGGATAGACCTTTCTGAGTGGGCTAAAAACATGAAGATGTTTGTGTCCCATGGGAATGCACACCAGAGGGTGACTTCAGCAGAGGAAAATTTTAATAATCAAGTGGATAAGATGACCTGTTCTATGGATACAGGTCAGCCTGTTTCCCAGCAACTCCTGTTATTGCCCAATGGGCTCATGAGCAAAGTAGTCATGGTGGTAGGGATGGAGGTTATGCATGGGCTCAGCAACATGGACTTCCACTCACCAAGGCTGACCTGGCTACAGCCACTGCTGAGTGCCCAATCTGCCAGCATCAGAGACCCACACTCAGCCCCTGATATGGCACCATTCCAGGAGGTGACCAGCCAGCTACATGGTGGCAGGTTGATTACATTGGACCACTCCCTTCATGGAAGGGGCAGCGATTTGTTCTAACTGGAATAGACACATACTCTGGATATGGGTTTACTTTCCCTGCATGCAATGCTTCTGCCAAAACTACTATCCATGGGCTTACAGAATGCCTTATGCATCGTCATGGTATTCCACGTAGCATTGCTTCAGATCAAGGAACACACTTCACAGCAAATGAAGTGCGGGAATGGGCACATGCTCATGGAATTCTCTGGTCTTACCATGTTCCCCATCATCCAGAAGCAGCTGGATTGATAGAACGATGGAATGGCCTTTTGAAAACTCAATTACGGTGCCAACTAGGTGGCAAAAACTTGAAAGGCTGGCGTAATGTTCTCCAGGAAGCTGTGTATGCTCTGAATCAGCGTCCACTGTATGGTGCTGTTTCTCCCATAGCCAGGATCCATGGGTCCAGGAACCAAGGGGTGGAAATGGGTGTGGTGCCACTCACTATTACGCCTAGTGATCCACTAGGAAAATTTTTGCTTCCTGTCCCTGCTACCCTGAGTTCTGCTGGTCTACAGGTTTTAGTTCCAAAACGGGGTGTGCTTTCTCCAGGAGAAACAACAGTGATACCACTGAACTGGAAGTTAAGATTGCCACCTGGCCACTTTGGGCTACTTATGCCTCTGGATCAACACACCAAGAAGGGGATTACATTATTGTCTGGGGTAATTGACCCTGACTATCAGAAGGAAGTAGGACTGCAACTACATAATGGAGGTAAAGAAGAGTTTTCTTGGAATATAGGAGATCCCCTGGGGCGTCTATTAGTACTACCATGCCCTGTGATTAAAATCAATGGAAAACTGCAACAACACAATCCAGGCAGGACCACGAATGGCTCTGAGACTTCAGGAATGAAGGTTTGGGTCACCCCACCAGGCAAAGAACCACGGCCAGCTGAAGTGCTTGCTGAGGGGAAAGGGAACATGGAATGGGTAGTGGAAGAAGGTAGTGATAAATATGAACTTCGACCATGTGATCAGTTACAGAAACGAGGACTGTAATGCTGTTTTCTTTGTGTTATACTATTTAAGTTGTAAAATATCAAGTTTAAGAATGAATGTTGCCCAAGGATTTGCACCCTATTCTGGAGAGATTTAATGTGTTTCCAGTTATATGCAGGACAGTTGAGTATTGTCAGGTAAAAGAAAAAATGTGTGCTTATTTGTTTTCATTTGGAAATTAAGTATGGTCTAAGGTGATATATATATATATAGGTGCCAAGTTGACAAGGGGTGGACTGTCATGGTTAGGGACAGGTGTCAACTTAGCCGAGTTGTGGTCCTGTTCATCTGATTGGGCAAGCACTGGCCTGTCTGTTGCAATGAGGACATTTCATAGGATTAGGTCATGATCATGTTAGCTACATCCACAGCTGATTCCATTTGTAATCAGCCAAAGGGGAGTGTCTTCTGCAATTAGTGATGCTAAATGCAATCATGGGAAGCCTTTTAAGGCGGACTCAGAGGAGACAGGTGGCATTCCTGCTTTGGCTGGTGAGCCTCTCCTGTGGAGTTCATCCAGGCCATCCATTGGAGTCATTGGCTTCTCATCCTGCCCTGTGGATTTTGGACTCTGCGTTCCTATGGTCACGTGAGACACTTTCATAAATTTTATATTTGCAAGTGTTCCCTGTTGATTCTGTTTCTCTAGAGAACCCTAACTAATACAAAGTGGAATAAATAACAGTAGTTTTTAGTTTTACCTTAGTCTGTGTTCACTCACGACCTTCTGTCATTAGATAGCTGAAGCGAGCCAAACCATGATTTTCCACAAAAAGATTATTTTGTTCTATTGCATTGATGGTATCCTGATGATTACATAGGATAGGACAAAAGCAGCTAGTGCATTGGAGGTAATAGTAAGACACACACATTTCAGAAAATAGAGGGCAAATCCTAAAAAATAAAGGGATCTGCACTTTAATTAATATTTTAAGAGGTCTATGGTCAGAGGCTGCGTTTTGGCCCAACCGCTAAGCTATCGGGGACCCTCTACTCCTCAGCTTCTCACTGCTTGCTAGACGACACTGCCGCACGCAGAAAAGGGGCTCGAGCCGGGGGTCTGGGTCCAAGGGGCGCGCGCAGGAGACCTCGCTGCGGGTCTAAAGGACTGGAGGCCGAGTCAATTAAGGCATGAAGCGAGGTAGCTTTATTGTTGGTAGACGCTTATGCCAGGGCCGCCAGAAGCTAAAGACCACGAGGCTTGACGAGCCCTGGATTATATACAGTTTGAGGAGAGGCGGAGTTAGGGCGTGGCCTCCAGGGGAGGGTAGCCAATCACACAGGGAGGACGGATGAGTGACTGTGACCATAGAGATGCTGTTCCTGAGTGTACCCATAGCAGAGGATGTTGGGTAGGTGGAGGACTAAGGAGAAGGCCAATAGGGTTAGAGAGACAAGGCTGCATCATCACTAGTCGCCGGTGAGGCTTGTAATTCAGAGGTCTAGAAGAACCAGACGTGCCAAAATGGCGAGGGAGGGAGAGAAAGAGACTAAGCTACCAGGCCAAAAATAAAATTATGCCACAATTCCTCTCTTTTTCTTTTTTTAAAGAACACACTTGTGTGACAAGTGGCGGGCATGAACCTTTGCTGGGAGGGGCAGTGATAAGATTCCCCTTGTGCATGAGGCTCAGAATTTCAGGGGAAGGGTATGTGCTGAGCCAACCCTTATGCAAATCTCATGTGCCCCAGAAGAGCCAGAGGAGGTCTGTTAGAGTGACCCTCTTCTACGACTACTTTGTGTCGCACCCAGTGGTGCCCATCTGGTGGACCCAGATGCACGTACTCTGGTAACATGCAGCCCCCGTGGGGGAGTGTGAGGAATGTGGGCAGGCGATGACTGCTATAGCCTAGGGGAAGCAGGAGAGACCGGTCCTCATCTGTCCCCAGCTCGAGGGTGATCAGTCCTCAGGCGAGGCTAGGCCTGCGAGTCAAACCTGGGCTTGTCTGCGTTCCTCCATAGAACAGTCCGGGCGAGAAGGCTGAGCATAACAGCAGCCAAAACTGGGCCTCAGCTCGAGACCAGAGACAGAGAATGAGCAGCCTAGAAACGAGAAATGTTGAGGAGTAGTGCTATAAGTTGCGAGGGCGAGCAACGCTAGCTAACTATACCTGCGCTTGCTGCCAGTTGCCTGCATAAGAGAAAGGGTTTAGAGTTGCTAGAGCAAGAAGTTTTTAGGTATGCGGTGAAGATTTAGTCTTGCAAGGTGAGACGGGGCATAGAATGGTTAGCCGGGATAGGAGTAACACAGATTTTAGTGAAGGGGTACCGTCCATTGCAAACAGAGGAGGCAAGTTCAAAAGGAGCTTTTACATCTAGAGCAAATAAGTCTCTTTGCTGTTGTACATTGAACACAGCGCTATGCAACAGATGGTTGACATTTTTTGTGTCTCCAAAGCTTGAGAGGTCATTTGGGTCACGTTGAGGAGAGTTTCTGCAGTGACAGAGGCTTGAGTGAGGGTCACGACGGCAACCACACTGGCTGCTATAGCGGCGACGATGGCGGCGGCGATGGGGCTACGTGTTGCGCTGGGCAAGTTGTTACAGGATTCCTAGAAACAAGACTTAAAAGGAGAACTTATTTTATGCAATCACGGGGGGCTCAAACGCGCTCTCCTTTTCGGCTGACTGGTAGATAAAACTGTGAGTTGTTGAAAATACTAGTACTGACACAGGGTGTTAGACCCGTGCTACATGCCCATTTAAGTCCTGGCGAAGGAATTAGGTAAGTGTTTACTACAAAGTCCCTGGAAGCCTGCCGGTGGCGTGCCAATGCAAGTGCCCCTACCCGATACTTCCAACAGGGAATCGGGTACACTCGCATGTATTGCTCGTGCAGACACTTTTCCCAGGTTTGTTTGGATCAACAGAGGGAATGTCAAAGTCATCCGCCCCTGCAATTAAGTGACATAAATCAACTTCAAGGGAGGGCCACCACTGTCCCATGGGATGCTTACTATCAGTTTTGGTCACATATGCCTGACAAATGGCTGGGCTATTTCGCATGCGTTGTGGTAGGACCTTCCATTGATAACGCTGTGCTGCCCCCATGTGGTTAGTAACTGGCACTGTGAAAGCAAACTTTTCTTTGTCCCTGTCATGCAACGGAATAGAAAAGAAACAGTCTTTTATATCTATGGTGGCTATCTGCAGATGTTTAGCAAGAGCTGCAGGGTGAGGCATGCCAGGCTGAGGGGACCCCATAGGTCGGATATGCTTGTTAATTTCCCTGAGGTCATGAAGAAGTCTAAATTTGGTACCTCCCTTTTTACTGATGATAAAAACTGGAGAATTGTAAGGACTACGTGATGGCTCTATGTGTCCTGCGACTAATTGCTCTTGCACTAGTCGCTCTAATATTGTTAGCTTGTGGGACAGAAGCGGCCACTGCTCCACCCAGATAGGCTCCTCTGTGTCCCATTGAAGAGGAGTGGGTGCTGGAGGTGTAACGCGAGCAGTGGCACAAACTATTGGGGGGGGCTGCGAGGTAGTATCGGTCCCTACATCTGCGGGGATGGCTCGCCCCCAGAGGGCCTGGCCGATGGTGGTTGAGAAACATTCTTGAGGGGGCTGCGTGGTAATATATGCCCCTGAGGCTGCTAGAATGTCTCGCCCCCATAAGATCTGGTCAATGGTGTTTAGAAACAACGGCCTGAAGACACCTTGGTGGCCTTCTTCATCCTCCCATGTAAGGGGAATGGCGGCTCTCGCCGAGGGGGCAGAGCCCGTGGCACCGATTACTGCGGGCCCTGAGGTAGTTGGGCACAGATTCTTCCATTTTGCAGGAAGGCATGAAATTTCTGCTCCCGAGTCCACCGTACCTAGAAGCCAATCGGCTCCAATTTTTAGTTTACGGGTGGGTTTGTTCGGGGTTATAGGAACGGTCCACATTATGGTTTGGGAGTGTTCCTGCTGACACCCCGGGTCTCTTGGGGACGGGGCTGAGACCTGCCCCTTTGGAAGTTTAAAGGTGGGTTAGGTGCGTGGCAATTGCGTGCCCAGTGATAGCCATTGTTACACTTTGGGCAAGGGGTTTTGGGCTTTCGCTCTTGCCAGCGTTTTCCTTCTGGTGGCTTGGCCCCCGTGTCTCTCGGGTCAGGTTGCTTAGGACACTCCCGAGCAAAATGTCCAGACTCACCGCACCGGTAACATTCATTAGTAGCTCTAAGTGCGAGTGCTAGGGAGTCAGCAAGATCTCTTGTGGAAGGGTTAATGTTGGAACAAGCAAGTACCCAATCAGAGATGGACTTCTCTCTAACGCCTGCCAGCGCTTGTCTGAAGATGGGACGGGCTCCCTCAAATATGAGTTCCTTAGCCACCGCATTTTGCCCCTGATAATCATGTATTTTGTTTTTGCAAGCCTCTTGTACCCTAGAGACAAAGGAGGCGAAATGCTCGTCTGTTTTCTGAATTAACTTGGTAATTTGTTCTGGTCTGGAGGCTGAACAATTACGGAAGGCCTGCATGGCTACTTCTCGTAACTGAACCCAAAACCCATACGGGGCAGTGGTATAGACCGCTGGGTCGAAGTACCAACCGCTCCCGAGGAAAGACTCGAGAGGGATGCCGAGGCCCGGGGGCCCTCCTGGGTAATCTATTTGTCGAGCAGCCCTCTCGGCCTCTGAGTTGAAGTGCGCCTTCCAATCAACATACTGGCCTGGGGTGAGAATAGCTCTGGCTAGAGTTGTCCAATCGTGAGGTGTATTAAGCTGCGTGGACATTTCCTCTAGCAGGTGGGTCGCGTATGGACTCGCAAACCCGTCTTCCTTGACCGCTTTGCGCAGTTGCTTGATTGCCTCTGCACTGTGAGGATACCAAGCAAGTGGGCGCTGCTGCCTCGGCTGGAGATTCATAGGGAAGCATCCAACCATGGGCGGCGGGAGGGGCCGCTGGGGCTCAGTAGGCCATGCCGCTGCAGCGGACTGAACAGGTGGGCTACCAGGCCAGACTGGGCCGGCGGCCGTGGCCCCGGAGTCACAAAATGATGGACAGGTCTCACAAAAAGGCGGAGGAGGGGCATAAGATGGCAGACCAGGCTCCTCCCCTGTGAGAGGAGGGGTCGAGGGAGTGTCGTTCCACTTTTTTCTAAAAGTGCCGCTAGGGCACGGACCTGTGGTGCCTGCTGCCGAGTAATTCTGCTACCCATGTTCACCAAAATTTAGGGAGACAACTAGCCACTCCGGTTAGGGCCTAGGACTTCCTTGGGAGTTTATTTGGGTGGCTAGTGCCGAGGGCGCTTACCTTGGACGAGGTCCTAGGGTGCCGTGGGAGTTCGCCAGGTGAGGAGAGAGAGGTCCCTGTTCGGGCGCCACTTGTGGTTTGGCCCAACCGCTAAGCTATCGGGGACCCTCTACTCCTCAGCTTCTCACTGCTTGCTAGACGACACTGCCGCACGCAGAAAAGGGGCTCGAGCCGGGGGTCTGGGTCCAAGGGGCGCGCGCAGGAGACCTCGCTGCGGGTCTAAAGGACTGGAGGCCGAGTCAATTAAGGCATGAAGCGAGGTAGCTTTATTGTTGGTAGACGCTTATGCCAGGGCCGCCAGAAGCTAAAGACCACGAGGCTTGACGAGCCCTGGATTATATACAGTTTGAGGAGAGGCGGAGTTAGGGCGTGGCCTCCAGGGGAGGGTAGCCAATCACACAGGGAGGACGGATGAGTGACTGTGACCATAGAGATGCTGTTCCTGAGTGTACCCATAGCAGAGGATGTTGGGTAGGTGGAGGACTAAGGAGAAGGCCAATAGGGTTAGAGAGACAAGGCTGCATCATCACTAGTCGCCGGTGAGGCTTGCAATTCAGAGGTCTAGAAGAACCAGACGTGCCAAAATGGCGAGGGAGGGAGAGAAAGAGACTAAGCTACCAGGCCAAAAATAAAATTATGCCACAAGAGGCATTTCCTCGGGATCAGAATCCCTTCCAAAATACAGGACAAACTGTTGCTTCTTGCGTCTTATATCATATGGGAAGCATACAACCTGATAGGCCTGTTGGGTCATGGAGTCAGTGTATCCCATTCTCAGCAGTATTGCTCTTATCATGTACACTACATCCCATGGAATCAGTCCACTGCAAGTTGGACTCAAAAAGGGAAGCCTCTGTAGCAGTCAATTATGCAGCCCTGCACATTGGGCATAAAATCCAGCAGACATTATACTGTTGGACTTGTTAGTGATAGAAAAGATAGAAAAGATGGAGTAGTGGAGTGTGTGGCAAACCCATTTGCTCTAGTTTTCTAGCTGCCAGAATGCAATATACCAGGAATGGAATAGCTTTTTGAAAGGGGAATTTAATAAGTTGCAAGTTTGTAGTTCTAAGGCCGAAAAAATATCCCAATTAAAACAAGTCTATAGAAATGTCCAACCAAAGGCATCCAGGGAAAGATACCTTGGTTCAAGAAGGCCAATGAAGTTCCAGGTTTCTCTCTCAAGTGGAAAGGCATGTGGTGAACATAGTGAGGGTTTCCTTCTCATCTGGAAGGGCACATGGAGAACACAGCATCATCTGCTAGCTTCTTCTCCTGGCTTCCTGTTTCATGATGCTCCTCAGGAGGCATTTTCCTTCTTTATCTCCAAAGGTCACTGGCTGGTGGTCTCTGCTTCTCATGGCTATGTCATTCTGCTCTGCTCTCTCTGAATCTCCTTCATGCTCCAAAATGTTTCCTCTTTAATAGGACTCAAGAAACTAATCAAGATCCACCCAAATGGGTGAAGATGTGTCGTCACCTAATCTAGCTTAGCAACCACTCTTGATTGGGTTACATCTCCAAGGAGATGATCTAATTACAGATTCAAACATACAGTATTTAATACAGATTATTCTGCATTTATAAAATGGGATTTTGATCAAAACATGGCTTTTCTAGGGGGCATACATCCTTTCAAACCAGGACATTCCACCCTCTGGACCCTTAAAAAAACATGTTTTTGCCCGTATACAAAATACATTCATTCCATCACAACATCAGAAAACTTTACAACATTTAAATAGCAATACACTGAAATACCAGTTTGGAAACATACAAACTCCTATTAAAGTTAGTTACAGACATAGTCTGTTCTAAGGCAAAATTATCCTTTTGCTCTGGACAAGGGAAGCTTCTGTAGCAGTCAGATATGCAGCCCTGCACATTGGACATAAAATCCAGCAGACATTATACTGTTGGAGTTTTCAGTGATAGAAAAGATGGAGTAGTGGAGTTTGTGGCAAACCCATTAAGAGAATCTTCCCAGAAAGCCACTGGGGCTCTGAGTTAAGGTCATGCATATGCTATGAACATGTAGGTGCCTTGTAATAATACATTCATAATTTTATGGATTGGAATATTTATATATTTGACTGAGATATAAATTGAGTCAACATCTAGAACTTCTCACTAGGATTCAGGCTCTCTCAGATTCTTGATCCACAAATCATATGGGCTAGCAGAAGAAAATAGTGCATTCAGATTCAAGCCCAAAAAATCAGAGGGCAGTAGTAGGTTCCATGAGTGGGAGACCCAGACTGCAATGTCATCCAATACTACACCTCTTACCCCAGTAATTCCTATGGCCATATCTGTATTCTAATATGGTCATCTGAAGAAGAAGGAAAAACCCTTAGCTTATAGAAAGCCCTACTGCATGAGGGTGCAAGGTGAAAAGACATTCAAGGGTATCCTTGAAACACAGTAGAGAGGGATAATCGTCTCTACTATATAATTATATAGGAGTGAACACATGACCAAAGATCAACTGATCACATGAAATTTTGCACCATTCAGAATCCTCTGGCTAGCTATGGAACACATTCAAGCCCCCATTCTTCCAAGCACTGCACTTATCCTATAGAGCTTCTCCTCTGAGATACAAGAACTTGCAAATACTCCCTCATTTAGCAAGTTCTCAAGTTGTTTGGTATTTTTTTCTACTATTAGTCTTTCTATGTTCTCAGCAACAACTTTTTGCTCCTTCTACCCTGCAATATCTGCTTTAACAATTATCTACATTAAATATCATCTGTATGATATTTGATCTTGACTGATCTTGTCTAATGTAGTGACGACAACTTATGTTATTTCAATGGAACTGACTTGTTCACCTCAAAAGATATCATCCTGTCTGATAAGCACATGCCAAACCCTATGACCATGGCTAATTAAAAAGAAATCTCTTGACTATATTTTTTTTGGTTTTTAATTCCAAAATTTTTCAAAAGAGCTTTTGTTCTTGAAATCATTGAGCTGGTGTGATTAAGTCTAGGAATTCAGGAGATCCTCTTTTCACTATATGGAAGTGAGACTATCTTAGAATAAAGCCCAGTAGAACCAAGCAGAGTCAATAGTAGGAGTAGAGTGCAAGTCCCTACATGAGTTGACCATGTACAGCACAAATGACACCATATACATCCTCGACTTAACTTTTTAAATGCCTATATGTGTAGTCTGGTTTGATGAAGTTGGATTTCTCTCACTGATATTGAAAGATCTTAAAAGTACTTTGTACACAATTGTATGATATCACAAGCCATATGATTCTGCATAGTGGGGTAGTTACATTAATCAATTTTTCACTTGTAGAGCTAAGTTTGAGTCTTTCTATGGCACTGGCTGTACTGAGTTTGTAATAGTCAATTAACCCTTTGCAACTCTGAGTTTCATATAGGCAAGACTGGCATGCTTAGATCAGAGGATGGTTGTGAAGTTGAGAGGAGGAAAGAATATAAAGGGTTTAACATTATGATTGACACATAGGAGCTAATAATGATGTCAGTCTCGGTTTCCTTATCTATCTGTATCCCTAGACTGAGAGGTCCGAGAATCAGAACCTATATCTCATTCATGTTTGCCTTCACCATATCTCATATTCTAAATGCTCTAAAACTGGTCATTGGAATAAATGAGTCAGTAAAATCTCTGAAATAAACAGTGAGGCTTTTGTGGTGTTTTAGGCTTCATGTACAACCTACTGTGCATAGAATGGAACTGTTAGATCCTGAAACGATCTCTGTCCCTGGGAGCCAATAGTCTTAGTGTATCTTAGGAGTCTTCCTGGAGATGCAGTCAGAGGACTGAGGACTCTGGTTAGAGTTAGGTGTCTTAACTCAATTCCTTCCTGGAAATCACTGCACAAATTAAAAGGGATTCAAAAGAACCTTGGTGCAGGAAGACAAAGAAAACAGTAGATTCAGTAGATTCACAGGAAATAGAAAATTTGGGGAGCTGGAAAGTAAATCAATGAACAGGATCAAAAACAAACTCATAAATAATGACATTTAGAAAGAAATGGAGAAAACCATGAAACCATTTTATTTAACTACATAGTGTGTCCCATGCTCAGAATTTGATGGCACAGGAAAATTTTGGAAAGACCCTTGAAGGTGGGGACAAAAAAGGAATGCATATAAGTATGTTTAAGAAGTAATCAGACCTTCATGTTTGCTTCATCACACCATGTAACCAGATAATTGCCTCCATTTTCAGTCCAATGAAAGACAAGTTGTGTAAAAGAAAATAAAAGCAAAAAGTTTCTGTTTTTATGAATCTATATGCATATTTGAAAGAGGGATCAACATAGCTAGAATAGGGTGATTCAGTAGAAGTTTTACCTAATGAAAGCTAATACTGTTAGCTTTCTTTCTCCAAATCAGCCCCTCTACCTGAATGCTGAGAACCAGGCTTATATCCTCCAGAGAGATTGGTAGACTCTTCTTTGGTCATCAAACCAGCCCATGATAGCAGATCTAATAGCATTGCAATTAGGTTTCCCTAATGAAATGGCACAGTGTGCAGAGAGGCTCACAGTTACTGAGCACTAAGAAGGCATTTGGAGATAATAGTCATAGAATAGAAACCTCTCCTAAATGCTAGCACATGGGCAAGTAAGCTGAGTCATTTAAGGAAAACATCTAACATAAAACAAACATGATCAACAAACGAAAACAATGCTATCAAAGTTTGAGGTAAAATGTCCTACATATTAGTTATCTGTTCCCTTGCAAATGTCTAATAAACAAGAAGGTACATGAAAGAAGCTTCAGACCTACATGATCAATGAAATTTGCATTATTATTCTCCTTTTCCTCATTCTGCTGTTCCAAAATGAGTAAGAAAATCAAGAAAAACTGGGAAGTGTGATGTAGGAAATATGTGATCACCCATAAGAGAGAGTGAGAATCCCCAGAATTATGATAAATAAAGATATCAAGATTTCAGATTTGCATCACAGCAAAAGGACAATTTCCTAAGACTGGAGTGTGTCACAAAGCTCATGGAAAGGCTATTTTAGAAGATTAAATTGACAGAATAGCTGAGATTGAATACCCTGAAAGAGGATTTACAAACAAAGGAGAGGGATTTGGGGAATGAATCATCAGAGAAAATCTATGTTTCATTTATCTACTTTTTCTTTTGTTGCTTGGGCTTTGGATGTAAAGTGAAAAAAAAGAACATTTCCTAACATAATGTCCTGAAGATGCATCTCTATATTTTCTTCTAGGAATTTGTTTTTTTTTTCTTTTTTTTTTTTTAAGTTCTGTTTCATATATTTAATATTTGATCCATTTAAAATTGATTTTTGTATAAGATGTAAAATAGGGGACTTCATCCTTTTCTTTTCCAAATGGAGCTTCAGTTTTCTTAGTATCATTTGTTGAAGAAACTATTCTTTCCAATTGAGTGGTCTTTGCCCTCTTGTCAAAAATCAGTTGATCAGAAATGTGAAAGTTGATTTCTGAGCTCTCAATTTGATTCTTTTGGTCTATATGTGTGCCCTTGTGCCAGTACCATGATGTTTTGTTTATTGTAGGTTTTTAATATGAGTCTTCCAACTTCATTGTTTTTTTTCAATAAGACTTTAGCTTTACAAGGACCCTTACCATTCATATAAATTTGATGATTTTCTTTTCCAATTCTGCAAAGAAGATTGTTAGAATTGTGATTATGATTGTTTTGAATCTATATATTGCTTTGGATAGAATTAACATCTTTATGATATTATGATTGTTTTGAATCTATATATTGCTTTGGATAGAATTAACATCTTTATGATATTTAGTCTTCCAATTCATAAACATAGAATGTCCATCCATTTATTTATGTATTCGTTGATTTCCCTTACCAATGTTTTGTAGATATCTATGTACAAGTCCTTTACATCCTTGGTTAGATTTATTCACGGATATTTGATTCATTTCATTGCTATTATGAAAGTAATATTTTACTTGATTTCTTCTTATTATTATTAATTTGTTGTGTATATACACTATTGATTTTTGGGTGTTGACCTTGTATCCTGCCACTTTGTTAAATTCATTTTTTAGCTGTGTTTTTCAGAATTTTCTTTAAATGAGGCCACGTCACCTGAAAATAGGGAAAGTTTCATCTGTTCCTTTCCACTTAGGATATACTTTATTTCTTAAAGATATTGGAATTTCATTTTCTTTTCTTTTGATATCTTTATCTGAGTTTCCTATAAGGATGATGCTGTACTTACAGGATGAAATAAGGCATTCTCCCTTCTTTTCAATTTTTCTGGAAGAATTTGAGCAGAATTGGAGTTCAGTCTTCTTACAATGTTTGGCAGGATAAACCATGAGAAGCCACTGGTACTAGGCCTTTCTTTATTAGGAAGTTTTTGATTACTGATTCAGTCTCACTACTAATAATCAGTTTTGTTGATATCTTCTATTTTTTTCATCCTTTTCATTTTAGTGAGAATGGTTGCAAAGTCCTCTTTTCCATTTGTTATCTATATTTTCTTTTTTCTTCTTAATTTTACTCATCTATTAAAATATCCAGCTTTTGGTTTTGTAGGATCATTCTATTGTTTTCACTTTAATATTTGCTATTTCCTTCTTTCTGCTTGATTTGGGCCTAGCTTGCTCTTCTTTGTATAGTTCTTTTACCATTTATTTATTTATTTACATGGGCAGGCACTGGGAATCAAACTTAGGTCTCTGGCATGACAGGTGATAACTCTGGCTGCTGAGCCACCATGGCCTGCCCAGTTCTTTCACTTTTGAGGTTGGGTTTTTTTTACTTAATGTCTTTCTTCTTTTTTAATGAACAAATTTAGAACTATAAGTTTCCCTCTCAGCCCTGCTTTTTCTGCATCCCAGTTTTGGTGCATAGTGTATTCATTTTCATTTGCCTCAAAATGTTTCTTAATTACACTTGAGATTTCCTCTTTATCCTATTAGTTTTTAAATGAATATTTGTATAATTTCCACATAGTTGTGAATTTCCTATTTCTCCCTTTTGATTACTTTCTAATTCATTTCATTGAGATCAGAGAATATATACTGTATGATTTCCATATTTTAAAAATTTATTGAGTTTTTTTTTTGTGGCCTAACATATGGCCTATCCTGGAGAATGATCCACGTGTGCTTGAGAAAAATATGTATTCTGTTTTTGTGGGTGTGAAAAATTCTATATATGTCTATTGGGTCTAGTTGATTTAAAGTATTGTTCAATTCTTGTATTTCCTTTTTGACCTTCTGACTAGATGTTCTCTCCATTGTTAAAAATGGTGTGTTAAGGTCTTCAACAGTTAATGTAGGCTCGTCAATTTCTCCCTTCAAAGCTGTCACGCTGTCCACTGTCCTCTCCTTTCAGTCTAAAGAATTCCCTTTAACATCGATTGCAGGTCAGGTCAGGTGGTGATGAACTCCAGTAACTTTTGTTTACCTAGAAATGTTTCTCCCTCATTTGGAAAGTTTCATCTTGCTGGATATAAATTTGGGTTGATATTTGTTTTCTTTCAGCACTTTAAATATTTCAAACTACTGCCTTCTTGCCTCCATGGTTTCTGCTGAGAAACCGGAACTCAGTCAATTGGGACTCATTTGTATATAGCATGTTGCTTTTCTCTTGCAGTTTTCAAAACTCTCTTGTTCCTTACATTTGATAATGTGATCATTATATTATGGATGCATGTTTCCTCATGTTTATACTGTATGGTTTTTCTCTGGGCTTTTCAGATATACATGTTTACATGTTTTGCTAAGTATGAGTAGGTTTTTCTCTTTATTTCTTTGAAAATTCTTACTGACCCTTTTTCACTTTCTTCTCCTTAAGGTGTCTCATGGGTAACTTTGGCTATTATAACTTTTTAAATTATTTTTTCTTTCTTCCTCTCAGTGTAACTCATTTCAAGTGTCTTTTTTTGTCTTCAAAGCCATTGATTCTCTGTTCTGCCTGCTATGATCTGCTCTTGAACCCCTCCTGGAAATTGTTTATCTCAGTTATTATTATCTTCAACTCCAGAAGTTCTCTTTAAAATGTCTGTCTCTTTACTGAAATTCTCATATTGCTACTTCTTTGCTTTCCTGATATCCATTCTCTGTTTTTCCTTCATCTCCTTGAGCACTGTTAAGATTTGTTTTTTAAGGGGTTTGTTCAGTATGTTCACATTCTCTTCTTTCCTAATAGTCTTTCTCTATTTTTCCTTCATTTCCTTAAGCATTGTTAAGATAATTTTTTAGGTATTTTTCAGTATGTCCACATTCTTGTCTTCATTGATATCTTCTGTATTTTTATCCTGTTGTTTTGGATGGGCGATCATTTCCTATTTCTTTGTTTTGTACTCTCTTGTGGCACACTGTACATTTTAATTTTTTTTTTTCACATGGGCAGGCACCAGGAATTGAACCCGGGTCCTCGGGCATGGCAGGCAAGCACTCTTACCTGCTGAGCCACCGTGGCCCGCCCTACATTTTAATATTTTAAAAATGTTTTTTCTGAGATGTATTAACAGAGATGTCTGTTTTTTTACATTGCTACCAGCTTCTGATATATATACGAGAGAGATTTTCTTGGGCTTTTCCCCTCCTTTCAGCAAGGTCTGCCCAAGGCAAATTACTTGAGGAGGGACATATGGGGGATGTCCCAAGTTAGTCTTTCTCAGCTTAAACAGAGCCATGAATCCATAAAGGGGCACAGATGGACTCCAAAGTGCCCTGGGGAGTGGGGGGAGGGATCAGGAATGGCAACGAGAGCTTCTTCCACTGCTCCCCATATCTGTGTTTTCTTCACCTACCCAGCAAATGCAGCCCTCCAACTAACTTCCCCTACATCCATGAGGAAGTCTAATGTCTTTAAGTCTCCTCTGCCTTGGCCTTTCTCTGGGTAGGGTTGAAACAATAACTGCCTGGTGCCTTTGTCTGGGGAAGGTTAAAACAATGGCTTTCCTCAGAGCTGGGCCTCCAGTGAACTGAAGTTGCACAGACTGTGATCAGTAACTAGCTATACAAACCCTTGGCCAGGGGAAAAAGATTCTTATGTCATTTCTTGTCACCAGTGAGCTAGGCAAGGGTTGGACCCCAAAGTGGCCTGCCAACAGAGTAGAGATGGTTAACAGTAGTCACCATTTTGAGAGGGCAATTTACTCTTCTTTACCATAATTTATTAGCCTCTTTTTCTCACTCTTTCTTGGATGCTGTACAGTTTTTTTAAATAGATATTTCAGACAGTTTATGCATATTTCATAGTTTTTCTGGTAGAAGGACAATTTCCTGGAGCTCACTACTCTGCCATCTTTGACATTAAATGTGTAAATGAAAGAAAATGATCTTACATGATTTAAATATGAGGTCGATTGTTACACACTTTTGGGCACTTTTCAAAATGATTTTAAACACTGTATTACTTTGCATTAAGTACATCTTTCTGGTAATTTAAAAAATATTTGTGATTATAGTTATAAAGAATTCTTGATCAGAAATTACAAGTAATTTTCAATTCACAAAACCTGATACAAAATGCTATGTTTCAGAAGCAAGTACAAGGTTTCATTAAGGACATGAAGACCTTTTGGTTAGAAATGCATTGTAATAAAAATTAAATGATCACATAAAATCATTTAAACATTAAAATCAGGGGCAAGAGGCCTATTTCAAAGCTTTGAGTGATTCACATTAATATGGTATGTAAGGAAAGTATTGAATTATATATTTTGCCATCATGCATAACATACACATTGAAAATTTCCCCAAATATGCATTTTCATTTTAATGAATAAAGCAAAAAATCAATGCACTCTTCACCCATATGATAAAGTAAAATATTTCCAAAATATTTCATTTTTGTCTTTAATAGAGACGTTGTGGGTTTGTAGAATATCCATGCATAAAATACAAGATTCTCATTACCATCTTATTTTTAACACCTTATATTGGTGTGGAACATTTGTTACAATCATTCAGAGCACATTTCTATAATTATACTATTGACTATAGTCTATGGAGTAACATGGGGTCCATTGTTTCCATAATGTGGTTTCATGGAGTTTTTATTAAATTTTTATCTGCTTTTATTTTTTTTCAGTAGTTGTTTAGGACCCAATTACCTAAGTGGTATAGTAGGTAAGAACATTGTTAAATGCTTATTCAGTCCCATTTGCCCCAAACTGGTAAGTGGTCTGATTACCATATTCTTCCACTTTTGGGGAATATCTTCATGTTTGGAGAAATATTTGTATGAACAGACATATTTAATGTTAAAAATATAATACTGAATATTGGTGAGCTTCCTTAAGTCCTCTACCTTCTTTAAGCTTTATTCTTTCCCTTTCAATTTCCTCATGTCCTGTGGGTGTACCTGCCTTTGACTTCTGTATCTGAACCATTGCACCTGGTCGCCAAGAATACTTCGTTAACCTTTTTTTTTCATCTAGGGCCCTGCTTTCATTACTATTTTTTCACTGTGCAACCACATTTCATCCTAGAATTCTCAAAAGGAAACTGGGCAAATTATTTTCAAGCCATAGAAACAATCTCTTCTTCCCAAGTTCTCTCAATGTTACTTATTATTTTTGTATTTCTCAGCGTGCAAATTGATTCATCTTCCTAGAAGAATGAATTCATCTCTGCTTCTCTGTATAGTAACAAAATCCAATTATGCATCTCTTCTAAACTGATTCTTTTTCTGATATGTCCCATCTACGGACCTCATTTCTAAAGTTCTGCCTGAAGACTTACTCTACATACAATATGTGTTTTTTGTCTTTATTCCTTAGCATAATATTTTGCATGTTTCAGTAATTCATTCTTTGCTATTATTGCTGAATAATATCCCACTACATGAGTGTATCATAATTTGCTTATTCATACCATCATTAATGGACATTTGAGTTATTTCAGATTTTGACAATAACCATGTGATAGGTATGTGTTCAAGTCATTTTGGAGTGGTATGTTCTCACTTTCTCTGGGAAATTTTTAGGTGTTAAATTGCTGGATCATAATGTAAGTGCATGTTTAACTTTACAAAAAAACTTCCAACATTTTCCCAACCATGATTTATTACTCTAAATTTCCACAATCAATGTAGGTAAATTGAAATTTTTCAAACCTTCTCCAATTCTAGGTGTTATCACTTTCTGTCACCATAGTCATTCTAGTAAATGTGAAGATGTGAAATGGAAACTCATTATGTATGCATGTGTACGCATGTGTTTCAATTTCCTTTTTACACGTATAATTTAAAGTCAAAATCATTGTTTTTAGTTTAAGGTATTCTAAATTTCATCAAACATATGCATTCACGTACCCCAAAATTGAGAGTTATCAACAGCCCTCATTATAGTCAAACCCTCCTTCTACCCTCAGCCATTGGAAGTCACTTATCTGCTTTCAGGGCTATAGTTTGCCTTTTCTATAATGTTATATAAAGGGATTAATACAGAATATAGTTCTTTAGTCTGATTTCCTTTCCTTACAATAATGAATTTGCGATTCATCCATGTTGTTACATGTATCAGTAATTCCTACGTCTTTATTGCTGAGCAGGTTTAATTTTTTAACCATGTACTGTGGTCTATCCATCAACCAGTTGAAGAATAAGAAAGCCAACAGAAAAACAAGTGCACAATTTTTGCATAAACTAAAATATGTGTTTACTTGGGAAAATCTCTTGTAATGGGATGACTTTATAAGAAACAATCACATTGTTCTCCAATGCATTCCCACCAGTAGCATACCCACTAGTAACATACAAGGATTTGATTGGTTCCACATTCTTACCACTGCTAGAAATATTCAATTTCATTTTTGTAAATTTTACTCATTCTAATATATTTTAATGACATCTCATTGAGGTTTCACTTTGTTTTTCCTTAATGAATAAAGATTTTGAGCAGCTCTTCATGTGTATCTTATTCGCCACTAACATATCTTTTTTTGTTGAGTGCAACTTTAGCACATTTATTTATTAGATTTTTTGTTTTTGCTCTTGAGTGTTGTGTTATTTATATATTATGGCTATGGCTTCTTTATGAGATATATGATTAGCAAATAATATTTACCATTCTGTAGCTCATCTTTTCATTCTTTTAAAATGTCTTCCTGATAGGAAAATATTCAATAACATTGTATTTAATTTATTTTTTCCTTCTTGGCCTGTGCTTTAGGTGTTCCTTCTTAGGAATCTTTCTCTAACACTACGAAACAAAGCTCTTCCCTCTCATTCTCTTCTGATTGTTTTAATATGTTATGCTTCACATTTAGATCCTATGGTTCATTTTTTTTTATGGTATCAGCTATGAATAAAGGTTCTTCTCCTTTTCTTCTTTTGAATGGTTATGTGGCTGTTCCAGTCTCATTGTTTGAAAAACTTATTTATCCTCCAATGAATTTCCTTTGTACTTTTGTCAAAATCAATGAACCCCCTATGGATGAGTTTATTTCTGGATTCAATATTCCGTGTTATTGATGCATCTATCCTTTTGCCAAGACCACATTGTCTCCATTATTGTAACATTATAGAAAGCTCTGAAACCAGGTGCTGTGAGTTTTTCAAATATTTTCCTTGGCAAAATGATTTGGCTGTTTTTGTCCCTTTAACTTTTCATGTTGACTAATAAAATCTAGTAGGCCCACCAAGGAGACACCCCTTCTGCTAAACTCCACATGCCTAACTTGCCCGGAAGAAAATTAAATATAGTCAGTTCTTTGTCAATTATCACCAACTAACTTCCTCATTCCTAAACACCTAACTGTTCCCCACTTTGTAGACCCTCCTAAGTAAGATGGGAACTTAATGTCAGTCAATCTGAACATTTCCTCACTTGCTTCCACCTTTGCCCTAGATGAAGCTCTCCCTTCCACCACCTCCATGGGGCTTCCTTCTACTTTCTGATTGGGATGCTTCCCCATTCATGAATTACTTAATAAAATGGATTTTCTAAATTGCCAAAAAATTTTTCTTCTCACAGTGTAAATTTAAGAATCAGTTTTCTACAAAACATCCAGCTAGAAATTTTATGTAATTATATGAAATGTGTGAGTTAGTTTAGATAGGAATGACATCAAAACAACTGTGAAGCTTCCAACTCATAACACAATTTATCTTTCCATTTGTTTTTTATGAGTTCTTTCATAAGTGTTCTATGAAATGTTTCATGAGACTTAAACCTATGTATTTCATGTTTTTCATGCTGTTGTAACTGGTACTGCATTTTAAAATAGTAACAATTTAATGGCGACATAAATCGATACCATACAATTCACTAGTGTAATGTGTATAATTTGATGATGTTTAGCTTGTTCACAGGATTATGGAGTCCTTCACACAATCAATTTTAGAAAAAAATTATTACCTGGGAAGCAAACCCCATATCATTTAGCCTTCACTCCACAATTCCTCCATCCATGCAACTCTAAGCAATCACCAATCCACTACCATTCTCTCTACATTTTCATATTTTAGACATTTCATGTAAGTGGGCTAAGGCAGTATGAAGTCTATTTTGTCTTTTTTTCAGTTATAGTAATATCTTCAAGTTTCATCCATATTGTAGTATATTGGTACTTCATTCTATTTTATTCCTGAATGAAATTACATTTTATGGATACGCAACATTTAGTTTATCTGTCAGTTGATGGACTTTTGAATGCTTCTAATTTTTGGTTTTAAGAATAAAATTTCTGTGAATATTCTTGTGAAATTTTTTGCATTGAGGTAAATTTTGATTTACATTGAATATATACCTAGGAGTGGAGTTGTTGGGTCATATGGAAATTCTATGTTTGGCATTATTATCATAGCAGATGTATGGGGATGTTCTTGTTCATTTTCAGTAGCGTTAATAAGAAAAAACATAATTTATTATGATGAGAATGGTAGTTTGTGCATATTTGAACTTAAATTTGCAACATTATCTACTTTACATGCCTAGTGTTCATTGTTCATTATTCCCCAATTTTCTTCAAAATATAAATATTGTACAACATTCTCTTCTTACATTTCCCGAGAAAGTTGAGAATGGGCACAATGTTTAATGTACTCAAATTATTCAATCAACGAGAATATTTCTTTCATGATTATTCATAAAAAGCATCTGTGATTGGTGCATTCTTTAAGTTTAACCAGGGAACAATCACAGGTCTAAGTAATTTCACTTTTAATACAAGCTTCAAATGTTCAGTGGTAAATGGAAACACTGAAAACTCTTGAACTTCTGAGAGAGAGTGATAGGTTTTCAAATTATTCTGGCATCAATGCAGATGGCTGAGTTAGAACATTTGCCAATTTCTAGAATAATAGAAGCAAAAACCTAAGTAGTTAATGAATATTTGTAGATGAAGAATGGGAGGACATTTTGGTGCTAGGTTCTACTGTTTAGCATGTGTAATGTGTGGAAAATATTCTGAAGATTTTCAGCTAAGGAATAACTTTTATTAAATATTTATTGAGGGCCTAATATGTGCTCTCCACTGGCCTTAACACCGTCCATACAGTAGTGAACAGGACAGAAGTAGTCTTTGTCCTTAAAATACTTACAGTTTATAGGAGAGTACATAAATTAAAAGAAAAATATCTGGGCATTTGGTGAGTATTATAATATATCATCTACTGGAAGCAATGAGAATCTTGATAGCTATAAATCTTGATGGTTGATAATCTATGAACTATTGACCATTTGTGGGACACTCTTTAAGTACTTGACTTATATTAGCTCAATTACCAATCACAAAACAACTCAATTCCCATCTCATTGCCAAACTCCCTGAGTCAAACAGAATTTAAGTCACTTGCCCAGAATGATAGAATCAGTAATTTTGGTGGTAGGAGGTCAAACAATGTTCTCTAGCTACAGACTCCAAATTCTTAACTATTATACTGAGAGCAAATTGATGGCCTCAGTTGAAATATTACATGTAAGGAGCCATCAAGAATATTCAGTGAACATATTCCAGTTATATGCTGTTTACAAGAAGCTAATCTTAGACATAAGGATACAAATAGATTGAAAGTGAAAGGGTGGAAAAAGATTTTCCACACAAGTTGTAACCAAAAGAAAGCAGGAGTAGCTATACTAATATTGGACCAAATAGACTTTAAATGTAAAGACATCATAAGAGACAAGGAAGGACACTATATACTAATTAAACGGTCAATTCATCAAGAAGACACAACAATCATAAATGTTTATGCTCCCAATCAAGGAACTCCATACTACATGAGACAGACATTGGCAAAACTGAAGGGAGTGATCATTGTTTCAACAATGATAGTAGGAGACATTCATACACCATTCTCCTCTATAGATAGAACAACCAGACAGAAGATCAACAAGGAAATAGAGGAGTTAAATAACTTAATAAATGAATTAGACCTAACACATATATAGATCTTTGCACCCCAAAGCCCAAGGATATGCATTCTTCTTTAGTGCTCATGGAACATTCTCCAGGATAAGTCATATGCTGGGGTACAAAACAGGTATTTATAAATTTAAAAACACTGAAATTATTCAAAGCACTTTCTCTGATCACAATGGGATGAAGCTGGATCTCAAACCAAAGAATGATAACTTTTGCAAATATCTGGAGATTAAATAATACACTCTTAAACAACCAGTGGGTCAAAGAAGAAATTGCTAGAGAAATCAGTAGCTATCTGGTGATGAATGAAAATGAGAATACAACTTATAAGAACTTACGGGATGTGGCAAAGGCTGGGCCGAGAGGGAAATTTATTGCCTTAAATGCATGTATTGAAAAACAAGAAAGAAAAAAATGAAACAAGAAAGAGCAAAGATCAAGGACTTATCATCAAACCTGGAGGAACTTGAGAAAGAACAGCAAACTAACCCCAAAGCAAATAAAAGAGAAAAAGCAAAGATTAAAGCATAGATAAATGAATGGGAGAACAATAGAAAGAATCAATAAAACCAAAAGTTGGTTTTTTGAGAAAATCAATAAAATTGATGTGCCACTAGCAAGATTGACAAAGTAAAAAAAGAAAAAGGATGCAAATAAATAAAATCAGAAATGAGAAGGGATGCTTGACCACAGACTCTGAAGAAATAAAAGAAATCATAAGAGGATACTATGAACAACTATACACCAACAAACTAGACAACTTAGATGTAATGGTCAAATTCTTGGAGAAACCCAAGCAAGCTACACTGACACAGGAAGAAATACAAACTCTCAAAAAAAAATCTTGAGTTAAGAGGTCCAATCAGTCATCAAAAATTCTCCTACAAAGAAAAAGACAAGGCCAGATGGTTTCACAGGGAAATTTTAACAAACATTCCAAAAACAGTTAACACCATTCCTGCTCAAACTTTTCCAAAAAATTGAGGGAAAAGGAACTCTACCTAACTCATTTTATGAAGTTAATATAATACAAAACCGGGTAAAGATGCAATAAGAAAGGAAAACTACAGGTCACTTTCCTAATGAACATAGATGCAACAATTCTCAATAAAGTCTTAGCAAATTGAATCTAACAACACAGTAAAAGAATTATACACCATGACCAAGTAGGGTTTATATCAGGAATTCAATGATGCTTCAACACAAGAAAATCAATTAAGGTAGTACAGCACATTAACAAATCAAAATGGAAAAATCACATCATCATCTCGACTGATGCTGAAAAAGAATTTGACAGAATTCAGTATCCTTTTCTGATAAAAAAAAAAAACAGTCCAAAAGATAGGAATCAAAGGTAACTACTTCAATATAACTAAGGGAAATATGAAAAAATGATAGCCAGCATCATACTCAATGGAGAGAGATTGAAAGCTTCCCCCTAAGATCAGAAACAAGACAAGGATGCCCTCTGTCACCACTATCATTCAACACTGTGATAGAAGTTCTACCTAGAGAAATCAGGCAGATCAAAGAAATAAAAGGCATCCAAATTGGAAAGGAAGAAGTAAAGCTCTCATTATTTGCAGATGATATGATAATATACTTGGAAGTTCCTGAGAAATCTACAGCAAATTTACCTGAACTAATAAACAAATTCAGCAAGGTGGTGGGATATAGAATTAATATCCAAAAATCAGTAACATTTCTATACACAGGCAATGAGCTATCTGAGGAGTCAATTAAGGGAAAAATCCCATTCAAAATAGCAATAAAAAAATCAAGTACTTAAGAGTGATCTTAACTAGTGATGTAAAGGACTTGTACACAGAAAACTACACAGCGTTGCTAAAAGAAATCAACGGCAATTTAAATAGGTGGAAACACATTCTCTGCTCATGGATAGGAAGGCTAAATATAGTTAAGATGTCAATTCTCCCCAAATTGATCTACAGATTCAAGACAGTGCCAATCAAAATTCCAACAACTTACTTTGAAGATTTGGAAAAACTAACTGCCAAATTCATCTGGAAGGGAGAGAGACCCCAAATAGCTAAAAGCATCCTAAAAAAGAAGAATGAAATGGGATGATTAATGTTCTCTGACTTTAAAACCTATTATAAAGCCACAGTGGTAAAAACAGCATGGTACTGGCAGAAAGACAGAAGCATTGACCATTGGAATCAAATTGAGAGTGCAGAAATAGACCACCAAATCTATGGTCAACTGATTTTTGAGAAGGCCTCCAAATCCTCCAAACTGGGACAAAAACAGTCTTTTCAATAATGGACATGGAAGAACTGGATTTCAGTAGCCAAAAGAAAGAAAGAGGACCCCTATCTTACACACTACACAAAAATTAACTCAAAGTGGATCAAAAACCTAAATATAACAATTAGCACCATAAAGCTTCTAGAAGAAAATGTAGGGAAACATCTTCAAGGCCTAGTAATAAGAGGTAACTTCTAAATATAACAACTAGCACCATAAAGCTTCTAGAAGAAAATGTAGGGAAACATCTTCAAGGCCTAGTAATAGGAGGCAACTTCCTAAACTTTACACTCAAAGCACAAGCAACAAAAGAAAAAATAGAGAAATGGGAACTCCTCAAAATCAAATGCTTCTGTACTTCAAAAGACTTTGCCAAAAAGATGAAAAGGCAGCCAACTCAATGGGAGAAAATATGTGGAAATCATATATCAGACAAAGATTTGATTCCTGTATATATGAAGAAATCATATAACTCAGCAACAAAACAACAATCAACCCAATTAGAAAATGGGCTAAAGATATGAATAGGCATTTTCTGAAGAGCAAATACAGATAGCTCAAAAATGCAGAAAGAGATGCTCATTTTCATTGGCTATAAGGGAAATGCGGATCAAGACTACAATGAGACACCACCTCACATCTGTAAGAATGGTTGTTATTAAATAAACAGAGAACTATAAATGTTGGATATGATATGGAGAAGCTGGGACACTTATGCACTGCTGGTGAAAATGTATAATGGTGCAGCCACTGTGGAAGACTGTTTGGCAGTTCCTTAAGAAACTAAATATTCAGCTGCTCTATGGCCCAGCAATAGCACTACTTGGTATATACCTGGAAGAGCTAAAAGCAGCAACACAAACAGAAATTTGTACACCTATGTTCATACCAGCATCACTCACAATTGCTGAAAAATGGAAACAAATCAAATGCCTATCAACAGATGAACAGATCAACAAAATGTTGTATATACATATGATGGAATATTATTCAGCAATAGGACAAAATGATATCCTGAAGCACATGACAAGATGGATGAGTCTTGAGGACATAATGCTGAGTGAAATTAGCCAGACACAAAAGGATGGATACTGCATGATTACATTTTTCTGACCAGCAGAAAGGTATAATCAGAGGCTTATAATACAGAATGTAGGGTACTTAGAGATACATAGAAGCTAGAGATGGGTGAACCATTAGCTAATGAGGTTGAATCCAATGTAAGGGAATAGATAGGAATGAAGGTGGTTCTCTAATGGGTCTATAAGTAATATTACAATATTGAAGAATAAAATTGAAAGGGATTGTATAGACCTATGTGCCCCACTGATTAACACTAGAAATATGAATTAGTTCTTGCAAGAATTACTTCAAAGATATGATTCTTGTACAAAGAGTGTTTAAGTCCAGGGTACAGGGAAAAAAGTACTATTGCATGCTATGAACTATGTTCAAAGGAAACCATTGGCCCTACCACAGTAACAGCAGAGGTAAATAATGGGAGGAGGGACAAGAGTTAAGAGAAGGTTTAGATTTCCTATTTGGCGAGGATATGTTTATTGGTTTTCTTTGTCTTGGGAAGAGTGAAATTGCTTAAAATTGAGAATGTTGATGAACTGTGGACTTTGGGCACTATACATGATGCCCAATGAATGCAGATGGCTGAAGGATACACTGACAGAGAAGTAGATTGGTAAAGGATGGTGTATACTTATGAACAAAGGTTGTGCTGCTACAAAAAGGAACAAAGTCGTGAGGCATGCAACAATGTGAATGAACATGTGGAACATTTGATGAGACAAAATAAGCCAGAAACAAAAGAACAAGAACGGTATGGTCACCTTTAGAAAATGCTTATAAGAAAGCAAGGGCCTAGGCTGTAAGCTTTTAGAGCAGACACATTAAGTCCAGAGTGGTGATTATTATTTCTGGATTTTGAGAGACTGTTTTACATAGGTAACCTGATATTTAGAAATTAAGAATGAAGCTGAACAAGTTGGGGGTTAAAGTAATTCAGAAAATAGGGATAAGGAAGACAGTGTCTATATTTTAGAACTGTGCATATTCTTTCAGACCAATGGAAGAAAGGTTTATTTGGTCTGGAACTGAAATTTTCCATAGTGCATAATCTAATTCAACCTGTCTGTTTAGATAATTTTAACAATGGAAACACAGGGAACACAGAATAAGGAAGAAGAACAGATTATTGCAATGCTGGAAACATCCTGGAGTATATTAAGCAGATAATCAAAAAGATTATTATTTGGGGCAGTGCAACAGTGGCTCAGTGGCAAGAATTCTCAACTGCCAAGCCGGAGACCCAGGTTAATTCCCAGAACCTGCTCATGCAAACAACAAAAACAACAACAGTATTGGAAAAGTCCCCTGAGGAACGGGAGCAAAATATTAAACTATTAAACCTTATCATCAGGGAATCCCTTGATACTTTTTTCAAACTTTTGGGACACTCAAATCAATAGGCCATGCCCTCGAACATGAGGCTTACTCCTGTGAAGCTTATGTAAGTAGCAGAGAAACTTAGACTACCTATAGGCATGCCTAAGAGTTACTTCTGGAGGACTTGTTTTGTTGCTCACATATGGCCTCAGTCTCTCTAAATCCAATTCTGCAAGTGAAATCATTGCCCTCCTCACTATGTGGGGCATGAGATGACTCCCAGGGATGAATCCAGACCTGGCACCATGGGATTAACAATTCCATTCTGGTCAAAAGGGGAAAAAGAAGTGTAATTAATAAAGTACCAGTGGCAGAGAGATTTCAAATAGAGTCAAGAGGCTACTCTGGTGTTTGCTCTTATGCAAGCTTCGGTTAAACCTTGCAACCTATCATAACCTGCCAATCCCAACCAGGACCATTCCAGCCAATCCTAAAGAACATCTAGGGCAATATATAAGATTCCACAAGGGTTTCATGCATAGAGTAGCTTTCCAGAAACCTACAACCTCCAGATGGGTCCTTGGTCCAGATAAGTCCTGAACCCTAGCCTAACCTATCCAGAACATCAGATAGTTTCATCTCCCTACCCCATATTAGTAACAGACCCTTCCAACATGAAAAATTTAAAGTTGCCATGGCCCAAACACCCTTAAAGAGAAGGATGGAAATATCAGAGGTGATGGTGTAGTTATACAGAGAAGATAGGATTTAACAAATGAGTATGAATGCTGAATCATTAAATTGATATCTCTTTTAGTCTCCAGTATTTTAGAGCAGCTAGAACTAAAAACCTAAAATTGTGAAATTGTAACCCATGTCAAACTCTGAAATATATTCTACAATTGTTGTACTGTGCTTTGAAATTTATAACTTTTTTGTATACATGTTATTTTCCACAAAAAGAGAGGGATAAAAAGATAATTGGTATGATAAAAAGATATTTAAGCCCTCTAGCCTCCTATATTCTGGAGCAGCTAGAAGGAAAAATATGAGAGGATCATATGGTACCCCATGACAAACTCTGGGATCTCCTGTAACTACTTATTGAAGGGTGCTTTGTTTTTGTTTTTTTATTTATTTGCTTTGTATATATGTTATAGTATACAATTTAAAAAGTTAAAAATAAAAAAAAGAATATTCAGTGAGAACAAGTGTTTGGAAATAAAGACATAGAAGGAGTGAGGCATTAAAAATACTGTGTTCCCAGAAAACACAATAACTAAAGTCAGTTACTGTATTCCTTGAGAAATTTTTTTTTTTAAATTCTAATAAAGAAATACAGAAGCCTCTAGGTGTAACTGGTGTCAAAATACTCCTTAAGATATGGGAAGAAAGAAGGAAAAAAACACCATGGGGAGATTTTAGAGACAACGCTGATGGTGATGTGGGGGTTCTGTTTCAGCTCTGCGAAGGCGAATGAAGGTTTTTAGAGTGTTTACCCAACAATTTGAGTAAAATATTGAGTCCCTAAGGAACTGAAGAAATCTCATGGTCTAGAGTGTAAATACAATCCCCTTGTCTTCCTATTAACTCATATGATCTGTTCCCGGGAGGAAATTGAGCTAGTTTCTCATCGTTTTACAAACAAGCACATTATATTATAAAATGAACCTTAAATCTTCAGCTTTTAAAGAATCTTCATTTATTTCAATGATGCTTGAAGGGGTTTGAAGTTGAAATCAGAAATTAGGATTGTAGCTCCTAATGATTTCCAGGGGATTTTGGAAATTATGTCTGGTCTGTGTCCTCTCAGAAGCAAAGGCAACAAGATATCAGTTTGAAATAGCTCTTTGAAGGCTACCTGGGTAATAAAACAACAATCAGGAAGCTCAGCAGTGTTTTGCCTTGAAGAGGGTGAGTTTCTGATTTTGTTCATATTATGTCCTTGTTTTGAAATGTAAATCCAGGAATCAAGACTTGCTGCTTTTACCTAATATGGTACAATCTTGAAATGCAAGTGAATCAAGTGGAAAAATACATTTTTCAGATGAGAAAATGATGATGAGAATGTCAAAGACATGGAACCGTCAGGGTTCTTGTACCTCAGCATATAAATTTCCTCAATTGGGAGGGAACTCTCCCTCTTTAAGATATGGCTTTTATCCATGGTTGCTACACGAGCAGGGTCTAATCTTCATGACAGGCCAACTGTCGATTGCCACAGCCCTGTCCTCAAGTTTTACTGCTAAGGAGAGGGATTAGGTAAATAATGGAATGATAAGATATTGGAGATGACTCTGTTCTAGTCCATTTTTCTCCTCCCTTCTTTCTTGATTTTTCTAGCAGTCATGGTTTGTATGGTAGCACTGTCTTTAGCTGCAGGCTATGTTGACAGTGCTTTTGACTCTATTTAGCATAAGACCTTAAAATGGGGATGTCATTGTGGCTCAATATCAAGAAAATGGTAAAGATAGATTTTGTGCTCCACGTTGGAGTAGTTTCAGACACATCAAATGTACAGCCCATTCTGTTGGTAAGAGATATTTGGAAAGCTCTGGTTGCCCTTTAACTTAAGCCTTTCCACTTGTGCCCACAGATCCTCCAGGCAAGAATGGCTACTGAAAATGCCTCTTTTGTGACTGAATTCATTTTAGTGGGACTCACAGACCATCCAGACCTCCAACTCCCACTGTTTTTCCTGTTTCTATTTATATACATGGTGACTGTGTTGGGGAACTTGGGCCTGATAACTCTAATTGGACTAAATCCTCACCTTCACACCACCATGTATTTCTTCCTCTTGAACTTGTCCTTCATAGACCTCTGCTATTCTTCTGTTTTTACTCCAAAAATGCTGCTCAACTTTTTATTAAAGAAGAACACTATCTCCTACCAGGGATGCATGACACAGTTCTTCTTCTTTTGCTTTTTTGCCATCTCTGAGTGTTACCTCCTGTCAGCAATGGCCTATGATCGCTATGTGGCCATCTGTAATCCACTCTTGTATAACATTACCATGTCCCCTAAAGTGTGTTCTAACCTTATGCTTGGTTCATACTTCATGGCATTATCTGGTGCTGTGGCCCACACTGGATGCATGCTGAGACTGACCTTCTGTGATGCCAACACCATCAACCATTATTTCTGTGACATCCTCCCTCTGCTCCAGCTCTCCTGTACAAGCACCCATATCAATGAGCTGATGGTGATCATTGTGTCAGGCATCAACCTCATCGTGCCCAGTCTCACCATCTTTATCTCTTATTGTTTCATTATCTACAACATTCTCCATATCAATTCCACTGAGAGCAAGTTCAAAGCCTTCAGGACCTGCAGTTCCCACATAATGGCTGTTTCTATGTTCTATGGGTCAAGTTCATTTATGTATCTCCAACCATCTTCTGCTGGGTCTATGGATGAGGGAAAATTTTCTTCTGTCTTTTACACCAATGTCGTCCCCATGATGAACCCTTTAATCTACAGCTTGAGGAACAAAGATGTGAAACTTGCAGTGAGAAAAATCCTGAGTAGAACAAAGTTTTGATTATACATAGGATCTTCCTGTGCAGGTAGTTTCAGGACAGGGAAACTTGGCAAGTATATTTGCAATACATTTGGTCTAATTTTCTTATCTTTTTTCTTTACTATCATGGTGAAGAAAATTTGAGCCTTTCCTCGATAACTTATTGCCATTTAAATTAGACTAGCCTTCTTCTTTTCCCCATCATTTACACAATTTCTTCTTCCGACCTTTTTCCTGTTTGAGAATAACATTAAGGAAGAATTTTTTATACCTCTATTTAATTGCATGTTTATCCTTTTTTAAAAAAAATTTTTCTTCTGGAATAAGATGAATGTTTTTTCAATGAATGAATAATTAATGATATGGTGACATTTAAAAAATGGCAAAACGAAAAATGGGAAAATGATAAAAAAAAAAAACTGGCAGCTGTTTACCACTTGTAATTTGCCTTCGGTAACATGATACAAACAATATGTTACCACGCCTGTCTTTCCATCTTCAGCTAAGGAAGTGCATATCTCCTCAAATGCCAGTGATTTAGAGATAGGTTTCCTAACAGCTGTCAAGAATAACCTCATTGCAGATGTAAATGTTATTCACTGAACTTCCCTTGCAAAGAGACCTTTTTAAATTATGCCCAGATAAATATATAAAGAATGGTTAACATATATTTAATGCTAGGAGAGAGAATGAAACCCTGAGAGGATAATGATTCAAGGTCACAAAGCTTCTCCATGAAAAAGTCTAGTTTGAACTCTCTGGACATTAATTTAAGTCTTTTGCTCTTCATACTGTACTTTGCCTCTATTCTGCTTTACTTTTGTTTTTTATAAGCATGCAATATGAGAAAACATTTTGGTTTTAAAAGTTGAGGCTTTGTAAGAGGATGGTATATGAATTTCTCAGGCATTTTGATATTTTTGATTATGGAAATAGTTTGATGCTTCTTTTTTAGAGAAAGAAAAAGTTTGTAGGTTTGGGTAGAATATTTTAGAGTTGATTGGCTCAAGTACAAATCTGCCTTCTGAAAAGTAAAGTAAAATGAGTTTGCAATGTTTGCTGATGCTTGTGTTTCAGAGAATGTGGGACCTGAGAGAAGAGGGAGACACTCAACTTGTTATCGGGTCAGGACCCAAAGAAACAGATGGACAGTAGTAAGAAGTACCTGAGTAGGATGGTCAAAGTGGGTTTAGAAACAGCATTTCAACCTGAATTTCTGACCCATGACTTAGTGTGCTGTTATTATCCTGCAGTGTCCCTAAAGTCTTTAAAGAACTTTTACTTCACAGTGACTATGTCTTTATTAGCATTTTAGAGAGTAAGGAAGGAAGAACTTTGGTCATACTTCTGGGGAATGAGGTCAAAACTTGACATCAACTTCTGGTGGTAAAAAGGGCATAATAAGGAAAACTCAAATTGGACTTGAGATTATAAAATGATGGGGAACTGAAACCTGCTCCTACTCTTGCCCTCTTCATTATTGGAACCCCTACAAACATTATGGAGATCACAGGATTTTTCTGGGTATGATGATGGTTGTGATTATTGATGTTAAAGAACAGTTTAACCCACAGGGCTGGGGATTCTGAAACAATGAAATTATGTCAGTTTCTGTTTGCTTCCATCTGCTATTCCCATTTGGATTTTAAGGTATAAAACCAACAGCAGCTATGACAATAATTATAATTTGAAGGAAATATCAAATATTTGATATTGGATAAACTTGTGCTAACTGTTTTCTAGAATAAGACACAACTATTTAGAAAATACAGGCAGTTGTATTTCTAAAACAAAAGTCTCTTAAAGTCATCTTTTGAGGATTGAATCCTGTTCCCACTAAAGACATATTCCAGTCTTGATCCATGTTTCTGTGGTTGTGAACCCAGTTGTCAAGAGTATATTGGGAGATACTTTTTGTTAAGGTGTGGATTCATTTGTTAGTAGGATCCCTGAAATCCTATTTAAATGAGGCCAAGTCAAATCAGGGTGGGCTTTAATTCACATTATTGGTACCCCTTTTAAGAAGAGGAAGTTGGATGCAGTCATTAAAAGAAGCCAGAAGTTAGTAGAAGACAGAAACTAGAAGAATCCAGAAAATAAGGCAGGTCATCATATGATAGAAGCAGATACAATTTAAGGAACTCTAAGATTGCTAGCAAGATACCACTGGAATGCTTCAGACTCTAGGAAAATGAATGGCCTGTTGAAACTTTGATTTTGGACATCTAGCATCCAAAACCATAGATCCTAAATTCTGGTTGCATAAGTCAAACCATCATTTAGTATTTGTCATAGTTGCCCCAGCATACCAAGATATTTGAAACATTTTCTAAGGTAATTTTAATCTTTACTATTTTATCATTTTTCTAATGTCCACTCAATATTTGATCACTGTGAATTTCAGCCATGCTATTTTGTTTTCTAGATGTTTGTTTTCCAAATGTTTCTTATGGTATGAATGACCTTGCATACTCCACTCCCTGAGCCCAATATCAACCAGCTTGATTTTCACTTACATTTTATTTTTGGGTTTTTTTTTTTTTTTTTGAGTGCCTGGTCTGGGAATTGAACTCGAGTCTCTGGCATGGATGGTGGGCATTCTAGCCACTAAACTACCCATGCACCCTTTACATTTATTTTTATAAGAAGAATACCTAGGTGCATTTTTTTCTTTTCCTTACTGTCCCTCTTGATAAAATTATTTACATATTGAATAAAAGTGCCTCTAAGTAAGTATGTAAGTAATTAAGTATCTCTGTGATTTGGGATCCTCTGTAGACACTGCAGAGACACAATGCTATAAATATAATCCATCTATATCCATCTTGCTATAAATATAATCTATCTATATCCACCTAAGATGTATCTTAGACCCAAGGACACAATTAGATTGAAAGTGAAAGGATGGAAAAAGATCTTCTATACAAACTATAACCAAAAGAAAGGAGTAGCTATACTAATATCAGATAAAATAGACTTTAAATGTAAAGACATCATAAGAGACAAGGAAGGACACCATATATTAATAGTAATCATAACTGTCTATGCTCCCAATCAAGAAGCTCTAAATTACATGATGCAAACTAACAAAACTGACGGGTGCTGTCAATGTTTCAACAGTAATAATCGAAGACTTCAATACACTGCTCTCCACTGTAGATAGAACAACCAGACAGAGAATCAACAAGGAAGTAGAGAATCTAAACAATGGGATAAATGAATTAAACTTAATAGACACATATAGATCATTGCACCCAAAAAACACCAGGATGTGCATTCCTTCTTACTATGCATAATATTCATCATATACATATATATATACCACATTTTGTTTATCTACTTGTCTGTTGATGGACACTTGATTGTTTCCATCTGTTGGTAGCAGTGACTGACAGTCAATGTTTATTGAATACACTATAAACATCAGTGTGCAAATGTCTGCAATGTAAAATTTTCCAGAGCACTTTGTTTAGTTATTTCCTCTTTTGTCTTCAGTGTAATTATACACTTATAATACAGCTAAGTTCCTTCTTACTGCTGGCATTTGATTTTGTTTTCCAACATCTTGCTTGATTTTAATTACTCATATTTTTAAGTATTTTCAAAGATACACCCAGCCTAAAGGAGATAAAGAGCCCCCAACATCCAATGTCCTCCACAAAAGGCTTGACGCTTGCAAAAGATCTCAAAATTTCCAAATCTAAAATTTCAAATATTTAAAAACCTACCTTACTATCATATCTCCTAAGATTAAAATCTTTTCAACATGCAGAACAGAGGGAAGGAAATAGAATGAAGAAGAAATGTATTTCTGCCTTTTCTTCACATCAAAGCAGTGTATTTCTATTTGTCCATGTGGTGTTCTCATCTATGTTTAGTCATATTAAATGTACATTTATTTCACATTTACTATGCTATAAATTATAATTTAATATAAATTATTATAGGTATACATATTTAAACACATTAAAATTTGGTTAGTGTTTTTAGAGAATGAGTTTCCACATGTATTATTTCAGTTGGTCATAATAATCATTTGACACATGTACTATTATTAACACTTTATGTATGATAATATAAGGCTGATATTAAATTCCAAAGTTGCTCAAATATGCACACTGGTATGAGGTAAAGTCAGCCCTTAAGTAAAGTTGCTCTTAACCAAAGCCTTTCCATTGATTTGTTGAGTAGATAATAAGAGCTATTTGTACTGTTAAGCTCATTTAAAGTTTTTATTAGCAAATAAGGATGGACATTACTGAGTTAAAGTTGAATAGATTTATTTCCAGCAGAAAAATAAAGCCTTTAATTAAGATTCAGAGCCTTTAATGTACAAATGTTCGCTATTAAACTTCCATGAGTCATATCCTTGGAAATAGAAGTACTCCTTTCTCCTCCTCTGTGACTTACTCTCCCCCTTCTTTCTTTTTACTGAACATCGTGTTCATTATTGGGGAAATGATGTTCTAGGATAAGAGCACAGTCTCTTGAGTACCTTTAATGCTGCTACGGGAAAATATTCTTTAAATCACTTCTATTATACATTTAGTATTCTGTTAGATAACTGATTTCTCAAAAACATATGCTTTTCCTTCCTCTGTATTTCCTCCAAGCTATAGTCAATATTAGGTAAAATTAAAAGATGGAAAATTAGACCTACTTTGAACCCCTTGTGCATGCTCAGTATCCCTTTGGTATTCAGAATGAGCAAGCCCTTTACCACTCTTATTGCATATCTAAATCTGACTGTTCCTTGAAATGTTTTGAAATCGGACCATTCTAAACACCTCACAATTTCCACCCACTCTTGCAGCTTCTCATTATCTTAGAGCTTCTCAGTGAGGTAAAAAACCATCAATAGTAATAATTTATTTTAAGCCTTCACTTAAATAAAAGTAGAAGAGCACAGTGGAAAAGAACAAGGACTGTGACACCAAAGTTCTTGAATTCATATTCTGGCTCCAATCATGAATTCCCTTCAATTCAGTTCTTCATCTGTAGCACAGAAATAAAAATAGTATCTACTTACAGAGTTGTTAAAGAATTAAATAATATAAGTAAAGCACTGAAAAATAATATGCAATTGATGATGATACTGACAGGGAAGAATCATCATCAGACAGATTACCTCTTCCAGGTATTATAAATGCCATGACACATTTAAAACATGTGCCCACAGAAGGTTTTAGTATGTTGTTTATTTCTCTGGAAAAAGTTGTAGCAAAGCCTTTCACCAGAGTATCTTTTCTGTCTTCCCTTCTTGTCGAGGAAAACTTGGCTTTGCTGTTCAGGAATGGCTACTGAGCATCAGCCTGATTGTAGCAGATTCCTCTTTGAAATTACACACCAATAAATAACTCTATGACCCTTAGCCTATGTTCTTTCCTCAGTTTAATATGCAATTTGGCTTCCTTTTCCTATTGTTATTCTCAATTCATTGTCTCTCAGAAGAATTTAGTTTGCTCTGTCTTTACCCAAGATTCTACACATTTCTTGACTTCCAAAGAGGAGTTCATGGTCCTCAAATAAGGGAGAGGATTCAGTATCCATAAAAATTCATTAGAGCAAATATTTTAAACTAAATCCTTATGAATGACAATAGTAGTTAAGTGCCTTCCATGTTCCAGGGACAGTATTAGTCTTGGTGATAACACTTTCTTAGTTAAGTGTTTTCCATTTTATTGTTTACAATAAGTTATACAACAGTGTACCATACTGCAGAATGATCTAGTTGTGTGATAATTGTGGTCGTATCAGGAGAATGACAAGATATATGATGATAGTTTTCATGTCCATTAGGCTCTACTAAATAGGTGAAGCAGTCGTGAATATCCCTCCCCTCTTCTACATATGCCCATCCTTGAGATACATTTGGAATTGATTTTCATTAAAGGTCTCACTAAACCTAAGTGTAGAGATATCTTTTCAAAGAAACTGAAAATTTAGAAGCTATAAATTAAGAAGTGAAAGGTATTCAACTATTTAAAGATTTAAAACCTGTATAAAAATACCATTAATAAAATCAACAAATACAATAGATTTGAGAAAAAATCACAATGCAGAGGCCAGACCAAAATTTAATTTGTATATTAGACAAAGAATATCTACAACCTGATAAAAATGGATAAACTACCCAAGAAAAAGTAGTAAAAGCAATTGATAAGGAGTTTATAGAATAAAAATCCAAATGGCCTAAAAATACGTGAAAATATGCTTAAATACACCAGAACAAACACCCAAAAGAGAATTAAAATAATACTATCATAGTTGTTGCTTACCCAGGTCTGCCATACAAACACACAAACACACACAAAATAGTATCATGTGACACTCAGCACACTGGAAAAAAAGATAACATATATTGTCACTAGAGGTACTGTATAAGGCACATTCATATGCATTGCTACCAAAAATGAATATTTTTACCACTTTTAAAATCAATCTAGTACCATTTATATAAAGGAAAAAGTTTTAAAAATCTTTGGCCCATAAATTCTTCACCTGGATAATTATTTCATAGAAATAAAACAACGTATGTATGTATGTGTGTTTGCATATTTTTAATAGCACTGTATTTAATAGTAGCAAAAATGAAAACTAGAAACAAAGTTAATACCCATCAATAAAAGTATGCTTATACAAATCATATTTTATTTACATCACTGAATATTATACAACTATTTAAAATAGTGGATTGGAGCTATGACTTTTGTCTTAGAGGAATTTAATGAAAGCTTCATCAAATGAGAAGGGAAGATACAAAGAATAAATTGTGTGTAATAATGTTATCACTCTAAGTAAACAACAGAACTCCCTGTGTGTGATTGTGTAAAATTATATGGGCATGTAGGAATATAAACTGGGAAGAAGTTTATTAAAGGCTAAGGGGGTTTGAGGTGGAGGTCAAGAAACAAAGAGGGTTGAAAAAAGTCTTTTTTTCTTTTTCTAAAATAAAAATAACATACATATTTCATCATCTGTGTGTAGTTACATATTTGTGTTTTGATATGTCATAATTTAAATCTGAGATCTAAAAAGAGGAAAAAGGCATTCATTTAACTAGATTTTTAACTTGATTAAAGATGGTAAGAGTGGAGGTGTGCAAAAAAATAAAAGTAATTTTGTCCATCTTCTTCATTCCCTCTAACAGTCCAATCATCTTGAGGAAAGATGATGGAGATAATATATTTTTCAAACAAAAATTTATGATTTAGACTTTAGGGAAATAAAGATGAGTAGATATCATCAGTACCCTTGAAGATTTTAAAGCTTAGTGCAGGTAGATCATTGAGAATTAACCAGATAGCTGTTATATATTCAATGAGCGTTACAATGAAAGTATATGACAAAAAGGGTGCCAGGGATTTCAAAGGGAATTGATATTTAAGTTAAGAAGGATGAATGAAAATGATGCAGATGATATACATAGAGAGAAGGAGAGGAAATACCATTTGAGATGTACAGAGGCATGTGAACTTTCTGGTATATTTTTATATGCAAATTGACATATTGCTGGTGCAGCATGCTGGGGGATGTACGGGGTAACAGGGAAAAAGCTTAAAAATCAAATTAGGACCTCATTATCATGGGTCTTTAATGTTAGCTAAGGAATTTGGATTTTTTTTTCATGATTGCGTGATGGAACCATTGCATGTTTCTAAACAGGAGAGCAGAATAGCTAGAACACTGATAAAACATACACATCTAAATCGACACCCCTATTGGACCTAGTTCAGGCTGCAATAGGGTGCACTAACCAGATTCCAATGTTTCTTCTGGAAAAAATACAGTGTAATGTCTTATTTCTTCAAATCCAGAAGCCAAGCGACCAAAGTACTAAGCTATAGAAAGTTCAAAGTTTCTCTCATCAGAAACAATTTTCTCACGCAGCCTCAGAAGCAACTTTTTCTGCCACTGTAAGGGCTGTTCATTGGGCTTGGAGTCACACTTGTAAGGGGGTGGTAATAAACTGTTGACCAACATTTCTGCAGATGGCTGAGTTGTGAGATGACCCTCGTAATTTTTACACCTAGTGGGCACCGGAGTAGTGGACACTGCCCCTCCATTAGTGAGTCCAGTGGCCAACAATTCAGCCTCCTCATTCCTGCCTTTACTTGGGTTCCTTCAGCTTAGTAGAGGAGCTGTTACCTCCATAACAGAACCAAAAGGTGTTATGTGAGTATCTCTCCTTCCTGAGCACTGTTTCTTTGGGCTATAGAGATCTATGTGTTGATATTTTGATAACTGGATGCTGCACTCACAACCCCACACCCACCAACACTCCAACTGGGGGTAAGAGCGGCATTGCCATGCCCTGAGGCTTCTTTGTCTCCTGATTTACAGATGCTGTGGGAGTTGCCTGCAGTCTTTACAGTGTGATAAAACTGGGAAAACTGAAAGGATGGTTCGAATCTTCCATCCATCTTTCCTTCAGTTTAACTGTAAACACATAGCCATGTGATTTACCAAGAATTACTAAGCTGTTAGGAATTCTTCCCATAAAGGCTACTGTGGTCTTGCTGCCAAATTCAGGTAGTAAAGTTTCTATGTTAGTCACAGGAGTACTGGTTTTGTGATTAAAACTCTGGGACCAACTTGGGGGAGATCCAGGGTACTTTAGCAAGTTAGGTAAATGGCATCAGGACCACATACATGAGTTGAGAAGAACTTGTGGTTCAAGTTTTCCTCTTCCTGTCAACCTCCGTTGTGTAGGTCTTGTTTTCTTTGGGAGGGGAGTTAAGATCCACTTTAATTAATGTTAATATTCCATTTTCACAGAACTCCCCAAAGAAGAATGGCCCTTGGAAATCATTCCACATCAACAATGTTTGTGTTAGTGAGTTTGACACAGCAGCCAGAGCTCCAGCTGCCCCTCTTCCTCCTGTTCCTGGGAATCTACATAGTGCCTGTGATGGGAAACCCTAGGCTTGATTCTCCTGATTGCAGTCAGCCCCCTGCTTCACACCCCCATGTACTATTTACTCAGTAGCTTGACCTTCATTGATCTCTGCTCTTCTACTGTTATTACTCCCCAAAAATCTGGTGAATATCCTTAAGAACATCATTCTATTCTGAGTGCATAGCACAGCTCTTTTTCTTTGCTGACTTTGCAGTGGCTGAAGGTTACCTCCTGACAGCAATGGGTTATGATTGCTGTGTTGCCATCTGTAGTCCATTGCTTTATCATGTGATCACATCCTCTCGGGTCTGCTCATTATTAATAACTGTTGTTTTTATCCTCAGGTTTCTCTCTGCCTTCGCCCATAGAAGTACCATGAGAAAACTGCCCTTTTTCAAATTCCACATCATCAGTCATTACTTCTGTGATGTCCTCCCCCTCCTCAACCTCTCCTGCTCCAGTATGCATCTCAGTGAGCTTTTACTTTTCATTATTGTGGTATTTTAACCTTAGCCCCCACACTCGCACTCTTCATTTCCTATTCCTTCACCTTCCACAGCATCCTTGGCATCCGATCCTCAGAGGGTCAGTCCAAAGCTTTTGCAATTTGCAGCTCCACCTCATGGCTGTGGGGATCTTCTCTGGGTCTATCACATTCATGTATTTCAAGCCCCTTTCAAGTTAACTCGCTGGAACAGGAGTAGGTGTCTTCATTGTTTTAAACCACAATAATCCCCATGCTTAACCCTTTAATATACAATCTGTGAAACGAGGATGTGAAGACAGCATTGAGGAATGTTTTTGTGAAGAGGTGAACATTGATTTTACAGATTGGAGAAGTTAATGGTTCTAATGAAAATATGTTATACTGCTTTAAAAGATATAACATCTATATTTTAGAAATACTCTTCTATCAATAATGAAATTTAGAAAATACCAAATGATGCCTTTATCCCTTTACTTTTGCCAAATTATTAGTCTTTATAAAATAATTCTCTAGTTTCATCTTGCAGTATCCCCCCAACTGAGAAAAATGAAATCAGTAGTTTCTGCGGCTACTAATATCTCATTGTATTAATAAAGCCTGTATATCTTTAGCTCTCTTCCTTTGATAATTCCACCCAGAATATAATCCCCCCCCCACTCCTCAGTCTCTCCTGCAGCACACATTTCAATGAGTGTCTCCTTTGTATTATTGTGGGGTTTAACAAAGACAACTTGAAAAAACTTTGGGGGAGTTGCCTCTTGAGCCCATGGACAAACCACATAAATTCAAGGTTGGGCTCTCTATAGTTCCTTGTCTAGGTGCTAAAGGCTGTTTAATGCAGCATAAGAGAGTCATGAAATTTGCAGAAGACTAGCCAGCCTGCTTTACTGGTCTTGGAATTGAATATTTCTTAAGGAAGTGGCTGGAACACCCATTGAAAATGGGATGATTGTTCCAACCGGTACTGTCTAAAAAGCCTCTATGTTGAAAATAGAACTCTTCCCTATAATGAAATCCTTACCTTCTTGGTTAAAGCATCCTCTACATGGTTCAAGTTTAATTTGCAACAATATTTGAGTGAGGCCCAAAAGGCTCATACAATTGCTTAGTTTGACTCAACCTGCCCAACCAGCATTTGCCAAGGAACTTAGGTCCCAGGAATTTGTGAAGGCTCACTTAGCTAGCATTTTTAGGGGACTTAGGCTTTTCTGAGGCCCACCTTTGCTTAAGATGCAGTACTCATAGCCTATTCTATGGAGAAATGAATGTGCCTGTGTTGCTTCCTGTAGAAACGGAGCTCGAAGGACATTAAGGAATGATGAGAAAGAAATAAAGGAAGAAAGAAAGAAAGACACAGACGGGCTCAGGGGGTCTGAAGCTTGAGTTTACTTCAGACAGACTTCAGACAACTTTATTCTCAACCAGATCTTAGTTATATACCACAGGATGTCAATAGATATGCAGGCATTTCCTGAGGGAGCAAGATTCTTATCTCAGTGTTCTTCATACTTAACATAACTGTTTTGGGTAAACATTCTCTTCCTCGCAGACTGCTCTACATAACAATCGCCACAGTTTACCGGTGCCATCCCGAGGCCAGCAGCTTGCAACAAATTCTGTAGGTCTTGCTTTAAACTCTTGGCTTCTACATTTCCCCCTTTTTATTTTATAAGCTGAGGAAAATGAGAATCATCTTTTTAGGGTGACCATAAACAGAGGTGACCGCACCTGTCTTAGGTTGCCCTTAGGCTCTGAAGGGTCTTACCTGTCATTGGCTGCCAGTCAAGCTCTCTGACTTTGATTCACAAGAATCACATTGTTATAAGCAGAGGTGGCCAGCGCCTGTCTTAGGTTGCCCTTAGGCTCTGAAGGGTCTTACCCGTCATTGGCTGCCAGTCAAGCTCTCTGACTTTGATTCAGGAGGGAGCTAACGAGTTTTTGCAATAATCACCTTTTTCTTTGTTGTTAAACAGAGCTGAGGAGGAAGCAAAGTATAAACAGCCCCAAACCTAAGATTTTTTAGCTCTTGGGTAAGTGATTGTGTAACATTACTTCCATAGGCTATATGTAGATTATTCTAATTTACATTCTAATACCCCTTTTTTGTAATTTTAAGATATCAGGACTTAAACTATCTGAAAGCCTTAAAAGATGCCTATTCCCTTTTCCCATTCTATTTCAAACAAGCCATATGTTAAAAGAGGGTAATACAAAAACTGCTCTTATTCCTTTTACACTTTAAACTTTGTAAAAAATTTAAATTATATATTTGATCTCCAATATGAACCAATGTCATTTCTATATCATTTAGTCCATTATTAGTTTGCTCATCAATGAGATTGTCTATGCCACAGTTCATTGGTGTTTTTCTAACAATGCTGCATCTGTATAGTTTGTTGCAATGCAGTTCCAGTGACTGCAGCGACTGTGATGCTTCCAATGATTCCAATGACAGATGCAATAATGAATCCAATTAGTCTATTAGTCCTTTTTAGATATTCTTTTGCCAAATGGATGAGTATATGTGTTTCTGGAGAGGATTGCAAAGATCTTGACATCTGCACCGGCAGTCAAATACCTCTTCTCCTTGCTGCTATAATCGTCTCATTTTCCTGCAACATAAATGCTTGGGGACAAGTGAATAGAGAATAATTTTCACAATTAGAAGTTTGATTTCTTATATGCATATGAACTTTAACAAGTATATATGGATCTCTAATACATATTTGTATATAGTGCTTATGGCTGCTATTTAAAAAGAAGTTATAGTTACTAGAATTGGCTATAAAAATTGGTCTCAGTCCTAGAAAAATTTTCTGTCAATTTCTTTCACTAATGCTATATTTATCATCCCATGAATTTGGCACAAATTATCCTCCATGAATTAAACCCTGATTTAGCTTGCCTGTCCATATAGTCTCAGTTATCTTCAAGTTAGAGATGGGAGACCCCACAGGGGCTGCATCTCTTACAATTCCATAGGAATCATTAATTATGATAACTGCTCAATCCATATGACATAACTGCCATCCATTCCAACTTTCTTTCACATCTAACAGGCAAGTAAGTATCCTTTGTATCCATAGATTTACGCATATAGGTCTTTCTAAAAATGGAATTAAATATGACACCAGTTTTCTTTTTATTGGACCTAGGAATCTTAAACTTGTATTCAGATTATTTTGGTAAAGTTGAATTGGCCCATGTTAGGGCCCACAGATAATCCCAGTAAGTATAAATATGTCCCTGTCCTTCAGCAATCAAAATTGTATGTCCTATAGTATACATTACCCATTTAGTTATTTTTGTCCGGGTTGACATGTCTGAGTTTTATTCTCTTCCAAGGAATCCAAACCGAGGTTCCATCATCTGCAATGACAAGAGCAAATCCCCTACCCCACACCTTTACCATTCCTGATTTCCATAAATCATCTTTAACATCTTTCCAATAGATTGGCTGCAGCTGCAGTTCTGTTTGGGTTGTATCATTTTTCTTTCCCAAATTACTAAAATGTTGTTCTGCAGGAGTCTGTGATGAATTATCATAAATGTTTAAAAAATTTAGAGTAAACAATGCTTTTGCTAATTGATCTTTAGGAGTACTTATTTTCATAATATCATCCTCCTGATCATCATCTCCCCCTTTTTGTTTTAAAAGCATAGACTTTAGCGTCCGGTTTGCTCGTTCAATAATTCCTTGCTCTGAGGGATTGTGTGGAATTCCTGTGATATGAGTAATATTAAAAGTAGTACAAAATTTATGAAATTGTTTTCCTGTATAAGCAGGACCATTGTCCGTTTTAATAGATTGAGGGCATCCCATAACAGCAAAAGCATTAAGTAAATGTGATCGAACATGGCAAAAACGATCTCCAGATTGTGCAGTAGCCCAGATGAAATGAGAACAAGTGTCCATGATAACATGTACATATTGCATTTTACTAAAATGTGAAATACGAGTAACATCCATTTGCTATAATTCATTTGCTTTTTGACCTCTAGGATTAATCCCTGATGCAAATGGGAGTGCATTTAAAGGCCCACAGGTTTGACAAGTCCTAACAATGTCCTGAGCTTGCTGTTTAAAAAAGATGGAAATTTCTTTCACAGCCCTTTGCTATTGATATGAGTCAATTTGTGAAATGTTGTGGGATTTTGCATTACCCCCATAAGAGTATCTGCTTGCTGATTTTGTAATGATAAAGGACCTGGAAGATTGGTTTGAGCTCTTTATATGCATGATAAAAAGGGGAGTAATTCAGCTTTTGATTAATGTTTGTGAATGTAAAAACATTCAGGACAATTCATTTCTTCTAAACAAAGAAGCCGTTTCAATGTGAGTAACTGTTTGGTAAACATATTCAAAATTAGAAACAATATTAAGAGATTGTGGAAAACTTTGCAATATTTGAATTACGGCTGCTAATTCAGTACGCTGGGCTGAGGTATAAGGCATTTTCTAACTTGTTTTCCACTGGGGTGACATATGCAGGCTTCCCATTAATATTATCATCAGTAAAGACGTAATAGCTAGCGGGGAAGCCAGAACTATTTTAGGTAAAATTCATTGTGTTCATTTTTAAAAATGATAAAAGTTTTGATATAGCAAATGATTATTTATTTGTCCTTTAAAGTTATTTAATGCTATTTGCCAAGAGGTATTGAAAATATATGGACTTTGAACCTCTTCCTTTGTGAGATCACGCACTATGCAGTTAGGGATCATGACCTTTTAATTGATAATATCTTTGGTGACTTTTGATTATTAAAGAAATAATCTTTTGCAAGTATGTATTTAAACATTTTTGTCAATTGCTTGGTAAAAAAATCCATTTTAAAACACCGTCTTGCTAAAATAGGCCTGTGGGAGATTGCAAGGTAAAGAAAATAATAAAATCAACAGGCTTTTTTAGTTCTATTTGAACAAGCTGTCCTTTTTTAATGCATTGTTCAATTAATTGTAACTCTCATTTAGCTGCAGCTGTTAACTGCCTTTTGCTTAATAAATTAAAATCTCCTTGTAAAATATTAAACAAGTTTTGTAACATATAATTGGGAATCCCTAAGGTGGCAGGTAGCAAAAATGAAAGCAGAGTGTCAATAGTGACGTGTACCCATAGTAAATGACTAGATTTTTTTTTAATTGAATTCATTGGATTGATTAAAAAGGAATGCAAGAATGTGGATTCTTTATAATTGGTTGTGCATTTTTGCTAATTTTAAATTTATTTCATGCAGTTTTTATGATATTTTCTCACAACAGTGGCCAAATTTCGATTTGCTTACATGACCGGGTCCAGTTGGGTCCTCTGGGAACTGGCTAGGGACCAAGAGGAGCTTCCTGGGACCTAGATATCTTTATTAAAGTACACTTCCTTCTGGGGGGATAGCCAGTCCTCCCAGCTAGAGTGTACATTTTAACTATTTCTTACCAAGGTCATGTGATAGCAATATCAGTTGCATGTAATGGCAACATCAGGTGAACAAAAAAGACTCCACAAGTGTATTTTTTCCTTGCATTCAACCCTCAAATTTGATCTGCTTCCAATATAAGCCATGGTTATCTTTGGATAAATTTAGTTTATACATATATAGTTTATATAAACACTGGACAAAGCATTAAAGTATTTTGGCTTAAAGGAATTTAGGTATTTAAATAATTTGAATATTATTTAGTCAGTAATAGATTCATTTATAGTAATAGTACTTAGATTAATAGATTAAGCCACCTGGTTTAGGGCAAGAAAAGAAGCACTTTTTGCCAGTATAATGATACCCAGGAGAAAATCAGTATTTTTTATACAGATAACAACATGATAAAAGTTAACATAAGTTATTTTGATAAAACACAGACTCTTTGCTTTCTAACTAATTATTTAGAATTTTTTTTATATCCTTTCATTAGAACAGGCTAAAAGTCCAAGAAAACATTATCATTTTAGACTCATTAAATCTTTCTTGATTTTAACCATAATTTCTATTTTTATAAACCCTCAGCACTTATTTTATTAGTTTAGGCTTTGTCCTATATTTTTCTCACTTAGTAACAGTTATTCATTTTAGGATAAAACTATTCTGTTTTCCTATTAATAAAAATACATCTTTCATATTTTTCATACTTAAATCATTACTTTGAACAAATATTTTACCACATATGTAATTACCATTAAAATTAAATTTGTTAGAATAATGTTAAATATTTAAAATACTTTAATGTTTCAAATATGCATTAACTATTAATATATAGTTTTTAACAAGAATTTTTAGTTTTAAAGTTCTTAAAATATATTTCTCTTTTCAAACATGAATAGGAGCTAAACTCATGGCCAGTTTCCAAATTGCTGTTTATTGAGGATTTAAGTTAACAAAAGGAGATGGGGTTGCCGTTCCCATTCTGAGTCATAGGACTTTACCTGTAGTATTGGTATAAATTTCATAGAATAATCATTCAGACTAAACAAAGGTAACCTAACAGAATACCTTGAGTCAGAACTACAATCCCGAACTGCACACCCCGTTGGGGACTAACTTGCCACAGGAACCATCAATGAGCACTGACCCCCGTTTGGTATGGCACCTTTCTCACTGAATACTTTTTGACTCAGGTGTACACGAATCCCTATATAAAGGCAGCCCATCAAGAACAAGACCAGAAACCACTCTTTCTTTATCCTGCTCTGCCAAAGGCACAGCAAAGCAGCAATTTTTAAAATCTATCATAATAAATCAGTTCTTAGAAATTACAACTGGTGTGGGCAAGCCAGGCTGCAATGACTCCATAGGCTGAACCACAGTATCAACTTTCATCAAATCAGTCAATATTCTCCATTTTCCTGACCTCCCTCCTGCAATAAATATTGGAGAATTCCAAGAACCATGAGATTCCTCTAAACATTCTGCTCCAAACTATTCCCAAATCAACCGAGTCAGAGCCTCAAACCTCTCTACAGATAAGGGCCACTGCTCAACTCAAAAAGGCCTGCCTGTAGTATTTCTAGTGGATGTCCCTGGAGCATCTCCTTACTTTATGCTTTAAGAGTTCCCTTATTAGGTCCCTGTTTGGGCACCAATTGCCGAGTCCGGCTCAAGCAACTGTCGAAACAGGGTAAGAAGTGGTAGTGGGAGATTGAGAAGAAACACAACTTAGAGTTTAAGACAAAGCATGAGCCAGGTAGTTCATTGCCTGACTGAACACAATAACCAAATAGAAACAGGAATATTTTCCCCATCTTATATTCACTGCAAAGCCTCCATAATGAATTTCCATTACTTAAGATTTAAAACATTATGGCCTTAAGGCTGAAACCAACAACAATGTTTTTGAATGAGCTCAAATAAGCTTACTAATTCAGATGTTTTAACAGGCACCCCAGTAGCTTTAACACACACACATACTCCTCCAGCTGCCTAATATGATTACCCGTTACCCTGATGATCCAAGGAAAATGCTTACTTTACCAATATGACTCGAGTCCTCTTCTATCGGCTGGACACACGTGCCTCTAATGAGACTTTTCCTTGGTTCCTTAATATTGATTTGGAGTCTTCTTCTTCGAGCCCCATGTTGGGCACCAAATGTTGCTTTCTGTAGAAACAGAGCTTGAAGGATATTAAGGAATGATGAGAAAGAAAGAAAGGAAGAAAGAAAGAAAGACAGACAGGCTCAGGGGGTCTGAAGCTTGAGTTTACTTCAGACAGACTTCAGACAACTTTATTCTCAGCCAGATCTTAGTTATATACCACAGGATGTCAATAGATATGCAGGCATTTCCTGAGGGAGCAAGATTCTTATCTCAGTGTTCTTCATACTTAACATAACTGTTTTGGGTAAACATTCTCTTCCTCCCAGACTGCTTTACATAACAATTGCCACAGTTTACCGCTGCCATCCCGAGGCCAGCAGCTTGCAACAAATTCTGTACATCTTGCTTTAAACTCTTGGCTTCTACATGCCCGTGCTTAAAATTATTCACTCACTTGTGAACAGTAGTGCTGAGGCTAAAATCTCACTTTACGAGAGGTCAAGATTCATAATCACCTGCTTAGATCTCAATAGTCAAAAGTTGAGCATACACTATAAACATATTGCAAAATTGGAATCACTTTATATTTCTAGCTTCTTCAAATACCTGGTCTAATGCACCAGGTACAACTTGTTTGAAGAGGTATTTTAAGAAGCCCTCTACTGAACCAATTGAAAAAATAAATAGCCAAATTTTAAAGTGGATATCAATTCACTTTTAAATTTATAAAGACCTCTTTTGAGCCCCAGCATATCAATCTTGGAGAATGTTCCATGAGCACTAGAAAAGAATGTATATCCTTGTGCCCCAATGACCTATATATGTCTGTTAGGTTCAGTTCATTTATCAAGTTGTATAAGTTCTCTATTTCCTTGTTGATCTTCTGTCTGTTTGTTCTGTCTATAGAGGAGAGTGGTTGTGGTAGTTAGATTCAGTTGTCAACTTGGCCAGGTGAATGCACCTTGTTCTGTTGCTGTGGACATGAGCCAATGGTACGTGAACCTCATCTGTTGTTGATTACATCTGCAGTCAGCTAGGAGGTGTGTCTGCTGCAATAGTGATGTTTGACTTAATTGGCTGGTGCTTAACTGAGGGAGCACAACGTAGCACAGCCCAAGCAGCTCAGCATACCTCATCTCAGCACTTGAAGCTCAGCCCAGGCCTTTGAAGATGCAGAAAGGAATCACATGGAGGAAAGTTGTTGGAACCCAGAGGCCTGGAGAGAAGGCCAGAAGAGATCCTCAGATGAAAGTTATCTACCTTTCCTCTGAAGAACTAATGAAGTAAATTCTGTGTTATTAAAAGCCAATCCATCTCTGGTGTGACACATTCTGGCAGCTAGAAAACTAGAACAGTGGTGTATTGAAGTCTCTTACTTTTATTGTTGATACATCTATTGCTCCCTTCAGTTTTGACAATGCCTGTCTCATGTACTTTGGAGCTCCTTGATTGGGAGCATATACATTTATGATGGTTACATATTCTTAGTGAATTGCCCTTTAATTAATATATAGTGTCTGTCCTTCTTTGTCTATTATGATGTCTTTACATTTAAAGCCCATTTTGTCTGATATTAGTACAGTTACTGCTGCTTTCTTTTGGTTACCACTTGCATGGAAAATCTTTTCCCATTCTTTCACTTTCAATCTATTTGTATCCCTGTGTCTGAGATGAGTGCCAGTAAGGGTAACTTAAAGGATAAAAAAAGAAAGTGGGAAAAGAATATATATATATATATGACAAATAAAATCCAAAAGATAAGATGGTGGCCTCAAGAAATGCCTTTTCAGTAAAAACTTTGACGTTAGCAGACTACACTTACCAATTAAAAGATACAGATTGGCAGAATGGATTAAGAAATATAATCCAGCTATGTGCTGCTTAGAAGAGATTCATCTGTGCCCTCCTCCAGACTTTCCTCTCCTGTCTTTTTTTTTTTTTTTTCAACTGACAAAACACCCTTTAGTATTTCCTGTAGGGCTAGTCCCTTGTTGACAAATTCTTTCAGGGTTTGTTGTCTTTGAAAATTTTAATCTCTCCCTCAGTTTTGGAGATCAATTTGCCTGGGTACAGAATTCTTGGCAGGAAGTCTTTCTCTTTCAGGATCTTAAATATATCATACCACTGCCTTCTTGCCTCCGTGTTGCCAGTTGAGTAGTCTGAACTCAGTCTTATATGGTTTCCCTTGTTTTCTTCTTGCCATTTTCAGAATTTTCTGCTTCTCTTCAATATTTGACAAACTGATTAGTATATGTCTTAGGGAAGGCCTATTTGGATTTATTCTATTTGAAATTCTTTGGGTTTCTTTGACTTGTATATTTATGTCCTTTATGAAGGTGGGATGCTTTCCCCATTATATCCTCAACTACTCTTCCTAGCCCTTTACTCCTCTCTTCTCTTTCTGGGACACCAATGATTCTTATATTTATGTGCTGTGTTTTATTCATCATTTCCCTGAGATCCAATTCAAATTTTTCCATCTTTTTTTCCATCTGCTGTTTTGAATGTTCAAAATCTATTATCCTGTCACAAGCTCGTGCTTTTGTATGTGGGCACCCAGCAGCCAGGGAGAATGTAGATGTGTGGGCGCCCAGGTCTGAGGGTAGTAATGCTGGTGTGCACTGGTCTAGGGTGTGGGGCCAATTGTGCTCATGTACCTAGGTATAGCAGTAGGTTGGCATTTTGCCTTCATGGGCTAGGGTTGGATGTGACCCGGCTGTGCAGGTCAGTGCTTTCTCAGAGCTGAGAAGTGGGACTGAGGTTCATGCACATGTGCAGGTCTAGGAGTGCCATAAACTGGTGTTCCCAGAGCTGAAGGATGTGACTGGGCACTGAGTGCATATATGGATCTAGAAGTGTCATAAACTGATGCACAGAGCTCAGGGGAGTTGACACTAAAGCGTATGTAGCCTGAGTATGGAGGTATGCACCCACAGCCTTTATGCACTGACAACAGTGTTCAGTGAGCTGGGAAGGGGAGGGAGTCCTTGGGAGGGTGCAGGAAAGTTGGGTTGGGCTGCACTTGGGGTGGGGGTGGGATGCATATGCACACAGGGGGTTGCTGGGGCAGGGGCATCTGGATGGCAGGGAGTAAGGGTGTGTGATGGGGTTTAGGCGCATGGGGTGTGGGGTAAGTTGCAGGTCATGGGGCTGTGCTGATGAGGATAGTGCATTCAAGGAAAATGGTTTGGCTTACTTCCTAGCTGTCTCCCCATCTACGCACTCCTGTGAACTCCATACTTCTGCATTAGGCTCCAGTTTTCTGCCTTTCAGTTCCTCAGCCCTTGCAACCAGGGCACTCTATGTGGTGCCAAAGGCTCTCCAAGGTCAGTTACACTCTTGAATCACCGTTTGAGTGACCCTCCTGGCCCTTCTCTAACTTTTACTTGGAGCAGGACTGAACTCAACCTACCCTATTAGGACATCTTCCCAGAACTCCTCTTCCTTGTCTTTTTTTAATTGCTTTACATTTAAAGTCTAATTTGTCTGTTATTGGTATAGCTATTTCTGCTCTTTTCTGGTTGCTATTTTTTAATATGAAATATCTTTTTCCAAATTTTCAATTTCAACCTGTTTTTGTCCTTGGGTCTTGAGTCTCTTCTTGACATCATTTAGACTGATTCGGTTTTTTATCCATTCTGCTAATCTACATCTTTCGACTGGGGAGTTTAATCTATTAACATTTAATGTTATTACTTTACAGGCATTTAACCATTCTGTGTTTTGGAATCTATCTTATTTTGTTTTTATTTTTTTCTCTCTCTTTTTTTACCCTATTAATTATCCATACTTCCAATCTTCACTTCTACACTATTCTCCAAACTTCTTTGTCCTGTCTTTTCTTGTCTGCCTCTAGTTTCCTCTAGTATATCCCTCAAAGGAGGGCTCTTGTTCATGAATTCTCCCAGTGACTATTTATCTGTAGATATTTTAAACTCTCCCTGATTTTTGAAGGACTTTTTTGTCAGATATAGAATTCTTGTTTGGCAGTTTTTCTTGTTCAGTATCTTAAATATGTCAAACCACTTCCTTCTTCCCGTGGTTTCCACTGAGAGATCCACACTTAACCTTATTGAGTTTCCCTTGAATGTGATTGATTGCTTTTCTCTTGCTGTTTTCAGAATTCTCTCTTTGTCTTTGACATTATCATTCTAATTGGTGAGCACTGGACTAGACCTATTTGGGTATAATCAGTTTCTGGTATGCTGTGTTTCTTGGATCAGTAATTTTATGTCTTTCATGAGAGTTGGAAAATTTTCAGTGATTATTTCTATCATTATTCTTTCTGCCACTTTTCTTTTCTCTTCTCCTTCTGGAACACCTATAACACCTATATTCATACACTTCAGGCTGCCCTTCAATTCCATGAGTACTTGCATATTATTCTCTGTATATAATGCAGCATTTTTAGGTCATTCTCCAGTCTGTAGCTTACTCCAGAATTATGAAAAATTCAGAATTGTCCTTTTTAATTACTGAATCTCTGGGGAGCTGTTTACATTACCACTATATATATAGAAAATCCACAAAAAATATATGGCAAAGCTACTAGAGCTAATAAACATGTACAGCAAAGTGGCAGGATACAAGATCAACATGGTAAAATCAATTGTGCTTCTACAAACCAGCAATGTACAATCTGGGAAGAAATCAAGCAAAAAATTACATTTATAATAGCAACCAAAAGAATAAATTATTAGGAATAAATTTAACCGAGTGTTCTAGTTTGCTAGCTGCCAGAATGCAATATACCAGAAACAGAATGGCTTTTAAAAAGGGGAATTTAATAAGTTGCTAGTTTACAGTTGTGAGACTGAGAAAATGTCCCAATTAAAATAAGTCTATAGAAATGTCCAATCAAAGGCATCCAGAGAAAGATACTTGGTTCAAGAAGGCTGATGAAGTTCAGGGTTTCTCTCTCAAGTGGAAGGGCACATGGTAAACACAGAGTTTCTCTCTCATCTGGAAAGGCACATGGCAGAAATGGTCAGGGTTCCTCTCTTATCTGGAAGGACACATGGCAAACACAATGTTGTCTACTAGCTACTTCTCCTGACATCCTGTTTCATGAAAGCATTTTCCTTCCTCTCCAAAGGTCACTGGCTTGTGGATTCTACTTTTGATGGGTATCTTGTTCTACACTGCTCTCTCTGAATCTCTCATTCTCCAAAATGTTTCCTCTTTTATAGGACTTCAGAAACCAATCGAGACCCACCTGAATGGGTGGAGACATGTCATCACCTAATCCAGTTTAACAACCACTCTCAATTACATCACATCTCCAGGGAGATGATCTAATTACAGTTTCAAACATACAATGCTGAATAGGGATTAGAAGAAATGGTTGCCTTTACAAAATGAGATTAGGGTTAAAACATGGCTTTTCTGGGGTACATACATCATTTCAAACCAGCACACCAAGGATATAAAAGACTGATATACAGAAAACCACAAAACAGTGCTAAAAGAAATCAAGGAGGATCTAAATCTAGGGGAAAATGTTCTGTGTTCATGGACCAGAAAACTAAAACAGTGAAGATGTCTATTCTCCCCAAACTGAAAATGCTAAGCAATTTTGCTGAAATAGAAAAAAACAGTATTCAAATTTATTGGAAGGTCATGTTGCCCCAAATACCCAAAAATATCTTAAGAAATAAAAATGACTTTAAAACATATTGCATAGCTACAGTGGTCAAAAGTGTACTGGCATTAAGATAGAAGCACTGACCAATGAAATTGAATAGAGTGTGAAGAGGTGGGTCCTCTCATCTATGGCCAATTGATCTTTGATAAAGTGGTCAAGTCAACTCAACTGGGACAGAGCAGCCTCTTCATCAAATGGTGCTTTGAAAACTGGATATCTTTATATCCAAAAGTATGAAATAAGACCCTCTTATACAAAAATTAACTCAAAATGGATCAAAGACCTAAACATTAGAGCTAAGACCAAAAAAGCATTTAGAAGAAAATGCAGGGAAGTAGCTTAAGAATCTTATGATATGAGGTGAATTCGTAGACCTTACACCTAAAGTGCAAGCAATGAAAGAAGAAAGATAAATGGGAATTTTTAAAAATTAAACACTTTTATACATCAAAAGACTTTGCCATAAAAGTAAAAAGGCAACCTATGCAATGGAAGACAGTGTTTGGAAAGAACGTATGATATAAGAGTTTAATATCCAGAATATATTAAGAAATCCTACAACTCAATAACAAAAAAAAAATGACCCAATTAAAGAATGGGCAAAATCATGGACAGACATTTTTCCGAAGAGGAAATACAAATGACTCAAAAACATACAAAAACATTCTCAACCTCATTTGTGACTAGGGAAATGCAAATCAAAACCACAATGAGATATCATCTCATGCCTACAATAATGACCACTATCAAATAAACAGAAAACTACAAGTGCTGGAGAGGATGTGGAGAAAGAGGCACACTTATTCACTGTTGGTGGGAGTGTAGAATGCTGCAACCACTGTGGAAGGCAGTTTGGCATTTCCTCAGGAAGCTAAGTATAGAATTGCACATGATCTAGCAATCCCATTGCTAGGTATGTATTTGGAGAGACTGAAAACAGGGACATGAATGGACGTTTGCACACCAATGTTTTTAGCAGCATTATTCATGATTGGCAAGCTGCAATATCCATTAGTGGATGAGGATATAAACAAACTGTGATATATTCATACAATGGGATATTACACAGCAGTTAGAATAAAGTCATGAAACATGCAACAACATGGATGAAACTTAAGGGCATTATGTTGAGCAAAGTAAGTCAGAAACAAATGGAGAACTACTGTTAGTCTCACAAATATGTATCAAGTTTAATGAACAAATTCTGGGAGTTAAATTCTGAGAAGAGATAGAAAGAGGGTAGAGTTTGTGCACTTGCTCCTAAAGGAATACAGAATGTTCAACAGGGTCGATTGTAAAGAGCCAGAAATGGGTAGCACAATACTATGTGATGGTTGTTCAGTATTGTAAGTATATTGAATGAAGCTGAGTGTGAATATGTTTGAAAGAGGAAGGCTAGTGGCATGTATAACAGTACATGAAAAGACAGAGTATAAAACTAGGACTTTATAACATAGATGAACCTAGAGTGGACAATGATTTGGTAATTAAATGTACAAGCATAAGAAAGTTTTAACTTGAGAAAGAACAATTGAAAGTTACCATATTAAGGTGTTAAAACTATTCAAGTTTTAACACCTCAAAATGGGGATGGAATCAGAAAAAATGCAGTTAATGCAAAATAGGGTCTAAGGGTAATTGTAACATTGTAGTGTTCTTTCATTATTTGTAACAAAGGTACTATACCAAAGCTAAATATCAACAATGAGTGTGTTGTAACAGAAGGTTATAGGATTCTCATTTTTATTATTTCTCCTTATTCCTTTTCTCTTCTCCTCTTCTTTTTGTGAAAAAAAAATGGAAATAGTCATATATATATTGTGGTGGTGAATGCATAACTATGTGATTATACCGTAGGGGTAACTATATAATTATAACATAAGGAAGTAGAATGGTGCAGCCCCTATGGAGAGCAGTGTGGTGGCCTCATAGAAGACTAAATATAGGGTTCACACATGATACTGCAACACCATTAGTAGACAAAGATTTGGAAAAACTGAAAGCAGGGACACGAATAGGCATTTGCATACTGGTGTTTATGGCAGCAATTTTCATGATTTGCAAAGGATGGGAATGGCCTAGAATACATTGAGAGATGAATGTAAGGGTGAAACTTGGTGCATAATTATGACAGAATAATGAGGCAACAGGAAGAAATAAAGTCATATAACATACAGCTAGGGGAATGAACCTTGAGGATGTTACATTGAATGAAATAAGCCAGAAAAAAAGTGCAAATAATGTATGGTCTCATGAATAAAAACTAACTATAATGAGAAAATGCTGAGAATTTAATTTGAGTGCAGATAGAAAATGGACAGAGATTGGGCAATTAATGATTAAGGTGTACAGAATGTTCAAGTAAGGCTCATTGTAAAGTTTTGTAGATTGTAAGCCCTTACTGCAGTCACATCTATTCCTGAATTTTAACTGTTATCTCTAAATTCTGAGGTGCTGTAGTCTTTGTGTATAGTCTGGTAGTTCCATGGAACAATGGGTATCTGTGGAACACCTGAGATTTTGAATTAGAGTTCTGCAGCTCTGAAAGTTGGCATTACTCCAAACAACAACTGCTAAAGAAGGTTAAAAAGAGATCAGACTCCAACTGGAGATTGTACGTAATGGACCTGGATTTAGGTAAATCACAATATAGGATAAAGGATGATATCATCTGTATTTTAAATCTTAACCTCTGTGGGAGACCAAAGGAAGAGATTTTTATTTGGTCCAAAATTTAAATTTTCTGTAACACACTATCTAATATAACCTGCCAAGTCAGGTTATATAAACAACCTAATTGCAAGCAATCTAAAGTAAGAAATGAGATTTTTTTATTATGTATTGTTTAATGTAATACCCAGATACATTCCAGAGTATTTTGGGCAGAAAATAAAAAGTATATGCAAATTCTTGTGGATCTATTAAACTTCCCCAACTGGGAGTATCTTGATATTCTCCCTGGCATTAATGACTCCTAATTTAATAAGCCATGCTCTATATCTCAAGGCTTACCTTTACAAAACTTATCTCTGCAATAGTGAAGCTAGGCCTGCATGTAATTATGCCTAAGAGTCATCCTGAGAGAGCCTCTTTTGTTGCTCAGATGTGGCCTCTCTCATTAAGCCAGTTCTCCAAATAAACTTACTGTCATCCCCCCTATGTGGGACATGACTCCAAGGATTGGCAATCTTCCTCACAAAATGGAACATGATTCTCAGAAATGATCCTGGGCCTGGCATCATGGTATTGAGGCTCAAAAGGGGGGAAAGAAATGGAATAAAATAAGATTTCAGTGGCTAAGAGATTTCAAAGAGTAAAGGTCTTTCCAGAAGTTATTCTTATACAAGCTTTAGCCCAATATTTTAAACTATCACAGTATGCCATGTCCCAACCAACAGTTTTCCTGAAAATCCTAGGGAGTGCCCTGGGCAGTAACTAAGTCTCTATAAAGCTTTTTCTTAATTAGTTTATTTTCTCAGATCATCAATGCTTCTAGATTAATCATAGGCCAGATAGATCCTGGAATTCAGAGGTACCAGTTTCTCTAAGAACTGGATTCATTCCTCTACCCCGATGGGAAACACCCCTTTAGGACATGAAGAAGTCAAAATAGTCATTGCCAAGATAGTCCTGAATATTGAGAGAAAGATCAAATGAAAGGAAGTAGGTGTGATTGAGAAATTAGGATTTAACAAATGACTATGACTACTAGCTCATTATCTAGATATTTCTATAGATATTTCTTTTTAGAGTTTAGTGTTTTAAAATAGCCAGAAGAAAAGACCTGAAGTTGTTAAACTGTAATCCACTGGTTATGCTATTTGATAATGACATTATAACTATATTGCAAAAAGTTCTATTACCTATGTTTTATGCATCTACTTAAGGCTGTTTTGTTTTGTTCCACTGATATAGAGATACATTCTATACTGTGAATACTACACTGTTTTAGTTAACCTACTTCTATTGTAAGTCTTGAAGTTTAATAGATTACAGTATCAGTGAAATAAGAGGGAGGGGTAAAAGTTTTGGGATGTTTGGGTTTTTTCCATTAAATATCATTATCTGGAGTAATGTAAATGTTCTAAAATGATCATACTGATGAATACACAGCTATGCGATGATACTGTGAATCATTGAATACTTTGAATGGATTGTATGTTGTGTGTAGGTATCTCAATAAAAATACATAAATATATAAAAACCAATTGATCATCTATATTTTACATTTACTTCTGGGCTCTGTAATTTGTTTTATCAATCTATATCTTACTTTGTAAATATCACACTGTCTTTTTTATTCATTAGAAAAGTTGTAGGTTAACAAAACAATCACACATAAAATAACAGAATTCCAATATTCTATTTTATTTTTAACAGCATTGTGCTAATTATTGTGACATTGTCTTGGTTTGTTATACTTTGCTACCTGCCAGAACACAATATATTAGAAACAAAATGGCTTTTGAAAAGGGGAATTTGATAAGTTGCTAGTTTACACTTCTAAGGCTGTGAAATTGTCCAAATTAAAACAAATCTACAGAAATGTCCAATCAAAGGTATCCACAGAAAGATACCTTGGTTCAAGAAAGCTGATGACATTCACTATTTCTCTCTCAGCTGGAAGGGTACATGGCACACGCGGTGGTGTCTGCTAGCTTTCTTTCCAGGCCTCTTGCTTCATGAACTCCCTAAGATGCATTTTTCTTCTTCATCTCCAAAGGTCGTTGACTGGTGAACTATGTGGTTCTCTCATTGTTCTGTCGTGGTTCTGAGGCTCTCTCCTGGCTCTCAAAAGGGAAATCTCTCCAAAATATCTCCTTTTTTATAGGATGCCAGTAAACTAATCAAGACCTACATAGAATGGCTGGAGGCATGTCTCCATCTAGTCAAGTGTAATCGAGTCATGTCTCCATGGAGATAACCTAATCAAGTTTCCAACCTATAGAACTGAATAGGGATTAGAAAAACCATTGCTCTGACAAGATTGATTGGGAATAAAACATGACTCTTTAGGGTACATATTCCTTTCAAACAGGCATACACACTGTCTTTTTATTTATTAGAGAAGTTGTAGGTTATCAGAACAATCATACATAAAATAACAGAATTCCCATATTCTATTTTATTTTTAACAACATTGGGTTAATTATTGTAGCATTGTCTTGGTTTAGCAGAGATTCTATGACAAATACCAGAAAATAGTTAACTTAAACAACAATAATTCATTTGCTCAAAATTTCGAGACCAGACATCCAAAATCAAGGTGTCATCAGGTCATGCATTCTCTGAAATCTGTAGTGTATTGTGCATGACCTGTGGCAACCAATCTTTGCCTCTGTCACATACCAATCTGTTTCCTTTTGTGGCTTGTACTTCTGTGTCCAAATTTCTTTTCCTTGTGATAACTGTAGGATTTAGGCCTTCCCAGATACAATTTGCCCTCATCTAAAGAAGATCTTTGAAGATTTTATCTATAAATGAGCCCACACCACTAAAGCAGTGATTAGGATTTGAATGCATCTTTGTTAGGGATATTATTCCCACAAGCATTATAGTAAGTCTTATATTCAGGTAGTGTAATTCCTTCCACTTCATTCATTTGCATAATAGCTGTAGGTAATTGTGCTGGTTTAAAAGGATGTATGCACACTAGAAAAGCCATGTTTTAATCAAATTCCCATTTCATAAAGGTAGAATAATTTCTGTTCAATACTGTATGTTTGAAACTGTAATCAGATCATCTCCCCGGATCTTGTGATTTACTCAAGAGTGGTTGTTAGACTGGATTAGGTGACAACATGTCTCCACCCATTTGAGTGGGTCTTGATTGGTTTCCTGGAGTCCTATAAAAGAGGAAACATTTTGAAGAATGAGAGATTCTGAGAGAAAGCAAAGAATGCTGCAGCACCACGAAGCAGAGAGTCCACAGCCAGTGACCTTTGGAGATAAAGAAGGAAAATGCCTCCCAGGGAGCTTCATGAAACCAGAAGCCAGGAGAGAAAACTAGCAGATGATGCCTTGTTCACCATGTGTCTTTTCCAGCTGAGAGACAAGCCCTGACTGTGTTCACCATGTAACTTCTCACTTGAGAGAGAAACCCTGAACTTCATCGGCCTTCTTGAACCAAGGTATCTTTCCCTGGATGGATACCTTTGATTGGACATTTCTATAGACTTGAGCAACTTATTAAATTCCCCTTTTTAAAAGCCATTCCATTTCTGGTATATTGTATTCTGACAGCTAGTAAACTAGAACAGTATTCTTGTTCTTTGACTTTTGATGGAAAGTTGAGAATCAACTTTCTGATTCCATGTATTTACATGGCAAGTGTACCTCAGTTTGGAAATGATTGGCATATTAAACATCATGAATATTTCAACCCACAAATATGCATAGTCTCTTTTTCCATTTATATAAGTCTTCTTTGGCTCTCTCATTAATATTTCACATGCGACATTGTACTAGTATTCCTCATATTTTATAATATATATATGTTATTTAATGTTTTAGGTGATATAAAAGGAACTGTTTTGTTAAAATTTTGATTCCCATTTATTCACGGCAAATATATAGGAATAATATTTGCCTTATATTTTGAAATGTTGCTGAACTCACTTATCAATTCTAGTAGAATTTTTTTTTTAGATTTGTTGTTATTTTTTTGTAGGTAATAATGCCATTTCCTAATAGAGATCATCTTACTTCTTCTTTTCCAATGTGAATGCCATTTATTTCTTTTTTCTTGCCTTAATATACTGCCTGGGATCTAGAGTATAGTGTTAAAGAGATATATTAGGAACATAAATCCTTGCTTTGCATCTGCATTTCGGGGTGAAGAATTCATATTTTCACATTTGTGAAGTTTCTGGTAAATTTTTTGTAGATACAATTCATCAGGCTGAAAAAGTTCCATTCTGTTTTTATATAAGTATACCTAAATACCAACCTATCCATATCTATCTATCATCATGAATGAAAACCTAATTTTATTAAATATGTTTTGTGTGTTTATCTGATGATCACATAGTAATATTTCTTTACGTTGTTGATAAAGTAAATAACACTGATAGATATTCAGAAATAAAACCAATCTTACATTCCCAAGAAAAATCTTACTTGTGGTGTTTATATAAAACTTAACCAAGGGTATTTATACTTACAGCTTAGTTTCAAAAATGTCTAGGGTAAAGAAAAAAAACACTGAAAGTTCTCTAGAAAGTGATAGAACTGTGCTTTCACAAATTATTCTAGAAGCTGTAGATGGCTAAATTAAGTTGAATATGTGGAATATTCTACAATGATTGTTGGAAGCCACTTACAGTAATACAGATCAATTAAAAACAAAAAAAGAAAAGAAATCCTCCTAAATAATGTAGTGAATTGTTGTGAGAATAATTAACAGTGTTGAATGGTGTGTGCATGTGGTGGAAAGGGGAAGTTTAGAGTCTTGTATGTCACCAGAAAGTTAAAGGTTAAAATGTGTGAATGTAAAACTCAGGATTCTTGTGGTGGATAATGACTGTGATTAAAAGTACAAATATAAAAATGTTCTTCCATGGGAAAAAAAACAAACTAACAAGTTCTTAAATTTGGTGGTGGCTGTAGGAAAGATGGAGGATGTGTGGTGCTAGACTGTATTGCTTAGCATGTGAGGAATGTGGAAAAGATCCTGTGAGTTCTCATCCATAGAACAGTTAATTTCCAGAAATATTTATTGAGTATCTGATATTTGTTGACCCTGTCTAAACTTAGCACTACAAGCAAAATAGTAAAACAAGATAGATGCTGCCTCTGGCCTTACAAAGAAAATGAATAATGTCTAATAAGTGTTATGAGAGAGCATCTTACTGGAAGCTGTGAGAACATAAATCATGAAAGCTGACATTTTTGGACTATCTACCTTTTGCAGAGAACTGTTCTAAGCACTTGAGTTATATTAGCTCAAGTAAAGTAACAGTCACAGCAGATCAATGAGAGAGGTGCTACTATTTCCAACCTTATCTGACAAACTCTGTAAGGCAGACAGACTTGCAGTAAGTTGCCCAAGGTGTTAGAGTCAGGAATTATGCTGGTAAGAGTTAACCAAATGCCATCTAATTCCAAAGGCAAAATTCTTAACTATGGTGATGAGAAGAAATTGGTGAACTCAGTTACTGAAATGTTTCATTTAAGAATACATTAAGGATATTAACATAGAAATTTGCTGTAGTTGTTTAGAAGCGAAGACTTTAGAGAAAGAGAAGGCATTAAATATTCTTTTAGAAACTTCTTAGAAGAGACATTTGATGTCAGCTGTAGTAATCCTCAACAATTTTCAAATATAGAAATTTAGAAGTCTAGAGTCAAAACACTTGCAGCAAAATCTACAGTAGAATAAGGGAAGAAAGATATAAAAACAATATAGTAGGTAGATTTTTCTTCAGAGTAGAAGTCATCAGGGAGATGGTACTTTTTATTTCTGCAATGGTGGATGTAAAATCCCAAGAGATAAGTGAAAACTTGAGGAAAATATTTGTCTGAAAAGCTAAAGACATATGTAGTCCCAAGTGTAAATCCATTCTCCTCACTTCCCTATTAATACAGACTCTGTCCCCTAGGGAAAATACTGAGCAAACTTCTAACCTCTTTATAACCAAGTCCATTGCATCATTAAACTCATGTTAAGTCTTCCAAGCTTATCAAGTAACAAATGTGGTAATAATAAAGAGGGTTTTGTTTTCTACTGCTAAAGAGGATTCATAGTTAAAATCAGAAATTATGCTCTGTAGCTCAGAATGATTTCCAGGGCATATTGAAACTAAAATCTGGTCTGTATCCTCTTAGATACAAAGGAAACAAAATCACTGAGGTAAAAATTGCCTTTCAAGGACCTTGGGGGTAAATAAGAGCAATCAGGAAACTCAGAGGATTTCTGGCCTAAAGAGGGTGAGTTCCTAAATTCCACTCATATTATGTCCTCCATATTTAAAGATCAAAGTCTAGGGATTAAGCCGTGTGTCCTTCTCTGACATTTTGTGCAGTCTTGTCACTCTGATGAATTAGGTGGAAGAATCTGTTTGATGGGCAACTGGGAATGTTCTGAGTCAATAGGAGCCTCAGGCTTCCCTTCCTCTATCTCAGGGTGTAAATTCCCTGTCCATGGAGGGACTCACCTTTGTAGGCTTACGGTTTTTATTCTCTGACATGGGGCAGCTGCTGAACCTCTCCTTGGCTCTGGTCCCTTAATTTTAATCTCAAAACAGTGTTCATAGTTCCCATCCCACCAGGGTCTAAGTGCATTAGAGGTCAGCTCCAGGTAGCTCAGTCCTCTGTCTCCAGTTTTACTAATGAGGGGAGGGCTCAGGTGAATGATGAAATGATGAGATGAGAGAGAAAACTCGGTCTTGGTCCGTTCTCCCTTCTCCCTCGGTTTTCCAACTTTCATATTTTCTATGGCAGCAGTGTCTATCATGCTGTAGACTATATTGGCAGTGCTTTTGGTTACATTTAGTTTAGGGCTCTATTAAGAAGCCAATGTCATTCATTATGATGATAGTGTTAAAGGCTGATTATCTGAGTTCATAGTGGCTTAGTCTCAGACATTCCCGCTGCAGAGCCCACTCCTATGGGAAGATATTTTGAGAAAAACTGGATAGTCTCTATAGTAACCCTTTTCTTGTGTTCACAGATCCCCAGGCTAGAATGGATACTGGAAATAGCTCTTTCATGTTAGAATTCATTCTGGTGGGACTTACAGACAACCCATATCTCCAACTCCCTCTGTTTTTCCTATTTCTAGTCTTGTATATGGTCACCATGTTGGGAAACTTGGGCTTGATAACTCTAATTGGGCTGAATTCCCACCTTCACACCCCCATGTACTTTTTCCTCATAAACTTGTCTTTCATAGACCTCTGTTATTCTTCTGTTATTACTCCTAAAATGCTGATCAACTTCATATCAAGGAAGAATCTTATCTCCTATATTTCATGCATGATACAGCTCTTCTTTTTCTGTTTTGTTGGTATTTCTGAGTGCTATATGCTGACATCTATGGCCTATGATCGCTATGTGGCCATCTGTAATCCACTCTTGTATAACATTGCCATGTCCCCTAAAGTGTGGGTCAACCTTATTTTTGGCTCATACTTGATGGCATTTTCTAGTGCTATGGCCCACACTGCAAATGTGCTGAGACTGACCTTCTGTGATGCCAGCACCATCAACCATTATTTCTGTGATGTCCTCCCTGTGCTCCAGCTCTCCTGCACAAGGACCATTGTCAATGAGCTGGTGGTGTTCATTGTGTCTGGTATCAGCATCATCATGCCCAGTCTCACCATCTTTATCTCATATGGTTTCATTATCTGCAGCATCCTCCACATCAATTCTACTGAGGGCAAGTCCAAAGCCTTCAGCACCTGCAGTTCCCACATAATGGCTGTATCTCTGTTCTTTGGATCCTGTGCATTTATGTATCTCCAACCATCTTCTGCCAGGTCTATGAATGAAGGAAAAATCTCTTCTGTGTTTTACACCATTGTGGTTCCCATGATGAACCCTTTAATCTATAGTTTGGGGAATAAAGATGTAATGCTTGCCATGAGAAGAACCCTGAAAAGAACAATGTTTTAATCAGAATCTGTTTCTTTTGGTCTAGGTAGTTTCAGGACATGGAGATGCTGTGTCTATAACTACAACATTTTTTTTTTGGTTGTAGCCTTCCTATCCTATTTCTTTCTTACCATGTTGAAGGAAACTTATTTCCTATTTTATGCATAGTTCTTCCTCCTTTCCTCAATATTTATACACTTTTCTTCTCCTTCTCACCTTTTTTCTTATTTAAGCATAACATCAAGGAAGAAATTCATTATGTCTTTTTTCTCCTTGTCAGTTTGAACTTTCTACTTTCTCCTTGAAAAAGAGGAATGATTCTGCAAATTATCAAAATAAAGTATCTCTAGAGTAACACTTTGTCATTGGAAGGTAGAGCTAGGACACATATGTAAGTTGTAATGTGCCAATGGAAGAATGAGTCAATTTAATTCAATTTAATTCTATTCCTTTCTTTCCTTCCTTTATGGGCAGAAGTAGGTCTCATACGAATGCCAGTATTCCATCTAGTTAGAAGGTTCCATAATGCCGTCAACTATATCCCATTTAGAAGGCATATATGCCGTGAACTAATCTTCTACTACCTAGAGATTTCTTATGTGTCTTTTAACACCCAAACAAGTATATAGCAGTTGATTATTATGTAATTATGCAATTATGTAGTAGTCTTCTGCCGAACAAAGGAGTAATTATTGTGAGTATTGCTGGGAGAGGAAACTGGAGTCCAGGGAGTTAATGAGCTAAAGCTTCTCAAATGAACAGCATGGACCTAGACCTCCACATCTTAAGGTTATTGCTCTTTGTAGTATACTTTACTTCCATTTTATTTTATTACTTTTATTTCAATAAAATGCAAATGTAAAAACATTTCAATGTTTTGAAAGTTGTTCTTTCATCCAGGAGGACAGATGAATTTTTCTCAAGGTGGGTTTTGCTTATTTGTTTGTTTGGGGAAATCCTATGACGGGCTATTTTCATTGTTATCATTGCAAGACGATTGAATTAATGTAAAACTGCCTTTCTATGAAATAAAATGCGTACAATAAATTTGGAACATTTGTACGTGCTTGTGATTCAAAAACACTTGCAGTGGAGAGAGAGGAGACTAGTGGTATGTCATTAAGATAAGGCTAACAGAGACGTATGATCAGTAATAATAAGTTGCTCAGTGGGGAAAAGCAAATGAGGGTTTATAGATGGCATTTCCATCTGAGTCTGTGTCATATATTATAGAATTCTGTAATTATCTTTATTTGTCCTTCAAGCTTGTGGAAACTGTGGTGTACAATACCCATGTATTAGTAGTCTTCTGTAGAATAAAGGAGGATATAGTTTGTCCACATATTTGTAGAATCAGGTAGAGAGAGGACAGCATCTTTAGGAGATAAAATAGTGAGTCATAAGTGAAACTCAGGAATTTAGAAAATGAAATCCCTTACTCACCCCTTTTCTCTCTCTTCTGGATGTCCCTTAAAATATTATTTGTTCCCAGGGTTTCTTTTGTGGGATTGGGACTTAAGTTATTTGCTTAAAGAAAGATTGAACCAGAGGGCTGGATGACCTAGGCAACAATTTCATCATACTTGTTTATGTCCCCCCTAAGGATTTTAAGGTTTTTTTGTTTTTGTTTTTGTTTTCTTATATGCTATATGGCCAGGGACACATTTCATTCTTTTTCCGTGTGAATATCCTCTTATTATAGTGCCATTTGTTGAAATTTTTTTGTTTCTTTGGTTTTTCATTTGTTTGCTTGTTTGTTTGGGAAGTACATGGGCTGGGAATTGAACTCAGTTCTCCTGCATGGCAGGCGAGAATTCTACCACTGATCTAGTCTTATACCCCTGAGATTTTAAATTTTAAAAACCTCAAATTGCAGTTGTGAGAGCAATTATAATTTGACAGAAACATCTGGTGAATAAATACAATTGTGATAATGTCTTTTCTGGAATAAGATGTTGGGTTATTTTTCTTTTGAAGAAACTGGCACAAAAAAGATGACTACTGGGAAAATCCTTAATCTGGAGTTCAAGTTACAATTTAAACATTTCGTAATGTTTACTTCACTATTTTTCTCATCTCCACTCAACAGGTAGGTACTTTGAAATTTAGCATAGCTGGTTTGTTTGTTTGTTTTTAGAGAGTTAGCATTGTTAAATCCATCACTAAGGCTTCAATGGCCACTCACACTGTGTTCCCTAACTTCAATGTCAACCTGCCTGATTTTCACTTACTTGCATTTATAGAAAAGAATTCACCAAGACTGGAATTTTCTTTTTATTTATTATTTTCCTTTCTATCCCTTTTGATAAAATTGTTTACCTATTGAAAAAAAAGTATCTCTAAACAAAAAACATATTGCTCATTAAGGTAGATGAATAATTATAACCCTTGTTTTAGTTTAACCAATGTTTTACTCGTTTACATCAATACTTGTTGTGGACTGAACATATATATTAAGGTTAATTAACTATGCTCCTAGAAACATTTTGTGAACATGCCTAATCTCTGTTTCACCAATAATATGATAGACATCTTTAGAATGGAAGCTATATTTTTAATTCTACAATGCTTTGTTGCTGTTTGTACAAATTTAGAATACTGGGTGGACAAGAAATGCTTGTTTTTATTGGATAATCTTATTTCAATAGCAATAATAAAATATTAGTGTAACTAATAGTAAGGTTTCTCTGAGGAGAAATTATATGTATCTCATGATCCCAATAAGTACAATAAAATTGCAATATAAAAATAGTGACGTTAAAATTTTGAAATAGAGCATAGAGTTCTTACGGTGAATTTTGTTGTCATTGAGACAAAAACAATGCACATTAAGTTAGATGAAACGTATTGGTTATTGTTTTTCTTTTAAACGAGATTTATCATGAACTGAAGGCATATATTAATGATAATAAGCTATGTTCCTAGGAACATTTTATGAATTTAAACTTTGTATCAACAGTAAGTCAATAAGTATCTATATGGTAAAGGCTATATTTCTTTTATTTCTCTGATGGTTTTTGTGGTTTGTATATTTAGAATGTCAGAGATACTGTATGGATAAGACATATTTGTTGAATTGGATTATCTTGTTTCAACAAAAATAAAAAGATTTATAATCATAAATAATAAGTAATAAAATATAATAACTATATCAATAATGAATAAAACAAGTCATTTTGGAGGTTAGTATTTTTACTGTCCAATAGGTCACCAAAACATAACCATTTTTTATTTTCATTTTTAATATTTTACTTTACAACATTATTGCAAAAATTGCTTACAGAAGTCCTCTTTATCCTTCATCCAACTTTGAAATTAATGTCCTACCTAACCTCAGTGCACTTTTCAAAACCAAAAACCTAATATTGCTTATAAGACCTTATTCAAATATGACTGATTGTCCCAATTATGTTGTTTTAATGTTTTTAATTATATTTTTTATTTTTTAACCCGTAATGCAAAACAGGATCACATACAAATTTATTTGTTATGAATTCTGTTTTTTCCAATTTGGGACAGTTTTTCTGTCTTCTTTGTCTTGCATGGAATGCAGTCTCTTAAAGAATACTAACCAATAATTTTGTAAAATGTTCCTCAGTTTGTATTTGTCTTAAGTTTCCTTTTTGGACCCAGACCAAGTTCATGCAGAGCACAGACTGATGCTGCCAGGAGTCTGAAAGACACACCGGGAACAGAACTAGACATAGATTTATTGGGACTTATGCACAGGAGAGATTCTCTGGTGTTGACCAATCTGAGGTTTAACACTCTGCAGGAATAGGAGTGTGGAGTGGGGGATGCTAAATGTGATTTCAGAACAAAGACATCCATGCAGTATGAGGACACTGGGTTTCTATTATAATCATTAAAGGAGCCTAAAACTTAGCTTTACTAAGGTTAGTGTTTAAGAATAAGATAAATTCAATGCCATTTTTACCTCATGGTTACATTTTTCCCCCTCCAGGGAGATTGATTACTTTCTTGACCTCTGTCTTTGGCTAAGCCAGGTCTATTACTGGCTCTTTAGTAAGGAGTCCAGACCCTAAGCCACCACATTTCCTCATAATTAATTTTCAGTCTATGCATTTTTTGCAAGAATTTCAAAGAAGTGACATTGTGGCCTTCTTAGTCATACTATAATTCTTATAATAATAATATTAATGTTCCCAAATAATGTTAACTTTTATCATTTGCTTATGTTGACATGGTCAGGGTTCTCCACAGTGAAATTATTTTTACCTTGTAACTAAAATTAACTTTTAGGATATATTTTTAAGACCAGACACATCTTGTTTCTCATTATTATCACATGTTAATTTTAGCATCCACGTATGATTCATACCTGAAAGAATTATTACTTAGGTGCTTTATCAAATAATTTATTTTTAATTGTCACCATTCATTCTACAAATATTAATTGAAATTCCACTATAAGGAAGTCTTTCCCTTCTCCTATATCTATCTATCTATCTATCATCTCTTATTATTTATTCATTAATTAATTTTCAAAATATATGTATGGTCTTATGGATAATTATTTCATATTATGGGTTATAACCCATTGTCATCATTATTTCTTTTATTCCTCAAATGCTTTCACAATTGGCCACTAGGAGACCCTTCAGGCTTGATCCTTTCTAACCATGTGTCCTAAATGTTGAGTACTTCCTTACTTTCTGTCACCACAAGTTATTCCCATCTCATTTTTGCCATGAATTCAGTCATTTCTTTAAGCACAACTGGGTCTTTCTACTTGAAAATGTTACTTGGAAGCCATGATCTGAAAAGCATGTAGATTTATTGCTTTTAAGTGGTATCTCTCCTAGGATCTCAGCAAATAGATCAAGGAATGCATATTTATGTAAATATATGTTAAAATTTGTTTATCTTGATAGTTTTTATTAAAAAAAAAACACCATTATGTTTATTGTAAATACCCCTTCCTTTCTTATTTGTAAGAAAGCTGACATTTAATAATAGCAAAGTGTGTACAATAAATCTATTTACCTGCTTAATATATTTACATTTATAATGCTTACCTGCTTCTTTCTTATAAATAGCTTCAAAATTGCTAAATCATAATTCCATGAGAAATGAATTTAATATCTAAAGTGTATAATTGCCTATTTTTCTTTTTGTCTTTAGCTTCAGAATCTGTATCAGTCTAATATTTTCCCAAGTTGCTTAGCTTGGTTCTGTTTTGCTCTTTTACATTCATTGTGGTTATACTAATTATTTATTGGATGTTGTAAAGTATATCAATGATCAGTATTAAAATAATGCTTATAAAAGCTGACATTAAGAAAGAACTGGATAAAACTGAGAAGATACCTAATTTATACCATGCAGTCTCTCATATATTCAGAATTTGGAAGTACAACCTGCCTTTTGATGAAGTGCTGAAAGTGGGAACCAAACAGGATTAATTAAACTTTCAGGTCTCCTCTACCACTATATGCTGAGAGCTCCTCTACCTCCATTTTAACCCTGGGAAAAGAAAACATGTTTATTCTTAATAAAAATAATCTAAAAAAATTTCTGAATTGCCAGTCTATAGCCATATGTGAAAGAGGGCTTCCCATACTAAAAATAGGGCAATTCGGTGGAAGTTTTACCTAATGAATGGTGAAAGCCCCCAGCTTTCTTCTATTCAGCACACTTAACAGGATTCTGAGAATTCCTAAATTCCTGAGAGACTGGAAGGCCCTTTGCAGTGTTTCAAACAAGTCAATGATGGCGTTGCCACTAGGGTTGCCTAATTAAATGTCTCAATATACAGGAGTCTCCCAGTTGTCAAGCATATGCCCCCAGGTTGAAATGGTCATTATTATGTAGACTCCTTTCCTAAATGTTAAGGTATGAGCTGTTAAACTAAAACATTCATAGAGAATGTGTAGCATACAGTAATCACGTTGAACAGACAAAAACAATTTGAAGAAAACTGAAAATAGAAGGAGAAGAAAACGCAAGAAAATGTTTCATAAGAGTAAAATGTATTCTTGAACATTAAAAATGATGGCAAACATCAAATCAATAAGCATCCTGGAAAACAAATTTGAAACATATGCTGCAGAGGAGATTAAATAATGGAAAATAGAACAGAAAATAAAGTGCAGAAAGTAGAAATTTCAGAATCTGACCTCTTAAAGATGGAAAGTGCAGATTGAGAATGGAGAGTAAAATGAGAAGGTCAGAAAAATATTCCTGTGATTTAGAACTGTAATTTGTAAGCTAATAAATCCCCATTTTAAAAGCCTGTCCATTTCTGATATGTTGCATTTTGTCAGCTTTACCAAACCAAACCCCATGCAAATGTCCAATAAATATGAGGATACAATTAAGGCAGTATAAGACATATATTGTCAAGTGCATTATATGCACATTTCTCAATAACTCAAGGTGATATATATTGCATCATAATGAGTAAGAAAACAACAACAAATACAGAAGAAATACAATTACGGTAATAGAGGATTCAGCACAAGGGTGAAATATAGAATTCTTAGAATAAATGTGAACGAAAATCTCAGAATGTCAGATTTGCATCACGTCGGGTGGACAATCTATAAAGAGGAGTGGGTCAGAAATCCCCTGGAAACCCTTATGTAGAAAATGAAATTGAATAACACTGACTGAATGAGCTGAATGAAAATTTACAAACAATGGGGAAAAGTGGTGGAAAGGTCAGGGAAAACACTTCAAATAATAAGTAAATGAAAATATAGAAATGCAATTGTACAAAAAACAAGAAAATGAGTTATGAAACCAAAAACAATCATGGGATAACAGATTATCTGTGAATGATTGTTTTGAGTAGTTGTAATTTTGTAACACAAGAACATTTAAAGAAATGTATGATTGTAACCACATTGATAAGAATGTTCAATGGTAGCCTGAAATAGGTGTGTGTGTGTGTGTGTGTGTTTGTATGTATGTGTAACTGTGGGAGCATGGGGAGGTAAGAAAGGGTCAAATTCTCATTTTCCATAGAAATCCATTCAGAATACCATTAGAGTAATCTCAATCTGTGCTGTACAGAGATTACCAAGGCTGCATAAATGAGAGGAAAGGGCAGACAAGGATTTCAAAGAGAATGATTCTCTAAGTCATTCAGGCTGGATGAGGGGTCTTACGAGGAGAAAGAACAAAGGATGGCAACATAGTTTAGGGCCAGGATGTCTGGATGGCGGTAAGAAGAGCATTAGAAAATGTGACCTCAGTAGACCTAGAGCTGGGAAACATAAGAAAACAATCAATTTAGTTTGGGTCACTTTGAGCTTGAGACACCTGTAATACATAAATGGAACTGTCCAGCAGGCAGTTAAGGCAGAGGTGCAAGCTCTCCATATAGACCAAGTGTTTTAAATGTGAACGATTTTGATCCCAGGAGACATTAGAAAATGTTTTTTCCTTAAGTTCTGTAAATTTATTAGTGTCAAAATGGGAAGGTGTATAGTACTGCTATCTAATGGGTAGAGGCCAGAGGTGCTGTGCATACTTCAATGCACATGGCAGCCCCCCACAAAGTATTCAGCCCAACAATTCCATCATGTGAAGGTTGAGAAACCCTGATATATATGAATATGGAGAAGGAGAAAGGAAAGAGGTACTGAGACTTACCAGGGTTTTTGCATTTCAGGTCCACTCCTAGCACATTATGTGAATTAACTCATTTAATCACCACAACAATCCTTTGAAATAACTCCTTTATTAGACCCATTTTATAGATGATGATATAAGATTCATAGAAATTAAATTTCTTGCCTAATTTCTGAAAGTTAGGAAGTGAAGAAGACTGGATTTAAACTCAGTCTGAGTGCAGAGCTCACTAAGTAGCTAAGCTCATTGCTTACAAGTTCTGCCTTCCATCCACCATCAGAAAACAATTCTGCCACATTCTCTTCCACTTTATAAGGGTAATCATTTCTCCAATTTCCAATCACACATTCATCATTTTCTTCTTGCTAAGAGTGCCTTTACCACTCATATTTCTAACATTCTTTCTATGATGATATATGTATTCTTTAAAATGTTAGAAACTTTCAATCTCTCCACACTTCTCACTGAGCTTTCATCAGAATTGCGTCACAGCCCATGCCTCTCCAGTTTCCTCAAGACAATCTAAGCATTTTCTAACAAGTGATTCAAAATTCTTTTAGCCTCCCCCTATTTCTGAATTCCAAATCTGAATTCCAAATATTTCTAGGTATTTACATGGCAGCACCCTACTATTTGGTATCCCAAACTGCCTTAGTTTACCAAGGTTGTTTTAACAAATACCACAAACTAGGTGGATGAAACAATAGAAATTTAATATCTCAAGGTTTAGAGGCCAGAAGTCCAAAATCAGGATATCTTGGTGACATACTTTCTCTAAACCTTGTAAGGTCCTGATGCTGAATTCCAGCAATCTATGACTCTCTCCTGCCAACCCCTGGCCACCTTTGTATGTCTGTCAGTCTCTGAATCCTATTACGGTTCAAATTTTCCCTCCCTATGAGGACTCAAGTCATATTAAATTAACGCCCACACAGATTCAGTTTGCCCTCATCTTAATATAATATTGAAGATTCTTTTTATAAACGAGATCTGATCCACAATTCATATCTGCATGAGTGTGTGTTTCAGGTGCCCAAGGAGTAGAGCACATAGCCTTAGTTCTGCCGACTGTGGTGGTGGAGCCAGGACAAGGATCCTGATGGTCACTGATATAGAGAGAAGCTCCCACCTCTGTCTCCCCATATCAGGCCCTTCAGTCCTTTTCATGCTGATGTGTCCTTGTAGAGGCATCTAAAGTAGCTACAACATGACAACTCCAACAATGCATAAGCTGTCTGAAAATTATGACTCCTTTGTTATTTTGAAACATTTGGGGGAAAAAGCTGATTTGGGTTCTAAATGGGTTCAACATTAAATTTGCGAATGAAAAAAATGTTTTTTAATTACTTAAATTTGATTTCAGTTGTAAAGTTGTGCACAATTTTCAATTTGATTTTAAACACTGTATTATTATTTTTTATTTTTTTGCATGGGCAGACACCGGGAATTGAACTCAGGTCTCTAGGCATGGCAGGCAAGAACTCTGCCTGCTGAGTCACAATTGCCTGCCCTACACACTCTATTATTATTATTTTATTTTATTTTATTTTTTGGCATAGACAGGCACTGGGAATCGAACCCAGGTCTCTGGCATTGCAGGAGAGACTTCTGCCACTGAGCCACCATTGCACCACCCCCACTGTATTATCTCTGTAGCCAATATTTCTTGAATATTTTTCTATTTTTAAAAAATTTATAGTTGTAATCATTATGAATTTTTGATCAGGAATGGCAATAAGATTTTTTTTTTTTTTTTTTGCATGGGCAGGTACTAGGAATTGAACCTGGGTCCCCAGCACAGCAGGTGAGAACTGGCACTGAGCCATCACTGCCCACCCCCAGAAATAACTTTTTAATTCACAAAATCTGGCATAAAAATTAAGTCTAGAAGCAAGTACAAACTTTTGGTAACATTATGAAGGTGTTTTATTTGGAAAACTTTTTCAATAAAAGTTAATCACATAAATGGAAATAAAATTAAGTACAAGAGACATATTTCTAAGTTTTCACTAATTTACATTAATAAGTTATATAATGAAAATAGGGAATTTTATATTTGACTGTCACACATAACAGAAACATTGAAAATTTCACGAAACATGTTTGCATTTCAATGTACTTTCAACCCAGGTCCCCAGGTCATAAATAAAATATTGACAGAATATTTTATTTAATATCTTTACCTTTTTCTCTTTTGATGGATGTTTAGGTCCAAATCATATTGCACAAAAATACCATTTAAGTAAGTTGTTAATTAGCCTGTTTGTCCAAACTATGTTAAGCGGTCTGGGTACAAACACTATATATAGTTCAACTTTTGGTGAAACTCTTCATGGTTGAAGACATATTTCCATGAGCAAAATTATTTGAGGATAATAATAGGATAGTTAATATCTATGTACTTCCACAGATTTTTTACCATTACATTTTTCATAGTCTTACTTTCTTTACATAGAATCATTTAAATAGTGTATATAAAATGTTTTGGGGAAAAAAATACCTAGATGTGATGAGATAGTGGCATAGATATGCTATATCCTTTTCCGGTGAATTTCCTCATGTACTTGAATTTACCTCCCCTTGAGTAATATATCTGAATCATTAACCTCCTCACACAGAACACATTGTTAACAATTTTTGTCTTAGACCCTACTTTTATTATTACTTTTTCACTATACAACAATTTCTTCAGGCTGAACTTTGCCAAAGAAACCTGGAGAAATAATTAGTTAACACTAGAAAGGTTCTTTCCTTCCCACTTTCTCTCAACATGCCTGTTGTTTTGCTATCTCATGGCATGCAAACCTGGTTCTATCATATTTGCTTAGAATTAATTATCTCAATTTTCTATTTTGTCACATAATCCAATTATCCCTCCTTATAAACTAAAATTTATCAATTTCTAAAGTGAACACATACTGTTTTCTCTTATCTAATATTCTGCGTTATGGAATTCTCCAAAAAAGAAGAGTTACAGGTGGTGTGATGGTGGCTCAGTAGCAGAATTCTCACCTGCCATGCCAGAGACCTGGGTTCAGTTTCTGGTGCCTGCCCATGCAAAAAAAAGAAAAAAGAGTTATGCTTACACTTCTTGAGTCTTAGTGAGTGGAGTTTCTCTGCCTGACCTTGGTAAGGAGACCCCGAATCTGAGGCTTTTAGAGATTATGCTCTTCAGTTGTTCCCCATTGCCTGAAAGAAGGTGGCAGCCAGTGGACGGCCATCTAGTGATCACAGTGGACAACTGAGTAAGTGGAATCTGCTATGGGTCAGCAGCGCCAGGAAGGAGTAAGACAATTGAGACCTTGGTCACATCACCTGAAATGCTGGGTCAGCCTTCACCTAAATTCAAGGAAACAATTGCAATTTCTGTCTAAATAAAACAGAAACTTTATTTTATGTTAAGCAATTCTTTCAAAGGGTCGATTTTATTTACAACATACTCTTTATGAAATGTGCACTGCTGTATATGTATCTATTTGTATCATATTGCTATAATTAGCTAAAATATTGGCTTACATTTTAAAAATTATCTTTTCCCAGGAAAAAGATGATGAGCAAGGATTTTTATTTAAATCCACTTAAAAAGTAAAAAAAGTGAATTTAAATTGTTAAAAGAAAGAATGATTATTCTAGTTTGCTAGCTGCCAGAATGCACTATACCAGAAACGGAATGGCTTTTTTTTTTTTTTTTTTTTTTTCCTTTTTTAAGATGGGCAGGCACCGGGAATCAAACCCGGGTCCTCTGGCACCACAGGCAAGCATTCCTGCCTGCTGAGCCACCGTGGCCCGCCCCAGAATGGCTTTTAAAAGGGGAATTTGATGAGTTGCTAGTTTACAGTTCTAAGACAGAAAATGTCCCAGTTAAAACAAGTCTATAGAAATGTCCAATCTAAGGTATCTAGAGAAAGACACCTTGGTTCAAGAAGGCCAATGAAGTTCAGGGTTTCTCTCTCAAGTGAGAAGGCACATGGCAAACACAATCAGGGTTTCTCTCTCAGCTGGAAGGGCACATGGTGAACACAGCGTCATCTGCTAGCTTTCTCTCCTGGCTTCCTTTCATGAAGCTCCCCAGAAGGCATTTTTCTTCTTCATGTACAAAGCTTGCTGGCTGATGGACTCTGCTTCTCACAGTAATTTCGTTCCACTCTGCTCTCTCTGAATCACTTTTTCTCCAAAGTGTTTCCTCTTTTTTAGGACTTCAGAAACTAATCGAGACCCACCCAAATGGGTGGAGACATGCCTCCAGCTAATCCAGTTTAACAACCACTCTTGATTAACTCATGTCTCCAGGGAGATGATCTATTAACAGTTTCAAACATACAATACTGAATAGGGATTAGAAGAAATGCTTCCTTTACAAAATGGAATTAGAATTAAAATATGGCTTTTTTAGGGTACATACATCATTTCAAACTAGCACATTCCACCCTCTAGACCGTAAAAAAGACATGTTTTCCCTGTATACAAAATACATTCATTCCATAACAATATCAGAGAACCTTACACCATTCTAGTAACATTTCAAATACAAGATTAATACAAGATTAAAATAAGTACAAAGTCTCATCAGAGTCAGTTAAAGGCATGGACAGTCTTAAGGCAAAATTTTCTCCATTTGCTCTGGACCATAAAACTCAGAACAAGTTATTCACTGCCAACATACAAAGGAGGAATATTCATAGGATATGTAAACTCATTTACATAGGGAGGAAGAAACACAGGGGTCAATGGACCCATACAGTTTCGAAAACCCACAGGCCAAAGTCTGCTAGAGTTCAAAGTCTGAGAATCATTAATCTTCAGGGCTTTAGAAAGCGACACTCCCATCCCTTACAAATGCCTATGCAGAGGCATGCTTCACTCCAAATGTGACCTTGGGGGACACTGGGGAGACCACCTTTTTCTCAGCTCCACCCTCTCCAAGCATTGGGACTGCACTGGGGCTCTCTGCCATCTCCAGGGCACATGCTCAACCCCACCATATGGTAGCAGCCAGGCTCTCCCCAAGCCCCAAAGGAATGTGCTTCACCCTCTCCAAGGCCTAAAGCGGCATGACTTTTCCACTGCAACGAGGTGGAAGGCCCATCCTCTGCCTTTGAGGCAAACTCACCCTCTCCACGGGCTTGAGTGTGTCTGTTCTCCTGGCCCGAGGGTTCTTGACTTCAGACCTCAGCCTTCACGGTTTTGCCTCTGAAGTTATTTTTCCTTCAATGTGTCCTTCTCTGAACACCCCAGTCCAGACTGGCAGTGGCTCTGTTTATACAGGTCCCACAGTACTCTCGTTGACTTTCTATGTAGTAGCCTTGGATCATGCCCATCAGACATAAGGAGTTTCCATAAATCCTTCCTGGATAACTCCACGTCCAATCCTGGCTTTCCCTGAAATGGCTATTTCCACATTTGATTAAATCCTCACACAAGGTATTATTCTCTGCAGTCTCCCTTTCTGGAGGCCCAGAATTTTCCAAGACATCAATTTCTGCTTTCTTTATACTCAAGAGTTCAGTTTTCAGCTTCTCTCTCTCCTGTCACATTTCACTATAAGCTGTGAGGAGAAACCAGGCTGCACTTTTGACATTTAATTTGGAGATTTCTTCTGCTAAATGTCCAAGTTCATGTCTTTTAAACTCTACTTTCCAGCCAAAGCCACTAGTCAATTTTTCCAGATTATCTGCCATTTTAAAACAATGCTTGTCTTCCTTGCAGTCTGAAATAATACATGCCTCATTTCTGTCTAGAGCTTTGTCACAGGAAGCTTTAGAGTCCATATTTCTACCAACAATCTCTTCAAAGCATTTTAGACCTTCTCTATCAAGCTCCTCACAATTCCTCCAAAATCTTCCCCTTATCCATTTAAAAAGCTGTTCCAACATATTTGGCATTTCCAAACTGCAGCAGCACTCCACTCTCTGGTACCAAAATCTGTTCTAGTGTGCTAGCTGCCAGAATGCAATATACCAGAAACTGAATGGTTTCCTTCTTCACCTTGTTGGCTGATGGACTCTGCTTCTCGTGACTGTATCGTTCCACTCTGCTCTCTCCTAATCTCGCATTCTACAAAATGTTTCCTCTTTTATAGGACCTCGGAAACTAATCAAGACCCACCCAAATGGGTGGAGACATGCCTCTAGCTAATCAACTTTAGCAACCACTCTTGATTAAATCACTTCCCCAGGGAAATGATCCAATTACAGTTTCAAACATACAATACTGAATAGGGATTAGAAGAAATGCTGCCTTTACAAAATGGGATTAGGATTAAAACATGTTTTTTTTAGGGTACATCCATCATTTCAAACCAGTACAATGGTTTATTCTTTTAAAGCTACAACTTCCTTTGGTATTCTGATTATATGGTTGCTTGAGGGCACTAATATATTCTATTTTAGACTTCTCTCTGATTTACAATTTTAATGTACCCAAGGAGCATGAAGTTCAATTATTTAAATTATGTTCCCTCAGAATTTTTAAAATTTGATACTGGATGCAATGAAAGCAATCGATTTCAAGCATTAAATTTCATTTAGGAGATTTCTTAGAAGAAAAAAACTGATTTAAATTATGGCAAATATAGACATACAGAAATCTGGAAGAAAAACACTTGTAGAAAAAGATACAAAAGGAAATGGGAAGAAGGATGGGATAAAAACCATATAATAAGTAGCCTGACCTGTATAAAATGTCTAATAAGACCATGAAATTTAGGGGGTTAAAGCCCTCAGAATAGCGAAAGGTGGGTGAAGAGGTATTTTCCATCTGTGGTGGTTCCTGGGGATCACTGCCAGACTCTAACAGAAGCAGGGTCCCGCTATAGTTGAAGGTCTGGAGCTTGTTTATCCCACGGGTAGAGTGGTGTGTCAGTTAGAGGGTATGAGTGTCTGTAGGAGTCCAGAGACCTGCTGACGGATGTCGCCCTGGTTCAGCTGTGGGCAGCACAGGTGGGGAGGTGGAGGAGGTGGAGGAGGAGAGGAGCAAGGGCGGAGCCTTTTCTCTGAGCTGTTTCAGGTAGGTAGGGCAAGCTGTTACCTTGAACACCTAATAAGGAAACATCTGTGTTTTTTCATTTTTTAGGATGGTGAGTGCGTGTATGGGATGATTCACTTTGGGAGCCATTGCTAACAGGACCAATGGAGTTGGCCTGTTTTGTCAAAAATAACTGTAAGGTATGGAAGCCAGAGCAGCTTGTTTGGGAACTTTGGTTTCAGATCCTCTATCTGCGACATCTGTACAGACCCTTTGGAGCATAACTCATGTTTTCCTCGGTGGAGTACCAGCCACTTGCAGCTCTGAGGTAAGTAAGTTCCTGTAGGCATAGGTGGTGCCCAGGCCATAAGCAGCCATTGTAACAAAGTGCAGGAGTGGTTTAAATCTGGTCCCCATGCCCCTAAGGCCCCACCTGGCAGTGTTTAAGGAAAATCTTGACGGAGTCTTTAAGTAATGAAATGATCCTAAACTTTCTGGAGATATCTGCCAGCTGTTGCATTTTGGCCCATGGATAGCAAAGGTTCAGGGTCACGTGGTACAGCAGGCAAAACCTTTTTATTTGGTTACTGCACTAGATCTCTGAGCAGGCCTAGGGGGGTGGTTGTTCACTAGGGGCCCGACTTTATTTTGTATTTCCGTGGTATTCAGGTACGCCCCTCCTGCTCTGAGCTGGCCATGGTGGTGCCAGCTACTTCTTCCCCCACACACCGGTGTGACCCGCAGCGCCTGTGGTGTGGCTGGTTGCGACCGGGGGCCCTCAGGTCATCCTTCCACAGCCACCAGGACTCAGCGCCACCACCTGAAGCGCCACCATGGGACTTGGGCGTGTTGTTGGGACCCAGCTAGAAGCTCCAGGTAAGCACCATGGGTGTAGGGTGCCCCTTCAGGAGCCCCGTAGGTTTAAGGGGGTGCATGGAGGCTTGGGTTGGAAAAGCTTGAAAATGAGGAGAGTCACAGCCCACACAACTAGAGCACCTGGCAATGAAGAAGGAGTACGCCCAACCCCACCCAGTGACCCTGGAAAGTTTCATGAAACAAGAAGCTTGGAGAGAAAGCTAGCAGACATCACCATGTTTGCCATGGCCCTTTCCAGTTGAAAGAGAAAAACCTGGACTTCATCAGCCTTTCTTGAGTGAAGGAAACCTCTTATTGCCTTAACTTGGACATTTCTATAGACTTGCTTTAATTGGGGCATTTTCTCAGCCTTGGAACTGTAAACTAGCAACTTATTAAATTCCCACTTTTAAAAAGTCATTCCATTATTGCTATATTGCATTCTGGCAGCTAGCAAACTAGTATGCATGTGCATATATATTCCTATGATGAGCTGATTATCTCAAGGCAGATTAGTTGACTTAATGCTTAAAATAGCAAATTTACATTAAAAAAATTTCAAACATAGTATACACCTAAAGTGTATATTTCTTATTACAAATATATTTCATTACCTTCTTTGTGGTGACAGAGAGTACTGGTACTCCCACTATTGCCCTTTGTCAGAATCCTTTTATCATGGTAGAGGTTTAAAAATGAGACTCATTTTGCCACACTTGCTTATAGATAATATTGGTTATCTGACATAGTTCTGAGTGAAAAACATTAAAGGAAGTCATTTATTGATTTCTGGAGAAAATTTACATCATATTCAGGGAAAGGCATGTGAGGGGAATTATTTTCTTATTCTCCTGTTTCCTTTATTGTATATAGTTTGTGAAGATATGATTCTTGAAGACATGACTGCCATTTATGAATAGCTTCTTGACTCTATTTAAACTCTCTCAGACACTGACACCTTATTTTGTTACAATTCTTTCCCCCTTTTTGGTCAGGAAGGCATAGTTGATACCACAGTGCCAGAGCCAGGTTCATCCCTGGGATTCATATCCCATGTTGCAAGGGAGACTTTCATCCCTGAATGCATGTCCAACACAGGGGAGAGCATAATGATTTTACCTGCCCCTACCATATCCAAGCAACAAAAGAGATCCCCTAGAAGTAACTCTTAGGCATAACGACATAACTATAGGGGTTTAGCTTCTCCACTACATAAATGAGCATCACAAAAGCAAGCCTCAAAATCAAGGCCTTGGCCTATTGACTTGGGAGTTCCTCATATCTGAGACAGTAGCAGGGGTTTCTCTAGTGGTAAAACTAATGAGTTCCATATTTTTCTTGTTCATGTTTGTTGTTAATTATATTCATGTTTTCTCTGAAACATAAAAATTCTCCAATATTGTCTTCCATATATTTGTTGGAAAAAATTCAGATTTTGCACAATATTTATATGCTCAAAATGTTTAAATCAATCAAAATATTTCCTTCATAGCTTCTCATCAAATAAAACCCTCACTCAAATTATTCTTTTAAGTTTAATCAAGGCTGAATGAGAGTTTTGGGTGGAATTATACTTTAATTATAACCTTCAAATGCCATTTGAAGATTATAATTAAAGTATACGACCTGGGTTTTGAGGGATTATTCTAGCATCAGTGAGAAAGGCTGAATTAGAATGTGTATGAAATAATTCTAGAATATAGGTTAGAAGCCACTACAATTCAGTGACAAGGGCCAACTAAAACTTAAAAAGTTACTGATTTGGGGTGGTGGCTGTGGGAATGGGTGGAGGTCATTGTGGTAGTAGACTCTACTGATTACCATATGAGTATTGTGAAAAATATTCTAAAAGTTTTCAGCCAGAGAATAACTTAATTTCCACAAATACTTATTAAGTACCTGCTATGTGCTCTGTTCTGACCTTGTACCAGGAGGAAAGAAGTGGTGTTTGTCTTTCTAAAGCTTATAGTTTGGGAGAGCACACAATCTAAAGGATGATGTCTGATGAGTATTAAGATGGAGTATCGACTGGAAGCTTTGAAAACATACTGATGATAGCTGATATTTTGGGGCTATTTGTGTACTATTTCCCATTTGTCTGGTACTATTTTAAGCACTTGATTTATTTTAGCTCAATTAACAATCATAGCAAGCCAATGAAAGAGATGCTGTTATTCCCATCAGACATACTCTGTTAGGCAGAGAGAGTTTTAGTAACTTTCCTGAAGTGTTAGATCAAGAAAAATGGATGAAGGAATCAAACACAGGTCCTCTAACTCCGTGATGTAAAGAATTTGAATTTGATGACCTCAGTTACTGAAATGCTGCCATTAACGATTCATAAGGATATTTAGGGAAATTTTTCCTGTAGGTGTTTAGAAATACATTAGAAGTAAGACAAGGTACACATTATTTGGACATGCATCTGAAGAAACAATCTTAAAATCATTTAATGCAATTCCTGAGAAATTTCTAATAAAGAGATGCAGAAATCTCTTGAGGAAATCATGTTGAAATACTTCTTGGGAAATGGAAAGAAAGAAGAAAACAATGCAACAGACAAACCCCCCTTGAGAGATGAAGTTGGTAGGACTATGGGAGTTCCATTTCAGCTCTGTATGAGGGATGCACAATCTCTAGAGTGAGGTAAAAACTGAATAAAGTATTACATCCCTAAAGATATGTTATAGTCTAGGGTGTAATTAAAAATCCCATAATTTCCTAATTACATACAGAATCTGTTCCCTGGTGACGAGAGTGAGCAAGTTTCTAAACCATTTATGAACAATTGCATGATATTATTAAGCCAAAATTTAATCTTCTGCACCTTTACTGAGGAATGATCTTTTTTCTCTGCTGCTTCAGGGGGCTCAAAGTTAAAATCAGAAATTATAATCTGTCTCTCAGAAAAGTTTCCAGGTGTGTTGAAAATTAAGCTTGGTCTGCATCTGCTTAGAATAAAGGAAGCAAAATCTCAGAGTTGAAATTTGTCCTTAGGGATAAATCAAAGAAAAGAGGGAGCTCAGAGTTGTTCTGACCTGAAGAGGGTGAGTTCCAATTCTATTTATATTACATACTATGGATTTTGAGAAGGACATCCAGGGATTAAAATGTGTCAATTGCTTCCTCATTTTACACAATCCTGCCACTCAAGTGAAAATGGTAGAAAATGCTGTTTGAGGTCCAGCAGAGGATGTTAGGAATAAAGGGCCTCTGAGTTCCCTTTCTCAATGCTCGCTCTACATGGAAACCCACTCTTGTAGATTTATGGCTTTTAGTCTGTGATGTGGGGCAGTTATCAGACCTCCCCTAGACTTTTGTCTTTTTGTTTGAATCCTGTGACATTACTCATGATTGACACCCCGGCAGGGTCTCAACTGCTTGAGAGGCCAGATCCAGGCGGTGAGGGCCTCTACCTTCAGATCTGCAGGTGAAGGGAGGGCTCAGGTAAATGAAGAGATGCTCAGGTGAGATTGAAGGAGTCTGTCTGAACCTTCCTCTCCCATACCCTTGGGTTTTTCCATCAGTCATGTTGTTGTCAAGCAGAACTGGCCTTCATCTGTAGACTAATTTGGTGGTGCTCTTGGCTACTTTTGACTTAAGAATCTAATCAGAAGTCATTATGACCAAGTGTTATGATAGTGGGAAAGGCAGAGTCTGTTGTCCAAACTTTGCTAGCCTCATGCAGTTCCAATTTATATACCACCCTGTGGAGGGGAATATTTGGGTTGCCCTCTGATATAACCATTTCTTCTTATCCCACAGATTCCCCAGAACAGAATGTCTTCTGGAAATGGCTCTTTTGTGACTGAATTTATTCTGGTGGGACTAACAGAACACCCAGATCTCCAACGCCCTCTGTTCTTACTTTTTCTTGTAATGTATGTGTTCACCTTGCTGGGAAACTTGGGTTTGATAACTTTAATTGGGCTGAATTCCTACCTTCACACCCCTATGTACTTTTTCCTCTTTAACTTGTCTTTCATTGACTTCTTTTATTCTTCTGTTTTTACACCCAAAATGCTGATCAACTTCATATCAAAGAAGAACATTATCTCCTATCAGGGGTGCATGGCCCAGCTCTACTTCTTTTGCTTTTTTGCCATCTCTGAGTGCTACATGCTGACATCAATGGCCTATGATCGTTATGTAGCCATCTGTAATCCACTGTTGTATAACATTGCCATGTCTCCTAAAGTATGTGCCAACCTTATTTCTGGTTCATACTTGATGGCATTATCTGGTGCTATGGCATACACTGGGTGCACATTGAGACTGACCTTCTGTGATGCCAACACCATTAACAATTATTTCTGTGACATCCTCCCTCTGCTGCAGCTCTCGTGCACAAGCACCTATGTCAATGAGCTGGTTGTGTTCATCATAGCGAGCATCAATATCTTTGTGCCCAGTCTCACCATCTTTATCTCATATGGTTTCATTCTCCATAGCATCCTTCAGATCCGTTCTACTGAGGGCAGGTCCAAAGCCTTCAGCACCTGCAGTTCCCACATAATTGCCGTTTCTCTGTTCTTTGGATCATGCGTATTTATGTATCTCCAGCCATCTTCCACTAGGTCTATGAATGAGGGAAAAGTTGCTTCTGTCTTTTACACCATTGTGGTTCCCATGATGAACCCCTTAATCTATAGCTTGAGGAATAAAGATGTTAAATTTGCCCTGAAAAAAACCCTATGTAGGAGAAAATTTTTACCATAAACAGGATCTCCTCTGCAGGTTGTTTCAAGACAAGGGGAGGGTCAGTGTGTTTGTTCACAATATAATGGGGGCAGCCTTTTTATCCTATTTCTTTAGTATCACAAAGAAGACTATTTGATCCTTCTCCCAAAATTTACTTTTAGTATTGATATATCTTCTTCGTATTCTCACGATTTGCCCTATTTCTTCAGCTTCTACCTCTTTTCCTGTGTATTTTTTTCATTGTTAATGGAAATGATTTTTTCTCCTAGAATATGATGAATGGTTATACAATGATTTAATAATTAACACTACTGTTACATTTTGTCATTGGAGGGGCTAACCCTTATCTGAAAGTTTGATTGTGCCAGTGGAAATATGACTCAAACAATATTCCTGTGCTCCTGTTCTTATATCGTCACTAAACAGGAGTGTGTCTCCTATAAATGCTGGCATTACAGAGATGGAATAGTCCTTAGAGACTATTGACTATAACCCCCTTGCAGATAGAAAGCCATGCAATAACCTTTGAAAAATTATTATTTATTATACTTTAAAAAGTCCATATTAGATGATTAATATATGTTTATTGCTTGGATAGGAAAGTGAAACCCATACAGACTATCTGTTCAAATAGAAACTGACTTTTTCTTCAAAGTAATATAAAGAAAATTTAAAATGTGTCCTGGTGCTTGTATTTCAGAGAATATGGAGATGGGAGAAAATGGTGACCAGCAACATGAAATCAGGCCAGGACTCAAGAGATACATGGTCAATAATTAGAAATCCTTGGGTAGAAATGAGCAATGAGGTGTCAGAAACCACACTTGCTTCCTGTGCTGCAGTGGGCTGTTATTGTCCTCCACAGCTCATAAAGCTTTGATAAGACTTATAGTTCATAATGAGTGTACATCACTGGTACTATTTTATAGAATGGAACGGAAAAGCTCTGGTCACATGTTTTGGAATCAAGTAGAAAGGGATATAAAAAATAGATGAAATAATGAATAGTAAGCAAAACAACTTAGAATTAAAAACATAAAATGATGGTAAGTTGAAACCCACTACCCCCTTCTGCCCTCTTCCTTATAGGAGCACCTAGAAAGATTATGGAGATTACAGGGTTTCTCTGGGTAGGATGATAGTTTTGGTTCATTGATGTTAAGTAAATGTTTAACTCATAAATCTGGAGGACCCAAAAACAACTAAACAACACTGATTTTGCCAGCTTCCAACTATAACCCCTCAGTGGGTTTTATGTGATAAAAGCACAAATGCAACTGGTATAGCAATATAATGTGAAAGAAACTTTTTTTTTTGAGCAAAATTTTGACAGTATCTTTTCTAAATAGATACTGGATTATTTTTATTTCAAGAATACAAGCAAAAGATGACTGTTTTCTAATGATTCTTTATCTGTTTTTTTTGGGGGGGAGGGGGATCAATTCTTGTCCCCTTTAAAGATATATTCCACACTTTTGCTGTGGGTGTGAACTAATTTTTAAATAGGCTTTTAAAGACATAATTTTACATCATGGTGTCGATTCATTAACGGCAAGGATCTCTGAAGATCCTATTTGGATGAATCCAAGGTGAACTAAAGTGGGCTTTCATCTACATGACTGGTGTCCATATAAGCACAGGAAATTTGGACTCAGTCAGTTAAAAGACGACCCAGTGGTGTTGCCTTAGTGACTGCCTCCATTGCTTTGTCTTTTTTGCTTTTCCTTCCACTCCTCATTGTCTTCATCTATTCTCCTTTTTCAGCTCTTCATCTTTCTTTCTAATATTTTCTTGGAAGAATTTTCACTGCAATGTCTTTTCTCACCTTTCACTGTAACCATGCAGGCCATTTCCTGAACTCCAAAGTCATCTGCAGTCCCATGGGGGCCCCAACATGATCTTTATACCTTGTATCAGATGGGTACCCTGATTTTCATTCCTGTCTAAAGATAATCTTACCTTCCTTTTTTTTTTTTTTCACTTGTGTCTTTCCCATTCAAGTTAAGCTAGAGATTGGGATGCTATCTGACCAGTTCATCTCTTCCTTGCTTTCTCTGAAAAATTTATAAAAGATTTTTTTTCTTTTAAATATTTTATTACTTATAGCTTCATTAAAATACAGAAGTAGTTGAGAAAAAATTGTGGACGTGGAACATATATAATAAATTTCTTGAATTTGTGGAGATTCTTTTAGTAATGATTCTTGTTCTGGATTTTCAGTTTGAAATCTGTGAAAGAATAGCCCTTATTTTTGGACTAGCATTCTTTCCTTTATTTTTCAGGCTGTGTAATGACAGGTGAAGGTCACTCTTCTACCTACCTTCCTTAAACCTCGTCAATGATGAGTATTTAAATGGTTCTTGTAAATGCCTGTATTTCATTGCAGTGTTCAACTGATACATTGCTATATACAGAATTGAAATGTCAACTGTTCCATATAGCTGTGGGAGAGGTCTTATTATTTTACATGCAATATTTTCCTTTTTCTCCATAAATATTCTGGAATTCATAAGGATTGTGATAAAATATTGTACAATGATGTTCTTGGCTCCAGACTAGAGTACAACATGAAATACCAAGGTGCTTTGTTTTCCCAGCCATGTAACAAGAGTTCCTTTTGCAAAGGAAAAATGTTTGTTTATTACTTTAAAAAACAAACAAAAATATAATGAAAATAACCTTGTCCCATTGGGGTATAGTCTTTTAAAATATACAGTCTTATTCTGTATGATATACAGAAAGTAAACTATTCAGCTGTACTTTCAATGAGATTGAGAAAGATGGCCCTTATGGGATATAATTGTCAGGGAATGTACTTAAGTATGCATGTGATTTCTGTGTTTATCACAGTTATCATGAGTTTTGTAAAATTTAGAAACATTGATACATGGAAATAGCCTGGAAAATGTTTAAGTTCAAAATTAGTGTATTTAAAGTTAATATAATAAGAAAGTAGATGTAAAATAATTTAGAATATATAAGCCTAATTATAAATATTGAATGTTTGGAAGTATTCTATATGTAAATTGATTTATTCCTTAAAGACGTGGATTTTGTCATATTTCTTTCCTCTTGTTATATCATGTACACTTAATAAACAATCTGAATTGGACAAACTTTGTTTTACTTATATTGAACCCCATACTAACATATGTCAAGGATTACAAAATTATTTTTTACATATACCCTTATTTGCATTATAGTTTTGTTTTAAGGAGATTAAGTCACATTAACATCAAAGGGCAATATCTCCAGGTTTAACTTTCAGGGAAAATGTGAGGTGAAAAATACCAGAAACCTATTTCATTGCAGCTTATGGAATGGTGCCAGTTAATCAACCAAGTTAATTCTCAAACCAAGAAAATGAAATATTATTGGGCCTTTGATTTCACATAAGATCAATGTTGCTTTATTAATGTAATTATTTTTATCCCCTAAGTTCTCCTTCCTCCCCCTACATGAATAAAGAGAGGGGCAGAGCTTTCCAACCCTTGAGTAGGAGCTGGTTGGCAAATAGGTTTGAGGTTGAGGTTGGGCCAATCAGTTTGGCCAGATACAGTGGATTCTAGTCTGATTGCTCTGGCATACTGTAGCCCAGTAAAACTCTTCTGGGAAGTGAAAAATGGAGGGGGTCTGATGTGACATTACATAACATGCTTTGGAAGGCAGCAATAATAACAAGCATCAAGGCGCTTATTACCCCATTCAACAGCCAAAAAGGGAAATGCTCTATCACCTGAACATCAACTACAGTAGTCACACCAAGGGGTGTCAACACCATTGTAGATAAGGACCCACAGGGCTGCTGAGAGGTGTGTGTTTAAAGTGCCAGAGGAATACATTCTGCAGTCTTCGGTAACACTCTGTTCATTTTTTTGGTCTGAACAGAGCATCACTAAATTTCCGTTTCTATTTCTACTAATTCAAGTTCAGTAATACTTTTTTCTCCTATGTGTCGCTGAGAAATCAGGATTTGAGGGATGATTTTAATTGTTGAATCATTATATAGATATTCCTTTGTGCCTTCTGGGATATTGGAGTATATGGAGGGGAATCCCTGGAACCACTAAACTATAATTAAGCTGTCTGGATATCTGAGAGGATTGTAAAAGCCCTTATCTCCTATCTTGTGCCTTTGTGCCTATAAGAGCTGTTACACTCTGTATCTGGTCATTCTCTTCTAGGCCCTAATGCTAATGAAATCAGTCATTAACTAGCCTCAGCCCCTTAAGTTTGTAAACCATATGCTAGGATCTGCTGTTGAAAGATAGCTCTGCCTTCCTTTCATTTTATGTTAACGATGTTTACTTTTCTGCCCTGCTAAACTCTCCTATTGAAAGATAGCTCTACCTCCCTTTTATTAACACTGTTTCCTTTCTGCTTTGAATTTACTATCACAAATGACCTCATCTCCTGTTAAAATCAACCTTGAACCCCCTAAATTTGGGGAGAAGATTTTGGGTGGTTAGGCTGTCTGCTCTCCTACTACATGTGTAGTAATAAAATGTTTCTCTCTTTGAAACCTCGGTGTCTCAGGAATTGCTTGTTGAGCGCATGGGGGAAGAATTCACGGCCTTTGTCCTGTTAACATCTATTTAATCTGATCTTAATCCCATTCACCGGCCTTTGTGTTTCATATGTGGAATTTTCCATCTCGTGAAATTGCAAATTGAAGTTTTCATTTCTTTCATGTCTCTACTCTGTACACTTTTTCCTTTTGCTCCTTAAACAATAAGGATATGTTGTTAATAGGTGCTTTATTGTTTTGGTCTATTAACTTTAGCTCATATGTAATTTCTGGGTATTTTTCTACAAACTGATATTTTCCTTAATGTGGATTGGATTTTCCTACTTCATTGAACCTGGTTTTAACTTAATTTCAAGTTAAAATTGTATTTTATGTTATCTGACACATCAAATTAGCCATAGAGTTAAACTGAAATTACTTGTATTGAAATTTGCTTTTGTTGTGTTTGCAGATTTGGGTGATGAGTCCCCAGGGGCAAAGTTTCCCACTTGGCTTGATCTGCATCAGAGCTGAGCCTTAGGAATTGTCTAATGCTTAAGCAGGTTTATTTAAGCAGCACTTTATGAGCATAACAATGGGACAAGTTTGTGTCTTGGGCACTTTACGGTCCGATGTTATATACCTGGAGATGACTTTTAGAATTTTGGGGGTAACTCCCCTCTTTTAAACCTGTATTTATTTTACCTGCATTTTTAAAGGCAAAGACATTCTCAGTCAGTAGGTTCTATGTCCAATAGACTGAAAAGCATCCATGATGTCAACATGTTTTCTAGTTATATTTGTAAGAGTGCAGTTTAAATTAACCTGGTTAAATACTAGGCATTGTCTAAGACCCATTTTTATTAGCCAAGGGGATCAAGCCAAGGAAAAACATTGCCCCTGTGGATTCTTGTCAACCAATGCCTGAAACAGGACAATGTGTTGGGGGTCCCTGGCCTAGGTAGAAGTCCTGAGAGTGAGTTGTTTCAGGTAGAATGGCCCTGGAGTCTTTTGACTTCTTTTGATTTAATTGCAGCTAAGACATTTTCTGTAGGTGTGATTATGCATCTCCGCTGGGTCAGGAGGCAAGGCAAGGAGTCACTGTGGGAATCTTTCTTCCTCTTCTTGGCTAGCAGCCAAGGATATCAGTTACACAATGCCACAGGCAGAAATCAGTCAACAAATAGAGAATAGTCAGATTTTGTCAGCAGAGCCCATGGGTCAGTGGTGACTACAGAGACTGAGTTAGCCCATTGGAAGTGCCACAATGATATATTATTTTTGGCTTTTCAAAATGAATGCAAACTGAGCTTGATTGTTTTATAGCTTTGCATGGAATAAAACATGCTGGCTGGGTAAACTATGCAAATTCATTGAGATGCATTTAAATTTTCAATTAATAACAAATTAATTGGAAGGTTTTTTTTATTTTTCTGGTAGAATGGCTTTGATAAGGCATGTCCTTGTTGAAGTTTGGTAATTAACCATCAGCTTCTATTTTTTTACCCACTCTTAAGTACAGGCCAGGCTGGTGAGTTAAAAGATAAGATGGCATGTTTTAGAATATACACTTCTAACATATTGCATACAACTGGGTATATAATTTTTAGTTCCCTCTGTGAATCAGTATGGTGCAGTGTTAACCACCTGGAGGATTTGGGTACATTATTGGCCTTCAGAAATCACACTCAATTTTCATCTCAAAGGACTCAGGCTTGGACTATGCAGAGAACTGAAGTATAAGAATGTTCACATAAAAGTTAGGAAGCAGCACCAGAGAGGTGGACAACAGTTACATCCAGCTATGTGAGGGCAATAGGGTATTATCTTCATGGTAAACACAGCAGATGTCTCAAAGTCCCCCCTCACAGTCCATCAGTTGGCTCTGTAGAGTTGAGGCATTGCACCAATATGCCAGTTTGAATCTGTGGGAGACCCCAGAAAAGCTCTGTCCTTTAACCCTCATTCAATATTGCTGGCTGGGAGCATTTTAGTTGTTCCCATGGAGATGTGACCCACCCAATTGTGGGTGGTAACTTTGATCAGATGGCTTCCATGGAGTTGTGATTCTAACCAGTCATCCTTTAAAAGAGAAAACATTTTGAAGAGAGTTCGTTTTTTAGAGCCACAAGAAAGCCACAGCAGAATGCTGCAGAACTATGAAGCAGAGTCCACCCACCAGCGACTTTTAGAGATGAAGAAGGAAAACATCTCAGGGAGCTTCATGAAACAAGAGGCCTTGAGAGAAAGTCAGCAGATGCTGCCATGTTCACCGTGTGCTCTTCCAGCTGAGAGAGAAATGCTGAGCATCATCAGCCTTCTTGAACCAAAGTATCTTTCCCTGGATGCCTTAGATTGGACATTTCTATTAAGATTTGTTTTAATTGGGATGTTTACTCGGCCTTATTAATGTAGACTTGTAACTTATTAAATTCCCCTTTTTAAAAGCCATTCCATTTCTGGTATTATTACATTCTGGCAGCTAGCAAACTAGAACAACTGGTGAAATGGGAATCAGAGTGACCTGTAATCTAGTGTCTAATAAGACCATGAAAGTTTGTGGATTTTGGTATCCCCAAAATAATATGAGCTTGGTGAACAGTGAATTGTCCTCTGCTGGGGCTCATGAGGATGATGCTTGGCCCCTACATTGAGCAGGGGACAGGCCACAGTAGAAAGTCTGGGGCTTGTTTGTCCTGGTGATGGTGATATAGTGCCATGTCAGCATGGAGGAGAGTCTCCAGAACTCAAGAGACTTGTCAGAGATGAGCCAATTAAGAAGCCATTCTTGGCACAGCTGCCAATAGAGGTGCTGTGATTCAGCTCTGGGAGGTTCAGCTGGGTACTCAAGTGAATGGAGTTCTCTGTAAAATATATCTCCAAGCTGTTCTGGATAGGGAGGGCAGGCTGTTGACTTGAACACCTAGTGCATATTTGTGTTTTTTAGGGTGGGTGAGGGTCTTTAAGGCATGGTTTACTTTGGGGGCTATTGTCAATAGGTCCAATAGAGTTAGTTTTTCTTGTGCTGACGGCTCTCCTGAAAAATGACTGTAAGGCATCATAGTCTGTAAAAGTTGTTTAGGAATCATCCAGTGTTGTCAGTCCCTGGAGGGGTGGCTTCTCTGTACAGCCTTTGAACTGACCTTAGGGCCAAAGCTGCTCCTGCCCTTTCTCAGTCATGCAGTAGCCACGGATCCCTCTAAGGTAGGTAAGCTCCTGTAGGGATGCCCTAAGCCCCAGGCCATTATCAGCCACTGTAACAAGGTGCAGGAGTGATTTACATCTGCTCTCCATTCCTCTGGGCACAACCTTGTTGTGTTTTGGATAATCTTAATGGGGTCTTTCAGTAATGAAACATCTTACCCTCTCTGGAGATTGATGACAGCAATGGCATCTTTGGCCCATGAGGAGCAGAGGCTCTTCCTCAAGGTCACATGGCACAGCAGGCAGTCCCTTTTTGTTTGGTCCCTACATCAGCTCTCTGAGCAGGCCTAGAATGGTTGTCCCAGTAGGGATGAACTTTATTTCCATGTTATCCGAGGCACACTCCTGCCCTCAGCTGACCATGGTGGTGGTGGCTGCTTCTTCCCTGCACACCGGGTTTGACCAGCAGCACCTCTTGTGTGGCTGGTGGTGACCCTGGGCCCTCAGGTCTCCTTTCCACTCCTTCCAGGACTCAGCATCACCACCTGAAGTTGAGACCGTGGGTTTGGGTGTTGTTGGGGCCCAGTTAGGAGCACCTGGTAAGTACCATGGGTTGTAAGGTGCCCCTTCAGGAGCCCTGCAGGTTTTGGGTGTGCACCGAGGGTCGGAGTTGGCAGCAGTGCATCCATTGGTGATTCTGTGGACTTTGCTGCTGTGTTAGTCCAGGGGTATTTTCAGGAAGTTGGATTCTTCTAACTACTTTCTTGGTGGACAGCAGCATATAAGCTTCTTTACACTGTCTTTTTTTTTTTTTTTTTCCTCTTGCATTAGCAGGCACTGGGAATTGAACCTGGGTCTCTGTCATGGCAGGTCAGAACTCTGCCACTGAGCCACTGTGGCCCACCCTGATAAGCTTCTTAATGATCATTTTTAACTTGCTTTTTGGGTCTGATACCAAAGCCAGGGGTGACCGGGAGTTAATACTTTCCTTTTCTCAGGAGTCTGTCCATTCTTCCTGGGGTACCTGAGAGGTCTTAAGAGTTTTGGGAGGTCTTGCTTGGTGGCATATTTCACAGCCGACACATACATACCACAGATAAAGGAAAAAATATACTAGCAAGTAAAAGAGAACCCCAGCTGGCTTTCTCCAGCTGCAACTTGAGGAGCTTCATTTTCCCACCTTCATTTTCCCCATTTCATCTCCTAGACATGGGGGATATTTCTCACTTGATTATGGGATCCCATCCCTGTGGACAGTTGCCAGGTTCCATGCTTTGGGTGACAGTCCCTAGGGATCATGTTTCCCCCCTTGGCTGGAACTGCATCAAAGATAAATCTTTGACATCATCTAAAACTTTTAACAGTCTATTTGAACAGCAGGAACATTTTAGTGTTGTGGGCACTTTACAGTCAATGGTTCATACAAGGGGAACTGTTGAAAAGTGTCTGTGTCCAAAGAATTCTCACAATATTTGAGAAGTCTTTCCCCTCTCTCATACCTATGTTGTGTCTTGGTCAATTATCAGGTGTTTCTTTCATTAAAAAATAGTTAAAATATGCTTATAAAAATAAACCATTGAAATAGATTATGCATATGTAATTTTAAAGTAGACCTAACTAATAAAATCACCTGGTTAAAGGTATAGCACACTTTACAGTATAAGGTATAGGTGACACATTTTGTCAGTTCTAGAAGACACACTCTTTTGGGGCTTTTACTTCTAATAATCATTATGTGTTCTTGAATAAATCCCAGTGATTAAGTAAAGCATAGATTGATGCTTGGCCATTATTGTTGATGAAAGAAATATAAGCTGGAGGTAATAATTGGTAGCTCTTCAGAGGAACAAGTTTACATTAATAGAAGTATTGGCTGTGGTTCATTTGTTTCTCTTCTGCATTCCTACCATGTGTTTTCCTCAGATTCACTGGTTTCCTTTAAGTTGGAGAACTGAATTGAATATAAGTCAGAATTTCTTTTATGGATACACTGGAGTCCTTTGCTACATAAAACTACTGTATCCAACTAGCCCAGTATTATACCTTTACCGGTCGCATGCAAGGGTGTGGAATTCCCCACTGCTTTCGATTTTAAAGTTCAGAGATGGGTTACCATAAAGAAATACAACAGTTTTCCAGAATAATTCCCAAAGGATGTTTTGAATTATAGATACTTCAAAATACTGAGCTATAAATTTTCTAATTTAAATTTTTATTTTTAAGGTATAACTGGAGTAAACTTTTCATGTCTTATGTATACAGGTTGATGGCTTTTTAAGTCAATTTACACCAAGAACATGATGTAGACTCCTCTCATAACACAAAGTTTCCTGTTCTGTTTTTGAAGTCACTGCTCTCAACCTACTTTCAGACCATACTGCTATAATTTCTATCCTGATAGATTCATTTTTGCCTGTTCTACATCTTCATAAAAAATGGAACCATATAATAGTGCTCATTTACATTTGACTTCTTTCACTGATGACATTTTTAGATTCCATTTTGTTGTGTGTCTCAGTAGTTCATTTTTATTCTTGCTGAGTAGTATTTTTTTGATGACTATACCACAATTTCCATATCCATTCTCTAGTTGATTGATATTGGGTTGAGCTCAGATTCTAGACAAAATTAATGTCCAAGTCATTTTTTAATTCTGTTTTCATTTTTCTTGGGAAATAACTAGGTGTCAAATTATTACATCATATTATAAGTGTTTAACTTTATAATACCCTTCCAAACTATTTCTCAGGTGATTTTCTATTCTACATTCCCACCATTAATATAGTTTGCATTATCAACTTTTCTAATTTTAGCTAATTCTCATAGATGTGAAGTAGAAATTCATTGTATGTGCACGTTTACATTTTCTTTTATTAAGGTATCATTTAAATAGTGTAAAACTCAGTTTTTAGTTTACAGTTCTGTAACTTTGTCAAACAGGTGCATTAGAGAAACCATCTCCATAATCAAGGCATTCCCCCATGCCACTTTATTGTTAAACCAGTCTGCCCACAGACATTGGAAGCTACTAATGTGATTTCTGTTGCTATATTTTCCTTTTCCAAAATATCATATAAATTGAGTCATAAAGTATGTAATTTACAAAAAATATTAACTTCTTTCTCTTAACAAATTTGAGATTCATGCATGTTGTTACCTGTGTCAGTGATTCATCCCGTATATTTCGGTGTAGGTTTCATGGTCTGGATGTATTAGAATTCATTTATTCATTGATCAGTTGAAGAATAATAAATCAAAGATAGACATAATTTTATAATTTTTCTGTGAAAATAAACTTTTATTCTTGTAAATACCTTGTAGTGGAACAACTTTATAAGAAAGCACCAAATTGTTTCCAAATCAGATATGCAATTTTGAGTTCCCACTGGAAATACATGAGGATTTAATTTGCTCCACAACCTTACCAACACAAGGTACAGTCAGCTTTATTTGTTTTTTATTTTAAAATTTTAGCCTTTCTAATAGTTTTGTGATGGCATTTCATTGTGGTTTTAGATTATATTTATCCAATGAAAAGTGATGTTGAGCATCTTTTTCATGTGTTTACTTGTGATCCTATGTTTTTATTGTTAAGTGGTTGCTTCATCTATATTGCTCATTTATTTAAAAGGGTCATTGTTTTTTTATTAAATTTTAATTTTTTATGTGCTCTGAATGCCAATTCCTCATTAGATATATGATATTAAATATTTTTCTGCAGTTTGTGACGTATATTTTTTTATAATCTTTCTCAGAAAAAATAGGCCTTAATTTTGATAACATCCAATGGAACACTTTTTGTTTGGTTTGTTTTATGGATTGTGCTTTTTGTTTCTCAACTTTTGAATCTCTGCTAAGTTTACCTACAGCACAAAGATTTTCCCTTTTCTTCTCTTCCAAATGTCTTAAAGATTTAAGTTTTGTATTAATATCTATGGTTCATATATATTTATTAGAAAAGTTGGAGACTTCCAGAGAAATCAGATAGTAAGTTAGAGTTCCCTGCTCAACCTACACATGCAATTTTTCCTCCAACATTTCATATTGTATTAGTGTGGCATGAAACAATATTATTATAATTGCAGTTTTTCCAGCACCAATTGTTGAAGAAACTATTCTTTCCCCATTGATTGGACTTGACACTCTTCTCAAAACTCAAATTTTAATTGATGTGAAGGTTTTTTTCTGAAATCTCAATTCAATTCCTTTTGCCTATGTTTCATTTCTGTTCATGGTATGAGGTAAGTATGGAAGTGGTTGTTATGTTGTTGTTATTCTCCATACTGTCTATTTTCCTGTTCTCTTTCTCTTTGTGCTGGTTTGAAAGGATATATGTCCCCTAGAAAAGCCATGTTTTAATCTAAATCCCATTTCACAAAGACAGAATAATCCCTATTCAATACTGTATGTTTGAAACTGTAATCAGATCATCTCCCTGGAGATGTCATTGAATCATGAATTGTGGTTAAACTGGATTAAGTGACGACATGTCTCCACCCATTTGGGTGGGTCTTGATAAGTTTCTGGAGTCCTATAAAAGGGGAAACATTTTGGAGAATGAAATAGACACAGAGAGAGCAGAGCAGAATGACATAGCCACTGGAAACAGAGTCCACCAGCCAGCGACCTTTGCAGATGAAGAAAAATGCCTCCCGGGAAGCTTCATGAAACAGGAAGCCAGGAGATGTAGCTAGATGAGGCTGTGTTTGCCATGTGCCCTTCCAGATGAGAGAGAAACTCTGACTGTGTTTACCATGTGCCCTTCCACTTGAGAGAGAAACCCTGAACTTCATCAGCCTTCTTGAAACAAGGTATCTTTCCTTGGATGCCTGTGTTTGGACATTTCTGTAGACTTGTTTTAATTGGGACATTTTCTTGGCCTTGGAACTGTGAACTAGCAACTTATAAATTCCCCCTTTAAAAAATCATTCCCTTTCTGGTATATTGCATTCTGGCAGCTAGCAAACTAGAGCACTCCTACTCTTTCTTTTTGTTCTTGTGGATATCTAGTTGTTTCAGCCTCACTATTTTAAAGGACATTATTTCTCTTTTGAAGTATCTACATACTTTAGTCAAAAACAACAGACTACGTTGATTCATGTGTGGACTCTACATTCCATCCTTTCAATCTATCTGTCTTTTTACTAATGCTACAGTGTCTTGATTTTCGTAGCATTATATTAAGTCTTGAAAATAAGTTGGATGAGCCCTCCAAATTTCACTTTTACAGGATTGTTTAGCTATTGTTTTTCCTTTTGTTTTTCATGTAAATTTAAGAATCAGCTTTTTTATGGAACATCTTCCTGTGAATTTAATATAATTTCATGAAACGTGTGCATTAGTTTAGGGAAAATGGTTGTCTTAACAATAATGAATCTTCCCATCCAATTTTTCTATCTGTTTAAATAGTTCCCTTCCCATTTAAATAAATCTTTGATTTCTTATATAAGCATTTTACATCTTGCAGTATACATATTATGTACATATTTTATTATATTTTGCCTAAGTTCTTCACATTTCTAGTACTTTTCTAATGGTACTGCTTCTTAAACATTTTAAGTTTCAAATTTTTCTTTTCTAATATATAAAATAGGATTGATATAATATTCTGTACCTTTGCTTTTTAAGAAAATTCTTGGAATTTTTTTCAGAAGCAATTAGTTCATTTGCTAATAATCATAATTTTATTTCTTTTATAATCTCTGTGCCATTTACTTCCTTTTCATTCCTTAGTACACTGTCTAAAGCCTCTGGTGAAAGGCAGATATGAGTAGTAGAAGTGAATGTCTTTACTTTTGTAAGAATTTGAGAATTTTGCCACGCAAAGGAGGACTCCAAGAGACGTTCTCTCATGCAACACGCAAGGGGTTTATTTTCCACACATGTGTGGGGCTCACTGAACACGCAGGAACAGAGAGCCCCCCTCCTGAGTTTGTAAAAGTTTTTTAAAAGGGGTAAGATGAGGGGGGGGTGGGGGTCGAGCATGTGTCACAGGTGCTGTTTTGCAAAAAACAGATAAGAGCAGTTTTTCAACAGGCACTTTTAACAGTTTCACAACGAGCATTTCTTGAGCATGAGTCATGGGAGTGGCTATGGCAGATAGCCGCAGTTTTACAACAAGTGATTTAGGCGCAAGGAGTCATGGGGAGGGAGGGCGAGAAACAGATAACCGCCCTAGGAAAGTCTCGGATTGTTTACTTTCAACCTGATGGGGCCCATAATTCTTTTCTTTATAATTCTTAACTCACACCAAATGCATAGCCATGAATATAAAATGACACAAATGCTTTTGCTGGATATTTCAGAAGCTAAAATATATGTAAATAGCAAAATTAAGCAGGAAAAATTAGCTACTGTTAAGCTTTATAAAATCCCTTTTTACACTTTATTTTTATAGTTGGTATAGATTATTCTTTCACCTTTGTGTATTAAATTGTTGTAGGTATTTTATATATCTGCCTTATTGTGTGAATGTGCTAGTTTGAAAGAATTGTGTACCCCAGAAAAGTCAAGTCTTTTAATCCTGATTCAGTATTGTAGAGTGATTAGATTGTCTTTGTGGAGATGTAGCACTTCCAGTTCTGAGTGTGACCTTTCAATGGGATTTTCTCCAGAAGATATGCCACACTCAGTTGTGGGTGTAGCCTTTTGATTAGATGGAGATGTGACTCCACCCATTCAAGATGGGTCTTAATAAGTTTACTAGAGTACTTTAAAAGGGGAAACATTTTTGAGAAACCTCAGAGCAGATGCAGATGCAGATGCTTAAAGAATGGTTGCTTCAGAGCTGAAGAACACAGATGTTTGGAATGCTTAGAGTGCCAACAGAGAGAGCAGATGCTTAGACATGGGCAGAGCCCAGCAGGTATCCCCATGGACCTTCCAATGAGATGACAAGCAAGCCAGAACCCAGAGTTGTATCCTGGGGGAGATAAGTAAAGGCCCAGAGATGCTTAGAGAAATAGCCAGTGGCATCAATGGCTGGAAGCAGTGAACCAAGAACAAGGACCAGTAGGCACCAGCTGCATGCCTTCCCAGATCAGCCTTTCTTGAGCCATGCTATCTTTTCTTGGATGCCTTAGTTTAGGCATTTCTCTGTCCTTAGAACTATAAACTTGTAACATAATAAATTCCCTTTGTAAAACTGTTCCATATCTGTTATATAGCACTCTAGCATATTAGCTTAACAAACTAATATGATGAATTACACTTGTTTATATTCTTTAATATAAATACACTTTAATTTGTGTAATATATTATTTTTTAGTATTATTACTATATTTAATTTGGTCAGAATTTGTTAATAGTTTTTTAAATAGTTTTATTCACACATCATAGAGTCTATCCAAAGTGTGCGATGGTTACTTGCATAATCACATAGTCATACATTTGCCACCACAATCTATATGAAAATGTTTACATTTTTTCCACAAAGAAGGAAGAGGAGAAAAGGAATACAAGGGAAAGAAACAATAGCAACAACCAGAATCCTATGCCCTTTCCTTATCTCTTCCATTGTTGACATTTAGCACTGATATATTGTCTTTGTTACAATTAATGAAAGAACACTACAATTTTACTGTTAACTATATGATCCAGTGTGTAAATTATATCCCCTGACTCCCTTATTACATACAGATTCTGTTCCCTGTGGAAGAGACTTTACAAGATTTTCAATTCCTTAAAACCCATATTTTATATCATTAAATCTTCTGGGCTTTTCAAATTGCAAATATATTAGTAATAAAGAATGCCTGTTTATTCCTGTGTTTTCTCTGGGAACTCAGAGGTAAATCAGAAATCATGGTCTGTAGGTCAGAACAATTTGTAGAACATATCAAAACTGTCTGTTATGCATGTAATTAGATTCAAAGGAACCAGTCCCAGAGCTTCAAACTGCTGTTTCTGGAATACAGCGGAGAGTAAAAGAGATCAGGTAATCCAGGAATTAAGACAGTCTTTCTCCCCTATTTTAAGCAGTCCTTACCCCAAACGAATATGGTAGAAGAACCTGTTTGAGGAGCAGCAGAGAATTTTCAGAGATATTAGGGGCCTCTGAGTTTCCATATCTCAGTGTGTATGTAAGTTCCATTTCCATGGAGCCGGTCTCACTCTGATAGATTTTATGGTTTTTATTCAGTGACCTGGAGCAGCTACTGAACCTTTCTCAGAGGCTGGTTCCTTAGTTTGGATCCTGATATATATTTTTTATGATTCCTACTCATACAAGTCTAATCTGCACAAGAGGATAACTCCAGGTTGCTAATGACTCTGCCTCCAATATTACAGGTTAGGGTGAATTAAAGGATGAGGAGATGGGAAAGAATGAATCCATTCCAGTCCATTTTTCTTCTCTTTTCTCTTAGTTTTTCCACCAGTCATGATTTTCTGTGGCAGCACTTGCTTTCACTCTGTGGGTAAGTTGTAGGTGCTCATTACTATATTTAGCTTCAGGGACTCAAAAAGAGGATATATCTTCACTTGGTATCTGCGATAACTAAGTCTCCTTCAAATGCAGTAATTCACTGAGGTGGAAGGTTCATAAAGTATATCAAATAGCACCATTTGCATACATAATTCTATCCATTATATTTTTCTTCAAAGAATTTTTGTTGTTAATTTACACCTAAACAAATCAAAAGCCAATAAATGTTTATTGCTTAGATAAGAACTGCAAGCCAGAGAGGTTAAAGATAGTGTTACGCAGCTTCTCAGTGAAAATCCTACTTTAAACGCTGGGGTCCTGAATTCATTCCCCTTGTTCTTTTCAGTATAGTTTCCTTCTATTTTATTTCATTAATTTTATTTCAATAGGCATGAAATATGCCAAAATATTTCTATTTTGAAATTGCCCATGCTTTGTTCCAGGAGAACACATGAATTGCTCTCAAAGGTTTTTCCATTTTTATTTTTTATGAAAATAGGTTGTCAGTTCCTTTTGTGGGATCAAAGAGGCTTGTAGGATTATATATGGTTTGGGGATGATTGTTTCAAATACAAACGATTTTCTTTGCATAAAATGACCACATGACACCTGCTGCTGAGAGCCTCTAATATCATAGAACATTTAATTTGATGAGGAGACTTATTACTCCACATTTTATTGCCAAAACAGAATTAGCAGAGGATGATTAAAGGAGTAGTAAGTTGTATCTCAAGAAAACTGACATGTATCTCATAATATTATTATATATATATAATAAAATTGCATTCAATATTTGTGATGGTTAGCTTCATATGTCAATTTAGCCAGGTAATGGTGCCCAGTTGTATGGTCAAGCAAGTACTGACTTAACCATTACTATGAGTACATTTCACTTACTTAAATCATCAGTCAGTTGATTGACTCTAAGGCTGATTACATCTACAATAAACCAAGTGGAATGCTTTTTTGATATAAGAGATGTTTAATCCAATCAGTCAAAGGCTTTTAAAGGAGAGGTGAAAATTTCAACAGTCAGAAGAAACAACATTCATCTCCACTTCAGCCAGTTAGCCTTTCCTGAAGAATTCATGAAAGATCTTCATTGGAGTTTCCAGTTTGTAGGCTGCCATATAGAATTTGGACTTGTGCATCCCCACGGTTGTGTGAGGTACTTTTATAAAATCTCATATTTACAGATAACTCCTTTTGGTTCTATATCCCTGGGGAACCCTACTGTATTAGATAGGGTCCTCTAGAGAAACAGAATCAGCAGGAGATATCTGTAAATATAATATTTATAAAAGAGTCTCACACAACTGTGGGGATGTAAGAGTCCAAGATCTATAGGGCAGGCCATGAGCTGGCAGGTCCAATGAAGGTCCACAGTGAACTCTCAGGAGAGGCTGGCAGAGCAATTGTGGGACTATAAGTGTCTAAGATCTGTAACTGCATGCTAGTAGCTCCAATGAAGGTCCTCGACAAACTCTCGTGAGTGACTGGCTGGCTGAGGCAGGAAGACTAGTTGTCTCTTCTGAGTCCTCCTTAAAATCCTTCTTGTAATTAGATTAAATGGCACTTATTGCAGAAGACACTCCCCTTAGCCAGTGTGGTCATGATTTAAGTCCATGAAATGTCCTCACAGCAGTAAACAGGTCAGCTCTTGCCTGACCAGACAACCAGGCACCACCACCTGGCCAAGCTGACACAGGAACTTGACCATCAGACCTCCTTATACAGCTTTTGTACTAGGAGTGGTTCTTGAGACGCAGAATCTTAAAATGGGTTTCAACAATTGGTTTTCTATACTGATTAGAGCAAAGGCACTAATGACTCTTATAATCAGATGGCACTGACAGTCCATGCCATGAGTTGGCAGTGGTGATATGCAAAATATCACCATTTGATTCTCTTACTCACATGCTTACATGAGGCAAGGCTCTCGGTGACTGCGTTTTGACATCTTAACAGAGTTTTGTGGAATCAGAAGGTATAATGATGCTGGCTGTTTTTTCCTAGATATGCTGGTATACAGTTATAAAAGAAAGGGATGAGGGCAGTGCAATGGTGGCTCAGTGGCAGAATTCTCACCTGTCATGCCAGAGTCTGCCCATGCCAAAACAAACAAAAAAGGATATGAGCTGAATTATTCAAATTTGTAACATTAATGCCATATGAAATATGTAAAACTTTCTGTGTGTGCACTGGAAAAATATCTTATTTCCTGTGGTCACACACTTGAGATCTCTGAAAACCAGAACCAGAGTCTCATTGTTTGAGTAGCTAATTTACAATGTAAACTAAATTCTCAACCTTGCAAGATGTCTGCTGTCAAAATGAGGGCATTGATTGGAAAGGATTGAGATCCTGAAAATCAGAATGGGGACATATGGGTTGACAGTGATGGCAGTGGGGACATTTTAACCCTGGATTCCACTGAGTGTGTTTGCTACATAGACTTGTAAGTCTTGCCATGAGGAAAGAGCTGCTCCATCTCCAGCTTTCCATGAGGAAACTGCCACTTAATCTCCAGCCTTCCCTGAGGAGATTGCTACCAAACTCCAGCCTACCTTAAGAGAACAGCTTCTGACCTTCCCACTGGCCATGAGGAGTCTGTCATCCAGCCTCTACCATTAGTGCTTACTAGACCTGAAATCACTGCCCCTGAAGAAGCAACCCTACTCCTCTGTCTAAATAATTTAATCATTTTTCACAACATGAAATCGCAGTGGAATGCCCTGAGGTCATTGGCTTGAAAGATTTCTACTTCTTTTCATGACTCACACATCCCACCCTTGTTTTCTTCCAGATCTGTAACTAAAGATACAGCCTGCCCCAAAAGGTGTACAAATTGTGACTCATGAGGAGGTAAGCTATACTCCAACAAACTACATGAATTTTCCATTTTATATAGTCAGAAATCAGGGAAATATGTGAGGGAATGTTTATTAAAAGTGTGGATGATGGTGGCAGGAATATGAAGTTGGATGTGGCTGAATTTATTGATATGGGCCCACTAAGCAGAGATTCTGCATTCAATGTTGTAGCTCCAGGGGTTAGAAATGATATTAACAGCTTGATTGGATGGTTGGCTGAAACATGGATCAAAAGGTGGCCAACATTACCTGAGATTGAAATGTCAGAACTGCCCTGGTGTAAAGTAGATGATGGGACTTAGAGGCTTAGAGAGATTGGAATGTTAGAGGGGATTTTTCATGGAAGACTTGCTCACACACCCAATGAATATTCAGAGGACACATCTTTCAAGAGAGCCTTGAGAAATAAATTTGTGAGACTAGCTCCATCATCCCTGAAAAGCTCTATAGTCACCCTTCTTTGTAGGTCAGATATTACTTTGGGAATTGCTGTCACTGAGCTGGAACCCTTAAACACAACAGGCATGATCAGATCTGAATTGGCAGAAGCATGTAACAGCACTTAATCACCAAAGGAAAGGTGAGTGTGGCTACCAAAATGGGCAGCAGACTCAAAGCAGTAGTCAAAATAATCTGATTCTCAGGGACTTATGGCACTGGCTAACAGAACATAGAGCATCTAGAAAAAAAGACAAAGTCATGGAAAATGTAAAATGTGGATGATCCTTGAGGACATTATACTGAATGAAGTTAGAAAGAAAAGAACAACTACCGTATGCTCTCACTAATGTAAACTAACATTAATGAGTAAACTTTGAGAGTGCAAGTTAAGAACACAGGTTATTCAGAGTTAAAGAGAAGGTAGAGATTGGGCAATGATGCTTAAGGAGTACTGGATGTTCAAGAGGACTAATTGCAAAAATTCAGAAATGGATAGCATAATACTATTTGATGGTAGCACAATATTGTAAGTTGCACAATATTGTAAGTACGCTGAACAAAGCTGAATGTGCGTTTGTTGAGAGAGGGGGGCTGGGGGCATATATGACCCCAGAAGTAATGATAAAGGATAAGGACTGTGATGATATAACTTAGCGATGCCTAGATTTGACAAAGATAGAGATTAAATGTACAAATATAAGATTGTTTTTGCATAAGGGAGAAGAAATGAATGTCAGCATTGCAAGGCACTGAAAATGGGATAGTATATGGGAAAAAATATAATCAATGCATAGTAAGGTATATAATTATGAGTAACATTGCAGTATGCTTAAGGCAATATGCCAAAGCTAAATGTCAATAAATGAGGGAATGGGGGGGTAGATATGAGATTCTTTGCATAAGAAATGGGAATGATCTCATATACACTGTCCTGGTGAAAGCATGGCCATGTGATTATACCAGGATCCATTGACTTCTTTTTGTTTGGTTTTGTATGTGTTTTTTTTTTTTGCATGGGCAGGTGCCTGGAAGTGAACCCAAGTCTCCAGCATGACAAGTAAGAATTCTCCCTGCTGAGCTACCAAAGCCCACCCTCCATTGACTTTTTACTTAGGTTGGGTTGTATTATTTGTGCAAGAAACTTTTGAAAAATAAATGGAGAAATACTAGTGCTGGAGAAAATATGGAGAGAAAGATATACCTCTTCACTGTTGGTAGGAAGATAAAGACCTGCAGCCCCTTTGGACAGAAGTATGATGACTCCATGGGGGCTTAGGGAGGGGTTGCCATTTGATTCTGTGATCTCATAGTTAGGTACATACTAACTATGTATTATGTTAGAGAAGGGATAGGAATGGACATTTGCACCCTGGTGTTTATACTGGCAGTGTTTGGAGTTGGAATGGATGGAAGTGACCTAAAAGTACATCCACTAAAAAATGGTAGGGAGAACTGTGGTGTATACATACAATGGACTATTGATTGGCTTCAAAAAGAAATTAAGTTGTGAGACATGCAAATAGGTGAATGAATCTTGAGGACAATATGTTGAATGAAATAAGCCAGAAATGAAAAGTCAAATATCATTAGATCTCACTAAAATGGACTAATTACAATGTACAAACTCAGAATTGAATTTGAAAACATGGGTTATCAAATGAAGGTTAGGTAAAAAAATGTTTGGTGTTGTTTTCTATTTAGAGATTAAGTATGGTTAAAGATGATATGCATTTACCCGGTTGACCGTGGGTGGACCATGATGGTTAGGTTCATGTGTCAACTTGGCCGGGTCTCCGTGCCCAGTTTTATGGTCACTGGCCTATCTGTTACTGTGAGGACATTTTATGGACTTAAATCACCAGTCAGTTGAATGAAGGTATGGATGATTACATCTGATCAATTAAGGAGAGTATCTTCCGAAATGAGAGACATTTGATCCAATCAATTGAAGATTATTAAGAGAAAGGTGAAGACTTCAGCAGTCAGAAGAGAGAATTTCATCTCTACTTCATCCAACCAGCCTCTCCTGGGTAGTTCATTGAAGACCGTCATCGGAGTGTCCAGTTTGTGGCCTGCCCTGTAGAATTTGGACTCATGTATTCCCACAGTTGCCTGAGACACTTTTATAAAATCTCATATTTACAGATAACTCTTGTTGGTTCTTGTTCTAGTTTGCTAGCTGCCGGAATGCAACATACCAGAGACGGATTGGCTTTTAATAAAAGGGGATTTATTTTTGTTAGTTCTTCAGAGGAAAGGCAGCTAACTTTCCACTGAGGTTCTTTCTTACGTGGAAGGCACAGGATGGTCTCTGCTGTTGTTCTCTCCAGGCCCCTGGGTTCCAACAATTTTACCCGGGGTGACTTCTTTCTGTATCTCCAAAGGCCTGGGCTGAGCTGCAAGTGCTGAGATGAGGAATGCCGAGCTGCTTGCTTGTGCTACCTTGCGCTCTCTCATTTAAGCACCAGCCAATTGAGTCAAATGTCACCCATTGCAGCAGACACGCCTCCTAACTGACTGATGTAATTGGCAACAGATGAGGTTCAGATACCTTTGGCTTGTGTCCGCAGCAACAAAATTAGGTATGTTCACCTGGCCAAGTTGACAACTGAATCTAACTAACACAGTTCTGTTTTCCTAGAGAATCCTGAATACAATACTATATAAATGGCAGCAAATTTTTGGAAAAGAGCATATAGTTCTCACTGTGAATTTTGCTGCCATTTAAAAAGAAAAATATCACACATTAAGTTAGGTGAAAATTTAGCTATTGATTTACTTATTAATGAGGTTTAGTATGAATAAAATAGATATATAATAGTGGTAAAAACATGTTAGAGACATTTATAAACTTACTTATCTATGCCTTTATAAGAAAATAAGTATCATTAAGGTAGAGGATATAGTTCCTTTATTTATCCAGTGCTTCTCCTGCTTTACATATTTAGAATGTCATACATTCTTGGTGGATTAGAAATAGCTGTCAAATTAGATTATATTGTTTCAATAACAATAATAAAATGTTTATTATTAAAAACAATACATAATAAAATAAAATAATAAAAATAACTACAACAATAATTAAGATGCAGGAACTCAGTAGTTTAATGCTTTTTGCTATCTAATATGCCACCAAAATATTAAAATCATTTTTTAGATATGTTTTTATTTTGACCTTTTTTTATTTACAACAAATTTTGCAAAGGTAATTTGTAGAATTCATCTGTGTTCTTCCCTCAACTTCATTATTTAGCTATAGTACCATTATCAAATCCAGAATATTAATATTGCTTAATATTCAGACCATATTTAACTATTACCAATGCTTCTGGTTGTGTGTATCTCTTTTCAGATGGGTGGAAGACAGTACATGGTCACATATTGCATTCAGTTATGTTTATTTTTAGTCTTTAGTATGGGTCAGGTTTTCAGTCTTGTTTTGTCTTGCATGACATTCAATCTTTAAAGGAATACTAAGCAATATGTTTGCTCCTCAGTTTAGATTCGCATAAAGTTTCTGCATAATTTCAATTTACACGTTTTTTGGCAAGAATATCAAAGAAGAAATGGGCCTTTCCTATTTCACAACACATTTCATTACTGATAATGTTAAGTTTTATCACTCTATTAAGGCCAGATGCTCACATTTCTTCATTCTAAAATTATTTTTTTACATTTGTAATTGAACGATCTTATGAATACATATTTTGAGACTAGATAATATCCTGTTTCTCATCATTTTTGCCCATTATTTTAGCATCCTCTGATGATTCATTCATATCTGAAACAATTTTTTGTTAGATTTTTTTTAAATTGTGATGTTTTATTTCCACCATTCATTTTACATAGATTCATTGAAATTCTACTACTACTGTAATAAAATCTTTCCCTTCTCTCTGTCGTCTCTCTGTCTGCTTGCCTGGCCATCTTTCTTTCTCCCTTTCTCTGTTTCTCTGTTTCTTTCTACTTATCATCTGTCTTCTATCTATTTGTCTAGGTATCATATACCATTCATTTATTTTTAAAATATATGCATGTATTCATGGCTCATTATTTTAAATTACGAGTTCTACTCCACTGAATCATTTCTTTCATTGCTCCAATACACATTTGGTATTTTCGAGTCCTTTAATCTTCCTCCTTTGTCCTGTTGGTATGTCTTCTAATTTTTTTATGTATTTCACTTTCCTTCACCACAAGCTATTCCAGTCCCATTCTTGTCCTTAATTCAGCCATTTCTTCAAGCACTCCTGGTTCTTTTTATTGGAATATGCTGTTAAGAAGCCATGGCCTTGAAAATGGGCATGCTTATTGCTATTGAATAATCATTCTCCTAAGGTCTCAGCAAGCATAGCAGGGAATTGCATAAATATATATGTATTTTTATATTGATTTATGTGGCTATATATTAAAAGTATTGAATTTATGTTGATAACTTTTCTGTTATTGTAACCATCACTTCATTTCTTATTTGTAAGAAATTTGACTTTGAATTATTAAAGTTTTTACAATTTATCTATTTACTTGCTTAATATAGCTACTCTTTTAATGTTTATATTCTTAATTCTTGTAAAGTGGATTCAAAATTGCTAACTCATACTTCTGTGACAAATAAAGAGTACAATATTTACATAGTCTTTTTGCCCTTAGTCTCAGGATATATGTCAATACAATTCCTAAGTTACTTAACTTAGTTATTTTTATTCCCATTAATTTCAGTGAAGTTATGCTATTTATTTGTATTGTAATTAAGTTTGTCACTGTTGATATTTATTCTGGGGTTTTCCAACATCCTGGTTAATTTAAATTACTCATACACTTATTGATTCCACAAAACTTAGAATGATTCCAGGTGATAGAACTATACAGAAAGGAATATTCGGAAATATACCCATTCTCAATTCCAATTTTCCAACTTCATCTTTTGTCTATTAAATAATATCAGTTTCTATTTTACCTTTTTTAGTGATTCTTTTTGTATAAATTAAATATATATATATTTTGCTTATTGCACATACAGATATTTAACTTTCCTTTCTCCATACATGAAGGGTATAGATACTATACTACATATACCTTTTTATGAAGATACATTCACATTAATACAATGCTCTTTCAACATGTACAATTCAATGTTTTTCAGTTATTTACTGGTTGTGCAACCAATAACAATATTCTCATCACTCCCCAAAAAATCCAGGACCCATTAGCAGTCTGTCCCTAGTCCCACTCACTCCCACAGCTCCTGGCGGCCCCTAATGGCTACTCCGGGTATATCATATAAATAGAATCATACAATATGTGGCCTTTTGTATCTGGCTTGTTTCATCTGGCTTGTTTTCTAGGTTCATGTATTTTGTATTCATGTGTCAATATTTCAGTCCTTTTAATGTATGAATATTATTCATTGATATAGATATGCCACATATCATTTAGTCGTTCATCATTCTATGTACCTTTAGTGTGTTCTAGTTTTTGGCTTTTACAAATAATGCTGCCATGAACATTTGTGCACAAGTTTTTGCATGAAAATATTTTCAACCCCTTTGTTTATATACTGAGGAATGAAGTCACTGGATCAGATGGTAACTCTTAACTTTTTGAGGAACAGCCATACTGTTTTTCAAAGTAGCTGCACCATTTTACAAGTTTGTTTCCATAAGTTTCTCTATGTTTATTGTTTTTTTAATTGTTTAATATTTACTTCTTATTTATTAACGTACACCTATGCTAATTCCATTTTTTCTTTGTTCAGGTTAACTGGTGAGTTATTTCATTAATTATTTTTTTAAATATTTCAAAAGTTTCTGCAGTTTTCCTATTCCCAGGATAAAATAAGTTTGCTTTTTTCTTTATTATTTCTATATTTGGTTTTTTGTGTTTCTTTCAATATTTTAAATCTACGTCTTTAATTCACATTTTTGAAAAATTCATTATATCTCATAAGTGCTTATTGTAGTAGTTTTTCTTTTGATAACTTTTTACTGTATCCTGTGTATTTTGATATATAATATGTAGTCTGTAGTGTATTTTACATCTGTAACTTCAGTATGTATTTCCAATCTTACTCAAGAATTGTTTATATTCAGGATTAGAGATGAAAGAGTCTTTTGTTTTTTAACTTTTAAAATAACTTTGTTTAATTGATTGCTGTTCAGAATATTTTCACTTAATGGTATGACTAATTTGTCTTTGTAAATTTTTATAATTAATTTTAATTTTGGAAGAAGATATGGTCTTTATTTTAATTGTGCAAAGACTGATATACATGTCGAAAAATACATATATATAAAATCTAATATGTAATTATGATTTTGAAGTCTTCATTATTCTTGTATTTGAGATTTCTTTAACTTATACTGGGGGCATTGAAGTCTGCCATTTTAAATGTGTTTCCATCAATGAATCCTTGTATCTCCTGAAATTTTCACTTCCTAAGGATAGTTTCTGGTTGCTGATTATTTGGATAATAAATATTCACAAGTGTTAAATGCCATTATTAATGATACCTTTTGGTATTTAAACATATGCTTTCCTATTAAATTTAGTCCTTTTTTGGCTTGAAGTGCCCTTTTTTAGTATATGTCAAGTTTTCTACCACATTTTCTCATTTTTAATTTTATTTTTGGCTCTGCTCAATCATCTTGGTTTATGTGTTTATGTACAGCAAATAACTGAATTGACTCTTCTTTGTAACCAAGTTGGAGTGTACCAATCCAGGAAACATTTCCTTTGTCCCTAATTATATAATTGGGATTGGCATATTGTAAAATGGATAATCCCCACATTGAACCTTGGCAGAAAGGGTAAGTGCTATGACAGTAGGAAAGGCCAAATAAAGGCCTCCTAACTGTCTATCTATCAGCACATTACTGAATAAAACCCAATATCACATCTCTTGAATGGGGATGGTGGTATTATGACCCCATCTAAGACATTAACAACAAAAATATTGGTTCCATCATAACTCCTTTTCATTTGCTGATCTGTCCTGTAAAAACATTGAATGCATTCTGGAGAATTACAGTAGAATATTGAAAACTCAACTGGGCACAATCCTGTACAAAGAGACATAGTTGCTAGAATAGATAAATAATCCTTGGTAAATGTCATACAGTCATTCATTTAGTGAATACATTGTATTCTATTTAGATCAACAATCATTTGCATTCAATGACTGGAGTGGATAAGTAATCATTTGCAATTTAATCTCAGTCTTTATTAATGTACTGCTCTCTGTTATGAGATGGCTAAACAGATCCAAAACATAAGCATATCTCACAAAATGTTATGTTGATTTATTCCATTGAGGCTATCTTTTTTTTCCAAATCACCTCTTTTTTATGCAATTTTATTGATATATTCACATACCATATAAACATCTGAAGCGTACAGTCATTGCTTCAAAGCATCATCATATAGTTATGCATTCACCACCACAATCGATTTTTGAACAAGATAAAAGAATAAAAATGAAAATATAAAAGAACACCCAGAATATCCCATACTCCTAATCCACCCATTATTTATTTATTTTTGTATTTATTTTCTTATTCTTCTTACTCATACACTGAATAAAGGGAGTGTCAGTCACAAGGTTTTTGCAATCTCATGGTCACACCATGAAAGCTGTATAGTTAGACCATCATTTTCAAGAATCAGAGCTACTAGATTATAGTTCAACAGTTTTAAGTATTTCCTTCTAGCTATTCTAATACAGTAAAAACTAAAAAAGGATATCTGTATAACGCATAAGACTAACCTCCAGAATGACCTCTCAATTCTATTTGAAAACTCTCAGCCACTGAAAGTTTTTTTCATTTCACTTCTCTTCCACCTTTTGTTCAAGAAGGATTTCTTAATTCCACAATGCCATGTCCCACATTGCCAGGGAGATTCACACCCCTGGATGTCATGTCTAAATTAAAGGGGAGCACAGTGAGTTTACCTACAGAGTTGACTTAAGAGAGATGCCACATATGAGCAACAAAAGAAGTTCTTTGGGGATGACAGACATAATTATAAGTAGGCTTATCTTCTCCTTTGCAGAAATAGGTTTCATAAGGGCAAGCCCCATGATTGAGAGCTTAGCATATTAAGTGGATAGCCCCAGTGCTTGCAAGAACATCAGGAATTCCCCAAGTGAGGAAGTTTAATATTTGTACTTTTTCTTTAGAGCCAGAAGTAAACTTTGGAAATACTTTCTTATTTTCTGCCCAGATTACTCTGGGATGTAGCAGGGCATCTGACCAACCTGTACAAACCAACAAGTTCTCACTCCTTATTCAAGGTTCCATGTAGTTACTGGTGTTCAAATAAGCTGACCACACAAGTTAAATTAGATAGTAAACTCTAGAAAATATAAATTTTGCACCAAATAAACATTTCTTCCTTTGGCCTCACAGTGAAATTGGGGTTTTAAAGTACAGTGAATATTCTCTTTTATCCTTCAGTATGGTTTACTTTAGTCCTATATGGATCAACTTTGTATCTCTAATTTAAGTCTGATTGCATTTTAGCTTTTTAAACAGTTGTTTTATGGGGTAATACTGACTTTCATAGTGGTCACACAGATACCCAAAGTTCCAAGAAATGAACAGGTTTTACACAAAAAGCTCAGTGTCTCACAATTTAGAAATAATTGCTACAACTTGGGAATAGATGTGATTTCTATAAGAGCTTACAATCTAGGAACCTTTGCAATAGGCCTTCCCTGATTAACCTCTGCTCTTGAAATCAATTCGCAGTTTGCACATTATAATTATTCTATATTAGTGAGGCGTTACAATATTTGTCTTTTTATTTCTGGCTTATTTTACTCAACATACTGTCCTCAAATTTCACTCACCTAGTTGCATGCCTCACAACTTCATTCCTTTTGCAGCCACTCAGTGTTCCATTGACTGTATACTCCACAGTTTACCCTTCTATTCCTCGGTCAGTGTACCCTTAGGCCATCTTCATCCATTGAAATTTGTGATACTGCTGCCATAACCACCAGTGTGCAAATGTCCATTCTGGTCCCTGCTTTCAGTTCTTCCAAGTCTATACCTAATAATGGTTTGCAGAATCATTTGTCAGTCCTATACTTAGCCTCTTTTGGAACCACCACACTGCCCTCCAAAAGGATTACCACAATTCTATGTCCCTCCCAACAGTGAAGAGGCATATCTGTCTCTCCACATTTTCTCTAGCACTTGTATCTTTCTGCCTTTTTAAAACAGTTTTATTCACACACCATACAATCCATCCTAAGTAAACAATCACTGGTTCCCCTTATAATCACATAGTTATGCAGTCACCACTGCAATATAAATGAGGGCATTTCTGTTCCTTCCACAAAGAAAGAAGAAGAAGAACAGGAATGAAGAATAAAAAGTAAAAAAGAAAAAAAAAACACCACCAAAAATCCCATACCCATTCCTTATATCCCTCTCATTGGCATTTAGAATTGGTATATTGCCTTTGTTACATTTAATGGAAGTATATTACAATGTGACTGTTATCTACATACCCTAGTTTGCATTGATTATATTTTTTCCATATACTATCTGTTTCAGCTTGCTAAAGCTGCTGGAATACAGTATTAGAGAAATGTATTTACTTTTACAAAGAGAATTTATTAGGTTTCAATTTACTCTTCTAAAGCCATGAAACTTTCCATATTAAGGCATCAAGAAGAGGATAGCGTCACTCAAGAAAGGCTGATCATAATTGGCCCTTCTCTGTCACATGGGAAGTCAAATGGCAATGTCTGCTGTCATTCCTTCCCAGCTTCTGGTTTCAAACAGCTCTCTCAGCTCCTGTAGACCTTCTGGGGTCTCCTGGGGTAGTTTCCTTTTGCACCTCCAAATGTCTTATCTTCTTTTTTCAAACACTGGGTGAGGTCTGCAACATATCCAAGCACTGGGCTGACCACCTTGTTCTGTGCCCCACCCTACTCAAGCATCTGTGTGGCACCTGGATATTCTCGCATCTCTGGGGCATTTGCTTAACCACTTCAGAACAGTGGAGTGGTTGCCAGGCTCTACCCAGTCCTTGGGGAATCTATTCTTCTCTCTCTGAAGCCTGAGGAGAACAGTCTTCTTAAGCAAGGAATCAGAAGACCCAACCTCTGCTTCTGGGGCCAACTCGCCCTTTCCACATACATGGATGGATCCACTCTCCTGGCCTGAGATTTCCTGGTACCAGACCTTAGCTTCCATGGTTTTGCCTTTGAAGTCATTTTTTTCTTCTATTTATCCCTTTTATGTCCCTTTTAGTTCAGCTGGCAGTGATTCCTTTTATACAAATCCCAGAGCACTATTCTCTATTTTCCATGCAGAAAAGAGGGATCCCAACCATCACACTATAGGAATTTCCACAGATCCTTTCTGTCTAACTCTATCTCCAATCCTGGCTTATCCTGACATGACTGTCTGGTTTCATTTTTGGTTAAATCCTCACCTGGGGTACCAGCCTCTGGAGTCTCACCTTCTGGAAGCCCAGAATTTTCTGGACCATCAATTTTTAGTTACTTTGTACCCAAGAGTTCAGTTTTCAGCTTATACCTTTCCTTAAACAGAAGTAATGAACATGCTGTTGCCCTTGTTTTAAAGTGGCATTTTACTAAAAGCTACAAGGAGAAACCAGGTTGCATTTTCCAAATATAGTTTGGAAATATCCTCAGCTAAGTATTCAGTTCAGGGCTATCAAATTCTGCGTTCCATCCAACACCAGTACTCAATTTTCCCAAATTCTTTGCCACTTTAAAGCAAGCATTGCCTTCCTTCCAGTTTGCAACAACACATTCATCATTTCTGTTTAAAACTTCCCTGGAAGGATCTTCAGAGTCCACATTTCTACCAACAGTCTGTTCAAAGGAATTTAGGCCTTTCCAGTTAAACTCACAACTCTTCCACAATCTTTCCCTTATCCATTTAAAAAGCCTTCCCAACATGTTTTGTATTTGTGAACTCGACAGTACCCCACCTTTCTGATCAAAATATGCTTCAGTTTGCTAGTGCTGCTGGAGTATAACATACCAGAAATGGATTGGCTTTTAAAAGGAGATTTGTTAAGTTACAAGTTACAATTCTAGTTTGTTAAAATGTCCAAATTAAGGCATCAATAAGAGAATACCTTTTTAAGGTATGGCACCTGGCACCTCTGTCACATGGGAGAGCACGTGGTGACATATTTTGTTCTTCTCTCCCTACTTCTAGATTCAAACAGCTCTTAGCATCTGTGCATCCTCACTTAGGCCAAACTCTGGGTTTCATCTCTTACCTTAGCCTCTCCAGACATCTGTGTCTCGGTTTCATCTCTCTGCTTTCTGTGTTGGCTCTTTTAAGGACTTCAGTAACCTAACTAGACCTACCTTTAATGGGTTAGGCCACATTCTATGGAAATAATCTAATAAAAAATTCCCACCCAAACAATAGGTCTGCCCCACGAGAACATTAGGATTAGGAGAACATGGCTTTTCTGGGGTACATAACAGTTTCAAATTAGCACACCTTCCATTTTCAGCACCTTGCAACAGTGACATTCATTTTTCTCCCTCATGTAAAAACACTCTTATATTTATACATTCAATCACCACATTGTCCACTCTTGATTTTGCTAAGTAACACAACCCCAGTCTTTATCTTCTTTCCTTCTGGCATCATACATGCCCCTAGCTTTCCTGTTTCAATCATATTCACACTCAGCTTTGTTCAGTGTATTTACAATATTGTACTATCATCAGATAGTACTGTGCTATCCATTTCTGGATCTTTACAGCCCCATCCTGTTAAACATTCTATACTCCTTCAGCATTAAATGCCTAATATCTTCCTTCTTTTTATCTCCTGATAACCTGTATCTCAAATTTAACTCTCAAAATTCACTCATTAATCTTAGTTAATATTAGTGAGACCACACAGTATTTGCTCTTTTGTTTCTGGATAGTTTCTCTCAACATAATGTCCTCAAGGTTCATCCACATTGTTGCATACATCATGGCTTTATTCTGTATCCTTACTAATAGTCTTCATTTCTACACTTTTCTCCAAACCTCTCTCTCTCCTATGTTTCCTTATCTGCCTGTAGTGTTTCTTTCAGTATTTCTTCTAGAGCAGGTCTCTTGTTCATTAACCCTCTCAGTGTCTGTTTGTCTGAAAATATTTTAAACTATCCCTCATTTTTGAAAGACAGTGTTGCCAGATATAGACTTTTTGATTGGCAGGTTTTCTCTTTCAGTATCTAAAATATATAATACCACTGCTTTCTTACTTCCCTAGCTTGTGCTGAGACATCCACAATAGTCTTATCAAGCTTCCCTTTATGTGATTGATTGGTTTTTCTCTTGCTGCTTTCAGATTTATCTTTGTCTTTGACATTTGACACTCTGATTGTGTCTTGGAGTAGGTCTATTCAAATCTATTCTGTTTGTGGTACACTGTTCTTCTTGGACCTGTAATTTTATGTCTTTCAAAAGAATGGGATATTTTCTGTGATTATTTCCTCCATTCTTCTTTCTGTTTCTTCCCATCTCTTCACCTTCTGGACACCCATACATGTATAAACTTGCACTTCATGTTGTCATTCAGTTCCCTGAGACTCTGCTCATATTTTCCCATTCTTTTTCTTATCTGTTCTGTGTGTAGGATTTCAGATATTCTGTACTCTAGTTCACTAATCCTTCCTTTTTCCTCTTCAAATTTGATGTTGTATGTCTCCATTGTATTGCTTATCTCCTCTGTTGTGCCTATCATTCCCAGGAGTTCTGCCATTTGTTTTTTCAAGCTTTAGAATTCTTCTGTATGGTCAATGACACCTTTATTTCCTTCGCCTCTTTTGCTATATCTTCTCTTATTAATTTTTTTTTTTAATTTAGAAGGTTTGTTTGAAGATATTTAATTAGTTGTTTCATCTCTCATTTGAAGTGTTAAGTTTGTTCCTTTAACTGGGCCACATCTTTGTTTTACCTAGTATGACTTATAATTTTTTGCTGATGTCTTGGGATCTGATTCCCTTCAGATCCCAAGTTTATTCTGGGAAAATATTCTGGAAGAAGACAAGCTTAAGCTATTTCTGTTTTCTAGCCCCTGGGGTCTGAATTCCCTGAATGTGGCTCCCACTTAGTTAAACCCAACCTCCATTTTCTTGGGGAAGATATACCCTTTAGGAAATTATCTCCTTCACTTGACTCTTACTTTGTGTCTCAGACTTATCTTAACTCTGTCCTTGCATAGATCAGTGCTGACAATTGAAATTGCCTGAGGCTTCCTATAATGAGCTAGTTAGAATAGTTTTAAAAAAATAAGAAATTCCTTGTCAGAGCCAGTCCCCAGCCCACAAGTTTCACTAGCAAATGCCCACAAGTTTCACCAGCAAATGACAAAAGAAAGGGCACTTGACTCTTTGTGCCCTTTTCTTGGGGTACAGCCCTTTTTCAGTATTCTGACATTGGCCAACTCCAAAGCTTCCATTTTTTTTTTCCCAACAACCTTGCCTCCTCTCTGCTGTGAGAGTCCTCTGGGTTCCTTTCCTGCTTGTTCTGAGTTTATCTGTGCTTATAGCTTGTATTCATCTGGAGCAGTACACATATGTTAAAACTGAAATTGGGGCTTGGTTAAGCTACCTTCCCTTGAACGTAGTAGAGATTACTTCTTTTTCATCTGGAGAAGTATCTCCAACACAGCCTGCCATTTCAGCTGGGAAAGGGTGCCAGCCTCCATAGTTTGGGGGCTTTACTTACAGTTCTGTGCTGTGATCTTTTCAAATGAGGGTGATTTTGATTCCCTGGGGATACTTGGCAATGTCTGTTTTTGAAAGTCTATTTTTTTTTCTCTACTAGACAGTTTTGGGTTTATTGAATAATCATGCATAAAATACTAGATTCCCTTATACCATCCTATCATTAACACCTTGATTTGGTATAGAACATGTGTTACAATTGGTGCAGCACATTTTTATAATTGTACAATTAACTATACTTCACAGTATAACTTAGGGTAGGATTTTTGAATTGTCACAATGGGGCAGGGGTGTAGTACTGATATCTAATGGGTAGAGGCCAGTGATTCTGTGCAGCTATAATATACAAGGCAGTTTCCTACCTAAACTAGAATTGTCAAATAATGCCAGATTTCAACAGTGCCAAGGTTTAGAAACTGATATGCATGAGTATTGAAGAGGAGAATGAGACGGGGTTCTAATGGTCTTCAGGCTCTTTGTGTGCCAGCCCCAGTCCTAGTACTTTATATGAATTAACTCATTTAGCCACCACAGCAGTCATTTGAGATAGCTCTCTGGTTATAAACATTTTATAGGTTATGATAAAAGATTCAGAGATGTTAAATTACTTGTCTAAAATCTCATAGGTAAGAAGTGAAGAAGTATGGATTTAAATTCAGAGTGGAGCACTAACTAAATACACAAGTTCATTGCTTACAAGTTCTGTTTTCCAACCAACAAAGAGCCCAATTCCTCCATGTTCTCTGCCACTCCATAACAAGGATCATCTCTCCTTCAGTTTCAAATCACATATTCATTCTTCTTTCTACAGCCTCACCAGGAGCATCTTTGCCATTCACATTTCTAACATTCTATTTATAATATGTATGTTCTTCAGTGACAGAAACTTTCTCTACTTCTTTCCTTCCTTCTTTCTGAGCTTTCACCAAAATTTGAGGTCCATGTTTCTGGTAGTATCTTTGGACAAGCTAGACATTTTCTATCAAATAACTCAAAATTCTTTCAACTTTTACCTACTACCAAATTTAAAATCTAGCCCATATTTGTAGGTATTTATCACAGCAGCACCTCACAAAGCTTTTCCCTTTTATTCTTTCTACATGTTGTAATGTTTTATGCATTATATTTAGGTTCATTATTCATTTTTATTAATGGTGTCAAGTATGGATGGAGTATCCACTCCTCTTTCTCCTTCTCTTCCTCCTCCTCCTCCTCCCTCTTTATCTTTCCTTCTCCTCATTTTTCTTCTTGCCTGAATATTTAGTTGTTGCAATCTCATTGTTTGAAAGACTTTTCTATTCTTCATGGAAATGCTTTTACATTTTTTTCAAAATCAACTATCAATTATCATTTGTGGACTCAGTATTCAGCCCTATCCACCTGTCTGTCCTTTTCCCACTACAATATTGTCTTGATTTTTGTAGCATTCATGTAATGTAAGTCTTGAAATCAAGCAATATGCATTCTCCATCTTTGTCCTCTTGTAAAATAATTTTGGCAATTCTTGTTCTCTTGGCTTTACATTTAAAATTGAGATCTGCTTTCTGTAAAACATCCTGATGAGAATTTAACGTAATGAATGGGCTGTGCATCAGTTAAAGAGCATAGACATGTAGTGAATCTTGAAATTCATAGACATAGTTTATTTTTTCATTTATATGTCTTCTTTGGTTATTTTCATTAACATTTTACAATCTGTGGTGTACAGATCATACACATATTTTATTGCATTTACCCATGAATATTTCATGCTTTTTGGTACTATTATAATTATTACTGATTTCTTAAATAGCTGTTAACAGCTTGTTCAAACACCTTACAATTCATTCATTTAAAGTGAATGAATTCACTGGTAGTTTATTCACAGGATTGTGCATCATTCCCACAACAAATATAGAATATTTTTATCACCCAAAATAGAAACCTCATATACTTTAGCCATCAATTGCTCCCTAGTCCTTTTGTTCACTCAGCCATAGGCAACTATCAATCTGTTTTCAGTTTTTTTATATATTTGTTTATCGTGGAATTTCGTATGAATGGAATAATATAATGTGGTCTTGTGTGATTGTATTTTTTTCCCAGGCAAAGTAAAATTTTCCAAGCCCTACATGTTGTAGCATGTGTCTGCATTTCATTCTGTTTTATTGCTAAATAATATTCCATTATATAGATATGACACTTTCTATTCATCCGTAAATTGATAGACTTAGGTGATTTAATGAATAAATATTCTCTGAATATTCTTGTGCAAGTTTTTTTTTAATGGATGTTTAGTTTCATTTTTCTTGGGAATATGTGTAGGAGTAGAATTGCTGCATCATATTGAAGTTCTATGGCTGTCATTTTGAATTATTTTCCAAAGTGGCTGCACCATTTGACATCCCTGCCAGCAGTGTGTGAGAGCTCTAGTTAGTCTGGATCCTGACCAGCATTTGTCATTATGCTTTTTGTTGTTGCTGTTATGGTCATCCTAAGGGCTTGAGGTCACATCTCATCATATTTCAGATTTGCATTTCCTTAATTATCAATGGTATTGAATGTCTTTTCACATGCTTAGTGGCCATATGTATATCTCTCTGGAGAAATACATAATCTGGATTATTTTACCCATTTCTAGATTGGGTCATTTTAGTCCTATTATTGAGTTTAAGAGTTCTTTGTAATTCCCTATACTAGGCCATTTTCAGATACATGATTTGCAAATATTTTCTTCCATTATGTGCATTGCTACTTCACTTTCTGTTGTTACTTTTGAAGAGCAACTTTATCAACCTTATCAAATTTATCTATTTTTTTCCCTTGGTGCCTGTTCTTATCATATCATATCTAAGAAAGCATTATGTAACCTAAAGTTATGAAAATTACTTTTCTTCTAGAATTTTTAAAATTACTTTTCTTCCAGGAGTTTTAGAGTTGTTTTTCTGCATGGGAAGACACCAGGAATCAAACCTTCCCAGTGCCTGCTCATGCAAGAAAAACAAAAACCAAAAACACCCACCCCAGGAGTTTTAGTTTTCATGCATTTAGTTCTATGATTCATTTTATGGTAATAATCTTTTAGTTGAATAACATATGCATTCATATTCATTCCTGTGTTCCAACAACATAGTTGAAGAGACTATTCTTTCCTCATTGTGTTGCCTGGCATCTTTGTTAAAAAGCAATTTACCAGGGTGGGCAATGGTGGCTCAGTGGCAGAGTTCTTGCCTGCCATGCTGGAGACCCGGGTTTGATTCCTGGTGCCTGCCCATGTGAAAAAACAAAACAAAAAACACCAATTGACCACAAATATGTGAGTTTATTTTTGTACTCTCAATTGCATTCCGTTGATACATGTATAATGTATTTATATAGAGAGAGATAGAGGAAATCCACATGGCAATAGACCTAGATACACTCACATAAGCACAAAGATATTCTTCTAATATATTTAAATGTAGGAAATTTGTTTTCTCTGTGCTGTACGCTTTGATTTTCATTTTCTTTCACATATTTGTGTGACTTGGACCCTATGCTTACCACATTTCTTTTGGGCTTTTCATCTCATTGCTTAAAAGTTAAAAAAAAATGATGATGAAAATGACTGTAGATTGCTTTTAAGTTTTTATTTTCATCATTTTTAATCACATGGAGCAATAAGAGTAAAGGTTGGGAAGAAAGAGAATAAACTTCTGGCTACTTCTCTCTTGAAATCTCTCTAGATATTAACATTCCTCTAGAGAATTCAGATTCCTTTCCTAGTGAGAGGAGAAAGGGAAAGTAAAAGGAGAACACAAAAGGATTAAGTTTTTCTCCTACCATATTATATTTATAATGATTCTTCAGTTTTTAAATTAGACAATATATTTTTAATCAGTTCAACCATGGCATGTGATGTATGTATGTGTGTATATATATATATTTTTTTTTTTTCAGGATCTTAATTTGATTTTTAAATATTTTTCTTCAGACCTTTTATATAGCATTCCCTGCAGCATTTTTAATTTTATTTAGTTCAAGTATTATCTAAAATCCCCACCAGAGTCATCTGAGCATTAATCTATAAAGGATAAGATGTATATTTTGGTGGCATAAGGATCTCCATAGACCATGTAATTATATTACTTTATTCATAGGGAAGCTGTACACAGACTTGTATTTCATACTGTAGTTTTTTGAATGAAGAAGGAAGTTCTTCTTTTAGTTCAATTGCCATTTTTAGGAAACCCCTTCCCTGAGGACCCAGTTCCCTCTCTGCTGTGGCATGATATATTTTCCAGGCCGTGTAGGCAATATATCTAGCAATGTATCAGAGGTAAAATTTTTTCCAGTAACTGCCTCTTTGATTAGATAGCCAACATCCACAATAGTGTAAACTCCATCTTTCTGTACTGCTCTTGAAATAACATGTTTATCCAGATTACAGGATCTGAGTCCAACTGTTCAGAAATGGGATTGTTCTTTACCATTACACACATTATTTTCTTTTGATCTATTCATAAATTTCAATCTGTAGCAAGTTTAGACAAAGGAAAGATATACATTCAAACACAGTGTTCTAGTTTGTTAGCTGCCAGAATGCAATATGCCAGAAATGGAATGGCTTTTTAAAAAGGGAAATTTATTAAGTTGTAAGTTTACAGTTCTAAGGCTGTGAGAATATCCAGATAAAAGCAAGTGTATAAAAATATCCAAATTAAGGCAACAAGAAGAAATTACCTTCACTCAAGAAAGGGTAATGAAGTCCAGGTTTTCCCTCTCAACTGGAAAGGCACATGACAAACATGGTGACATCTGTTAGCTTTCTCTACAGGGTTCTTTTTTCATGAAGCTGCCCTGGCGAGATTTTCCTTCTTCATCTCCAAAGGTCTCTGGCTGCACAGGCTCTGTCATGGCCCTAAAATGGGGTCTCTCAAAAATGTTTCCTCTTTTAAAAGATCCCAGTAAACTAGTCAAGACCCACATGGAATGGGTGGAGTCACTTCTCCCTCTATTCAAAAGATGACATCTATAATTGGGTGAGTCATATCTTCATGGAGATAATCTAATCAAGCTTTCCAACATATAGGCTGAATAGGGTTTAAGAGAAATGGTCGCTCCCACAGATTGGATTAAGAATAAAACATGACTTTTCTAGCATACATAAATCCTTTCAAACCAGCACACATGGCTAACTTGGTTATGGACAGGAGCTGAAAACTTAAAAGAACTTGCCACATTAATGAGGGATTGGCAGATCCTCTTTCTGTTTCTACAGCTTTAATTCTATGAGAGAAATGCAGTCAAGCTAGAAATGTCTTAATACATACTCTTATTTGAAGTTTTATTGTCCTCAGACAGAATCTCATTCAGATGGAAAGCCAGGATTGGTGCAAAGAATCCCATGTAGAGAGTCCAGATTCTCTTTTCTCATTCCTCAAGCAATTATGGAGTTATTAGGGATATTTAAAAATTCAGTTCATATCATTAATTTCCATTAATTTTAGAACATTTATCCAATAGAGTGCCTAATGAATTTTCCTTTTCTTACCTAATTTATTGAGTCTAGCAGTTTCAACATCATATATGATATATTGATAAGATCATAAATAAGAGATAGAAGCAAAGAAGAAGCTTCCACAAAACACCTAAAATTGAAGTTCCAGAATATTTTATCGTTTATGCATCAAAAATTTACTGCACAATAATCTTTTCCATCTCTTTATGTTCAGGGATCTCCTTCTCCCCATAAAAAAAGTGACCATAATTGTGATAGCACAAATCATTCCTTTGCATTTGTACCATTTCCTATTTTGAGCAGTTTAAATGAATTAAGAGTCCGATGCTTTTTTTTTGTATGCTGTGTGGTGGGTTCACATTTTATTATTTTTCCATGTAAGTATACCATTATTGAAGCATCATTTGTTAAATTTTTGTTTGTTTGTTTTGCTTATTTGTTTGTTTTTTTGGGAAGTACATGGACCAGTAATCAAACCTGGATCTCCCACGTGGCAAGTGAGAATTCTACCATTGAACTACACTTGCATTCCCTGTGTGTGGTTGTATTAGTTAGGTTTCTCTAGAGAATCAGAATTAACAAGGAACATTTGCAAATACAAAATTTATAAAAGTGTCTCACATGGCGACGGGAATGCAGGGTCCAAAATCCACAGGGCAGGCTGTGAAGCCAGTGATTCTGATGGAGGGTCTGGGCGAAATCCACAGCAGAGGCTCACCAGCCAAAGCAGGAAGAGAGCTTATCTCTTCTGAATCCTCCTTAAAAGGCTTCCAGTGATTAGATTAAGCATCACTCATTGCAGAATACACTCCCCCTGGCTGATTACAAATGGACTCAATTGTGGATGCAGCTAACATGATCATGATTTAATTCTATGAAATATCCTCATCTCAGTAGACAAGCCAGCACTTGCCCAACCAGACAAATAGGTACCACCACTTGACCAAGTTGACACATGAAACTGACCATGACAGTGATGCTTTTTGACTTACATGGAAACCTTCCCTATATAGATATATCCTGATACTCCCCTCTTCACTATATATAAAAGGTATGTGTAAATATATACATGTATGTGTGCATTTTTATTGTTCATATACACATGCATTAATATTTTCATAATGTGTTGATTATCCTGAGCCAAGTTAGTTCATTTAAAACATATAAAATAAAATTTACTTTATTAAATAATTAGAAGTACTCTACACCTAAAGTGCATAAACACAATTTCCTATTACAAACTTATTTCACAAGTTTCTTTATTGTAATTGAACATGCTCATACCTCCATTTACTACCTTATGCCAGAATCCTCTTTTTGTGATAGAGGCTAAATATTGGAGATACCAGTTTTTTTTTCAGTTTACATTGAAGCAAATCTTGGCTGGTGGACCTAATTCTTACTAAAGTAGCATGAGGGAAAGTCCTGTATTGGCTTCTGTACCTAATTTACTTTATTATATACAGAGAAAGGCAGGTGAAGGGACTTCTTTTTTCTTATTCTCTTGCTCTCTTTTTTGGATATAGGTGTGTGAAGATATGATTCTTGGAGCTGTGGCTGACATTTTGTGACCATAAGATGGCAAGCCTGAGGTATAAATCCAACAGATTGAGAACGATGGGACAGAAAATCCTGGTACCATGATGGCAGTGTTGAGTTGTTGAACCAATGCATGACCCTTTAAATCCATAATTATTGTAATGTGTAAAAAAGTGTTCCTTTATTTAATTCAGTTTTTAATTGTGCGTTCAGTAGCTTGAAGATAGAAACTTTATAAGTCACAGCATGTGTAAAGGGTAATTGATGGGCTAAACATTTGAAAATTATTTTAATAGATAAATATCTTGGGGAATTTCTTGTTCCATTTTTATAAACATTGATGAAAAATCCAATTTATTATGACCAGAAGTGTAGTTTGTGAAGATTGAAAATTAAATTTGAAATATTATCTATTTCACCTACCTGTGTTCATAATTCATGATACTGATATTTTCTCTAAAATGTAAATATTCTCCAAAGTTCTCTTTCTTACATTTCCTGAGAAAGTATAGATTTTTCAAAATGTTTAATATGCTCAAAATACTTAAATGAATAAGAATATTTCTTTCACTGTTTCTACTCTGACTTAAATTCTTCTTAAAGTTTAACCAAGGCAGAATGATAGTTTTTGAGACTTACACTTTTATTATAAGCTTCAAATACTCAGTAGGCAATGGAAAAGCACTGAAAAGTCTTAGGCTAGGAAGAGACAGAATTAGATTTTCAGACATTATTTTAATAGCAATGTAGATAGCTGAATTAGAGTATGTGGGGAATTTTAGAATAATAGTTAGAATCCACTACAGTTCTGTAATAAATGTCAGCTAAAAACTTAAAATGTTCCTAAATTTAGGTAGTGGCTGTGGAAATGTGTGGAGGACATTGTTAGTGCTAGATTCTATTCCTTAGCATGTGACATATATGAAAATGTTCTGAAGGTTCTCAAGCAAAAAACTTAATTTCACAAATATTATTGAGTCCTCTACTATGTCAGCTGTACTGGCCTCACCACCAGTAAAGAAGTAAAGAAGTGGTGTTTGTCCCTACAGAGCTTTTTTTAGTTAATGGAAGAGCACACAAATTAAAAGCAAAGGAATAATGTCTGATAAATGTTATGATGGATTATCTACTGGAAGGTATGAGAACTTAAATTGTGACAGTGATTTAATTAAACATTTACCATATGCAGTGCATTGTTTTAAGGACTTGACTTATACCAGCTCAACTAAACATTACAACATAATGAAAGAGATGTAATTATTCCCATCCTTATCTTGGAAACTCTGTGAGTCAGAGAGAGTTTAAGTAACTTGCCCAAGATCTTAGTTGCTACGTGAAGAAGTAGGCAACATACACACGTCTTCTAACTCTAGAGCCTAAGTTCTTAACTATTATGATGAGAAGAAATTGGTGAGCTCGGTTACTGAAAAGTTGTGTATAAAGACCCAATATTCTATGGGTAGAAATTTCCACTGGTATTTGGAGGTAAAGATAGTGGAACGAAGTCAATGCATTAAAAATTATTTATAAATATCCCAGAAGAAATAATAACTGAAGTCAGTTATTATAATACTTGAGAATTTTCTAATAAAGAGGACTATAGGCAGAATCCATATTGAAATAATCAATAAAATGTGGGAAGAAAGAAGAAAATAAAAGAATACATTAAGCAGATTTCTCCTCATAGATGAAGATGGTAGGGATATGCAAGTTCAAATTTAGCTCTGCGTTGGGAATGTGCAATCCCTAGAGTAAAGTGCAAATATGAGAAAAATAGTGAGTCCCTTAGGAATAAAAGAAATATCATAGTAAATGCAATCCCTTATTTTGCCATTACACATAGAATCTGTTCTCTAGAGAAGAGGACTGCACCAGTTACTAACCTGTTTATAAACAAGTGTGCTGTATTATCAAAGAAACTAACATTAAATCTTCTACATCTCTTCCAAAACATGCTCATTTTTTTTTAATCTGATGGTTACAGTCTCCCAAATAAAATCAGAAGATATGATCTATAGTGCTGAATGATTTCCAGGGCATATTGGAAATTAAGGCTTGTATGCATCCTCTTAAGATCAAAGGCAACAAAATCTTAGTTTGAAGTTGCTCTTAGAAAGACACTTGGGTAAAACACAGCAAGCAGGAAGCTTAGAGGTCTTCTGGCTTAAAGGTGGTGAGTGCCTGAATTTCATTGTATATGTCCTTCTTATGTTGACATGGAAATCCAGGGATTAAGTTTTGCTGTTTTGTCTCCTATATTGTATAGTCCAGACATGCAAGTGAATCAGGTGGAAGAATCTGTTTAAGGGAACAGCAAGGAATATTCATAGACACAGAGGCTTCAGTGTTTCCATACCTTAGTGTGTAAGTTCCCTCTCCATGGAGGCAACTCTCACTTTTCTAGAAATGGCTTTTACTCTGTGATTTGGGGCAGTTGCTGGACTTCTAGACACAGGTCCTTTAATTTTGAACAAGAAGCAATGTTCATGATTCCCATACCAGCGGTATGTGATCTGCATTAGAAGCCAGTTACAGGCTGCCAGGGCTTCTTTCTCCAGTTTTACTGTTGAGAGGAGAGTTCATGTGAAAAAAAGAGATGATGTGATGAGAGAGAATACTTCTGTACTTGTCTATCTTTCTTCTCTCTTTTCTCTCAGTTTTTCCAGCTGTCATGTTTTACTATGGCAGCACTTGTGTTCACACTGTGGGGTAAGTTGTAAGTGTGTTTACTATAACTAGTTTTAAGGATTCTAATAAGGATAAATTGGTATTACTTGCTATCAGGCTTAAAGACAGATTCTATGGGTCCATGTTGGGCTAGATTCAATACATTTTCAAAGTAGAGCCCACCAACGTGTGAGAAGATATACCTGTGTGAAGACTTTGGTTGCCCTCTAATGCAAGTCTTTTCTCTTGTCCCCACAGATCCTCCATAGAAGAATGGCTACTGAAAATGACTCTTTTGTGACTAAATTCATACTGGTGGGATTAACAGACAATTCAGATCTCCAATTCCCTCTGTTCTTCCTGTTTCTAGCTATGTATATTATCACTGTGTTGGGAAATTCAGGCTTACTAACTCTCATTGGGCTGAATTGTCACTTGCAAACCCCTATGTATTTTTTCCTCTTTAATTTGTCTTTCATAGACCTCTGTTATTCTTCTGTTTTTACACCCAAAATGCTGATCAACTTCATATCAAAGAAAAATATTATCTCCTACCAGGGATGCATGGCCCAGCTCTATTTCTTCTGCTTTTTTGCCATCTCTGAGTGCTATGTGCTGACATCAATGGCCTATGATCGCTATGTGGCCATCTGTAATCCACTCTTGTATAACATGGCCATGTCCCCTAAAGTGTGCTCTAATCTTATTTTTGGTTCATACTTGATGGCATTTTCTGGTGCTATGGCCCACACTGGGTGCATGCTGAGACTGACCTTCTGTGATGCCAACACCATCAACCATTATTTCTGTGATGTCCTCCCTCTGCTCCAGCTTTCCTGCACAAGCACCCATGTCAATGAGCTGGTGGTCTTCACTGTGTGTGGCATCAACATCATTGTGCCCAGTCTCACCATCTTTATCTCTTATGGTTTCATTCTCTGCAGCATCTTGCAAATAAAATCCATGGAGGGTAGGTTCAAAGCCTTCAGCACCTGCAGTTCCCACATAATTGCTGTTTTACTGTTTTTTGGGTCATTTTCATTCATGTATCTCCAGCCATCTTCTGCAGGGTCTATGAATGAGGGAAAAATCTCTTCTTTTACACTAATGTAGTTCCCATGATGAATGCCTTAATCTATAGCTTGAGGAACAAAGATGTGAAACTTGCCCTGAGAAAAACCCTACGTAGTAGAAATTTTTTATCATAAATGGTATCTCCTCTGCAAGTAGTTTCAGGACAAGGAGTTTCACTGTGTTAATTATAATATACTTGGTTGAAGATTTCTTACTCTGTTTCTTTATTATCAGGTGAAGGAAATTTGAGCCTTCTCTCATCAATTTATTTCCATTTTGGTTAAAGTAGGTCTTCATTTCCTCATCACATTCACAATTACTTCTCACATCTTTTCTGTTTGAGAATAACATGAAGGAAGGAATAGATTATATCTGGTTTGTTTGAACTTTTTTTTCTCCTGTGATATGACTTATCTTGAAATGATTAAATAGAGAACATTGGATGACATTTTGTCACAGTTTAGAATCTCTCTATATATATGAATGTGGAAGAGGAGACTGGTCAGGTATGCTCAGAGTTATTAGGCTTTGGTCATGTGCCAGGCATTGTCCAAATACTTTATGTGAATTAACTCATTTAATTGTCATTACAGCCTTATGAGGTAGCTCTTTTCTTAGCCTCATTTTACAGATGAGGATAGAATGTTCAGAGGAGTTCCATAACTTGTCTAAAATCTCACTGTTAGGAAGTAGAGAAATCTGCATTAAAGGCAGTCTGACCTGAGGAGCTACTTCATCTCATCATGTTATTGAAGTGAAATCCACAGCATAAGTAGTGTTGAAACAATGATCTAATATTTTATTCATGCAATTCCAGAAGCTTGAAGGAAAGTACTAGAAATGCAAGTATACCTCCTTCTTTTAGAGATGTGCATAGGTTGCACAGAATACTGAGTGCAGCAATCAAGGGGACACATTTTATTAAAGACATAAAATTAGGAAACTATCATTAATGTCTCTAAGTTCTTGTAATTTAACTGAGAATACCATGTGAAATGCAAGCATAGCAAACGTTGTGATTTGAGTCCTTAATGATACTTAGTAGCACTGTCTGATGCTGTGAGTCAGCAAACTCCCTGGCTTTGTCTTGTGAAATTAACAGGCTTACCTCATATTATTGTATTGATCTAAGAAATATAATTATTTCATTTTCTTAATTAAGTCATATTTTGCAATATTCATAACCGAAATTGTTCAAATCAAATACTTGCTTTTTGAAGTTAGTATAAAAAATTAGATGTAAAATAATTTGAGTATATAAGTTTATTTCTAACTACTGAACACTTGGAAGTTTTGAATCTGTAAATTGATGAATTCCTAAAAGATAAGAATGCTGTCATGCATATCATTCTTATCCTCTTGTTATAGCTACTCCATAAACAATTCAAATTTGAAACTATTTTACATTCAACTCCCTATAAACACATGTCAAGACTATATAATTATTTTTACATGAAAGCTTAATTCCATTAATTTTCATTTTGTTCCTAGTATATTAAATAACGTTAACGTAAAAAGCATTGTCTTTAGGTTTAACTTTCAGGGAAAACATGAAATGAGAAATCTCAGAAATCTTTTACTTTGGTACTTATGGATGTAGCCTCACCTACCAGGTTTGACTTGGTAGAGATGGAAGTCTAACGTGATTCTTCTGACATTTTTTAGCACAGAAATCATCGTCTGGGAGGTTCAGAGTGGAGGTAGTCTGGTATCACAGCCCACATCATACTTTGGAATCAGCAAGAGAAGTGTGACAAGGGGCACAGTGCTCCATTTAATAGCTGAACCAAATAGCTGGTCTACTACCTGAAGAAAGCAGGAGTAGGCATACACAGAAGGGGCAGCACTCAGGAGCACAGAGGACAGCCTTAGGGGCTGCAGTCTTAGTGATGAGAGCCAGGATGGGGTACTGATGGTCACTACAAGTAGGAGCCCTAATCTCTATCTCCCTATACCAGGCACTTCTCCCTATTTCCAGCTATTTTATCCTTTTTTTGGCATCTAAGCTAGTTGCAGTGTGATTATTCTAATATTGCATACATTTTCAACAAACTAAGGATTCTTCATTGTTTTGAAATACTTGAAATTAAAAAGTGACATTTGTTTCCAAATTGGTCCAGCAGTATGCTTGTCAAGGAGGGAAAAAGCTTTTACATTATTTAGCTATGATTTCATTGTTTAAATTTTTAGATAGTTTTGAAGATGATTTTGAACTATATTATCAGTTCTGCATTCAATATATCTTATTATTGGTGAGATTTAAAATGATGTGGCTATAAGAAATCTTGACTGTTAACTCTTCAATTTAGAAAATGTGAAAAAAATAGGTTGCAAATGCAAGAACAGATTTTCTGTAAGAATTTTGATAATGCTTCATTTGGAAATATTTAAAGAAAAAAATAATGAATTTTTCAAATACAAGATGGGTAAATTTGAGTTTTGAATAATTCATTATAATATGGTATATAATAAAAATTCTAAATTTTATTATTTTACCATCTAACCAAAGCATACATTTTGAAAAGTTTATGAAATATATGTGTAGTTTGATTAATAATGCAAAAATTAATATAATATTCTTTTATGCCATAAAATATTGCCAGAATATTTTATTCAGTCATTTTAGCTGTTTAACTCAGTAGGTGTTTAGGTTGCAATAACCTAGCCCAATGATTATAAGATAGGTAAGTTATTAAACAGCTTATGTAGTCAAATTTGCCCGAATTTGGATAAGTGGGCTGGGTGAACTTACTACATAATTCAATTCTGGTGAATGTTTTCATAGCTGGAGAAATATTTGTATATGCAGTCTTTGATTGTTAAAATTGTGAGATGATGGATATTATATTTTGTGAGCTTTTTTCAGGTTTTACTTTCATTAAATATTAACTTTATGACAAATCATTTATTGTCTATTTTTTTTCTTTTTTTGTGCCAAATCATCTAAATAATGTATACAAAATAATTTATGGAGAAAATATATAGATGAAATAACTGTGTAGTCTATATTCTTTCCTCTGAATTTTCTCATATTCATTGGATTTACCTCTGTTTGAATCTGATTCCAGAACCATTATACCAAGACACCCATAATGTATTATTAACCCTTTTAGTCATCCAGAACCCTATACTTATTTTTAATTTCACGATGCAGCAGCTTTTTCATGCTGCAAATTTCAAAAGGAAACTTTGGAACAAAGAAAAAAGATACAAAACATAAAACATACTTTAATTAATTTTCCTAAACCCAGTGGCTCATGATGGGCTCATGTAGCTCTGTAAGCACTTAGAAAGCTTATTTTCTTGTCAGCCACTCTCAGCATGTTCTATCCTTTCCTGTCTCTCAGTGCTGAACTAGTTATATTTTATTTACCTCTAATTAATCCATCTATTTTCTCAGCTTGTGTATTTGATGACAATTTCCCACTATTCCTCTTCACTAAATTGAAATTTTCCCTTCACTAATTTGTCCCTACCGTCTGACTTCTTATTTGTAACATTCAAGCTGATTGATTTTGATAGTAAACCACTGATTTTGAGAGACAGTTACACTGCCTTTTCTTAACTCTTCATCAGTGAAGTGGTCCTAAGCCAACCAAACCTGAGACATTGATTATGATGCTTTTCACTTCTGCACACTTGCCCAAGAGAAATTCAGAGCTATTGGACTGTAGGTGGTCTTTTTGTGACCATAGCAAAAACCTGTTTTGACTGGACCCCACACTGAGGTAGCAGAACCAAAAAAAAAGGACCTTAAAGTCAGGTAGTGCGAGACCTCCGACTTCATTTTTCTTTCATCATTAGCTATTTGGGGCACCCTGCCCTTTCAGATGAATTTGGTTATTGGTTTTTCTATTTCTGCAGAATAAGTTTTTGGAATTTTAATTGGTGTTCCATTGAATCTATAAAATAATTTAGGTAGAATTGACATCTTAACTGTATTTAATCTTCAAATCCATGAACACAATATGCCCTTCCATTTATTTAGGTCTTCTGTGATTTCTTTCAGCAATTTCTTGTAGTTTTCTTTGTATAGGTCTTTTGTATCCTTAGTTAAATTTATTCCTAGGTTGTTTATTCTTTTGATTGTAATTGTAAGTGGAATTTCTTTTTATTTCCCCCTCAGATTGCTCATTACTAATGTATCAAAACACTACAGATTTTTGAGTATTGACCTTGTAACCCGCCACTTTGCTGTACTCATTTATTAGCTCTAGTAGTTTTGCTGTGGATTTTTGGGGGTTTTCAACATAAAGTGTCATATCATCTGCAAACAATGAGAGTTTTACTTCTTCCTTTCCAATTTTGTTGCCTTGTATTTCTTTTTCTAGTTCTATTTTCTAGTTCTGGTTAGAACTTCCAACACAATGTTGAATAAGAATGGTGACAATGGACATCCTTGTCTTGTTTCTGATCTTAGGGGGAAAACTTTCAGTTTTTTCCCATTAGGGATGATGTTAGCTTTATCATTGAGGAAGCTCCCTTCTATTCCTATTCTTTGAAGTGTTTTCAGCAAGAAAGGATGTTGAATTTTGTCAAATGCCTTTTCTGCATCAATCAAGATGATCATATGGTTTTTCTGCTTTGATTTCTTGATATGGTGTATTACATTAATTGATTTTCTTATGTTGTGCCATCCTTGCATACCTGGGATGGATCCTACTTGGTCATGATGTAGAATTCTTTTACTGTGCTGCTGAATTTGATTTGCAAAAATTTTGTTGGGGATTTTTTTTTTTTTAACATGGGCAGGCACCGGGAATCGAACCCGGGTCCTCAGGCATGGCAGGCAAGCATTCTTACCTGCTGAGCCACCGTGGCCCGCCCTTGTTGGGGATTTTTGCATCTATATTCATTAGAGAGATTGGTCTGTAATTTTTTTTATGTAGTATTTTTGTCTGCCTTTGATATGAGGGTGATGTTGGCTTCATAGAATGAGTTAGGTAGGCTTGCCTCCTCTTCAAGTGCTTTGAAGAGCTTGAGCAGGATTGGTACTAATTCTTTCTTGAATATTTGGTAGAATTCACATGTGAAGCCATCTGGTCCTGGAATTTTCTTTTTTGGGAGCTTCTTAATGACTGATTCAATTTCTTTACTTGTGATTGGTTTGTTGAGGTCATCTGTTTCTTCTTGAGTCATGGATCATTCTCAAGGATAGATCATATACTGGGTCACAAAGCATATCTCTAGTCATTTCTTCATCTCTAGTGCTCCCTTTAATATTTCTTGCAGAGCTGGTCTCTTGGTCAGAAATTCTCTCAATGAATTTTTGCCTGAAAATGTTTTAATTTCCTCTTTTTTTTCTCTTCCTTCCTTCCTTCCTTCCTTCCTTCCTTCCTTCCTTCCTTCCTTCCATCATTTTTTTTTTTTGTATGGGCAGGAACCAGGAATCAAACCTGGGTCACTGGCATGGCAGGTGAGAAATTTGTCACTGAGCTACCATCGCTCCACCCACCCCTTTCGTTTCTGAAGGATAATTTTGCTGGATATAGAATTCTTGGTGGCCATTTTTCTCTTTTAGTGTCTTAAATATATCATACCACTGTCTTCTTTCTCCAAGGTTTCTGCTGAGAAATCTACACATAGTCTTACTGGTCTTCCCTTGTATGTGACAGATTGCTTTTCTCTTGCTGTTTTCAAAATTCTCTCTTTCTCTTTGACATCTGACATTATGATTAGTAAGCGTCTCAAAGAATGTCTATTTGGATCTATTCTGTTTGGGGTACACTGCACTTCTTGGATCCTGTAATTTTAAGTCTTTCATAAGAATTGGAAAATTTTCAGTGATAATTTCCTGCATTGTTTTTTCTCCTACTTTTCCCTTCTCATCTCCCTCTGGGACATGCACAACATGTATATGCATGTGCTTCATGTTGTCCTTGAATTCCCTATGTTTCTTCTAATATTTTTCCATTCTGTTCTCTGTATTATCTTTTGTTTGTTGGATTTCAGACATCCCATCATCCAGTTCACTAATCCTATCTTCTGCCTCTTGAAATCTAATATTGTAGGTTTCCATTGTTTTTTTCATCTCTTCTATTGTGCCTTTCATTCCCATAAATTCTGTGATTTTTTTTTTTCAGGCTTTTGGTTTCTTCTTCTATTCATCCCTTACCTTCTTTATATCCTCCCTCAATTTGTTGATTTGATTTTTGATGGAATTTTCCATATCTATTCAAACATCCTGAATTAATTTTTTTAACTCCTGTATCTCATTTGAATTGTTGATTTATTCCTTTAACTGGGCCATATCTTCAATTTTCCTAGTATGATTCTTTTTTTTTTGCTGGAGTCTAGGCATTTAATTTCCTTAATTAGTTTATTCTGGAGATTGTTTTCACTTTTTTACCTAGGATTTTCTTCTGGATGGCTTTGTTCTCTATCTGTTCTTTGATATCCAGTTCAGTTTATTCTAGACCTCTAACATAGGTATTGTTTAATGGATCAGAATTTTTTCTGATCTTGTTTTCTTGTTTCTTTCTCTGCCTGTATGGTGCATTTTTTTCCCCATAAGAGTGTCTACTTAGGTATTATAGATTCCAGTGATATTTTCCCACACCAGACTGGCCTCCTCTCAGGAGGAAAAGAGTCACCTACATCATTTTCTCTGAAGGTGAGACCCAGCAGGTTGACAGATTTTCCTATGAAGCCTCTGGATGCTATGTTTTTCCTATCCTGCCCAGTATATGGAAGTTGTCTACCTGTAGGTCCCACCAGCATAAAGAAATGCAGTGCCTTTAATTTCAACATACTTTCCCTGCTGGGTTGAAGAGGAGATATTGCATGCTGGCTTTAATTGGTTCAGTTTTCCAGTCCCTGTGGTCTGAATTCCCTGAAGGAGGGATTCCACTTGAACTGGGCCCCAGCCCTTTTCTCGGGAAGGCACAGCCTCTAGGGGATTGCCTCCTTTCACGTAAACAGCCTTTCTATCTCTTAGACAAGCTTAATTCTGCCCTTGCCTTGGGCAGTTCAAGCCTGTGAAGCCATGCAGTTATAAAAAAATATCCTTTTCAGAGCAGGACCCCCATCCCTCAGATTTGTTAATCAAGAGATTAAGTTGGTACATTGCTCTATATATCTCTAGGTCCTGTGTGCCCCTTCTTTTGTTTTTTTTTAAGAGTCCAGACCTTTTCTAGTATTCTGTACTGTCTGATCAAAAAAAAAAACTCATTTTTTTTTTCTTCAGCCTTGCCCCCTCTGCACCATGGGAAAAATGAGTAGCTTTAGTTTTATTCAAAGTTAACTGAGCTGGGGGCCTATTTTTGGTAGTCAGAATTTGTTAATTAATTCTACAATTGGAGCTTGGTTGAGCGCAGCCCCATGCTATTAGTAAAGTGTCTTTCCTTTCCCCTCTGGGAACCAGCCTGTGTGTGGGAGGCATCGGCCTGTGCAGCTTGGGGGACTTACAGTTCTGGGTGGTACCACAGCTGGTCCAGCTTGTCCAGACTGGTGCATGCTGTTTGCCCAGTCACTAATGTGGCCCCAGAAGTGGTTCTGTACTGTTCCTGGCTATTTATTAGCTGCTCTGGAGGACAAACTAAATCTTCTTTTCAAATGTTCTTTTTAGAATAATGGTGACAATGTCTGGAAGAGGAGCTTTGATAGGAGCTTGTCTTTGTTGAGGTTCAGATCATTAAGGTTCAACTTATGTATAGGCCAAGTGGGTGAATTAAAAGGTGAGATCATATCCTAAAATGAGCTGGGACTCAGCACCAAGGGATTGAGAAAACCTTCTTGACCGAAAGGGGGAAGAGAGAAATGAGACGAAATTAAGTGTCAATGGCTAAGAGATTCCAAACAGAGTCGAGAGGTTATCCTGGAGGTTATTCTTATGCATTAAATAGATATCACATTTTTAGTTAAGGCGTAACAGAGAGGCTGGAGGGAACTGCCTGAAAATGTAGAGCTGTGTTCCAGTAGCTATGTTTCTTGAAGATGATTGTATAATGATAAAGCTTTCGCAATGTGACTGTGTGATTGTGAAAACCTTGTGTTTGATGCTTCTTTTATCTACCTTACAGACAGATGAGTAACACATATGGATTAAAAATAAATAAATAATAAGGGGAACAAATGTTAAAATAAATTTAGTAGATTGAAATGCTAGTGATCAATGAAAGGGAAGGTTAAGAGGTATGTTATGTATGAATTTTTTTCTACTTTCTTATTTCTTTTTCTGAATTGGTGCAAATGTTCTAAGAAATGATCGTGATGATGAATATACAACTATTTGATGGGAAAAAAAAAAGGTGAGATGGTGGGTTTTAGAACACCTACCTCCACCATGTCACAGATAACCTGGCTTATTTTTGCAGTGTCATGGCTGAGGTGATATAGTGAAATTTTAATCATATGGAGGGATTTTGGTGCTTTATTAGCCCACAGGGGGCAGATTTGATTGTCATCTTAAAGGCCCTGGGCTTGGTTTATGTGGAGAACTGGAGTGTCAGAATGTCTGTGTCAGAGGTAGGATAAGGTAGCTGAGAGGTGGGCAGCAGAAATATCTGGCCACGGGATGAGGGTAGATCTAACCTGCGTGTTGACTATGACAGGTATCTCAGAGTTGTCCCCTGCTAATACATCAGTGCACATTGTGGGGTCAGGACATAGTGCTGGTGAAATGGGGATCAGAGTGACCTATAATCTAGTGTCTAATAAGGCCATGCAGTTTATGGGTTTTGGGGTCCTCAAAATGATATGAGTTCTGTAACTAGGTAATTGTGTTTATGAAGTGCCTGCAATACCCCCAGGCCAAATAGGGACCCACCACTGTTGAAATTCTGGAGCTTGTTTGTTCTGGTGGGTACACTGACTTGCCATGTTAGCATCAACAAGAATCTCAGAAATGAGCCAATTAGGAAGCTTTCCTTGGTACGACTGCCAGTTGAGTCTGTCTTGAGCCAGTGGTGGGCAGCCCAGCTGGGGACTCCAGGGAATGAAGTTCATTGTCAAACTTTTGGCCAAGTTTTGCTGGCTGGGAGGGCAGTCTATTGCCATGAACAGCTAGGGGATGGTTGTGTTCTGTAATTTTTAGAGTTGTGGGTGCCTATAAGGAATGATTTACTTAGGGGATTATAGCCTACAGGGTTAATCGAGATGATTTTACTTGTGGCAAATTACTTAAAATCTCCAGATTGCTCTTATCCCAGAAAAGCCCTGAAACACAGTTTCCAGTCTCTCCAAGAATATTATCCAGTTGCGTTCCTCTAGCCAATAATGTTGCCGCCCCTTTACAGCATGAATAAATTAGAGAGGCCATTGCCCAAATTTCTTTTGAAATTGAGAGATCCATCAAACGAGAGGGAGGAGCTGTAACAGAAATTAAGATTTAATAAATAATTATCACTACTGAACCATTATGTAGATGTTTCTTTTTAGTGTCTAGTGTATTAGTACTACCAGAAGGAAATATCTGAAAATATTGAACTGCAGCCCAGTTACCTTGATCTTTGATAACTACAGAGCTTTTATATTGTGACTGTGTGATTGTAAAAACCTTGTGACTTATACGCTGTTTACTCAATCTACGGTTAGGTGAATGACTAACTAAAAACATATGTGGGAAATAACTGTAGAATTTGGTGTACCTAGTGATAGACAACCTAATATTTACAGAATTGTTAACAAGGTTGAATGTAAATGTTTGGGAATGGATAGCAGTAATAGTAGCTCATACTAGGGATTATAAGAAATATTAACATACTGTAGGTTAATTTGATTGAAAGTGGTTATTTAAAGTCATGTCTGTAAGTAAGTTCTTTCATGAATCACTACAAATGTAAAAACAATAATAAAGGGTATATAGCAAAAATATAGCTATAGCAAACTGTGTACTATAGTTAAGAGTAATAGTTTAATATTCCTTCATCAACAGTAACAAATGTACTATGCCAGTACTATGGGTCAATAATATGGGGGAGATAGGGGAGATATAGGAGAATTTGGGTTTTACTTTTTTTTCTTATTTCTGTTCTGGACTAATGAAAACATTCTAAAATTGATCAAGGGGCTTTATGCACAACTATGTGTGGTGATACTGTGAAGCCAGTGATTACAAACTTTTGACAATTTGTGTATTGTGTGAATACCTCAATAAAATGGAAAATAAAACAAAACTGTAATGCTTCAGGGCCAGAGTGGCTTGATTGGGACTGGTTCAGTGATGTTCATTTCTGTAGGATGGTGTCATTGGAGCATGTCTCTGGGCTGTTCCTGCCCTTTCTTGGTGGAGCACCAGCCTCAGGCAGTTCTGAGGTAAGTAAACTCCTATAGAGACAGGCTGTGCCCCAGGCCATAAATAGCTATTGTAACAAGATGCAGGGCATCTGCTCTCCCTCCCTGTAGGGACCCAGGGATAATCTTGATGGTGTCTTTAAGTAATGTGTTTTTGGATAATCTTGATGGTGTCTTTAAGTAATGAAAAGATCCTATTCTCTCTGGAGATGGCTACCAGCTGTTGAATCTTTGGCCTGGGGGTAGCAGAGGCTCTTCCTCAGGGTCACGTGGTACAGTGGGCAGGGCCTTTTATTTTGGTCCCTGCACCAGGTATCTGAGCAGGTCTAGGATGATTGTCGATTAAGGGGCTGACTTTGTTTTGTATTTTCATGGCATGTGGGGCACGCCTCTCCTGCTGCCAGCTGGCCATGGTGGTGGTGACTGCTTCTTCTCCACACACCGGATGTGACCATGGCACCTGTGGTGTGGACAGTGGTGAAACAGGACTCTCAGGGCCACCACCACCAGAACTCAGCATCACCACCTGAAGGTGAACCCATGGGATTTGGGCGTTTTGTTGGGGCCCAGCTAGAAGCACTCAGTAAGCACCATGGGGTCCAGGGTGCCCCCTCAGGAGCCCAGCAGGTTTATGGGGGTGCATGGAGCATCGAGGTCAGAGGAAAAGCACCTTTGTTGATTCTGTGGACTTTGCTGCAGCCTTAGTCCAAGGCCTGTTGGGGGAGGAGGGTTCCCTTAACTTCTTTGTTGGCAGACAACACCACATAAGCTTTCTCAATCACTTTTACCTTGTTTTTCTCGTTAATGACCTCTTGATTTCTGGACCCTTGGGGCAAGGAGCTCCTTTGTTCCAGCAGAGGCTGGAGACCCACCAGCTGGCTGTTGGTTCCACAATCCAGAGGCTTTGCCAGGGGTACCACCCAGTGCTCCGAACTGACTTCTCCTGGGATCCTGTTCATCATTAATATTAGATCTGAGTAGTTTTGTGAATAATGTTCCCAGTCATTCCCTGGTGGCAACTTTTATGGGAGAGACATATATAAAACACATTGAAGGCAGCAACATGTCAGAAAGCAAAACCAAACTTACAGGGCCCAAAATGGGCCTATAAGACTTTTTCTCACGATGGATTGAGGACTGTCAAACCCAGTTCTGTCCCCAGATTGTCCCTTACACCTGGATATTGTCCTTGTAGACAACTGGGACCATGTTTCCCCTTTGGCTCAATGTACAATAAACATAAGTTTTAGATACCTTCTAATACTTAACAAGATCATGTAACCAGTGGTCCTAAAAGGATAACAGCGGGAACACATTGGGGTTGGGGGCATTTACAGTCAGGGGTTCATGTAGCCAACTGAGGGAGTCTGTGACCAGAGATGACTCTCAAAGCTTGGGGAGACTCGCATCCCTCTCATAGTTATATTTAATTAGCATCAATTACCAGTTATTTATTAGAGAAATCAATAGCCATTGTTACAAAAATAAGCCGTTTGTAAATTTTTGAAATTAATATCTACGTTAACAGAAGCCTAACAAATACAATCTCCTAGGTAAATATACAACATACAGTTAGGGGCCACATGGTGTCAGTCCTGGGAGACACTTCATGTCCCCTTAGCTACTATAAATTTTATAGCCATAAAGAATCCTGAAAATATAACAGCTATTAAATAAAGCATACAATTTGGTGCTTGGCTATTACTATGGATGAAGCCTAAGCTCAGGTAATAACTGCTAGCTCTTATGGGATGAAAGACATGAATAGCTGTAGTTTCTTTTCTGAATTCACATGTGTGATGGTTAAGTTTGTGTGTCAGTTTGGCTCTTTAATGGTGTCAAGTTGTCTGGTCAAGCAAACACTGAAGGCATTTTATAAACTTAGATCATCAGTAAGTTGATTGCATCTATGGCTGATTATATCTACAATCAACTAAGGGGGCTGTCTTCCATAATGAGAGACATTTAAGCCAACAGTTGAAGGCTTTAAAAGGAAAAGTGATGGCTTCAGCAGTCAGAAGAGACTGTCTCTACCTAAGCCAGCTAGTCTTTCCTGGAGAATTCATCCAAAACCTTCATCGGAGTTGTGAGTTTGCAGCCTGCCCATGGTATTTGGATTGGTACATCCCTACTGTTGTGTGAGACACTTTTATAAAATCTTATTATATTTACAGATATCCTCTGTTCATCCTGTTTTCCTTGAGAACCCTGACTAATATAGCTTTTGAACCAGGAGTGGTTCTTGAGACACAGTGTATTAGTCAAGGTTCTCTAAAGATATAGAGAACAGGCAATATTTGCATATATGAGATTTATAAAAGTGACTCACACAACCATGGGGATGTAAGAATCCAAACTCTATCATCAGGCCATGAGCTTGCAGCTCCAAGGAACGTCCTCAGTGAAGTCTCCAGGAGAGGCTGGCTGGCTGAAGAGAAAGGAGTGTCTCTCTTCTGAATTCTCTTTAGGATCCTTTAGGTGATTAGATTAAGTATTAGTCATTGCTGAAGATACTCCTCTTAGCCAACTGCAGATGTATTCAGCTGTAGATGCCAACAATGTACTCGTGAATTCAGTCCATGAAATGACTCACACCCACAGACAGGCCAGTATTTACTTGACCAGACAACTGGGCAGCATCACCTGGACAAGTTGATATATGAATCAGACCACCACAAACAGAGTCTTAAAAATGGGTTTCAGTGATTTGTTTTCTACTCTGATTAGATTCAAAGGCACTAATGACTCTAATTCCCATAGTCAGAATGGCATGCAGGGCCTTGGCAATGGAAATAGACAAAATAGCACTATCGAAAACTCCTACTCATGTGCTTATAAGAGGCAAGGCTCTGGTAAGAGTGTTTTTAGTAACTTAACAGAGTTTTGTGGAACTAAAATTATAATGATGTTGGCTGGTTGTTCCTAGATATGCTAGATATAGTTATAAAGAAAGGGATGAGCTGAAGGCTTCAAATTTGCATCTTAAGTGACGTATGAAAGGTGTAAAATTTCTATTTGTGCTCTGAGAGAAAATCTTATTTCCTCTTATCACAGACTTGATATCTCTGATAACCAGCCCCAGAGTCTCATTGTGTTAGTGGCAGAATTACAATGCAAACTACATTTTCAACCTGTTGAAAGGAGTGCATTTATTGGAAAGGAATGGGATCCTGAAAACTGGAGCCATGAAATGGGTTGACAACCATGGCAGTGCGGGCATTGTAACTCTAGATTCTGCTGAGTATTTCTAGATAGATCTGTAATGGTCTGCACTCAGGAAACAGTAACCTGACCTCCAGTCTGCTCTGAGGACCTGCCATCCAACCTCCATCTGAAGAGATTAGCCCTACACTGCCTGATAAACCTGTAAACACCTCACCTGAGGAAACTGCCCTCAGTCCTTTGTCTGGAAAGATTAATCCTGTTTCATCAGATGAAGCTATAATGGAATTGAAGTAATTGACTTGAAACACACTTGTAATTTTTTAAAGACCCACCTCCACTACCCTTCTTACCTTCCAGACTTTTAAGTAAATTGAAGTCCTAAGGGGCCCTAAAAGGTGAGGTACAAAGTATAACCCATGACTAGATGTACTACACTCCAAAAGAACTGCATGAGTTTTCCAATTTATATAGACAAATATCAGGGAACTATGTGTGGGAATGAATATTAAGGCTGTGGGATAATTGTGGAAGGAATATAAAGTTGAATCAGGTTGAATTTATTGATATCAGCCTGTTAAGAAAATTAAGTTTTCTTATTTGTTTGTGAAGTCCCTTCACACAAGATGGTTCAGGAAAGGGCTGAAGAATAACTCAAACTGGTTTTACAGACAGGGAGGGACAACACCTCTGACATAAGCCTAGAATTGGTGCCAAACAGGTAGAAACAAGTTTAAATAAATAGTGGCCAGGGTCATGAAATATAAAACATAATTAAAAGTGGAACCTTCCACTGGAACTTTAAATTAGTTAGACTATCCATGCCGACACAGCTGCTGGCCCCTCTGGGAGTGGAGAAAAGTGACAGGGATGGGCCAGTAAGAATGTTCTAAGGATGGGCTTGGCTAAGGGCCCTGTGTGAACACTGACTGGGTGTTCCCAGGCTGCCCACCAAGTGCAGAAACTAAGTTACTTAGCTCAATGGCTTCCCCTGCCATGCCCTTGGTGATGGAGGTGGAACAAAAGAGTTTAAGCAAAGGCTTTATTTCAGGGAAAAACAGAGCCACCTGGGCAACATTTCAGGAGAGACGAGAAAAAGACTGCCCTAAGGTGACAGGAGTGGGGGGAATTAGGGTTTTTAAGACGTGGGTTAAAAAGTTGGGGTGTAAGCGTTAGGCAAGTCCCTATTGGCTAGTTTTCAGAAATAGCAGGCTAAGCTTGGAGTTGACAGCTTTCCATTGGTAAAGTTTAAAACTTCAGCACTGCCTTAGGCATGCAGGGCTTCAAATGCTGGAAGGTGAATAATAAATAAGGGAAGTTTACACAAGAATGCATTTGTCAGAGACTGGAGGCTAATTGGAGGTTGTTGCATGAAGGCAGCTGATGAAGGGTGTGCTGATTTGAAAGGATGCATGCTCCCTAGAAAAGCCATGTTTTAATCAAAATCCCATTTCATAATGGAAGAATAATCCCTATTCAATACTGTATGTTTGAAACTGTAATCAGATCATCTCCCTGGATGATTTGATTTAGTCAAGAGTTGTTGTTAAATTGGATTAGGTGATGACATGTCTCCACCCATTTAGGTGGATCTTGATTGGCTTAATGAAGTTCTATAACAGAGGAAATATTTTGGAGAATGAGAGATTCAGAGAGAGCAGAGAAGAATGACATAACCATGAGAAGCAGAGTTCACAAGCCAGTGACCTTTGGAGATAAGAAAAGAAAATGCCTCCTGGGAAGATTCATGATACAAGAAGCCAGGAGAAGAAACTAGCAGATGATGCCATGTTTGCCATGTGCCCTTCCAGACGAGAGGAACCCTGACCATGTTCACCATGTGTTTTCCAGATGAAAGAGAAACTCTGACTGTGTTCACCATGTGCCTTCTTACTTGAGAGAGAAACCCTGAACTTCATTGGCCTCCTTGAACCAAGGTATCTTTCTCTGGATGCCTTAGATTGTACACTTCTATAGACTTGTTTTAATTGGGACATTTTATCAGCCTTAGTACTGTAAACTAGAAACTTATTAAATTCCCCCTTTTTAAAAGCCATTCCGTTTCTAGTATATTGCATTCTGGCAGCTGGCAAACTAGAACAGAGGGTGAAGGAGACCCTGAACTGAGGTAATTTTGGATAAGGGCTTTCTGAAATATTTGCCAATGGTAGGTTACATTCTGGGGAGAAGGGGTCCTGTCCTCCAGAACTATCATTTGATGCTTGGCAAGTAATAGACTGCAGAGACTTAACAAATCAATGGCAATTGAATGGGAAAAACAAACACTTGTGTCCAGAACCAGCAGGGTGGTGTTACAGTAGAGCCTTTCCTTGCCCCTGCTGGGATGATGTATGATGGATCACCCAATTTCAAGGATGAACAGTGGACATGGAATTAGTTTCACAGACCTGAAGCTAATGTAACCTGGTGGTGATAACCAAACAAATATCCAGCAGGAGGCAACAGAAGAGATGCAGAAGTGGTAATGGTTGATAGAATATATTGGATGGGGGCAGAACCTCTGGAAAAGAACTTCTAGGAAGGTTCAGGATATAAATCCTGTCCCTAACACCAGTAACACCCTCTCCAGTTAACGCTTCAATAATGCTTAAGAACTCTCAGCTAAAGGTTAGTTCCCCAATACAAAATAATCCCAAAATTGTCAGGGTGGACAGATCAGAAAATTTGGAGCACACCATTAGGGTAGGGACAGGGTGACTGGGTGGAATGGATCATACATGTAGTCCAGAGTCTAAACAAAAGCAACTGTTGTTTGTGCAACAGGCTGACCCACTGTTCTTGTCATGCCCTTTCTGATGAGGATGGAGGAGCACGATAAGAAGTTCAAGTGCCTGGTACTCCTTTTTCAGAATACCACTTCTGGTGAAAATTGTAGTATGTTGTGCTCTCTTTTCCTTCCAGTCAGGGCTGGAAAAGTCGGGCCATACTGGCTTCTAGCCTTGGACCAGAAAACGACTCTGCATGTCTCTCTAGATGGGAAGAAGGGCTCCGGGATCTTGGGACCATGGTCTTGTGTACACAAGCATGGGATGTGACTGAGGATAGTACTGGCAATTTCTCCACTTTAACTGCGCTGCAAGCAGAGTTTTGGGGTATTGTAAAAAGGGCATCCTTCAGCCAGTTTTACCCAAGAGGTGGAAAGGGACATGTGCTCTGGTCCATTTGGCCATCTCATTTACCCTGGCATTTGAAAAGGAGGAGAATTCAGTTGATTTAGACAGTATGGGGTGCCAAGGAAAATCCAAATGAGTTTAACACTACAAATTAAGTAGCTGCAGGATTTAAGTCATCTATATTCTGCTGGATTACCATCAACAAAAATGTGGACTTTATTGATCAGGTCAATTATACCAAGTGTGCGGTTGTGGAAAGAGCACAATTAGATGCTACTAACCGAATAATGTGGGAGAATAGGATGGCCCTTGACATGATGTGAGCTTAGAAGTGAGGCATTACCTCTATGGTTGGGGCTAGTTTTTATACACTTATCCCCAATAATGCAACCCCAAATGGAACTATCATCAAAGTTTTACAATGTCTGAGGGCCTTATCTGAAGAATTGGTGAAAAATTCAGGCAATGATGACCTCCTCATGATATGGTTAGAAAACTGGTTTGGGGGATGGAAAGGGGTGGCACTGTCCATGCTAACTTCTTTAATGATCATAGCTGGGGTACTCACAGCACTTAGGTGCTATATTATCCCATGTGCCTGAGGGTTAGTTCAGAGACCCTTCAAGAACACCCTTAAAGATGAAGTTCCCTATTATAAAGAATGTGAAAAGGCTCTTTTCAAGTTTGAAGACAGACTAAAATGTGAAAACTGAAAAAGCTCAAAAAGAAAGGGGGATTTGTAAGAAAATTAAGTTTAGCTTTCACACAAGATGGCACAGGGAAGGGCTGCAGAATAACTCAAACCAGTTTTGTAGGCAGGGAAGGAGAGCACCTCTGAAGTGAGCCTAGAATTGGTGCCAAGTAGGTAAAAACAAGTTTAAATAAGTAAAGGCCAGTGTCATTGAAATATAAGGCATAATTAAAAGTGGAACCTTCCACCGGAAATTTGAATTAGTTAGACTATCCAGATAGGTTGTAATCTCTGGAGTATCTAATCAGTGGAGAACAGGGGAGGGTTTGTGAGCTAGGCACGGATATAACCATTTTGGTGTTCTATTGTTGGGTGCGCCAGCCGTCATTTTGTGTTTGGCTGGACACCTGTTCTTACAAGATCATGAATAAATTATTTTCTTCTCCACAATCAGGTGAGACTTTACTCATTTTCAAGTATGGCGTCTTTTTTATAACAGAGCCTGTTCTAGTTTGCTAGCTGCTGGAATACAATATACCAGAAACAGAATGACTTTTTAAAAGGGGAATTTAATAAGTTGCAAATTTACAGTTCTAAGGCAAAGAAAATGTCCCAATTAAGGAAGTCTATAGAAATGTCCAATCTAAAGCATCCAGGGAAAGATACCTTGATTCAAGAAGGCCAATGAAGTTCAAAGTTTCTCTCTCAAGTTAGAAGGCACATGGTGAACACAGCATCATCTGCTAGCTTTCTCTCCTGGCTTCCTGTTTTATGAAGCTCCTCGGAGGTGTTTTCCTTCTTCATCTCCAAAGGTCACTGGCTGGTGAACTCTCTGCTTCTCATGGTTATATCATTCTTCTCTGCTCTCTCTGAATCTCCCCCTTTCTCCAAAATGTTTCCTCTTTTATAGGATTCCAGTAAACTAATTAAGACCCACCCAAATGGGTGGAAACAGGTCTCCCCCTAATCCAATTTAACAGCCACTCTTGACTGAGTCACATCTCCAGGGAGATGATTTAATTACAGTTTCAAAGATACAGTACTGAATAGGGATTAGAAGAAATGGCTGCTTTTACAAAATGCGATTAGGATTAAAACATGGCTTTTCTAGGGTACATACATCCCTTCAAACCATCACAGAGCCCAATAAGCAGAGGTCCCGGGTTCAGTGTTTTACCCTGAAGGGTTAGAAAGGTCATTAACAGTTTTTTTGATTGCTGGCTGAAACATGGATCAAAAGGTGGCCAACACTAACTGAGGTCAAAATGCTAGAACTACCATGTTATAATTTAGATGAGGGGATCTAAAAGCTTAGAAAGTTTGGAATGTTACAGTGAATTTATCATGTAATACCTGCTCATCTACCCCAGGAAATCTTCACAGAACACATCTTTAAGCAGGACTGTGAGGAATAAATTTAGGACTAACTCTATCATCTTTGGAAAGCTGTGTAGTTGCCCTTTTCTGTAGGTCAGATATTATTGTGGGAACTGCTGTCACTGAACTGAGATCCTTAAATAAAATGGATATGATGGGAACCTGATTTCCCAGAAGCCACATGGCAACACTTAGTTGCCAAAGACAGTGTGGGTGTGCCTGCCATAATGGTCAGCTCACTCAAAGCAACAGTAAAAATAATTTGACTTGTACAGACCTATGGCATTAGCTAGTAGATCTTGGGGGCCTATAAGTAAAATAGATGGGCAGTCTACTAAATTATTATTTGAGCTGTATAAGCAGAAGAGTACTAGGTCAAGTGAGCAGAGATCCAATTTGAATTTAAAAAAATGGAAAGTCATGACCCTTTAATCAATTTCCAGATTTGAGACAGTTTACAGAACCAGAGCCACTTGATTGACAGAAAGCCAGGTTCCCTTGAAGAAGGACCATTAGACTGCCTAAAATTTGCACTGTTGATATTTCTCCTAGCCTTCTCCAAAGAGACCTGCAGTCTTTCCCAGGTTAATTGTGTACTGGGGAAAAGGAAATGATCAGAAATTTTGGGGACTTTAGAACCTGGCTCAGAAGAGACATTAATTCCAGGAGGCCCAAAACATCATTGTGATCCACCAGTCAGGTGATCGATGGAAATTTTATCTCAGGTCATCTCATTGTGGGTCTAATGGTTCCCTGGACCCATTCTGTGTTTATTTTCCCAGTTCCAGAATGCATAATTGAAATTGACATACTCAACAAGTGGCAGAATTCCCACACTGGTTCCCCAATTTGTGGAATGAAGGCGGTTATGGTAGGAAAGGTGAAATAGAAGTCACTAGGAATGCATCTATGCAATGGAGGTGAAGAAGAGTTTTCCTGGAGTACAGAAGCTCCCCCAAGGCATATCTTCTTAGTACTACCATGCTCTGTGATTAAAGTCAATAGAAAACTGCAGCAACCCAATCCAGGTAGGACCACCAATGGCCAAGAAATTTCAGAAATGAAGGTTTGGTTCACCCCACCAGGCAAAGTACTACAGCCAGCTGGTGTGCTTGGTGAGGATAAAGGAAATGTGGTAGCAGAAGAAGGTAGTGATAAATATGAACTAGGACCACATGACCAGATACAGAAATGAGGACTGTAATGGTATGAATATTGCTTCCTTACTTTGTTGTGAATATGTTTGTATTTGTACATAAAACAAATATCTTTGTTTTCTTCTCTTTCTTATCCCCCTATCATAAGTTTTATTGTTCATATCATAGTATTTGGTATAGTGTATCAAGTTTAAGAGTGAATATTACCCAAGGACTTGCACCCTATTCTGGAGACATTTAGTGTGTCTCCATTTGTTCTCAGGACAGTTGAGTATTGTTAGGTGGAAATAGGTCTGTTGTGTTTTTTTATTTACAGATTGAATATGGTTCAAGGTGATGTGCATAGTTGCCAAGTTGACAGGGGTTGGACTGTGATGATTAGGTACATGTGTCAGCTAGGCTAAATAATGGTGACCAGTTGTCTGGTCAAACAAGCACTAGCCCAACTGTTATTCTGAGGACATTTCATGGACTTGACTCATCATTAAGTTAATTTTATCTATAGCTGATTACATCTATAATTAATTAAGGGGAGTGTCTTCCACAATGAGAGATATTTAATGCAGTAGTTGAAGGCTTTAAGAGGAGAAGTGATGGCTTCAGCAGTCAGAAGGGAGAAGTTTTGTCTATATATCAGCCAGTTAGCTTCTCTTGGAGAAATAATTGAAAACTTTCATCAGAGTTGTCAGTTTGCAGCCTGCTCATCATATTTGGACTTGTATATCCCCATAGCTGCATGAGACACTTTTATTAAAAGATATTATATTTGCAGTTATCTTCTGTTCATTCTGTTTCCCTAGAGAACCCAGACTAACACAGCATGTGTGTTAATACTGCAGCTTTACCCGGGTTCCTCCAAGTTGAGGAAAGTTAATTTAAGTTAGAATTCCTTTTAGAGTAAGATCGAATCTCAGATTCCATAAAATTATTGAACCAACAAGCCTGGTTTTATGCCTATAATGGTGACCTAGAAGGGTGTGGATTTCCCCTCATGTCAGTTTAAGAGTTCAGAAATGTGTTTAAAAAATCACTCTAGTCTTTCATAAACAATGGATCTTTTGAACAATAGTTCAAAATATTAAACTTTATATTTTCTACTTTTAAGTGTTGAGGTATAATTTACATATGGCAAAATTTACAAATCTTTTGTGTACAGCTTGATGGCTCTTAAGTATATACTCACCCAATTTCCACCAAGAACATGATATAGACTCCTTCCGTCATATAAAAATATTTCTTCTTCCCTTTTTGGAGTCATTCCTCACACCTTAATTTCAAATTCATTTTTACTTGTTCTAGAACTTCATAAAAATGGAATCATGTAATATGTGCTTTTTGGTGTTTGACTTCTTCAGTTATGATGTTTATCAGATTCCATTTGGGGTGTATGTCACAATAGTTCATTTTTATTATTGCTGAGTAATATTGTTCTGTGTCAGTATACTATGATATATGCTTATATATTCTCTAGTTAGTTGACATTGGGGTTAAATTCAGATTTTGGATGTAATATGGTATTAGTATGTATGAGCAAAGTAATTTTTTGAATGCTTCGCTTTCATTTTATCTGGGAAATATCCAGGTTTTGATTGTTTATAATGTATATTTGCTTAACTGTAAAATAAATTTTATGGTTTGTTTTATAAATAAGTGATTTATTTATAATGTAAAGTGATTCACAGGTGATTTACTATTTTGTATTCCCATTATTAATATAGGTAAGTTGAAATTGTTTCATAGCTTCATTGACAGTATGGGTTATTAGTTTTTCAAACTTTAGCTAATTTTTAGAGATGTGAAAATGTGAACTGGAAATTCATTGTATGTCCATGTTTATATTTTCTTTTCATAAGTATAATTTAAATAGTGTGAAACTCAGTTTTTAGTTTACAGTTCAGTAAGTTTCGTCAAACACGTGCATTACAGAAACCATCTCCAAGATCAAGATATTCTCCCATGCAGCTTTATACTTAAACCTTTCTCCCACCCTCAGAAATTGAAGCCTCTGATCCGATTTGTGTTGTTGCTTCAGTTTGCTAAAGTTGCCAGAATGCAATCTACCAGAAATGATTTCACTTTTTCAAAATGGATTTATTAAATTATAAATGTATAGTTCTAAGGCCATAAAAATGGCCAAACTAAGGCATCAACAAGATACCTTCACTGAAGAAAGCTGGCGATGTCTGGGGTCCTCTGTCACGTGGTGACATCCACTGGCCCTTTTCTCCTCGGTTTGTTTCAAAATGGCTTTCTCAGCTCCTGTGGGTCCTTCTGGCTTCTTCTGGGGCATTTTATTTCTCTTACCTTCTCTACACTCTGAATGCTCTCCAAAATGACTCTCCTATGAAGGACTTCAGCAAGCAGATTAAGACCTACCTTGAATGAGTGGGGTTACATCTCCATGGAACAACTTAATCAATTGGTCCCACCCATAATAGGTCTGCAACCACAAGATTAGGTTAAAAGAGCCTGGTTTTTCTGTTCAAATCCTTGCATTTGTGATAGTGTTCCTTTTTCAAAATGACATTTACATTGAAACATAAAATACATAGTTTTGAAATTTGACTTCTTTCTCTTAGCATAATGATTTCGAGACCCATCCATGTTGTTACAAGTACCTGTGATTCATCTACTATATTTCTGTGTAGGATTCATGGGGGTGTTGTACTAGAATTTATGCATTACCTTGCTGAAGAATGTTAAATCACCTACAGAACTGATTTTTTGATATTTTTATCCACATAAGCTTTTATTTATTTTGGTAAATACTTTGGATTGTAGCAATTTCATAAGGAACTGCCAGGTAGTTCTCCTAACAGCTATACCTTTTTGCATTCCCAATGGTAATGCATGAGAATTCCAGTTGCTCCACAGCTTTACCAGCATCAGGTACAGTCAGTTTTATTTTTGAAATTTTAGCCATTCTAATAGGTTTGTAATGGCAACTCATGGTTTTAATTTGTATTTTTCTAAAGAAAAATGATGTTGAGCATCTTTTCATATGTTTATTTTCAATTTTTTATCTTTTTTTAATTATTGGTTCACATATGTTGCTCATTTATTTATTTGGTTGTTTGTGTTCTCTTATTGTTAGGTTTTAAGTTTTCTTTGTATATTCTGGAATCAAGTTACTCACTGGATATATGATTTCAAATAATTATTCCAGTGTGAGGGTTGGATTTTCTTTGTTTTATTATTTTCTTTCTCAGAGAAATAGGCTTTGATTTTGGCAATATCCATTTGAACATATTTTTAAATTGATGAATTGAGCTTTTTGTATCTTCATCTTTGGAATCTTTGGCAAATTCTATTTTATAAAGATTTTCCCTTTTGTATTTTCTCAGGATTTTCCAAGTATACACCATGTCATCTGCAAATATTGAAAGTTTTGCTTCTTCCTTTCGAATATGGATCTTTTTATTCATTTTTCTTGCCTGATTGCTCTAGCTCAAAATTGTAGCAAAAGTGTTGAATAATAGTGGTGACAGAGGGCATCTTTGTCTCATTTATGATCTTAGGGGGGATACTTTCAGTTTCTCTGCATTGAGTATGATGCTGGCTATCAGTTTTTCATATACCATTTTACCATATTGAGGGAGTTGCTTTTGATTCCTACTTTTGAAAAAGCTTTTATCAGAAAAAGATATTGAATTTTGTCAAATGCTTTTACAGCATCAATCAAGATGGTCATATAGTCTTTCCTTTTCTTTTTGTTAATGTGCTATTTTACATTACCTGATTTTCTTGTGTTGAACCATCCTTGCATTTCAGGTATAAACCCCACTTGGTCATGGTGTATAATCCTTTTAATGTGCTTTTGACTTCAATTTGCTAATATTTTGTTCAGGATTTTTGCCTCTATGTTCATTAGGGAGATTGCTTTGTAGTTTACCTTTCTTGTAGCATCTTTACCTGGTTATGGTATTAAACTGATGTTAGCTTCACAAAATGAGTTAGGTAATATTCCATTTTCCTCAAATTTTTTTGGAAAAGTTTGAGCAGTATTGATGTTAGTTCTTTTTGGAGTGTTTGATAAAATTCCTCTGTGAAGCTATCTGGCCCTGGGTTTTTCTTTGTAGGAAGATTTTTGATGACTGATTGAACCTCTTTACTTGTAATTGGTTTGTCAAAATCTTCTGCCTTCTTCAGTCAGTGTAGCTTGTTTGTGTGTTTCCAGAAATTTTTCCATTTCATCTAAGTTGTCTAGTTTTTTGGCATATAGTTGTTCATAGTATCTTCTTATGATTTTTTAAAATTTATTCATGGTCCATGATAATGACCCCCCTCTCATTTCAGATTCTGTGTATTTGCATCCTCTCTCTGTTTTTCTTTGTCAGCCTTGATAGTGGCCCATTGGTTTTATTGATTTTCCACGAGAAACAACTTTCAGTTTTATTGATCTTTCTATTGTTCTTTTGGTTTCCCATTCATTTCACTCTGCTTTAATCTTTGTTATTTCCCTTCTTCCATTTGCTTTGGGGTTAGTTTGGTGAGTGGTTAAATCCTCAATTTTTGCTCTTTCTTCTTTTTCAATGTAGGCATTTAGGGCAATAAATTTCCTTTAAGCACACCCTTTGCCACACCCATAAGTTCTGATAAGTTGTATTCTCAGTTTCATTCATCTCCAGATAGCTACTGATTTCTCTAGCAATTTCATTTTTGACCCACTGGTTGTTTAAGAGCATGTTATTCAATCTCCATATATTTGTGAAAGTTGTTGTTCTTTGGTGGTTATTGATGTGCAACTTCATTTCCTTGTGATCAGAGAAAATGCTTTGAATAATTTCAGTGTTTTTAAATTTATAAAGACCCATTTTGCACCCCAGCACATGATCTATCCTGGAGAATATTCCGTGAGCACTAAAGAATGTATATACTGATGTTTTGGGTGTATAATGACCTATGTAAGTTTGCTAGGTCTAATTCATTTACCACATTTTTAAAATTCTCTATATCCTTGTTGATCCTCTGGTTGTTTTAGCTACAGAGGAGAGTGGTGTACTGAAGTCTGCTATAATTATTGTTTAAATGTCTGTCACTCCCTTCAGTTTTGCCATTCTCTGTCTCATGTCCATCATTTCCCTGAGAGCCAATTCAAAATTTTCCATCTTTTTTGTCATTTGCTCTTTTGTGTGTCATCTGCTTAGCTGTCCTGCCTTCTTGCTCACTTATTCTTTCTTCTGCCCCTTCAAATCTGCTGTTGTATGTCTCGTATACTTTTATTTGGTCTACAACATCTTTAATCTCTGTGACATCTGCTATTTTTCTATTTATCCTTCCAGATTCCTTTTTATGCTCTCATAGTGTCTTCTTGATCTCCTTTATGTCATTAGCCGTCCCATTTACTTTATTTTAGTAGAGTTATATGAAAATCTTTGACTAGCTGTCCCAAAGTCTGTGTCTCCTCCAATTTTTTAATTTGATCATTAGACTGGGCTATGATCATATGGTTGGCATCTTCATATGGTTAGTGATCTTCTGTTGTCTTTGTGGTACTTAAATATCCTGATGGAGTTACTTCAGAAGTTGATTTTCTTCAGTAGTCTAAAACTTCATATTTGCAGAATGGATGTGGAGCAGGATGTGGGGCACTGGGAGGAGTACAATAGTGTGGTGATGTTTGTGGTGCAGGTATGTGCAGAGGTCAGGGACACTATGCTATGCTAGTGCCTGTTTATGTGGACTGTGGGTTGTGAGGTTGTGGAAGTGTGATACAGGGGTTGTGGGGGCAAGGTGCAGCTCAGGCAAGCCTTGGAGTGCAGGAGCAGGTTGTGTCATGGGTGACACAGAGAGTATGGCGGGAGGCAGATGGGGGTGTTTAGTGGATGTTCTGGGGCTGGTATGTGGACACAATTTTGGTGGGTGTGTGAAGCATGTGTGTTGTGGGTGTGTGAAGCACGTGTGTTGTGGGTGTGAAGGTGTGGGGTACATGTATGAAGTTGGGACTCAGGGAGGGCAGGGCATGGGTGTGTCCTTGTGCAAAGGGAGGGGTCCAGAAGGATGAAGAAACAGATGTGTGTGTGTGGAGGCAGGGTTCTCTCAGGGATGGGTGAGGCATGGTATGGGTGCATAGGTGTGGAGGTGGGGTGGAAAGACTGTACACGCTTCTGCAGGGTGGAGACGATGTGACACAGATGCACATGAGATCACCTGCCAGTTGAGGAACACTTGTGCTATGGGGTAGGGCAGGTGCGTGTATATTTGCATGGCAGGGGAACTGGGGTGCACCGGTCAAGTGGTCAGTGGACAGGTACATGGGTGTCTGGTGGTGAGGATGTGGCTGTGCTGGTATGTGGGTCTGGGGCATAGGGTCCTGGTGTACACGTGCGCTGAGCTCAGGGGTGGCCAGGTGGGCTTGGTGTAGGGATGACCTGGGTATCAAGGTGATTGCCTACAGTCTGGATGCACAGGTGACTGCCTGCAGGGAGCAGGGAGGGGAAGGGGGTCAAAGGGCTACACATGGGTAAGTGGGTCTTGGGAGGGGGAAAGTAAGACTGTGCTTGTATGGGAGAGGTGTGTCAGGCTGGGACAGGGTTGTGAGCATGCATGGGGTGGGGTTGTGTAGTGCAAATGCATGTGAAAAGGGGTGCTTGGAGCATGCTGGGGGAGTGGGTGGTGCAGTTCAGGTGTGGGGTATTCGCAGGTGGCGATATGGGGGTGGCATGCATGAAGGTAGCACTTTCAAGGAACAGGGCTTGGCTTACTTCCTTGTCGCCATCTCCCTGTCTGTACACTCCTGAGGGATCCAGGCCTCCATTTGGAAAGGGGTGCATTAGGCTGTTTACACCAGCTACACTGTTTCCAGTTCTCCATGTCTCAACTCCTCTGCATTCTCAACCAGGGTCCCCCTATGCAGTGTAGAAGACTCTCCCACCTCACTTATACCCTAAAATTGCTCTCCCAGTCACTTTTCTGTCTCTTCTCTAGCTGTTCCTTCAAGCCAGGGTGAACTCTACCTATCCTATCCTGCCATCTTCCCAGAACTCCCTTTTGTTATTTTCTAAATGTCTTATAGATTTAATCTATATGTGTACATTTTTTATTCATTTATAAATTGTTAGAGAAGCTTTAGGCTTACAGAAAAATCATGCGATGATTATAGTTCCCTTATGACCCCCCACAGACACACACATATACAATTTTCACGATAAATGACACTTTGCATAGTGTGGTACCTTTGTTACAATTGACAAAACAATGTTTTTTTTAATTATACTATTAACTATAGTACATACTCTGTATTGGGGTTCACTGAGATTTACAGTTTTATGATTTTGATTTTTTTATTCTGGTAACATATGTATAACCTAAAATTTCTCATCTTAAACACTTTCTCATAAACAATTCAGGAGTACTAAATTCACAATGTTGTGTTACCATCCCCACCATTCGTTGCCAAAACTTCTGTCACTCCAAACAGAAATTTGTACAAATTAAACATTAAATTCCTATTCTCTACTCCCCAACCATCCCTGGTATCCTGTATTCTAGTTTCCAACTCAATTAAGTTGCTTATTCTTATTATTCATATATTATTTTCCTTTTGGGTCTTGCTTATTTCATCCAATGTATGGTTTTCAGAATTCATCTACTTCATTGCATGTATCAGATTTTCATTTCTTTTTGTGATCTAATATCATGCTATTGAATGTTCATACCACATTTTATTTATACATTCGGCTGCTGATGAAGAGTTGGGTTTCTCTCACCTTTTGGCTGTTGTGAATAATGCTGTTATGAACACTAGTATGAATATCTGCTGGTATCCCTGCTTTCAATTGTTGTGACTATATACCTAGAAACAGTATCACTAAGTCACATAGTAATTCTATAGTTACTTTTCTGGGGCGCTACTAAAATTTTTCCACAGAAGCAGCATGATTTTACCTTCCCACCAAGAATGAACAAACATTTCTGTTTCTCCACATTTTCCCTAATACTCATTGTTTCCCATTTTATTTTTATTTTTATTTAATAGTAGCCATTCTAGCGGACATTAAATGTAATGACATTGTGGCTTTGATTTGCATTTCCCTAATGACTAATGATGTTGACCATCTTTTTCAAAGTTATTGCCCATTTATATACCATCTTTGGAGACATGTTTATGCAAGTCTTTTGTACATTTTTAAATTGGGTTGCTTATCTGTTTGTTGTTGAGTTTTAGAAATTCTTTCTACATTCCAGCTATTCATTCTCATATGTGGTTTTGAAATATTTTCTGCCATTGAGGAGCTTGTCTTTTTACTTTCATGATAAGACCTTTCATGCACAAAAGATTTTTAATTTTGATGTTGTTCCATTTATCTGTCATTTGTGTTGTTGTTCACACTTTTGTCGTAAAGTTTAAGAAACTATTGCCTAATCCAAGGTGCTGAAAATGCTTTCCCATGTTTTCTTACAGGAATTTTATAGTTTTGTTTTTCATATTTAAGTCTTTGATCCATTTTGAGTTCATTTCTTTATATGATTTGTGGTTGTATTCCACCATCATTCCATTAGTCTATGATTAATTTTTATTAATGGTGTAAGTAAGAATGGAAGTGGTTGTGGTTTTTGTTGTTATTGTTCTTTATTCCTCTTCTTGTTTTTCTTCCTCCTCCTCTTCTTTTTCTTTTTATTGATATTTAGTTGGTTCAATCACACTATTTTAGGACCATGACTTTGCTCAATTGAAATTCTTTCTTACTTTTGTCAAAATTAAATGAGTGTAGGGGCTTCTGGGAAGATGGCGGACTGGAGTAGAATGAGTTCACTCCTGCTCTGTGAAATGAGAAAGGAGATGGGGTGAAAATGCCCAGGACTGCAGGTCCCAATGTGTGAACAGTCTAGGAGGGTCTTTAAGCAGTTTTTGGGGGGAGGATCAGGGAAGAGCAAGTGGGTCAGGTGACTGGAAGCCCCATCGGTTGGTTGCATTACACGGGGGAAGTGTGATAGGAGGGAACTGGCCTTCCTCAACTCCAACCTGTACAGCTGCCAGCTGGAAAACCACCCCAGGTCATTGCAGTGGTCAGCGCCCGGAGACCTGGTGATCATCCACCCTGGGCGGGCCTCGGTGTGGGGGGAGTGCGGGAAAAGTTAGCCTGTGGTCATGGTGTCTGGCAGTCCCACTGGTGCTGTGGTCAGCTGATCACCCACATGCTGGTTGACTCCCCGGTGCCCCAGCAGAGACCCACTGGGTGGCCATCCCTGGCAAAGCAGCCCCCTACTGAGTGCTGACCTGGAGTCACTCCGGTCAGGCAGGGAAAGGCTGAAGGAGGAGTATATTTAAGCTTCCCATATACTGGCCAGACGTGGTAAGTGTAGGTCAGCAGCACCAGATAGGGAGGGGAGAGCTTGAGGGAAGGGAGAGCTTGAGGGAGGAGAAGCCTCATGGTTGACATCTGCTGGGGATAAGAGGTAAAAGCAGGCAAGCTAACTCCCTTTCTGCCTAATTCTTCATTTTTATTTTCTTATTAATATTTTTTTATTTCCCCCTTTTAAAATGTATTTTTCTATACATTTTTATTAGTAATGTAATTGTCCTTTTCATCATTAAAAAATTTTATAGATATTTTATATTATTATATTTTACCCATTTCCTATTTTTTATTTCACATATTATTTTTTATTATTCCATTTCATTTATTTTTATTATTACCATTATTATTTTTCTCTTAAAATTTTCTCTTAAATTTTCTCTCCCTCTAGTGGGCATTAGCCTGATTTCACTCGCAGTATGTCCTTGGGTATCTCCTTCTGATTCTGGTGCTTACTACTATTGAATTATATTTTATATTTTGTTGTGGTTCTTGTTTTTGTGTTCATATTTTTATTATATTATTATTTTACTGTACTATTATTTTCTTTTTTGTGTGTTTGCATAGCTAGGAGTTCAGGTCGGGTCTCCTGCATGGTAGTCAGCCATTCTGCCACTGGAGTACCCGTGCACCCAGGCCTACCTTATAATAGACACCTAAGCTGAATTGTATCCCCTACATGAGATCCAGACCTTTATATGGGAGAGAATAACTGACAAACAGAGTGTAAAAGGAAACATTCAGCAAAAACAAAGTAAATGCAAAACTTTAGAAGAGTGAAGGAAACCAACTTGCATAATAACAGTATTGAGATAACCAAATGCTTAGAACGCAACAGAAAATCACAAAACACATGAAGATCCAGGCAGAAATGACCCAGCCAAATGACCAAATCAAAATTCCAGAGGGGACAGAGAATATGGAACAACTACTCAAGGATATTTATAAAGAAATAAAGGATATCAGGAAGACACTAGAAGAGCATAAGGAAGAATTCAGAAGGTTAGATAGAAAAATGGCAGATCTCACAGAAATGAAATAGATCAATAGACCAAATTAAAAATATACTGGATATTCATGATAGCACATTGAATAATAAGGGAACTAGAATATAGAACAATAGAACTAGAGCACACACACAAAAAATGGCAAGAAAGATGGAAAAAATGATGGCCAACAAGAGGTGCAAAAATATAAGAATTATTGGTGACCCAGAAGGACAAGAGAAGAGTAAAAAGTTGGGAAGATTAGTTGAAGATTGTTCTAGTTTGCTAGCTGCCAGAATGTAATATACCAGAAACAGAATGGCTTTTAAAAGGGGGGGGATTTAATAACTTGCTAGTTTATAGTTCTAAGGCTGAGAAAATGTCCCAATTAAAACAAGTCTATAGAAATGTCCAATCAAAGCCATCCATCCAGGGAAAGATACCTTGGTTCAAGAAGGCCAAATGAAGTTCAGGGTTTCTCTCTCAAGTGAGAGCATACATGGCAAACACAGTCAGGGCTTTTCTCTTGGCTGGAAGGGCACATGGTGAACATGGTGTCATCTGCTAGCTTTCTTTCCTGGCTTCTGGTTTCATGAAGCTCCCTGGGAGGCATTTTCCTTCTTCATCTCCAAAGGTCACAAGCTCAGGGACTCTCTGCTTCATGGTGCTGCAGCATTCTCTGCTTTCTCCAAATCTCCCATTCTCCAAATGTTTCCTCTTTTATAGGACTTCAGAAACTAATCAAGACCCATCCAGATGGGTGGAGAAATGCCTCTACCTAATCCAGCTTTACAACCACTCTTGATTAAGTCACATCGCCAGGGAAATGACCTAATTACAGTTTTGGAAATACAATAGTGAATAGGGATTAGAAGAAACAACTGCCTTTAAAAAATGGGATTAGGATTAAAAGATGGCATTTCTAGGGAACATACATCATTTCAAACCTGCACAAAGGTATAGTTGGAGAAAATTTATAAGGGTTCGCAATCCTTATAAGAAATGGATATGCACATCAAAGAGGCCCAGCACCCTCCAAATAGAATAAATTTGAACAAGCTCACTCCAAGACACATAATAATTAGATTCTCAGGTGTTGAAGAGAAACAGAAAGTCCTGAAAGCAGCATGAGAAAAGCAATCTACTACATACAAGGGAAAACACATAAGACTGACTTCAGACCACTCAGCAGGGATGGAAGCAAGAAGGTATGATATTTTTAAGATTCTGAATGAGAAAGGCTTTCAACCACGAATTCTTTATCCACCTAAGTTATCCTTCAAAATTGAGGGAGAGGTTAAATCTTCAAAGATAAAGAAAAATTGACAGAACTAGTCAACAAGAGACTAGCACTACAAGAAATGCTAAAGGGAACACTGTCAGCTGATAAAAAAAAGACAGGAGATGGAAGTCTGGAGGTGGGCATAGAATTGAACAACATGAGTCAAGGTAATTTAAAGGAAAAGAGAGAAGTAAAATAATATACTTCTAAAATAGTATAGATCTGACAAATAAAAAGCAAAGAACAAGATGGTAGAATTAAGAACTGCTTTTACAGTAATTACTTTGAATGTTAGTAAACTAAACTCACCAATTACCACAGATCATGAAGAAATTTAAAAAATCATAGGAGAATATTATGAACTCTGCCGACAAACTAGATAACTTAGATGAAATGGACAAATTCCTAAGAAACATATGGATTACCTGTACTGACTCAAGAAGAAATAAAAGATCTCAACAAACCAATTATAAGTAAAGTGATCCAATCAGTCATCAAAAATCTTTCCACAAAAAAATGCCCAGGACCTGATACCTTCACAGGAGAATTTTATTAAACATTTCAAAAAGAACTCACACCAATCCTGCTCAAACTCTTCCAAAAAAGTGAAGAAAAAGGAATGCTACTTAATTCATTTTATGAAGTTAACAACACTCTAATACTAAAATCAGATAAAAGCAATACAGGAAAAGAAAATTGCAGACCAATCTCCCTAATGAATATGGATGTAAAAAGTCTTAACAAAATGCTAGAAAATCACATCCAGTGCCACATTGAAAGAATTATGCATCATAATCAAGTGGGATTCATACCAGGAATGCAAGGGTGAGTCAACATAAGAAAATCAATCAACATAATACAGTACATTAACAAATCAAAAGGAAAAAATCACATGATCATATCAAGTGATGCTGAAAAAGCATTCAACAAATCCAGCATCCCTTCCTGATAAAAACACTTCAAATGTTAGGCATCAGGGAAACTTTCTCAATATCATCAAAGGCATGTATGAAAAACCCATAGCCAGCATCATACCTAATGGTGAGAAATTGAAAGCATTCCTCTTGAGATCAGGTATGAGACAAGGATTCCCTTTGCCACCACTATTATTCAACATTGTATTAGAAGTATTAGCTGGAGCAATTAGGAGAAAAAATAAAAAGCATCCAAATAGGAAGGGAAGAAGAAAAACTTTAATTATTTGCAGATGACATGATCCTATACTTGGAAAACCTTGAGAAATCTATAGTAAAACTACTTGAGTTAATAAGCAAACTCAGCAAAGTGACAGGATACAAGATTAATATAAAGAAATTAATAACATTTCTATACACAAGCAATGAACTTTCTTAGGCGACAACTAAGGAAAAATTCCATTCAGAATAGTGACCAGAAGAATTAGGTATTAGGAATAAGCTTAACCAGGAATGCCAAGGACTTATACACAGGAAATTACCAAAAAAATTGTAAAAGAAATAAAAAGTGACTTAAATAGATGGAAAGATATCCCATGCTCATGGATAAGAAGGTTGAATATTGTCAAGATGTCAATTCTCCCCAAATTGATCTACAGATTCAATGCAATACCAATAAAAATCCCAAAAATCTACTTTGAAGACTTGTAAAAAATGGGTATAAATTTATATGGAAGGGAAAGGGATCTTGAATATCCAAAGATATCCTAAAAAAGAAGAGTGAACTGGAAGGTCTATCACTTCCTGACTTTAAAGCTTACTATAAAGCTAAGGTGGTCAAAACAGCATAGTACTGGCACAAAGACAGAAGGACTGACCATGGAATAGAATTGAGAGTTTAGAGATTGACCCGAAATTTATGGGCAGTTGATCTATAATAAGGGCTCAAAATCCACTGAATTGGAGCATAATAGTCTTTTTAATAAATGGGCATAGGAGAACTGGATTTCAATAGTCAGCAGAATGAAAGAGGATTCCTACTTTATACCCTGTTTTAGTTTTCTAGCTGCCAGAATGCAACATACCAGAAACAGAATGGTTTTAAAAGAGAAAATTTAACAAGTTGCTAGTTCACAGTTCTAAGGCCAAAAAAATGTCCCAATTAAAACAAGTCTATAGAAACATCCAATCTAAGGCATCCAGGGAAATATGCCTTGGTGCAAGAAGGCCGATGGCATCCACATTTCTCTCTCAGCTGGAAGGGCACAGGGTGAACATGCAGCATTTGCTGGCTTTCTCTCCAGGCTTCTTGCTTCATGAAGCTCTGTGGGAGGCATTTTCCTTCTTCATATCCCAAAGTCACTGGCTGGTGGGCTCTCTGCTTCATGTTTCTGCACTGTTCTGAAGCCTTCTCCAAAATACTTCTTTTATAGGATTCCAGAAAACTAATCAAGACCCATATAGAATGGGTGGAGACATGTCTGCATCTATTCAAGTTTAATTTCCACAATTGATTGAGTTGCATCTCCATAGAGATAATCTAATCAAGTTTCCAACCTATCATAGTGAATAAGGATTAAAAGAAATGGCTGTTCCCACAAGATTGATTAAGATCAAAGCATGGCTTTTCTAGGCTGCATAAATCTTTACAAACTGGCGCACAGCCTATACAAAAACTAATTCAAAATGGATCAAAGACCTAAATGTAAGAGCCAGTACCATAAAACTTCTTGAAAAAATATAGGGAAACATCTTCAACATCTAGTAATAGAAAGTAGTTTCTTAAATATATACCTAAAGCACAAGCTGTGAAAGAAAAATAGATGAATGGGAAGTCCTTAAGATCAACAGTTCTGCGCCTCAAAAGATCTTGTTAAAAAGTTTAACAGGCAGCCAACTCAATGGGAGAAAATATTTGGATACTTTACAAATGTCAAATAAATGTTTGATATCTTCTTTACATAAAGAAATTATACAGCTCACCAGCAAAAGAACAAACAACCCAATTATAAAATGGGCAGGGGAAATGAATAGGAACTTTTCTGAAGAGCAAATACAGATGGCTAAAAAGCACATAAAGAGTTGCTCATCTTCATTGGCTAAAAGAGAATTGCAAATGAAAACGACAATATCACCTCAAACCTATAAGAATGCTACTATTAAACAAGAAACTATAAATGTTGCAGAGGGTGTGGAGAAATTGGAACACTTATTCACTGTTGGTGGGAATGTAAAATGGTTCAGTTACCGTGGAAATCAGTTTGGAGATTCCTCAGAAAACTAAATGTGGAGTTGCCCCATAACCCAACAATACCAATACTCGGTGTATTTCCAGAAGAGTTGAGGGCAGTGACATGAACAGACATTTGAACACCGATGTTCACAGTGACACTATTCAAAATTGCCAAGAGATGGAAACAATTCAGGTGCCAATCAACAGACAAGTGGATTAATAAAATGTGATATATGCATATGATGGAATATTATGCAGCATTTAGACAAAATGCTGTCCTGAAACATATGACAACATGGATGAACCTTGAGGACATAATGCTGACTGAATTAAGTCAAATACAAGAGGTGAGATACTGTGTGTTTCCATTATTATGACTCTGATAAAGCTGCCAGTGTTTTGGAGCAGCTAGAAGGAAAAATATAAGATGAGGGCCTGGTGGCCCATGACAAACTCTGGGACTTTTTGTAGCTGCTTGTTGAAGGATGCTTTGAAAATTATTGCTTTCTTTCTTTCTTTTCTTTGTGTATATACATATATATGTGTGTGTGTGTGTGTGTGTGTGTGTTATATTTTGCAACTAAAAAATGGTTAAAAAAAACTATAGGCAGTTATAGCAATATTAGGTAAAATAAATTCCTGAAATCAAAAATTTGAAAATATTTAGTAACATAGCTCATTACTATTCATTGAGATTTGTAATAACATTTTACTTGATATTTTATGAATGCACACAGTTTTGATAGTTAATCAAAGGGTATTTAAGCTAACTGTTTAATATTTAGAATTAAAGTAACTCTGATATCTGTATTTATGGATGTTTTTCTTTTCTTGCTTTAATTTTAAATTGATTTATGAATCATATTGCATGGACAGGCTTTACAATGATTACTTAGATATATATATATATTTAGTTTGCCTTTGGGTAAGCTAACTAAGATATCCATTTTGGGTGGTTAGGATTTCCATGTGCTAATTGTTGAAATATTTGTATCTTCATATTTTCCTGAAATAAGGAAATGTTTAGTAACATCGGTCATTACTATAGCAATGCAGATATTTGTAAGGACTTTCGACTTGATATTTTGAAAACAATCACAATTTTGACAAGCTGGTCAAATGGTATCTAAATTAGTGTTTAATACTTAGAGTTGAAGAACTTTACTATCTGAATATGTAGATTTTTTTTCCTTGTTGCCTCAGCTTTGGATTGGTTTATGAAACTTGCTGTGCAAATGCAGGCTTTGCAATGATTGTATGGATGCTTTATTCAAATATGCTTATCATTAAACTAACTAAGATATTCATTTTTTATGGTTCTAAGTGTATTGCTTTTTTAATAAAAAAAATAGCGATATAGTTCTGGCTGTCTAGTATAAAATTGATCTAATTAAGAATGTCAAAAATACCACCTCATTCCACATAGAATTGAATTTAAATGAAACTATTAAACCTTTTCTTAAAAAATGTAAATTATATGCCTTAGATATTGTCCACTCTTCAAAATCTCTGACTTATTAGAGAAGAAAAATAAAATTTCAATTAACCTTGCAAAAAAAATTAAATGAGTCCATCTATCTATCTATCTATCTATCTATCTATCTATCTATCTATCTATATATATATATATATATGGGTTAACTTCTGGACTCCATAATCTGCCTTATAAATCTGTCTATCTTTGATAGTATCACACTCTCTTGATTATTGTAAAACTCTAGTAAGGTAAAACAATATAGTGTGGGTCTTCCAATGTTATTCTTTTACAGAATTGATTTGGCTGTTATCAGTTCTTTGCCAATAGCATCATTCTCTGGGCCTGAAGTTTTCTTTGTAGAGGATTTTTAAATGAAAATTCCATTTCTTTAATAGATATATGGACTTCCCTGTTACCAGTTTACTCCTAAGTAAACTTTTGCAGTTTGTGTTTTTTTAAGAATTTATTCATTTCATTTGTTGACAAGATTATTTGCATAAATTTGTTCATAATATTCACTTACTTTTCTTTAATGTGTGATATCAGGAGCAATATCCTCTGATAGTGCTGATATTGATAATTTGTGTCTTTTATTTAATCAAATCAGTATGACTAGAAGATTATCACTTCCATTTACCTAAAGACACAGCTTTTACATTAATTCATTTTATGTAATGTTTTTGTGTTTCCTATTTTATTGCTTTCTGCCCTCATCTTTACTATTTCACTGATCTTCTTCTGAGTTTAACATGCAGTTTCAAAAGATAAAAGCTTAAGTTTGTGATTTGAGTTCTCTTCTTTTCCAGTATAAGCACTTAGCAGACATAAATTTCCCTATAAGCTATCATTAACATTGCAAACATTTTCATTTGTAGTATTTACAATTTTGCTGACTTCAAAATACTTTAATTGTTTATTTCATCTTTTCATCTTTTTATAAAAATGTTACTGTTCATTTTTTTTTTTTTTTTTGCCTCGGCAGGTTCCAGGAATTGAACCCTGGTCTCCAGCATATTAGGCAAGAATTCTGCCACTGAGCTACCATTGCCCACCCTAAAAATGTTATTATTCTTTTAATTTAGTTTCACTGGTAATACAATTAATATACCAAAAATCCCCCCTTTTTAATATAACTAACCCAAAGATTTTTAATATATTCACAGATTTACACAATTATCTCCACAGTAAAAACAATGGAAAGAAACAGTATAATAGATTTCCCCACAGAGACAAGATGGTATGGATGTAAAGTGTCATTTTAGTTCTGCAAGGAGTGTGTACAATCCCTAAAGAGAAGAGAAAATTTGAGGAAAATACTGAGTCCCTAAAGAACAAAAGACAGAATATCACCCAGGGTTTAAATATAATCATCTTCCCCTACTGCATGCAGAGTCTGTTCCCTAGGGAAGAGATTGAGCAAGATTTTTGCTTGTTTATAACCAAGTGTATTATATCACTGAATCCCATCAAATTTTCTGGGCTTATCATGTGTGAAATTGATAATATTAAAGAGAGCATTTCTTTTCATATGCTGCTTAGAGAACCCAAAGTTATTATGAGAAATAGCTCAAAATAATTTCCAAATCTTATTGCAAATTATCTGACTTGCATCTTCTTAGAATCAAAAGATCCAGTCTCAGAGCTTCAAATCGGCTCTTCAGGACCACAGAACAGAATAACAGATCAGGAAGCATGGAAGACAAGGAGGGTGTGTTTCTGAATTTTATTCATATTATGTCATCTTATTTTGAGATGGAAGTCTAGGGATTAAGATATGCTGCTCTTTTCCCCATTTTATGCAGTCCTGACACTCAAGCAAAAATGAAAGAAGAATCTTTTTGAGGACAGCAGAAAATGTTCCAAGACATTACAGGCTTCTGGGTTCTCATATCTCAGTGTGTAAGTTGTCTTTCCATGGAGGGAACTCTTGCACTTGTAGATTTATGATTTCTACATTGTGACTTAGAGAAGATACAGAACTTCCCTTAGAGTCCGGTTCCTTAGTTTGGGTGCTGAAACATTTTTCCTGGTTCTGATACCAGGAGGGTCTAATGCGCATGAATATCCTAGTGCTTCTCCTTCTAATTTTATTGGTGAGTGGTGGGCTTAGGTGAACAAATGAGGGGAGAAGAGATGATTCTGTCCTGGTTCATTTTTCTCCTCCTTTCTGCCTTAGTTTTTCCCATCATGTTTTCATAAGGTAGCACTGACCATCACTCTGTGGGGTAAGTTCTTTGTGCTTGTTACTATATTTCAGTGTAAATACAATAATAATGGGAAATTTCTGTCACTTAGTATCAGGGATAAAGTCAGACTCATGTTAGGATACTCCCAGCCATTCCCCTTCTACAGTATAGACTGTAAAAGGAGATAGAATAGGTAATCTGGGTTGCCCTCTAATGTGAGGTTTTCCTCCTGTCCCTACAGATCCCCCATAGAAGAATGGCTACTGGAAACATCTCCTTTGTGACTGAGTTCATACTGGTGGGATTAACAGAGCGCCTAGATCTCCAACTCCCATTGTTCTTCCTCTTTCTAGCAACATATGTGTTCACCATCCTGGGAAACCTTGGTTTGTTAACTCTAATTGGGCTGAATTCCCACCTTCACACCCCCATGTACTTTTTCCTCTTTAACTTGTCCTTCATAGACCTCTGTTATCCATCTGTTTTCACACCCAAAATGCTAATGAATTTCTTATTGAAGAAGAATATTATCTCCTACCAGGGTTGCATGACTCAGTTCTTCTTCTTCTGCATTCTTGCCATCTCTGAGTGCTACGTGCTGACATCAATGGCCTATGATCGTTATGTGGCCATCTGTAATCCGCTCTTGTATAACATGGCCATGTCCCCTAAAGTGTGCTCCAGTCTTATCTTTGGTTCATACTTCATGGCATTTTCTAGTGCTATGGCCCACACTGGCTGCATGCTGAGACTGACCTTCTGTGATGCCAACACCATCAATCATTATTTCTGTGACATCCTCCCTCTGCTCCAGCTCTCCTGTACAAGCACCTATGTCAATGAGCTGGTGGTCTTCATTGTGTCAGGCATCAACCTCATCGTGCCCAGTCTCACCATCTTTATCTCTTATGGTTTTATTCTCTGTAGCATCCTCCACATCAATTCCACTGAGGGTAGGTTCAAAGCCTTCAGAACCTGCAGTTCCCACATAATAGCTGTTTCTCTGTTTTTTGGATCATTGTCATTCATGTATCTCCAGCCGTCTTCTACTGGGTCTATGAATGGGGGGAAAATCTCTTCTGTCTTTTATACCAATGTGGTTCCCATGATGAACCCCTTAGTCTACAGTTTAAGGAATAAGGATGTTATATTTGCCCTGAGAAAAACCCTGAGTAGGAGGATGTTTCAATTATAAAAAGGATCTCCTGTGCAGATAATTTCAGGGCAAAGGTGTTTGATATGCTTAGTTACAACATATTTGGTGGCAGCTTTCTTATTCTACATTGTGGTGCAGGAAATTTGAGCCTTCTCTCAAGAATTTCTTTCCACTTTCATGAGAAAATGTCTTTTTCTTTTCCTCACCATTTACACATTTTTTGTTCTCACTCTTTTTTTTTTCCTTTTTGAGAATGCATTAAGGAAGGGACTTCTTATATTTATTTTTTCATTATCAGTTTGAACATTTTCTTTCTCCTAGAATAAGATGAATGATTTTTCAGTGATTGGATAAAATATCATTAGGGTGTAGCATTTTATTAGTAGAGGGGATTGTGCCCTGGTCTGCCAGTGGTAATGCGCCATTGCAAACATCAACCACACAATGTTTTCACTCCTGCTTTCTTTCCTTCACTAAGCAGAATTATGTCTCCTTGAAAAGATGGTGTTTTGCACAAATAAAAGTTTCCGTAAAGACTATCAAAAATAATATCCTTTGAATGTGTAATACAATGAATTATGCTTTTTTCAAAGAGGTTTGTTTTAACACTCAGAGAAATACGTAACAGATGGCTGATGAATGATTTATGTTTACTGCTTGGATAAAAAAAGTGAAACCCAGAGAAGTTAATGATTTAGTTCATATCACACAGCTACTCAATGAAAAAGCCTAGAGTAATCTCTAGTATCCTGAATTCAAGTCTATTGCTCTTTTTAGTGTATTTTGCTTCTATTTTATTCTATTATATTTGTTTCAACACATAGGGAATTTGAAGAAACATTTCTATTTTGAAATTGACTCTATTTTCTTCCAAGAGAAGACATGTATTTTTATCAGGGGGTTTTGTTATTTTAGTTTATGAAACCCCTGAAGGTTCCTTTTGTGAGAATAATGAGGTTTTTAAGGTTACTATAATTTAGATTGGCTTATATATAAAACTGACTTATTCTGTAAAATAAAATAAAATTAATTTTGAATATTTTCTGATGCTTGTATTTCAGAGATTATGTGACTGGGAGAGACAAGAGACTAACAATATGTTATTGGGTCAGGACCGTAGAGACACACAGTCAATTACAAGAGGTCTCTGGGTGGGAACGGTCAATGTGGGTTTTGTATCTTCATTTAAGCCTGAGTATGTATCCTGTATCCTAGTGAGCTGTCGTATCTTCCACTATCTTTGGAATTTTGATGAACAACTGTATCTGTATATTATAGTCATGTTTGGAGAAACGAAAGAGGAAAAGCTCTGGTCCAAGGTTGGGGGAATCAGGTTGAAGAAGATAAAGATATAAAATAGTGGGTGGTAAATAAAACTAAAGTTAGAATGTAGAATATAAAATGATGGAAAAATGAAATGCTATAACCATATTTTCCCTGCCTGTTATGTTAGCTTCAAGACAAATTATGGGGGTCATATGATTTTTATGGAAAGTAAAGTATAATGTTTCTGGATATTTGAAGTAAAGCAAATCTTAAATCATAGGGATGTTGGACCCAGGGACAACTAATTTCTTCTATTTATTAAAAAAATTTATTAGAAAAGTTATGAATTTACAGAACAATCATGCACAAAACAGGATTCCCACAGACCACACCGCCACCAACCCCAGGCATTGGCGTGGAATATTTGTTACAATTGATGATGTTATCATTTTTTATAGTTGTCCTATATTTGTAACAGTAGTTACCTTTGTTACAATTGATGAAAAATTATTAAAATAGTACTATTTGCTATCATCCATAGTTTACATTAGGTGTATTTTTTCCGCCTTATTATTAACACCTATATACCACCCTATTATTAACACCTTGTCTTACTGTCATACACTTGTTATAATTCATGAAAGAATATTTTTATACTTATGTTATTAACTATAGTCCATCATCTACAAAAGCGTTGGCTCTGTTATACAGGCCTAAGGTTTTTCTTTTAATTTTTATTCTAGTAATACATGTAACCTTAATTTTTACCTTTAACCATAATCATATATATATTTATTTCACTGATGTTAATTACACTTATAATAATGTGCTGCCATCTCTACCATCCATTTCCAAACCTTTACCATCAGCGTAAGTAGAAGTTCTGTAAATATAAATGAAGCGTCAAATCCCAATGCTCTAACTTGAGTTTATCCCCTGGTAATTAGTATTCTAGATTCTGACTCTATGAATATATTTTCAACAAATAGTTCATATCACTGAGATCATAGAATATTTGTCCTTTTGTACCTAGTTTATTTGACTCAATATAATGTCCTTAAAATAAATCCATATTGAGGCATGTATCAGGACTTCTTTTCATTTTTTGGCTGAATATTATCCCACATTTCTTCATCGATTCTTCAACTGAAGGACAGTTGGGTTGCTTCCCTCTTTTGGCAATTGTGACTAATGCTGCTAGGACCATCAATGTGAAAATATCTGTTTGAAACCCTGTTCTCAGTTCTTCTAGGTGTATACCTCATAGTGGGATTGCTGGATCACTTGGTAACTCTATACTGTATTAGTTAAGGTTCTCTAGAGAAACAGAATCAACAGGGAACACTTGCAAATATAAAATTTATAAAAGTGTCTCATGTGACTGTGGGAATGCAGAGTCCAAAATCTACAGGGCAGGCTGTGAAGCTGACGATTCCGATGGAGCGTCTGGATGAACTCCACAGGAGAGGCTTGCCAGCCGAAGCAGGAAGAGAGCCTGTCTCTTTAAATCCTCCTTAAAAGAAAAGGCTTCCAGTGATAAGATTGAGCATCACTCATTGCAGAAGATACTCCCCTTGGCTGATTACAAATGGAATCAGCTGTGGATACAGCTGACATGATCATGATCTAATTCTATGAAATGTCCTCATTGCAACAGACAGGCCAGCACTTGCCAGAAAAACAGGTACCACCACTTGGTCAAGTTGGCACATGAAGCTGACCATTACATATACTTAGCATTTTGAGGAACTGCCAAACAGGTTTCCACAGCAGCCATACCATTTTACGCGCCCACCAGCAATCAATGAATGTTCCTATTTTTCCACATCCTCTCCAGCACGTTGTAGCTTGTTTTTGTTTTAATAGTAGCCATTCTAGTGAGTATGAAATGATCTCATTTTGTTTGTTTTGTTTTGTTTTTCAACAGAGAATTTATGAGCTTATAGAACAATCATGCATAAAATGCAGGATTCTCATACCACCTGACACCAACACCTTGCATCAGTGATTAACATGTGTTACAATTAATGATAGCACATTTTTGTTCTTTTAATATTAATTAAAAACCATGGTTTAATACATGATTCACTGCTTATGTAGGGTGGCTCCGTAGATTTTTTTCAAGTTTTATTCTGTTGCCATATATGCAATATAACATTTCCCCTGTTAATCATATTCAGATATAAATTTCACTGCTATTATTGGCATTCACAATGCTGTGCTACCATTACTACCAACCATTACCAAACATTTCAGTCATTCCAAGCAGGAAACCAGTGTGTTGCAGTCTTAACTACCCATTTTCTATCTCCCATCACTTCCTGGAACTTTCTTTTTGGTTTTTGTTTTTTCTTTTATTTGCAATCTTCTTTTGCAAATAGAAGATAAAATGATTTACATATGGTCTAAAAGTGTCTGTATAAATGTAAATGGAGGTATGTGTTATTTGGTATCCTCTGTAGATAGAGCAGAGCCACAGTGCTCTGTTTCTAATCTGGACAGATGTGGTGAAGTCCACATCATCTGGAGTAAAGTAAATATGCATCCTGCTGATCTGGATATGTGAACACCAAATAGCACATCATAACAGGCACTGGCAGCAGGATTCTATGATATGATTTCATTAAATTCTGTGCATGCAACATGAACTAGATTCATATCACTAGATCTTTTCCTTTTTTTTCCATTTATCTTACAATCCCTCCTTTGTTATTTTGACTGTTCTTGCTCTAATTTGAAAACGGCCAAACTGTACCATATACCACCCACTTCTGATACCCTCCAACCTCCCAGTGCATTTAATAGCGAGGAGGAGACTTATTTCTCCACATTTTACGGCATGCACAATGGATGATTAGAGGGATAAAAACAATTATCTCAGGAGAAATGACCCATATCTCAGGTTTATTAAAAGCTGAGGATGGAATAAATTATAAACATTGTAATTGTTACCATATAAAATTATACCAAATATTCTACAAAAGACCCTGTAGTCTTAGTGTGCATTTTGTTATTTGCTAATTAAAGGAAAACACTGAACATTAAGTTAGATAAAGCATTTTAGTCATTGATTTACTTATCAATGAGGTTTATCATGAAATAACTAGGTGTATGTTAATGATAATGAACTTTATTCTTAGAAGCACTTGTGAACTTATTTAGACGCTATCTCACTAAAGATAATAAACATTTTTTGGGTAGAGACTGTTGTTCCTTTATTTCATCAATGCTTTCTCTGCTATATATATTTAGAATGTCAGTCATTCTGGGTGGACAAGAAATAGTTATTGAATTGGATTATCTTGTTTCAATTACAATAATAAAATATTTATTATTAAAAATAATAATGATTAAAATATAAATAACTATAAGACCATAACTTGTTTTTTTTCGGCAGTCCAATATGTCACCAAAATAACACACTTTCAGTTTTTAATTTTTTGTTTTTACATGGGCAGGCACCAAGAATTGAACCCGTGTGTCCGGCATGACAGGTGAGAACTCTGCCACTGGGCCACCATTGCCTGCCCTAGAAATTTACTTTTATTTTTAACTTTTTATTTAGAAAAATGTTGCAAAAATAATTTACAGAATTCCTGTATGCTCTTCCCCAGTTTCCTTTCATAACCATACTACCATTTACAAAACCAGAAATTTATGTTGCTTTATAATCAGATCTTATTCAAAAATTTAAAAATTGTTTCAATTATATCCTCCTCTCCTTTTTTTTTTATCCATAGACAATCCAGGGTTACACAATGCATTTACTTGTTATGTCTTTTTACTTTTCTCCAATTTGGGACAGCTATCCATTTTCTCTGTCTTGGATGACATTTACTGTTTCAAGGATAGTTGTGAAATCTCTCTCATAATTAATTTCAGTGTACAATTTTGGACAAGAATATCAAGAAAATGAGGTTGTGCTTTCTTAGTTCATAACATGCATCAGTGTCGATAAAGTTAACATTTATCACTTGGTTAAGGTCAGATGTTCTGGAATCTCCACCTTAAATCTACTATTTAAAAAAATATATGTGGATTGACAAATTTTTACACAGATATAACCCATACATGGTGTACAATGTCTCACAATATCATCACATAGATGTGTATTAATCACCATAATCATTTTAAGAACATTTGCATCATAAAGTTACTATTTTACACTTGTAATTTAAATTATCTGTGGGGATACATTTTGAGGGTAGACAAATATCCTGTTTTTCATCATCTTTTGTTCCATAACTTTTAGCATCCACTGACGATTCTGGCCTGAAATAATTATTACTGAGACACTTTTTTGTTTTATCATTCTTTCTAGATATACAAATTGGATTGCTAGTTTAAGAAACATTTCCACTTCTTCCTTTTATATCATTTATCTGTCTCTATCTGTCTGTCTGTCTAGCTATCTGTCCATCCATTTATCTATCTATCTACCCAACTGCCTGTCCATCTATCTTTCATGTCATTGAGAGATATTTACTTTTTCATCTATTAATCTTAAGTAAGATAGTGTCTTTAGGATGCATGTGTTTATTTTAACATATTAAGAAAGCCTTAATTTGTTCCATCAATTTTTGTTTTCTTCAGTATGTTTTATTTTAAATCAAGAATGGGTTTGAATTTTCTCAAAAGCTGTTTCAACATCTGAAGATAGCCATGACTTCACATAGATCTTTTAATATAACATATGCTAATAATTTTCCTAATATGGAAGGGACCTTGCATTCTTTGAATGAATCCCACTTAGTCATATTATATTATTTTCTTGCTATTGTGCAAGTTTTTTGTTAATATTGTATTTAGTAGTTTTGCATTGATATTCATAAGTGATAGTTTATCATAGTTTTGTTCCTTTGTATTGCAATTTAGCAAAATTATGTATCAATGATAATCTTGCTTTATAAAAGAAAATAGGAAGTTTTACTTCATTTTCAAACTGTTTTTCAAGTTGGGGCTACGTGGAATGAAGACTTCCTAGAATTCTCCTGAAAATTAGTCTGTTTGAGTTTTCTATCATTTATGTTAATTGTATCTCCCCAATAAATAATCACATTTTCCTAATAACTTTAAGAGAAGTAAATTTGTAAATTTGCTTACAAATTTATTTGCACAGAGTTCTGCATAAACTATTGGGTTTATTAATAAATTAATTTTTGTTTCCCTCTTAATAATTATTCTTTACTTTTCTTTAATAAATAAAGAATAATTATTGATGGGGTCAGGGGATCTTGATAGTCCTTGCTCCAGGCAGTAGCCTAAATCTCAGTCTCCCCCATCAGGCACTTCTCCGTTTCTAGCTGATGTGTCCTTTTAGTGACATCTAAGCTATTTGCACTGTGACTGCTATAATATTGCATGTGGTTTCTGCAAATTAGGGCTTTTTTGTTATTTTGTAATATTTTAAATTAAAAGTGAAAACTGTTGAACATTAAATGTGGCGATAAAAGAAAAGAGCTTTTACTTTATTAAAATTTTATATCAATTGTTGTAAAATTCTAGATGGTTTTGGAAAGTTTCAAGGTGTTCGAAATAGATGGTACATAGGCGTTCCTAAGTTATACCATCTCAGGCTTTTTCTTCTGTCTTTCCTTCTGGTTTCACATATGCCCCTGTCTGTTCTCCCTCAATCATACTTACATTCAGCTTCCTTATGGTGCTACAGTAAGGTAGCTGTCCATTTCTGAAATTCTACAATTGGTCCTTTTGTACAATCTGTATTCCTTCATCATAAAACGCCCAATTTCTACCGTATTTCTATCTTCTGAAAACCTGTGTTCTTAACTTCAATTCTCAAAGTTCACTCATTAATGTTAGTTCATATTAGTGAGACCACACAGTATTTGTCCTTTTGTTTCTGACCGATTTTACTCAGCATTATATCCTCAAGGCTCATCCATATTGTTTCATGCTTCATGAGCTTATTGTCTTACAGCTGTGTAATATTTCATCAAGCTAAACACAACTTGTTTAGCCGAAAGTCTGTTGATGGATATTTGGGCTGTTTCCATCTCTTGGAAATCATAAATAATGTTGCTATAAACATCATTGTGCAAATGTCCATTTATGTCCTTGCCTTCAGTTCCCCTGAATGTATATCTAGTAATGGTGTTGCTGAATCATATGGCAATTCTATACTTACCTTGCTGAGGAACTGCTAAACTGCCTTCCAGAATGGTTGTTCCATTTTACATTCCCACTGCACTGGATAAGTGTGCCTCTTTCTCTATATCCTCTTCAGTACTTGTTCTTTCTGTTTTTTGTTTGTTTTATAATGGTCATTCTAATAGGTATCAGGTGATACCTCATTGTGTGTTTTTTTTATTAATTAAAAAAGATTAACTAACAAAACATTTAGAAATCATTCCATTCTATATATACAATCAGTAATTCTTAACATCATCACATAGTTGCATATTCATCATTTCTTAGTACATTTGCATCGATTTATAAAAAGAAATAAAAAGACAACAGAAAAAGAAATAAAACGATAATAGAGAGAAAAAAAAACACAATACCTCACCTGCAGCTTCATTCAATGTTTTAACATAATTACATTACAATTAGGTAGCAGTGTGCTGTCCATTTCTGAGTTTTTGCATCCAGTCCTGTTGCACAGTCTGTATCCGTTCAGCTCCAATTACCCATTATCTTACTCTATTTTATCTCTTGATGGTCTCTGTTACCAATAACATCTCATTGTGGTTTTGATTTACATTTCTCTACTAGTCAGTGAAGTTGAGCATCTTTTCATATGCCTTTTATCCATTTGTATTTCCTCTTCTGAGAAGTGTCTGTTCATGTCTTTTGCCTTTTCTTAAATTGGGTAGTCATTTTGTCGTTGAGTTGAAGAATCTCTTTATATATTCTGAATACTAAACCATTACCTGATATGCTTTTTTTCAAATATTGTCTTCCATTGTGTAGGCTACCTTTTTACTTTTCTGACAGTTATTTGATGTAAAAAGTGTTTAATTTTGAGGAGATCCCATTTATCTATTTTTTTAAAGCTAGTGCTCTGAGTATAAATTGTATTATTACAAGATTTATAAAGATATTTCCCTATATTTTCTTCTAAAAGTTTTATGGTCTTAGATCTAATCTTAGGTATTTGATGCATTTTCAGTTAATTTTTGTAAAAGGTGTAGGACGTGGATCCTCTTTGATTCTTTTGAATATGGATATCCAATTCTCCAAACACCATTTCTTGAAGAGGCTGTTCTGTCCCAGGTGAGTTGGCTTGACCACTTTATCAAAAATCAATTGTCCATATATGAGAAGGACTATTTCTGAACACTCAATTCAATTTCACTGGTCAGTAAATCTACCTTTGTGTCAATAGCATGCTGTTTTGAACACATTAGCTTCATAATATGCTTTAAAATCATGTAGTGTGAGACTTTGCACTTCATATTTCTTTTCAAGATATTTTTAGTTATTTGGGGCACACTGCCCTTGCAAATAAATTTGGTTATTGGTTTTTCTATGTCTACAAAGAAAGTTGTGGGAACATTAATTCATATTGCCTTAAGTCTATAAATCAATTTGGGTAGAATGGCCATATTAGCTATATTTATTCTTCCAATTCATGAACATGGTATGGCCTTCAATTTATTTATGTCTTCCATGATTTCTTTTGGCAATTTCTTGTAGTTTTCTGAGTATAGGTATTTTGTATCCTTATTATTCCTTAATGTATTATTCTTTAGGTTGCTATTGTAAAAGGAATTTTTTCTTGATTTTTTCCTCAGATTGTTCATCACTAGTGTGTAGGAACACAACTGATTTGGGGGTATTGATCTTGTACCCAGCCACTTTGCTGTACTCATTCATTAGCTTTAGTAACTTTGCTGTAGAATTTTTGGGATTTTTGACATATAGCATCATGTCATCTGCAAACAGTGAGAGGTTTCCTTATTCTTTTTCAATTTGGATGCTTTTTGTTTCTTTTTCTTGTCGTATTGCTCTGGCTAGAACTTCCAGCACAAGATTGAATCCTCCTCTTGTTTCTTACCTTAGAAGAAAAGGTTTCAGTAAAAAGTGGGCAACTTTGAGTTTTAAATAATTCACAGTAACATAGTTGTTATGGTCATGTTCTGGTGTCAACTTGACCAAATGATTATGTCTACTTGTCTGATCAGGCAAGTATTGGCTTAACCACTGCCAGAAGAATATTTCATGGGTAGTTGATAAACCAGAAGGCTGGTGTATTAAGTCATCACTCAGTTGATTGCATCTGTGGCTGATTCTATCTGCTATCATCTAAGCCATGTCTCCCACTATGAGATGATTCAATTAGTTGAAGGCTTTTAAGGAAGGGGAGAGACTCATTCACAACATATTCAGTTAGCGAGTCTCTTCTTTGGAGTTCATTCACATTCTTCATCAGAGTTGCCAGCCTTCACAGCCTGCCCTATAGATTTTGGACTCTTCCATTCCCATGGTTGTCTGAGTCACCTTTATAAATCTCATATATACAGATCTCTCCTGTTGGTTCTGTTTCTCTAGAGAATCCTGATACACAGCTTTGTATCAGGAGTGGTTGTTGAGGAACAGAATCTTCAAAATGGGTTTTTACAATTGGTTTCCTCTCTGACTAGACTCAGAGGCACTAGTGATTCTGTTTCCAATGATCAAGATGGCACTGAAAGTCCATGTGGTGAGTTGGCAAAAGAGATAACAAAAATACCACCATTAGATGCTACTAATTATATGTTTATATAAAACAAGGCACTGGGTAATAATGTTTTGATAGCTTTATGGAGTTTTGTGGAATGAAGAGGCATAATGATGTTGGCTGGTTGTTGTTAGATAATGCTGAGTACAGTGATGAGGGAAAGGGATGAGCTGAAGTTTTCAACTTTGCAACTTCAGCATCATGTAAATGATATAAAGTTTCCATGTGTGCCCTGAACAAAAATATCATTTCCTGTGGTCACAGACTTGAGATCTCTGAAAAGCAGACACAGAATTGTGCAAGCAGCAGATTTACAATGTAAACTAAAATTTCAACCTTGTAAGATGTATGGTATTAATGTAAGAGCTCTGCTTGGAAAAGAATCTCTGGAATCTGCTGAGACTTTGCTAGATAGATCTGTAACAGACTGCCTTGAGAAAACAACTTCCTGGCCTCTAATCTCCTCAGAGTAGAATGCCATCCAGCCTTCACCTGATGAGATTAACCTTTCACTGTCTGTTAACCCTGCAAAAACCTCCCCTGGGGAAATAGCCCCCATTCTTCTGTATAGAGTGATTAATCCTTTTTAAACAGATGAAACTGCAATGTAATGCCCTGAGGTATTATATAACCCAATATTTATTGTCTATGCAGAGTTACTAAATTATCCCCAAATCAAAAAGATGGAAAGAAACAATACACTACACGTATTTCCCTTCAGAGACCAGATGGTATGGATATGTATTTTCTCTTTAGCTCTACCATGGGAAGGTACAGTCCCTAGAGGGAAGTGAAAATTTGAGGAAAATATTGAGTCCCTAAAGAATTAGACATAATATGGTCCACAGTGTAAATACAATCCCCTTATTTCCTTATTGCATCCAGAATCTTTACCCTAGAGAATAGACTGAACAAGATTTTCACTTCTTTATAACCAAATGCACTCTATCACTGCACTCTGTTAACTCTTTTAGGCTTATCAAATGGCATTTTTGATAATATTTAAGAAAGCTTTTTTTTTTTTCCTTTGCTGTTGGAGAGAACAGAAAGTTAATCTGGCAAATTTTGATTTGTTGCTTGAAAGAATTTCTGCATATGCTTAAAATCAAAGAAACCTGTCAGAGCTTTAAATTGCCATTCCTGGACCATATGGGAGAATAACAGAGATCAGCAAGTACAGAGGTACTTGTGTAAGGAGAGTGAGTTTCTGTATTTTATTCATGTTATGTCCATTTTATTTTGAGAAGGAATTCTAGGGATTAAGAAATTCCACTTTCTCCCTCATTCTGTATAGACCTAACACTTAAGTGAAAATGGTGGAAGAATCTGTTTGAGGGGCAGTGGAGAATGCTCAGAAAAATTAGGTGCCTCAGGGTTCCTGTATCTCAGAGAGCAAGGTCCCTCTCCATGAAGGAAACTCTTACTGTTGTAGATTTGTGGCTTTTACTCGATGACCTGGGGCATTTAGTAATCCTCTCTAGCATCTGGTTCCTTAGTTTGGATTCTGAAATATTGTTTATGGTTTATACCCCATGAGGGTCTAACTGCATGGGAGGGCAGCTGCTGAGTGCTAGGGCTACTACTTCTGATTTTACCGCTGAAGGAAGCTTTAGGTGAATAAAGATCTGATGAGATGAGAGAAAACAATTCAGTCTTGGTAAATTTTTCTTTTCTCCTTCATTTTTTTCAGCAGTTATATTTTCAAGTGACAGCTCTGGTCTTCACACATTAAGCTAAGCAGTAGATACTCTTTATTTATATATCTTTAAGGAGTATAATACTGGGAAATCTGTGTTACTTAGTATTAGGGGTCCATGTGGGGAAAGTTTCAGACACTTCCACAGGATGAGATAATGTGGGAAGATGTGGGTTGCCACGTACTTAATCCTTTTTCTTATCCCACAGATATTCTGCACAGTAATGCATCCTGGAAATGGCTCCTTTGTGACTGAATTCATTCTAGTGGGACTAACAGACCACCCCAATCTCCAACTTCCCCTGTTTTTCCTGTTTCTAGCAATGTATATGGTCACCATGCTGGGAAACGTGGGGTTGATAACTCTCATTGGAGTGAATTCCCACCTTCACACCCCCATGTATTTTTTCCTCTTTAATCTGTCCTTCATTGACTTCTGCTATTCTTCAGTTTTTACCCCAAAAATGCTGTTCAACTTTTTATCAAAGAGGAATATCATCTCCTACCAGGGATGCATGGCACAGTTCTTCTTTTTCTGCTTTTTTGCCATCTCTGAGTGCTATATGCTGACATCAATGGCCTATGATCGCTATGTGGCCATCTGTAATCCACTTTTGTATAACATTGTCATGTCTCCTAAAGTGTGCTCCAACCTCATGTTTGGTTCATACTTGATGGCATTTTCTACTGCTATGGCCCACACTGGCTGCATGCTGAGACTGACCTTCTGTGATGCCAACACCATCAACCATTATTTCTGTGACATCCTCCCAGTGCTCCAGCTCTCCTGCACGAGCACCTATGTCAATGAGCTGGTATTGTTCATTGTAGCAAGCATCAACATCTTTGTTCCCAGCCTCACCATCTTCATCTCTTATGTTTTCATTCTCTGTAACATTCTCCACATGAATTCCACTGAGGGCAGGTCCAAAGCCTTCAGCACCTGCAGTTCCCACATTATTGTTGTTTCTTTGTTCTTTGGATCATTTTCATTTATGTATCTCCAACCATCTTCTGCAGGGACTATGGATGAGGGAAAAATTTCCTCTGTCTTTTACACCAATGTTGTTCCCATGATGAACCCCTTAGTCTACAGCTTGAGGAATAAAGATGTTAAACTTGCTCTGAGAAAAACCCTGAGTAGGAGAAAGTAATGTGCCATTGGAAGAATGAATCAAATTATACATCTTTTTTTCCTGTCTTTCCATCCTCCACTAAACATGTTTATGTCCCTTCAAATGCCAGTGTTTCAGAAGTAGAAATTTCCATGAAGACTATCAATAATCAACCCCTGTGTAGATGTTATACTATGCACTATGGTTCTTTTCAATGTAGTATTTTTTTTTAATTTACACTCAAGCAAACTGTTATAGATGGTCAGTATACGTTCATTGCATGGATACTGAAGTGAAACCCAGAGAAGCTAACAATTCATTTAAAATCAGACAGCTACTCAATAAAAAAGCCTAGAGTAAATAATATGTTCCTTGATTCAAGTTGTCTGCTCCTACTAGTATAATTTGCTTCTATTTTCTTATTATTTGATTTAATAGACGTGCAATATGAGAAAACATTTCTAATTGGAAATGGACTATTCTTTGTTCCAGGAGGATACATGAATTTCTCTCAGTGATTTTTCTATTTTTGTTTATGAAAATAGCTGCGTAAATGAGGAGGTTTTTAGGTTTAGTATAGTTTAGAAATGATTAGCTCAAATACAAAACTGACTTATTCTACAAAGTAAAATAAAATGAGCGTAGAATGTTTGCTGGTGCTGTATTTCAGATAATATGGGTATGGAAGAGAAAGAATACCAGCTGTATGTCATTAGGTCAGGACCCAAAGAGAGACACAGTCAATAATAAGACCAATACTTGCATATGAGTAGTCAGTGAGGGGTTTAGAAACTATATCTCACCCTTAATTTGTATCTGGTGCCGTAGCATAAAGTCGTTTTGCTCCACTATCCATAAGCTGTGAGGAAACATAAATTTCACAATGACTGTAGTAGCGTTTTGGAAATGAAGGAGTAAAAGCTCAGGTCTCATTATGGGGGGAATCAGGTAAGGAAAGGGCAACAAATTCAAGAGTGAGTGGCAAAGGGAGCTTAGAAAGTAAAATGATAGAAAACAGAAACCTCCTACCCATTCCTGCCCTCTGCCTATGAGAGCCCTTAGAAATATTGGAGTTTGCAGGATTTCTATGAGTAGGATGGTGTTTTTGGTTATTTGATGTTAAGGAAAGGTTAAATCCATGGGGCTGAGAGACCCAGAAACAGCTAAATTACATCTTTATCCATGGTCTTCCATATGTCACCCACTATAGGTCTTAGCATCTAAAAACACAAATGCTTTTGGGAGAACATCCATAATTTGAAAAACATTTTTTAAATATTTAATTATGACAACATCTTTTCTCAAAAAGATATTGGTTTATTTCTCTGTTGAGATTAGGAGCAAAAGACCACTTTTAAGGTCCTATGTATAAGAAAAAAAAAATCCTGTGAGTGGGGTCTTAATCCTGCCCCCTTTTAGGACATAATCCAGGCTTAATCCAAGTTCTTGTGATTGTGAACCTGTTTGTGAATGTGACTTTTGGAGATGTAATTGTTATTTAAGGGAGGGGCTCATTTGTAAGTAGAATCTTTGAATACCCAACTTAGATGAAACTTAATTGAATTGGGTGAGCCTTAATGCAAGGTCTGAGGTCCTTAAAGTAGTGGAAAATTGGATGTAGTCACATGAATGAAGAAATCAGTAGAATACCAAAACCAAAAGAATCCAGAGAATAAGGTAGTGTAATGGAAAACAAGTATGCCAGGGACAGAGATACAAGCTAGAGATACAAACCCCAAAATAGCCAGTAAGATGCCACTAGAATACTAAGGACCCCAGGAGAAAACATGGTCTTGCTTAGACCTTGGTTTTGGACTTGTTGCACCAAAACCAGGATGTAATAAATTATGCTGGGATATGACAACTCATTGCATGTTATTTGTCATAGCTAGACAAGATACGATCTCTCAAGGAACAAGTGAAATGTTTTTCTAAAGTAACTTTAATATTTACTATTTTGCCATTTTTCTAATGTCTACTCAATATTTAGTCATCATGAATTTTAGCCTTGCTAATTTGCTTGTTTGATTTCTAGATATGTAGCATTGTTAATTCTTCTCTTTTAGTTTTAAATGACCACTATTATGAACCTGCTTGGTTTTCCCTTAAATTCTATTTATATAAAAATTCATCTAAGCTGGATTTCTCCTTTGCATTTTTCCTTTTCTTTGCAGTCCCTTTTGATAAAAGTATTTACCTACTGAACGTTTTATCTCTAAGTATATAGGTAAGTAAATATGTGTGTTTTTTGAATTCCTAAACTGGACAAATATGGTGAGTTCCCTCTCACCTGGGATAAAGTGCACTGCAGCCACTCACTGAACTCATGAGTAACATCTGGTACAGAAACATTTTCATTCTTATCGATATCATTACTGATATTGGAAGCAGGATTTGATGAAATGCCTTCATTACACACTGAGCAAGCAGCTGACGTAGAACCAATCCCTGATTCTTATCCTTCTGTTCCATTTTTCTTACCACTCTCCTTTTGTTATTCTGACTATTCTTGTTTCCATTTGAGAAAAGCCAAAATATACCAGGTGCCTTCTGCTGCTGAGATCCTCCAACATCCCAGTGCTTTCAGTTTGAAAGGGACCCTTATTACTCTATATTTTATTGCCCAAACTGCATTAACAAGGGATGATTAAAGAGTAAAAACAGGAATCTCTGGAGAAATAACTTGTATCTCAGATTATAATAAGGGCAGAGGAAGGTTTCCATAATAAAATTGCATTCAGTATGATACAAAATGGCATCAAATGCTTTGCAAAAGAGCTTAATTGTTCTTACTGTGAATTGTTATTTGTTTCATAAAGAAAAATGCTAACCCAACATTTAAAAAATGTTAGCTCTTCCTAATTAACTTATAAATTTAGCACAATCCCAGTTAAAATACCACAAAGATGTTTTATAGATCTCGACACCTCTTCAAATATATTGCATTGTGTGTACACTTCAACTTGCTGAAGTATAATTAAAGTACATTTAATGAACAAAATAAAAATGTACAATTTGATTGGCTTTGACATCTGTGTACAACCGTGAAGCCATCACCACACTCAGGATAACAAAAGTGTTCATTTGCCCTTTTGTAATCCAATCCTGTCTTGACCTCTGTGCCCAGGCAACAACTGATGTGCTGCTTGTCAAGGTACATTGTCTGTGTTTTCTATAATTTCATAGAAATGGAATCATCTATATATATTCTTTTTTGTCTGGTTTTCTTCACTCAAAATAATAATTTAAAAATTCATTCATACTGTGACATGTACTTTGAGTTCATTCCTTTTTATTGCTGAATTGTATCCCATTGGACAGTTATATAATATTATATGATTTTTTTTTAAGTTGATGGCTAATTGGATTACTTCCAACATTTGGTTATTATAAATAACACTGCTATGAACATTCCTATCATGTCTTTGTGTGGACATATATTTTCATCTCTTTCATTTGACAACTAGGAGTGGAATGATTGGGTAGGTTGGCAGATGTGTGCTTAAGAAACTGCAAAACTGTTTTTTGATGTCATTGTACACTTCGAATTTTCAACAGCTGTGCATGAGAATTCCAGTTGGTACATGACCCAGCTAACATTTAATGTCATGCATTTTTGCTTTGTTTTCTTTAAATTTAGCCATTCTAATATCTATATAGTTGTATTTTGTGGTTTTCATTTGCCTTCCCTCTTAAATAATGACATTATGCATATTTTCATGTGCTTATTGATTATATCTCTCCTAAGTTATTTCTCTTGTTAGGATTTATTATTATTTATTCTTGATGCATTCTGTATCCTGGATGCAAATACCTTATAAGATATGAGTATAGCAAATATTTTCTCCCATTATATGGCATATTTTCCATATTCTTAGTGGTGTCTTTAAAGAAAAATATTTAAGTGAAGTTCAGTTTATCATTGTTTTCTTTTCTGAATAGTGCACATGTGTGTTGCCGTTTAATAATACTTTACCTACATTAGGGTTATAAAAGTGTTTCCTAAATTTTCTTCTAAAATTTTTAGTTTTAGATTTACAATTAGGTGTATAATTCATTTTGAGTAAACGTTGGTGCTGGCTCCATTTACTTTTCACAGTCTTGAGGTAATTGATTTTTCTTTTTGTCCAGATTTTTTACTTTTAATCACCATGAGAGATAGGCTTTAGTCATTCTATATTGTTATAGCAGAGCTGAATGAAGCTAGACCATTTAACACTAACATTTGTGTAGAAAAGGAGACAAGCAACAATAGCTCGAGCTTTGAAATTGGAAGGCTACAGGAGAAATAGATATATCAAGGAGATTTAAAATAACAGCTAGAAATAGAGTCAATTCCACATACACCAATTTAGCATATAATATAAATAGTATCTAAAACATCTCTGGTCAGAGATGGACTTTGACTAAATTGTGTTAACAATCTAAAATAGCCATTTGGAAAAAGAATATATGAGACCTGTACCCAAACCTTACGCAAGAACAAACCTCAATACTAAATCTGAAACTAAAATCATTCATACACTAAAAAGAAATGGATGCATTCCCAATAATCTGAATATGGGGTAGCATTTTATAGCTGTTTTTTTCAAATTCTCATATGTTAAAAAAATTAATAAATTTTATTACCTAATAGTTTAAAAAGTGCATGGTAAATAAAATGACTATAAAATAACTCTCTGCTTCTTCAGTTTTATTTCTGGCATTCTTTCCCTATTTGCCTGCTTGTAATATATTTTAGAAATCATCATATATCTGTGTAGACTTTATGGTTGCATCAGAGAGAATAAATACCATGTAATTGCTCCATCTTACATGGATCTAAACTAAATATTTTATTTTTACAGAATTCAAGCATATTCAAGTAACATATATAGGTAAGAGTTGTTCAGTCCTGGGGCCATAAATGGTTGTGGAGGCAGACTGCAATAGGAATGAGGAATTTTGGGAGATGAAGGAATTATTCCTCATCTTTATTGTGTTCCTGACGTAGGTAGGTACATGCATTTGTCAAAACTCAGTAAACTGGTCAGTTAAAATGGGTGACATTCACTGTATGTAAATTTTACACAATGAAATTGATTTTCTTTTTTTTCACATGAGCAGGTACTGGGAACCATACCCGGGCCTCTGGCATGGCAGGAGAGAACTCTATCACTGAGTCACTGTTGCCTGCCCCAGAAGGAAACTGATTTCAAAATTTGAAGGAAAAGTTTTAAGAATTGCCAAAAGACAAAAACACATAATTCATAACAAAGATGAAAAGCGACTTGTGAACATATCAAATGCCGTTTGCATTCATAAGAGAAATGCAAATTAAGATCACACTGACATTCCATTTTTCACCTATCAAAACAACTGCAACCAGCCAATATAAATGACTTACTTTATTCAGAGGCTATTATAGCAGGAGATACAGAGTAGAACTCAGCGCCATTGAAACAAAAGACAGCCAGCTTTTACAGGCTGGGAGTGGGTGGGAGTAAAAGCACTGAAAGATATAATTCAGGGAGATCACTGGGATGGTGATGCACAAAGATGCACTGAGGGTGGTTTGGTCTATGGAAATGGATGAGGGATTTACTGAGCTTGCAGTTCGGACCACTTGGTTTAATATGTTTTCCTTTGTGGTAATTGGTCTGCCTGGTGCCTGGAAGGCCTGGAAGAAAGCAGGAGAGAGGTAAGGAAATGCCTAGGTACAGGTTCTCAGTCACCTGGGCAGCTGAGGTGAGACAGAGTGGCAGAGAAGGAAAAGGAGTGTGGGGGGTAAGACTGATATTTACAGTAGTTAGGGGTCTAGAGGTACTTGTTCCATTTTTTTGACCCCCTTTGTTTTTCTCTGCATCCTCACAGCTGCAAGTTTCCAGGTTGTCAGGATCAGGGTGCCAGAGGAGCAAGAACAGGTTGGTCAGGAGAAGGAAAACAGTCTTGGTCAGCCCTATTGGACTGACAAGAAAAACATCAACAAACCTTGATAGGTAGTAGGTTAAAGCTGTGGGTAAAGAGTCACTTATATACATGACTGGTAGGAAATGTAATTGTTTCAGCCCACAGAGAGGGACTTTTTGCAGTATCAAAGAAAAAAATCACATCTTTTTACCTTTGATTCAGCAGTCCCATTTACTGGAATGACCTAGAAGTTTCATCTCCGAAAATATGAAAATATGTAAGCATGTAGTTTGTTTATCACCACTGTGTCAAAGTAAAAAAGAAATAAATGAGCACCTATACATAAAAAATTATATAGTAAGCTATGGTATATCCACAAAAAAGAATTTTGACTTTTGGAATCATTTCAATTATTTATATACATTTAATAAAATCTACACGGATAGGGAAAACTCTAAAATGGAATATAAACCAAAACAAGTTGACACATCTGTATTTTAAATTAATACCATAACCACTGGAGGATGAACACAGTTTTGACTTGTCATTTAAAACCCATTGTTTTGACTTTATACACCCAGACCAAACAATAAAATAAGTAAAGATACTACTAAACTGTGGTTGTAGGTTTGTTGTTTTCAGTATTACAGTGAATAAAACTCTCAAATTAAGGCCCTCAGCTTCCACTTGAGGAAGCCAGAAAGGTAAAGGCAAATGGAAGCCAACACAGGAAATAATGAAGATCACAGCAACAATCAATAAAAAGAAAATTGAAAAGTTAATAAATACAAAGACTTTATTCTTTGAGAAGATCAATAAAATTGATAAACTTTTTAACCAACTGATCAGGCATAAAAAGAGAACACACTAATTATTAATATCAGGAGTGAGTTATGGTGACAACAATACAAATCTATAGATATTAAAATGATTACAAGCAAAACTGATAACCTGAATGATCCTGTACCTTTTAAAGAACTTGAACAAGAAAATCACCCTACAAAGAAATCTTCAGGTCTTCCTGGATGATTTTATGGCATATAGTACAAAATATTTAAGGAAGAAAAAGTGCCTATGCTACCAAAACATTTCCAAAAATTGAAGAAGTGGGAAAAATTCTTACCTCATTCTGTTAGGCCAAAATACAGTGATACCCAAACCTGACAAAACAAAAGCTACAAACAAACATCCTTCTTGAATAGATGCAAAAAATCCTAAACAATATCCAATCCAACAATACGCAAAAAAATATTTAGTGGGTCAAACTGGGTTTATCCCATAAATTCAAGAATGGACAAAATTTGAAAATCAGTTAATGTAATAATTCATTTTAAAAATTATATGTGTATAATATACACAGTCCCTTTTCAAAGACTTGTACATGAATGCTCATAGCAGCCTGATTGACTATAGCCTAAAATTGGAAACAACACCAACATTTGTCACCAAGTAAATGGATAACTTGTGGTTTACCCTACAATGGAATACTACTTCAACAATAAAAATTAATGAGCTATTGATAGATGCAAAAATATGGATGAAATCTTAAAATAATTATGCTAAGTGAAATATGCCCATACAAAGGATGACTTACTGTACGATTTAATTTGTATAAAATTCTCAAGAATAGAAACGAATCTGTAGTGACAGAAAGCAGATCGATGGTTGCCTGGGAGGTGGGGAACATGGAAGTGTTAGGAAAGGGAGCTACCAAGTTGGAAATATTTACTATATTAATTGTGGTGATGAATTCACGCCTGTATTCATTGGTTAACTCAAATTGTACACTAGCAGTTTGTTATGTGTCAATTATACCTTGATGAAGGTGTTAAAAAATACAGAGAGAATGAAAAAGGAAGGGAGGAAAGAAGAAAAGGCAGTCCAACAATGGAGGGAGGGAGGGAAGGAGAGAAGAAGGAAGGAATGAAGGAAGGAAATGAGAAAAAAAGAATGAAAAGGAGAAAGAAAGAGGAAGTACAAGAGCTGAGCTAGATCATCCTACTATTAAATTCAGTAATTACGTAGTCACTCTTGTGTTTGCAGGGATTATAAAGGATTCCATAGGATTAATGGAAAGAGATGGTACTCTATAAGTCTCTCCATAGGAAGTAATGTGCCTCTGGGAATGAATTTACCTTTTTGATCCTGTCAACTTCTGAAAGGCATAAAATTTTGATGGTGGAGGCTAAGAGAAGAAGAGCTAGAAACTTATACCCTGAGTGAGTGAGATTTTTCAGTATGATTATTAAATATCATTCCTGGAATAAATTAGTCCTTAGGCATGAAAGCCATTTCCTCAAGATCTTGTTTTCTAACTGATGTTTATAAGGGAAGTTTGATCTTCGATAGCATGCATTTTTCAAAGGTTTGAATTTTTTTCACTCATTCTTCCTCACACAGGAGAATATGTGTGTGTGTGTGTGTGTGTGTGTGTACTATATAGCTGATTTGCAAAGACCAAGGGATACAGATATCTGCATAATCTACTTTACACTAAAACAAATATTTTCTTATAGAACACACATTTAAGTACATTATAGTTTTATTCATCGCATTTGTGTTGTTAAGGTGACACACAATGGAGAATGACAACTGTTCTATAATTTCACTATTAATTAATTAAAACTTCCTTTTAAGATAAAATTATGATTTTCAATCTTTTGAGTTTAGTTGATGCCCCTATTTGTTTGTTACCTACACAAATTACAATTATTCACATAAATTTCTCCTCATTACAAATTATTTATCTTGGTAGATAAGATTATCCATAATTATATCTAATATCAAAATGTATTTGTTTGGCCTACACCAGAAGGTATTAGGTATCAGAAACCTGAGAACTTGGAATCCCACAGGATGGATGTAAAAATGTGGACCTTGGGGCAGGCCACAGTGGCTCAGTAGGCAGACCTGCCATGCTTGAGGACTGGGTTTGATTCCTGATGCCTGCCCATGTAGAGAAGAAATGAATGGACCTTGGCAGAACTCTCACCTGCCATGCTGGAGACCCGGGTTCAATTCCCGGTGCCTGCCCATGCCAAAAAAAAATGGACTTGAAGAAACTGCAATCCCATGTGAATATTTCCTTAAAAAATATAATTACAATGCATATCACAAATCCTTGTCACTGAATTCTGGCTGAAATACTTTTAGCTGTTCTGTCTCATGATAGAGATTCAAGAAACTGGATTCTCAAAGTGGTTCTGGCACTTTGTGGTAGAAATATATCTGTGCCTGCACTTGTCTAGACAGCAGAACAAAATGTTCACTTCTTTATAACCAAATGTATTTTATCCTTGGACTCCGTGAAGTCTTTTAGGCTTATCAATTGGCATATTTGATAATATTTAAGACAGCATTTTTTTCCTTTGCTCTTTGAGTTTGCAAAGTTAAACTGACAAATTTTGATTTGTAGCTCAGAATGATTTCCAAGATATTGGATATTATCTCATCTGCATATGCTTAAAATCAAAGAAAATACTGTCAGAGATTTTAATTGCCATTCTTGGACTACTGGGGAAATAACAGAGATCAGGAAGTACAGAGGTACTTGTGTAAGAAGAGTGAGTATCTGTATTTTATTCATATTATGTCAAATTTATTTTGAGAAGGAATTCCAGGGATTAAGAAGCACAGTTAGTTTAATTAATCAGACTGTCCTGGGCTGAATTCAGGGCACTTGGTGGGACAAAGAGGCAAATCATATGCTGGCCCAGCTTGAAATTTACTCTGCTTCCTTAGGTTAATAAAATGACAACTATGGAAAGTAAGTGTAAAGGAAAGTAACTTTGGACAGTTTGTGGTAGAAACTGTCACCATTGTTTCCACCCACTGCAAAAGCAGGCAAAGAGAATGCCAGATAATATGTAAAAACACAGTAGATGTTTAAGCCAGAGTGGGCAGGCCATGGAGGGGAAAAGATCTTCGAGGTCATCACATCTCTAGCTGGTTTGCTTTAGAAAAAGGAAGAATTCCATGGGAAATAAAGTCCAGAAGTGGGCAAAAGGAAGTGATGGACAAAAGAATATTAATTTGATCCATCTCTTAAGGACATGTCCATAGTCTCAGTACCATGAGATTTCCAAGAGAAGTCTATCACTTAGGAAGTTGAATTTTTGAAAGGCAGAATCATCAGTTACCTAGGAATTTTTCTAGAAGGACAAAGCTTCCTTCCAGAAAGCAGGTTCATTGCCCTACCACCAACTAGACATTTCATTGCTACTGATTCCTTCCTTCATTTTTAAGAAGGTTCATTAATTTGGGAATGATCGTTTCCAGAAGAAACACAGTTGGCGGGAGATAAGGAGGACCTATGAAACCAAGCATGCAATTATGAGCCAAGTATACAATTATTTTTGGACTCACCCCATTATTAAGGATTAAAATTATTTTCCATCACAGCCTAGTCTAATACCACTTATACTGAGTGTCACTTGGTTATTAGAAACAGAAAGGGATGATTGTCAATACACCCCAACTAAATGAAAAAATAATCTGTCCTAGTTTTTCTCAACATGAAGCATGATAGGATCATGCAGATTTACTTGGTAAGAGCCTTTCAAACTAAACACACCTGTCTTCATTAATGATCTGTTGAATTACAATATTATGGAATACTTCGCTAAAGGAATAGATGTGTATGTGTGTGTGTGCACACTTTAATAAAAGAGGTAATATCTAGAAACAATGGTAAAGGGAAGGAACATGAGTTGTTAATGTTAAGAAGCACAAGCAGAATTTATTTTCAAGGAAAAGAAAGAAAAAACTATTGCCATCACATTTAGTGGCCCTGATTGCTACTTTGTTGTGGTATGTATCTCATTCCAATGACTTTTTTCAGCACGTTCTTTATATCCTTATTCCTCAAGCTGTAGATCAAGGGATTCAGCATGGGGATTACTATGCTATAGAAAATGGAAGCCACCTTCTCCTGTGCCATGTTGCTACTGGATGCTGGCTTAAAATACATGAATATGATGGATCCATAAAAGACCCCAACAGCTATAAAGTGAGAACTACAGGTACTAAAGGCTTTGGACCTGCCTTCAGCTGAGGGTATCCGCAGAATGCTGTTAAGTATGAAGACATAAGAAATGATGATGGCCACGATTGTTGCCAATGCATTAAACCCACCAAGAAGTATTACAAGAAACTCATTGATGGAGGTACTGGAGCAGGAGAGTTTTAGGAGAGGAATTACGTCGCAGAAGTAATGGTGGATGACATTGTCCCCACAGAAAGAAAGCCTGATCATGGACGTAGTGTGGGCCATAGCTCCAACATTTGCCATGCTATAGACCCCAGTCACTAGCAAATAGCAGACCTTTTGGGACATGGTGATACTGTAGAACAATGGATTACAGATAGCTACATATCTATCAAAAGCCATGGCAGTCAACATGTAGCACTCAGCAATAGCAAAATCACAATAGAAGAAAAGCTGTATCATGCATGCAGGGTAGGAAATAACATTTTGCTCCAATACAAAATTTCCCAGTAATTTAGGGGTAACAACTGAGGAATAAAATAAATCTAGGAATGCCAAATTGCCAAGGAAAAAGTACATGGGAGTATGGAGCTTGGAACTAAAAGTGATTATGAGGACCAAACTGAGGTTTCCCATTACAGTGACCATATAGATGCCCAGGAATAGGAGGAAGAGGGGCAGCTGAAGTTCTGGTTCATCTGTTAACCCCTCAAGGACAAACGCAGCCACTGTGGAATAATTGTGTCTCGCCATTTCCTTCAGGAAACAGGATGTGAAACTAGGAAGAAGAAAAGTCACAGGAAGTAAGAAAGCTCTTTTTTACAATTTATTTCCATCTTATTAGTGTTGTGATAGGGAAAAATCCAAACCTGATAATCATACTAAAACACCTTAATGGTTGTCAATAATAAACTTTGAATTATACATTTCATGTCAGGGTAATGTTACTTCTAGCAAAGACTATCAGTGGGTATGGAGAAACAAAGAATAAATGCAATTTGATCTTTAAAATAATTGGAAAATATCTGAATAGTGTAAAGATGCCAATAATTTTTATACCCTCAGTTTTTATCAAAGTCTGAAACAAACAGGAATTTAGAAAGTGTGAACTGAACTGGTCTACTTCTTATGGTACTGGAACCCTAGGTGCTGGTAGCACAAGGTCAAAAGAAAGTAATTTCAAGGTTAGTGCTGGGCCTTTTGTGTGCACTGGGTTCTTGTTTCTCATGGAACACAGCTTACTGCTCCAGGAAAAACTTGTAACTGAAAACATACCTTAGGGTCAGGATTCCTAGTCCAAAAAGGAAGTGCAGAGGTCATGATGCTCCAATTAATTAATTAACTTGATTAATTAACACTTTCATTAATCCAATTGAATTCTGGGGTCCTAGATTAAAATGAGTGAGTACTCCTTTATATATTCTCCTTCTTCCTAGGTAGAGCTTTGTATGTGGGTGCATCTGAGGAAAATAAAGTAATATAAAAAAAGAGAAGACTCCTTTTTCTAGTGCCAACCATTGCACACCCCACATTCAACAGAAAATGCTTTATCTCCAACTTCAGGCATCTTGACTTAAGTAATAAACACACATTTTTTCGCCAATAAGTTTTACCAGAATTTCAATTTGTGATTTTTCTAAATGATGGTACTACACAGAGAATGCTTTTAAAAAGTATGCTCAGAATTTTTGTACTTACTTGAATGTTGTCAGAAATACCAAAGTTACAGCTCCTACTTAATTTATGTTTTCCTCTTGTAATGTTGGATGAATTCACATCTGTCCAGCACTTTGCTGATCTTGTTTACAGTGCAATGTTACTAGGACATAATATCAAAACTTCACATGGTAACTACTGTAAGTGTAAAAGAAATAAAGCCCCTTTTTACCATTTCTAAAGCTGGGATCCTGCTCTGAGTCACCAATTCACTGTGTCTTTCAGAAAGGCATTTCTTTCTTACTCTTCTATGAGTCTGGGCTGATTATCTCTAAGGTTTGTTATAGCTTTAAGACTGAATGCCTCTATGGTTCTAAGCTAAGTGAGTAAGAATAATAATCCCTTCCACCTCCCAATCCTGTGTTGCCTTTTCTACACAAGGGACTACTTTGATTAGTTGTTTGTAGGACACTGAACTCCAAGGAGATGGGTAAGTACAATATTCTCTCAGGATGAGAAGATTCAGGGGATGTTCTCAGAGGTAAAGTTTTCCTGAGAAGGAAAAAAAAAAGGCAAAACAAACAATGACTGTCTGATTATTGCCATCAGAATAATGGGACTCTCAGAATATGGGAATTTCCAATGTTGAGAACCAAAATTTATGCCTTATTTCCTAGAAGGGAAAACTCTTCTGCATGAAAGAGGAATGAGTCATCCTATCTGGAGTAATTGTGATATTTTCACATAGAGATGTCTGGCAGTTTAGTGAGGGTGTCTACTCATCTCTATGCTCCCACCAACATGGCGTAGGACCCTTTCTTTTAGATTTTTAACTCTTTGTGCTGCAACCAAAGTCACTTAAGATCTGTTTTCCTGGATTGTTGAGCAAACATCCTGGCAGTAGCAGTAATACTTCAGATAGGAAGATTCATCACCTTCCTAAATATATTCCTCACTGATGTAGTTTTAGAGGAGTAATCTCACCAGAATCCTCACCAAAAATAGCTAGATAGTTTGTCTATTGTCATAGGCTCTTAGACTCAGTCTGTTCCTCACCATGATCATTTTGTAGAACATTTGCAGAACTCCAGAAAAGAAAATAAAAAGAAAAAAGAAAGAACTCATGCATACCATGCCCCTTACCCCACACTCTCATTGACTACTAGTATTTCCATCTACCCAATATATTTCAACCTTTGTTCCCCCTATTTTTTTCTCATTGTGATTTTGATTTGCATTTCCCTAATCACTAGTGAAGTTGAGCATCCTCTGATGTGTTTGTGAGCCATTTGTATTTCCTCTTTGGAAAAGTGTCTGTACATGTCTTTTGTGCATATTATAATTGGCTTCTTTGTCTTTTTTTTTTTTTGAGTTGTATCTCTCTATATATTTTAAATGTTAAATCCTTACCTGATAGATGCTTTCTAAATATTCTCTCTCATTGTGTAGGCTGCCTTTTTACTTTCCTGACAAATTCCTTTGATATGGAGGAATATTCAATTTTGAAGAGATCCCATTTATCAATTTCTTCTTTCATTGATTGCACTTTGGGTGTAATTCTTGGAAACCACCTTCTGTCATAATTTTTATAAGGTGTTTTCCTATTTTTTTCTAAACATTTTATGGTATTAGCTGCAATGTTTAAGACTTTGATCCATTTTGAGTTGATTGTTGTATAGGGGTCTTCTTTCATTTTTTGAATACATATCTCTACCTCTGCAAGCACCATTTGTTGAAGAGGCTGCTCTGTCCCAGTTAAGTTGACTTAACTTGCCTTATCAAATATCAATTGGCCATAGATGAAAGGTTCAATCTCTGAGCACTCAGTTTGTTTCCACTGCTCAGTAAATCTGTCTTTATGCAAGTACCATGTTTTTTTTACCACTATAGCTTTGAAATATGCTTTAAACTCAGGCAGTTTAAATATGCTTTAAACTCCCATTTCATTTTTCACTATAAATAGGAAAATAATGGCAATCATGGAAATGAAAGTCACAAGAGCAGGGATTTAAAATACCTGAAGGCATAGAACAACAAATTTGAACAGATTAAAGGAAGAATCAGCAAACTACAGGACATGATTATTGATATCTTACAGACAAAAGAACAGATAGAGAAGAGAATGGAAATAAGACTGAGCAGGGTTTCATTGATTTGAATGGTAGCGTGAAGCACACAAACATACCTGTCCTTGGTGTCTCAGAGGGAGAAGAGAAGGGACAGGGCCAGTAAGAATGTTTGAGGAACTAATGGCCCCAAATTTCCCAATTCTTATGAAAAAAAGAAATTTACATCTCCAAAAACACAACATACAAACTAATAGAATAACACCTAAAAGACCTACTATGAGACACATTTTAATTAGAATGTCAAATGCCAAAGGTAAACAGATGATCCTGAAAGCAGCAAGAGAAAAGTGGTTTGTCAAATATAAGGAACCATAAAAATTTAAGTGCTAATTTTTCATCAGAAACCATGAAGCTGGGAGGATAGTGATACTATTTATTTAAGGTAGTGAAAGAGAAAAATTTCCAGCCAAGAATCCTTTATTCAGCAAAATAATCCTTCAAAAATGAGGGAGAGTTTAAAATACTCACAGATAAAGAGAAATTGAGAGAGTGTATCAAGAGATCTGTCATAAAAGAAATACTAAAGGGAGTTCTGTAGGCTGAAAGAAAAAGACAGGAGAGACAGGCTGAGAGGAGAATGGAGAAATGAAGATGTTCAGTAAGGGTAATAAAAGGATTAAAAGAGAGGCAAAAATAAGATATGACAAAAAAACCAAAGGATAAAATGATTGAATTAAGTATTACCTTCACAGTAATAGCATTGAATGTTAATAGCTTAAACTCCCAATTCAAAAGACTTACCTTGTGTGCTGGTTTGAGAGGATTTATGTACCCTAGAAAAGCCTTCTTTTAATCCTGTCCCAATCTTGTAGGACCCACTGTTTCTTTTAATCCTTATTCAATAATGTAGGTTGGACTCTTTAGATTATATCCATGGAGATGTGACACACTCAGTTGTGGGTATTAACCTTGGATTAGAGGGAGATGTGACTTCCCCCATTCTAAGTGGGTCTTGGTTAGTTAACTGGACTCATTTAAAAGAGGAAACATTTTGGAGAATACTTCAGATTCTGAGAGAGCAGAGCCATGACAGGATGACAAGAACCACAAGAGCCCACACATCTTTAGAGATGAAGAAGGAAAACATCCTGGGGGAGCTTAATGAAACTAGAAGCTGAGAGAGAAAGCTTGCAAATACTGCCTATTTGCCATATGCTTTTGTAGTTAAGATAGAAACCTTGAACTACATCAACCTTTCTTGAGTGAAGGTAACCTCTTGTTGGTGCCTTAATTTGGACATTTTTATAGATTTGCTTTAATTGGGATATTTTATCAGTCTTAGAACTATAAACTAGCAACTTATTAAATTCCCCTTTATAAAAGGCCCTTCCATTTCTGATATATTGCATTCCGGCAGCTAACAAACTAGAACACCTCGTTAGAAAAGGTAAAAATATATAATCCAACTATATGCCATCTGTAGGAGACTCATTTTAGACCCAAGGACACCAAAGACTCAAACAGGTTGAAAAGTTCTAAAAATATATTTTATGTAAACAGTGAGCAAGAAAGAGCTGACATAGTTATACTAACATCAAACAATAAACTTTAAATGTAAATCTGTTAAAAAAACAAAGAAAGACACTATATATTAATAAAAGGGGAATCCATCAAGAAGAAATAAAAATGATAAACATTTATGCACCTAACCATGGTGCCCCAAAAGGCACAAGGCAAACACTGGTAAGCCAAAAGGTGAAATGACACTTCTGCAATGATAGCTGGAGACTTCAGTCCACCATTCTCATCAATAGATATAGCATCTAGCATCCACTAAGAAACAAATCACTTGAGTACTGTGAGAAATGAACTAGATCTAATAGACATATAAGAACATTGCTTTACAAAAAGAAAACCAGGATATACATTCTTCTGAAATACTCCTGGACCATTCTCCAGAAAAGACCACATGTTCAGTCACAAAACAAAGTTCAATAAATTTAAATCAATTGAAATTATACAAAGTGCAGGAATGAAGCTAGAAGTCAATAACAGGCAGAGAACTGGAAACTTCATTAATACATGGATGTTAAGCAATATACTCTTAAGCAATCAGTGGGTTGTGTTAGTTAGATTCAGTTGTCAACCTGGCCAGGTGAGCATACCTAGTTCTGTTGCTGCGGACACAAGCCAATGGTACGTGAACCCCATCTGTTGCTAATTACATCTGCAGTCGGCTAGGAGGTGTGTCTGCTGCAATTAGTGACGTTTGACTCAATTGGCTGGTGCTTAAATGAGAGATCACAGCGTAGCACAGCTAAGCAGCTCGGCATTCCTCATCTCAGCACTTGTAGCTCAGCCCAGGCCTTTGGAGATGCAGAAAGAAGTCACGCTGGGGAAGGTTGTTGGAACCCAGGGACTGTAGAGAAGACCAGCAGAGACCATCCTGTGCCTTCCACGTAAGGTATAACCTCAGTGGAAATTTAGCTGCCTTTCCTCTGAAGACCCAACAAAATAAATCCCCTTTTATTAAAAGTCAATCCGTCTCTGGTGTGTTGCATTCTGGCAGCTAGCAAACTAGAACATGGGTCAAAGAAGAAATCGCAAGAGAAATCAGCAAATATCTCAATATGAATGAAAACAGGAACACAACATATCTAAATTATGAGATGTGGGAAAGGGAGTGCTGGGAGGCAAATTTATAGCCCTAATTGCTTACTTTTAAAAAGAAAAAGGAGGTAAAATTAAAAACCTAATTGCCCACCTGGAAGAGCTAAAAAAGAAACAGAAAACTTCCCAAAGCAAGCAGAAGGAAAGAAATAAAAAAGATTAGAGCAGAAATAAATGAAATTGAGAATAAAAAGCAAAAGAGAGAACTAAAGGAATCAAAAATTGGTACTTTCTGAAGATTAATAAAGTTGAAAAGTCCAGCTGGATTACAAATACAGGAGAGAAGATGCAGATAAATGGTATCAGAAATGAAAGGAGGTATTACTGCTGATCACACAGAAATAAAAGGATAGTATGAGTATATGCCAACAAATTAAGCAAGTTAGAAGAAATGGACAAATTTCTAGTAACACAAGGACATCTCACAATGACTCTAGAAATTGCAACAGACAAATTTCAATAAAGACATTGAATCAGTCATGAAAACTCTCCCAACAATGAAAAAGCCCAGGACCAGATGGCTTCACAGGTGAATTCTACCAATCATTCCAAGAAGAATTAATACCAATTCTGCCCCCATCTTCCAAAATATTTGAAGAGAAGGGACACTACTTAGCTCTTCTTTGAGGTCAACATCACCCTAACACATAATAAAGATACTACAGGAAAAGAAAACTACAGACCAGTTTCTCTCATGAATATAGATGCAATGTTCTTCAACAAAATACTTGCAAATTGAATCCAATAGCACATTGAAAGAATTATATAACATGATCAAGTGAATTTTATCCCAGGTATTAAAGAATGATTTAACATGAGAAAATCTATTAGTGTAATACATCACTTTAACTCATTGGAGAAGGAAAATCCCATGATCACCTCAATTGATGCAGAAAGGAAATTTGACAAAATCTAACCTGTCTTGATAAAAACACTTCAAAATATAGGAATAGAATGAAACTTCTTCAACCTGATTAAGGCCATAAAGCCACAGTGAACCTCATACTCAGTGGTGAAAGACTAAAAGCTTTCCCTCTAAGATCTGGAACAATACAAGGATGCCTCCCACTGTCACTTCACATTGAGCTAGTAGTTTAGCAAGAGAAGATAGGTAAGAAAAAGAAATAAAACACATCAAAAGCGCAAAGGAAGAAGTAGAACTTTCACTCTTTGCAGATGACATGATGCTACATATAGAGCCCTGAAAAAATCTACAATATAGCTACTAGAACCAATAACTGAGTTCAGCAAAGTGTGGGGATACAAGATCAACATTCAAAAAGCAGCAAGAAAGTAAAGAACAATATTCCATTTACAATAGCCACTAAGATAATCAAATAGCTAGGAATAATTTTAACCAAGATATAAAAGATTTTTATATAAAAAATTTAAAAATGATGTGGAAAGAAATTGAAGAAAACCTAAATAAAAGGAAAGACAATCTGTGTTCATGGACTGGATGACTAGATATTGTTAAGAAGTCAATTGTACCCAAATTGATATGCAAATTCATTGCAATAGCAAAATGAAATCCCAACAGCCTACCTTGCAGAAATGAAAAAAACCTTATCAAGTTTATTTGGAAGGATAAGCCAAAACATCTTGAAAATAAAGAATGAAGTTGGAGGACTCATATTTCCTTGATTTTAAAGCATGTTACAAAACTGCAGTCGTCAAAACAGCATGATGCTGGCATATAGATAGATATATTGACCAATGGAATTTAATTGAGAGTTCAGAAATAGGCCTTCACATCTGTGGCCAATTAATATTTGACATGGCTGCCACATACACTCAACTGGGACAGAATATTCTTTTCAACAAATGGTTCTGGAAGAAATGTGCATCCATATGTAAAAGAATGAAACATACCCCTTATTTCACACCTTATATGAAAATTGACTCAAAATGGATCAACGACCTAAATAAGAGATCCAGGACTACAAAACTCCTGGAAGAAAATGCGTGGAAACATCTTCAAGATCTTTCAGTAGGCAATGGCTTTTTAGACTTAATACCCAAAGCACAAGCAACAACAACAACAAATAAAGATAACTGGGCCTTCCTCAAATTTAAAAAACATGTGTGCTTCAAAGGACATTGTCAAGAAAGTGAAAAGCCAAACTACTCAATGGGAGAAAACATTTGTAAACCATATGTCTTCTAAGCATTTAATATGCAGAATATATAAAGAAATCTTCGAACTGAACAATAAAAAGAGAATCAATTCAAAAATGGGAAAAAGAAATAAACGTTTTTCCAAAGAGGAAGTCCAAATGGTTAAAAAGCACGTGAAAGATGCTCAACATTACCAGCTATTAAGAAAATGTAAAGCAAAACCACAATGAGATATTGTTCTACACTTACAAGAGTGGCCAATATTAAAAAAAAGAAATCTTCAAGTGTTGGAAAGGACATGGAGAAATAGGAACACTCATTCACTACGAGTGGGAACAAAAAGTGATGCAACTGTGATGGAAGACAGTTTGGTGTCCTGAGGAAGCTAGGTATAGATTTGCCATACGATCCACCAATCCCACTTCTAGGTATAACCAAAATAACTGAAAAGAGGGATGTGAACAGATATTTGCATGCTGATGGTCATAGCAGCATTATTGACAATTGCCAAAAGATGAAAGCAATACAAGTGTCCACAACTGATGATGGATAAACAACATATGATATATACTTACGATGTAATATTATGTGGCTATAAGAAGGAATGAAGTCCTGATGCACGTGACAATATGGATCAATCTTGAGGACATTATGTTGTGTGAAATAAGACAAACATAAATGGACAAATACTGTATGATCTCCATGATATGAACTAATTATAATGAGCAAACTCATAGAGTTATAATCTGGGATATAGATTATTAGCATACAGAGTGGTGGTGGAGAATGGGTACAGATTCTTAATTGGTTCAGATTTTCTATTCAGGTTATTGTAAATGTTAAGAAATGGATAGTGATGATGGTAGCACATTGCTGTGAATGTAATTAAAATCACTGAATTATGTTTGTGAATATGGTTAAAAGGTGAAATTTTGCGTCATTCATGCTACTAGGAGGAAAGTTTAAGCTGAAACATGGGACAGTGTAACACAGTGAACCTTGTGGATAATGGACTGTGGTTAATATTACAAAAGAAGAATGTTCTTTTATGAATTAAAGGAAATGCATGACAGTATTTCAAGGTGTTAATTATTGGGTTGTATACAGATAAAATATATTAATGTAAACTATGGACTATTATTAACAGTAGTATTTTAATATTCTGTCATCAATATAGTAAAGGTACCACACTAACGCAAAGCGTCAACAATGGGGGAGGCATATGGAAACAGTGTATTTTTAACGTGACAGTCTTTAAGGCTACAACTACTCTATTTTTAAAAATTACAATAATTAAGAAAAATATGCTAGGTGAAAGAAACCAGCTACAAAGTAGTACATATTGAATGTTTCCATTGTTATAAAATATATATATGTAAATTTATAAGCACAGAATTAGATTAATAGTTATATGATGGGGAAAGATAGAATAATTAAGAAGTGACTGCTACGGGGTATGGGATTTTTGTTTGTGGAGCAATGAAAATGTTCTAAAATTGATTGTAGCAATGAATGCACATCTCTGTGATTATACTAAAAGCCATTAATTGTACACTTTTGATGGATTGAAAGGTATGTGAATATATATCAATAAAATTGCTGCTAAAAAGAATTATGGTGATGCTTCATTTGAAAAGAATATCTAAGAAATAGCAAAATAAACAAAATTATGTTTCAAATGCAAGGTGGATTTTGCTGAGTTTTGAATAATTCACAATAATATGATAAATAATAAAAATATTGAATTTTTTTATGGTACCACCTAGTATAACATACATATTGAAACATACCAGTACAAAACATACCAGTACAGTTTAATTAATCTGCAATAAATCTCTGTGATTTCCTTTTAGGTCATAAAAGAAATATTGCTAGAATATTTCATTTGTTAATTTTAGCTGTTTTCTTAAGTAGGCATTTAGGTCCCAATAACCTAGTCCAACGATTCCAGATAGGCAAATTGTTAAATGACATATTTAGTCAAACTTATTCAAATTTGGGTAAGTGGACTGAGTATACTCACTAGATAGTTCATCTTTGGTGAATTATTTCATAGTTGGAGAAATATTTGTAGAAACAGACTGTTGGTGTTAAAATGTGAGATGACAATTATTGTAGATTTGTGAGCTTTTTTAGATTTGCCCCCATTACATATTTGATAGATGTATTTTAACTTTACACTGAATCATTTAAATAATGTATACAAAATGTTTTTGTTTTTGTTTTTGTTTTTGGGAAAAAACATCTAGGTGAGATGAGATAGCTGCATAGATTGTCTATACTATTTCCTTCTGAACTTTCTCTTGTCCCTTGTATTTACCTCCCTTTATTCCTATATCTGAGCCATTACACCTGGGCACCCAGAATGTACTGCTAACTTTTAAATTCTGTCCAGGTCTCTACGTTTATTATTATTATTTTCACTATATAACAGATTGTTCAGGTTGGATTTCTGAAAAAAGAACTTTGGAAAAATAGGAGAGCAAGCAAAAGTATACACAACATATATTAATCAATTTTCCAGAGTTAGGCAGTTTTCGACAGTCCCTGTGTGCTCATACAACTTTGTCAGCACTTAGATTCTTTTCATCCCAACTTCTCTCCACATGTCCTATCATTTCTTTGTCTCTCTTCCCTGAGCTGGTACCATCTTATTTACCTGGAATTAATCCACTGGTCTTCCCAATTTATGTATTTAGTGACAAAGTCCACTAAGCCTTCTTTGCTAAATGGACATTTTCCTCTTTCTAATTTGTCCCCCACCAACTGACTTCTCATTTCTAATGTTCTGCCTGAAGGAATTTTCTAGCTAGTCACTAATTTTGAAGGGCAATCGTACTGGTGTTTCTTAATCTTACTGTAGAGGACTTTTCTGATTTTGGTAATCAGGCCCAGTAAATCTGAGGTATTGGTGATATGGCTTTTCACCTATTTGTCTTTGCCTGAGAGAAGTTGGCAGACAGTGGCCCTGTCAGTGCCATCTTGTGACCATAAGTGGAAAGCCTGCTTAGAGAGTGAACCCTGCATGGAAGGAAGTAGGGACAGAAAACGATTGGAGAAACTAGGTCTTGGTTATAGTATCTGAAATGCTGAGTTAGGCTTGACCCAAACCCTGGAGAACATTTGAATTTTGTCTTTAATTCAGAAATAACTTCATTTTATTATTTAAGCTATTTTTTCTCCAAATGCCAACTTTATTCACATTAATTTGACTTTCTCTAACTGTGGCTTTGAAATGTGTATCTATGGGAATATATTTGCTTATACTATATAGCATTACTCAGCAAAAGTAATGACTTACACTTACATATTTTTTACCTGAAAATAGATAAGTAAAAATTCTTGTTTACAACCAGTAAAGTATCCAACCAAGCAAATATAAAATTGCTAACAATAAACCATGGTTTATCGTGTTAAAGCTAAACCTGCCTCTTTTGATACTCAAGTTCCAAGACTTCTTGAGGGCACTAGTCTCCTCTATTTTTTTTTTTTTGAACTTTTTAATCTCTTTAAATTCTAATTTGGATTTCTCATCTCTTTCATATCTTTACTCAGCATACTATTTCTTTCCTCCACCTCCTTAACTAAATAGGATATGTGATAAAAGATGTTAATTTTCTTTATATAATAAATTTTGCATGTGTGTTACTTTTGTGCATTTTTCTGCAACTAAATATTTTCTTTTTTATAGGTTGGATTGTCCAGCTTCTTTCCATGACTGATTTTAGCTTGATTTCATGTTTCTTTATTTATAATTTGACACATCAAATTAGCCATACAGTTAATGTGTCAGTTTGCAAGCTACCAGAATGCAATATACCAGAACTGGAATGGCTTTTATAAAGGGGAATTTAATAAGCTACAAACTTACAGTTCTAAGTAAGTGAATGTGTCCAAATTGGGCACCAGCAAGAGGTTACCTTCACTCAAGAAATCCTGATGGGTCAGGAACACCTGTCATCTGGGTAGTCATCTGCTGGCATCTGCTGCTCCCTTGTTCCTGGGCTCCAATGCCTTTAGCCTATGTTCTCGTCAGTGTTCCTCACTTTGCTTCTTCACGGCTGGCTTTCACCTCTTGGATTCCCTTAGCTATCTCCAGGTTCTGCTTGCCGAACATCTCATGGCAACATCTGCTGGGCTCCAAACATCCATGTCTCTGTTCTCTACATGTCTGCATCTGTGTCAGCTCTACCATGAAGTTTCTGTTGCCTCTGAGGCTTCTGTCATTTTTGTCATTTCTCCAAATATTTCCAGTTTTGAAGACTATAGTAATCTAATCAATACCTGCCTGGAATGAGTGGAGTCACATCTCCCGCTAATCAAGCAGTAACACCCACAATTGGGTGTATCACATCTCTATGGAGATAATCTAATCAAAAGATTATATGTACAATCTTGAATCAGGATTTAAAGAAATGGTTTCTCTTACAAGATTGGGTCAGGATAGCTTTCCTGGCGTACATAATACTTTCGAGCCAGCACAGTTTAGTTCAAGTTATCTATGTTGGGGGCAAGCTGGTGGCGTAGTGAGGTATGAAATTTAGTTCAACCTCCAGATCAGTCAGTAAATAGCCAGGAATGGTACAGAACAACTGCAGGTGTAAAACAGTGACCCAACACGCAATGTACACCAGTCTGGAACAGGTGGAATGGCTGGAATCCTGCACAGAACTATCAGTGCTCCAAGCCATGGAGGCTGGTGCCCCACCTTCACGGGCATGGCAGGCTGGTTTCCCAAGGGGAAAGGAAACAGTCATTACTAATAGTAAGGATCTACCTCAAACAGACTCCAACTGCAGAATTAATTAACAAATTCTGGCTACTGAAAACAGGCCCCCAGCACAGACAAAGCAGAAATAAAACTAGAAGAACTAGAAGTTTTGCCCTAGCAGAGAAGGAGTGGGGCTGACTGGAAAAAAAAAAAAAAAACAAAAACAGTGGGAGATTTTTTAGGTAGACAGCACAAAACCCTGGAAAATGGCTAGACCCCAAGGAAAGGGGCCACATAGAACTTGAAGATACCTAGAGCTGTGGGCCAACTCAAGCTCTTGATTGGCAAACCTGAAGAGTGAGGTTTTGGCTCTGAAAAGGCATTTTTGCCTCTTTTTAACTCTTTAAACAGCTCATTAGATAGAACTGCAAGTACTCTCAGGCTCCAGCACAGTGCCAGGCAAGGATGAAATTAAGCTTTTCTGAAAGATAAAGTAACTAGTCAGGTAAAAGGGGTTATTTCCCTAAAGGGTGTGTCTTCTCTAAGGAAAGGGGGCAGGGCCACCTCAAGTGGAATCACTCCTTCAAGGAATTCAGGCCCCAGCAACCAGTAAACAGAGGCAATCAAAGCCTATCTACTGCCTCACTTCTGTCTCAGTCATGCCCCTGGCAGGCAGAGTCTGCTGATATTAAAGGCACCACATCACTTTAAGCTGGTGTGTGGGAAGTCACAGGCAGACAAGCCATACATGCTCTCCAAGCATCTCTGCTTCCTCCAGAATGTCTCCCTTTTAAAGGGCTCCAGTAAACCAATTAAGACCCTACTGGAATAGCTGGGGTCACATATCCATGGAAACAACCTAATCAAAGGGTCCCACGTTACAATAGGTCTGTCTCCAGAGGATCAAATTAAGATGAAAAGAACATGGCTTTTCTGGGGTACATATCAGATTCAAACTGTTGCAAACATATGGCAAAGGAAATCTATTTCCACTTTTATGAATAGGTCTTCCTTCTTTCCTCAGTATTTATGCACATTTCTTCTTCTCACCTTCTTTCCTGTTAAAGATTAACATCAAGGAAAGGAATTTATTTCCTCTGTTTATTTTCTTATCAGTCTGAAGTTTTTATTTTCTCATTGAAAAAGGCAAATGATTTTGCAAATGATCAAATAAAGTATCTCTAGGGTAAAAGTTTGTCATTGAAGAGAGGGGCTGGGGCACATATGTCAGTTGTAATGGACCACTGGAAGCAGGAGTCAAACAATCTATTTATATTCCTTTTTTCCTTCCTTCATGGACAAAAGCAGGTTTCATTCAAATCCCAGTGTTCAACCAAGAGAGATGATTCTATAAATGCTTCAACTATACCCACTTAGAAGGTATAAATGCTATGAACTAGTTTTCTACCACCTGGAGTTTTCTTATTTCACTTTGAGCACTCAAACAAGTACATAATAGATGGCCAATTTATGAGTATTGCCTGGAGAGGGTATGTACATAGACAGTGATCAGGGAACCCCTTTCACTGGACAAATGACCCAAGCGTGGACTATGGACTATGATGTAATGTGGGCTTTTCATCCATCCTATAACCCCAGAAGTGCATATCTTTTAGAAAAAGTGAATGGCCTCTTAAATGAATAGTTAAAAATGTAAAAAAATCTCTACAACAATAGAGTAAAAGGATTTATCAGGACCTAACTCAACTAAACTCTACACTGTGAGCTGCAGCTCCAGATCCCATTGAAATGCTAATGGAAGGATTGATGCAGGCACTGAAAATACTAATTAAAAGGCTAGTCACCACGCAGTCTAAAAGGGCAAATAATAATTTAGCATTGCCTATGCCTCAGCGCATACAAACGGGAAAAGGAGGGCCTCTGGCCTTGGTGCTGGCCTGTGCAGCCACGCTGGTTGGCGGTCTTAACCCATGGGGAATAAGAGTCACCCAGCATATTGTAATACAACCATAATGTATACAGAAAAATGCCTGTTAAAAGTGTATCACTAATATAGGGTCTGTTCTGATGGGAAACTTTTGTATACTTGCTGGTATGGCACCTCTTCCTCTGCTTCCCAAATCTTTTCCTTTTCTGCCTCTTCATCATCAGATGAGAATCTTTGGGATCCCAAGCTTTTGGGTCACACCCCAGATTAGTTATCATTCTCCAGGTTCAAACTTTCCACTATGGGCTCAAGTATATCCACATGCTAACATTTCTAATTGAAACGGAAGTGCTAGCTTGGGCATCCTTTATGTCTGTTTGAACAAGCCATGTATCTCTCTCTAATTTTAATTCTTCCTTTAGATGGTGGGCTGTGGTTTTTGCTGACTGTTTTGCCTCTGTGGCCATATGTAAGGTTCCTTAAAGGGGCCAGGCTATGATGTAACTTAGTGTCCTTTTTTCCTTTTACTAAGATCTAGCTGTTCTTCTACATGTTGTGAAACAGTTACAACCCTGCTGGAGTTCTCAGGGCATCCCTATATTTTCCTGGCAGTCCCCATTCATCTGGGAGGGCAGCCATCCCTCACATGAATAACATAGGCCAACTTGGGCTTTCTTCCACAGATTCTCCCCTCAGACCCATGCCCACTGCTGCCAGCAGTGTTTTAGTCTCTTGGCTAGCTCAGCAATTGTTCCAGCACAGACTGAGTTCATACAGAGCCCTGGAGGTGTGGCTGCTAGACTGAAAAATACAAGGCACAGAGAAGCAGATATGAGTTTATGGTGACTTTATAAACAAGAGTTCTCCAGTGATGGCCAGCTAGACATTACTGCTCTTGTGAAGGAAACAGAAATGCATGAGGCAATATATGATTTCAGAAAAAAGACATTCATGTAGTATCAGGACATTGGGTTTCTAGTTGCTGAGTCCAACTCAAGCAACTGTCCAAACAGGGTCAGAAGGAGCAGTGGGAGATTAAGAAAAACAGCACAGAATTAAGAGCAAGTGGGGGCTAGGTGGTTCATTGTCTGACTGCAGGCAACAACCCCGAGAAACCAGCACAGGTTTATCCTATGCTGTTTAACAATAAAATTCTAGGTAAGGCAGTGCAGTGCATGAGAGTGTGTGTGACGTCATGAGTAGGGATACAGAATCTTCTTGAGAACAGAGTGAACATTAATTAACCTGCTCGAAAGCAGAGGCAGAACCTTCCCACAGTAAGGCTGGATTAGATAAGGCGCAGCCCGGGCCGGACCTCAATCCACAAGAGACCAAGGAGCCGTGCCTCCAAGGTTATTCCGTCATGGCTTTGCCAGCAGTCAGAGGCCTGCTTCATGAAAAACCTGACCTGGGCCCCAACATCTAGTATAATTATTAAAGGGGTCTAAAATCTGATGTTTTACTAAGGTTAACGTTTAGGACTAAATACAATCAATGCTGATTTTTTAAATCCATAATTACATTCTTTCCTGTCTGGGGAGATTGTTTACTCTCTTGACTTTGCCCTTGGCTAAAAAAGCAGGTTTGTTATGGGCTTTCAGGATGGGCCCGGGCATCAGGCTGCCTTTCTGTAAAATAAAATATGTAAAATAAATTTGGAGGTTTACATGTGCTTGTGATTCAAAAACCCGTGGCAGTGGCGAGAGAGGAGATCAGTGGTGTACCAAGAAGCCAAGGGCAAGACAGACATATGGTCAATATGAAGAAAGCTCAGCTGGGAAGGCACGTGGGTGGCGTCTACTGGTCTTTTTTCCTGATTCCATTGCTTTCAGCCTCTGGTTCCTATGTTTTCCTCTCTAAGCACCGTTGGGCCTTCACGTTATTCCTCCAGGACCCAAGTCTGGGTTCTGGCTTGCTTAGGATCTCACGGGAAGGTACATGGCAATGTCTGCTGGGCTCTGCCCACGTCTAGGCATCTGCTCTCAATGTCGGCACTCCAAGTGTCCCCAGACACCCGTGTCTCTGTCAGCACTGAAGCATCTGTTCTCCAAGCATCTGTATCTGAGGTTTCTCCGAAACGTTCCCCTTCTAAAGGACTCTAGTAAACACATCAAGATCCACCTTAAGTGGGCATAATCCAATCTCCATCTGATCAAAAGGTCACACCCACAATTGGGCAAATCACATCTCCTTGGACATAATCTAACCAAAGGTTTCCACCCTGTACTATTGGATCAAGATTAAAAGCAATGGCTGCCCCCACGAGAGTAGATCAGGAAAAAGACATGTTTTTTTTCTGGGGTACATGACAGTTGCAGACAGGCACAGCTATAGTTTTATTTTCCAGTGCTTTGATGCTCTGGTTATTTAGAATACTGGGTGGTCAAGAAATACTTGCTTGATTGGGTAAACATTTTAATAGCAATAATAAAATATTATATTATAAATAATAATAACATGTTGCCAAGGAGAATTATATGTGTCTTATGGTCCTAATAAATGCAATGAATATTGCAATCTAAAATGATGTTTGAATTTTGACAACTGTGAATTTTATCACTTTAAGAAAAATAATGCACATTAAGTTTGATGAAACATTTTAGGTATTGCTTTTCCTTTAAATAAGAAGTGATGGTACATTTTAATGATAATAAGTTATGTTCCTTGACATACTTTGTGAACTGACTTGCACTCTGTCTCAGCAATAAGTCAATAAACATTGATATGGTAAAGGTTATACTTCTTTTATTTCTCTAATGTTTTTGGTACTTGATATATTTAGAATGTCAGAGATACTGGGTGGACAAGATATACTTGTTGAATTGGATTATCTCATTTCAATAGCAATAAAATATCTATAATTGCAAATAATAATAATAACAATAATAATAAATAACAGCGCCAATAATGAATAAAATACAAGTAGCTTGGGAGTTTAATATTTTCACTGTCCAATAGGTTGCCCAAACATAATATTTTAAAATTATTTTCATTTTTAAGTACTATTTTACAAAAGAATCATTGCAAAAACTTTTTATGGAAGTCCTTTCTGTCCTTCATAGAACTTCTCTAAAATTAATGTTCTAACCTCAGTGTAGTTTTCAAAACCAGGAAGTTAATATTGTTTATTAGACTATAACTGATTGTCCCAATTTTATTCTCACAAATTTTTATTTTTTTAACCATGAGGAAATAAAGAATCACATATTGCATTTAATGGTTATGTATTATATTTTTCTCCAGCTGGGGACAGTTTATCAATCTTCTCTGTCTTGCATGGCATTTACTCTTTGAAAGAATGCTAACCAATAATTTTGTAAAATGTCCCTCATTTTGGGTGTGTGTCTGATGCTCCCTCATAATTAACTTCAGTTTATGCATTTTGGGCAAGAATTTCAAAGAGGTGACTCTGTGCCCTTCTTAATTCACCTTAAGTATTCTTACCAATAATGTTAACTTTAATCACTTTATATTGACATGGTCAGGATTTTCTGCTGTAAACCTCTTAATTGTACCTTGTAATTAAAATTACATTTGGGATATATTTTTAAGGTTAGACAAATATCTTGTTTCTCATTATTTTTGCCCACTAATTTTAGCATCCACTGATGATTCATACCTGAGAGGATTATTATGTAGGTGTTTTTCAAACTATTTTTTAAAATTTTTCATCATCAGTTCTACATATGTTAATTGGAATTTCACTATAATGATGTTTTTCTCTTCTCTGTCTGCCTACCTGCCTGCCTGCCCAGCTACTTACCTATCTCTATTATTTATTCATTTATTCATTTATTCATTCATTCATTCATTAATTTTGAAAATATATGTGTGGCTTCCTGGATGATTATTTCATAATATGAGTTATAATTCATTACCATCGTTATATCTTTTATTGTTCTAATTCTATCACACTTGGCCATTGCAAAACCCTTCAGGTTTGCTCATAGTCTTTTCAGCAGGTGTTCTAATTTTTGAGTATTTCCTTACTTTCTGTCACCACAAGCTATTCCAGTCTTACTTTTGCCCTGAATTCAGCCATTTCTTCAAGCCCTCCTGATCATTTTATTTGAAAATCTTACTTGGAAGCCACGATTTGAAAAGTAGGTATGCTTATTGCTTCTAAGTGTTATTGCTTCTAGGATATCAGCAAACAGATCAAGGAAGTGCATGTGTATGTATATGTGTTTCTATATCTATGTGAGTATATATTAACATTTTGAATTTATGTTGACACCTTTCATTCTAAACCAAGACCACCATGTTTATCATAACTACTCCTTCCTTTCTTATTTGTAAGAAAGTTGATATTTACTATTAACAAAGTGTTTTCAAGGATCTATTTACTTACTTTACATATTTACACTTACAATGTCTATTTGCTTAATTTTTGTGGTTTCATGATTGCTAACTCATACTTCTGTGAGAAATGAATTTAATATCTAGAATAGTTGCCTATTTTTCTTTTTGTCCTTTGCTTCAGAATCTCTATCAGTTTGTTTTCCCAAGTTACTTAGTATGCTCATTATTTATTGAATATTGGAAAACATATCAATGATCAGACTCAAAATAATACACATAAAAGCTGGCATTAAGAAAGAACTGAAGAACAATGAGAAAACACCATGCAGTTTCTCATAAATTCAGAATTTGGTGATACAAGCTACCTTTTGAGGAAATGTTGAAGGTGGAGACAAAACAAGAGGAATGCTTGAAAGTCTGTTTAAACAAGAGGGATGCTTAAAAGTCTGTTTAAGAACTAATTATACTTTCAGGTCTCTCTACCACTACATGCTGCCAATTGGCTACCTCCATTTTAACCCCAGTACAAGATGACAGGTTTTTTTTTTCTAAAGAAAGTAATCTCAAAAAGTTTATGAATAACCTCTCTGTAAGTATATGTGACAGAGGGTTTCCCATACTGAAAACAGGACAATTCAGTTGAAGTTTTACCTAATGAAAGTTAACATTCCATCCTGTCTTCCTCTACCTAGCAGGTAACAGGAGTCGAAAAATAGGTTTCTATCATCCAGAGAGATCAGAAGTCCCTTTGCAGGGTTCAAACAAGTCAATGGTATAGACCTAATGGCATTGTCACTAGAGTTGCCTAACTAAATGGCACAGTGTACAGCGAGGCTTCCAATTGTCAAGCATATGCCCCCAGGTTGAGATGCTCATCAACTTGCAGAATCCTTTCCTAAACTTTAAGGCATGAGTTAATAAACTAAGACATTCTAAGAAAACAGCTAACATAAATAAACATGACAGAAAATCAAACAATTTGAAGAATGCAAGGAGAGAGAAGAAATCTCAAGAAAATATTTCATATGAGGAAAAATATACTTTTGAGCATTAAAAATGATGGTGGGACTTCCGGAGAAGATGGCGGCTTAGTAAGACGCGTGGATCTTAGTTTCTTCTCCAGGACAGCTACTAGGGGAGTAGAAACGATACAGAACAGTGCCCAAAGCCACAACAGAGATAAAAAAGACAGCGTACCCCATCCTGGAATGGCTGGCTGGCTGAGAGAAGCCGCTCGGGTGAGATCGCCGAGGCGCGCGGGCTTCACCAGGCGGGGCGGCAAGCGGCTGGAGTCACTCCCTTCCCCCTTCCCGGGCCGGCTGGGAGAATTGGAGAGGCGGTCCCCTGAACCCGCGGTGGCTGGCACCCACACCACGTGCAGCCCCCCGAACCACCTGAGAGAATTGGATCGGAAATCCCCAGGCCGCGGAGAACGGAGACGGGTGGGGGAGGCCCCTTCCAAACCCGTGACTCCCCGGGAATGTGCACTCTCCCGGGCAGGCCGCTGCCGCTGGTGCCCTCCTGCCACGCTTGTCGCCCAGGTGACTAGGAAATTCAGACGGGCGATTTCCCGGGCTGCGGCGGCCAGCAACCCTTCCTGCGTTTGGACCCCGGGCCGGCTCGAACTCTTCCAAGCCGCTTCGGCTAGTGAACCTCCCGGACGGCGAGAGTTTTCCAAAGTTAAAGGTCCCACAGCACCTATTACTGGTGGGACCCGCAGACAAACGTGTGCCACGAGCGCCACCTACTGGGCAGGATAAGAAAAACAGAACCTAGAGACTTCACAGAAAAATCTTCCAAACTTTTGGATCCAATACCCAGGGAAATCTATCTAAATGCGCAGACGCCAACAGTAGATAACGGATCACGCTCAAATAATTGAAAATATGGCCCAGTCAAAGGAACAAACCAATAGTTCAAATGAGATACAGGAGCTGAGACAACTAATGCTGAATATACGAACAGAAATGGAAAACCTCTTCAAAAATGAAATCGATAAATTGAGGGAGGACATGAAGAAGACATGGGCTGAACATAAAGAAGAAATAGAAAAACTGAAAAAACAAATCACAGAACTTATGGAAGTGAAGGACAAAGTAGAAAAGATTGAAAAAACAATGGATACCTACAATGATAGATTCAAAGAGACAGAAGATAGAATTAGTGATTTGGAGGATGGAACATCTGAATTCCAAAAACAAACAGAAACTATCGGGAAAAGAATGGAAAAATTTGAACAGGGTATCAGGGAACTCAAGGACAATATGAACAGCACAAATATACGTGTTGTGGGTGTCCCAGAAGGAGAAGAGAAGGGAAAAGGAGGAGAAAAACTAATGGAAGAAATTTTCACTGAAAATTTCCCAACTCTTATGAAAGACCTAAAATTACAGATTCAAGAAGTGCAGCACACCCCAAAGAGATTAGACCCAAAGAGGCGTTCTCCAAGACACTTACTAGTTAGAATGTCAGAGGTCAAAGAGAAAGAGAGGATCTTGAAAGCAGCAAGAGAAAAACAATCCATCATATACAAGGGAAACCCAATAAGATTATGTGTAGATTTCTCAGCAGAAACCATGGAGGCTAGAAGACAGTGGGATGATATATTTAAATTACTAAGGAGAAAAACTGCCAACCAAGACTTCTATATCCAGCAAAATTGTCCTTCAAAAATGAGGGAGAAATTAAAGCATTTTCAGACAAAAAGTCACTGAGAGAATTTGTGACCAAGAGACCAGCTCTGCAAGAAATACTAAAGGGAGCACTAGAGTCAGATACGAAAAGACAGAAGAGAGAGGTATGGAGAAGAGTGTAGAAAGAAGGAAAATCAGATATGATATATATAATACAAAAGACAAAATGGTAGAGGAAAGTAATACCCAAACAGTATTAACACTAAATGTTAATGGACTGAATTCCCCAATCAAAATACATAGATTGGCAGAATGGATTAAAAAACAGGATCCTTCTATATGCTGTCTACAGGAAACACATCTTAGACCCAAAGATAAACATAGGTTGAAAGTGAAAGGTTGGGAAAAGATATTTCATGCAAATAACAAACAGAAAAGAGCAGGAGTAGCTATACTAATATCCAACAAATTAGACTTCAAATGTAAAGCAGTTAAAAGAGACAAAGAAGGACACTATCTACTAATAAAAGGAACAATTAAACAAGAAGACATAACAATCATAAATATTTATGCACCGAATCAGAATGCCCCCAAATATGTGAGGAATACACTGCAAACACTGAAAAGGGAAATAGACACATCTACCATAAGAGTTGGAGACTTCAATTTCCCACTCTCATCAATGGACAGAACATCTAGACAGAGGATCAATAAAGAAACTGAGAATTTGAATATTACAATAAATGAGCTAGACTTAACAGACATTTATAGGACATTACACCCCACAACAGCAGGATACACCTTTTTCTCAAGTGCTCATGGATCATTCTCAAAGATAGACCATATGCTGGGGCACAAAGCAAGTCTTAACAAATTTAAAAAGATTGAAATCATACACAACACTTTCTCGGATCATAAAGGAATGAAGTTGGAAATCAATAATAGGCGGAATGCCAGAAAATTCACAAATACGTGGAGGCTCAACAACACACTCTTAAACAACGAGTGGGTCAAAGAAGAAATTGCAAGAGAAATTAGTAAATACCTCGAGGCAAATGAAAATGAAAACACAACATATCAAAACTTATGGGATGCAGCAAAGGCAGTGCTAAGAGGGAAATTTATTGGCCTAAATGCCTATTTCAGAAAAGAAAAAAAGGCAAAAATGCAGGAATTAACTGTTCACTTGGAAGAACTGGAGAAAGAACAGCAAACTAATCCCAAAGCAAGCAAAAGGAAAGAAATAACAAAGATCAGAGCAGAAATAAATGAAATTGAAAACATGAAAACAATAGAGAAAATCAATAAGACCAGAAGTTGGTTCTATGAGAAAATCAATAAGACTGATGGGCCCTTAGCAAGATTGACAAAAAGAAGAAGAGAGAGGATGCAAATAAATAAGATCAGAAATGGAAGAGAAGACATAACTACTGACCTCACAGAAATAAAGGAGGTAATAACAGGATACTATGAACAACTTTACGCTAATAAATACAACAATTTAGAGGAAATGGACGGGTTCCTGGAAAGACATGAACAACCAACTTTGACTCAAGAAGACATAGATGACCTCAACAAACCAATCACAAGTAAAGAAATTGAATTAGTCATTCAAAAGCTTCCTAAAAAGAAAAGTCCAGGACCAGATGGCTTCACATGTGAATTCTACCAAACGTTCCAGAAAGAATTAGTACCAATTCTCCTCAAACTCTTCAAAAAAATCGAAGTGCAGGGAAAACTACCTAATTCATTCTATGAAACCAACATCACCCTCATACCAGAACCAGGCAAAGATATTACAAAAAAAGAAAACTACAGACCAATCTCTCTAATGAATATAGATGCAAAAATCCTCAATAAAATTCTAGCAAATCATATCCAACAACACATTAAAAGAAGTACACATGATGACCAAGTAGGATTCATCCCAGGTATGCAAGGATGGTTCAACATAAGAAAATCAATTAATGTAATACACCATATCAACAAATCAAAGCAGAAAAATCACATGATCATCTCAATTGATGCAGAGAAGGCATTTGACAAGATTCAACATCCTTTCCTGTTGAAAACACTTCAAAAGATAGGAATACAAGGGAACTTCCTTAAAATGATAGAGGGAATATATGAAAAACCCACAGCTAATATCATCCTCAATGGGGAAAAATTGAAAACTTTCCCCCTAAGATCAGGAACAAGACAAGGATGTCCACTATCACCACTATTATTCAACATTGTGTTGGAGGTTCTAGCCAGAGCAATTAGACAAGAAAAAGAAATACAAGGCATCAAAATTGGAAAGGAAGAAGTAAAACTATCAGTGTTTGCAGATGATATGATACTATACGTCGAAAACCCGGAAAAATCCACAACAAAACTACTAGAGCTAATAAATGAGTACAGCAATGTAGCAGGTTACAAGATCAACATTCAAAAATCTGTAGCATTTCTATACACTAGTAATGAACAAGCTGAGGGGGAAATCAAGAAACGAATCCCATTTACAATTGCAACTAAAAGAATAAAATACCTAGGAATAAATTTAACTAAAGAGACAAAAAACCTATATAAAGAAAATTACAAAAAACTGTTAAAAGAAATCACAGAAGACCTAAATAGATGGAAGGGCATACCATGTTCATGGATTGGAAGACTAAATATAGTTAAGATGTCAATCCTACCTAAATTGATTTACAGATTCAATGCAATACCAATCAAAATCCCAACAACTTATTTTTCAGAAATAGAAAAACCAATGAGCAAATTTATCTGGAAGGGCAGGGTGCCCCGAATTGCTAAAAACATCTTGAGGAAAAAAAACGAAGCTGGAGGTCTAGCGATGCCAGACTTTAAGGCATATTATGAAGCCACAGTGGTCAGAACAGCATGGTATTGGCATAAAGATAGATATATCGACCAATGGAATCGAATAGAGTGCTCAGATATAGACCCTCTCATCTATGGACATTTGATCTTTGATAAGGCAGTCAAGCCCACTCACCTGGGACAGAACTGTCTCTTCAATAAATGGTGCCTAGAGAACTGGATATCCATATGCAAAAGAATGAAAGAAGACCCGTATCTCATACCCTACACAAAAGTTAACTCAAAATGGATCAAAGATCTAAACATTAGGTCTAAGACCATAAAACAGTTAGAGGAAAATGTTGGGAGATATCTTATGGATCTTACAATTGGAGGCGGTTTTATGGACCTTAAACCTAAAGCAAGAGCACTGAAGAAGGAAATAAATAAATGGGAGCTCCTCAAAATTAAACACTTTTGTGCATCAAAGAACTTCATCAAGAAAGTAGAAAGACAGCCTACACAATGGGAGACAATATTTGGAAATGAGATATCAGATAAAGGTCTAATATCCAGAATTTATAAAGAGATTGTTCAACTCAACAACAACAAAAAGACAGCCAACCCAATTACAAAATGGGAAAAAGACTTGAACAGACACCTCTCAAAAGAGGAAATACAAATGGCCAAAAGGCACATGAAGAGATGCTCAATGTCCCTGGCCATTAGAGAAATGCAAATCAAAACCACAATGAGATATCATCTCACACCCACCAGAATGGCCATTATCAACAAAACAGAAAATGACAAGTGCTGGAGAGGATGCGGAGAAAGAGGCACACTTATCCACTGTTGGTGGGAATGTCAAATGGTGCAACCACTGTGGAAGGCAGTTTGGCGGTTCCTCAAAAAGCTGAATATAGAATTGCCATACGACCCAGCAATAACATTGCTGGGAATACTCAAAGGACTTAAGGGCAAAGACACAAACGGACATTTGCACACCAATGTTTATAGCAGCGTTATTTACAATTGCAAAGAGATGGAAACAGCCGAAATCTCCATCAACAGAAGAGTGGCTAAACAAACTGTGGTATATACATACGATGGAATACTATGCAGCTTTAAGACAGGATAAACTTATGAAGCATGTAATAACATGGATGGACCTAGAGAACATTATGCTGAGTGAGTCTAGCCAAAAACTAAAGGACAAATACTGTATGGTCCCACTGATGTGAACAGACATTCGAGAATAAATTTGGAATATGTCATTGGTAACAGAGTCCAGCAGGAGGTAGAAACAGGGTAAGATAATGGGCAATTGGAGTTGAAGGGATACAGACTGTGCAACAGGACTAGATACAAAAACTCAAAAATGGACAGCACAATAATACCTAATTGTAAAGTAATCTTGTTAAAACACTGAATGAAGCTGCATCTGAGCTATAGGTTTTTGTTTTGTTTTGTTTTGTTTTGTTTTGACTTTACTATTATTACTTTTATTTTTGTCTCTATATTAACATTCTATATCTTTTTCGGTTATGTTGCTAGTTTTTCTAAACCGATGCTAATGTACTAAGAAATGATGATCATGCATCTATGTGATGATGTTAAGAATTACTGATTGCATATGTAGAATGGTATGATTTCTAAATGTTGGGTTAATTTCTTTTTTTCCATTAATTAAAAAAAAAAAAGAGAAGGGGTAATTGGAGCTGAAGGGATACAGACTGTACAACGGGACTGGATATAAAAACTCAGAAATGGACAGCACAATACTACCCAATTGTAATGCAATTATGTTAAAACACTGAATGAAGCTGCATGTGAGGTATAGGTTTTTTTTTTTTCTTTCTATTAGTGTTTTAATTCTTATTCTGTTGTCTTTTTATTTTTTTATTCCTTTTTCTAAATCGATGCAAATGTACTAAGAAATGATGAATATGCAACTATGCGATGTTATTAAGAATTACTGATTGTACATGTAGAATGGAATGATTTCTAATTGTTTTGTTAATTCTTTTTTTAATTCATTAAAAAAAATATTAAAAAAAAAAATGATGGTGGGCAGACCACGGTGGCTCAGCTGGCAGAGTTCTCAGTTGTCATGCTGGAGACCTGGGTTAGATTCTCTGGGCCTGCCGATGCAAAAAATAAAAGATGGTAAGATTGAAATCAATGAACATCTTGGAAGACAAAATGGAGACCACATGATAGTGAGGAGATTGAGTAATGGAAAACAGAACAGCAAATAAAGTACAGAAAAGAGAAATTCCAGAATCTGACATCGTAATAATAGAACATATAGAATGATAACGGAGAGTAAAATAAGGAGTAAATCATTATTTATATAATTTTAAACATATTTTCCGGAAAAGAAGGACTTAAAATTCCAGAATGGGCCTAATTAATTCTCCTCCAAATGTATACAAATAGGCCTATACTAAACATTTTCAATACTCACAATAATGGAAAAAATATAAGATCCTAAAGTCTTTCAAAATGGGAATAAAGTAACCAAATAATTGTTTTAAAAATGATCAAGAGTCAGACATTGAGCTTCTCACTGTTGGATCAATGCTGTTGTTACGGGACAAAGGCTGTGGATTCTTCTGCCTGATGTGCTCAATAACAAATTCCTGAGATCTGGGGTTTCAAAGATAGAAAGAATTTATTACTACACATGTAGCTGGAGAACAGACAGCCTAAGAGCCCAAGATGTGTCTCCCTGAACAAAGGGGATTCAAGGTTTTTAAGGATTCTAGCAAGGGGAGGTGAAGTCATTTCAGATAGTAAATTCAAAGCAGACAAGAAAATAGTGTTAATAGTTCAAAGCAGAAAAGAAAACATTGTTAAAGTTAACGTAAGTTGAAAGGAGCTATCTGTCCTTCAGTGGCAGAGCCTAGAAATGGCAGAGCCTTGAAATGGCAGAGCCTAGTGGATATGATTTGCAAATGTAAGGGACTGAGGATAGTTAATGCCTATAAGAAAATAACGAGATAAAGCGTATTGCAGCTTTCACAGCCACACAGGCAGCAGGTAAAAGAGAAGGCCTTTCACAATCCTTCCAGATGTCCAAACAACTTAATCACAGTTCAGGGCTTCTAGGTACTCTGCCGTGTCGATTCCAAAATCCCCAAAAGCAAACGGAACATTTATGTATTGATTCAGTAATTAAAATCATCCTTTAAATATTGATTTCTCGGTTACACTGTCAAAATATTGAGGTGGAAATGACTTACTGTAGTAGCCTCTTCTTATGTGTGGTAGTTTGAAGCTATTATTTACTCCAGAAAAGGCATGTTCTCTTAATCCATTCTGTGGATTAGAACCTTGTGATTAGGTTATTTCAGTTGAAGTGTGATCACCTCATTCAAAGTGGGTCTAACCCTCTTACTGAAGTGCTTTATAAGAGGATAAAAGACAGAAGGTGAGACTGAAACTAAAAGAAAGAAACACCCAGAGAAGTTTTGAGGAAAAGCTACAGACAGAGAAGCCAGAGCTGAAGCAAAGCAACCCAGGAAAGAATGACCACAAGACTCTGGCCATGTGCCTTCCTATGAAGAGAGGTGTCCAGCATGGAAGCTGGCAGCCTGTCTTCAGAGTCTATGTATCCTCCTGTTGATGGCTTAATTGGATCATTTTCTCAGACTTAGAACTATAAAAGCCAGTCCATTTCTGGTATGTCACATTTCTTCAGCTTCACAAAACCAAAACACTATGCAAATGTCCAATAAATATAAAGGTACAATTAAGGCAGTTTCAAACATACATAGTAAGAAATTCTCAGGAGTTCAAGGTGATATATTTTGCATCAGAATGAATAAGAAAAGTCAAAAAATGGAGGAAATGTGATCCAGAATACAGAGGACTCAACAGAATGAAGAGATACAGAATCCCTAGAATGAATGTAAATTAAGTACTCAAGATATCAGATTTGCATCACAGTCAGAGGACAATCTGTCAAGGCTTGAGTGGGTCAGAAATCCCCTGGATCTCTAATGTAGGAAATGAAATTGATTGAATGGCAGTCACTGAATGGAGTGAAAGAAGATTTACAAACAATTGGGGAAAAGAAGTGGAAAGATCAGAAAAAATACATGGACTAATAAGCAAATGAATGTATAAAAAATCAGTTGTAAACAAAAACAAGAAAAAAACCTATGGAAACAAAAACAATCATAGGCTGACATAGATTAGCTGTGGAAAGTTTTTATGATTATTCATAATTTTTTAACACAAGAATATTTATCTAAAGAAATGTATGATTGTAACCACATTATTAGGAAAGATGAGTAGGGGTTCAAAATAGAAGGTGTGTGTGTGTGTGTGTATGTGTGTGCATGTGGTATGTGCATGCAATGGGAGCACGTGGCAGATAAAAATAAGGGTCTAAATTTATTTCCTATAAGAACCCAAGTGAGAATACTATTCAGGTAATTGAAATCTAAGATGCTGCAAGACTACCACTGAGGCTGTATAAGTGAGAGGAAAGGACAGACCAGGATTTCAAAAGACGTGGAGGCTGGATGAAGGGTGTTAGCGAGGAGGAGGAGCAAAAGATGGCAACGTAGTTTAGGGATAGGATGCATGAATGGTGGTGAGAAGAACTTATAAAATGATGACCTCAGTAGATGCAGAGACCCTAGAATCATAAGAAAATACAGGTTAGTTTGGGGCACATTGTGACATCTGCACTGCCTAAATGGAACTGTCCAGGAGGCAGTTAGAGCAGAGGTCCAGGCAGTCTATATGTGCTAAGAGTTTCAAATGCAGATGATTTTGATCCCAGGGAACATTTGAAAATGTTCTTTTCCTTATAGTCTAGAAATCTATTATTGTCATAATGGGGTATTCTCATTCACTGTTGGTTGGAAGGTAGAATGCTGCAACTGCTTTGGAAGGCAGCTTGGCAGTTCCTTAGGAAGCTAAGTAGAGAATTACGACATGATCCAGCAGTCCCATTACTAGGTATATCAGAGGAACTGAAAGCTGAGACAAGAACAGACATTTGCACATGATATATACAGTGGTATTTTTCACTGTTCCTAGAGATGGATAAAGCTCAAATATCCATCAATGGATGAGTGAATAAACAAACTGTAGTACATAACACAATGGAATATTGCACAGCTATAAGACAGAATAAAGTCATGAAGCATGCAAAAAGTGCATGAACCTTGAGGATCCTTTGAGGAACAAGAGGACAAGACGACAAATACTGCATGGTCTCTCTAATATGAACTAACTATGGTGAGCAAACTCTGAGAGTTAAAGTTGAGAACACAGGTAATCAGAAGATAGAAAGAGGGCAGAATTTGGGCACTTGATGCTGAAGAAATTGAATAGGATTGATTGTAAAAATTCAGAAATGTATAGTACAATACTATGTGATAGTTGCACACTACTTTTAGTATAATGAAACAAGCCTGAATGTGATCAGGGCTGAAAGAGGAAGGCTAGGAGCATGTATGACACCAGAAAGAACGATAGAGGATAAAAACTGGGACTGCATCACATAGCAAAACTTAGAGTGGACAATGATGGTGATTAAATATACAAATACAAGAAACTTTTTACTTAAGGAAGAATGTTTAAATGTCACCATTACAAGATGCTAAAAATGGGATAATGTATGGAAAAAATATAGTTAATGCAAACTAGGATCAATTGTTTACAGTAACATTATAGTGCTCTTTCACTAGTTGTAACAAAGGCAATATGCCAAAGCTAAATGTCTATCAGAGGGGGATTTTAAGGAGTATTATGGAATTCTTGTTTTTCTGTTTCTCTATTTTTTCTTTTCTTCCTTTTTTCTTTCTTTGTGGAAGTAATAGAAAGGTTCTCATATAGATTATGGTGGTGAATGCATAAGTATATGATTATACCAGGACCCATTGATTGTACACTCAGGATGGATTGTATGGTATGTAAATAAAACAGTTAAAAAATGAACAGAAAGATACAAGTCTGGAGAAGATGTGAAGACAGAGATACACCTAGTCACTGGTGGTGGGGGAGTAAAATGAAGCAGCACCTCTGGATGGCAGTGTGGTGGTTCCACAGAAAGCTAAGTATAGGGTTGCTACATGGTCCTGCAACTCTGCAGTTAACCAAAGACTTGGAAGAACTGAAAGCAGGAACAGGAATAGGCACTTTCACATTGGTGTTTATGTCAGCATTATTCACAGTCTGTAATGGATGGAGGTGGCCTAAGAGTGCATCAACTGATGAATGGAAGGGTGAACCATAGTGTATAGACTTGATGAAATATCGAGCAGTACAGGAAGGAATGAAGGTGAATGGTGTCTCAGTTTGCAAGCTGCTGGAATGTGATATACCAGGAACAGAATGGCTTTTAAAGGGGGGAATTTATTAAGTTGCAAGTTTATAGATCTAAGACCATGAAAATGGCTAGGAAGATGTCCAGATCAAGGCACCAACAAGAAATTACCTTCACTCAAGAAAGGCCAATGAAGTTCAGGGCTTCTCTCTCAACTGGAAGGGCAAATGACAAAATCTGCTAGCTTTTTCTCCAGACTTCTGGGTTCATAAAGCTCCCCTGGGGGTGTTTTCCTTCTTCATCTCCAAAGGTCTCAGGCTGTGTAGGCTCTCAAGCTTTTTCCAAAATGGTTCCCTCTTAAAGGGCTCCAGTAAGCAAACCCCACCTTGAATAGGTGGAGACACATCTCCACGTGTTCTAGATTGCTAGCTGCCAGAATGCAACACTCTACAGATGGACTGGCTTTCAATGAAAGGGGATTTATTTCATTAGTTCTTCAGAGGAAAGTAAGCTAACTTTCAACTGAGTTTCTTTCTTATGTGGAAAGGCACAAGGTGATCTCTGCTGGCCTTCTCTGCAGGCCTCTGAATTCCAACAACTTTCCCCAGAGTGATTCCTTTCTGCATCTACAAAGGCCTGGGCTGAGCTGCAAGTGCTGAGATGAGGTGTGCTGAGCTGTTTGAGCTGTGCTATATTGAGTCTCTCATTTAAGCACCAGCCAATTAAATCAAACATCATTCATTGCAGCAGGCATGCCTCCTAGCTGACTGCAGATATAATCAGCAACAGATGAAGTTCACATGCCATTGGCTCATGTCCACAGCAATAGATCTAGGCACCTTCACCTGGCCAAGTTGAGAACTGAATCTAACTACCACAGGCAGGCACTGGAAATTAAACCCGGGTCTCTGGTGTGGTAGGCGAGAACTCTGCCTGCTGAGCCACCATGGCCCACCCAAAACACATTTTTTTTTACATAAAAACTAATTTTAAAAATTAAAAAAAGTATCTATGGATCACTATCATTTATGAGTATTAATGTGAAACTACTAAATACTATATTAGCAAACAGAAACTCACATCATAGTATGAAAGTGATGCAATATGGCCATGTGGGATTCATTCAAGGAATGCAAGGTTGATTCCATATTAGGAAATCTCTTATGTCTTCTCATGTTTAAATTTCTCAGGAAAAAACATGATTATCCTTGCAGACTTTGAAAAGGATTTGGCAAAATTCAAACTAATTCGTGGTTTCTAAAAAGACAATCAGCAGTTGATGGCTACCTTTTAAATATGATCTAAATACACATTCATGCTAAACCTATTGCCTTCCTTAATGAAGCAATATTAGGCACTTTTCTATGAAGATCAGGAAGACATTAATTCTGACTACTAACTCCATTAATATTCATTGTGCTGGAAGTGTAAGGCAATGCATTTAGAAAAGAAGCAATTAGATATTGCTAATGAGAAGAAGGAACAGTACAGAAGTCTCTCTCTCATTGTTTGCTCATTCACCTGAGCCCTCCCCTCATCAGTAAAACTGGAGGCCGAGGACTGAGCTACCTGGAGCTGGCTCTAATGCACTTAGACCCTGGTGGAATGGGAACCATGAATCTTGTTTCCAGATCCAAATTAAGAGACCAGAGCTAAGGAAAGGTTCAGCAGCTGCCCCAAGTCACAGAGTAAAAAATTAACAAGGGTGTGTTCCTTCATGAGCAGTGAACTTACACATTGAAATAGAGGAACCCTGAAGCTCTTATTGACTCTGAACTTTCTCTACTGAACTTCAAACAGATTCTTCTACCTAATTCACCAGAGTGGCAACACTACAGAATTTGTCAGAAAAAGTGATATGTCTTTATCCCTAGACATAGAACTCAAAGGATAGAGGACCTAATACAAATGGAATTCAGGAACTCAGTCCCTTTAGACCAGAAAACTTCTGACCTTCCTCATCACTCTTATTTACCCCTGAGATCCTTGAAAGGCAATTTTGAATTCAGTGATTTTCTTTTCTTTGACTTCAAGAGGATACAGAACAGACATAATTTCCAATATGCCCTGCAAATCATTCTGAGTTATAGATCATAATTTCTGATTTTAATCTTGAGTGTTCTCAAGCAGTAGGAAACAGAAAATTTATTATCACATTTGTTGCTTGATAAACTCAGCAAACTTAATGTGATTTTAAAGAGACAATGGATTTGGTTATTAACAGGTGAGAAGTTTGTTCAAGTCTTTTCCCTAGGGGACAGATTCTGTGTTTAATAGGGAAGGAAGGGGAATATATTTATACCCTCAACCACACTATGTCTTGGGACAAGTATTTTCCTCAAGTTTTCCTTATCTCTTAGGATTGTACATCCACCATTACAGAAATAAAAGGAAAAAAATCCTATCTCCCTGCCATCTTCAACTCCGATGAAAACCTACTTATCATATTTTCTTATAGCATTATACTTCCCATATCATACCTTAGATACTTCTGCAGTATTTTGCCTCCAGCCTTCTATATTTCTATATCCAAAAACTGTCTATAATTACTGCAACTGACATCAGGTGTTATGTCTTCTAAGATATCTCCAAAATAAAATTTAATGCCTTTTCTTTCTCTACAGTTCTTTACGTCTAAACACCTACTGGAAATTTCTGTTAACAAGTTTAATGTGTTCTATATAACATTTCAGTAACTGAGTTCATCAACTTCGTCTCATCACTGTAGTTACAAATTTGGCCTCTGGAGTTAGAGACATCTGGTTAACTCTTACCACCATAACTTGTGACTCTAACATGAGTCTTGGGCGTGGCACTTACAATCTTTCTGCCTGACAGAGTTTGTTAAATAGGGATGGGAATAATAGTATCCCTATCATTGATTTGCTGTGGCTGTTAACTGAGCAAATATAAATCCTCAGAACAGTGCCCAGCAAAGGAATGATAGTCCATAACTTTCAACTATCATGATTTATGTTCTCTCAGCTTCCACTAGATTCTCTGTCATTACACTCATCAGACATAATTGTTTTTATCTGAGTTTGTCACTCTCCTATAAACTATAAGCTCTGTAAGGTCAAAGACCACTTCTGTCTTATTTACTACTTTGCTCCTGGTGCTAAATCCAGTAGAGAATATATAGTAGACACTCAATAAATATTTCTGGAAATTAATGTTCTCTGGATGAAAATCCACAGAATATTTTCCACATTCCTCACATGCTAAGCAATAGAGTCTACTACCACAACATTTTCCATCCTTTCTCACAGCCACCACCACCATTTAGGCATTTAGATTTTAATTAACCTATATGACTGTAAGTGATGTCCAATCAATATTCTAGAAATTTTCACATACCTTAATTCAGCCATCTATGCAGTTGCTAGAATAATCTGCGAAAGTACAGGCCTATCATTTCCTAGCTCAGGAAACTTCAGTGTTTCTCTTTTATCCACTGGACATTTTGCAAGCTATCTAATGAAAGTATAGGTCCCCTTGGTTAAAGTTTATATAAACACCATGGTAAGCAAGGTTTATCTTGGGAATGTAAGCTTGGTTTAATTTCTGAGTAACTATGAATGTTATTCAAAATATCAAGAGAGTAAAGAAATAAAACTATGTAATCATCAGATAGATATAGAAAACATTTAATAAATTTAGTATTCATTCACTATGATATAGATATATGATCTATATATATCAATAGATGGATATAGATAGGATGGTATTTATGAATACTTATATATAAATTGGATCAGCCTTCCTCAACCTGATGAAAAACATCTGCAAAAACTCTACCAGAAGCTTCACAATTAAAAATGATAAGGTGAATCCTTTATCCCTAAATTCAGAAGCAAAGCAGGAATTTCTATGCCTAATAGTTCTCTTTGACATTGTACTATAAGTTGTAGATAGTGTATTAAGGCAAGAAAAAAGAAATAATTGATATTCATATTGGAAAATAAGAAATCATATTATCTCTATTAGCAAAAGAATTTATTGTCTACAAAGAAAATATCAACAAATCTAAAAAGTTCATATTAGAATTGAAAGTGAGGACATTTGACAGACTTAAATCATGATGCCCCCACCACCAGTTGGTGGCATCCACAGCTAATTTCATTTGCAATCAGCTAAGAGGAACAGCTTCTGTAATGAGTGGTGCTTAATCTAATCACCAGAAGGCTTTTAGGGAGGTTTCAAAAGAGACAATTACACTTCCTGCTTCAGCCAACCAGCTTCTCCCGAGAGTTCATTGAGGACCTTTATTATAATTGCCAGTTCACTGCCTGCCCTACAGAGCTTGGACTTCACACCCCCACCATTACATGAGACACCTGTGTAAATTTTATATTTATAGGTATCTCCTGCTGATTTTGTTTCTCTAGAGAACCCAAGCTAATACACCACAATAGGAGACAGAAATGATACAGACTGGTATGTGACAGAGGCAAACACTGGTTGTCACAATTCACCAGCAATACACTACAGACATCATAGAACACATGGCCTGATGGCTCCTTGATTTTGTACTTCCAACCTACAAACCGTTAGCCAATAAATTGTTGTTGTTTAAGCCAACTACTTTTTGGTACTTCTGATAGCAGCTGCGGGAAACCAAGACAATGCTACAACAATTAAGAAATGCTGTTAAAAATAGAAGGTATATTCCTGGAGCCTGCCCACGTCAAAAAAAAAAAAGAGGTATATGAGAATCCTGTATCTTATGCATGATTCTTCTGTTAACCTGCAACTTTGTTAATAAAGAAAAAGAAGAACACTGTGATATCAACAAAAGGAAAGATATACTGAAAAGACAGAGTTTAGGGTCCAGTAGTAAATGTAAGCACAGTTGATCTATTGATTTTTGACAAAAGTGCAAACACAGTTTAATGGAGAAAAGGGCAAGATTTTAAAACAGTGAGGCTAGAACAAAGAACAACAACAACAAAAAAAACAGAGAAGCAACTCCACTGATGCATGATAGTGTTAATAAAAGTGAATCATATCTCTAAAGGTAAAATTGTAAAAGATATAGAAGTAAAAATCTCTGTTAACATCAGGAAAAACAAAGATTTCCAAGACAGAATACCAAACGCACAGGTCCACAGAAGAGGAAAGGATGACACTGTATGTTATCAAAATGAAAACCTTAACTTCTGAGAAAGACAGTATAAAAATAATGAAAAAATAAGTCACAGACTGGGAGAAAAATAGTCATAAAACATATGTGAAATTAAACACTTGTATCTAGAACATATAAAGAACACTTAGAATTCAACAATAAGAAAACAAAAAATGAAATAAACAGATAAACATAAGATGCAAACAGACATTGTAAACCTAAAAGATAAATGGATTGCAAACAAGGACAGGAAAATGTGCTTAACATCATTATTCATTAGGGAAACATAAACTAAAACTGCAATGCGATACCATTACAAATCTATTAGAATTAATACAATTAAAAATTAAATTGACTATACCTAGTGCTGGTAAGAATGGGGAGCAACTGGAATTCACACACACTGTTGGTGGGAATGCTAAAGGGTACAGCCATTGTACATACATGTGCATGTAAGTCGCACGTTTTGCTATACGCAGATTGCAATTCTAAACTAAATTTGAAATATGACATTTTAACACTGTGTTATAGAGTTGCCCCATCCCCAGGTAATTACCCAAGTAAATGAAATTTATGTACACACAAAAACTGTATACTTCTTTTTATACTGACGTTATAGTTCTTCAACGTATTTGTGGATAAATAAGTTCTAGAGCATCCCCTACAATGAATCCTACTCGTCAATAAAGAGGAATGAATTATTAATATATGTATCAGTATGGACAAAATTCAAATTCATTATGTTAAGGGGAACTAAGAATAAAAAATTATATAGTTTTTTTTACATTTATATGACATTTTAGGAAAGGAAAAACTATGTCGACCAACAGAAAAACAGTGGCTTCCAAAGGATGGAGGTGGGAGAAGAGTTTGATCATAGAGCGACGTGGGAGAATCTCTCACTTGTGGTGATAAAATTTCGCTAACACATGAATTTGATAAAGCTTGTACAATTATAGCCTAAAATTTCTGATTTTATCCTATTTAAATTATACTTGAATAACAGAATATTTAAAAGAATACTCAACCACTTACCTACAACACACACAAACCCAGACATGAACAATGAGTTGCCATTTCACATTTTCATATATACTTAAATGGTAAAAATGAGAAATTTAATGCACCATGAGTTGGTGAATATTTTAAATAATTTCAACTTATGTACATTAATGTTGGGTATGTAAAATAGTAAATCACTTTGTGAAACAATCTGGAAGTTTCTTGTAGTTTTAAATATATACTAATGATATGAATTAGAAATTCAAATCCTAGGTATTTCTAAAGAAACTTACAAACGTATAATTCAAAAGAACTTGCACATACATACTAATAACAATTTATTATGTTCAAAACCTGAAATAAGTTAAATTTCCATCAGTTAGTGAATGACCAAACAAATCGTGATATATTCATACTATTGGATATTACCTGGCAATAATGAAGAATAAATTTCTAAAACCTCCCCAAATATCATACTAAGTGAAAGAAAAACATGAAATAATATAAATTGCATGACTCCATTTGCATGAGGTTCAAAAAGAGGAAAAATGAATATACAGTGAGCCAAAACATTGATGTTTTTCTGAGGTTAGGTTGTGAGGATTAACCACAGAAGGGTAAGAGAAAACTTCTGCTATGGTGGAAGGAGTCTACATAAATTCTCTTGGTGGAAACTAGATGGCCGTATCCTTAAAAAGCCATGGACCTGAAAACACGCAAGTTGCAAAATTTGTTATATGCAAATTGCAATTCAAACTAAATATAAAATCTGACAATTTTTATAGCTCGATATTCCTATACTACATATATTCCAAAAGATCCACTGAGTAATATTATGGAAAATTAGTGTGTTTTTTTAATAACCCATCTCTAATTCCTAATGTTGACATGGGTGAGAAAATTCATACCCTCCCTTCCATGAAGAAGAAACATGGCAAAAACTTCTCTAAAGTTCTTTATTATCAGGTTGAGTAAATCCAGTGATAAAGAGAATCTAAAAAGCAGTCAAAGGATATGAATACACTTTACCTGCAGAAGAACATGCGAATGACAAAAGTCTTTTCACACGAACAATGGAAGTCAATGGACAGATGACCAAAACCTTAAATTACTCAAAAGAAAAACAACACCTTAAATTACCCAAAAATCTCAATCAATAAATTTCTGTACCCAGAAGAATAACCTTTCAACAATTAAGAAGAAATAAATACTTCAGACATAAAAGCTGAAATTAAAATAACTAACACATATACCATATACAAAATATAATGGTTAGAAGAGTGCCAACATTTTCAGAAAGTCAAAGGAGAAAGTCTGAATCAGTGAAGTTTCATATTACTTAATTATGTTAAAGTGAATTTGAAAGAAGTATGAAGAGTACAGCGGACCAGTATCCTCAAGTAGTCTTTCAGTTAACACAGCAAAAGGAGATGCAGCTTTAAAATTATACATCATGTCTTATTGTTAAAAGCTTAAATTTGCTTCTTTAAAGTTTTGTGTAAATAAGATCTTTTGCTTTTCATGTATTTCCAGTCACAAGATATATATATATATTTTTTAACATGGGCAGGCACCGGGAATCGAACCCGGGTCCTCTGGCTTCACAAGATATTTTTAAAGTGTAAGTATTGTTTTTGTCAAGTAATTCTATGTAATACAATCAAATATTTTCATCTTGGCACACATTTCACAGCTACAGTGGAAGAAGCATTCAAATTCTCATGACTAAAAATGTTGTTTCTGAGGAAATGTGCTTAAATGATAAAATTAGTTGTTTTGTTTAGCAGAAATTTCAAATGTTTGCCTGGATTCAGATGGAGCCTGACCCAGCATTTAGATGATGTGACCAAGGTCTACTCTCCTGGGATCCTTTTCTTGTCCTACTTCTTCAGTGCAGGCTCCATTCTCACCAGGATTTCCACATGCAGTCCCAAAGTAACCACAGCCAGGACCACAGGCTGTCAGCTCTCAGACAGTGGATAGCAAGTGAAAGCATCACCACTAAAAGCCTCAGATTCGGTGGGCCTGAGCACCACGGTCAAAAAGAGACACTTTACTCAAGAAGCACCAGAACAACTGTACTTAAAAGCAGTGGCTAAATAGAGAATTCTGTCAGGCAGAACATTAGAAATGAGAGGCTAACAGGTGGGTCACTTTAGAATTAGGAAAATTTCACTTTGGAAAAGGATAACAGGAGTATGCCACTAATGACACAGGCTGAGAAGACCAGTGGATTAATTCTAGGCAAATAAAATGGAACCAGCTCAGAGCAAAGAGACAGAGCATATTAGGACCCCTTGAGAGAATCTGGGAGAAAAGAATCGTTCTAAGAGCTTTCAAAGTTATATGACTCCATTAGGGGATGGAGAAACAACCTCAATTTCAAAAACTTATTTCATGTTTTATTTCTTTGTTTTTCCTTATCCCACGAAGACTTTCTTTGAAAATCCTGTGTGAAAAATCTTTTGTAACCTGAAAAATAATAATAAAAGTAGGGTCCTAGAGATACAAAAATGAATAACATTGTATTCTGGGTGCAGGTATAGGAATCAAAAGGTGATACAGCCAAAGGTCATGAGAAAGTTCAGTATAGACTATATACATAACTATCTAATGTCATCAAGGTATTTTTTCCCTAGATATTTTGAGTACATTATTTAAGTAATTCCATGATGCATTAAAGTAAATCTATTAAACTTTTATCATTAACTTTTTAATTATTTTTATTATTGATTTTAATAATCATTTTTATTTTTATAATTATTTTATCATTATTACAGGTTTACAGAAAAAGTATGCAAAAAATACAGAGTTCCCTTATACCCTCCTTCATTATTAACATCTTGCCTTAGTATGGTATATTTGTTACATTTGATGAAAGAATATTATGATAATTGTCCTATTAATTATAGTCCAAGATTTACTTTAGGGTTCCCAGTTTGTATTGTACAGTCTTATGATTTTGGTTTTTTTTGTTTAAATTTTTATTTAAGTAATATATATAGAAACTAAAATTTCCCCCAATTAACCTCCAAAAAAGCTGAAATATTTAATGGAAGCAAATCTGAAAAAGCTAACAAAAGTATAATATGTAGGATCTAATTTTTTAACATTAAATAATTTGTTTATTCAAATACAAATTCAGTATACATAGTATACTGAGTGCACCCAGTTCACCTGAGTTTAGGAGAAAATTTGACAAAAGAAGTCATTTAATAACTTACCTGCTGTAACTGTTTGGTTAGGTTTGGGCAAACTAACACCCACCGCAAACACCATCACCACCAACAAAAAAGAAACAGCTAAAAGTATTCAATGAATATTTTGACAATATCTTATTTGATTGACCTGAGTAGAGATTATATTAATTTTTGTTTTATTTATTGAAACCTGCAGGTATGATTTGTTAACCTTTCAATATGTATGCTGTGTATCCTAATAAAATGAGAAATATCAGTATTTCATTTTATACCATATTAATGTGAATTATTCAAAAGTCAAAATTATTCATCTTATTCTGAAAAAATTATGATTTTTTTCTTAGATAATATTTCAAACAAAATGTCTTCATCATCTGAACAAAAATTAGTGCTTGCTTCTGGAACCTATCAAGTTTTGTGAATTAAACAGCGACTCATAATTCCTGATCAAGAGTCCCTAATAATTATAACAATAATTTATTTACGATCACCAACAATAAGAAAAAATAGTGAATGCAAAAATATCACAGAGCTTAAAATCATTTTTAAAGACATCCAAATTTTACAGCAACTGAAATCATTTAAATAGTTTAAGAGCACTTTTCTTTCATAGAAAAGTTTAATATTAAACCAATTTGGGACCAAGTTTGACTTTGGTTCCAAAGACTACATGATATGACTTGGAACACAAGATGTGTACCATGCCTATGAGTCACATTTTATTTTTGTTAAATATGAAGCATTTATAGACATGGATGGTATATATCTATATTAGGTATTATTAATACTTGAACATTTAAAAATTATTATTTTAGAGCAAAATTCACACCAAACAACTTTGAGCTATCTATTTACCAGGCACTTCAACGGATATAGCCAGAGAGAGGATAGCAGTAGTTACAAGCCATTCAAATGCAGTTTAAGGAATAAGAACTTTAAACAAATGTCCATATCTGCTGTTTTGATTTCATAGTAATAATCAAATCCAATTTATGTAACAGTCTTACCTGCCATTATTTTAATCTATGGCTACTATTATAAAAGAAGATTTTTAAATTTTTCAAAATGCATGGTGCATTTTCATAAGCATAAAAATTATGGACATACTAACTGCATCCCCAAGGATGTTCTCTGAGGGAAATCTTTCCCTAATCTCTAAACAAAAAAACACAAAACAAGATTATACAGAATCCAGCTTTCTATTTCTTTTCTAATGAATAACCATTATTTTATTGTTTCCAAATACACAAGGATGATATAATATCCAATAGGCTTTTGGAAGTAGTACTATCCTGGATATTATTCCATGCCTCATCAAGTAGACTGGTTCCAAACCCCTCAGCTACATCATCACAAGAAATGATCATGATTATTAAAAAAGTGTGATTGAATCTTTATTTGTAGTTAACCCTGTTTGTCCCACCCTAAAATAAAACTTCTCTCAGGTCATGTGCATATTTCAAGTTGGGTATCAAAGCCTTGTCAGTCTCCTCTGTCCTCTAAACATCTTGGTTATGACATTGCTCCCATGGTGACCTCCACACTCCAGCTCATTCTGAAAGAATTCTCCAGAATTTCTCTCTCTTCTTTCAGAAATCTTAGTTTTCCATGCCATTCCTTCCTGGGATGAACATTAGGTTCAAAAACTGAACGCTGAAACATTTTCTTGTGACTTAAACAGGTCCTATAAACAGTTCCTCATCTACAGAACAGGATAAGGAGACTTGGTCTTTAATATGGATTATGGTACACAGTACAGATAAGCAATTAACATTTTTCTTGCAGGAAACAAAAGGGAGAGATCAAGTTTACACATTGCAACAATGAACCACAATAAGAAAATTTTGCCATCATATTTTTGTATTTTAAAAGGAGTAAGCACATCTTTTTGCTTTACAAAGAGGAACCTCTGTCACACAACTGGGCAAACAAATAACCTTGACATCATCTGTAATACTCTAGTCTTTAGTCAAGTATGCCGTTGTGAATTTTTAATCACAATCCCTATGATCACCAGCATTTTTGTGGAGAACAAGGAGTATGCAATGTGGAAAATAACATCTCGTCCACAGATAAATAAACAGAGACAATTTCAGTTCTATTTATGACAACACATCATTTGGTCAATGCAATAAAACAGATGCATTAACAAGAACTTCCTAAAATCTTCATCATTGATGAAGTTTTAGGAACATGGGCAAAGTACAGATCCTTGTTGGTCTTTACACAGGACGAAGGAGAAAGGAAAGAGCCCTAGGGCAATGCATTATAGATTGAGGCCCAAATTACAGAACAAGAACCATTATTAAAGAACCCTAAAATATCTAGGAATATTTACAACTTTACTATGTCCACAATTTTTGTCACCCCTCCTCTGTTTTAATGCAGTTGTAAGTAGTTACATCAGAAAGGGCCCTGATGCCATTGTTCCAGAGAGAGAAAGAAAGAAGAACTGGTCAGACTATATCATACTGCACAGCTCACAGTGGGTGGGAAAGAGAAAGCCAGCAGTTTAGTGGGTTGTGTTACCTCTAGACAGGAATGAAATTAGCCTATTGACTCCATCTGATAAAAAAATAAACAACAGGTGGATTTCACCTTGAGACTGAGAATGACAATGAAGTCAAGGAATAGATCTCTTGTTTATTTTGCAAATTGGAAGAACACAAGATAATAGAATACAAATTCTTCCAAAAATGCATTAGAAGGAAAGATGGAGGGAAGGAAAAGAGGAACAATAAGAGGACGAGGATGAGGGGGCTCAAGAAGATAAGAAAAACAGCAATGGAGGCCAGGACTAAAGCGGCACCACTGGTTCTGCTCTGTTTGTTATTCTCTTCAGGGTTCTCTTCAGAGCAAGTTTGACATCCTTGTTCCTCAGGCTATAGATAAGGGGGTTCAGCATGGGCACTACATTAGTATAAAGCACTGAGAAAAATTTCTCCTGACCCAAAGACCCAGCAGACGATGGCTTAACATAAGCAAGCAGCCCAGATCCATAGAAAAGGCCAACAGTAATTAAGTGGGAGCCACAGGTACCTAAGGCTTTGGACCAGCCCTTAGCTGATGACATGTGAAGGATATTGAAAAGAATCAAAGCATAAGAGATAAAGATAATGGCACTTGATATTATGATAACTGTACCCACAATAATAGAAGCCACAAGCTCATTGGCATAGGTGCTGCTGCAGGAGAGCTGGAGCAGGGGGAAGATGTCACACATATAGTGGTTGATGATGTTGGAATCACAAAACGTCAGCCTGATCATGCACCCAGTTTGAGCCATCGCACCTGCAAACCCCATCATGTATGAAGCAGACATCAGCAGCAAACATACCCGAGGGGACATGGTGACAGTGTACAGCAGGGGCTTACAGATGGCCATATAGCGATCGTAGGCCATGGCTGTCAGCACATAGCACTCAGAATTGACAAAGAAGCAGAAGAAAAATAGTTGGGCCATGCATCCTGCAAAGGAGATATTCCTCTCTGAATTAAAGGTCATGAGTAGTTTGGGGGTAAAGACAAATGAATAACAGAAATCAATGAGTGACAGATTGAAGAGGAAAAAGTACATAGGAGTGTGAAGGTGGGAATTGAGGCAAATAAGATTTGTTAAGCTCAAATTCCCCACTATGGTGACCATATAGTTCACCAAGAACAGAAAAAACAGGGGCAGCTGGAGCTCAGGTTGGTCTGTTAACCCCATCAGGATAAACTCAGTCACAGAAGAGTCATTTTCCCCAGCCATTCACTTCATCAACACACAGTAGGAGCAAGATATAAAGATGTAAAGATCTGGATCTGCTGGTTTACAGAATGAAGTTTGTTCTGAAGACACACAGCAAAGCTTCCAAGTGTCTGAATTACTGAGGAGATTCTCCAGGCCTAAGACTCCAGATTGTCCTTCCATCTTCTCTCTCCCCTGCTCAGCTTGTGTGTCACTGTCTAGGAGAGTGCTGCTCAACCTCTTTTTTATGTCTCAGCATTTCCTCCCTCTGACATGGGTTTCTCTCAGAGTCACCTCGAGTGCTCCCCCAAAATCTGTGACTCTTGTAGTTGTGAGTTTTGGAAGCAATTAGTAAGTCAGGGCTATTTTTTTACCTGAAGACATCATGGATGATGGTCCTTGAAGCCCCTTCGTCCCTACTGTCCTGAGAAGTAAAAAGCTCTCTAGTGATGAAGGAGACACTTCCTAGCCATCAGCACAGGCCTCAATTTTTGATATGCTGCGAGAGATGTTCTGGGAAATGAGCCATGATTTCTACTTGAGAATCTGTCCAAAATGTCTGCTTCACTTGTGAGGAAGAAAACAATGGTATTAGAAGAGTTTCCCAAACAACAAACTGGTTTGGATGGGAATAAACTTCAAATCCTATATATGTGGGGAAACTGAACAGAAGTACAGAAAAATGCCCTCTCCCTCATGATTTTCTTAGAAGTTCAGTGAGTCTCTAGAGGGGACAATTACTGAGCCTGTGTCTACATTCAGCATCACAGACCTACCATTAGATCCCCCGGGACTCAATGTTCTACTCAGCTTAAATTTCACATGATGAATTCCTAATCTCCTGGGCAATGGACTGGTGGTCCCCTTGGTCTCTCACTTCAGTATCCCCTGGATCCTAAGCACAGCTCTAAAGAAGGTCTAGGGGCAGAGTTAGTTGCCATTTCTAGTAGTTTTCTAGAAGACACTGGGATTGCAATAATAAAACATTAGATCATTGCTTCAATACTATATATGTTTGGGTATTTACACTCAATAAGGTGCTGTAATGAATTACTAAAAGAGTGATTCCTCAAGTCAGATTGAGTTTAATGAACACTTTTCCATTCATAACTATGAGATTTGTTGACAAGTTGTAGTCTTCATCTGAAACCTGTATCCTTATTCAAAATGAAGCTAAAACTGAGCTATCACATAGGAATGATTAGGGGATGAAAGGAGTTTCTTTACATAAAGTATTAGGACTATGACTGGCACATAGAAATAGCCTGAAAAATGTTAGCACCCCCTCCCTTTCTCCTCTTCCATATTCATATATATCACAGATCCAGGACCATGGCACTACAGACATATTGGATATGAAAATTCTTTGTTGTGGTGAGCTGTCCATATATTATCTACAATGCACAGCATCACTGGCGTTTACTCATTAGATACCAGTACTACTGCCTCTCCCTCATTATCTCTCAAAACTGAAAATAAACATCTTCTGAGATTCAACATTGACAAAGTATGAGAAACTCAAGTCTGTATGTATAATCTGGACCTCCCCCCGGGTAATTTTTTTGCCTTATAGACACCTCAAAATGAATTGAGCATTTTCTTATAATGCCTACCACGGCTCCTTCTAAAGTCATAGTTGTCTAAACCCTTTTCACCAATATCCAGGCAACTAATTCACAAACTATGTACCATCCTTCTCACTCACTATCTCCATCAAGTTTCCAATTTTTGTTAACTGTAACTCATTTCAATCCTTTTATGGTCCTTTCTTTCACAGTGCTGTTTTGATAGTCTCTATTCAGCTCAGCTTTGTATTTCCAACTTGTGGTCCTATGAAATATGACAATTTGGCCCTTTTTCACCCCCTTCTTTGACTATACACACACACACACACACACACACACACACACACACATACTACCCCCCTTTTCTTTCTGTCCCTCTCCCTATTCCTACATACATAGCTATAACATAGCAAATTAGTTTAGATTGATATTTCTGTGTTCCTTTATTAAGACTATTCAGATAGGAGAATATGATGGGATATTCTCCTATATCCTATCATGTAGGGAATTGTAGGATTTAGTTCATCCTCCAGGGCAGTTAGTAAATAGCCAGGAACTGGTTGACACAATTGTTTGAGGGATTTCAGAGACCAGACACACATCGAACACAAGCCAAGAATGAGTGGAGCTGCTAGACTGCTAAATCCCAGCAAAAAGCTGTGTGTCAATGCTTCCAGGCTGTGCAGGCCAGGGCCTCCCCCAAGACACCACAGGCTGACTCAGAATCTCTTCCTGGGGGGAAACAGAAGCCGTTCTCCTAGTAGCAAGGAAGGGGAACTCAGCAACACACCAACTGTGAATTTGATCAACGAATTCAGCCTGCTGACTACCAGCTCTGAGCAGATACATTTACAGCATAATCAAGAAAGAAACCAGTACTTCTCTTTCAGCTCTGCTTGAAACCAGTACTTCTCTTTCAGCCCTCCTCTGCAGGGAGGTGGCAGGGCTCATGGAAAAAAAAATCAGAGGCTTCTGGAGTTGGCTGAGCTCAGAGTGCTGGAATTGGACTGGGCCCCAAGAAAAAAGGGCACATAGAGCTGGATGCCAACTCCAGCTCGTGATTGATGAACCTGGGATGCTGGGGTCCAGCTCTGAGAACAGCTACTTTTTCTTTTTTTATAGTAGTCTGTTAAAGAAAGCAGCCAGAATTCACCATTTTCATCCCTGCCAGCAGGCAAGTGTGGAAGTAAGTTTGACTGAGAGACAAAGTAACAAACCATGTGGAGGAGAAAGTTCCCTAAAGGGTAGATCTTTCCCAAGAAAAGGGGAGGGCAAGGCCCAGTACAAGTAGCTGCTGTCATGCAGAAAATTTAGATACCAGTTGCTGGGATATTTGCAACACTTGCGACATACGAAAAAGCAGAACTCATGTCTATAAACTGCTCTAGCAGGGATTGAAGTACAGCTGCTTGAGAGTCACTGTATCCCTTCCAGCCTGCATAGAACAGGGGACTGAGAACAGGACTCCTGTCAAGGAAAGGGACCAGGCAAGGCCCAGCACAGGGAGAGGGACAAGGCCCAGCACTGGTGGCAGTTGATATTTAGAGAATTCAGACTTCAGGGGCTAGTAAACAGCAACAGTTTCAAATAGCTTCCCCTACCCTCACTCTCCGTTTCAACCACACCCCTGGCAAATACGGATGGGGTCAGCTGAGAATTAAATGCACAGTGTCACCCTCGGCATGTGGGGAGTTGTGGACTGGCAAGCACCATCTGCTAGGCTGGACAGGAAAAGCAAAGAATCAGGTGGTTTCACAGGAAAGACTAGTACCCCTGGTCTCATCTCATGGAAACACTGATACTGAATTACACCCCCTTCATGAGTTCTGGACCTGTCTTGTCTAGTAAAAATTAACTGGGGTAGACCCTCTCGGTGGGACCCTCCTCCCTGAATCAGTATCCTGGTAAAAGTTGTTAGAAGTAACAAAAGGAGTGTTAAAAGCATATAGAAGCAAAGCAAAGCAAAGCAAAGCAGAGCAGAGCAGAGCAGAGCAAAACAAAACAAACAAAAAACCCAGCAGACCAACATTCGTTGCAAAGGAAGAGTGAAAAGAAAGGTTTTTTTTTTCCTGGGGGGGATACAACAGCGCAAAAAAAGATTATTCTCAAAAAATCATTCCATATATACAGGGAAAAAAAAATAAGAGCTGAAAACAAATCTATGCTACAGGTCTAAAATAAGTTGAACCATATGTCAAAAAACAGTTAGAGCACAAAGCTAATCTTGCCTACTGATTTCGTACTCTTTCACTTTATTGAATTCATCTATTGGCTCAGGTAGCTTTGTTGTTATTTCAAGATTTTCTAAATATAGGTTCTTGTCACCTGCAAATAATGACAGTTTTACTACTTCCTTTCCTATTTGGATGCCTTTTAGTTATTTTCTTACTTAATTGCTCCAGCTAGAATTTCTAGACAGTGTTGAATAGCACTGGTGACAGTGAGCATCTTTGTCCTGTACCTGATCGTAAAGGGAAAGCTATAAGTCTCTCACCATAGAGTGCTATGGTAGCAGTGAGTTTTTCATGTATGACCTCTGTCATGTTGAGGAAGTTTCCTTTGATTATTACTTTTACAAGTGTTTTTTAGCACAAAAGGATACTGAATTTTATCAAGCACCTTGTCTGCATCAATCAAGATGATCATGGGGTTTTTCCCTTTTGATGTGTTTATGTGGTATATTACATAATTTGATTTTCTTGTCTGGAAGTATCCTTGCATTCCTGGAATAAAACCCACTTGGCCATGGTATATAATCGTTTTAATGTGCTGTTGGATTCAATTTGCTAATATGCTGCTGAGGATTTCTACTTTATATTCATTAGAGAAATTGGTATGAAGGTTTTTTTTCTTCTTTCATCTTCATCTGCCTTTGGAATTGGGATGATGTTGACTTCACAGGATGAGTGAGGTAGTGCTCCATATTCTTCAATTTGGGGGAAGAGTTTGAACATGAATTGAACTAATTCTTTTTGGAATGCTAGGGAAAATTCACCTGTGAAGCAGTCTGGTCCCGGTCTTTCCTTTGTCAGTAGGTTTTCAATGACTGATTCAATCCCTTTACTTGTGTTTGGTTTGTTGACATCTTCCATTTCTTCTCAAGTCAGTGTAGATTGTTCATCTAGGAAGTTGCCCATTTCATTTAAGCTATTTAGTTTGCTGGCATATAGTTATTCATAAAAATCTCTTACATCTTTTTTTATTTCTTCAGGGTCCATGGTAAAGCCCCTTCCATTTCTGACTTTATATATTCAGAGCTTCTCTCTTCTCACTTTGTCAGTCTAGTTAGGGGGGTGTTGATTTTATTATTTTTCTCAAAGAAGAGTCTTTAGTTTTATTGATTCTTTTGTTTTTTAATTCTCCATTTTATTAATTTCTGCTCTAGTACTTCTCTCATTCTGGTAGCTACAGGATTAGTTTGCTGTTCTTTCTCCAGTTTCTCCAATTCAGTAAGATGTGTGGTTTAGCTCTTTCTTCCTTTTAAATGTAGGCCTTGAGGGCTATAAATTTCCCTATCAGAACAGCCTTTGCTGCATCCCATAAGTTTTGATACGCCATGCCCTTGTTTTCATTTCTCTCTAGATATTTACTGATTTCTCTTGCCATTTCTTCATGGGCCCACTAATTAAGAGTATGCTGTTTAACCTCCATATAGTTGTATATTTTCTACTTCTCTATTTGTTATTTGATTTCCTGCTTTATTCTGTCATGGTCGTAATAATTGCTTTGCATAATTTAAATCTCTCTAGAGTTGTTAAGTCCTGTTTTGGCCCTAACATATGGTCTATCCTGGAAAATGTTCCATGAGCACATAAAGAGAATGCATATCCTGCTGTTTGGTGGTGCAATGTTCTATATATGCCTGTTAGGTCTAGTTCATTTATTGTATTATTCAGATTCACTGCTTCTTTATTGATCGTCTGTTTAGACATTTTATTTATTGGAGAGAATGGTGTGCTGAAGTTTTCCGCCATTATAGTAGAATCATCATCTATTATTCCCTTCAGTTTTGCCAGTGTTTGCCTCATGTACATTGGGGCAACTTAATTAAAGGCATATAATATTTATGATTGTTATTTCATCTTGGTGAGCCATCCCTTTGATTAAAATATAGTGTCCTTCTTTATGTCGTATAACATTTTTTCATTTAAAGCTATTATGTCTGATATTTGTAAAGCTTCCCCTGCTTCTTCTTTTTTTTTTTCTTGGTTACTGCTTGTGTAAATATCTTTTTCCATCCTTTTGTATTCAACCTATTTGCCTCTTTGAGTCTAAGATGAGTTTTTATAAACAACATGTAGATGGATATTTTTTAATCCATTTTCCCAATCTCCTCCATACCTCTCTCTTCCATCTTTTCTTTTCATCTGGCAGAATTCCCTTTAATAGTTTTCATAGAACCATTCTCTTATTAATAAACTCTCTCAACTTCTGTTTTTCTGTGAATATTTTATACTCCAGCTCATTTTTGAAGGACAGCTTTGCTGGATATAGAGTTCTTGGCTGGCAAATTTTCTCTTTCAGTATCTTATAAATATATCATACCACTACCATCTTGCTTCCACTATGTCTGATGAGAAATCAGCACTGAGACTTATTTGGCTTCCCTTTTTGTGGTGAATTGCTTTTCTCGTGCTGCTTTCAGAATTTTCCTTCTCTTCAGCATTTAACAGCCTAAGTAACATAAGTCTTGGAGAGGGCCTTTGGATTTATTCTGTTTGGAATTTGTTGAGCTTCTTGGATTTGCATATGTATGTCTTTTATAAGAGCTGAGAAATTTTCAGACATCATTTCTTTGAATATTCTTCTGGCCATTTTCTCTTCTTTTATTCTTCTTGGACAGCCAGCATGGGTATGTTTGTGTGCTTTGTGTTGCTAATCATTTCCCTGAGACCCTGCTCAAATTTTCCATTTTTTTCTTGATCTGTTCTTTTATTTGTTTGAATGTGATAGCTCTGACTTCTAGCTTGCTGATTCTTTCTTCTATTTCTTCAAGTCTGCTATTCTGCATCTCCAGTACAATTTTAATTTCATCTGCAGTGCCTTTCATTTCCATAACAACTGTTATTCTTGTATATTCCCTCAAATTCTTCCTTATGCTCTTCTGGTATCTTCTTAATATCTTTTATCTCTTTGTACACATTTTCCTTCATTTCTGTGAATTAATTCAGGAGATTTGTTTGAACAACTTTGATTAGAATGCCAGATTCTGTGTCTCTTCTGACTTTTTGATTTGTTCCTCTGAAAAACCATTTATTCTATGGATTTAGTATGCCTTGTGATTTATTTTTTTTGCTGGTATCTAGTCATCTGATTATCTTGATGAGCCTATGATCCTTTCTGAGTAGATTTTTTCCCCTTATTCTGTGGCTTATCTTTTCACTTTCTTGTTTTAAAATTTAATTTATTTTGTATTATCAAACTAAAACAACCTGCAAACCTGAACATTCTTTATAAACATTCCGTGCATGGTGTACAATTAATGGCTCACAGTATCATCATGTAGTATTGTATTCATCAACATGGTAATTTTTTAGAACATTTGCATCATTGAGTAGTTTTTTATATAAGGTTTGGGGTTGAAGCCCTCCTACTTTTTTGCTGTTGTTATTCAAATGAAAATCCAGTTTTCCCTGCAGCATTTGTTGAAGAGACTGTTCTTCCCTAATTGAGTGGTCTTTGGCCCCTTGTTAAAAATAATTGGCCATAAATGTTATTGCTGTCTGACCTCTAAATTTGATTTCACTGGTCTACATATCTAACATTGTGCCAGTATCATGCTGTTTTGATAACTGTGGTTTTGCAATAAAACCACATTTAAGTTATTGTGGTCTTCAATTCTTCTAGTTCTGTTTGATTCCTTCTAGAATGTCCATCTCTTTACAAAGATTCTCATATTGCTCATTCATTGTTTTCTTTATATCCTTTAGTTCTAATTTCTCTGTAAATCCCTCCATCTTTTTGAGCATTTTAAAGATTATTTTTAAAGTCCTTTTTTGGAATGCCCACATTCTGGTACACTATTGGTGCTTTGGGAATTTTATCTCTTCCTTTGGATGGGTCATCATTTCCTGTTTGTTTGTCTTATACTCTTCTTGCACACTATACGTTTTAATATTTTATAATACTAATTGTGAGGTTTATTCCTTGAGATGTCTGTTTCTTGATTTTGTAATTAGCTGGTGATAGAGACTTTTTTAAGCTTCTGTTCTCCTGTTAGTAAGGTCTTCTCAAGGCAAATGCTGTTTGCAGGTCCTCACGGTCTTTTGGGGGCCTGAGACTTGTTCTGAGCTTGGATTTGTGAGTCGTTTTGGAATTCCCCCGTATCTAAGAGTTCAATTGCCCACCGCATTTCCAAGGAGCCAGAACTCCCTCTCCTGGGTTTTTAAAGCAGGCAAGCATTTCACCCAGACCCTACATCTAGAGTTTCTTAAACTCCTTTAATTGCCTGAAGCTGCTTTCATCTAGAGAGTAAATTCAGGAGTGGGGGGTGTTGGGGGCACATCTGAAAGGAGTTTTTCAAGTCAGTCTTTCCAAGCTGAAACAGGTGCAGGAATCCTACTGAGAAGGCAGAAGATAAGCTCCAAAGAGCCCTAGAGAGGGGCTCCCGAAGAGCACCAAGAACTTCCCCCATGGCTTGCCAAAGCTGAGCTTTCTTGATCTCAGCAAATGCCATCCTTCAACTTACTGTTCACTGCAACCCTGAGAAAGCATAGCATCTTTACGTTACAACTGTTACTTCTGTTATCCAGGGTGGTTTGGAAAAATGGACACTCTAAGAGACTGGCTCCAGGAAAATAAATTTGCTATTCAAAATTCATAATAGCAATTAGCTATGCTCACCCTTTGTCTTTGGAAAGAAGATTTTTAAAGTCCCTTTCTTTCACCAGTGAGCTAGCCAGCAACTGGACTGCATGGTGGCCTGCCACAAGAATGGGGGATTGGTGCCTATAACTGCCACACAGAGAGAAAAATTCACTGCTCTTTACAATAATTACCAGCCTCTTTCTTCTGCTCTTAACTGGATGCTGCACAATGTTCTAACAACCTCCAGAGTGTCAAAATAGTTGTTTCAGGCAGTTCCTGCCTGTTTAATAGTTGTTCTTGTGGAAGGACTGAATTCTAGAGTTTCCTATTGTACCTTCTTCCTACAATCCTCTGACAGACAGAAGAAATGTATTGCCAGTCATTGTTAAGACAGATTTTGCAAGGTGCAAACAGCAAAACTTTCATGATGAAAACACATAAAGAATATTGTTTGCAGAAAATACAAAGTACTCCTGTGGCTGCAGAGAAGCAGGAAATTCAGATTATTGAATATCAAAAGTGAAGTTCTAGGACTGGTGCTTGGATTGATGGGGGCCTTAGCATGTCTCACACCTGGCCAAACACTTCAGGATAGTGCAGTGTTTCATATAAGCAGTTGATCCATGTCAAAGGCTCACTCTTATACTTCCTTCACTCCGAAGTGATTTCCTGGCAACAAGTTTGTTTTTTGGAAGAATTCATGCTAAGTATCAGGCATCCATAATATCAAGTTATTGGTATTGGCTGAGCTGTGAAAGAAAGAAAGACAAAGAGGTTCATGAGAAAGAGAAATTGCTGGCCCTTTCAGGATATAAGACACAATGCAGTCGACTTGCAACCAAGTACTTAACTGGACAACTGGAAGAATAATGTGTGAGGCCCTTGATTTTGGTCTCAGTTGCTGATATTTTGGATGATCAGAGGCAGCACTACCTATATCAGGATAGGAAAGTGAGAGTACTTAGTGCTGGACCCATGGGTAGCCGCCATCCCTGACAAGATGACAACCTCATTTATGTGACCATCATATCAATGCTGGATTGTCCATCATGAAGATCAGCCACAGACCTCTGGAAACGCCATTGTATTCACATGATTTGTAGTGCTTTTTGAATGAATATCACTTTCTGATGTGTATTAACATGGCACACAAAAATATTTAGACTTTATTTGCACTACACTATGTTCATCTCCATGTATCTCTCCAAGCCTCATTGTTTCTGATATTTCACCCCTTTTGTCTCTAGACCCCTGAAAAAACTGGCCTGTCTATCGGACACTGCCAGGCATATGTATATAGTCTCATCTCAAGCCATACATTCTTCTAAAAATGTGAATAACCATGTTCAACACTCATAGCACCATATATTGAGATGGTTTTCACTTCTTCACTGTTTCAAAACAGCCTTAGCTAAATTTTCACCTTGCACCCACATACAGCAGATGCATTCATAAATCAGCTGAGAATTTTTCTTTTTCCATCCACTAGCCTTACTAGAACTCAAAATTAGCCAAAATATTGGTTGTAGGGCTGCTGGTCAAACAGTATTAGATGGTGTTCTAGTTTGCTAGCTGCCACAGGCAGTATACCAAAAACAGAATGGCTTTTAAAAAAGAGAATTTAATAAATTGCTAGTTTACAGTTTTAAGGCCAAGAAAATGTCCCAATTACAACAAGTCTATAGAAACGTCCAATCAAAGGCAACCAGGGAAAGATACCTTCATCAAAAAGGCTGATGAAGTTCAGGGTTTCTCTCTCAAGTGAGAAGGTACATGGCAAACACAGTCACAGTTTCTCACCTGGAAATGCACATGGTGAACATGATCAGGGTTCCTCTCTCATCTGGAAGGGCACATGGCAGACATGGCATCATCTGCTAGCTTCTTCTCTGGGCTTCTGGGTTCATGAAGCTCCCTGGGAGGCATTTTCCTTCTTCATCTCCAAAGGTCACTGCTTGTGGACTCTACTTCATGGTGCTGAAGCTTTCCTGGCTCTCTCTGAATCTCCTTCATTCTCAAAAATGTTTCCTCTTTTATAGGACTCCAGAAACTTATCAAGACCCACCCAAATGGATGGAGACATGTTGTCACCTAATCCACCTTAACTTAACACCTTAACAATCAAGATGTGTCTTGATTAAGACACATCTCCAGGGAAATGATCTGATTATAATTTCAAATATACAGTATTGAATAGGAATCATTCTGCCTTTATGAAATTGTATTTAGATTAAAACATGGCTTTTCTAGGGGGCATATATCCTTTCGAACCAGCACAGATGGCATTGGAGTTTGGGTTACCCATACAAGCAACCCACTGCTGCCCTCTGATTCTTTTGGGATTGAATTGGAATGTTCTCCTTCTGTCTTTTGCCACAATATGACTTATGAATTGGAGTTTCAACAAAACCAAGATCTTAAGCGCCTTTCAAAAAGTATGTTCAATTGGTCACTGCATCTACAAGGGCCTCCAAAACATTCAGAAATTTGTTTCTTAAAATATAACTCCTCACTGTGCATGGCATGACCTTGACTCAGAAACCCAGGGGCCTGTTGGGAAAACTCTCTCACTGGGGCTTGTACTTGCCAGTTGCTATACTTCTAACATGAAATAGGATGCAAGAAGTAGCAATTTGTCTTTTACTTAGACAACATGTGTCTGACCACAGAACACTGAGAAAATAAACTGTAGATATGGATTCCTTTATCTTGTTAGGGTTTGCCTTCCATTCTCAAGAGTGCATGCGACTTACAATAGCCAACAACATACTATCCACTTCATGTCTGTCCTACATAATGAGCAATATAGCTTCAATGGAATAGATTAATATATTGTTTTGTGGGATACACTAATAGTTGGATCTGTTCAGTCATGTTGATAAGAGAGAGCAGGGAATTAACACAAAGATATAGTGTAACTGCTTACTGTTATCCATTCCACTTGAAAGCAACCCTTGTTGCTTAAAAGATAATACAATGTATTCACTAAATCAATGACTATATGACGTTTATCTAAGCCTTATTTATCTATTCTAGCAACTATGCCTGTTTTGTACAGGAACTGGGAATAGACCAGTACATGGATAAGGTAGTCTGCATTAATTTTCCAGAACACATCCAATTTCTGTGCAAGACAGAATAGCAAATGAAAAGGAGATATAATGGAATCAATATTTTGGCATTATGTTGTAAATGATGTCATAATACCCCATCCACACTCAAGAGATGTGATACTGTATTTTATTCAGTATTGTGCTAATCTTTAGGAGGCATTTATTTGGCCTTTCCTTCTATGATGGCACTTACCCTTCCTACTAAGGTCCCAATGTGGGGGTTGTCATTGTGGTGGTTAGGTTCTGGTGTCAATTTGGCCAGGTGACAGTGCCCAGTTATTTGGTCAGGCAAGCACTGGCCTAACAATTACTGCAAGGATATTTCATGGCTTGTGGATACACAAGAAAGCTGGTTTATTAAATCAGCAGTGAGCTGATTGCATCTATGACTGATTACATCTATAATCAACTAAGGGTGTGTCTTCCATAAACAAGAGAATCCATCAGTTGGATTTGATCCAATCAGGTGAAGACTTTTAAGAGAGTGAGAGAATTTTTGCTTCTTCTTCAGCCAGAGAACCTCTCCCATGGAGTATATTGAGTCCCTTCATTGGAGTTGCCAGCCTCACAGCCTGCCTGCAGATTTGAGACTCTTGTGTCCCCATAGTTGTGTGAGACACTTTTATAAACCTCATATTTACAGATATCTCTGGTTGGTTCTATGTCTCTAAAGAACTCCGACTAGTACATCCATCTTACAGTATGTCAATCCTAATGATATAACTAGGGACAAAAGAAATGACCCTGGGATTGGTATACTTCAACTTGGATACAAAGAAGAATCCATACAGTTTGAGCAATATATAAAAGACAAACATAAAGCAAAGTGAGAAGGAAAACCTAAAACTAAAATTAAAATTAAAAAGAAAAACTGGCAGAAAACCTGATATACACCAAAAAGAGGCAATTCAAGACAAAAAGGACTAAATTTAACAAGAACATAAATATTTGAATCCTAAACATTGTCTAAATATGAACATATAACACTTGTGTGTATCAACCAAATGGTCAGCAACCAGTAAACACCTTGAGAAAGTCAAAACTTCAGGAGACACAAGGATTTATTGATGGAGACACATTTAAAACAACAGATTTCGATGCACCACCTTAAGTTAAAGAAAATTCAAATGTAAGAATAACGAAGAGCTCAAAATCATAACCACAGAATAGATTATGTATGTTTACATAAAAATACATCAAACTTTGCACAACTGGAATGAATATATCTTCTTCCCAAATTAAAATTAATAATATAAAAGTAACAAAGATCCATTAGTAATTCCATGAAATGAAAATATTAAAAGCAACAATCACTGAACTCAATGAAATAAAATTATATTAAAAGTTAAAATCACTCTTCCAACTCCTCCATCTGTAATTTTGAATATCTTCTATTAAATCATTCTTGAGTAAAATGGGAAATACACATTGAAATTATAGGTGTAAAATTTAATGCAGATTCTAATATATTATTATATGTTAAAATATATAGGCTACACTAAAAAGAGTTATCAAAAGAAAAATCACAGCAATAAGCACTTATGGGCTAAAGTGAAATTTTGAAAAATATGGATCAATGTTCCAAATAAAAAATATTGAAAAAGAATTTAAAAACAACAAAGGAAAAACAAAGATAGAAATAATAAAGGTAAAAGTAGACTTATTTATCCCGAGTAGCAAAACTATAGAAGCAATTAAAATTAAAAACATATCAGTTAGCCTGATCAAGGAAAAATGGAATCAGCATAAATGTGCATTAATAAAGAAGAGGTAAATATTAAACAGCTAAGGAAAAACAATATATTTATCAGAGAACACCTATAGAAAAAAATTGTAAAATGTTGCACCTACTTTGATAAACAGTTTGACAGTTTCCCAAAATGTTAGAGAGTTGCCATGTGATCCAGTGATTTTACTCTTAAGTAAATACATGCAAAAAAATGAAAATATTTTTACAGAAAAGCTTGTTTACAGTGTTCGTGACAGCATTATTCAAAGTAGCCAAAAAGTGGAAACAATCCTCAGGTACACAAAATGATGATCAGCTAAATGAACTGTGGTATATCTATACAAAAGTATAGTATTCATCCTTTAACAGGTCTGAAGTACTGATATATGATACAGCATGGATGAAACTAGAAAACATTAAGCTAAGTGAAACAAGCCCTAGGCCACATATTGTACGACTTCATATATACGAAATGCCCAGAGTAGAAATTCGAGGTTGCCAAGAACTGGGGGAGTGGGAAAGGGGACATACTATAATATTCCGTAAATTATATAGTGCTGATGGTTACACACAAACTTGTGAACATAGTAAAACCACTGAATGTTGTTGTATACATGTTGAAAGTTTATATTCTATGATATGAATGTATCTTCATAAAAGTTATCAATAATTTGCTATTCATCATCTGTGAAAAAAAGGAACTTAAATATCTTTTAATTTATACAAAAAGAATCACAGAAAAGTTAAACCTGAAACAGATTAATAAACAGAAAAGATGAAATAATGTGAAAAAATTGGAATTGAGCAAGGGTATAAATTTAAGTATTCTTTTCTGTACAGTTCTGATATTTGAAACCATCTTGAGTATCATGAATTCAATGAATGTATGAATAATTAAAATCAACTGGAATGTTGGAAAACGTAAAATTAAATACCAACAGGGACAAATTTAATTTTATTACATAAATAGCATAACCACACTGAAAGTAATGGGTGTAAAATGAATTAAGCTAAGTAACTTAGGGAAACATCATATTTACATATATACTGAGGTTAAGGCCAAAAAGTAGACTAGGCAAATATTGTACTTTAGATATTAAATTTATTTTCCACAGAAGTATGAGTTAGCGATTCTGAAACTAAAAAAATTAAGAATATAAGCATTAAAAAATATATAAACATTAAAATTTTAGCTATATTAAGCTAATTAATAGATAAACTAGTAAACACTTGGTAATCATTCAAAGCCAGATTTCTCACAAATAAAAAATAAAAAGATGTTTATGGTAAACATAATGGTCTTGTCTGAGAATCAGATGTATCACAGTAAATTCGGTATTGTTAACATATAGCCACATAAACTGATATAGAAATAGACATTTTTATATCCATTTCCTTGCTCTCCTTGTTGAAATCTTAGAAGACCACGTAATAGCAATAAGCGTACTCAGATTTAAGGTCATGCGTTATAAACACATTTCCCAATAAAAAGAACCAGGGATACCTGAAGAAATAGCCAAATTCAGGACAAGAATGAGACGGGACTAGCTTGTGGGGACAGAGAGTAAAGAAGTACACAAGCAATTAGAAGACATGCCAAAAGGACACATGAACAAGCTTGAAGGGGTACCAAAGAGTCAAAAATGAAAGTTTTGGAGCAATGAAAGAAATGATGATGGCAATGGATTATAACTCAGCATTTAAAATAATTATCCATGAATCATAGATATGTCGTAAAAATAATGTATGGATATCCGGTAAGTAGACAGATAGAAGATAGATGATAGAAGGAGAGAGAGAGAGACAGATAGAGAGAGATGAAAAGAAAGAGAAAGAGAGGAAGACAGAGAGATGACCAGGAAAGCAGACAGACAGATGTAAGGAGAAAGGAAAGACTTTATTATAATAGAATTTCAGTAAATGTGTATAGAATTAATGATGGAAATAAAACATCACAAAAAACTTAAATCATCATTTCAGGAATCACCAGTGGGTGCTAAAATTAATGGGTCATCTGATGAGAAAAAATATGTTAATCTAACCTCAAAGTAAATACCCACACAAGATCATTCTAAACACAAAAGTAAAAATAATAACTTTGGAGTGAAGAAACTGACCCTCTGATCTTAATCAAGTGCTAAAAGCTAATATTATCAATAATTATATGCGTAATGAACTAAGAAGGGCACACTTTCTCTTTGATATTCTTGCCAAAAATACATAAATTGAAATGATGAGGAAACATCATACAATTCCAAGAAAAAGAACAAAATATTGATTAGTATTCTCTTAAAGACTGAATGGCATGCAACACAGAGAGACTAAAAAACTACCCCATATTGAAGGATAATTTAAAAACATAACTAAGTGCAATAGGTGATCATGGACTGTCTAAGGCCTCAAAAAAAGAGATACAATTGGAAGAACTGGTAATAGTTGAATATGATATGAACATTAAAAAAATTGGGGGACTTCCTGGAAGATGGCGGCTTAGTAAGACGCGCGGATCTTAGTTTCTTCTCCAGGACACCTACTAGGGGAGTAGAAACGATACAGAAAGCGCCCAAAGCCACAACAGAGATAAAAAAGACAGCGTACCCCATCCTGGAACGGCTGGCTGGCTGAGAGAAGCAGCTCGGGTGAGATCGCCGAGGCGCGCGGGCCTTACCGGGCAGGGTGGCAAGCGGCCGGAGTTACTCCCTTCCCCCTTCCCGGGCCGGCTGGGAGAATTGGAGAGGCAGTCCCCTGAAACCAAGGCGGCTGGCGCCCACACCACGCACAGCCCCCGGACCAACTGAGAGAATTGGATCGGAAACCCCCAGGCCGCGGAGAACGGTGACGGGTGGGGGAGGCCCCTTCCAAACCCGTGACTCCCGGGGAACGTGCACTCTCTTGGGCGGGCCGCTGCCGCTGGCGCCCTCCCGCCACACTTGTTGCCCAGGGCCGACTAGGAAATTCGGACGGGCTCTTTCCCTGGCTGCGGCGACCAGCAACCCTCCCTGCGTTCGGATGCGGGCGGCTCAAGCCGCTTCGGCTAGCGAACCCCCAGGACGGCGAGAGTTTTCCAAAGTTTAAGGTCCCACAGCACCTTTTACTGGTGGGACCCGCAGACAAACGTGTGCCACGAGCGCCACCTACTGGGCAGGATAAGAAAAACAGAACCCAGAGATTTCACAGAAAAATCTTCCAAACTTTTGGATCCAATACCCAGGGAAATCTGTCTAAATGCGCAGACGCCAACAGAAGATAACGGATCACGCTCAAATAATTGAAAATATGGCCCAGTCAAAGGAACAAACCAATAGTTCAAATGAGATACAGGAGCTGAGACAACTAATGCTAAATATACGAACAGAAATGGAAAACCTCTTCAAAAACGAAATCGATAAATTGAGGGAGGACATGAAGAAGACATGGGCTGAACATAAAGAAGAAATAGAAAAACTGAAAAAGCAAATCACAGAACTTATGGAAGTGAAGGACAAAGTAGAAAAGATAGAAAAAACAATGGATACCTACAATGATAGATTCAAAGAGACAGAAGATAGAATTAGTGATTTGGAGGATGGAACATCTGAATTCCAAAAAGAAACAGAAACTATCGGGAAAAGAATGGAAAAATTTGAAAAGGGTATCAGGGAACTCAAGGACAATATGAACCGCACAAATATACGTGTTGTGGGTGTCCCAGAAGGAGAAGAGAAGGGAAAAGGAGGAGAAAAACTAATGGAAGAAATTTTCACTGAAAAGTTCCCAACTCTTATGAAAGACCTAAAATTACAGATCCAAGAAGTGCAGCGCACCCCAAAGAGATTAGACCCAAATAGGCGTTCTCCAAGACACTTACTAGTTAGAATGTCAGAGGTCAAAGAGAAAGAGAGGATCTTGAAAGCAGCAAGAGAAAAACAATCCATCACATACAAGGGAAACCCAATAAGACTATGTGTAGATTTCTCAGCAGAAACCATGGAGGCTAGAAGACAGTGGGATGATATATTTAAATTACTAAAAGAGAAAAACTGCCAACCAAGACTCCTATATCCAGCAAAATTGTCCTTCAAAAATGAGGGAGAAATTAAAACATTCTCAGACAAAAAGTCACTGAGAGAATTTGTGACCAAGAGACCAGCTCTGCAAGAAATACTAAAGGGAGCAGTAGAGTCAGAACCAAAAAGACAGAAGAGAGAGGTATGGAGAAGAGTGTAGAAAGAAGGAAAGTCAGATATGATATATATATAATACAAAAGGCAAAATGGCAGAGGAAAATATTATCCAAATAGTAATAACACTAAATGTTAATGGACTGAATTCCCCAATCAAAAGACATAGATTGGCAGAATGGATTAAAAAACAGGATCCTTCTATATGCTGTCTACAGGAAACACATCTTAGACCCAAAGATAAACATAGGTTGAAAGTGAAAGGTTGGGAAAAGATATTTCAAGCAAATAACAACCAGAAAAGAGCAGGAGTGGCTATACTAATATCCAACAAGTTAGACTTCAAATGTAAAACAGTTAAAAGAGACAAAGAAGGACACTATATACTAATAAAAGGAACAATTAAACAAGAAGACATAACAATCATAAATATTTATGCACCGAACCAGAATGCCCCAAAATACGTGAGGAATACACTGCAAACACTGAAAAGGGAAATAGACACAAATACCATAATAGGTGGAGACTTCAATTCCCCACTCTCATCAATGGACAGAACATCTAGACAGAGGATCAATAAAGAAATAGAAAATCTGAATATTACTATAAATGAGCTAGACTTAACAGACATTTATAGGTCATTACATCCCACAACAGCAGGATACACCTTTTTCTGAAGTGCTCATGGATCATTCTCAAAGATAGACCATATGCTGGGTCACAAAGCAAGTCTTAACAAATTTAAAAAGATTGAAATCATACACAACACTTTCTCGGATCATAAAGGAATGAAGTTGGAAATCAATAATAGGCAGAATGCCAGAAAATTCACGAATACCTGGAGGCTCAACAACACACTCTTAAACAACGAGTGGGTCAAGGAAGAAATTGCAAGAGAAATTAGTAAATACCTCGAGGCAAATGAAAATGAAAACACAACATATCAAAACTTATGGGATGCAGCAAAGGCAGTGCTGAGGGGAATTTATTGCCCTAAATGCCTATATCAGAAAAGAAGAAAAGGCAAAAATGCAGGAATTAACTGTTCAATTGGAAGAACTGGAGAAAGAACAGCAAACTAATCCCAAAGGAAGCAAAAGGAAAGAAATAACAAAGATCAGAGCAGAAATAAATGAAATTGAAAATATGAAAACAGTAGAGAAAATCAATAAGACCAGAAGTTGGTTCTATGAGAAAATCAATAAGATTGATGGGCCCCTATCAAGATTGACAAAAAGAAGAAGAGAGAGGATGCAAATAAATAAGATCAGAAATGGAAGAGGAGACATAACTACTGACCTCACAGAAATAAAGGAGGTAATAACAGGATACTATGAACAACTTTACGCTAATAAATACAACAATTTAGAGGAAATGGACGGGTTCCTGGAAAGACATGAACAACCAACTTTGACTCAAGAAGACATAGATGACCTCAACAAACCAATCACAAGTAAAGAAATTGAATTATTCATTCAAAAGCTTCCTAAAAAGAAAAGTCCAGGACCAGATGGCTTCACATGTGAATTCTACCAAACGTTCCAGAAAGAATTAGTACCAATTCTCTTCAAACTCTTCAAAAAAATCGAAGTGGACGGAAAACTACCTAATTCATTCTATGAAGCCAACATCACCCTCATACCAAAACCAGGCAAAGATATTACAAAAAAAGAAAACTACACACCAATCTCTCTAATGAATATAGATGCAAAAATCCTCAACAATATTCCAGCAAATCAAATCCGACAACACATTAAAAGAATTATACATCATGACAAAGTAGGATTCATCCAAGGTATGCAAGGATGGTTCAACATAAGAAAATCAATTAATGTAATACACCATATCAACAAATCAAAGCAGAAAAATCACATGATCATCTCAATTGATGCAGAGAAGGCATTCGACAAGATTCAACATCCTTTCCTGTTGAAAACACTTCAAAAGATAGTAATACAAGGGAACTTCCTTAAAATGATAGAGGGAATATATGAAAAACCCACAGCTAATATCATCCTCAATGGGGAAAAATTGAAAACTTTCCCCCTAAGATCAGGAACAAGACAAGGATGTCCACTATCACCACTATTATTCAACATTGTGTTGGAGGTTCTAGCCAGAGCAATTAGACAAGAAAAAGAAATACAAGGCATCAAAATTGGAAAGGAAGAAGTAAAACTATCACTGTTTGCAGACGATATGATACTATACGTCGAAAACCCGGAAAAATCCACAACAAAACTACTAGAGCTAATAAATGAGTACAGCAAAGTAGCAGGTTACAAGATCAACATTCAAAAATCTGTAGCATTTCTATACACTAGTAATGAACAAGCTGAGGGGGAAATCAAGAAACGAATCCCATTTACAATTGCAACTAAAAGAATAAAATACCTAGGAATAAATTTAGCTAAAGAGACAAAAAACCTATATAAAGAAAACTACAAAAAACTGCTAAAAGAAATCACAGAAGACCTAAATAGATGGAAGGGCATACCGTGTTCATGGATTGGAAGACTAAATATAGTTAAGATGTCAATCCTACCTAAATTGATTTACAGATTCAATGCAATACCAATCAAAATCCCAACAACCTATTTTTCAGAAATAGAAAAACCAATAAGCAAATTTATCTGGAAGGGCAGGGTGCCCCGAATTGCTAAAAACATCTTGAGGAAAAAAAACGAAACTGGAGGTCTCGCGCTGCCTGACTTTAAGGCATATTATGAAGCCACAGTGGTCAAAACAGCATGGTATTGGCATAAAGATAGATATATCGACCAATGGAATCGAATAGAGTGCTCAGATATAGACCCTCTCATCTATGAACATTTGATCTTTGATAAGGCAGTCAAGCCAACTCACCTGGGACAGAGCAGTCTCTTCAATAAATGGTGCCTAGAGAACTGGATATCCATATGCAAAAGAATGAAAGAAGACCCATCTCTCACACCCTATACAAAAGTTAACTCAAAATGGATCAAAGATCTAAACATTAGGTCTAAGACCATAAAACAGTTAGAGGAAAATGTTGGGAGATATCTAATGGATCTTACAACTGGAGGCGGTTTTATGGACCTTAAACCTAAAGCAAGAGCACTGAAGAAGGAAATAAATAAATGGGAACTCCTCAAAATTAAACACTTTTGTGCATCAAAGAACTTCATCAAGAAAGTAGAAAGACAGCCTTCACAATGGGAGACAATATTTGGAAATGATATATCAGATAAAGGTCTAGTATCCAGAATTTATAAAGAGATTGTTCATCTCAACAACAAAAAGACAGCCAACCCAATTACAAAATGGGAAAAAGACTTGAACAGACACCTCTCAGAAGAGGAAATACGGATGGCCAAGAGGCACATGAAGAGATGCTCAATGTCCCTGGCCATTAGAGAAATGCAAATCAAAACCACAATGAGATATCATCTCACACCCACCAGAATGGCCATTATCAACAAAACAGAAAATGACAAGTGCTGGAGAGGATGCGGAGAAAGAGGCACACTTATCCACTGTTGGTGGGAATGTCAAAGGGTGCAACCACTGTGGAAGGCAGTTTGGTGGTTCCTCAAAAAGCTGAATATAGAATTGCCATACGACCCAGCAATACCATTGCTAGGTATCTACTCAAAGGACTTAAGGGCAAAGACACAAACGGACATTTGCACACCAATGTTTATAGCAGCATTATTTACAATTGCAAAGAGATGGAAACAGCCAAAATCTCCATCAACAGAAGAGTGGCTAAACAAACTGTGGTATATACATACGATGGAATATTATGCAGCTTTAAGACAAGATAAACTTATGAACCATGTAATAACATGGATGGACCTAGAGAATATTATGCTGAGTGAATCCAGCCAAAAACTAAAGGACAAATACTGTATGGTCCCACTGATGTGAACGGACATTCGAGAATAAACTTGAAATATGTCATTGGTAACAGAGTTCAGCAGGAGTTAGAAACAGGGTAAGACAATGGGTAATTGAAGCTGAAGGGATACAGACTGTGCAACAGGACTAGATACAAAAACTCAAAAATGGACAGCACAATAATACCTAATTTTAGAGTAATCATGTTAAAACACTGAATGAAGCTGCATCTGAGCTATAGGTTTTTGTTTTGTTTTGTTTTGTTTTGTTTTGATTTTACTATTATTACTTTTATTTTTTTCTCTATAAAAAAAAAGAAATATATGGAAAGCATTCAAATCAATTCTAAATAACTTTGAAAATAAAGCATAATTTTCAGTTACATTGTTAAAAAAAAAAAATTAATATTCTGGTTTTGATAATGGTACTGTGGTTAAATAGGGAAGCTAGAGGAATCCTGCACAGGTGAATTCTGCACATTAATTTTCCAAAATTTGTTGTAAATAAAAGTGTAAAATAAAAAGATATTTAAAATAAGCATTTTAATATTTTGGTGGAATATTAGATAGCAAAACCCATTAAACTCCTAAGTTACTGGTATCTTAAAAACTTTTGTAGTTATTTTTATTATATTTTATTAAGCATTATTGTTTGCAATAATAAACATTATTGTTATTGAAACAATATAATCTATTTTGACAACTATTTCAAGTATACCCAGAATGTCTGTCATTCTAAATATATAAAGCAGGAGACACATTGGAGAAATAAAGAACACTAGCCTCTACATTACAGATACTTATTTTCTTATTGAGGCACAGTTAAGTAAATGTTGCTAGGAATATAGTTTATTGCCATTACTATGTACTTATTTTATTCATGATAAAACTCATTAATACACAAAGCAATGGCTAAACAGTTCACCTAACTTAATAAGCAGTATATTTCTTAAAATGACAATAAGAAAATTTGCAGTGAGAACTATATGCCCTTTTGCAAAATATTTGATGCCATTTTACATAGTACTGGATGCAATTTTTATTATATCCTATGATACATAATATTATAACAAAAGATACATATCACTTCCCTTCTGATATAAATCATTACTCTTCTAATCATCCTCTGCTAATGCTGTTTTGGCAATAAAATGTGGACTAATGAGCTTCCTCATCAAATTAAATATGTGGTGCTATTAAAAGCTCTTAGCAGCAGGTCTCATGTGGTGCATTTTAATCCAAATCATACATAATCCCCCTTTTGTGGGAACCACAGAAAGGGATCGTTCCCACGAAAGAAACCATCAACCTGTTTTCATTAAAAAAAAACAAAGCAACACAAAACACAGTAAAACCCCTGAGAGTAATTCATGCAGCCTCCTGGAACATAGATGAGTCAATTTTAAAATAGAAATGTCTTTCCAAATGTTATGGCTATTGAAATAAAAATGAAATAAAATAGATGTGAAGCTAGACAAAAACAAGCAATAGGCTTGAATTCAAGACCCACGAGTATACAGTCAGATTTTCACTGAGAAGCTTTGTAATACTAAACACATTTTTAACCTCTTTACATTGAGTTTTACTTCTTATCCAAGCAATAAACATATATTGATATCTATTATTGATTTGTTTGGCTGGAAATTTTAAAAACTCTTTGAAAAGAAGTGTAATACCTAGAATTATATGTGCAAGTGCTAATTTTATGGAATCTTCTGCCTCAGTGAGTCACTAGTATTTGAAGAAGATACACTGCTCACTGGAGGATGGAAAGACAGCAGTGATGACATATTATTTGATTCATGCTTTGAATGACACATGTCATCTGGCAAACCAGGGTTCACCACCCTCCAATAACAAATGTCACACTAGTATTATTTTATTCAGTCACTGGAAAACCACTCATGTTTAGAGGAAATAAAAACGAAAGTTCAAACTGAGAATGAAGAAACAGAAAAAATAAACTCCTCTAAGGTGATTCTCAAATGGGTATAAAGCTAAGAAGAAGAAAAAAATGCTGCAGTGATGAAGAAAAAAGAACTATGCTAACAAAAATGTAAATAAATTAGTAAGAGTATACTCTTCACTGTGGTAAGAAACAGGATCAGGAGGCTGCCAAAAAACATATTTTACTTAAACACACTGGACCTCCTCATCCTGAAACTATCTGCAAAGAGAAGATCTTATATAGAATCAAAACGTTCTCCGACTTAGGGTTGTTTGTCAGGGGAAGTTTAATGTCTTTATTCTTCAAGTTGTAGATTAAAGGGTTCATCATAGGAACAACATTGGTGTAAAACACGGAAGAAGTTTTTGTTTTCGTTTTTCCCCTCATTCATAGACTCTGCAGAAGATGGCTGGAGATACATGAATGAAAGTGATTCAAAGAACAGAAAAACAGCAATAATATAAAAACTGCAGATGGTGAAGGCTTTGAACCTGCCCTCAGTGGAACTGATGTGGAAGATGCTGCAGAGAATGAAACCATAAGAGATAAAGATGCTGAGACAGGTCACGAAGATGTTGATTTCCCCAATAATGAAAACTTCCAGCTCAATGACATAGGTGCTCGTGCAGGAGAGCTGAAACAGAAGGGCTGTCACAGAAATAATGGTTGATGATGTTTACATCATAGAAGGTCAGTCTCAGCATGTATCCATTGTGAGCCTTAGCACCAGAAAACACTGTAAGTATGAACCAAATGAGGTTGGAGCACACTTTAGGGAACATGGCAATGTTATACAAGAGTGGATTATAGATGGGCACAAAGTGATTATAAGGCTATTGATGTCAGAGCATGGCATTCACAGATGGCAAATAAAGCCTAGATAATTAGAACTGTCATGCAGCCCTGGTAGGGTATAATATTCTTCCTTGCTAAGAAAATGAACAGCATTTTGCATATAATTATAATTATCAAAGATCACTTAGGAAGAAATAGGTAGACAGAATGGCTATTAAAGAAATTGAAATTTCAGTCTAAAAATTTCTTACAAAGAAAACTTCAGACTCAGAAGATGTTGCTGCTGAACTCTACCAAACATTTAGAGAAGAAAAAATACCAATTCTGTACTAATCCCTTCAAAAATTTAAAGGCAAAATAAAATAAAATACAGTGATTATTTCCATGAAATAAGCATTATACTGATACCAAAAGCAGGCAATAAATTTGCAAGAAAGGAGCACTGAGAAGTCTTCATTAATATAAACTCAAAAATTATTTTTAAACTTTTACCAAATTGAATCTACCAATAACACTAAAAAATAATACATCACATGAATTAAAGTGTATTTCAGGAATGAAAACTTTGTTTAAGAAAGTAAATCAGTGTTATTCACATAATAAAGTATATCTACAGTAATTTGACACTTAAAGTGAAAGAATCATTAACAACAACAACAACCACAAAAGGATGTCCACTTCCACTACTCATATTTACTTTTTGCTAGAGGTTGTGGAATAAGGCAAGAAATAGAAGCAAATGGCATAGAGACTTTAAGGAAGTAATAAGATTATATCTATTACCAAATGAAATGATTATTTATGGAGAAAATCCCAAGATGTTTTTCTTAAAAGGCAAAGGTAGAGAATATTATATCAATCATATTTTTATATAATTAATGAAAAATTTGGAAGTTAAATTTGGAAGGTAGAGAATATTATATCAAACATATTTTTATATAATTAATGAAAAATTTGACAGCTAAATGTTTATGAAGCCATACCATTAGATAAAGCATCAAAAATAAGCAGTTAGGTAAAATCTAATAAAACAAAATATGTGCATAACATGTACACTTCGGGTTGCAAAATGCTTATATAAGAAATCCAAGAAGATTTATATTAATGAGAAAAAACTATTTAAATAGATTGGAAGATTCACTGTTCTTAAGATGACCATCCTGTCTAAACTGATCCACATATTCCATGAAATTACACTGAATTCTCAGCAGGATGTTTTATAAAAAGGTGATTCTCAAATTTACATGAAAAGCCAAAGGAACAAGAATAGTCAAAAAAATCCTGTAAAAGTAAAATTTGGAGGACACACATCACCTTGTTTCAATACTTAATGTAATGCTACAAACAGGCAGTGTGGCAGGGAGGTGCGATGGTGGTTCAGTGGCAGAGTTCTCACATGCCATGCCAGAGACTCAGGTTCGATTTCCAGTGCCTGCCCATCCAAAAAAAAAAAAAAAACTGAAAAGTCAGTGTAGCATTAGCAAAAACATATATAGATCAACAGGATGGAATATACAGCCCACACATGAACCCACAAACATAGAGTCGTTTTTTTTTTTTTTACTACAGTACAAAGGCAATTCAAAGGAGAAATGTCTCTGAAATAGTGAGGCTGGAACAACTGGATGTTCATAAGAACAACAAGAAAGAGACGTAGGAGGGAGAGAAGGACAGGGAAATAGACAGTCAGGAAAACAACAACATAACAACCTTTTCCATCCTTATCTTACACCATTGACAAAAATGAAATATAGACAAAAGGAACCGAACTGAGATTTCAGAAATACACCTTCACAGCAATGAACAATTGAGTTTTCAGAAGGGTACCAAGTCCATTCAAAGGGGAAAGAATAGTTTCTTTAACAAATGATGTTGGGAAAACTGGTAATCTCTATACAGGAAGGTGTCTCCCACCTCACACCATATATAATAACTCAATATGGATGAAATATCTAAATACAAAACTAAAAATAGAAATTATAAGAAGAAAACACAGGGAAGCATCTTCAGGCCCTTGTGTCAACAATGTTTCTTAGCTTTTACACCAAAAGCAAAAGTAAAAACAAACAAAAAAATTGATAATTGGACCTCATTAAAATTCAAAGACATTTGCGAATCAAAAGACTTCATTATGAAAGTAAAAAGACAACCTACAAATTAGAAGAAAATATTTGGAAACCACATGCCCTATAAGATTTTAATATTCAGTATATATAAAGCATTACAACATTCAACAACAAAAAAGACAAACAACCCAATGAAAAGTAGGCAAATGGCTTAAATAAAATAAAATATGTGCATAATATATACACTGCAGGTTACAAAATGCTTATATAAGAAATCAAAGAAGATTTATATATGTGAGAAAAAACTATTTAAATAGATCGGAAGATTCACGACTCTTAAGATGACCATCTTCTCTAAACTGATATGCATATTCCATGAAATCACACTGAATTTTCTTTTAAATGGCTTAAATAGGCATTTTCCAGAAGAAAATATAAAAATATTCATAAACAGAAAAAAAAAGGGGGGCTCAACATCATTAGTCGTTACAGGAATGGAATTCAAAACCATTTCACACCCACTGAAATGACTACTATTAAAAATAGATAATAACAAATGTTGTGGAGTAGATGCGGGGAAAGGAACCTTAGTTCATTGTTGGTGGGAATGTGAAATGGTGCCGATGCTGTGTAAATAGTTTGGCAGTTCCTCAGAAAGTTAACTGTGGAATTACCATGTTACCCAGCAATAGGAATTCAATGCACATGCCCAAAAGAATCGAAAGTAGAGACATGAACAGACATTGGCACACCAGTGTTGATAGCAGCATCATTCACAATAGCCAAGAGGTAAAAATAAATCAAGCATCCATCAATAGATGAATGGATAACGAAAAGTGGTATAAACATAAAATAAAACATTATTCATGCATAAAAAGGACTGAAGTCCTGTTACATATGACAACGTGGGTGTACCCTGAAGATATCATATGTCGTAAAACCCGCCAGAGGCAAAAGGTAAATATAGTAATGATCTCACGTATGTGAAATAATTTGAATGAGAAAATTTAGTCAGAGACTAGAAAACAGGTTACTAGAAGCCTGGGTATGGGTAGGAAATGGTGAGTTAATGTTTAATTAGTGCACAGTTTCCATATGGGTTGATGGAAAAGTATTTGCAGTGGATAGTGTGGATGTCAACACAACATTGTGAATATAGTTAACACCATTTCAGTGTATATTTGAAAGTCAGTAAATGAGAAAGTTTAGCTTGCTTAAAGTTAACAGAATAAGAAATTTTAAAATCTGTAAAACTGATACAGCGAACCCTAATGTCAACTATAATCTATAGTTAGTAGTATAATTATAATAATATTGCCTTATACTACACTAATACAATACAAAGTCAAGCCAAATCTGTTGACCCTGTTGCCAACCACCCCCAAATATATCATACTTTAAAAGCACACCCCACCCTAAAACATGCTAAAACAAGAATACCCATTAGGTGTTCATGGAAACGGCCTATTCTCCCTACCGAGAAAAATCTTGGCAATATTTCACTGGGAACTCCATTCACTTGAGTCCCCAGCTGAACCTCCCAGAGCTGAATCATGGTGCCTCTATTGACAGCTGTGCCAAGAATGGCTTCTTCATTGTCTCATCTATGACAAGTCTCTAAACATCTTGAAACTCTCCTTGGTGCTGACATGGCATGTCAGTGCACCCACCAGGACAAATAAGCTTCAGAGCTTCAATTTTAGCCTGATTCTTGCTTGTTGTAGGCATTTAGCATCATCCTCGGGAGCCCCAGGAGAGAACAGTTCCCTGTTCACCAAGCTCATGTTATTTTGGGAACCCCAAAACCCACAAATTTTCATGGTCTCATTATTCACTAGATTACAGGTCACTCCATTCCCCATTTCACCAGCACAATGCCCCAGCTCCAAAGAGCCAATTGATGGACTGGGAGGGGGAAATTCTGAGACAACTGCCAAGATCACAGTGAAGTAAGACCTAGGATCCTCCCATGACCAGATGAAACTGCTGCCTATGTCTCTGCTGCTTTTTGCTAACTTTGACATAAACATTCTGACAGTTCAGTTCTCCCAGTATGCCAAGCCCAAGTCCTTTGAGATGACAGTTGAGCATGCCCTCTAGGGGCCAATAATGTGCCACAACTCTTCCAAGTGGGTAACACTCTACCATATTGACTCAAAGAGGGAACTAAAAGAATGTGCCCTGTTATATGCAACATAGTAGAACCATGTTTTCTAAAACCTGCCATCTTACCATTGAACTTACCAGTCTGGCTTTTACTTAAGATCAGAGAAAAACATAGAGGTTTACCACAACCTCAATAAGAACATGCCTATCAAAGCCACTCTACCAGAAAAATCAAAATTCCTTCCAATCAATTTTCTGTTAATTAAAAGTCCAAATGCGTCCCACTTAATTTGCTATTATTTGCCTCATCAAATTGTTTCATTCCATCCCAAGCAACAAAACAAATAAAAGTGACCCATGGATTCTGCCAACAAAATCTGACTGTTCTCTGTCTATTGCCTGTGGCATGGTGTAAACACATCCCTGCTACTAACAAAAATGTCAAAATAAGGCAGGCCCTATCATGGACCACTGACCTCTTGACCCATTGGAGGTGAGTAATCACCCCTCACCAAATACAGCTGCCTTTAATCCTCCATTTCTGAACTACAACTAAAACAAACCAACAATAAAGTCAAAAGACCCCCTCCCACCTTGACCAAGGAGGCCCAATACATTTGCATATTTGGAGCTTTGGGTGACAGACTCTGATACCTGGATAGATAGAAAAATATTCAATGTAATCCTTTAGCTAAAAATGCTTGGTATAGTCTTATGGAGTTAGAAAGAAATGTTGTGCTTTGTTTTTATGATCACTTCATCAAGCAGCCCCGAATTTATTTTTAAGTTTGTTGAAATAGGTAGCTGTTGTTCTAATCTAAAAAAAGCTTTCTCTCTCTTCCCAGAAACCCTACTTCACTCTGCTTTCAGGAATTAAACATCACATAAACTAATATCAGCATCTTCCTACTTTCTGAAGGACAAATCAAAAGCCCAAATACCCAAGAAGAAGAGGAGCCTTCAAGATAACAGGACATGTTGACTAAACAGCTTTTCCTCTTCTAGTTTTTTCTCTTCTGCTTTTTTATGGATCCTGGCTATCCCTTTGTATGTTTGGGGTTGTAAAAGCCCAAACCACACTTTCAACTCCAAACTGGTCTTGGAAAGTTTTTGCCCCTGTTCCTTGATGATGCATCTTCGATAAACTCACCTTCTCACCAAGACAAAGAGACTTGTTCCTCTGTTTGTTGCAGGATCAGGTGGGCCTGACTATTTAAGACTTTGTTTTCTGATGGAAACAAGTTCACACAGGTGATGCTTCCCCTTTGACTCAATCTACATTAAAATGTGTCTTAGACATGTGTCTTAGAGTAGAGCAAGGCAATAAAGCAACTATTAACAACAAATCCTATTTGTTTAAGGTGGAAAAGGAAAGAATATATAAAGTAGAGAAATGAAAGATGAAAAATTCAATTTACAATTTCAAGAGATCGAAAATTCCATATGTGAAATGCAAAAGAAAGTGAATGGGATTAGTACTAGATTAAACACAGCACAATAAATTATTACTGATCTTGAATTAGTAGCAATAGAAACAGAGAAAGAAAAAATGCTAAAAAATGAACAGAGCATGACTGAGCTCTGAGAAAACTACAGGGGATCAGAGAAAATATTTGAATAAATAATAGGCATTTTTAAAATATTTGTTAAAATTAAAATTATATACTAACAGATTCTAGAATATCAAAGAACTCCATGTAGAAAAAACAAGGGAAAACGTGTCCAAATTCATGGTCATCATATTGCTTCACACCAGTGATAAAGAGAAAATCTTAGTCAGAAAGACAAAGAATAAATAGAAGAGCTCTTGACATACTGAAGAATGAAGGCAAGAAGGACAACAGACTTTCAACAAAACAATGTTAATCAGTGCACAATGGAGGAAAAACTTTAAATAATTGAAAGAAAAAATAACTGTCAACTTAGCTTTCTAGATACCCAGTGAAAATATATTTCAACAATTAAGAAGAAAATTTTAGATATATGAAATGTGAAAATTATTTAACTAGATAATAAAGCATCTGCAAAATATAATGGTATAGAGTCAAAAGATTACCATTTTTGCATTCAGTGTCAACCAGTTAAAGAAATATAAGGTGGGGGTGGGTCACAGTGCCTCAGCAGGCAGAGTTCTCACCTGCCATGTTGGTGATCCAGGTTCAATTCCCAATGTCTGCCCATGTAAAATAATAATAATAATAATAATAATGTGGAAAAATCTGATTCCATGACATTTTATGTAAGTTGTTTATGTTAAAACCATACCTTTGAAAGAAGTAGAAGAAATACTGGAGAGTAGTGCCCTCAAGAAGTGGTGTAACTAGAGTGCCAAGAGCAGGTGTTCTAGTTTGCTGGCTGCCAGAATGCAGTATACCAGAAATGGAATGGCTTTTAAAAAGGAGAATTTAATAAGTTGCTAGTTTACAGTTCTAAGACTGAGAAGATGTCCCAGTTAAAGCAAGTCTGTAGAAATGTCCAATCTAAGGCATCCAGGGAAAGATACCTTGGTTGAAGATGGCCGATGAAGTTCAGGGTTTCTCTCTCAAGTGGAAGGGCACATGGCAAGCACAGTCAGAGTTTCTCTCTCATTTAGAAAGGCACATGGTGAACACGGTCAGGGTTCCTCTCTTATCTGGAAGGGCACATGCTGAACATGGTATCACCTGCTAGGTTCTTCTCCTGGCTTCCAGTTTCATGAAGCTCCCTGGGAGGCACTGGCTGGTGGACTCTGCTTCTCATGGCTATGTTGTTCTGCTCTGCTCTCTCTGAATCTCTCTCATTCTCCACAATGTTTCCTCTTTTATAAGACTCCAGAAACTTATCAAGATCCATCCAAATGGCTGGAGACATGTCATCATCTAATCCAGCTTAGCAACCACTCATGATTCAATGACATCTCCAGGGAGATGACCTGATTACAGTTTCAAGCATACAGTATTGAATAGAGATTACTCTGCCTTTACAAAATGGGATTTAGATTAAAACATGGCTTTTCTAGGGTACATACATCCTTTCAAACCAGGACAGCAGGTATAGCTTAAGATTATTAATCAGCTTTTATTGTTAACAATTTATATTTGCTTGTTTGAATATTTTACTGGTTCTAAATGAGAATTGTTGCTTATCAGTAATTTCCCATTAAGTTTGTTTTGTAAATGTAAGCCATAGCTTTTACTGAATAATGGTACATAATATAAGCAAATATATTAACAGAGCTCCACATTCCATAGCCACAAATGAGAACTACCCAAATAATTGTGAACAAAATTGGTATTTGGAGAAAAAGAATTTACATAATACAATGAAGTTATTTTTCATAAAATAGAAAGTTCAAATGTTTTCCATATCAAGCCTTGACTGAGCACTTTCATTGACTTTACCAGGTTCCACTTATCACTTTCATTTTCTTGGCTCCACTCCTTCAGTACTGGTTCCAAACTAGTAAGTGTCCACTGTGGTCAAAAGATGGTCACAGACAGGTCCAATGGCTCCCAGCTTCTCTCAGGTAATGGTGAACAATTGAAAAGCATCATCACCAAATGCCTCAGTTTGGTGGGCCTTACTAAAAAAACCAGAAAGTGCAATTTGTCACTAAGACTCAAGAGCGTCAATATGACTGTCCTTCAAATGAGTGATTAAGTATGTGCTATGAAATTTTTGGTATGAATATTATGTTTTGTTAGATAGTGTTCTAGTTTGCTAGCTGCCGAAATGCGATATGAAAAAACAGAATAGATTTTAAAACAGGGACTTTATCAAGTTGTAAATTTATAGTTCTACAGCTGAGAAAATGTCCCAATTAAAGGAAGTCTATAAAAATGTCCAAATTAAGGCACCAACAAGAACTTACTTTCACTCAAGAAAGGCCAGTGAAGTACAAGGTTTCTCTCTCAACTGGAAAAGCACATGGCAAACATGGCAGGCATCTGCTAGCTTTCTCTCCAGGCTTCTTGTTTCATGAAGCTCCCCCAGGAGTGTGTTCCTTCTTCATCTCCAAAGGTCTCTGGCTGTGTAGGCTCTGTGGCTCTTTCCAAAATGATTCCCTCTTAAAGGGCTCCAGTAAGAACCCCACCTTCAATGGGTGGAGACAACACCTCCATGAGAATCGTCTAATCAAAAGCTACCATCCACACTGGGTGAGTCACATGTCCATGGAAACAATCAAAAAGCTTCCATCCAGCAATATGGAATGAGGATTACAGGACGTGGATTTTCTGGGGTCAACCACAGATTCAAACCAGCAAAGATGGTAACAAGAAAATTAAGAATGTTCATTATATACCATATTATTGTGACTTTTAAGCACAATCCATTTTGTACTTGAAGAAGAATTGTGGTGATTTTATTTTTCTTAGATAGTATTTCCAAGTGAAGTATCATCATAACCTTAGTGTAAATTTGTGTTTGCATCTGAGACAGTATTTTCAGGTTTATTTAATTAAACAGTAACTGGACAAGAATTTTTGATATTATAAACACATGTTAAAACTCACCAACAATAGGAAATATTGAATGCCATAGTAAGTAATATAGTTAAAAATCCTTTTTAAAACACTTTAAACATTTATAGCCATTGAAATCATATGTAAATCATGTAAAAGCTCTTTCCCTTGCTGAAAAATTTAATGTTGAATTAGTTTGGAACCAAATTTCACTTTTTAATTTCAAATATTTCAAAATTAAAAGTAGCCCTAGTTTTCAGAAAACATTTGTAATATCAGAACATTCACACTGTAGCTATCTTAGATCCACTAAAAGGACACATCCGTTGGAAATGTGGAGAGCTTGATATAGGGAATCTGAGATTGGGGCTTCTGCCTGGAGCAGGGACCATCAGTATCCCCAGCCTGGCTCCCATCACTAAAACTGTAGCTCCTAAGACTGCAATGTCTTCCTTAAGCCCTTGAAACACACACCCTTCAATAGTCCAAAGGGTCTTTGTTCACAATGGTGCCGATCACCTCTGCTGTGGGTCCTTTAGCTGGCATTCAGGTGATCAAACACCTCTTTAGTTTGGCTATTGAACGGGGCAGTGAGTGCCTTGATATCTCATTTTTCTTGCTGCCTTCCAAAGCACGGTATGGACTGTCACATCAGACCCCTCCATTCTTGAACTCCGAGAAGACTTTCTCTGAGCTACAGCATGCCATAACAATCAGATTAGAATCCATGGGTGCTTGGCCAACTGGTTGGCCCAAAGTGAATACGTCAACATGTCAGCCTCAAACCCATTTGTCAGCCAGCTCCTATTCAAGGGTTGAAAAGATCTGTCACTCTCTTTATTCATGCAGGAAGAAGAATGAGAACTTTAGGGAGAAAAATTTTAAAAATATTTACATTAAGATAGCATCCCTGGTATTATGTGAAATCAAAGGCCCAATAAAATATCAGTTCCTTTAATTTGTAATTAACTTGGTTAATTAACTGGCACCATTCCATAATCACCAATATAGTAGGTTTCTAAGATTACTAACTTCATGTTTTCCTTGAAAATTAAACCTGGAGTTATTGCTCTTTAAAGTCACTGTCACTTAAGCTCCTTAAAACAAAATTGCAATTAATGTTTTAAAGGGACATATCTGTTTTGGCTTGCTAAAGTGCCCAAAATGCAATATACCAGAAATAGGTTGGTTTTTTCAAAGTGGTTTTACTGGGTTACAAATGTACAGTTGTAAGGCCATAAAAATGTCTAAACTAAGGCATCAAGCAAGAGGATACCTTCACTGAGAAAAGGCCAATGCATCTAGGGCTCCTCTGTTACAAGGAAAGGTACATTGTGATGCCTGCTGACCCTTCTCTCCTGGGTTGGTGCCAAATGATTCTCTCAGATCCTGTGGTTCTTCTGGGTTTTGCTGGGCTGTTTCCTTTCTAAGCTGGTATAAATTATATCACATGTACTATTTTTTATTATATTAACTTTAAAAACACTAATTTTAAATTCAAGCATTTTTTTATTATTGTAAATTAAAGTGATTAAATTTGCAAAGTCAATAAATAATAAAACTTCAACCTGTAAAATTAGCCTATTGACTTCACAGATATATCTGAGCCAGGCTATTTTCTGAGTCACATTCCAGCAGGAGTACCAGTGAATATGATAAAGTTCTCAGATAACAACATTTACACTATGTCTGCCATTCAATAAGCATTTGAATATTATAAATATTATAAAATTTAAGACTTTTATAATATAGGCGTTAGTTTATGTCTTTATAAAAAGTGAAAGTATAAAATACATGCTCTAGAGCAAAATTTGAATCAAGTAACTTTAAGCTATTCCCCTTCCCCAAGCAGGATATAGCCAAAAAAGGAGAGGAGTAGGGTGGGCCACGGTGGCTTAGCAGGCAAGAATGCTTGCCTGCCATGCCAGAGGACCTGGGTTTGATTCCCAGTGCCTGCCCATGTTAAAAAAAAAAAAAGAAGGAGAGGAGTAAACTACCTGCTCAGATTCTACTTGAAGAGAAAGCGTTTTTTTTATAAATTATAAAGTTGGGTAAATATGACAGTACATGTAAATTACTGATGCTTTCTCTCATTGTAATAATTTCATAATATGACTTAAGGTATATATTTTAATTGACATAATTATATTCTAATGCTATTTTCATACTTCAATATTCAAACTACTCAAGACGCATGATACCTCTGATAAACATAAAAATTGCATGCATACTTAAGTACATTCCCTGACAGTGATCTCCTATGAGGGCCATCTTTCCCTAATGAAAGCACTAATGAACAGTTTATTTTCTTGTGTCTCATACAAAAAAGGATAAAGAAAACAAATGTACATTTTGAAGGAATATATATTAATAGGATAAGGTTATTTTCATAATATTTTTCTTTGTTGTTTTTAAAGGAGTAAGCAGGCATTCTTCCTTTGCAAAGAGGAACCCTTGTTACATGACTGGAAAAAAAAAGAACTTTGATATTTCCTGTGGCACTCTCATCTGTTGCCAAGAATATCATTGTGTTGTATTTCAGCAAAATCCATATGAGTTCCAGGATATTTATGGAGGAAAAGGAAAGCATTGCATGTAAAATAACTCCTCTTCTACAGATAGATGGAGAAGTTGATGAAATTTCTATTCTATGTATGGCAATACATCAGGTGAACAATGAAACAAAATACAGGCATTTACAAGAACCTTCTAAATATTCATCATGGTGAAGTTTGAGGAAGATGGGCAGAGAAGTGACTTTCACCTTTCCTAACACATTCTGAAAAATAAAGAAAAAAACTATAGCTCAAAAAAGGGAGGCCATTCCTTTACAGTTTTCAAACTGAAAATCCAGAACAAGAACCATTACTGAAAGAAACCTCACAAATTCTGGAAATTATTACGCATGTCCCATGTCCACAATTTGTGGTCAACTACTTCTTTATTTAGTGAAACTATAAGTAGTAAAATGTTTGAAAGAAAAAGAGCCATTTGTAACTTTTATAGGGAAATTTTTACAAGACATTTTTACAGGAAAGGAAGAGGTGACCTGTTCAGATAGCATCTCAATTTCTACCTACATTGAATAGGAAAGACACACATACAAAAAAAAAAAATGGAAAGGAGGATTATCTTTAGACAGAAAAGAGAATCTGAGCAGGGTGTCCATCTGATAGATGGAATAAAGACCAGCTTGAGGACTGAGGATGACTCTGGAGTTCTGGAAAGGGCCTGCGTGGTTCCAGTGAAAAGGAAGAAAAATCATTACAGTGAAAATTCTTCCAAGAATATGTTAGAAAGAAAGATGAAAAGATGCAAAAGGAGGATAGGCTGAAGACAACGAGGAGTGGCAGGTAAAGCCAAAGAGACACAGCTATGGTGGCAGGTACTAAGGCAGTACTGCTGGTTGTTTTTTAACTGACTGAGTCGAAATTTCCTCTGCTAAGGACACCCGTCAGGTAGATTAAAATCCACCTTGGTTCATATTGAACTGATCTAAATAAGATCTTCAGAGATGCTACTCACAAATTAGTCCACACCATAACATATAATGTCTTTAAAGAATTATTTACAAATTGGTTCACGCCCACAGAAATTTTGGATAAGAATGGACTATGTCTTTAAAAAGGACAGGAATCAATCCCCAAAATACCACATAAAGCATTCTAGAGTAGCCATCTTTTACTGTATGCTGAAGTGAAAAATACAGGAGTAAAATATAGAAGCTGACATAACCAGGTGTTATTTAATTGTCCTTGGTTCCTCCAGTCCTATGGGCTTAAAATTTCCTTAACAGCAGATAAACAAAACCATTATCCTACCCAGAGAAACCCTGTGAAGATCATAATTTTTCTAGGTGTTCCTATAAGAAAGAGAGCAGGAATAGGCAGGATGTTTCAATTTCCCATCATTTTATGTTCTAAATTCTAAGTTGAGTTTTGTTTACTACTTACTATTTCATCTATTTTATTTGCTATCTCTTTCTACCTGTTTCCAAAACATGTGACCAGAGATTTCTTATCCATTCTGCAAAACATACTAACGTATACTTACTGTGAACTATAAATCTTATCAAAGCATTATGGACAAGGGAGGACAGTGACAGCAGGCTGCAGCCCAGGATACAAACTATGCTTAAAATGCAGTTTCTGACATCTCGTTGAACATTTCCACCCAGGGAATTCTTATTATTGACAATTTCTCTCTTTGGGTCCTGGCCTAACTTCATGTTGCAATAGCCATTTTCTCCCAACCCCGTATTCTCTAAAATACAAGGACCAGGAAACACTTTAAATTATCTTTATATTGTTTGAAAAGTTTTTAAAAGTCATTTTCTACTTGTGCATGTAATCTCTATGGGTTTCATTTTCCTATACAAGCAATAAATATATATTAACCACCTATTAGTGACTTATGTAAGTGTACAGAAATAATAATTTTGCAAAATAGCTTAATGCACATTATTCGATCAGGAAAGTAGATTATTGTTGATGGTCTCTATGGAATATTCTAACTCTATGTAACCCTGGCATTTAAAAAAGACATACTCCAGTTAAGTGAGGATGGAATGATAGGAGTGCAGGCATATGATTTGAGTATGCTTCCACTGCCATGATCACACTTTCAGACAAGGATTACCCTCTCCTATAACAAAATATCAACCTAGTCTTACATTTTCCAATCACTGTGTAACCATTCATCACATTTGACGAGAAAAAAAATTCTAACTGACAATTGAAAAATATCAGGTAAAAGAGATAGAAGGTAAAGAAATTGTGCACATGGTGAGGAAAAGAAGGTATAACAATACAGGAAATAACTTATTGGAAAAAGGCTCAAATAAACATTTTAATGATAATAAAAAATAGAATTTAAAGGCTGACACAATTATAAGGTAAATAAAAGGCTGAACATCCTTGACTTGAAGTGACCTGCAGAAGAGAGCCTACCTATAATAAAATATTTCTACTATGCAGGGTTTTTCTCAGAGCAAGTTTTGCATCTTTATTCCTCAAGCTGTAGATTAACGGGTTCATCATGGGAACTACAATGGTATAGAAGAGAGAAGAGATTTTTCCCTCATTTACAGACTTGGAAAAACATGGTTGGAGATACATAAATGAACATGAACCAAAGAACAGAGAAACAGCCATTATGTGGGAACCACAGGTGCTGAATGCTTTGAACCTGCCCTCAGTGGAATTTATATGCAGGATGCTACAGAGAATGAAGCCATACGAGATAAAGATGGTGAGACTGGGCACAACAATGTTGATTCCCCCCACAATGAAGACCATCAGCTCATTGACATGGGTGCTCATGCAGGAGAGCTGGAGCACAGGGAGGATGTCACAAAAATAATGGTTAATGGTGTTGGCATCACAGAAGGTCAGTCTCAGCATGCATCCAGTGTGGGCCATAGCACCAGAAAATGCCATTAGGTATGAACCAAATATAAGATTGGCATATACTTTAGGGGACATGGCAATGTTATACAAAAGTGGATTACAGATGGCCACATAGCGATCATAGGCCATTGATGTCAGCACATAACACTCTGCAGTGACAAAAAAACAGAAAAAGAAGAACTGGGCCATGCATCCCTGGTAGGAGATAATATTCCTCTTTGATATGAAGTTCTTCAACATTTTTGGTATAAAAACAGAAGAATAAAAGAAGTCAATGAAAGACAAGTTAAAGAGGAAAAAATACATGGGGGTGTGAAGGTGTGAATTCAGGCCAATTAGAGTGATCAAGCCCGAGTTTCCCAGCAAGGTAAACATATACATTGCTAGAAAAATAAAATACAGAGGGCGTTGGAAATCTGGTTGTTCTGTTAGTCCCATCAGAATGAATTCAGTCACAAAAGAGACATTTCCAGTAGACATTCTATTCTGGGGTATCTGTGGGATAAGAGAAAAGGGTTACAGCACAGGGCAACCCAGATATTCCTACAATATTCCTTCCCACTAGGGTGGTGTATAAGTAGAGGCTGTAATATTAGTCTAGCTCAACCTAGACATTCAAATCTACCTTTACCACTACCATAACAATGAGTGCAAATGACTTCTGATTAGATTCTTAAGCCAAATATAGACAAGACCACCATCATATCAGCCTACAGATGAAGGCCAGTTCTGCTAGACAACAACATGACTGATGGAGAAATCCAAGGGGAAGGGATCATAAGGGCCAAACAGAATCCTTTGATCTTACCTCAGCCTCTCTTCATTCTCCTAAGCACCATTCTCACCAACACAACTGGAAGTAGAGGTTCCAGCAACCTAAATTAGCATCTCATACCAGGGTGTGAATCACCAGTAATGTTCCAGGATCAAATCTAAGGAACTGAAGTCTAAGAGAGGTCCAGGAGCCACCTCACATCACTGATTAAAAGACATAAATCTACAAGGGTGCATTGTTCCATGGAGAGGGAACTTACACACTGGGACAGGGGAACCTAGAGGCTTTTTAGGACTCCTAACATGCTCTGCTAGACTTCAAACAGATTTTCTGTCATTTTCACTTGAGTGGCAAGATTGTAAAAGTGGGGAAGCAAGCAGCATGTCTTAATGCCTCATGTCCTTCTCAAAATAAGTAGTAATATAAATAGATTAGGGACTCACACTCTTCAGACCAGAACAACATTGAGCTTCCTCTTTGCTTTGATTTACCCCTGAGGTCCTGGAATCAAATTCCAATTTGGAGATATTGGTTCCTTTGATTCTGAGAGGATGTAGACCACACTACATATTCAACATTTCCTGGAGATTTTTCTGTGATACAAGTCATAATTTCTGATTTTTGCTTTGAGCCCCCCAAAGCTTGAGAGGAAAAAAAATGTTCATTCTTTAGGAAAGATGCATAAGACTTAAAGTTAGATTGATATTTCATGCGCTTGATTATAAACAGTTTAGAAAACTGCTCAGTTTCTTCACCAGGGAACAGAATCTGCATGCAATAGGGAAATTATGGGATTGTAATTACACCATGGAGAACAACATGTCTTAGTTCTGTAGGGATGTGATATTTTACTCAAGTTTTCACTTCACTCTAGAGATGTACAACCCTCAAAGCCAAGCTAAAAATGGAAGTCCTATAACTCTACTATTTCATCTCTCAAGGGAAATCTCTGTTGCATTGTTTCCTTTTCTTCTTTCCTTTTCCTAAGGAGTACTTCCATATTGTTTCTGCCAGCAGGCTTCTCTATTTCTTTATCAGAAATTTCTTAAGTATTGCAATAGCTGAGGTTAGATTTGTCTCTTCAGAAATATCTTCAGATAACTTACAATATCTTCTAATGTCTTTATTTCTAATCAACTACTGGAAAATAATTTCTCTGAATATCCTTAATAAGTCCTAAATGCAACATTTTAGTAACTGAGGTAATCAAATTATTTTCATCATAATAGTTAAGCATTTAGCCTCTAGAGAGAGAGGGTGTATTAGTCAGGGTTCTCTAGAGAAACAGAAACAACAGGAAATATCGGCAAGTATGAGATTTATAAAGGTAGCTCATGAAACCATGGGGATAGTAGAGTCCAAAATCCATGGGGAAGGCTGTGCAACAGGCAGCTCTGAGAAAGGGTCTGGATGAGCTTCACAGGAGAGGCTTGCTGGCTGAAAAAGCAGTGAAAAAGTCTTCTTCCTTAAACATCTTCAACTGATTGGATTATGCCATTGGAAGACACATCAATCACAGATGCATTCAACTGATTGATTATATAATACTCCAGCCTTCTGGTTTATCAACCAGCCACAAAATATCCTGCAGCAATGATCAGGCAGTGCTTGCCTGATCAGACAATAGGGCATCATCGCCTGGCCAAGTTGACACCAGAACTAATCATCACAGAGGGCATGTGCTTGATACCTACATCCATTATTCCTAGCTTTAATACTCTAGGAATGTTACTTAAACTCTATCTCACAAGTTCATCATATAGGGCTGGAACTAATAGCATCTCTTTCACTAGCTTACTATGACTCTTAATTGAGCTAATGAGTGCTATGAACAGTGCCAGACAAGTGGTAAATAGTTCAAAATGTTATAACCATGATTTATGCTATCAAAGTTTCTAGTAGATGGTCTGTCATAACAATCATATGCTGTTGTTCTTTATCTTTTAACATCTGTGCTCTCTGAAACTATAAGCTCTCTCTGTATAGAGAGAGACTATTTCTGTCTTGTTTGCTACAGTGCTATTTGTGCTAAGGTCACTACAGAGAACATAGTAGATCCTTAAGAAAAGTTTGTGGAAATTAAGTTGTTCTCCCACTGAAAACCTTCAGAATAGTTTTCGTTTACCTAACATGCTAAGCAGTGACATCTACTACCACAATGAGCCCCATCCATTCCCATGCCACCACCTGAATTAAGGAACTTTTTAGGCTTTAGTTGACCTTGGTCACTGAATTGCAGTAGCTTTTAGCCTCCATTCTAGCATTTCTCATATGTACATTCTAATTGAGCCATCTACACTGCTTTTAGAATAATCCCTCAAAACACAGCTCTGCTTCTCCCTACCTCAAGACCTTTTAGTCCTTCCCCCTTAATCACTGCCCCTTGAAGATTATAATAAAAGTATAATTATTGCCAAAAGTATCATTCATTCTTGTTTAAATTTAAAAGAGAAATTGTGTCAGAGTTGTATTTGATGAAAATCATGAAGGAAATATTTTGACTGATATCAGTATTTTGAGCACTTGAAATGTTATGCAAATGCTGAACTTTCTAAGCAAATATAAGATAGACAATGCTGGAGATTTTTATTTCTCAGAGAAAACATGGGTATAATGAACAACAAATACCAATCAGATATAATAGATTATATTTAAAATCGATGCTTAAATATGTACAACCCATCCTTCTCATAATCACAAATTAAAATTCTGCTCATCAGTGTTTATCAAAAAGTAGCAAAAATTTCCCCATCATGTTTATCTGTTAAAATAATGTATGTTTTTAGCGTCTCAGGATGTGCCCCTGATCTATGATATCACTTTTAGAGTTTCAAGCTACAAATTAGCAAATGCTCAATTAAAAGTCCAATTAAGGGTGGGCCATGGTGGCTCAGCAGGCAGAGTTCTTGCCTGTCATGCCGAAGACCTGGGTTCAATTCCCAGTGCCTACATATGCAAAAAAACCCACTTAAATATGTACTTTTTCTTCTGAAAATGATAAATCTGGAGGTAGAATATCACGGTTTAGGTTCAAAAATTCAACACTGTCACCAAGGAACCAGTCTTTTCCACTCCACTACCTACAGTTTATTGGCCTTTGTCCTCAAGGTTGTCAATTTATGGTCATAAATGGCAGCCATATTTCCAAGAATCGTATCTTCACACAACTACATACAAAGAAGGAAGCAAGAAAGTAAGAAAAGATAATTTCCTTCCCGGGCCTTTCCCTGTGTATCATGAAGTAAATTCCCTACAAAAGCCAATAAGTGACTTCCTCTAACTTTTCTTCAGTCATAAATATGTCAGATGGCCAATAGAAGCTACAAGCAAACCTGGAAAAATGAGTATTTCTCATTTTTAAGCTATACCATGGAAAGAGGAATCTGATATAGGGCAATACTTGGAGTACCAGTGCCACCATTAGCAAACAAAAGAAACTACTGATATAAGTTTGTAATAGGAAATATCTACTGACCCTGCAGAAATAAAAGAGATAATGAGATGATATTATGAACTACTATATGCTAATAAACTAGACAATGCAGACAAAATGGGCAACTTCCAAGAAAAGCATGGATGACTAACATTGAGTTGAGAAGACAAAGAAGACTTCAAGAAACCAATCACAAGTAAAAGTCAGTCATCAAGAGGCTCCCAAATAGTAAAATTCCAGGACCAGATGGTTTCACATGTGAATTATATCAAGCAATTGAGATAGAAATAAGATTGATTATGCTCAACTCTTCAAAAAAACTGAAGAGGAGGGAAAGCTACCTAACTCCTTCTATCACCCTAACACCAAAACCAGACAAAGATATTACAAGAAAAGAAAATCACAGACCAATCTCTTTAATGAATATAGACAGAAGAACTTGATCAAAATACTCTCAAATTGATTCCAACAGCTCATTATAAGAATTAAACACTACAACCAAGTGGGATTTATACCAGGTATGCAAGGATGATTCAACACAAGACAATCAACTAATATAATCCACAGACATCAATAAATCAAAGCAGAAAAATACATGATCATCTCACTTGATGCAGAAAATGCATTTGACAGAATTTAGCAAAGTTTCTTGATGAAAACACTTCAAAGGACAGGAATATATGGAACCACCCTCTATTTACCCTTTATCCAACATCTTAAAGGAAATATGTGAAAAAGAACACCTAATATCATATTTAATAGGGAAAGGCTGAAAGTTGTCCCTCTAAGATCAGGATTAAGACAAGGATGCCCACTGTCACCATTGTTATTCAACATTGTGCTGGTAGTTCTAATGAGAGCAATTAGACAAGAAAAAAAATGGGATACAAACTGGAAAGGAAGAAATTTCTTTACCACTGTTTGCAGATGATACTGTCAAAAAATCCTGAAAAACCTACACAAAGATGCTAAAACTTATGAATGAATACAACAAAATGGCAAGGTGTAGAACAACACCCAAAAATCACTAGCGTTTCTACACATTAATTCTGAGGAAGAAGTCAAGAAAAAATTCGATTTACAATAACAAACAAATGAATCAAATATTTATGAAAAAATTTAACCAAAGGCACAAAAGACCACTACACAGAATATTATAATAAATGACTAAAAGAAATCAAAGAAGACCTAAATAAATGGAAGGACATACCATGCTCAAGGATTGGAATATTAATTATCATTATGATGTTGATTCTGCCCAAATTGATTTATAGATTCAATCCAATACAAATTAAAATCTCAACAACTTACTCTGCAGAAATAGAAAACACAAAAAACAAAATTGTTGGAAAGACAATGTGCCCCAAATATCTAAAAATATCACAAGAAAGAGGAATGCAGTGGGCGGTCTCACATTACCTGACTTTAAACATATTACTAAGCAACAGTGGTCCAAAAAGCATGATACTGGTGTAAACATAGAAATACTGATAATGGAATTGACTGAGTCTTCATAAATAGATCCTTTCATCTACGGACAACTGGTCTTTGATAAGGTGGTCAAGCCACCACAACTGGGACAGAGCCGCCTGTTCAATAAATGGTGTTTGGAGAACTGGTTATCCATATCCAAAGAATGAAAGGGGACAGATACCTCAAACTTTATACAAAAATTAACTCTAAATTGATCAAAGACCTAAACATTAGAGCTATGATCATAAAACCTTTAGAAGAAAATGTAGGGAAATATCTCATAAATCTTGTGATAGGAGGTGGTTTCCTAGACCTTACACCTGAAGTGAAAGCAATGAAAAAAGAAATAGATAAATGGGATCTCCTCAAAATTAAACACTTTTGTGCATCAAAGACTTAGTCTGTAAAGTAAAAAAGGCAGCCTATGCAATGGGAGACATATTTGGAAATTACATATCAGATAAGGAGTTATTATCCAGAATACAATTCAACAAGAAAAAAGCCAAACAACCCAATTATAAAATAGGTAAAAGACATGGACAAACACTTTTCAGAAGGGAAAATACAAATGAATAAAGCATATGAAAAGTGCTCAACCTCACTGGCTATTAGGGAAATAAAAATAAAAACCCCATGAGATAACATCTCACGCCAATTAGAATGACCATTATATATAAAGAGAGAACAGTACAAGTACTGAGAAAATGTGGAGAAATAGGTATACTCATTCACTGTTGGTGGGAGTGTAGAATGGTACAGCCAATCTTCAAGGAAGTTTGGCAGTACCTCAGCAAGCGAATTATAGACCTGTCATATGATCCAGCTATCTCATTACTTGGTATATATTCAGAGGGATTGAAGGCAAGGACACAAACAGACATTTTTACATTGATGTGTATAGTCATAACTGCAAGAAATGGAAACAGCACAGATGTGCATCAATGGATGAGTGGCTAAAGAAACTGTGGGATAGATACACTATGGAATATTACACAATTACAAGACAGAATAAAGTAATGCAGCATGTACCAACTTGGATAAACCTTGAGGACATTATGTGAGTGAAATTAGCCAGAAACAAAAGGAAAAATACTGTATGGTCTCACTAATATGAACTAATATTAGTGAGTGAACTTTGAGAGTTAACATTGATAAGACAGGCTAATAGGAAATAGAAAGAAGGTATAGATTGGGCATTTGAGGCTGATGGAGCACTGAATGTATAACAATGATTGTAAAGATCATAATGAGGAAAAATTAATTTTGTAGAAATGTTCCCAGAAATTCCATATATGCATCAGTTAGTAGATAAGGACAATAAAGAATCTATTAGCAATGAATTCAGTATGTTTAAGAACACAGAGAAAAGAAATAGCTTGCTAGGTAGAGAAATGAAAGAGGTAAAAAAAAAAAAAATTCAGGACATGAAAAATACCATGTCTGAAAAATATATATACTGAATGGAATGAACAGCACTTTGGATCTTGAAACAAATAATCAACTCCAAGGCACAGCAATAGAGAGAAAACAGAAAAAAATACTGAAAAAAATTAACATATAATTACTGAGCTGGAAGGAAACCTCAAGTGGTATAATACATGTTTTTGGAATCCCAAAAGAAGGGGTTATGAAAAATACTACATGCTAGTTCAAAAATGTTGTGTACCCCAAAAAAGCCATGTTCTTTAATTCTGATTCAAAATTGAATGGTAGAAACCTTTGATTAGATTGTTTCCATGGAGAATGACCCACTCAACTGTGGGTATAGCCTTTTGATTAGATTACTCCATTGAGATGTGATGCACATTATTAGATGGAGATGTGACTCAACCCATTCAAGGTAGGTCTTGATTAGTATACTGGAGTCCTTTAGAAGGGTAGACATTTTGGAGAAAACACAGTTGCTTGAGAGCTGACAGAGACACAGATATCTGCAGATGCTTGGAGTGCCGACAGAGGGAGCAGATGCCTACATACAGATGTTTGGAGATGCATGGCACAGGTTGCCGTGTGTCTTCCCGTGTGACAGATATTGACCTTTCTTGAGTCAGGGTTTCCTTCTCTGGATGCCATAGTTTGGGCATTTTTATGGCCTTAGAACTGTAAATGTGTAACTTCATAAATTTCCTTTATAAACGTTGTTCCATTTCTAGTATGTTGCATTCTGGCAGTTTTTAGCAAATTAGTGCATATTTAATACATGGAATAAATAATGGTAAGAAGTTTCATTATTTGATGAAAATTATAAACCTACAGATTCAAGAATCTCAAAGAACCCTATGCAGAAGTAACATAAGGAAAACTTTTCCAAAGTACATGATGATGAATTATGTAAAATCAGCAATAAAGAGAAAATGTGAAAAGCTACCAAAGGAAAAGAAGGCCCTTCACAAATGGAAGACAGAAGGCAAGAATGACAACAGACTTTTCATGAAAACCATAATACAGTGGACCATGGAGAACTACAATCAAATTACTGAAAGAAAAAACCTTCAACCGTTAACCTAGATTTCTATACTCAGTGAATTTATCTTGAACAAGTTAAGAATAAATATTTTTAAACTCACAAAGCTGAAAATTATAATAACTATCTCCTATAGCATGTACAAATATAATAGGAGAGAAATGGAATGTTTTTAATTGTACCCAGTGCAAAATTTCTAAAATTCCTGAGTGATAAAAATTTGAATGTGTGAATTTCATGATACTTAAATTATGTTAAAAATGTAAATCTGAAAGAATTGTAAAGAGTAGAATAAACTAGTGCCTTCACAGAGCCATAAAATTATAATACCAAAAAACTATACAGCCTTAAAGTCATAAACCGTATTTTTCTTTTAAACAATTTAAATTTCCTTATTTGAAATTTTCACTAATTGTAAATAAGAATTTTTGCTTATCTTTTTCCAGGCAAAATACAATTTGCAAGTTCAAACAACTGTTTCTGCTCAGTAATGCAATATAATATAAGCAAATATATATACATAGCTGCATATTTCATAGCCAGAGTTAGAAAATTAGTCAAATTAGTGTGACTAAAATTGGCAATTTTGAAAATGTAGCTTAATTTAAAAACACTATTGTTTGGTTCAGATAGAAATTTCAAATGTTTCCCTAACTCAGGTGAAGCCTGACCCAGCATTTGAGATGATGTAACTGAGGCATAGTCTCACGATCCTATTCTTAGCCTACTTCCTCTACGCAGGGTCCATTCTAACCATCATTTCTACTTGTGATCACATGATGACCTCTGACAGGACTCCCGCTGACTGCCAGCTTCTTTCAGGCAAGGGTGAACAAGTGAAAAGCAGCGTCACCAAAGCCTCAATGATTATTCAATCACTGCAATTCAATCAATTTCATCTTCTTAAATAAGTCTCCCTGGAGCTTTCTGACTCACTCCAGTCTTGATCGAATGCCTTCTGTCTGTGTTGCAATTCTGAAACTTTGAAATCTTCCTTTATTATCGTTAAGGGTATTCACACTCTCTCTTTGTTCTATTTCCTGGATCAAATTTCTCTAAATCACTTGATTTTCTTTCTCATTTTGGTACAATACAAACTACCATCCCTTGTTGAGAAAATGTGCAGAAAATAAAAATTTCACAAACAATTCCTGTCTAAACGTCTCTTTTATTGTACCTTCATATATGCTGGACACCTCCATAGGGATAAGCTAGTAACTTGTAAGTCAATTTCCCTCAAATCATTTGAGGGCATTTATCCAATATTGAGAAGTTCAATGTCTTTCTGATTTCTGATACTTTTTAGAAAAACTATTTGGTTAATTACCCCCTATTCTAGAACATTTGAAGATCTGTATTTCATCCTCCATTCTGAATATTCACAATGTTGTGCATGTGTCTATTTTCTACATTAAGAGGAGGATAAATTATGTCCATTCTGGAAATTCAAGTCTTTCATTTCTGGAAAATATTTCTTAAATCATATTAATTATCATTTCTTCTTCATTTTACTCTGTATTCTCTTTCTGGGATTTCCATTACTAAGATGTCAGATTTTGGAATTTCTTCTTTCTGTACTTTATTTTTCTCCTATTTTCCATGATTTAATCTCCTCTCCAGCATGCAGTCTTAACTTTGTCTTCCAAAACTTTTATTGTTTTAAATTTTACCATTTAATGTTCAACAATAGGTTCTGTCCTATTATACCTTTCTTGAATTTTTATCTCCTTGCATTGTCTATTTTCTTCAAATTGTTTTTGCTTGTTCAACATGTTTCTTTTATGTTAGATATTCTCTTTCAAACTCGCAGTTTACATGCTCATACATTAACTCCTAGGAGAGGAATCTACACAGTGGCTACCATCTCCATGTGGAGGCTTAGTGCTTGGCAACTGTGAGCCTCACTGTAGACTGTGATATTTAATAGGGAACCTTAGTGGCAAGGCTATTAGGTTTGTTATCATCAACTTGTTTGAGACTCAGCAGATGGTCTTCCAATGTATCTGGAAGACAGAAACCTGGTTTTCAGCATTCAGTTTCCTGAACTCAGCGAAAGAAGAAAGTTAACAGTGTCAATGTTCTCTAGGTAAAACTTCTGCTGAATTGTCCTTCTCAGTATGGGAAAACCCACTAACAAACATGCATAAACACTTATAATTCAGACCTTAAATGAATGAACCTCTTGTCTTTTACTGGGGTCAAAATGGAAGCTGTCATCTGGCTGCATGGAGTGGTAGAGGACATCTAAATGTATAACTACTTCTCAAATGGACTTAAGCTTCCCTCTTGTTTTCTACATGCCTTTGCCACTGCTTCCAAAGGTAGCTTGATCTAACAAACTCTGAGCATATAATAGAGTGTATGGTGTAAATCAGTGTTTTATTCCTCAGATTCTTTCTTACTGTCAGCTATTACGACTATCATCATGAGGCTGCTCATTGATTTATTTTCTAGCCTCCAACATTATGTATTTGTAGAGCATCAAATGTTTTCTTTATCTTTGTGAGTTAATACAATTTTGATTCCTTCTAATTTGCTTTAGTGAGTTTCCTAAAGGAATAGAGATCAGACACATACATTAAGCCTGCCATTTCTAACCAGAGTTCTCTTGGCTGCATCTCTAGTGAGACTCCTGATGCACACAAAGACTATCTGTTCCCAGCGACAGAATTTTTTTCAAAGCTTCCAGGTGGAGCAATTCCATTCTACCCAGAGTAGGTTTTGCATGCCTAAACTACTAAATGTCCTCTCTGTTAGAGTTTTTCCTAGTTCATTTATTCCAATGTCCATTTTTGGAGCATTTAAGATAATGAGGCATGATGAAGGCAAACACGGGTGAAATATAGGCTCTGATTCTAGGATTTCTCTGTATAAATATATGGATAATCAAGGAAACTGAGAGTGGCATCTCTATTAGCTCTTTTTTTTTTCTTAATTCACAGTTTAAATGCTCAACTTCACAGTCACCCATTGAACTAGGCATACTTTCTAACCTATATGAAACCCAAAACTGTATGGGAATAACTGACTGATCCAATGTCAAAACTGTTAGTAGCAGAGAGAAATTCAAACTTTGTTACTCGTTTTTTTTTTTTTTTTTTTACATGGGCAGGCACTGGGAATCGAACCTGGGTCCTCTGGCATGGCAGGCGAGCATTCTTGCCTGTTGAGCCACCGTGGCCTGCCCCAAACTTTGTTACTCTTAATTCAAAATGATTTATTGAAGCACAGTACTAAGCAGAAACATATTACATATTTTGTTAAGTTTGTTCCATATTCCTTCAATTTAAGTGTTAGAAATCCAACCTAGTCAAAACTGCCTGTATTATAAAAGTATATGAAAATCATAAGGTGAGAATTACATGGTGTCATGTGTGACTGGACAGGGTCAACTTCTGTAAGGGCTTGTACCTTTACTCCTACTATCATCTCTTCTTGGTTCTAGTGGGTTTTCTTTATTCTCAGATGGTCTCGCCCAAATGAAGTGGGATTAAATATGAGTTCCTAGATTTTATCATACCAGCTCAGTGACTCCAAGAAAAAAAAAGTCCTTTTTAGCATTAAAGACCAAGAAAAGAGCACAGGCAAGGAACTTTTTCTGAATTTAAACATGGTAACCAAGGTTTAGCATTTGCCGATGGGATGGTAATATATCTTGTAAGGTGGGGAAGTCAGATCTATCAAGATAGCATAAATTGGACTTCCGGGAGAAGATGGCGGCTTAGTAAGACGCGCGGGTCTTAGTTCCTCCTCCAGAAAAGCAACTAAAGAAACACAAACAATACAAAACAGCTCCCGGAGTCACGACAGAGACCAAAAAAGACAGCGTACCCCATTCTGGAACGGCTGAACGGGTAGGGAGAATCCACTGCTGTGAGATACCCGAGGGGTGCACGTTTTCCCGGCTGGGGTGGCTGGCGTCTGGGGTCCCCTCCACGCACGTGGCTCCCCGGTCTGACTGGGAACATTGGATAGCGGGGCCCTCCCGTCACGCTTGGCGTCTCGGGCCAGCTGGGCAATTTGGACCGGCACTCCCCCAAGCCACGGCCAGCGACCCCCGCCTCCACGCGCGGTTTCCCGGGCCGACTGCCCCGCAGACAAACGACCGCCAGGAGCGCCACCTACTGGGCAGGAAAAGAAAAACAGAGCCCAGAGATTCCACAGAAAAACCTTTCAACCAGCTGGGTCCCACACCCAGGGAGATCTGATCAAATGCCCAGACACCAGCAGAAAATAATGGATGACGCTCGGAAAATTGAAGATATGGCCCAATCAAAGGAACAAACCAATAGTTCAAATGAGATACAGGAGCTGAGACAACTAATGCTGAATATACGAACAGAAATGGAAAACCTCTTCAAAAACCAAATCAATAAATTGAGGGAGGACATGAAGAAGATATGGGCTGAACAAAAAGAAGAAATAGAAAATCTGAAAAAACAAATCACAGAACTTACGGGAGTGAAGGACAAAGAAGAAAAAATGGAAAAAACAGTGGATACCTACAATGGTAGATCTAAAGAGACAGAAGCTACAATTAGTGAACTGGAGGATGGAACAACTGAATTCCAAAAAGAAACAGAAACTATAGGGAAAAGAATGGAAAAACTTGAGCAGGGAATCAGGGAACTGAATGACAATATGAAGCGCACAAATATACGTGTTGTGGGTGTCCCAGAAGGAGAAGAGAAGGGAAAAGGAGGAGAAAAACTAATGGAAGAAATTATCACTGAAAATTTCCCAACTCTTATGAAAGACCTAAATATACAGATCCAAGAAGTGCAGCGCACCCCAAAGAGAATAGACCCAAATAGGCGTTCTCCAAGACATTTACTAGTTAGAATGTCAGAGGTCAAAGAGAAAGAGAGGATCTTGAAAGCAGCAAGAGAAAAACAATCTGTCACATACAAGGGAAACCCAATAAGACTATGTGTAGATTTCTCAGCAGAAACCATGGAAGCTAGAAGACAGTGGGATGATATATTTAAATCACTAAAAGAGAAAAACTGCCAACCAAGACTCCTATATCCAGCAAAATTGTCCTTCAAAAATGAAGGAGAAATTAAAACATTTATAGACAAAAAAGTCACTGAGAGAATTTGTGACCAAGAGACCAGCTCTGCAAGAAATACTAAAGGGAGCACTAGAGTCAGATACGAAAAGACAGAAGAGAGAGGTATGGAGTAAAGTGTAGAAAGAAGGAAAATCAGATATGATATATATAATACAAAAGCCAAAATGGTAGAGGAAAATATTATCCAAACAGTAATAACACTAAAAGTTAACGGACTGAATTTCCCAATCAAAAGACATAGAATGGCAGAATGGATTCAGCTTTAAGACAAGATAAACTTATGAACCATGTAATAACATGGATGGACCTAGAGAATATTATGCTGAGTGAATCCAGCCAAAAACTAAAGGACAAATACTGTATGGTCCCACTGATGTGAACGGACATTCGAGAATAAACTTGAAATATGTCATTGGTAACAGAGTTCAGCAGGAGTTAGAAACAGGGTAAGACAATGGGTAATTGAAGCTGAAGGGATACAGACTGTGCAACAGGACTAGATACAAAAACTCAAAAATGGACAGCACAATAATACCTAATTGTAAAGTAATCATGTTAAAACACTGAATGAAGCTGCATCTGAGCTATAGGTTTTTGTTTTGTTTTGTTTTGTTTTGTTTTGATTTTACTATTATTACTTTTATTTTTTTCTCTATATTAACATTCTATATCTTTTTCGGTTATGTTGCTAGTTCTTCTAAACCAATGCAAATATACTAAGAAATGATGATCATGCATCTATGTGATGATGTTAAGAATTAATGATTGCATGTGTAGAATGGTATGATCTCTAAATGTTGGGTTAATTTCTTTTTTTCCGTTAATTAAAAAAAAAAAAGAGAAGGGATAATTGGAGATGAAGGGATACAGACTGTACAACGGGACTGGATATAAAAACTCAGAAATGGACAGCACAATACTACCCAATTGTAATGCAATTATATTAAAACACTGAATGAAGCTGCATGTGAGGTATAGGTTTTTTGTTTTTGTTTTTTTTTGTTTTTGTTTCTTTCTATTATTGTTTTAATTCTTATTCTGTTGTCTTTTTATTTCTTTTTCTAAATTGATGCAAATGTACTAAGAAATGATGAATATGCAACTATGTGATGTTATTAAGAATTACTGATTGTACATGTAGATCGGAATGATTTCTAATTGTTTTGTTAATTCTTTTTTTAATTAATAAAAAAAAAAAGATAACATAAATTGTCACTATGTTAGTCAAGGTCTACTCAAAATTAAATGTCATACTATGTATTTCACACAGAAAATATTTAATGCAGATAATTGTTTAAACAGATATTTCAAGGTACAAAGGGCAAAAAAATCTAATGCTGAGAACATATGAAGACTAATAGTTGGAAAAAAGAACTATATCCCTAGTAGTCCTGAAAGAGGCACATTTTTAGTTTCCTTGGTTACTCAAGTAAATACCATGCAATGGGTTGGCATAAACAATGGGAATGGATTCAGCAAAGGTTTAGAGGAGAGGAAAAAGTTCAAATCAAGACAACAGCAAGGTGATGCTTTCTTTCCCAAGACTGTAGCATTCCAGAGCTGGTTGCTGGCAATCCTTGGTCCGTAGCTTGTCATGTGGCAAAGCACAAGACAGTGTCTTCCAGTTTTTCCCTTCACTTTCCATTGATGTTCAGCATCTGGTTACTCCCTCTGGCTTTAGTTGTCTGAATTTCATTATGATCATAAAGTTATCAAGCAATAGGATTAAGATCTGTCCTGAGTAGCCTGGACCACACCTTAATTGAAGTAACAGCATCAAAAAGTCCTATTTCCAGTGGGTTCACACTCACAGGAATGAATTTAGCTTAGAAACATGTTTTCTGAGGTATACACAGCTTCAAATCACCACAGACAGCATATCCACATTCTTGAATCTCAGAGGAGAAGCTCTATGAACTGGTATTTGAATAAATGGGGGCTTGGGAGCATCTACATTGTGCAGCATTTAATATGAGCAGTAGATCCATGTCAAGTATTAACTATTATACCTCCTTTAATCTGAAGTGGTTTCCTTACCATGAGCTTATTTTGTGGGAGAATACATGCATACGGGTCAGGCATTTCATAAACATACAGATACTATTGTTGACTGAGCTCTGCAGACAAGAAAGTCAAACTCATATGTGACATTTTCTCTAGGACTGGAACTTGCTCTCCCTTCCAGAATGTAAGACCAAATACAATCAAACTGTATCACACATTTGTTTGGCCATTTGGAAAAATATTGCTCTAAGAGGACCTCAGTATTGGTGTTACTGCTGATATTCATGATAATCAGAGGCAGCAATAGCTATATCAGCCTAAGAAAGTGAGGGCCCATGCTGCAGGACCCATGGGTAATTTCCATCTCGAAGACCATGAAAATTGTCATTCAAGTGCACATCTTATCAGTTCAGCATGACTGGTGATGAAGAACATCTAAAGACACCTAGAGGACCATTTTGTTCTGTTGTTTTTTAGTGTCTCTTCTACGGTAATTAGTGTATGGTGGGTATGTGATACCAAAATCTATAGGCTTCATTTGCACTGTGTTCATCTACATGTGCTACAAATACCTTGTTGTGTCTGTTATTCTGCTTGCAGACCCCTGAGCAGCTAGCTGTTCCATTGGCCAGTGGAAAAATTTGCATATATTCTCATCTCAGACCCAAAACTTTATTAAAACATGAATAAATCACAATCACAGCACTATCCATTAAGCTGATTGCGTCCTCCCTACTGCCTTTCAAGAGATACCCTTGAATACCTTTTCATCTGTATCCATACAGTAGACCCATCCAAAACCCATGCTGAAGATTTTTCCTTCTTATTCAGCTGGCCAAATCGTAACACAGAAAGGCCATTGGGATGACTGGGGGAAGAAGTATTGGTGCAACAGTATTGGGTGACTTGGAAGTTCAGGCCTTCCACTTGTGTAGCCTGCTGCCTTCTGATTATTTGTGGGTTCGCATTGAACATTCTGTTTACATTTGCTAAGTCATATTACTTATAAATTGAGAATTTGACAGAGCCTAGATACTAATGGGCTGTTCTAGGTATTTGTTCAATTTAGATCTCATAGTCAAATATTCTAAATTTTCTAGGTCCCCTAAACATTGAATAAGCTGTTTATTAAAAGGCCCATTAACTCTTCATTGTACATACCATGTCTTTGACTCAGAAACCCAGGGTCCTACTGGGGAGTTTCTCTCACTGGGCTTGCCATGAACTCTACACTGCCTCTTTTCCATCACTGACAATTCCAACAGCATGTCTACTGGATCATTTGACCAGTGGTCAGGGCTGCATAGCTGTCTGCTGCAAAGCTCATTCCTGCCTGAGTCCAGCTAATATGGCCTGATTCCTCATATCCTAGTGTAAGGCAAGAGTACTCCTGAGATCGAATAGGTTTCTTGTGTATCATAACAGTTTTGACAGGTTCTGTGCTTTACATGTGATGTAAGATGCAAGGTACAGCAATTTGTCTGTTATTTGGAAGGGATGCCCAGTATTACTGCAACCACAGAACAATTAAAATGTTAAGTGACGTTGAAGATCCCTTTATCATTTTAGGATTTGCCCTCCATTTCTTGGGGTGCATATGTTTCATTATACTTCCAATATTCCAGCTACTTCGTGCTTGTCCTACCTAATCAACAAGGTAACATCAATGCAATAGATCATGGTATTACTTTGTGAGATGTCTACACGATTTGAATCTCTTCATGCCTTCTTATGACGAGGGCCAGGAGTTAACATAAATTGAAATAAAATAATAAATGGCAACTATTATCCTTTCCACTTGAATGAAAATATTTCTGATCCTTTTTTATCAAAATGTGATACAGTGTAGTAGAGAGTGGTTTAATGGCATAAAAAATATATATTTGATGCCTTGTCATTTTGGCTAGTCATAAATTCTCCTTTTAGTGACCAACCCAGCTAGCCTTGCTCTGGGCATAATTGCATCTAATAAGGTATGCATCTCCATATGGTTTGGATAAAAGCTACACTTAGCTTCTCCAATTAGCCCTTGACATTTCTTCTCTGAATGGATCCTTGCTGCTGCTACCTTTACATGAAGGATAATTTTCCAGCAAGACCTTTCTACTTTATTACGTGGATCATAATAAAGGCAAGAATCCTGGACCCACATGTACTACTCTTCTTCCCTCCTCCAGGGAACTTTGCAGAGGCCCAGGTTAGGTGATCTCAGGGCCCCTCTCCCATCCTCATTCATCCCTTTCTCCCTCCAGGGCTTTGACATAACAAAGCTGTCCTTTCATGCATTCTCTATCAATTTTCTCACCAACTGAAATACTTAGAATAATCAAATGTTCAAGAAAATAGAAATCGATGTAATTTATGGATACTTTCTTAATACGATAAAATAAATATACATTCATATCAAAGACAGAATCTTATCCGATGGGGCAATATTAGAAGCATTTCTCATAAGAGGAGGAAGAAGGTAAGGGCACCTATTGCCTCCATTAGTATTTAATGTGCTGGAAGTCTTAACCTAAACAAGTAGACAAACAGCTGTTGAACATTGCTGATAGGGATATAAAATGGTACAGACATTTTGGAAAATAGTTTGGCATACAATATGACCTAGCAATTTCATCCCTAGAAGTTGAAAAGGTCTTCGCAGAAACACAAATGTACATGGCAGCATTGTTTGTATTAGCCAAAAAGTGGAAACGTCTCAAAGGTCAATCAACTGATAAATTGTTAAATAAATGTCGTATATCTATACAAAGGAATAACATTCAGCCTATAAAAGGAATGAAATGGTGACACATGCTACAACACAGATGAACCTAGAAAACATTGTACTAGCTGAAACAAGCCAGACACCAAAGGCCACATATTATATGATTCCATTTATAAGATATACCCAGAGTAGATATTAGTGGTTGCCAGGAACTGGGGGGAACTGGAATGGGGAGAGACTGCTAATAGACCCAGGGTTTATTATTGGGGTGATGAAAATATCCTGTAATTATATAGTGGTAATGCACAACGTTAAAAATATAGTAAAATTCACTGAATTTTACATGATAAAAGTACGAATTTTATGACATGTGCCATTATCTTAATAATAATGGCATCTATAGAATTTCACATGTAAAAAGGGAAAATAAAATATCTGTGTATTATTTTAAACTGGTACAAAAAAGAATCACAACAAAGATAAACCAGAAACTAATGAAATTTATCACTATAAAAATAGATGAAAATAAGCTGAAAAAAATTGAAATTGAGACTGCATATACTTCTGAATGTTATTTCTTTACTATTCTGAAATCTATTACCATTTTCAGTTTCCTGTATTCTTTAAGTTTATTAATAGTTAAAATCAACCAGTATCTTGGAAAACTCCAAGTTAAATGATAAAAGCAACAAATAAACTTTATTACAAATAAATAGCATAATACACAGAAAGTAAGGGCAAAAAAACTAAGCTAAGTAACATGGAAAAACAATACTGGAGGCTGCAAAGATAGTTCAGTAGTAGAATTCTCACCTGCTATACAGAAGACTCGGATTCGATTACCAACCCATGTACTTCTCAAACAAAAAAAATGAGCAAAATAAACAAAAACAACTAGACAAAAATTCAACAAATGGTACTGAAATAAGGAGACACTCACATGGAAAAGAATGAAATGTGACCCCTGCCATACCGCATACAAAAAAAAAAAAAAAAACCTTAGTGCTGATATATATTCTGAGGCAAAAGACAAAAAGAAGTATGTACAATTATTATATGGTAGATATTAAATTTATTTCTCACAAAAGCATGAGTTAGCAATTCTGAAACTACCTCATAGGAATTAAGAAAATAAATATTAATCTTTTTAATATATTTAGCAAGCAAATAGATAAATTGTAAACATTTGGTTAATAATAAAAAGTCAATAATAAAGAATGTATGTATTTTATTTCATACAAATAAAGAAAGGGAGGGGTAGTTGCAATAAACATAGTGGCTTTGGATTAGAATCAAAGGTGTCAACATAAACTCAAAAACTTTAATATATCCACAAAAATACATACACACATATTTGAACATTCACTCTTTCCTTGTTCTGTTTGCTGAAATTCTAGAAGCCATACCACCTAGAAGCAATAAGCATATCTACTTTTCAGATTTCGGCTTCTAACACCATTTTCCAATAGAAAGAAGTAGGGTTGTTGAAGAAATGCTGAATTCAGAGCGAGAACAGAACTGAAACAGCTTGTGGTGACAGAAAGTAAGGAAATACTCAGGCAATGAGAAGACATGCTGAAAGAACATATGAGGAAGCCTGAAGGCGTTCCAATTGGTAAAATGTGAAAAACTTGGAGCAAAAGAAATAACTATGGTAATAGAGTACAATTAATTATTTAATTATCCATGGACCCATACATGTATTTTTTAAATGCATGCATTAATACATGGTAAATAAATAGATGATTGATAGATAAATAGATGAGATAGCAGAAAGATACAGACAGACAGATGGGCAGACAGGCAGACAGATAGATGATAGAAGAGAAGAAGAAGACTTTGTTATGGTAGAATTCCAATTAATATAAGTAGAAGAAATGGAACAAATGAAACATCATCATTTGAAAAGCACCTGAATAATAGCAGTTTCAGGTCAGAATCACTCATGGAAACTAAAATTAGTGGGCAAAAATGATGAGGAAAAAGATATTTGCTTACTCTCAAACATATCCCCACCAGTTAATTTCAAATATAAAGGTCAAACTAATAACTTTAAGGTAGAGATTCCTAATAAAAGTTAACATTATCAATAATGTTACATGTTATGAACTAAAAAAGGTCTCAATATCACTTCTTTGATATTCTTTCTAAAAAATGTATAAACTGAAATTAGTTATGAGGATGAAAAAGACAAATCAGAACTGAGGGGTATTTTACAAAATAACTATTTAGCATACTTAAAAGAATGAATGCCATGTTGGGTAAATAAGACAGATGACCTATCCCCAATTGAATAAAACTACAAAGGCATAAGTAAACGGCATGTAAGATCTTGGATCGTCCCATGGAATTTAAAAAAAGAGGGAGTGGGTGGAGCTAAAATTTTCATCTAACAATATGCAATATTTTTCTTTAAGTGACAAATAACAAAATTCACAGTAAAAACTACAATTTCTTCTGCAAAATGTTTGAGGTCATTTAGGTTAGAAAATTGCATTAGGTTAGCATTACTAATGCAATTTTCATGATATAAAGCCTCCTTTGCCTTTATTTTAACATGAGATACATGCTACTTCTCTAAAGAGACATGCTATTCTCCCTCTAATCAACTTCTGTTAATACTACTTTGGCAATAAAATGTGAAATAATAAATGGCCTCTTCAATATCCAATTTACAGAGATATTGGTTATTGCAGCAACAGGTGTCATGTGGTACAGCTTGGGCCATTCTCAAAAGGGACCAAGAATAGTCAGAATAACAAAAGGTAGGGAGATAAGAAAAACTTTTTTAAAAAAGAGCAAGATCAGGGGATTTGACTCTACTTTAAGCTGCATGCACAATTTCTAGCAAATGCACATCATCAAATTTCGCTTTCAATACCAGTAATGATATTGATGAGATGAGACTGGTTCTATACGAGTTGGCACTCATATGCTGAGGTGAGTGAGCTGTTCAGTAAATGATAGGGAGCTCACCATATATTAGGAATACATTGTGCCTCTGCAGTGTCTACAGAGGTGTCAAATAGCACAGATACTTATTTACCTAAAGACACTCTTTTCAATAGGTAACTGATTTTTTCAAAATGGTCAGGAGGAAAAGAAAATGAAAGCAAAGAGAAAACTTCAGCCTAAGTGAACTATGTGATGATACTGTGAGTCAGTGATTGTGTACTTCGGATAATTTGTATGGTGTGTAAATATATCTCAATAAAATTGCATTGAAATGAACTAAAAAAGAAGGAATTAGCAATGTGAAATATTCAGAAAACAAACAAGCAAACTAGTAAGAATAAAATTCAAAAGGCCTAAATATTGAATGGAAAATAGAAACATGTTAAAATAGTAATTACTAAAATTACCTTAAGGTAATGTTTCAATAATCTCTTTATAGATCACATATTAGTTTGCCAGAGCTGTTATTACAATACCCGTTGTATTGTAATATATGACAGGAACATCTTGGCATATATGAAAGGAACTTATTGTTATCAAAGAGGAATGTTAGAAATTCAAGGTCTCAACAGCCACATTTTCTCCAGGAGTCTACAGATTTCTCGTTATATCTTGCTGGGAATCTTGGGGTTCCTTAGCTTGTAACTCTACCTCTGTCAAATAGTGAACTGCCTTATTTTTCTGGATTCTTCTAGTTTCTGTCTTCTACTGACTTCTGCATCTCCTGACTAACTTCATCCAAATGTATTCTGCCATATCATCACCCATCATGTGGATTAAAGCCAACAATGAATCAATCCGGCTTCATTTGAGCATGGCCTTCAAATATCCTACTCACAAATGACTCCACACTTTAAGTAGTAATTATACCATCAAAGGATCTATTGAAAAATGGGTTCACATAAATAGAAATGTGGATTAATCCTGGAATATAAATTTCAGGGGAAAGGATTCAAATTCAGAGTAGTCGTCTTTTGTTGGTCTTCTCAAAAGAAAAAATAATACAAAGTCTTTTTCTAGAAAAGTTAATGACACAATTTTATTTTAAAAAGTTTCTTTGAAATTACAATTCCTTTCGCAGGTGCATTTGAGGTTTTATAACTTAAAATACATGTGAGGTAACACATGGAAGTCAACATGCGAGGTGTGACTTAGTTGTGCCTGTGTCCTCCAGCCCAAAGACTTTAACCTTTATTTAAAATCAAATAACCCAAACCACCATCTAACCAAAGAAATCCTGCAATATTCATAACATTTCTAGGGGCTTCCTTAGGGAGAGGGAAGGAGTGGTAGGGGGATTCAATTTCCCATCATTTTACATACTAACTTCTAGCTTGAGTTCATTCACTATTAAATCTCCTAAAGTTGCCATCCATTTTCTACCTCACTCCCCACAAATGTGGCCACAACTTTACCTCCTTCATTCCCCAAAACACTATAAATGAGATAGTCACTGTGAACTATAAGTTTTATCAAAGCTTTATGTACAATAGAAGATAACGAAAGCACACTATGGCACAAATTACAAATTCAAGTTGAAACGTGGTTTCTAAACCCTCATTGCCTGTTTCCTAACCACGGACCTTTAATTAAAGAAATTGTCTCTCCTCAGATCCTTGTTATGCCATACTGCTAGTCTCTTTCTTCTCTCATGATCTATATCCACTGAAATACAAGCATCAACAAACTTTCCAAATTCATTTCACTTTCGCTTGCAGAAAAAAAATCAGCTCCCTATTTAAACTAATCATCTCTAAACAACTGTATTTAACCTTACAAACCCCCTCTTTCCCACACAAGAAACCATCAAACAGTTTTTATAACCAAGAATAGCAATTACCCTGTGAGAAATTCACATATTCACCTGGAAGAAAGCACAAATTTCAAAGTAGACACTTTCTCATATTTTGGGTCAACTGCAATAAAAAAAATAAAATGAAACAGAAGCAAAGTATTTTATAAGGACCAAAAGACTTCAGTTCAGGGCCATAGAGTTTATTCAAGCCTTTTTCAATGAGAAGCTGTGAGATTTTAAATACATCATTAAACTCTCAGGATTTCACTTTCAAAATCAAGTTACAAATATATATCATATATATGTGTATTTGCAAGGATATAAATTTAAAAACACTTTGAAAAATATTTTAGTGAATAAGGTTTACATTTGTTATAGAGGTTATTCTTAGTAATCTTTATGGAAGATGTAATAAATTCCTTCATTAATGTTATTCTTAACCAGGAAAAAGGTGAGAAGGAGAACGTACTGTGCAAAAGGTCAGGAAAAGCAGATCTACTCTATAAAGGTGGGAAGAAATGTTGAGATAAGGCTCAACTTTCTTCACCATGATAAGAAAGAAATGGGATAAGCAGAATGCTACCAAATATGTTGTAAAAAACACAATGAATCTCCTTGTTCTGAAACTACCTTTGAGGAGATCCATTTCTGATCAAAACTTTGTCCCACGCAAGGTTTCTCTCAGGGCAAGTTTAATGTCCTTATTTCTTATGCTGTAGATTAAGGGGTTCATCATAGGAACCACATTGGTGTAAAAGACTGAAAATATTTTTCCTTCATCCACAGACTGAACAGAAGATGGCTGGAGATACATAAATGAACCTGATCCAAAGAATAGAGAAACAGCCAATATGTGGGAACTGCAGGTCCTAAAGGCTTTGGACCTGCCTGCAGTGGAACTGATATGGAGAATGCTGCAGAGGACGAAACCATAAGAGGTAAAGATGGTGACACTGGGCACAAAGATATCAATGCCACCAACAATGAACACAACCAGCTTATTGACATGGGTGCTCGTGCAGGAGAGCTGGAGCAGAGGGAGGATGTCACAAAAATAATGGTTGATGGTGTTGGCATCACAGAACGTCAGTCTCAACATGCATCCAGTGTGAGCCATAGCGCCAGAAAATGCCATTAAATACGAACCAAATATAAGGTTGCAGCACCCTTTAGGGGACATGGCCATGTTATACAAGAGTGGATTACAGATGGCCACATAGCGATCATAGGCCATTGACGTCAGCATATAGCACTCAGAGATGGCAAAAAAGCAGAAGAAGAAGAGCTGGGCCATGCATCCCTGGTAGGAGATAATATTCTTCCTTGACAAGAAGTGAATTAGAATTTTGGGTGTAAAAACAGAAGAATAACAGAGGTCTATGAAAGACAAATTAAAGAGGAAAGAGTACATGGGGGTGTGAAGGTGGGAATTCAGCCCAATTAGAGCTATCAAGGCCAAGTTTCCCATCACGGTAACCATGTACATTGCTAAAAACAGGAAAAACAGGGGGAGTTGGAGAACTGGGTTGTCTGTTAATCCTACCAGAATGAATTCAGTCACAAAAGAGTCATTCACAAGACTCATTCTTCTTAGGTGGATCTGTGGGACAAGAGAAGAGGCCTATATTAGAGGGCAAACCAGATATCTCACAACCTCTTCCAAAAAGGGTGATTTAGACACTGCAATTGTCCAAGGCTAGCTCAGTGCAAACTATACAATCTGTCTTTACCACTACTATGATTTGTAGCACTGACTTCTCCTTATTACAGTCATAAGCTAAATAGGATCAAGAGTACCTACTTCCAACTCAACCTATAGAGCAAAAGACAGTGCTGCCATATGAAGGCATGACTGATGGAAAAAACAAAGAAGGCTCTGGATGGACCAGGCAGATCATCTTTCTTATCTCATCATCTCTTTGTTACCAGAGCCCTTCTCTAACCCAAAAAAAAAAAAAAAAAAAAAAAAAAAGAATGGAGGCCCAGGTCCTATCTATCTAGAGATGGCCTCTAATGCAGATTAGAATTTCCTGGGGTGGGAACAAAAAAGTAGTATTTCAGGATCCAAACTAAGGGAACAGGCTCTAAGAAAGATTCAGTAGCTGCCCCAAGTCACAGAAAAATCCATAAATCTATAATAGTTAAATTTCACTCTGTGGACAGTGAATTTACACACTGAGATGGGGGAACCCTGAGGTCCTTAATGCCTCTGAACATTCTCTGCTGCCACTGCAAACAGAATCTTCTACCTGATTCACTTGAGTGACAAGACTACACAAAATGGGAAAGAAATTGCATGCCTAATCCCCTGATTTCTACATCAAAATTAAGAGAATATAATATGAATGTACTTCAGAAACTTACCTCCTTTAAGCAAGAAAACCTCTGAACTTCTGGGTCTGTATTATTCTCCCCTGTGATACTGAAAGGGCAATTTGAAGCTCTTGGGACTGGATCCTTAGATTCTAACAAGATGCAGAGCAGACAATTGCTGATACGCCTTGGAAGTTGTTCTGAGTTAAAGATCAGAATATCTGATTTTAACTTGAGTTCTCTAAAGTAGAAGATAAAAAAATATTTGTTATTATCACATTTGCCACTTGATAAACCCAGAAGATTTCATGTGAGTTGGATGATACAATGCTTTTGCTTATAAGTTGAATATTTGACTCAGTCTCATCCCAGGGGAATAGATTATATGTGTAATAGGGAAATAAGGGGATTGTATTTACATCTAAGACCATATTGTCTTTATTTATGAACTCAATATTTTTCCAAGTTTTCACTTATCTGTAGGGATTTTACATACCCCAATGAAGAGCTAAAAGAAACCCCATATCCATAACATCCTCATCTCTGAAAGGAAATCTGACTATTTTATCGTTTCTTTCCATCCCTTTGGCTATGAGAACAGTTGTACACCTCTGTGAATATATTAAAACCATTAGTTTATATGAATTAAATTTGCAAATATTATGGAATGTGCATTGTATGTCAAAGGAGTTATCTGAAAATATTAAAAGCTCTTCATAATAAGGTAAATATAAAAGAAAATAAGAAAACATTTTGAAATCAAAGCATCTGTAAATACGACATTTGAAAATATGTGTAATATAGATATGTCAGTGTTTACAGGGAAATATTAAAAAAAATACCTAAGTGCCTATATTGGATAATATTGGTCTCAAATCAATTACTTAAGCTTTCATCTTAAGAAACGGAAAAAGAACTGCAGCTTAAACACAAAATAAGCAACAACAACAAAAAAGAAACAATACAGATGAAAGGAAAAAGCAATAAAATGGGAAATAAATAAATACTGTATAGTCAATAATCTAAAAGCTATTCTTCTAAGATCAACAGAAATAATAAACCTCTAGTAAGACTGATTACACATAAAGGCAAAAGACATAAAGTATCATTATCAGAAATATGAGAGAACATTGCTACAGATACTAGGACAATGAAAGGAAAGGAATATTATGAAAAAACTTATGCTAAAAATCCTATCAACCAATGACATGGATAAATACCTGAATGGCACAAACAGCCAAAACACACTTAGGAAGAAACAGGTAATCAGAATGGCCATACAGTTATTAAATAAAGTGAATTTTCCACTAATAATCTCAGAAAAAAAATTCAAGGGCAGGAGAATATTGCTGTTGAGTCTACCAAACAATTACAGAAGAACTAATACCAATTCTACACAAAATCCTTTGAAAAATTAAATAGGAAGTAAAACACCATGATTACTTCTAAAAGGCAAGTATTATCATCATACCAAAAGCAGCCAACGCATTTAGTTACAAGAAAGGAAGACTGAGACCAACCCTTAATGAATGTAAATTCAAAAATTATTGCAAACTTTTAGCAAATTGAATCTACCAATAACATTAAAAAACAATACATCATGACAAGTAAGGAGTATCTTGGGATGAAAAACCTGCTTAATTTATGAATATAAATCAGTATTTTTCACCTAAAAAAAATCTACAAAACATAAATAGATAATATGACACACATTTGAAATACTGAATCCTTTACCTTAAGTTCAAACACAATGTAAGGATTTCTACTCCTGCTACTTATATTTAACATTTTACCAGTGGTCATAGACAATACAACAAAGCAAAAAATTAAAATTAAAAAAGAAATGACACACAGATTGGGAAAGAACAAATAAGATTGTATCTATGAGCAAGTGAAATGATTATCTATGGAGAAAATACTAATAAATCTAAACAAAAATGCTACTGAATAAATGAGGATACCAAAGGTACATACTATAACATCAATGATGTTTTTATATCTTAGTAAAGAGAAATTGGAAATTTAAATATTCAAAAACAGTACAATTACTACAGCAAGAAAGTATAAAAACTTAGATATAAATGTAATAAAATACGTGCAAGGCCTGTATACTTCATACTGCAGAACACTAATGAATGAATTGAAAGACATGTAAGTAGAAGGATAAACTATGTATATGGATTGGAATATTCACTATTGTTAAGATGTTTACCCTCTCTAAATTGAGGCATACTCACCTGCAATTACATTAAATTCCCAGAGAATATTTCATAGAAAGCTGATTTTCAAATTTGCATGAAAAGCCAAAGAAACAATTCTGCAAAAGAACAAGTTGGAGGAGTCACACCACCTGGATATAAGATTTACTATAAGGCTTGTGCTGGTTTGAAGTACTATAGGTTGGAAACTTGATTAGGTTATCTCCACGGAGATGTGACTCAATCAGTCATGGGTATTAAAATGATTAGACAGAGACGTGTTTCCACCCATGCTATGTGGGTCTTGGTTAGTTTACTGGAATCCTATAAAGAGACATGTTGAAGAGAGTTCCTTTTGAGAATGAGGAGAGAGCTGCAGAACCATGACAGAAGGACGAGAGAACCAGAGACTTCTGGGATACTCCATGAGGCAGGAGGCCTGGAGAGAAAGCTAGAGGATGCCCCCATATTTGCCACGTGTCCTTCCAGCTGACAGAGAAATGCTGAACATCATTGGACAGGTATCCTTCCCTGGATACCTTAGACTGGACATTTCTATAGACTTGTTTTATTCTGGACAATTTTACAGCCTTAGAATTGTAAACTAGCAATTTATTAAATTCCCCTTTTTAAAAGCTGTTCCATTTCTGTTATACTGCATTCTGGCAGCTAGCAAACTAGAACAGGCTACAAAAATCAAGGTAGGCTCAACAGGTAGAGTTCTTGCCTGCCATTCCAGAGACTCAGGTTCAATTCCTGGTGCCTGCCCATGAAAAAAAATCAATGTAGTATAGTATTGGCCAAATACAGATAGATCGACATGACAATATAGAGTCCACAAATGAACCAACAGACATAGTCGGGGCTTTTTTAAATTTTTACATTTTTAATTGTGAAATATAAATGCAGAGAAGTGACAAATTTCAATGGAGAATTTAACAAATAATCACAGAGGAAATTTCAATACATGGTATGGGTTACAGTTCCACAGTTTTGGGTATTTCCTTCTAGCTGTTCTAATACATTAGAGACTAAAAAGAAATAATTATATAATGATTCACTAATTATTATAATTTTTTAAATCCTATCTTCTCTATTACAACTCCTTTTCTCCTTTGATTATTTTTTCAGTTGTTAGAAATATTTGGGTAAAGGCCATCCTAACCTGTTCATTTTGAAAGCGGGTGTTGATATTATGGGATAGGGGGATGCAGCTGATTGATGGTCCTAGAAAGACTGGTATCTCTGGGTTCCAGGGCTTATCTGCCATGAGAACAATCTGAAGATTTTAGGTCCCTGAAAAATAAACTTAGTAATGAAACTTTTATACAGTCTCAGATAGAGCCGTGTATATTCCTTAAGGTTTTCAGGAATACTGTTGGGTAAGGCTTTGCAAACTGAGCAGTTTGCAATATCTAGTTGAAACTTGTATAAGAATAAGTTCCAGAACAGTCTCTTCACTCTAGTTGAAATCACTTAGCCGCTGAAACCTTCTTTTGCACATTTGTGGTCCCCATTTTTTTCAGGAAGGTATTGTCATCCCACAATTCCAGAGCCAGACACATCCCTGGGAGTCATGTCACACATTTTCAGGGAGACTTAGAACTCTGGAAATCATGTGCCACATAGGGAGGAAGAGTTTGGCTTAGAGAAAGAGGCCACTTAAGAGTTACAAAAGAGGTTATCAAGAAGTGACTCAGCATAATTATAGGTAGGCTTAATTTCCACTTGTAGAAATAAATTTCGTATGAGCAATCCTCAAGATTGAGGACTTGGATTATTAAACTGGGATAATGCTTGAGAGAGTATCAGGAATTTCCCACATGGGGAAAATAAATCTTTTCTCCTGTCCTTATTTTTTCTCCTGCCCCTAAGGGACTTTGCAAATACTTTTTGATTATCTTCCCAACATACTCTGTACTGTTTCAGGTTATTACATTAAGCTATGCAGAATCCTATGATCTCATTCCCTACTGTAAGCTCCATGTGTTTAAGTTGTTTAATTATCTGGCCAGATTGATTAATTTAGATTGTGTGCTACTGAAAATTCAAATTTTTTACAAAATAAATAAATGCCCAATGGATTAAGGTGGCTGAAGGATACATTAACTGAGAAGTAGAATGGCAAACTGTGATGTATACATATGATGGAATATTGCGTGGCTACAGAAAAGAATGAAGTCATGAGGCATGCAACGAAGTGAATGTACCTTGGGGACATTATTTGGTGCAAACTAAGCCAGAAAAAAAAGAATAAATATTGTATGGTCTCTTTTAGAAAATACCTATAAGAAAATATGAGCCTAGATTGTAACTCTTATAGCAGTCACGCCTAGTCCAGAGCTATTAATGTTATTTCTAGATTTTGAGATGCTGTGCTATATATGGAAAATCTTATATCTCCCTGGAACTTTGGCTAATTGTGTGACACCTAAGACTCAGAGCTGGAGTTCTTCACCTCTGAAAGTCAGCATTGCTACCTACAACAACCATGAAAGAGACCAAAAAAGAGATCAGGCTTCATTTAGAGATAAGAATGAAGCCAATGGGTCAGCACTAAAGTGAATTAAGAATACAGAAGTAAGAATGACACTCTGTATTTTAGACCTTAACCTACTGTATGAGACCAAATGAAGAGAGGAATATTTTGTCTAAAACATACATTTTCTGTAGCAAATATCTATCTTGACTTGTCTGGATGGTTCATTTAAAGAACTCAAGCACATGGAGCCCAGAATGGGAATGAGGGCTTATAATTCTGTATAGCTTAAAGTAATACCCAGGTACATCCCAGAATATGTTGCGTGGTTAATTAAAAAGTATTGGGAGTGGGGCAAGATGCTAGCTTAATGAGGTGTGGAATTTAGTTCACCCTCCAGAGCAGTTATTAAATAGCCAGGAACAGTACAGAACTAATGGAGCTACATCAGTGACCAGACACACAGTGTACACCAGTCTGGATAACCTGGGCCAGCTGAGACCCCACATAGAACTGTAAATTCCCCAAGTAGTGGAGACTGCTGCCCCTCCCTCATGGGCATGACAAGCTGGTTCCCTGAAGGGAAAAGAAGCAGATTTTTCTTGCTGCTAGCTACAAGGTCTTAGCTGAAGGAAGCTCCAGTTGCAGACTTAATCAACAAATTCTGACAACTGAAAATAGGCCCTCAGAACAGATAAACCTGGAGTAAGCACTAAAGGTACTAGGAGTTTTTGTCCTGGCAGAGAGTGGTTGAAGCTGATAGGAAAAGAAAAAGAAAAAGAGTTGTTTTGAGTCTGACAGTACAAAATACTGGAAAAGGGCTGGATCCTTTAAAAAGTGGCATATAAAGACTGGAGATACCTAGAATCACCTATCAACTTAAGCTCTTGATTCACAAACCTGGGTTCCTGCTCTGAGAAGGATATTTTTTTTGTTACACTTTTTTTCCTACAACTTAACAGCTCATTAGATAGAACTGGAAGTCTTGGGGAATTAAGCTTATCTGAGAGACAAAGTAACTAGTCAAGTGAAAGGAGTTAATTTCCTAAAGGCTGTACCTTTTCCAAGAGAAGGGTGTGGCCCAGCTCAATGGAATCCCACCTTCAAAGAATTCAGGCCCCAGGGACTGGAAAACTGAAGTAATTTATGTCAACCTAAAATCACACCTCTGCCTAATCATGACCCACCCACAACCCCCCACCCCAGCAGGGAGAGTTGTATGAAATTAAAAGCACCACATTACTTTATGCTGATGGGAGGCCATGGGCAGATAGTACCACATGCTTGGCAGGATATGAAAAGCACAGACTCAAGAGGTTTCATAGGAAAGCCTGTTAACCTGCTGAGTCTCACCCTCAGGGAAAACTGAAGGGTGACTCTTTCCTCCTGAAATATGGACCAGTCTGGTCTTGGAAAATCTGACTGGAGTCTATAATACCTGAGGAGATCCTCCTCAAAAAGAAAAAAAAAAGCTCTGCATAGGCTGGGCAAAAAAAGAAAAACAAGAACTGAAAATTCTGATCAGTTAAACAGAATATATGCTAGAGGTCTACAATAAGTTGAACTGAATGTCAAAGAATAGGTAGAGAACAAAGCCATGCAGCAAGAAAATCCTAGGTAAAAGAGTGAAAGCAATCTCCAGAATAAACTAATTGAGGAAATCAAATGCCTAAATGCCAGCAAAACATAATGAGTCATGCTAGGAATTTTGAAGAGATGGCCCAGTCAAGGGAACAAACCAATAGTTCAAATGAGATACAGGAGCTGAGACAACTAATTCTGAATATACGAACAGAAATGGAAAACCTCTTCAAAAACCAAATCAATCAATTGAGGGAGGACATGAAGAAGGCAAGGAATGAACAAAAAGAAATGGAAAGTCTGAAAAAACAAATCACAGAACTTATGGGAATGAAAGATACAGTAGAAGAGATGAAAAAACAATGGAAACCTACAATGGTAGATTTCAAGAGACAGAGGTTAGAATTAGTGAACTGGAAGATGGAACATCTGTAACCCAAAAAGAAACAGAAACTATAGGGAAAAGAATGGAAAAATTTGAGCAGGGGCTCAGGGAATTGAATGATAATAAGAAGCACACAAATATACGTGTTGTGGGTGTTCCAGAAGGAGAAGAGAAGGGAAAAGGAGGAGAAAATCTAATGGAAGAAATTATCACTGAAAATTTCCCAACTCTTATGAAAGACCTAAAATTAAAGATCCAAGAAGTGCAGCACACCCCAAAGAGAATAGATCCAAATAGACATTCTCCAAGACACTTACTAGTCAGAATGTCAGAGGTCAAAGAGAAAGAGAGGATCTTGAAAGCAGCAAGAGAAAAGCGATCCATCACATACAAGGGAAACCGAATAAGACTATGTGTAGATTTCTCAGCAGAAACCATGGAGGCAAGAAGAGAGTGGGATGATATATTTAAATTACTAAAAGAGAAAAACTGTCAACCAAGAATTCTATATCCAGCAAAATTGTTCTTCAAAATGAGATAGAAATTAAAACATTTTCAGACAAAAAGTCACTGAGAGAATTTGTGACCAAGAGACCAGCTCTGCAAGAAATACTAAAGGGAGCACTAGAGACAGATATGAAAAGACAGAAGAGAGAGGTGTGGAGAAGAGTGTAGAAAGAAGGAAAATTAGATATGACATATAAAATACAAAAGGCAAAATGGTAGAGGAAAGTATTACCCAAACAGTAATAACACTAAATGTTAATGGACTGAATTCCCCAATCAAAAGACATAGACTGGCAGAATGGATTAAAAAACAGGATTCTTCTATATGCTGTCTACAGGAAACGCATCTTAGACCCAAAGATGAACACAGGTTGAAAGTGAAAGGTTGGGAAAAGATATTTCATGCAAACAACAACCAGAAAAGAGCAGGAATAGCTATGCTAATATCCAACAAATTAGACTTGAAATGTAAAACAGTTAAAAGAGACAAAGAAGGATACTATCTACTAATAAAAGGAACAATTCAACAAGAAGACATAACAATCATAAATATTTATGCACCGAACCAGAATGCCCCAAAATACATGAGGAATACACTGCAAATACTGAAAAGGGAAATAGACTCATATACCATAATAGTTGGAGACTTCAATTCACCACTCTCATCAATGGACAGAACATCTAGACAGAGGATCAATAAAGAAACTGAGAATTTGAATATTACAATAAATGAGCTAGACTGAACAGCCATTTATAGGACATTACACCCCACAACAGGAGGATACACTTTTTTCTCAAGTGCTCATGGATCATTCTCAAAGATAGACCATATGCTGGGTCACAAAGGAAGTCTTAACAAATTTAAAAAGATTGAAATCATACACAACACTTTCTCAGATCATAAAGGAATGAAGTTGGGACCCAATAATAGGCAGAGTGCCAAAAAATTCACAAATACGTGGAGGCTCAACAACACACTCTTAAACAACCAGTGGGTCAAGGAAGAAATTGCAAGAGAAATCAGTAAATATCTCGAGGTGAATGAAAGTGAAAACACAACATAACAAAACCTATGGGACGCAGCAATGGCAGTGCTAAGAGGAAAATTTATTGCCCTAAATGCCTATATCAAAAAAGAAGAAAGGGCAAAAATTCTGTAATTTACTGTCCACTTGGAAGAACTGGAGAAAGAACAGCAAACTAACCCCAAAGCAAGCAAAAGGAAAGAAATAACAAAGATTAGAGCAGAAATAAATGAGATTGAGAACATGAAAACAATAGAGAAAATCAATAAGACCAGAAGTAGGTTCTATGAGAAAATCAATAAGGTTGATGGGCCCTTAGCAATATTGACAAAAAGAAGAAGAGAGAGGATGCAAATAAATAAGATCATAAATGGAAGAGGAGACATAATCACTGATCTCACAGAAATAAAGGAGGTAACAACAGTATACTCTGAACAACTTTATGCTAATATATACAACAATGTAGATGAAATGGACAAGTTCCCAGAAAGGCATGAACAACCAGCTTTGACTAAAGAAGAAATAGATAACCTCAACAAACCAATCACAAGTAAAGAAATTGAATCAGTCATTCAAAAGCTTCCCAAAAAGAAAAGTCCAGGACCAGACGGCTTCACATGTGAATTCTACCAAACATCCCAGAAAGAATTAGTACCAACTCTGCTCAAACTCTTCAAAAAAATTGAAGTGAAGGGAAAGCTACCTAATTCATTCTATGAAGCCAACATCACCCTCATACCAAAACCAGGCAAAGATATTACAAAAAAAGAAAACTACAGACCAATCTCTCTAACGAATATAGATGCAAAAATCCTCAACAAAATTCTAGCAAATCGAATCCAGCAACACATTAAAAGAATTATGCATCATGACCAAGTAGGATTCATCCCAGGTATGCAAGGATGGTTCAACATAAGAAAATCAATTAATGTAATACACCATATCAACAAATCAAAGCAGAAAAATCACATGATCATCTCAATTGATGCAGAGAAGGCATTTGACAAGATTCAACATCCTTTCCTGTTGAAAACACTTCAAAGGATAGGAATACAAGGGAATTTCCTTAAAATGATAGAGGGAATATATGAAAAACCCACAGCTAATATCATCCTCAATGGGGAAAAACTGAAAACTTTCCCCCTAAGATCAGGAACAAGACAAGGATGTCCACTATCACCACTGGTATTCAACATCATGTTGGAAGTTCTAGCCAGAGCAATTAGACAAGAAAAAGAAATACAAGGCATCGAAATTGGAAAGGAAGAAGTAAAACTCTCACTGTTTGCAGATGATATGATATTATACATTGAAAACCCTGAAAATTCCACAGCAAAACTACTAGACCTAATAAATGAGTACAGCAAAGCAGCAGGTTACAAGATCAACATTCAAAAATCTGTAGTGTTCCTATACACTAGCAGTGAACAAGCTGAGGGGGAAATCAAGAAATGAACTCCAGCCAGAGAAGATGGCGGCTTAGTAAGACGCGCGGGTCTTAGTTCCTCCTCCAGAAAAGCAACTAAAGAAACAGAAACAATACGAAACAGCTCCCGGAGTCACAACAGAGACCAAAAAGACAGCGTACCCCATTCTGGAATGGCTGAACGGGCAGGGAGAATCCGCTGCGGTGAGATACCCAAGGGGCGCACATTTTCCTGGCCGGGGCGGCTGGCAACTGGGGTCCCCTCCACGCACGTGGCTCCCCAGTCTGACTGGGAATGTTGGATAGCAGGGCCCTCCCATCACGCTTGGCGTCTCGGGCCAGCTGGGCAATTTGGACCGGCACTCCTCAAGCCACGGCCAGTGACTCCCGCCTCCATGCACGGTTTCCCGGGTCGACTGCCCAGCAGACAAACGACCGCCACGAGCGCCACCTACTGGGCAGGAAAAGAAAAACAGAGCCCAGAGATTCCACAGAAAAACCTTTCAACCAGCTGGGTCCCACACCCAGGGAAATCTGATCAAATGCCCAGACACCAGCAGAAAATAATGGATGACGCTCGGAAAATTGAAGATATGGCCCAGTCAAAGGAACAAACCAATAGTTCAAATGAGATACAGGAGCTGAGACAACTAATGCTGAATATACGAACAGAAATGGAAAAACTCTTCAAAAACCAAATCAATAAATTGAGGGAGGACATGAAGAAGACATGGGCTGAACAAAAAGAAGAAATAGAAAATCTGAAAAAACAAATCACAGAACTTGTGGGAGTGAAAGACAAAGAAGAAAAAATGGAAAAAACAATGGATACCTACAATGGTAGATCTAAAGAGACAGAAGCTACAATTAGTGAACTGGAGGATTGAACATCTGAATTCCAAAAAGAAACAGAAACTATAGGGAAAAGAATGGAAAAACTTGAGCAGGGAATCAGGGAACTGAATGACAATATGAAGTGCACAAATATACGTGTTGTGGGTGTCCCAGAAGGAGAAGAGAAGGGAAAAGGAGGAGAAAAACTAATGGAAGAAATTATCACTGAAAATTTCCCAACTCTTATGAAAGACCTAAAATTACAGATCCAAGAAGTGCAGTGCACCCCAAAGAGATTAGACCCAAATAGGCATTCTCCAAGACACTTACTAGTTAGAATGTCAGAGGTCAAAGAGAAAGAGAGGATCTTGAAAGCAGCAAGAGAAAAACAATCTGTCACATACAAGGGAAACCCAATAAGACTATGTGTAGATTTCTCAGCAGAAACCATGGAAGCTAGAAGACAGTGGGATGATATATTTAAATTACTAAAAGAGAAAAACTGCCAACCAAGACTCCTATATCCAGCAAAATTGTCCTTCAAAAATGAAGGAGAAATTAAAACATTTATAGACAAAAAGTCACTGAGAGAATTTGTGACCAAGAGACCAGCTCTGCAAGAAATACTAAAGGGAGCACTAGAGTCAGGTATGAAAAGACAGAAGAGAGAGGTATGGAGTAAAGTGTAGAAAGAAGGAAAATCAGATATGATATATACAATATAAAAGCCAAAATGGTAGAGGAAAATATTATCCAAACAGTAATAACACTAAAAGTTAACGGACTGAATTTCACAATCAAAAGACATAGAATGGCAGAATGGATTACGACCCAGCAATACCACTGCTAGGTATCTACTCAAAGGACTTAAGGGCAAAGACACAGACGGACATTTGCACACCAGTGTTTATAGCAGCATTATCTACAATTGCAAAGAGATGGAAACAGCCAAAATGTCCATCAACAGACGAGTGGCTAAACAAACTGTGGCGTATACCTACGATGGAATATTATGCAGCTTTAAGACAGACTAAATTTATGAAGCATGTAATAACATGGAACTAGAGAACATTATGCTGAGTGAGTCTAGCCCAAAACTAAAGGACAAATACTGTATGGTCCCACTGATGTGAACCAACATTCGAGAATCAGCTTGGAATATATCATTGGTAACAGAGACCAGCAGGAGTTAGAAACAGGGTAAGATAATGGGTAATTGGAGCTGAAGGGATACAGACTGTGCAACAGGACTAGATACAAAAACTCAAAAATGGACAGCACAATAATACCTAAGTGTAATGTAACTATGTTGGAACACTGAATGAAGCTGCAACTGAAATATGGTTTTTTGTTTGTTTGTTTGTTTGTGTGTTTGTATCTTTTGTTTTTGTTTTTTTCTTTTTCCTTTATATATATATATATATTTTATTAGTATTATTATTTTAATTCTCTTCTCTATATTAACATTCTATATCTTTTTCTGCTGTTTTGCTAGTTCTTTTCCTGAATCGATGCAAATGTACTAAGAAATGATGATCATACATCTATGTGATGATACTAAGAATTACTGAGTGCATGTGTAGAATGGAATGATTTCTAAATGTTGTGTTAATTTCTTTTCTTTTTTTTGATTAATAAAAAAATTTTTAAAAAAAAGTGAAACCAGATAATGCATAGCCTTCAACATACTTCCTTTTATTCAATGTTACAACATGTTTTTGTTTCTTAGGCTGCTTAAGCAAATGTCATGGAATGGGTTGGCTTAAACAAGGGAATTTATTAGCTTACAGTTGTTTTATTGGGAGGGGTGGGGATTAAATGCTTTCTATTGTGAAAAATAACATATATACAAAAAAAGGAAGAAAAAGCAATAATTTTCATAACACACTTCAACAAGTAGTTACAGAACAGATTTCGGAGTTTGTTACGGGTTGCCATTCCACTATTTCAGATTTTTTCTTCTAGCTGCTCTAAAACTCTAGAGGCTAAGAGTATTAACACAGTAATTCAGCAGTCATACTTGGTTGTTAAATTCTATCTTCTCTGTCACACTTCCTACCTCTCCTTTCATCCCTCTCCCAATCCTTCGGGATCTTTAGGCAATGCCCATTCTGACTTTTTTCATGTTGAGAAGGGGTGTCGACACTAAAGGATAGAGGGATAGAACCAACTGATAGTCTTGGAGAGGCTGGTTCCACTGGGTTTCAGAATTTATCTGGCCCAAGAACCCTCTGGAAATTATAGGTTCCAGGAAAGCAAACCTAGTGCATGAAACTTTTCTAGAATCTCTGTTAAAGACCTAGGTGATCTTTTTTTAAAAAAATATTTTATGAAATGTTAATATTAAGTAACCAGGCACTGTTCTAAATGCTTATTTTCTATTATTATTTAATCCTCATAACCATATGTGTTATTGGTCCCGTTTCACAGATACATAAATTAAAGACAGAGGTTACAAGATCCTATAGCTATTAAATGGCAGAGCCAGAATTTGAACCCAAGTAATTTGGCTCAAGAGCTAGTGCTCTTTTACTGTAATGACTCCTACCAAGACACATTAAAAACCTTTCTGATGAAAAGCAAAACAAAACAAACAAAAAACTGAAACTAAAACCTTTCTGATGAGTTCCAACATCTTGATTACAGTGAAGCTTCCAGTGGTCCATAGGTTCAAGGAAACAAAAGTTGCTATGGAACTTTCCATGTATTTAACTCCTCTAAATCATTACCAGAGCCAAGGAAAGGCCAGGAGTCCTGACGTCCAATTCCTACCACAATTACCAGCTCCAACTCCAGGAGGTAGCTCAGATTAGTCCTAGGTGATCTTTTTTTTAAAACATTCAAGTAATTTTCATTAAAATAAGCAGAAATATATGACTAAAATTGCTTTTTATTTTTATTTATTTATTTAGTTATTTTTTATTTTCAAAATTGCTTTTTAAATCAGGTTCTCATAATAGTTTTTGAAATTTTTTTATTGTGAAATATAACATATATACAAAAAAGCAATAAATTTCCAAGTGTATATATATATTTTTTTAATAAAAAAATTTTTAACGTAACAAACAAACACAAACATTCTTACTATATGATCATTCCATTCTTGGTAAATGATCAATAACTCACAATATCATAACATAGTTGTATATTCATCACCATGATCATTTCTTAGAACATTTGCATCGATTCAGAAAAAGAAATAAAAAGAAAAAAGAAAAAAAACTCATACATACCATACCCCTTGTTCTAGTTTGCTAGGTGCCAGAATGCAATATACCAGAAATGGAACGACTTTTAAAAGGGGGAATTTAACGAGTTGCTAGTTTACAGTTCTAAGGCTGAGAAAACGTCCCAATTAAAACAAGTCTATAGAAATGTCCAATCTAAGGCATCCACCCAGGGAAAGATACCTTGGTTCAAGAAGGCCAATGAAGTTCAGAGTTTCTCGCTCAAGTGAGAAGGCACATGGCGAACATAGTCAGAGCTTCTCTCTCAGTTGGAAGGGCACATGGCAACCATGGCATCATCTGCTAGCTCTCCCTCCTGATTTCCTGTTTCATGAAGCTCCCTGGGAGGCGTTTTTTTCTTCATCTCCAAAGGTCGCTGGCTGGTGGACGCTCTGCTTTGTGGTGCTGCAGCATTCTCTGCTCTCTCCGAATCTCCCATTCTCCAAAATGTTTCCTCTGTTATAGGACTCCAGTAAACCAATCAAGACCCACCCAAATGGGTAGAGACATGTCATCACCTAATCTAGTTTAACAACCACTCTTGACTAAATCACATTATCCAAGGAGATGATCTGATTACAGTTTCAAACATACAGTATTGAATAGGGATTATTCTACCTTTATGAAATGGGTTTTGATTAAAACATGGCTTTTCTAGAGGGCATACATCCTTTTAAACCAGCACACCCCTTACCCCTCCCTCTCGTTGACTGCTCATATTTCAAAATTCAATATATTTTAGCCTTTGTTTCCCCTATTTTTTCTATACCCCTTACCACTCCCTTTCATTGATCATTAGCATTTCAATCTACTAAATTTATTTTAACATTTGTTTCCCCTATTATTTATTTATTTTTAATCTGTATCTTTTACTCATCTGTCCATACCACAGATAAAAGAAAAAAAAAAAAGAAATGAACTCCATTTACAATTGCAACTAAAAGAATAAAATACTTAGGAATAAATTTAACTAAAGAGACAAAAGACCTATACAAAGAAAACTACAAAAAACTGTTAAAAGAAATCACAGAAGGCCTAAGTAGATGGAAGGGCTTACCATGTTCATGGATTGGAAGACTAAATATAGTTAAGATGTCAATTCTACCTAAATTGATTTACAGATTCAACACAATACCAATCAGAATCCCAACAACTTATTTTTCAGAAATAGAAAAACCAATAAGCAAATTTATCTGGAAGGGCAAGGTGACCCAAATTGCTAAAAGTATCTTGAGGAAAAAAAACGAAGCTGGAGGTCTCACACTGCCTGACTTTAAGGCATATTATGAAGCCACAGTGGTCAAAACAGCATGGTACTGGCATAAAGATAGATATATTGACCAATGGAATTGAATAGAGTGCTCAGATATACACCCTCTCATCTATGGACATTTGATCTTTGATAAGGCAGTCAAGCCAACTCACCTGGGACAGAACAGTCTCTTCAATAAATGGTGCCTAGAGAACTGGATATCCATATGCAAAAGAATTAAAGAGGACCTGTATCTCACACCCTATACAAAAGTTAACTCAAAATGGATCAAAGATCTAAACATTAGGCCTAAGATCATAAAACAGTTAGAGGAAAATGTAGGGAGATGTCTTATGAATCTTAAAATTGGAGGCAGTTTTATGGACCTTACACCTAAAGCAAGAGCACTGAAGAAATAAATAAATAAATGGGAGCTCCTCAAAATTAAACACTTTTGTGCATCAAAGAACTCCATCAAGAAAGTAGAAAACACATATCAGATAAAGGTCTAGTATCCAGAATTTATAAAGGGATTGTTCAATTCAACAACAAAAAGACAGCCAATCCAATTACAAAATGGGAAAAAGACTTGAACAGACACTTCTCAGAAGAGGAAATACAAATGGCCAAAAGGCACATGAGGAGATGCTCAATATCCCTGGCCATTAGAGAAGTGCAAATCAAAACCACAATGAGATATCATCTCATACCCACCAGAATGGCCATTATCAACAAAACAGAAAATGACAAGTGCTGGAGAGGATGTGGAGAAAGAGGCACACTTATCCACTGTTGGTGGGAATGTCAAATGGTGCAACCATTGTGGAAGGCAGTTTGGCAGTTCCTCAAAAAGCTGAATATAGAATTGCCATATGACCCAGCAATACCATTGCTAGGTATCTACTCAGAGGACTTAAGGGCAAAGACACAAACGGACATTTGCACACCAATGTTTATAGCAGCATTATTTATGATTGCAAAGAGATGGAAACAGTCAAAATGTCCATCAACAGATGAGTGGCTAAACAAACTGTGGTATATACATATGATGGAATGTTATGCAGCTCTAAGACAGAATAAACTTATGAAGTATGTAACAACATGGATGGACCTAGAGAACATTATGCTGAGTGAGACTAGCCAAAAACTAAAGGACAAATACTGTATGGTCCCACTGATATGAACCGACATTAGAGAATAAACTTGGAATATGTCATTGGTAACAGAGACCATCAGGAGATAGAAATAGGGTAAGATAGTGGGTAATTGGAGCTGAAGGGATACGGACTGTGCAACAGGACTGGATACAAAAACTCAGAAATGGACAGCACAATACTACCTAATTGTAATGTAATTATGTTAAAACATTGAATGAAGCTGCATGTAAGAATGATAGAGGGAGGAGGGCTGGGGACATAAATGTAATCAGAAAGAAAGATAGATGTTAAAGATCGAGATGGTATAATCTAGGAATGCCTAGAGTGTATAATAATAGTGAAATGTACAATGTACAAATTTTAAAAATGTTTTTACATGAGGAAGAACAAAGGAATGTCATTATTGCAGGGTGCTGAAAATATATGATAACTAATACTTTAAAATGTCACATTATGTGTGAGACTAAGGCAAAAAATGTTTATTTGTTACAAAATTTAGATTTTGACTAGAGCATTTCTTAATATAACTAATGTAGATAGTTTGATTGAATGTCATAAATACTTGGAATTTCAGGTAGCACATGAGTTTTTGTTGGTTTGTCCAGAGTGATCCCCCGATGAATCCCAGAATGATTTGATCAGTAACTGGAAAAGTATTTGCAAGCCCTCTTCAGGGAATGGTGAGAGTGGGGAAAAATTCAACTTCCCCACATTGAATTCTTGATATTCTCACAAGCAGTGTGAACAACCAAAGCTATGGGCTGAGCCCCCAGTCTTGGGGTTTGTTCACATGAAATTTAATCCCACAAAAGATAGGTCAAGTCTACTTAAAATTTAGACCTAAGAGTCACCCCCAAGAGAGCCTCTTTTGTTGCTCAAATGTGGCCTCTCTTTCCAGCCAATATGATGAACATTCTCACCACCCTCCCCTTCTCTGCATGGGACATGACTCCCAGGGGTGTGAACCTTCCTGGCAACATGGGACAAAGATCCTGGAAGGAGCTGAGTCTCAGCATCAAAGGACTGAGAAAAACCCTAGAATGAGCTGAGAATTAACATCAAGGGATTGAGAGAACCTTCTCGACCAAAAGGGGGAAGAGTAAAATGACGCAAAGTGTCAATGGCTGAGAGATTCCAAACAGAGTTGAAAGGTTATCCTGGAGGTTATTCTTAGGCATTAAGTAGATATCACCTTGTTGTTCAAGATATAATGGAGAGGCTGGGGGGAATTGCCTGAAAATGTAGTGCTGTGTTCCAGTAGCCATGTTTCCTGGTGATGATTGAACAATGATATAGCTTTCACAATGAGACTCTGTGAATGTGAAAACCTTATGTCTGATGCTCTTTTAGCTATTATATCAACAGAAGAGTAGAACATATGGAATAAAAATAAATAACAGGGGGAACAGATGTTAAAATAAATTCAGTTTGAAATAGTGGTAGGTGAAGGCGAGGGGTAAGGGGTATGGTATGTATAGTTTTTTTTTTCTCTCTATTATCATTTTATTTCTTTTTCTAAATTGATGCAAATGTACTAAGAAATGATGAATATGCAACTATGTGATGATATTAAGAATTACTGATTTTATATGTAGAATGGAATGATTTCTAAATGTTTTGTTAGTTAATTTTTTTTAATTAATAAAAAAAACTGGCATTTCCACACACACACACAAAAAAATCCTTCTGGCTCCTATTAAAAGTACTTTTTAGCACTTGGAGAAACCAGTGAAGCTAAAGTAAGCACATAGTGATATTTCAGAAAAGTTCAGCTAAACTTCAGAAAATCATTTCTTCCCATTTAAGGTTTTGGTTCATGAGGGCCACTGATTATTACAGTGAGTTTATATTTCTATCACCAATAGCAATGGAGAAGCATGAATCTGTTTGCTTTATTTAATGGCAAATTTTAAAATGAGAAATTTCAGCTTAAATTTTGACAAATGTCACATTTGTAGGAATTAAAATATAAATTGAATAGGTTAAAACCAAACATGCAATGAAGCATGGAAATTTAACTGATAATGAGGAAAGCTATTGAATATTCAGGAAGAGCTAGGAAATATCCAGCAGCTGTCTGTAACAACTGTTTGGGGACATCTGCCACTTTTCACACATTGTACATTAGTCTGGAACAGGAGGAGGGGTCAAGATCTCTGCACAGAACTGAGAGTAAAGCACCTAAACAGGGTGCTGGTGCCCCTTCCCCACTGGCAAGGCAGGCTACTGGAGACTCTTCCTAGTGGGGAAAGATGTAATAGACTCTACTGGGAGCAAGAGAGGGTAGATCAAGTAAGCTCCAATGTGGTTTTAGTTAACAAATTTGGATTGCTGAATACAAGCAGAGGTAAACCCAGAGAAGTCAGGAAAGTAATACTGAATTCTCTCTCTCCCAGCAGAGACAAACATGTGCTGATGAAGGAAAAATAAAAGAGACTTCTGGAGTTGACCTAGCTCTGAATACTGGAAAAGGGCTCTGCTTCTTTTTAGAGCCAAGAACCAATTCCAGCTCCTGACTGGTGACCCTTTTGGGGCTGGGGATTGGATCTGAAATGGGATTTTAGTTTTTTTCCCTCCCTTTTTTATCTTTTTTCTCTTTATGCATTCTAAATAGCTCATTAGAGGAAACCTCCAGCATTTTTGATTGTTACTCTTACCCATGCAAGGGCACAGTTATGATAGGGTTGAGAGTCAAAGTGTCAAGTCAAATGAAGGAGATAATTCCCTGAAGTGTGACTCCCCAAATTTGATTCCCCAAGAAGATGGGGGATGGTGCCCAAATCAAGTTGCAACCTACCTTCAAAGAAGTCAGACACCAGGGGCTGGGAATCAGAAGCAGCTTAGCCTCCCTTCTGCCTCAGCCTCTCTTTCTACTCAAGGGTATTTATAAGGAAATAAAAGATAGCAGGAAAACACTAAAAGAACATAATAATAATTTGAAAGATTAAATAGAAAAATGGCAGCACTCACAGAGATGAAAAATACAGTAGACCAAATCAGGAATATACTAGAGACACATGATAGCAGATCTGAAAAAGGAGATGGAAGAATAAGTGAACTAGAGGACAGAACAATTGACCTAGAGAGTACACAAAAGAACAAACAGCAAGAAATATGGGGAAAAAGTGGCATTGGGTTTAGGGAAATGAAAGACAGAAAGAAGAAAGCATATATAAGAATCATCGGTGTCCCAAAAGGAGAAGAGAAAAGCAAAGGGCTGGGAAAGTTAGTCAAAAATATAATCAGGGAAAACATCCCAATCTTTATAAAAGATTCACTATTTTGCTAGGTAGGCACGGTCCTCATGGATTCCACTGGCTTTTTCCTACCATAATAGCCCTCATCACACAAGTCAGAGAATCCATGTGCGGATTCTGTCAGTTGCTTACTATGCTGATTCCAATTATGCATCTGGAACATGGGAAATGACCACAGAATGGGTCTGGGAACCCACTGTGAGACAGAACTCAGTGAAAACTCCATTGATTACCTGCCCTCCATAAGTCCCTACTCGGACTAGCAGACCAGAATAACGATTTGGGACTCCTTGAATTCAAGTAACTTCTGAATCAGTATCTAAAATCCCCCAAATATCTGATCATTTTCTTTTGCCCAATGCACAGTCACCCTGGTAAAAGGCTGTAGGTCTCCTTGGGGAAGCCTGGGAGGAAGGTTAACAGTGTAAATTTTAGGCAGTGTAAAAGCATCCTTCCCCAAGGGTATGCAGCCCTCCCCTCATTCAAAGGGCTCTGGGTCTATAAATTGTCTGAAATTTGGGGATTGATTAAGGGGTCATGACTCTCGGTTTTTGTAATTCAAGTTAGACTTCTGTTCACTTGACCTAGAATTCTTCTGCTTATACAGCTCAAACTAGAATTTAATAGGTTGCCCATCTATTTTACTTCTAGACATCCCATGATCTTCTTGCCAATGCTACAAGTCTCTGTGAGTCATATTATTTTGACTGCTATTTGAGTCTGCTGTCCATTATGGTGGCCAAGCCCAGCTTCTCTGTGGTGATTAACTGTCATCACCTGACTTCTGCCAACTCAGGATCCAATCATCTCCACTCTGTTTAAGGATTCCAGCTCAGTGACAGCAGTTCCCACAGTAGTATCTGACCTAGAGAGAGAGCTCTTCAAGGATAATGAAGATAGTCTTATGAATTTCTTTCTCAAGGTTCTGTTGAAAGATGTTTCCTCTGGACATTCCTAAGTTGTGTGAGCAGGTCTTCCATGGTAAACCCACTCTAACATTCCCATCTCTCTAAACCTCAGAATCTCCTCATCTACATTATACCAGGGAAACTCTGACATTTCAACCTCAGGTAATGTTGGCCACCTTTTGATCCATGTTTCAGCCAACCATCCAAACAAACGGTTAATGCCTTTTCTAACCCATTGAGCTACAACATTGTATGCAGAATCAATAAATTCAGATTGATCCAACTTTGTATTCCCTCCACCTTTGTCCCACACCCTAAATATCTATTCCCACACATATTCCCCTGATTTCTGTCTCTATGGATCAGAAGACTCATGAGTTATTTTGGAGTATAGTGTGCCTCCTTATGGATCACACTTTGTACCTCACCTTTTGAGCCCTGTTGGGACTTTAGTCTAATTATAGGTCTTGAAGAAAAGAGGGGTGGTGGGCGTGGGTCATGAAAAGAAATAGAAGTGTCTTTCAAGCCAATCACCTCAGGGCATTTTGTTGTAGTCTCATCTGTGAAATAGGATAAGTGGCTTCAGACAGAGGAGTGATGGCTTTTTCCCCAGTGAAGGTGGTTACAGGGTTACCAGGCACTGTGGGGTTAATCTTGTTAGGCAGAGGGTGGATGGCAGACTCCTCTAGCAGACTGGAGGCTGGGAAGCTCTTTCCTCAGGGCAGTCCACTACAGGTCTATCTATCAAAGGTTCAGCAGATTTCAGGGATTCAATTTCCCCATTACTATCATTATCAAGCCATAAATCCCCATACCACATTTCAGGATCCCATTCCATTCTTTTCCAATTGAAGCCCTTCCTTTAACTGCAGAACTCTGCAAGGTTGAGATTTTAGTTTCCATTGCAAATCTGCTGTTCACACAGTAAGGCTCTGTGCCTAATCTTCAGAGATCTCACATCAGCAACTACAGGAAATAAATTTTCTTTCAGGGCAAACATAGAAACTTTTACATCATTCATACAGCACTTAAGCTGCAAATTTAAAGCCTTCAGCTCATCCTTTCCTTCATCACTGTGTCTAGCATATCTAAAAACAAACAACCAACATCATTATACCTCTTAATTCCACAAAACTCCATAAAGGTGTCAATAGTCTCACCTGGAGCCATGCCTCATACAAGTATATAATTAGCAGAATCTAATAGTGATACTTTGTATATCTCTTTTGCCAACTCACCCCATGGACTGTCAGTGCCATCTTGATTATTGGAAACAGGGTCATTAGTGCCTCTGAGTCTAATTAGAGTAGAAAACCAATTGTTTTAAAATCTCATTTTTAAGATTCTGTTTCTCAAGAATTACTCCTGGTACCAAGCTGTGTTAGTAAGGGTTCTGTAGAGAAACAGAGCCAACAGGAGATATCTGTAAATATGAGATTTATAAAGGTGTCTCATGCAATCATGGGAATAGAAGATTCCAGAATCCAAATGGCAGGCTGTGAAGCTGCCAGCTCTGATAAAAGGTCTGGGGAAACTCCACAGTAGAGGCATGCTGGCTGAAGAAGCAGTGAAAAGATCTCTTTCCTTCCTTAAAAGTCTTCAACTGATTGGATTGTCATTGGTGGGAGACACCCTAGTTGATGGCAGATATAATCAGCCACAGATGCAATCAACTGACTGAAGAGTTAATACATCAGCTTTCAGTTTATCTATTAGCCATGAAATATTCTTGCAGCAGCAGTCCAAACAACTGGATATCATCATTTGGCCAAGTTGACACCAGTACCTAACCACCAGCACAAGAAAAGTGTTCTACTACTGTGCTGGTTTGAAAGGATATATGTACCCTAGGAAAGCCATGTTTTAATCCTAATCACATTTTGTAAAGGCAGTCATTTCTTCTAATCCCTATTCAGTACTGTATGTTTGAAACTGCAATTAGATCAACTCCCTGGAGATGTGACTCAATCAAGAGTGGTTGTTAAGCTGGATTAGGTGATGCCATGTCTCCGTCCATTTGCGTGGGTCTTGACTAGTTTACTAGAGTCCTATAAAAGAGGAAACATTTTGGAGAATGAGAGATTTGAGAGAGCAGAGAATGCTGCAGCACCATGAAGCAGAGAGTCCACGAGCCAGTGGCCTTTGGAGATGAAGAAGGAAAATGCCTCCCGGTGAGCTTCATGAAACCGGAAGCCAGGAGAGAAAGCTAACAGATGACACCATGTTTGCCATGTGCCCTTCCAGCTGAGAGAGAAGCCCTGACTGTGTTCACCATGTGCCTTCCCACTTGAGAGAGAAACCTTGAACTTCATTGGCCTTCTTGAACCAAGGTATCTTTTCCTGGATGGATGTCTTTGATTGGACATTTCTATAGACTTGTTTTAATTAGAACATTCTCTTGGCCTTAGAACTGTAAACTAGCAACCTATTAAATTTCACTTTTTAAAGCCATTCTGTTTCTGGTATATTGCATTCTGGCAGCTACCAAACTAGAACAACTACGTACAAGGGAAAATATGTAAAAACTGAGTTTGGACTATTTAACAGGCACCATGGGAGCTGGAAGGTATTGCTAAGATATGTTTAAGACCCTGAATGGAAAAGGCTTCCAGCTAAGAATTCTTTATCCAGCCAAGTTGTCCTTAAAAATTGAGGGAGAGAAAAAAATCTCCAAAGAAAAACAAAGACTGAGAAAACTAATCAATAAGAGACCTGCCCTACAATAAATACTTATGGGAGCCCTGTCGTTTCTGAATTCAAAACAATATATACTTACAGGAGCCCTGTCCTTTGTGAATTCAAACCTGATTTATTAACCATAGCATTATGGACAGTGGTATAATATATATTATAAATCAATTTTGTTCAAGGAATTTAATATATTTTTTTTATTAAAGAAGGTGTGGGTTTACAGAACAATCATGCATAAAATACAGGATTCCCATACAACACTCCACCGCCACCTCTATTTTCAAGATATTTTGAAGATTCTTTCTCTATAAGAAAGAAATTGAATTTATACCAATTCTGCACCAAAAAGGTATAAATCTGGTAAGTCCAGGATGTACAAACCCTCATGTGTATCTGGGCATAGCAAGTCATGTCATGGGCTTGTGTCTCATTTCCCCCTTTTTTATCTCCTTGGTTCTCTTGGGATTTATTATCAGATAATCTCTCTCTCATGTAGTGAAAAAGGAATCACTGTAATGCATAGATGTAATCATTTAAGCTTGGAAATTCTAGGGAGAAAACAAAATGTATTTTTTATTTATTTTAGCAGAATATATCAAGAAAAGACTATAGTCAAGGGACTGTTTCTGAATTGATTACTGTTTCCAGGCATTTGTGTTTGCTAATAAAACAGGACTGTTTTGTGAGGTGGGAAGGTATTCCCATGTAAATGACTTAAATTATGGCCCCTTCTTCAGACAAGATCCAGTCAGAAAAACAACCAGCATTATGAATTTCACACAAAAGACATTTGATACAGAATTAGTTATAAAGATAATTCAAAGTGGAAGTGAACAAAAAAATTGATGATGTGACTATATAATAACTAATCACTTCAAAAAATGTGCACCACACTGTGATGGCTGGGTTCTGGTGTCAGCTTGGCCAAGTGATGATGCCCAGTTATCTGGCCAGGTAAGCACTGGCCTGACCATTGCTATAAGCACATTTCATGCCTGGTTGTATTAAATCATGAATCAGTTTAATGCATCTGTAGCTAATCACAGGCCTGTCACCCACAATGAGATAGTCCAATCAGTCTAAGCCTTTTAAAGGAGAAGAGAGACTCTTTCATGTTTTCTTCAGCCAGTGAGCCTCTCCTGTGGCATTCTTCCAGACCCTTTAATGGAGCTGCTAGCTTCACACCTTGCCCTACTGGTTCTGGGCTCTTCTGTTCCCACAGATATGTAAGATACCCTTATAAATCTCATATTTGCAGATCACTCCTGTTTGTTCTGTTTCTCTAGAGAACCTTAACTATTAGAACTTGGTACCAGGAGTGATTCTTGAGAACCAGAATCTTAAAAATGGCACTGTACTTTTGGTTTTCTACTCTGACTAGACTCAGAGGCACTAAGAACTCTGTTTCCAATAATCAAGGTGTTGCCAACACTCTATGGGGTGAGTTCACAAAAGAGATAATCAAAATATTACCATTAGATTCTGCTAATTTCACACTTTTATGAGGCAAGGACTTGGGTGAGAATGTTTTTGAAAACTTTATAGAAGTGGCCCAAAGGAACATCGCCCCCATTCCTTCCATGTTACCTTCTCTTTCCCAGACCTGAGCTATGGCCTCTTGGGGAGTTCCTTACAGTCAGCTGACAGAGGAAGAAGAAATATGAGCCTGGTTTACAGATGGTTCTGCACAATATGCAGGGACCACCTGGAAGTGGACAGCTGCAGCACTATAACTCCATTCTGGAATGTCCTTAAAGGACAGTGGTGAGGGAAAATCCTCCCAATGGGCAGAACTTCAAGAAGTCCATCTGGATGCTTATTTTGTTTGGAAAGAGAACTGGCCAGAGGTGCATTTGTAAACTGACTCATGGGCTGTTGCTAATTGTTTGGCTGAATGGCCAGGGACTTAGAAGAGCATGAATGGAGAATTGGTGACAAAGAGGTCTTGGTAAGAGATATGAATATAGACCTTTCTGAGTGGTCAAGGAACATGAAGATATATGTGCACCATGTGAATGTGATCCACACACAATCCCTGATAGGGCCCCATTCCCTAAGATGATCAGCCTTCTCTCTGGTGGCACATTGATTACATTGGACCACTTCCATCATGGAAGGGGGGCATCAATATGTTCTAACTGGAATGGACACATCCTCAGGATATGGGTTTGCCTTCCCTGCATGCAATGCTTCTGAAAAATCTATCATCCTTGGACTTACAAAATGCCTTATCCACCATCATGGTATTCCACACAGCATTGCTTCTGATCAAAGAACCTGCTTCACAACAAATGAAGTGTGGGAATGGGATGTGCTCATGGAATTCTATGAACTTTCCATGTTCCCCATTATCGAGAAGCAGCTGGGTAGATAGAATGGTAGAATGGCCTTTTGAAGACCCAATTGTGGTACCAACTAGATGGAAATACCTTGCAGGACTGGGGCAGTGTTCTCTATGATGTTGTGTATGCTCTGAATCAGCATCCACTGTATGGTGCTGTTTCTTCAACAGCCAGAATTCATGGGTCTAAGAATCAAGGGATGGAAATGGGAGCGGCACCACTCACTATCACCCCTAGTGGTTCACAAGGAAAATTTTTACTTTTTGTACCTGAAACCTTAAGCTCTGCTTGTGTACAGGTCTTAGTTCCAAAAGGAGGAGTTCTCATACCAGGAGATACAGTAATGATTCCATTGAGCGAGAAGTTAATATTGCCCTCTGGGAACTTTGGGATTTTCATGCCACTGAATCACATGAATCAACAAAACTGTTTTGTTTGGGGTAAACGAAGGCATGTCTCTGACCTCTGAGATAATTCAATCAGTTGAAGCCTTTAAGGAAAAAGAGGTTTTTCCACTGCTTCCTAAGCCTGTGAGCCTCTTCTGTGGAGTTCATCCAGACTATTCTTTGGAGCCACCAGATCCACATCCTGCCATATGGATTTTGGACTCTTCCATTCCCACAGTTGCATGAGACACTTTTATAAATCTCATATTTATTGATATCTACTGTTGGTTCTGTTTCTCTTGAGAATCCTGACCAATACACAGAACTTTCTGCTTCTGGAAATGCCAGGTTTCTATCTTACATAAAAATATGGGTTCAACTAGCCTAAAATCTTACCTCTGAGGGTGGCGTGGAAGGGTGTGGATTTCCCCACTAGCATCAATATTAGGGATTAGGGCTGTGTTAACACAAACTCAAAATATTTCTCAGTAGATATTTGAACAATAAATTGCTCAAAACTATCAAGCTCTATGAATTTTAAGTTTTTATTGAAGTTTTGATATATTTGACACATAGCAAAATGTACAAATTTTAATTATACAGCCTGATGGCTCTTTAAGTATACACCAAGGACATGATATATAACCTACTTCCATTGTACCAGACAGTTTCCTCTTGTCCTTTACAAGTTATTCCTCACCAACAAACCTATGAGGTGCTTCTACATTTAGGCTTTATGCATAAAATTGATATGAGAATTTTTGTACAATTTTACCATGGGCATATGTTTGCATTTCTTTTGGGTATATGTCAAGAAATGAATGGCTTGGTCTTATGGAAAACTGTGTGTAACTTTTAGGGGGTTGCCATACTGTTGTTCAAAGAGGCTACAATATTTGACATAACTACTAGCAATTGATGAGGGCTCCACATTTCTACATTCTGACAAACATTTGTTATTATTGTTTATTTCTCACAGCCATCCTAGTAGGTTTGAAGTTATTCCTCATTGTGATTTTGATTTCATCTCCTTGATGACTAATGATTTTTGAGCACTTTTTCTTTTCTTTTTTTTTTTTGCGAGTTGTATATTTTGTCTGGGAAAATATCTATTTAGATGTTTAGCCAATTATTATATGGGGTAATTTGTCTTCATATTATAGATTAGTAAGTATCCTTTCTGTGTTCTGGATGCTACATGTCACATATGTTATTTGCAAATGTTTTGTCACATTTTGTACTTTACTTTTTCATTGTTGATGGTACAATTGAAGCAGAACTGTGTCTAAGTTTGGTACAGTAAAATTTATCTATTTTTTCTTTTGTTGCTTGAGTTTTTGTTGTCATAGATAAGAAATATTGCCTAACTTAAATTTGCAAAAATTTACTTAAATATTTTTTCTAGGGCTGTTATAGTTTTAGCTCTTACAATTTGAGTCTGATACACTTGCATTAGTAACATTATGGTGTGAAATAAACAGCCCACATTCATTCCTTTTTTCCAATTATTCAGTTGTCCCAATCTCATTGTTGAAAAGATTGTTTTCTCCCCATTGAATTATTTTGACTTCCTTGTTGAAAATCACTTGGCCTTAAATGTGAATGTATGCTAATGGAATCTCAATTTTATTTCCTTTTCCTATCTATATATCTATACATATAGATATAGATATATAGACATAGATAAGTGTATGCACATTCACGCAAACACATACATAATGATATTGCACTTAAATGCAGGAAATAATTATCCATGATAAATCTCTTTAGTTTTTTCCCCCCATATCATTTCTATGAGTTGCAAGGTCTATGATCCTCCTTTCTTTAGTGTTTTTCATTCCCACTGGTTAACAATTAAAAATGATATTGGGGATGAGTGTAGAATGTTTTGAAGCTACTCTTTTCATCATTTGCAATCACACAGAGGAAGAAGTGTGAAGTTGGGTGGCAAGAGGGACACCTATTAAGCTTTTAGTTTCTTTGAAGTTTCACTAGCTCTTACTACTCTCTGGAAAATTCAAATGTTTCCACAGTGAGAGGGTAGGGGAGAGTGAAAGGAGAGAGCAAAAGTATTATCGAGTTTTTCTCCCACTAGGATGCAACTTATAACACATTTTTTTTTTAGAAAAGTTGTGAGTTTACAGAAAGCCATTACATAAAATACTGGATTCCCATATACTACCCCAGTATTAGCACATTATATTGGTGTGGTGCATTTGTTATAACTGATGAAAGCACATAATTATAATTGTCCTATTAACTTTAGTCTATCATTTCAATTAAACTTCACTATTTCTTTTGAGTAGTTTCATGGATTTAATTTTTTTTAAATAACATTACTATATGCAACCTAATATTTTGCCCTTTTATTGCAATCAGATATATATTTCAGTTCCATTAATTAGATTTGCAATGTTGTGCTACCATCACCAACATCCATCACCAAAACATTTCCAGTATTCCAAATAAGAACTCTACATTTTAAGCTTTGTGCCAGTCTGAACCTATTATGTACCCCAGAAATGCCATGTTTTAATTCTGATACAATCTTTTGGAGGGAGCTTTGTCTTTTAATCCTTATTCAATATTGTAGGTCAGAAACTTTTTATTAAATTATGCCCATGGAGATGTCACACACCAATAGTGGTTGTGATCATTTGATTAGCTGGAGATGGGACTCCACCTATTCCAGATAGGTCTTGATTAACTTACCGGAATCCTTTAAAACAGGATACATTTTGGAGGCAGCCAGATAAATATGACAGAAATGACAGACATGACAGAAGCCTCAGAGTCAACAGAGAGAGATGTAGAGATTTGGAAAACAGTTACTTCAGAGAACAAAGATAAGTATGCTTGCAGATGCTTGGAGCCCAGCAGATGTTGCCATGAGATGTTAAGCAAGCCAGAACATGGAGAGAGCCAAGGGAAGCCAAGAGATGAAAGCCAGTCCATGAAAATAAACTGAGGAACTTCCATAGGAACAGAGGCTGAAATCAAGGACCCTAGGAGCAAGGGACCTGAAGATGCCAGTCACATGACTTCCCAGATCACCGAGCTGTTCCAGACCGATCAGCCTTTCTTTACTTAAAAAAAAAAATTTTTAGTATAATGTATATACAAAGCAAAGAAATAAAAAACTAATAGTTTTCAAAGCACTCTTCAACAGGTAGTTATAGGACAGATTTCAGAGATTGTCATGGGCTTCCATATGATCCTCTCAGATTTTTCCTTCTAGCTGCTCCAGAATATAGGAGGCTAGAAGACTTATATATTTTTTATCACCAAATCAATTTTCTTTTCCTTCTTTTTTTTGTGAAAAATAACATATATACCAAAAAGCTAAAAATTTCAAAGCCCAGCACCACAATTAGTTGTAGAACATATTTAAGAGTTTGGCATGGGTTACAATTTCACAATTTAGCTTTTCACATCTAGCTGCTCTAAAATACTGGAGATTAAAAGAGCTATCAATTTAATGATTCAGCATTCACATTCATTTGTTAAATACTATCTTCTCTGTATAACTCTACCATCACCTTTGATCTTTCTATCCTTCACTTTAGGGGTGTTTAGACTATAGCAATTCTAAATTTTTGAGAATGGAAGGGTTTGTCACGAATACAGGGTAAAGAGAAATGGAACTATCTGATGTTCTGGAGAGCTGGGCTAGGTGTCAGCACTTATCTGGACCAGGAACCAATATGGAGGTTGGAGGTTTATGGAAAGTTACTCCAGTGCATGGATTCCTTGTGGAATCTTATATATTGCCCTAGCCATTCTTCAGGATTGGCTGGAATGGTCCTGGTTGGGGGCTGGCAGGTTATAATAGGTTATAAGGTTAACGCTCAGTTAGCAGGCTATAAAGCAAGCTAACTGAAGCTTGCTTAAGAGCAACCTCCAGAGTAGCTTCTCAACTCATTTGAGCTCTCTCTGCCACTGATACTTTATTAATTACATTTCTTTTTCCCTTTTTGGTCAAGATGGAATTGTTGATCCCACAGTGCCAGTTCTGGATTCATCCCAGGGAGTCATCTCCCATGTCATCAGGGAGACTTTCACTCCCGGATGCCGTGACCCATGTAGGAGGGAAGGAAAGGATTTCACTTGCAGAGCTGGGCTTAGAAAGAGTGAGACCACATCTGAGCAACAAAAGAGGTCCTCCAGAAGTAACTCTTAGGTATGTGTATAGGTAGTTTAAGCTTCTCTGGTACCTACATAAGCTTCACAATAGTAAGTCTCATGGTCAAGGGTGTGGCCTATTGATTTGGGTGTCCTTATACTTTGACACAGTATCAAGGGATTCCCTGATGGTAAGGTTTAATAGTTTCCTATTTTTCTCCTATCCCTCAGGGGACTTAGTCAATCCTTTTTTATTATCCACTTAATATACTCTAAGATATATCCAGGCATTACAATAATCTATACAGGATTAAAGGACCTCTTTCTTATTCTGTGTTTCCTGTGTTTCAATTGTTCAGATGAGTTATACAGATAGGTTTAATTTGATTATGTGCTACAGAAAATTTCAGTTCCAGGCCAAATAAACCTTTCTTCCTTTGGTTTCAAAGAATATATGTGGTTCTAAAATATAGACACTGTCTTCCTTACCCCTGTGTTCTGAATTACTTTAACCTCAACTTGTTTGGCTTCATTCTTATGTCTAAATATCAAGTTATATATATAAAACAGCCTCTCAAAATCCAGAAATAATAATCATCACTCAGGACTTAAGGTATCTGCTCCAAAAGTATATAGTCTTGGTTCCTGTGTTCTTATAAGCATTTTCTAAAGGTGGCCATACCATTCTTTGTTTTTTGGTCCTGGCTCCTTTAGCCTCATCAAATATCCCACATGTTCATTCACATCATTGCCTGCCTCCCAACTTTGTTCCTTTTTGTAGCAGCACGACCTTCGTTTATAAGTATGCAACATCCTTTGCCAATCTATTTTGTCAGTGCATCCTTCAGCCACCTGCATTCATCAAGTATCATGTAGAGGACCCAAAGTCCTCAGTCCATCAACATTCTCAATTTTAGATAATTTTATTGTCCCCAAGAGAAAGAAAATCAATAAACACACCCTCACCAAATAAGAAATCTAAATCTCCTTTTAACTCTTGTCCTTCCTCTCATTATGTACCTCTGCTGTTGCTGTGCTAGTGCTGATGGTTTCTTTTTGAACATAGTTCACAGGATGCGATAACAATTTTTCCCCTATACCCTGGACTTAAATACTCTTTATTCGAGGATCATATCTGTGAAGTAATTTTTGTGAGAAGTAATTCATATTTCGTGGGACATGTAAGTCTATACAACCCTTTTCAATTGTGTTCATCTTCTATATGGTAATATTACTTACAAACCCCCTATGGAACCACCTTCACTCCAATCTATTCCCTTACATTGGAGTCCAACCTCATTAGCTAATTTTTCATCTATCTCTAGCTTGTACTTATCTCTACATCCCCTACATTCTGTATTATAAGCCTGTGATTATATGTTTATGCTGGTGATAAAAATGGAGTCATACAGTATCTATCCTTTTGTGTCTGGCTAACTACACTCAGAATTATGTCCTCAAGACTCATCCATCTTGTCAAGTGCTTCAGGACATCATTTTGTCTTACTGGTGCATAGTATTCCATCATATGTATATATGACATTTTGTTGATCCACTCATCTGTTAAATGGGCATTTAGTTTGTTTCCATCTTTTGGCAACTGTGAATAATGCTGCTATGAGCACCAGTGTGCAAATATCTGTTTGTGTCATTGCATTCAGCTCTTCTGGGTGTATTCCAAGTACTGCTACTGCTGGGTCATAGGGTCATCTCAATATTTGGTTTCCTAAGGAACCACCAAACAGTCTTCCATAGTGGCTGCAACATTATACATTCCTACCAGCAGTGCATAAGTGTCCCAGTCTCTCCACATCCTCTCCAAATTAATAGTTTCTTGTTTGTTTAATAGTGGTGATTCTTATAGGTGTGAGGTGGTATCTCATTGTAGTTTTGGTCTGCATTTCCCTTAAAGCCAATGAAAATGAGCATCTCTTCATGTACTTTTGAGCCATCTGTATTTTCTCTTCATAAAAATGCCTATTCATATCTTTAGCCCATTTTATAATTGAGTTGTTTGTTCCTTTGTTGTTGAGTCATATGATCACTTTGTATATACAAGAAATCAAACCTTTGTCCAATATGTGATTTCCAAATATTTTCTCCCATTGAACTGGCTATCTCTTCAACTTTTTGACAAAGTCTTTTGAGATGCAGAAGCATTTGAATTTGAAGCATTCCTGTTTATCTATTTTTTAGGAAGTTACCTCCAATTCTAGATCTTGAAAATGTTTCCCTACATTTTCTTCTAGAAGGTTTATGGTGCTAGTTATTATATTTAGGTGTCTGATCCACTATGAGTTAATTTTTGTGTAGGGTGCAGGATATAAGTCCTCTTTCATTCTTTTGGCTATTGATATCCAGTTCTTCCATGCCCAATTATTGAAAAGACTATTTTTTTCCCAGTTCAGAGGATTTGAGGGCCTTGTCAAAATCACTCGACCATAGATTTGATGGTCTATTTCTGTACTCTCAATTCAGCTTCATTAGTCAATGCTTCTATCTTTGTGCCATACCCTGCTGTTTTGACCACTGTGGATTTATAATAGGTTTTAAAGTGAAGGAGTGTTAATCCTCTCACTTCATTCTTCCTTTTTAGGATGCTTTTAGCTATTTGGGGTCTCTTCCCCTCCCAGATGAATTTGGTAGTTAGAGTTTCAAAATTTTCAAAGTAGGTTCTTAGTATGTCGATTGGTACTCTTGAATCCGTACATCAGTTTGGAGAGAATTGACATCTTAATTATATTTAGCCTTCCTATCCATGAGCAGGGAATGTCTTTCCACCTATTTAGATTTCCTTTGATTTCTTTTAGCAATGTTATATAGTTTTCTGTGCACAAGTCCTTTACATCCCTAGTTAACTTCATTCCTAAGTACTTGATTCTTTTAGTTGTTATTTTGAATGCAATTTTTTTCTTAACTGATTCCTCACCTATGCCATTGCTTGTGTATAGATTGTTATTGATTTTTGCATATTAATTTTATATCCCACCACCTTGCTGAATTTATCAGCTCAAGTATCTTTGCTGTACATTTCTCAGGATCTTCCAAGTATAATATCATATCATCTGCAAATAATGAGTTTTACTTCTTCCTTTCCAATTTGGATATCTTTTATTTCTTTGTCCTGCCTGATTTCTCTAGATAGAACTTCTAGCACAATATTGAATAATAGTGATGACAGTGGGCATTCTTGTCTTGTACCTGATATTAGGGGAAAGCTTTCAGTCTCTCTCCATTGAGTACAATGCTGGCTATCGTTTTTTCATATATTCCCTTTATCATATTGAGGTAATTACCTTTGATTCCTATTTTTTGGAGTGACTTTATCAGAAAAGGATGTTGAATTTTGTCAAATGCTTTTTCATCATCACTGATTGATCATGTGATTTTTCCCTTTCGATTTGTTAATGTGCTGTATTACCTTAATTGATTTTTTTGTGTTGAACCATCCTTGCATTCCTGGTATAAACCCCACTTATGGTGCATAGTTTATGGTATATAATTTATGTATAATTTATGGGGTATGATTCTTTTAATGTGCTGTTGGATTTGATTTGCTAATATTTTATTGAAAATTTTTGCATGTATGTTCATTAGAGAGATTGGCCTGTAGTTTTCCTTTCTTATACCATCTTTATCCAGTTTTGGTATTAAAATGACATTAGCTTCATAAAATGAGTATGGTAGAGTTCCTTTTTCCTCAATTTTCTGGAAAAGTTTGAGTAGGATTGGTGTTAGTTCTTTATGGAATGTTTGATAAAATTGTTTCTGTGTCTCCAGGAATTTGTCCATTTCATCTAAGTTGGCTAGTTTGTTGGGGTATAGTTTTTCAAAGTATCCTATTATGATTTATTTTATTTCTTCAGGGTCTGTGGCAATGCACCCCTTCTCAATTCTTATTTTATTTTCATCCCCTTTCTTTTTTTCTTTGTCAGTCTTGCTAGTGGTCTATCAATTTTAATGATTTTCTCAGCGAACCAACTTTTGGTTTTATTGATTTTTTCTATTGTTCTTTTCTTCTCCCATTCATTTATCTCTGCTTTAATCTTTGTTATTTCTCTTCTTCTATTTGCTTTGGGGTTAGTTTGCTGTTCTTTCTCACATTCCTCCAGGTATGCTGTTAAGTCCTTAATTTTTGCTCTTTCTTTTTTTTTTTTAATATAGGCATTTACGACAATAAATTTCCCTCTCAGCACAGCCTTTGCTACATCCCATAAGTGTTGTTACTTTGTATTCTCATCTTTATTCATCTCCAGATAGCTACTGATTTCTCTAGCAATTTCTTCTTTGACCCACTAGCTGTTTAAGAGTGTGTTATTTAATCTCCGTATATTTGTGAATGTTCTCTCGTGGTTATTGAGATTCAGTACATTCCATTGTGATCAGAGAAAGTCTTTGAATAATTTCAGTGTTTTTAAATTTATAAAGACTTGTTTTGTGCCCCAGCATATGATCTATCCTGGAGAATGTTCCATGAGCACTAGAGAAGAATGGATATCCTTGTGCTTTGGGGTGTGATGACCTATGTATGCCTGTTAGGTCTAATTCATTTATCAAGTTTTTTACTTCCCTGTTTCCATGTTGATCTTCTCTGTGGTTGTTCTATCTATAGAGGAGGGTGGTGTATTGAAGTCTCCTACTATCATTGTTGAAACAGCTATTGCTCCCTTCAGTTTTGCTACTTTCTCATGTACTTTGGAGTTTCTTGATTGGGAGCATAAACATTTATGATTGCTGTATCTTCTTGATGAATTGATCCTTTAATTAGTATATAGTGTCCTACTTTGTCTCTTAGGATGTCTTTACATTTAAAGTCTATTTTGTCCTATATAGGTATAGGCACTCCTGCTTTCTTTTGGTTACAACTTGTGTGGGAGATGTTTTTCCATCCTTCCACTTTCAGTCTATTTGTATCCTTGTGTCTAAGATGAGTCTCCTGTAAGCAGCATAAAGCTGGATTATATTTCTTAATCCATTCTGATAATCTGTATCTTTTAATTGGTAAGTTTAGTCTGTTAACTTATGAAGTTATTATTGAAAAGGCATTTCTTGATTCCACCATCTTATCTTTTTAATTTTATTTGTCAGACCTACATATTTTCTCCCTTTCTCTTTGTGTTTTTTAAATTACCCTTAGTGTTCCTCTTCAATTCTGTACCTTCTCCCAGACCTCCCTCTCCTGTCTTTTTTTTTCCAGTAGGCAGAACTCCTTTTAGTATTTCTTGTAGGGCTGGTCTCTTGTTGGCAAATTCTTTTAGGACTTTTTTTTGTGAAAATTTTAATCTCTCCCTCAATTTTGGCTAGGTACAGAATTCTTGGCTGGAAATCTTTCTCTATCAGGATCTTGAATATATCACACTACTGCCTTCTCAACTCCAGGGTGCTAGTTGAGTAGTCTGAACTCAGTCCTTTTTGGTTTCCCTTGTATGTAGTAGATTGTTTTTCTCTTGACACTTTCAGGATTCTCTTCAACATTTGACAGACTGACTAGTATGTGCCTTGGGGAAGGCCTATTTGGATTTATTCTGTTTGGAGTTTGTAGGGCTTCTTTGACTTATATATATTTACATCCTTCATGAGGGTTGGAAAGTTTTCCCCCATTGTATCCTCAACTAGTCTTCTTAGCCCTTTATTCATCTTTTCTCCTTCTGGGACACCAATGAGTTTTATATTTATGTGCTTTTTTTGTCTATCATTTCCCTGAGTTCCAATTCAATGTTTTCCTTTTTTTTTTTGTTGTTGCCATTTTCTGTTTTGAGTCTTCAAAGTCAATTATCCTGTCTTCTGTATCACTTATTCTTTCGTCTGTCTCTTCAAACCTGGTGTTGTGTGCCTCTGGTATGTTTTTTATTTGGTTGTGTCTTCAAACTCTGTGATATCTGCTATTTTTCTATTTATTCTTTCAACTTCCTCTTTATGCTGTTCTACTACTTTCTTGACCTCCTTTATGTCATTTTCTATCCCACTTATTTTATTAAGGAGAGTTGTATTTTAATTTGGTCATTTGGCAGGGTTGTATCTGTCTGCATTATGATATGCTTAGTAATCTTCTGCCATCTTTGTGGCATGAAAATATCTTGATTGATTTACTTTGAAAGTTGATTTCTTTCAGTCGTCTAAGGCTTTGTATTTGCAGGATGGTTGTACAGCAAGGAGCAGGGTATGGGGTCAGGCACTCAGTGCAGTGATTTATTTATGGCAGGTATAGGTGCTGGTTGGGGATGTTATGCTGATGTTTTTGAATGTGGGCGCACAGTGGCCAGGAAGGATATAGATGTATGGGTACACTGATCTGGAGAGCGTAACCCTGTTGTGCATTGGTCTAAGGCATGGGGCCCTTTGTGCGCTTTCATAGAGTTTTAACAGCAGGTCAGCATTATGCCTTCATGGATTGGAGGCAAATGTGACCTAGCTGTGTAGGTTGGCACCTTCTCAGAACTGAGAACTGAGGCTAAGGCCCATGTGTATGCATGGTTTTAGGACTGCTGTAAAGAGTGGTTCTCAGAGCTGAATGATATGATTGGAGCCCCGCATGCATGCCTGGGTCTGGGAGTGCCATAATGGATATGCAGAGCTCAGGAGAGGGCAGAGTGAGGCTATGTGACACTATGAGCAGGGGGCAAGATTAGCTTAGATATGGAGGTTAGTACCCTCAGTCTTTATGCGCTGGCAACAGCCTCCAAGGAGCAGGGAGGAGGAGGTAGTGCTTGGGAGAGGTGCAGGAGAGGTGGGTTGGGCTGCATTTGGGGTGAGGGTGAGGAGCAGTTATGTGCACTGGGACTGGGAGCTCAGGAAATGGGAGCAGGTGATGAGGCTTGGGTGCATGGAGTTTGGGATGAGTTTCTGGCCATGGGGCTCCACTGGTGAGGTCAATGCACCCAAGGAACATGTCCTGGCTTGCTTTCTAATCCCAAGCTCTCATCCATGCACTTCTGTGGACTCTGTGGCTCCATGCCTCTGTGACAGGTTCCAGCTTTCTGCCTCTCAGTTCCTCAGCTTGCGCAACCAGGGATATCCCTTGTGGTGCAGAAGGCATTCCCAGGTGAGTTGCACTCCCGAATTGCCACCTCAGTTGCCCTCCTGTCCCTTCTCTAACTTTTCTGTGGAGCAGGGCTAATCTCAAGCTGCTCTATTCGGCCATCTTCCTGGAAGTTCAGCCTATTGGCCTTTCTTGAGTGAAGATAATCTCTTGTTGGTGCCTTAATTTGAACATTTCCATAGGCTTAGAACTGGAACTTATTAAATTCCCCTTTTCAAAAACTGTTTCAATTCTAGTATATTGCATTCCAGCTGCTTGCAAACTGACACAAGCCTATTCCTAATCCCCACCCTGTCCCCTTGAAGCTTATATCTATATTTGAGGATATGAGTTTGCTTATTCTAATTGTTTCATATCAGTGAACTCATTCAATAGTTTTTCTTTTATGTCTGCCTTATTTCACTCAACATGATGTCTCCAAGATTCACCCATTTTGTCTAATGTATCAGAACTTAATTGTTTTTACAGCTGAATAATATTCCATTCTGTGCATAGCTACCACACTTTGTTTATTAATTCATCAGTTGATCCATACTTGAGTTTCTTCCATCTTTTTTTTCCCAAGGGCAACAAAGATTTAACTTAAAAAACAGAATCAAAACAAAAATGACACCACCTATATGAAGGAAAGGACAGACCATCAAAGGGAAAAATAAAAAGACAACACAAAGAGTTCTTCCATCATTTGAGCAATTGTCAGTGCTAACTTGGTTTTGGACAGAGAACAGGAATTGAATACACTGGATCACTTAAATCATGGATTGACAGAGTCACTCTTTGTCTCTTCATCTTTAAATTACTTATTTTTTTAAATGCAATTTTATTGAAATATATTTAAATACTGTGTAATTATCCAAAGTGTACAATCCGTGATTCACAGTATCATCCGATAGGTGTGCACAATCAATTTTTGAACATTTATATTACTCCAAAAATTTGTAATCCACTTCTAAGAGAAAGACACAGTGACATCTCTTAATATATCAATATATTACGAATATATATATATTTATATATATCATATTATATATATATATTTTTTTGAATTGATGTTTTTTTGGCTATGGTAAACATCTTATTGAGATGGAGAGTCAGGAGTAGTGCAAGAATGCCCATGAAGGGAGAAGAGTGCATTTTTTTTTTTGCACCACATGCAGTTGTAGAGTTACCAGGGAGATTGAGAAATTTAACTCAAATACTTAATGTCTGTTGTTTTTAGATCCTTATCCAATAGGCCACATGATGAATTTCTCTTTTCTGACCAATTTAGTGAGTCTAGCAGCTTCAATGTTATGTATTAAGATCATAAACAAAATGTATATAGCAAAGAAGCTGCCTCAAAGTGAAATCTAAAATTGAAGTTCCAAAATGCTTAGTATTTATTGTTATGCATCAGAATTTTCAGTGCCCTATGTGTGAGTTCCGTCTCTTGCTGTTTCAGGTAGACAATAACAAAAATAACAAAAATCATCACCTTGGGAGCACAAGTCATTCTTTGGGGTTTGTAGGCATTCTTTCTTAGGAGCACTTTGAAAAGTTTGAGAGTCTAATTCTCTTCGAGGAACAAGGAAACTGTCACTTCAAGCAAAGCCTGATGCCCCCTCAACATTAGATTTAAGTAGTGTGTGTAAGTATATATACATGTACATGTGTGTATTCATTTCTCACATACATGTGCATGTAAATTTATATGATAAGTTGATTGTCTCAAAGCATGTTAGTTAATTCAACAATCTTCTTCTTTTTTTTTTTTTTTTTGCAAGGACAGGCTCCAGGAATCAAACCCAGATCTCTAGCATGGCAGGTGAGAATTCTACCACTGAACCACCATTATATTGCCAGCAAATTTATTTTTGAAAAATATTATATACAACCAATGTGAGTAAACACAACTATTGCAAACATATTTCAGTACCTTCTTTTTGTGACAGATGGTACTGGTACTCCCACTATTGCCCTCTGTCAGAATCCTCTTTTCATGGTAGAGGTTAAAAATAAGAAATACTCATTTTTCCAGGCTCACTTGTAGCTTCTACTGGCCATCTGATATACTTCTGATTGAAGAAACATTAAAGGAAGTCATTTATAGGCTTCTGTAGAGGAGTTATTTCATCATACACAGGGAAAGGCACTTAAGAAGAATTTTTTTTTCCTATTCTCCTGCTTTCTTCTTTGTATATAGTTGCTGAGGATATGATTCTCGGAGCTATGGCTGTCATTTATGACCATGAGGTGACAAGCCTAAATACTGAGGCAGACAGACTGTGGGCAGTGGAGTGGAAGAGACTGGTTCCTTGGTGAGAGTGTTGAATTGTTGAACCTACAATATGACACTCCACATCCAGATTTCTTGTTATGTGAGAAGAATAAGTACCTAGTTAATTGGGCTTTTACTTGAGCATTTGATAAGTTGAAGCTTGAAACATTCAAAGTGATAGCATAAGTCAGGGATACATTCCTGAAACAGTAATGTAATGTGCTGGAAATATTTAATCAACCAAAGTATTTCATGACTTCTCATCAAATACAGCTCTGAGTCAATTTCTCCCTGAGTTTAACCAAGGCTAAAGGATAATTTGTAGCAGAATTTTACTTCTATTTTAATCTACATGTGTGAGTGGTTAAGGGAGAACTGAAAGGTGTTGAGCTAGGGAGAGACAGTGTTGTGTTTTGATGGATTATTCTGGAAGTATTATAGATGGCTGAATTAAAATGTGTATGTGAGAATTCTAAAATAAAGGTTAGAAGCCACTACAGTTCAGTGACACAGGTCAACTAAAATCTAAAAAGTTCCTGAATTTTGGTGGTGCCTGTGGGAAGGGATGGAGGTTAATGTGGTGGTGGATACTACTGCTTAGCATGCAAGGAATGTGAAAAATATTTGGAAGGTTTTCAGATAGAGAACAACTTAATCTCCCCAAATATTTGTTGAGGGCCTACTATGAAACTCTGTACTGACTTAGCACCAAGAGGAAAGAAGCACACAAGAGAGAAGTGGTCTTCGCTCTTGCAGAGCTTATAGTTAACGGGAGAATGGAAATTATAACATAAAGAATAATATCTGATGAGTGTTATGAAGGAACACCTACGGAAGCTTTGAGAACATAAATTCTGATAGCTGATTTTTCTGTACTAATTATGGTCTGCTTATCATTTGTCCGGAATAGTTCTGAGAACAAAACTTATATTAGCTCAATTAACAGTCACAGTAAGCCAATGAGAGTTACTATTATTCCTAGACACATTTGAAAAACTCTGTTAGGCAGAGAGAGTTTTAGTAACTTGCCTAATATTTTAGATTCAGGAATAATGGCTGTATGAATCGAATACATGTCTTCTAACTACATAATGATAATAATTTGATGACCTTAGTTGCTGAAATTTTGCCCTTAAGGATTCATAAGGATATTCAGGGAAAATTTCCCTGTAAGTGTTTAGAAATAAAGATATTAGAAGAAAGGCAAGGCATTTTATAAATTATTTACAGATATCCCTGAGAGAGAAAGCTAACATCTATTACTGTAATCTTGAGAAATTTCTAATAAAAGAATATAGAAACATGTTAACAGAACCTTGTGGAAATACTCCATAAGAAAAGGGAAAAAACAAGGAAAGAAAACAATGCAACAGACCAATTTCCCTTGGTAGATGAAGATGGTAGGGATGTGGGAGTTCCATTTTAGCTCTGCATTGATGGATAAACAATCTCTAGGGTGAAGTGAAAACCTGAGTAAGATATTTCATCCCTAAGGAACTAAAGATATATTGTAGTCTAGGATTTAATTACAATCCTGTATTTTTTCTATTACATATAGAATCTGATCCCTGGTGAAGAGTCCTAGCAATTTTCTAACGTGTTTATAAACAAGTGCATTCTTCCGTATCTTTCCTGAAGAATGATCTTTTTTTTCTTTGCTGCTTTGGAGAGCTTAAAGCTAAAATCAGAAATGATGGTCCAGGTGTCTCAGAAAAATTTTCCAGAGCATGTTGGAAATTAAGTCTGATCTGCATTTCTTAACATCAAAAGAAGCAAAATCTCAGAGTTGGCATCTATCCTTTTAGGCCACAGGAGTAAATAAAAGTGAAGAGGAAGCTCAGAGTTGTTCTGGCCCAAAAGAGGGTGAGTGCCAATTTTATTTATATCACATGCACCTTATTTCAAAATGGATATCCAGGGAATTAAATATGCTGCTAGCTTCCTCATTTTTAAAATCTTACCACTCACTTGGAAATGTTGAAAAAATCTGCGTGAGGTACAGCAGACAATTTTAGGAGTCAGAAGGGGCCTCAGGGCTCACTATTTCCCTCCATTAAGGTAAGTTGCACTCTCATAGATTCATGGCTTTAATTTGTGATTTGGGGCATGTTCTAGTTTGCTAGCTGCCAGGATGCAACACACCAGAGACGGATCAGCTTTTAATAAAAGGGATTTATTTTGTTGGTTCTTCAGAGGAAAGGCAGCTAACTTTCCACTGAGGTTCTTTCTTATGTGGAAGGCACAGGATGGTCTCTGCTGGTCTTCTCTCCAGGCCCCTGGGTTCCAACAACTTTCCCCCGGGTGACTTCTTTCTGCATCTCCAAAGGCCTGGGCTGAGCTGCTAGTGCTGAGATGAGGAATGCCGAGCTTCTTGGCTGTGCTACATTGCGTTCTCTCATTTAAGCACCAGCCAATTAAGTCAAAACGTCACTCATTGCAGCAGACACGCCTCCTAGCCGACTGCAGATGTAATTAGCAACAGATGACATTCACCTACCATTGTCCACAGCAACAGAACTAGGTGCCTTCACCTGGCCAAGTTGACAACTAATCTAACTACCACAGGGCAGTTACTGGACTTTTCCTAGGCTTTGGTCCCTTAGTTTGGAGACACTGCTCATGCTTCACACCCTGCAGTGTCTAATCTGCATGACAGCCTCTGCCTCCAGTTTTACAGGGAATGGTAGGACTCAGGTGAATGAAGAAATGTTGGGAGGAGACTGCCTTGTCTCTTATTTTTCCATCATTCATGTTGTTGACTGGCAGAACTGACTTTCATCTATAGGCTAAATTGGTAATGGTCTTGGCTATATTTGGCTTAAGCACTGAAAGAGAAGAAGTCCCTGTCACTCAGTATCATAATAGTGGTAAAGACAGATTCTATTGTCCTGGTTGAGGTAGCCTTATACACTCCCAATTTATCCATCACTCTTATAGGAAGGAATATTGTGGGAATATCTGGGCTGCTCTCTGATGTATCCCTTTATTCTTATCCTACAGATACACGAGAACAGAATGTCTACTGGAAATGGCTCTTTTGTGACTGAATTCATTCTGGTAGGATTAACAGACAATCCAGGGCTCCAACTTCCCCTGTTCTTCATATTTCTTGCAATGTATGTGATCACTGTGCTGGGAAATATGGGTTTGATAACTTTAATTGGGCTGAATTCCCACCTTCACACCCCCATGTACTTTTTCCTCTTTAACTTGTCTTTTATTGATCTCTTTTATTCTTCTGTTTTTACACCAAAAATGCTGATCAACTTCATATCAAAGAAAAATATTATCTCCTACCAGGGATGCATGGCCCAGCTCTATTTCTTCTGCTTTTTTGCCATCTCTGAGTGCTATGTGTTGACTTCAATGGCCTATGATCGCTATGTGGCCATCTGTAATCCACTCTTGTATAACATTGCCATGTCTCCTAAAGTGTGCTCTAATCTTATTTTTGGTTCATACTTGATGGCATTTTCTGGTGCTATGGCCCACACTGGATGCATGCTGAGACTGACCTTCTGTGATGCCAACACCATCAACCATTATTTCTGTGATGTCCTCCCTGTGCTCCAGCTCTCCTGCACGAGCACCCATGTCAGTGAGCTGGTGGTCTTCATTGTTGCAAGCATGAACATCATCATGCCCAGTCTCCTTATCTTTATCTCATATGGTTTCATTCTCTGCAGCATCCTCCACATCAGTTCCACCCAGGGCAGGTCCAAAGTCTTCAGCACCTGCAGTTCCCACATAATGGCTGTTTCTCTGTTCTTTGGATCAAGTTCATTTATGTATCTCCAGCCATCTTCTGCCAGGTCTATGGAAGAGGGAAAAATCTCTTCTGTGTTTTACACCATTGTGGTTCCCATGATGAACCCCTTAATCTACAGCTTGAGGAATAAAGATGTTAAACTTGCCCTGAGAAAAACCTGGAAAAGTAGAATATTTTGAGCAGATGATATTTCTGTTTGTCCAGTTTCAGGACAGGGAGATGCTTTGTGTCCAATTACATTTTTTTGGTGGTCACCTTCCTATCATATTTGTCTCTTAACATGATGGGTAAATTTATTTCCACTTTAATGTAAAGTCTTCCTCCTTACCTTAATATTTATGCACATTTCTCCCTCTCCTCAATTTTTTCCTGTTTGACGATAACCTCAAGAAAGTAATTTTTTACCTTGTTTTTTCCCTCCCAGTATTAGCTTTCATTTTCTTCGTGAAAAAGGCAAATAATTCTACTAATTATCAAATAAAATATTTCTAGGATTAACCCTCTATCATAGGATGGTGGGGTTGAGACAGTTATATGTCAGCTGTAATGTGCTTTTGGAAGCATGAGTCAAACAATCTACTTCTATCCCTTTGTTTCTTTCCTTCATGGGTGGAAATAGTTCTCTTTCAAATGCAAGTGTTCCTCCAAACTTGAAAGTTCCATAAAGAATTCAAATATATATCACTTAGAATGTGTAACAGCTATGAACTAATCTTCAAGTGCTTAGAGATTTCTTATTTATAATTGAATGATCCCTAAACAAGTGTACAATAGTTGATTGATATATGAGTATTGCCTGGAGAGGAACCTGGAGCCCAGGGTGTCAATAACTAAAATCACACAGCTTCTCAGTGAAAAAGCCTGGACTTCGCCTCCCCATTTTAAGGTCTGCTCTTCCTAGTATACTTTGCTTCCAATTTTTTAAATTATTTTTTTCAATAAAAATGCAAATTGGAAAACATTTCAATTTTTTAAAGTTATGCTTTGATCCGGGAGGGTATACGAATTTCTCTCAAGGTGGGATTATTTTCTTGTTTGTTTGTTTAAGGGAGCATTTTTATTGGGATTTTTTTTTAGGTTATTCTTATTGGCAAATAGGAGGCTTGCTTCACTTTTATAATAGCAGAATGATTGGATTAAATGGGGAGGTGCCTTTAGGGAAATGAAATATATAAAATAAATTTGAATGTTTGCATATGCTTTGTGATTCAAAATTTCATGACAGGATTGAGAAAGCATACCAGTAGCATATCATAAGCCAAGGTCAACAGAGCCATATGGTCAAAAATTAGAGGTCCTTTAGTGGGGATAGCAAACGAGGGTTTACAGACTTCAATTTCATCTGAATGTGTATCATTTACTGTAGAATTCTGTAGTTACCTTTACTGTCCATTGAACTTGGTAAAACTGTAAAATAACCGTGTGTTTATTATCTTTTGGGGAATAAAAGAGGATATAGCATGTCTACATATTTGTGGCATTGGAAAGAGAGAGAATAGTACCTTCAGGAGATAAAATACTGAGTGTTAAGTGAAACACAGGAATTTAGAAACAAAATGTTGGGAAAATGAAATCCCCAACCCACCTTTATCCTCTCTCTTTTGGAAGTCCCTTGAAGTGTTATGTGGATCACAGGATTTCTTTGGTAGGATGAGAGCTTAAATTATTTTCTTAAGGAAAATTTGAACCAGTGGCCTGGATGACCTGGGGAACAATCTAATCATGCCTGTTTACATTGGCTGCCATAAGCTTCCCCCATGCGGATCTCATGTTTAAAACCTGAATTCGTAGCTGTGTGAGCAATTATAAATTAAGAGATACATCTGGTGAATAAAATCAATTGTGACACTGTCTTTTCCAGAATAGAATGTTAGATTACTTCTCTTCTGAAGAAACTGGTCAAACAATGACTACTGTAAAAATCCTTAATCTGGTATATCAAGTATCAACTTAAACAACTGACTAAGTTTACTTCATTATTTTTCTTATTCCCACTCAACAGGTATCTTGTGAAATTTAGCATAGCTAGTTTTTGTTTTGTTTTGCTTTGTTTTTATTTTTTTTAGATATTTAGCACTGCTAAATCCTTGCCTAAGGCTTAACTGGCCACTTGTGCCGGTCTGAATCTGTGGTGGACCCCAGAAAAGCCATGCACTTTGATCCTCACTCAATATTGCTGCTGGGAGCATTTTGATTGTTTCTATGAAGATGCGACCCACCCAATTGTGGGTGGTAACTTTTGATTAGATGGTTTCCATGGAGGTGTGTCTCCATCCACCCACTGAAGGTGGAGTTGCTTGCTGGAATCCTTTATGAGGAAACATTTTGGAGAGAGTCCCTTTTGGTAGAGCCACGTGAAAGCCAGCAGACGCTGCAATGTCCACCATGTATCCTTCCAGATGAGAGAGAAACGTTGAATGTCGTTGGCCTTCTTGAACCAAGGTATCTTTCCCTGGATGCCTTAAATTGGACATTTCTATAGACTTGTTTTAATTGGGACATTTTCTCAGCCTTAGAACTGTAAACTAGCAACTCATTAAATTCCCTTTGTTAATAGTCATTCCACTTCTGGTATATTGCATACTGGCAGCTAGCAAACTAGAACACCACTCATGCCCGTTCTCTGACTCCAATGTCAGCCTGCCTGATTTTCACTTACCTCTATTTCTAGAAAATTGTTCATCTAGGCTGGAGGTTTGTTTATCTTTTTTCTTTTCGTTTCTGTCCCTTTTGATACAAATTGTTTTTCTATTGGAAGAATCTCTCAATAAAAAAAAAATTTGAACATTAAGTTAGATGAATCATTTTAGACATTGTTTTACTCATTTACATCAAGCTCTAATCATGAAAGAAATGTGTATATTAATGATAATTAATCATTTTCCTTGAAACACTTTGTGATCCTACTTAACTTCCCTCTCACCAATAATACAATAGAGATGTTTAAATTGAAGCTAAACTTTTAAAACTCCAATGCTTTGCTGCTTTGGTATTTAGAACACTGTGGTCAATAAATACTTCTTTATTTGGGTAATCTTATTTCAATAAAAATAATAAAATATTACATTGTGAATAATAATAACATATAAGTGGGGAGAAATTACATGTACCTTATGAGCCCTAAAGTGTGGAGGGTGGTTTACATTATAAAACTTAAAATCTAAAATGACATTAAATTTTTTAAAAAGAGCATATAGTGTTTATTATGAATTTTGTTGCCAGCTAAAGAAAAATAGTGCACATTAGGTTAGATGAAATATTCTAGCTATTGTTTTTCTTTTAAATGAGATTTATCATGAAACATAAGTATATAGTAATGATAATGAGCTATATTCCTAAAAATATTTGTGAACTTAAACTCTGCTTGACAATGTCAATAAATATCTAGATGGTAAAGGCTATTTTTATTTCTCTAATGTTTTTTATGCTTTGTATATTTAGAAAGTCAGAGATATGGGTGTAGGAGACATATTTATCAAAATTGATTATCTTGTTTTAATAACAATAATGAGATTTATAAATAAAAATAATAATTTCATGAAATACAATAATAAATAAATAATTACAAATAATGGATAAAACACAAATAATTTGGGATTTTAATGTTTTTAGTGCCCAACACCACCACAACATTAGCATTTCTAATTATTTTAATTTTATTTGAATTTTTGATATTTTATTTTGCAAAAATTGTTTACAGAAGTCCTCTCTGTCCTTCATCCAACTTCTCTAAAACTAATGTACTACCTAGCGTCAGTGTGATTTTTCAAAACCAGAAAACTAGTATTGTTTATTAGACCTTATTCAAATATAACCAATTTTCCTAATGATGTTTTCTTTTTCTTTTTATTTGTTTTATTCATGAGGTAATAAAGGATATCATATTACATAATTGCTATGTATTTTATTTTTCTCCAATTTGGGGCATGACATCAGCCTTTGTCTTGCATGACAAATATTTGTTCAGATTTATGTTTTATTGTGAGGGTTTAATGCTGAAGAAAATTCTCATTCTAGTGCAACTGCAATTTTTGAGAAGTCCTTTCCCTGAGGACCAAGTGTTCCCACTCTACTATACCATGATTTATGTTACAGACCAGGAAGGTAACTTATTTTCTAGCAAACTCTCAGAGGCAGAAATTTCTCCAATACATACACCTGTGATAAGACAGTCAATAGCCACAGTAATGTGAACTCCAGATTTCTGTACTTCTCTTGAGATAATGCATGTACAGACAGATTGTGTGATTTGCCAGGGAACATTTCTAACTCCTACTGTCCATAAATGTCATTGATATTTACCTTTACATTCAGCATTTTCAGGCTTTTGATCTATTCATGCATTTCAAACTTTCAGCCAGTTTTGAGGGAAGAAAGCATGCAGTCAAGCAAGGCTAACTTTGTTTTGGACAAAGGATGAAATTGAATGCACTGGTCACATAAATATGGATGAACAGATCCCCATTGTGTTGCTCCATCTCTACTGCACATGTAAGAGGTAACTACAGTCAGGCTAGACAGCTCTTAATTCAACATCACTCTGAATTGAAGCTTTATTATCTACGGTCACAATCTCATTGAGATGGAGAGCAAGGATTGTTGCAAAGATGCCAGTGAAGGGAGCCTAGTGTCTCTCTTCTCTAATCCCATAAGCAGTTGTGGTGTTACCAGAACATATAAATTGATAATGTAATCTTTAATTTATGTCATTGATTTCTCTTAACTTAAGACCCTTAACTTGTGGACTGTGTCATGAATTCCCCTTCTACTTATCAAATTTTGTGAGTCTATCAGTTTCCACATCTTATATTATATATTGAGAAGAGCCAAAACAAGAGATAGGTAGCAAAGACATTCAATATCAAACCTAAAATTGAAATTTCAGAATGCTTAATCTTTACTTTTCTGAATCATAACTTCACTGCCCAAATGGTCTATTCCTTCTTTCTCTATTTGTGGTTGCCACTCCTCCAAGCCCCTCCTACAAAAGTCAATATAATTTTGGCAATGCAAGTCATTGTTTCATGTTTTTGGAGGTTTTCCTTATTTTGCATTTGGAAAAGATTAAGAAAGTCTGATGTTCTATGGACATCAAGAAATTTCTTACTGTTTAAGCATAGCTTGATGCTCCTTCCAGCCTATATGAGAGGCAGATGTGTAAATATATATATATATATGTGTGTGTGTGTGTGTGTGTGTGTGTGTGTGTGTACATGTTTAATTTAACATGAATATGCATATATATTTATATAATTAGTAGATTTTCCTGAGTCAGGTTAGTTGATATGAAGCATAACAAAGCAAAATTTAAAATAGATCAAATACATTATAAGCCAAAAGTGAGTAAACATATTTTCCTATCAAAACATGTATCAATAGCTTCTTTATTGTGGCAAGCAATACTGATGTCCCCCACTGCTCACTTATGTAAGAATCTTCTTTCAGGGATAGAGGCTAAATGTTGGAGATACTGTTGTGCAAGTTCTACTTGCAGTTAATGTTGGTCACGTGTCATAATTTTGACAGAAGAAACTAATGTAGAGTTATGTATCAGTTTCTGAAGAAAATGTTCTTCAAAAGAAGTGTGAGGGGAATTCTTTTTTTTATTCTCTTGCTCTCTTTTTTTGGATACGGTTGTGTGACAATGTGATTCCTAAATACATGGCAATCATTTTGTGACCATGAGACACAATGATGAAGACTAAGTCTCAGAGACTGAGGACAGTGAGTGAAAGAGCCTGGTGCCTTGGTGAGAATTTCATCTGTTGAATTGACACTATGACACTCTACCTATACATTTATGTTTAGGTGGGAAAAATAAGCTCATATTTACTAGGTATTAATTGAACATTCTGCAACTTGTATATAGAAACTTTCTACATCATAACATGGTTCAGGGGTACTGAATAAAGACACTAAACTCAAGAAAATACATTATGTAATACATCAATATATTTGGATAATTCTTGTTTCTTCTTGATAAGCATTGATGAGAAAAACCGCAATTTACCATTGTAAAGAATGGTTTGTTCTGATAGAAACTTCAATTTTAAACATCATCAGTTTCACCTAACTAATGTCTACAGTTCATTATATGCATCCATTCACTGTAATGTAAACATTACCCAATACTCTCTTTATAGTATTTTCTAAGAAGATTCAGATACTGCAAAAAACAATTGTGCTTAAAAAATTAAACCAATCAGAATATCTCTTTCATGACTTCTCATCAGTTATAGCTCTGCTTCAGTTTCCCTTTCTTTAAGAAAGTTGTACTCATATTTAAGAACTTATCTTTTTATTACAAGTTCTACTGTGTAGTGAGCAAGGAAGAAGCACTAAATAATGTTGAGCAAGGGAAAGACAGACCTGTCTTTTCAGAGATTATTCTAGCAGCAGTGTGCATGGCTGAATTAGAGTGAATATGTGGGAAATTCTAGAACAAAGTCAGAAAGCTGTGACAGTTCAGTAATACAGCTCAGGTTTACTCTATAAAGTTCCTGAACTCAGGTGGTAGCTTGGGAGTGGGTGGAGGACATTGTCGTGGCAGGTCCTATTGCTTAGCAGGTGAGGAATATGGTGACTATTCCAAGGGTTTACAGCCCAAGAACAACTTAATTTCCACAAATATTTATTGAGTCCCTACTATGTACTCTATACTGGACTTGGTAGGAAGAACAAAATTGTACACAAGACAGAAGTGGCCTCTGTCCTAACAGGAGAGCACAGAAATTAAACTAAAAAGAATAATGCTTGATGAGTGTTTAGATGAAGTGTCTGTTGGAAGCTTTGAGAGCATAAGTCATGACGGCTGATATTTATGGCCTATTTGCCATGTCAGGCACTTGACTTCTATTAGCTTAATTTACAGTCCCTACAACCCAATAAAAGACATGCCACTATGGCCCTCAGTGTCTGACACACTCTCTGAGGCAGAGAGTGTTTAAATAGGTTGCTGAATGTGTTAGTCAGGAATTATGGTAGTAATATTCAAACACATGGCCTCCAACTCCAGAGCCCAAATTCTTAACTGTTATGATGAGAAGAAATTGATGACTTCAGATACTGAAAGACTACATTTAAGATCCATGAATGATATTTAGGTAGAAAGTTCCACTAGGTGTTTAGAAATAAAGACAGTAGAAAGAAGGCAACACATTACAATTTATATGCAGATATACCAGAGGAGAAACAAATGAAGTTAGTTACTACAATCCTTCAGAAATTTCTATTAAAGAATATAGAACTTGTAGGCTATATTCATGTGGAAATACACCTCTTGATATGGGATGCAAGGATGAAATAAAAAGGCAATAGACAGATTTCCCTTCAGAGTTGAGGACTGTATGGATAACAGAGTTCCATGTTTGCTCTGCACTGGGGCATGCACAGATCACAAATGAAATGAAATGTGAGTTAATTATTGTGTCCCTAAGAAACTAAAGACATACAGTGGTTGATAGTGAAAATACAATCCCCTTATTTTTCTATTTCAGAATCTGTTCTGATAGAAGAAACTGAGCAAGTCAATAATCTGTTTATAAGTAAATACATTATATGATTGAACCAACACTAAATCTTCTGCATCTTTACTGAAGAATGCTCAGTTCTCCTATTGACATTTGAAGAGGCTTAATGTTAAATCAGAAATTGTGACCTGTAGCTCTGAATGATTTCCAGGACATATTTGATCTTAAGTCTGATCTGTATCCTGTTAGTGTCAAAGAAACCAACATTTCAGAATTCAGAATTGCCTTTCAGTGTCCACACAAGTAAATATCTGCAATCTGGGAGGTCAGATTTTTCTGCCTGAATAGGGTGAGGTCCTCAATTCCATTCATATTATTTCCTCCTTATTTTGTGATGGAGGTCCAGGTTTTAAGAAATGCTACTTTTACTCCATATTGTATTGTCTGAACATGCAAGTGAATCAGGTGGAAGACTCTGAGAGGGCAGCAGAGAACATCCAAACACACAGGGTCCTCAGGGTTCCCATATCCTAGTGTGTAGTTTCCCTCTTCAGGGAGGCAACTCTCACTGCTCTAGAAATGGCTTTTATTCTGTGATTTAGGGGAGCTACTGGACTTCTCCTAGATTCTGGTCCCTTAGTTTGGAACTAGAAAAAATGGTCATGGTCTCACACCACCAGCATCTAAACTGTATGTTAAACAGGCCAGTTAAACAGGTTGCCAGTGCCTCTTCCTCCAGTTTACCTGCTGAAGTGAGGCTCAGGTGAATAAAGAGAAAAGATAGGAAAGAGAAGGATTCTGTTCTTGTCTATCTGCTTTCTTGCCTGAGTTTTCCAGTAGTCATGATTTTATATTGCCACACTGGACTTCACTTTGTGGGGTAAGGTATCCGTGTTCTTTTAGCTTTAAAGCCATAATACTGGGAAACCTGTGTTACTTGGGTCCATGCTGGACTAGTCTCAGACATTCCAATTATTGAGCCCATTCCTCTTAGAGCTATTGTGGAGGACTAGGTTGCCATTTAATACAATTATTTAATGTAAGCATTTTTTCTTGTCACCACAGATTCTACAGAGCAGAATTTTTATTGAAAATGGGTCTTTCATGACCGAATCCATTCTTGTTGGCCTAAAAGACCATGAAGATCTCCAAATTCCACTTTGCATTTTTTTTTCTATCAATGTATGTGTTCACTGTGTTGGGAAACTTGGGCTTCATAACTCTAATTGGGCTGAATTGCCACCTTCACACTCCCATATACTTTTTCTTCTTTAACCCACCCTTCACAGACTTCCATTACTTTATACCCAAATGCTGATCAAATTCTTATCAAAGAGCATATTATTTCCTACCAGGGACGCATGAACCAACTCTCCTTCTGCTCTTTTGCCATCTCTGAGTGTTATGTGCTTACATCAATGATCTATGATCATTATGTGCCTATCTGTAATCCACTTTTGTGGATTACGTTATGATGTCCTTGAAAGTGCCCTCCAGACTTATTTTTGGTTTCTACTTCATGGCATTTTCTTGTGCTATTGCCTACACTGGGTATGTGCTGAGACTGACTTTGTGTGATTGCAACACCACTGATCATTATTTCTGTGACATCCTCCCTGTTCTCCAGCTCTTCTGCATGGACACCTTATTCAATGAGCTGGTGGTCTTCATTGTTGGTGTCATTGATATCTTTGTGCCCTGTCTCACCGTACTTCTTACGGTCTCATCTTCTGCAGCGTTCCACATGTAAGTTCTACTGAGGGCAGGTCCAAAATCCTTCAGCACTTGCAGTTCCCACATGACTGTTTCTCTGTTTTTTACATCAACTGCATTATATATCTACAGCTATCTTTTTCCATATCTATGAATGTGGGAAAAATATCTTCTGTCCTTTACACCAATGGGGTTCCCATGATGAATCCCTTAATCTACAGCTTGAAACAAATTTCTGTGAGAAAGACACTGTGTAGGAGAAAGTTTTAATTAGAAATGTGATCTACTGTGCAGGTAGTTGCAGGAGAAGGAGGTTCGGTGGGTTTATTTACAATATTCTTCTTGCCTGCCTTTTTATCCTACTCATTTCTTATGCTGAAGGAAATTTGAGCTTTCTATCAAAATTTATTCTGTGTTAGAGTAGGTTTTCTTCTTCTCTTCACTATCTGTAAAGTTTCTTCTCCTTCTCATGCTTTTCCTGGCTGAGAATACAATTAAGGAAGGATTTGTATATATCTATATATTTTCACTTTGAATATTCTTGTTTCTGTCTCTTCTAACAAGACAAATGGCTCTGCAATGATTGGATAATATAAGATTAGGATGCCATTTTGTTATTGGAGGGGGTCTACGCCAGTACACCAGTTGTATTGTGCCATTGGGAACAAGAATCAAGCAATGTTTCCACTCCTGTCTTCCCATTTTTCACTAAGCAGAGTATGTCATTCTTCAAATGCCAGTGACACATTAAAATAATTATACATCGTGACCAAATGTGGTTTATTCCAGGAAAGCAAGGATGGTTCAACACAAGAAAATCAATCAACGTAATACAACACATTAACAAATTGAAAGGGAAAAATCACCTGATCATATCAATTGATGCTGAAAAAGCATTTGATAAAATTCAGCATCTATTCCTGATCAAAACATGTCAAAAGATAAGAATTGAAGGAAAATTTCATAATATAAAGGGCAAATATGAAAAACCCATAGCCAGCATCATACTTAAGAGTGAGAGATGGAAAACATTCCCTGTGTGATCGGAAATGAGACAAGGATGCCCGTTTTACCACTATTATCCAACATTGTATGAGCAGTTTTGCTATTTAGTTTTAGCTAGACCAATTAGGCAAGAAACAGAAGTTAAAGGAATCCAAATATGAAAGGAATAAGCAGAACTTTCATTATTTGAAGAAGATATGATTCTTTACTTTAAAAACCCTGAGAAATATATGACAAAGCTACTTGAGCTAATCAACAAATTTGTGGGACACAAGACTGATGTACAAAAATCATTAATTTTTCTATACACAGAGACCTATCTAAAAGAGGCAATTAAGGAAAAAAATCATTCAAATAATGACCAAAGCAATCAGGTATCCAAGAATAAGCTTAACCAAGGATGTTGACATCTTGTAAAAGAAAATTAGAAAACAATGCTAATAGAAACTTAAAATATGATCTAAATAGATGGTAAGACATTCCATGCTCATGGATAAGAAGGTTGAATGTTGTTAAGATGTCTATTCTACCCAAACTGATCTAAACATTCAATGCAGTATAAATCAAAATCACAATCACTTACTTTAAAGACTTGGAAAAGCCATTATCACATTTATTTGGAAGGGAAAGGAACCTCAAATAGCTAAAGATATCCTTAAAAAAAAGAGCAAAATGGAGGACTATCACTTCTTAACTTTAAAGTTTACTATAAAGTCACATTGATTAATAGAGTATGCTACCAGTATAAAGACAGAAGTATTAACCAGTGGAATCAAATCAAGACTGTGAGACAGACAATGAAATCTATGGACAATTTATCTCCAATAAGGTCCCAAATCCACTGAACTGGGATAGAGTAGTCTTTTTTAAGAAATGGGCATGGGAGAGTTGCATATCAATAGCCAAATGAATTAAAGAGGGCCCCTATTGTACACCATATACAAAAAAAATAATTCAAAATGTCCTAAAGACCTAAATGTAAGAGCCAGTATCATGAAATTTCTAGAAGAAAATACAGGGAAATAGCTTCAAGATCTAATAATAGGAGGTAGCTTCTTAAATTTTACACTTAAAGCACAAACAAGGAAAATAAAAATAGACAAATGGGAACCCCTTAAAAGCTTCTGTACTTCAAAGGACTGTCAGAAAGGTAAATAGGCAGCCAACTCAACAGGAGACAATATTTGGAAACCAAATATCAGGTAAAGGCTTCATATCCTGTGTGCATAAAGACGTTATACAGCTCAACTACAAAAATACAAACAACCTAATTATAAAATGAGCAGAGGATAGGTATAAACACTTTTCTGAAGAGGAAATACAGATGATTGAAAAGCACGTGAAGAGATGCTCATTTTCATTAGCCATAAGGGAAGTGAAAATTAAGACGACAATGGCATACCACCTTACCATCTGTAAGAATGGCTATTAAAAACAGAAAACTACAGAAGAGGATATGGAAAAACTGGAAGATGTACTCACTATTGGTGGAAATGAATTAATGTGCAGTCACTGTGGAAGACAGTTTGCAATTCCTCAGAAAACTAAATATTGAGTTGCCCAATGACCTGGCAATACCACTACTCAGCATATAGCCAAAAGATCTGAAAGCACTGACACAACCAGACATTTGCACATTGATGTTCATAGGAGCACTATTCACAACTGCCAAAAGATGGAAACAACCCAAGTACCCATCAAAGAATGACTGGATTAAAAAATGTGGTATATACATACCATGAAATATTATGCAACAGTAAGACAAAATGAGGTACCAAAGCATATGACAATGTAGATGAACCTTTAGGATATAATAAGTCAGACACAAAAGGACAGATACTGTATGATTTCACTATTTTGACTATGGTAAAGGTAATCTCAGAGGTCACACTGTAGATTACAGCATATTTAGAGGTACACAAAAGCTAGAGGCAGACTATAGGCCTCTAAAAGAGGCTGAACCTAAATGTAAAGAATGGATAAAAGTGATGGTAAAAAATTAACAGGCTTATAAATAACATAGCCATATTTAAGGGGAATATAACTGAAAGATGATGCGTAGTTCCATGTATCCCACTGTTTAAATCTACAATCATAAATAAGTTCTGGCATGAACTATTTGAAAGTTTCAGTGGTGGACAAAGAGTCAATAGTAAAGGGATATAGGAGGAGACTAAAAATGCATGCTATGGCCAATAGTTAACAGGAAGACATCAGCATTATCACAGTACTTCCAGGGGAATCTAGTTGTTGGGGAGAGACAAGTGACAAAGGGTAGTTTTGATTTGATAGGTGGTGATGCTGTTTTTGCCAGTTCTTTGTTGTTACAGACCAAAGAAACTATCTAAAATTGAGAATGTTGCTGTTCATACAACCAAGCGAGGTTACTGTCTGACATAGTCTATTTTGAATGCTACCTATGATGTCCAACAGATGGAGGGAGCCCAAGGATATAATGAATGAGAAGCAGAATTGTGAAGAGTGATAAATTTTTATGATGGACCATGGTGCGGATGCAAAAAGGAAGGATGTTGAGAGGCATAAAACAAACTGAATAAACCTTGGTGACAAGACAATGTATTCTGCAAAATAAGCCAGAAACAAAGGAACAAATATGGTAAGGTCTCTCTCATAACATACTTATAAGGAAAAGGGAGCCTAGATTGTTAAGCCCATATAGCAGCCACACTTAGTCTGAGGTTGTAACTGTATTTCTAGATGTGAGACACAGCCATATGATATCAGCTGGCACTTCCCTGGAATTTTGAGTAACTCTGTGACACTTAAGACCCAGAAATAGAGTACTGCAGCCCTGAAAGATAGCATAGCTATATATAATAACAGTTAAAGTAGCTGAATAAGAGATCAGGCTTCAATTAGAGTTTAAATTAGAAACCAATCTGGTTGGGTCTAAGGTAAATTAGAATTCAGAGAAAAAGATGATACTGTATGTATTCTAGACCTTCACCTACAATCTGAGAGCAAAGGCAGAGAGTTTTATCATGTCTAGAACTCAAATTTTCTGTAAGAATTAACCTTAGTCAAACTGTCTGGAGAGTTCATTTAAACAACCCAAACTCTTGGAACCAAGAACGGAAACAAGACCTTGTATTTCTGTGTAGCTTAATATAATATCAGGATACATCAGACTATAGTGGGCAGATGAGCAAAAAGTGTTGGTAGAGTCATTTGAGAGTCTAAAAGGGGGGAAATACACACACACACACACACACACACACACATATGTACAAAATCATATACATGGAACTATTAAACTTTCCCTCTGGGAAACTCCAAGTACTCCCTTGGGGAACTCCTTGAAAATAGGATGAGCCCTACATTCTGAGGGTGCCCACATAGAATCTCTTTCTGTAGAAGAGGAACTAAGACTACCCATAAGATGGCCTAGGAGTTTCTTCCAAGAAGCTTCTTTGTTGCTCAAATGTGGCCTTTCTCTAAACCCAACACTGCAAGAAGAATCATTATCTTCCCTTTATGTGGGACATGACATTCATGGGTGAAAATCTCACTGACAACATGGGATGTGGCTACTGGGGAAAGTCTTGGCCTGGCATCATGGGATCAAAAACACCTTTCAGAGCAGAAGAGTAAAATAAGGCATAATAAAAAAAAACAGGCCTCAGAGCAAAGAGAGATCAAATGGAGTAAAGTGGCTATTCTGGGCTAGCCTCAGTTAGACAGTATAATAGCTATGGTCTGCTAAACCTCAACCAGCATCACTCCTGTTGACCCTTAAGAACACCTAAGGCTAGAACTGATACTTTATAAAGTTTACATGCACTAGGTTTGCCCTTCTGGAACCTATAATTTCTGGAAGTTTCCTGTGTCAGATAAATCATCAAATGCCAATAGACCAACCTCTCCAAGATTATCAATTAATTACATCTCCTTATCCCTTAGTGTTGACACCGATTCTGACATGAAAAAGTCAGAAGCGGCATTGCCCAAAGATTGCTATGCAATGGGAAAGAAGAACCAAGGGAGAGGAAGGAGATATTACAGAGAAAGTAGGATTTAACAAATGAGAATGACTGCTGAATCGTTGTAATAATATTCATTCTATACTCAAATGTTTTGGAGAAGCTAGAAGGAAAATCTGAGATGGTGAAATGGTTGCCCTTGGCAAAATCTAGCATCTATTCTATAACTAATTGTTGAAGTGTGGTTAGAAATTATTGGATTTTTTTCTTTCTTTGCTTTTCACATATATTTTACAATTTTAAAAGTTTAAAATAAAATGGAAACTTACAATAACAGACTTAAAGTGGTTAAAGAAAGGATTAGCAACCTAGAGGACTGGACATCTGAAATCCCTTAAACAAAAGAACAGGTAAGGAAAAGAATGAAAACATATTATCAGAGTGTCAGGTAATTAAATGACAAGAAGTAGCACACAAATATATGTGTAATGTGTGTCCCAAAAGGAGAAAAGAAGGCAAAAGGGGCAGAAAGAATAATAGAAGACATTATCACTGAAAATTTCCCATCTCTTTGAAAGACACAAAATTACAGATCCAAGAAGTGCAGCCAAACAGAATCCATATAGGCCTACTCAAAGACCTATTAGCTTGCCCAATGTCAAAGGGAAAGATAGAATTCTGAAAACATCAAGAGAAATGTGATCCATCACATATAAGGAAAGCTCAATAAGAATATGAGCATATTTTGCAGAAAAACCATGGAGTAGACATGAAGGTGGAAACCTGCCAATCAAGAATTCTATATTCAACAAAACAGTTCATCGAAAATAAGGGAGAGTTTAAAATATTTTCAGACAAATAGTCAACGAGAAAATTTGTGAATAAGAGACCAGCTCTATAAGAAATACTAAAGGGAGAACTATAGGTACATAGGAAAATACAGGATAGAGAGGTCTGGAAAAGAGTGCAAAAATGAAGACTTTAATTAAGGGTAAAAAGAGAAAAAGAGAAGATGTGACATATAAAATTCAAAAGACAAAATGGTAGAAAAGTACTTCCTTTCAATAACATTGCATGTTAATAGATTAACTTTCCAATAAAAGACAGATTGGCCGAATAGATTATAAAGCCAGCTCCATCTATATGCTGTGTACAAGAGACACACAGTCCCGAGGACAAAAGTAAATTGAAAGTGAAAGGCTGGACAAAGATATTTCATACAAACAACAAAGAGAAAAGAGCAGGGTGAGCTATACCAATATCCAAAAAATTAGACTTCAAATGTAAAACTATTTAAAGAGATACAAAAAGACCATATGTATTAATAAAATGAACAATTCATCAAGAAGACATAAGAAACATAAGTAGTTATGCACTGATCTAGAGTGCCCCAAAATACAGGAGGGAAACATTGACAACACTTATGGGAGAAGTAGACACCTCTACAATAATAGTTGGAGACTTCAATATACTTCTCTCATTAATGGAAATGATCCCTTGAGAATGATCCATGAGCACTTCAGAAAAATGAGTATCCTGTTGTTGTGGGGTGTAGTGTTCTGTAAATGCCTGTTAAGTCTAGTTCATTTATGATATTACTCAAAATCTCTTTTTCCGCTTTGTCATCTCTCTAAATGTTCTATCCACTGATAAGAGTGAGGAATTGAAGTCTCCAACTATAATAGCAGAAGTGTCTGTTTTTCCTTTCAGTGTTGTCAGAGTTGTTTCATGCATTTTGGGACAACTTGGCTTGGTGCATAAATATTTGTGATTGTTATGTCTTCTTCTTGAATTGTTCCTTTTACTAATACATGGTGTCCGTCATTGTCTTTTTCAATTGTTTTCCATTTGCCATCTAATCTCTTGGCTATTAGTATAGCTATCCCTGCTCTTTTCTGGTTGTTGTTTAAATAAAATACATTTTCACAACTTTTCATTTTCTACTTACTTTTGTCCTTGGGTCTAAAATGAGTCTCCTGTAGATATCCTATAGATGGGTCCTGTTTGTCAATCCATTATGCCAGTCTATGTCTTTTGATTGGAGAGTTTAATTCATTAACATTTAATATTATTACTATAAAGGCAGCAATTTCTTCTGTTATTTTGTCTTTGGATTTTATATGTTATATGTAAATTTTCTCTCATTTTACCTTACTTCTCCAGTACTATCTCTTCTGCCTTTTCCTATCTGTCTGTAGTGCTTCTTTTAGTATTTCTTGTAGAGCTGGTCTCTTAGTCAGATAATTTCTCAGGGACTGTTTGTTTGAAAAAAATTAATCTCCCCCTCATTTTTGAAGGACAGTTTTGCTGGATATAGAATTTTTGGTTGGCAGTTTTATTTTTCCTTTCAGAATCTTAACTGTATCATACCACTGCCTTCTCATCTCCATGGTTTCTTCTGAGAAATGCACATATAATCTTATTGAGACTCCCTTACATGTAATGGATGACTTTTCTCTTGTTGCTTACAAAATCTTCTGTCATTAACATTTGATAACCTGCTTGGTAAGCATCTTGGAGTATGTCTATTTGGATCTATTATGTATGTGTTTTGAGGTATGTCTATTTGGATCTATTCTGTTTGGGGTATGCTGCACTTTTTAGATCTATAATTTTATGTCTTTCATAAAGACAGGAAATTTTCAGTGATTATTTCCTCCAGTGAGGAATTTCTCCCCCTTTTCCCTTCTCTTCTCCTTCTGGGACACCCATAATACTCATATTTGTGTGTTTCATGCTGTCATTCTGTTCTTTAAGACACTTCTATTTTTTCATTTTTTCTTATCTCTTCTTTTGTGTGTAGGATTTCAGATGTCCTGTCTTCTTGTTCACTAATCCTTTCTTCTACCGCTTTAAATCTACTGTTGTAGGTTTCCTTTTTTTTTTAATATCTTCTATGCGCCTTTCATTCCCATAAGTTCTGTGATTTGTTATTTCAAATGTTCAAGTTCTTTTTTATGTTTAACCAATGTCTTCTTTATATCCTCCCTCAACTCATTAATTGGATTTTTGATGAGATTATATATGTCTGTTCAAATATCCTAAATTAGTTGTTTCAGCTCCTGTATCTCATTTGAAGTGTTGGTTTGTTCCTTTGACTGGCACATATCTTCAATTTCCTTGTATGACTCATTTGTTGCTGGCATCTAGATATTTAATTTCCTTAATTAGCTTATTCTGGAGCTTGTTTTCACTCTTTTAACTGGCGTTTTCCTACTGTATGGCTTTGTTTTCTTTCTGTTCTTTGACATTCAGTTTGATACAGTGGTCAAGCCAAATCCATTGGAACAGAGAAACTCCTTCAACAAATAGTGTTTGGATAAATGGATGTATATATATATCCCAAACAACGAAAGACAACCCATATATCACACCTTATATAAAAATCAACATAAAATGGATCAAAGACCTGTATGTTAGAACTAAGATAATAAAACTTTTGAGGAAAATGTGTGGAAATATAAGTCCTGTGATATGAAGTGGCTTCCTAAACCATACTCCGAAAGCAAAAGCAATAAAAAATTTTCATGCATCAAAATCTTTGTCAGTAAGTTAAAAGGAAGTTTACTCAATAGAAGATAATATTTGAGTTAAACATATATCAGATAAAGGTTTAATGTTGAGAATATATAAAGAGATTCTACAACTCAACAACAAAAAGACAACCCAATTTTAATTTTAAAATGTGCAAAAGATATGGACAGATGTTTTGCAGAAGAGGAAACACAAATTGCTCAAAAAAATAGGAAAAGATGTTCATTCCTAATGGCTATTAGAGAAATGTAAATCCAAACCACAATAAGATATCATCTCACACCTGCTAGAATGGCCATTATTAAAAAAAAATTGCAAGTGCTGGAGAAGATGTGGAAAAAAGTATACTCATTCACTGTTGATGGGAATGTAGAATGGTACAACTAATCTGGAAGGCAGTTTGTCTATCCTTCAGGAAATAAGTACAGAATTGTCATATGATACAGCTATCCCATTATTAGGTAGGCATTCAGAAGAACTGAAGACAATGACACAAATGGACATTTTCAAACTGATGCTTATAGTGCCATTATTCAAAATTGCAAGGGATGGAAACAGCCCAAGTGATTATCAATGGATGAATGCCTGAAGAGACTGTAGTATGTAAATATGATGGAATATTACATAGCCATAAGATGAAATAAAGCAAGCTAGCAGGTAACAACATAGATGAAACTTGAAGACATTATGCTTGTATGTATGGTCTCAATAATATGAACTAACAGTAATGAGTAAACTTTGAGAGTTAAAGTTGAGAACACTGGTTAACAGGGGAGAGAGAGAGAGTAGAGATTGAACATTTGATGCTGATCAAGCACAGAAAGTTCAACAGGATGGAATAACTTTAAAGACCATAATGCAGACAAAAATCATTCTTTAGAAATGTAGCCAGAAATTACACATATGCTTCAGTTAGTTAGATAAGGACAATAAAGACCTTAGTAGTGATGAATCATTTCTTTAAGGACGTAGAAGAAAGAAGCAGCATGCTGCGTAGAGAAATGCAAGAGTTATAAAGAAACGCAATTAGAATTTCAAGACATGAATAATACCATGTCTGAAAAAAATATGTACTGAATGTAATGAACAGCAGATTGGGCACTAAAGAATAAAATGAACTCCAAGGCATAGCAATAGAAACAAAAGAGAAATATACTTTAAAAAATGAACAGAATATTACTGAGCTATGAGAAAACCTCAAGTGATGTAATATATTGTAATCTCAAAAACGAAATTAATAAAAATTACTGGAATAGATAATTTTCATTATTTGATGAAATGTACAAGCCTATAGACTCAAGAATCTCAAAGAACTTTATGTAGAAGCAGCTTAAGAAAAATTTCTCCAAAATCCATGGCTATAAATTATGTAAAAATGACAAAAAAAAGGAAAATGTTAAAAAGCTACCAGAAGAAGGAAAGACCCTTTACAAATAATAGAAAAAGGCAAGAATGACAACAGACTTTCATTAAATGCATAATTCAGTAGACAATGCATAAATACAATTAAATTACTGAAAGAAAATCCTTCAACTGTTAACTTACGTTTCTATACATAGTGAAGTTATTTTGAATAATTGAGAATAAATATTTTTAGACTCACAAAAGCTGAAAATTATAATATCTATCTCTTATAGCATATAAAATATAATAGGAGTGGAATGGAATGTTTTAAATTGTATCCAGTATGAAATTTTCAAATATCCTGAGTGATATTTGAATGAGTGAATTTCATGATACTTATATATATGTTAAAACTGTAAATCAGAAAGAAATACAAATATATATTTATATATATATACTAGTGCCCTCACAGAGCCATAAAATTAGAATATAAAAATAAAAGGTGCAGCTTTAAAAATTTGGCTGAGAAAAACAGAAGAATTACAGAAGAACAAGAAAGACAAGTTAAAGAGGAAAAAGTACATGGGAATGTGAAAGTGGAATTCAGTTGAATTAGAATTATCAAGGTCAAGTTTCCCAGCATGATAGCCATATACCTTGTTAGAATCAGGAAAAACAGGGAGAGCTGAAGACTTAGGTTGTCTGTTAATCCCATCAGAATGAATTAAGTAGCAAGAGACATTATAGGACCCATCCTTGTTTTGGTGGATCTTAGAGATAAGAGTAAAGGGTTGTATTAGAGGGAAACCCAGTTTTGTTTTGTTTTTTAACATGGGCAGGCACTGGGAATCGAACCCTGGTCCTCTGGCATGGCAGGCGAGCATTCTTGCCTGCTGAGCCACCGTGGCCTGCCCAACCCAGATTTTCTTACAACCTCTTCCAAGAAGGTGCTTTAGAAACTGGGATTGTCTGAGGTAGTTCAATGCAGACTATAAATTCTGAGTGGTACTAACCTTCTTTGTTAGAATCCTAAGGTAAATAGGGCCAAGAGCATTTACCTCCAACTTGGCTTACAGAGCAAGGGACAGTGCTGCTATATAAAACATGACTTCTGGAAAAAACAAAAAGGGAGCAGAATTGTCCTTTTCATCTCATCATATCTTTGTCACCTGAGCCTTTAACGCATCATAAAAATTGGGGGCAGAGGTCCTATCTACCTACAGGCTGCCTCTAATGCAGGTTAGAACTTCCTGCAGTGGTAACCAAAAACACTTTTTCAGGCCCCAAACTAAGGGAACAGACTCTAAGAGAGGTTCAGTAGCTGCCTCATGTCAGAGAAAAAGTCATAAATCTACAAACGTTAAAGTTAAAGCTATTGACAATGAATTTACACACTGAGACATTGAAACCCTGAGGGCCCTAATATCTCTGAACATTCTCTGCTGCAAACAAATTTTCCACTTGATTCACTTGAGTGAATGGACTGCACAAATAGGGAAAGAAAGTGCATGTCTTCACCCTTCTTTTGGATTTCTACATCAAAACAAAGAGGACATAATATGAATATAATTCAGAAACTCACTCTCTTTAGACAAGAAAACCTCAGTATCTCTTGATCTAGAAAGGCAATTTCAAGTTCTGAGACAAGATCCTTTGATCTAAATGTGATACAGACCAAACAATTTCTGATATGCCTTGGAAATTGTTCTAAGCTATAGATCAGAATAAATGATTTTAATTTTGGATTCTCTCAAGTAGCAGAGAAATAAAAATATTATCACATTTGTCACTTGAGAAGACCAGAGGATTTAAAGTGCATTTAAGGATACAATGTACTTCTGTATAAAGAAATCAAAGTCTTGTTCAGTCTCTTCCCAAGGGAACAGACTCTTGTGTAATAGGGAAATTACCCACAAGACCATGTTGTCTTTATTTATGGACTCAATATTTTTCCAAGTTTTCACATCCCTTTAGGGACTTCACATCCTCCATTGAAGAGCTAAAAGAAATTAACATCCACAATATCTTCATCTCTGAAGGGAAATATATCACTTTTATTGTTTCTTTCCATCTTTTTGGTTGTGAGAACAGTTGCACAGCTCTGTGAACACATTAAAACTCATAAAGTTATATGATTTAAATGTGTGGTCTGTATAGTATGTAAGTTGCATATCAATGAATTTATCTGAAAATAAGCTCATTTAAAAGAAAAAAATAAATAGGGAGATAAGCAAGCATTTAGAGTTAATACACCAGTAAATACAACATCTGAAAATATATGTAATATAGTTACGTCAAAATTTACAGGGAAATTTTTGGCACCGAAGCGCCTATATTGGAAAAGGAGAGAGGTCTCAAACCTAAGCTTTCATCTTAGGAAAGGGAAAAAAAAACTGCAGGTTAAACCTAAAATAAGCAAAAAATGAAATAATACATATGACAGGACTGAACAATAAAATGGGAAACAGGTAAATACTATATAGAGTCAATAATCTAAAACCTATGTTTCTAAGATCAGAAGAACTGATAATCCTCTAGCCAGATTGATTAGACATAAAAACAAACAAACAAAGCAAACATAATCATAAATATAAGAATATGGTTCTCATAAATATAAGAACATGGTTACAGATATTATGACAAAAAGAAAGTAGGGCATACCATGAAAAATCTTGCGCTAATAATCCTATCAACCAATGAATGACACAAATAGCCAAAGAACACTCACAAGGAAATGGAATAGAAATGGCCATATACCTCTTACAGAAACTGAATTTTCCATTAATAATCTTCTCAGAAAGGAAATTCAAAGGTGAGAAATTATTACTGTTGAGTTTACCAAATAATTACAGAAGATATAATACCAATTCTATACAAAGTCCTTTGAAAAATTAAATAAAAAGGGAAAATGTCACTATTAAACCTAAGAACAAGCATTATCCTGTTACCAAAAGCAGATAATGCATTTTCAAGAAAGAAAAACTGAGATCAACTCTAAATGTATGTATGTTCAAAAATTATTCACAAACTTTCAGCAAATTTGTTCTACCAATAACATTAAAAAACAATAAATTATGACAAATAAGGAGTATCTCAAGATGAAATATAGTTTAATTTATGAACATAAGTATAAATCTGTATTATTTACCTAATAAAACATGTATACACAACATCTGACACACGTTTGAAATACTGAATCCTTCACCCCAGTTCAAAAACAATGTACGGATTTCTACTCCAACTACTCATATTAAAACTTTTGCCAGTGGTCATAGACAATGTAATAAAGAAAGAAAAAGAAATAAAGAGCCTATAGGTTGGAAAAGATCAAATAAGATTATATCTATTATCAAAGCAAATAATTATTTATGAAGAAAATAACAACAAATCTAAACAAAAATCCTACTTTATAAACAAATATACCAAAAGCACAGAATATGATGTTGATGACATATTTATATATTAGTAAAGAAAAATTGGAATTTTAAATATTTTAAAACACATATATAAATGTAATAAAATATGTGCAAGACCTGTACACATCAGATCACAAAACACTAAAGAATAAAGTGAAAGAAGACTTATAATAGGAATATGAACTATGTACATGCATTAGAATATTCCCTATTGTTAACATGTTCATCCCTCTCTAAATTGAGGCACACTTCCCATGCGATTACATTAAATTCCCAGAGAATATTTTATAGAAAGCTGATTTTCAAAATTGCATGAAAAGCCAAACGAACAATTCTGCAAAAAACAAAGTTGGAGGACTCATACCAACTGGGTGCAAGACTTACAATAATCAATATAGTATGATATTGGCCAAATATAGAGGGGTTGACAAGACAGAAAATAGAGTCCATGATGAATCAATAAATACACTCAATTAATTTTGTCAATAGTACAAAGGCAATCAATGGAGAGACTGCATTCATGTAAAGTAATGATGTTGGCACAAGCAGATATATAAACAAGGAGAAATGAGGGGAAGGAGTAAGGGAGGAGGAGGGGAAGTTGAAGAAGGACAGGAAGGGAAAGAACAACAAAAATAACCACCTCCGTCCTTACCTGACCCCATTAACAAAAATGGCACATGCACCAATAACATCTTATAGAGAGTTGGGAAATAAATGCTCACATTTATTGTCAATTGATTTTGCAAAGATGCCAAGAGTCCAGTTAATGGGGAAGGAATATGTTCTTTAATAAATGCTGCTAGAAAAACAAAATATCCCTGCAAAAGGGAAATTCCCATACCATATTCAAAAATTATTTCAAGATTTATCCAAGACCTCAATTTAAGAACCAAAACTATAAAACTCCTAGAAGAAAACATGGGGAAGCATCTTCATGACAGAGTTAGAAAGTGATGTCTCAGATTTTAGGTCAATGGCATGAGGAACCTCAAAGAATAGATGAAAACGACCTTATAAAAATATAAAACTTTTCACATCACTTTATCATCAAGGTAAAAAGAAAGCTACAGAATGGGAGAAAATATTTGGAAACCAACATATTCTATAACGATTTAATATCCTGAATATATAAAGAATCATATGACTCAGTAACAAAAAGACAACCCAATTATAAAACAGGCAAAAGACTTAAAAAGAACCTGCACCAAAAAAAGACATTTCAGAGGGCAGTAAGCAAATACTAGAAAGTTTAACACCATTAACAATTAGGAAAACCACAACAATATACCATTCCATATGCACTAGAAAAGATAACAGTTAAAAAACGGAAAGGAAATAAAAAATAAAACAAGTATTGGAAAGAAAGCAGAGAGAGATAAGAACACTTGCTGATTGTTGCTGGGGAGGTAAAATTGGTGCAGCCACTGTGAAGATAAGTTGGTGTTTCTTCAGGAAGTTAAATGTATAATTACCATATGACCCAGCAATACCAATTTTTAGTAAATACCCAAAAGAACTGAAAGCAACACCTTAAACAGGTATTTCTATACCAGTGTTCACAGCAGTACAATGCACAATAGTCTAAAGCTGGAAGAAGCCTTAGTGTCCATCAACAGATGAAGTGATAAACAAACAAAATGTGGGATATACATGCAATTAATATTATTCAGGCACAAAAAGGAATGGAGATTGATGTGTGCCACCTGAATGAACCTAGAAAACTTGTTGAGTTTTCTCATAATAATTAGAATAAGCAAATAATTGGAAATAATTAGAATAAGCAAATTCATAGAGTCAGAAATTACACTACAGTTACCAGGGACCTTGGCTGGGGTTGAGAATGGGAAATTATTCATAACTGGTATGAAGTTTCTGTTTGGAGTGATGGGAAAGTGTTGACAACGGATGGTGGTGGTGGTAGCACATCATTGTGAACATCATTGACAACAGTAAATTGTTCATTCAAAAGTGGTTAAAAAGAAAAATTGCATATATTTTATCAGAAAACAAATTTTAAAAATTTGTAGACTTTACAACAGAAATAATGAAACCTAATGTAGGCTATGAATTATACTTAATAGGATAATTATAATAATAGTGTTTCATAAATTTTAACAAACACAACAGAGAAATGCAAAATGTTAGTAATAGGGAAATCTGTGGGAGGGAGTACATGGAATCTCTCTACCTACTGCCTGATTTTTCAATAAACCTTCAACTTCTCTAATAATATATAAAGTCAGAGGAGTATAGCTAAAACTGAACTCTATAAGACATTTCAGAGTACAAAAAGAAAAAAAACTGTAAATAGAGTTTGGAAAAGATTCTGAAGATGGGTTACCGAAAGCACAAAGCATAAAACAAACAAAAATGTTAGACTGATTTTTATTATAATTAAAGCCTATTTCTCAGAGACAAATAATAGTAAAGGGGAGGAAATATAAACCATAGCCTGGTGAAATATTTGAAAGCATATATCTAATAAATTATTGGTATCCAGAATATATAGAGAGAGAACACTTAAAACTTAGTAAGAAAGCAAACAACCTAACAAATAAATGAACAATGTGTGAGAGCTAACCATTTAGCAAAAAAGATGTAGAGTAGCAAATAAACACATGAAAAGATGCCCAACATCATTTTTTCATTGGGAATATACAAATGAAAAGCACTGAGATGCCATTACTAAATTATCAAAATGGCTAAAACTTAAAAATAAAATTGACTCTACTCAGTGCTGGAAAGGATATGGAGCAAATTGAATTCTCTTACATTTGCAGTGGGAATGCAAAATGGTAAATTCAGTTTGGAAAACATTTGGCAGTTTCTTATAAAGTTGTTCCACTCCATGTATTGACAAGTGTAAAAGCTTATTTTCACGTAAAGATGGTAAAATTATATCACTGATTTATCATTCTTTAGCCGATTAATGGATAAATAAGCTGTAGTACATCCACAAACAAATCCTATGCTGAATTACTGGACATGACTCACAATTTCATCCAGCAACATGGGTGACTTTTGTAAAAGCATGCTTAAATAACCTTATGTAAGCATCATATGGTTTCTAAGACTCATCTTGGTGCAGATCGAGCCAAGAGGGAAACTTTACCTGGGAGCTCTATAACCCAAAGACCCAAACACAACAGCAGAAAATTCTACAATGAGTAATTTCATTTTAAATGTATGGCAAACTTGTTGTATCAAATTACAACAAAAAATTAAGTTTAAGAAGGTAGGCCAAGAAGCAGGAAACTTCAATTCATGGTAAAGAAAATATCAATTTGTAGAAATATTATTTAAAATAAAGCATATACTAAAGTTAGTAGACCAGGATAATTCACCTATCTATATATATATCCCATTTATTTAAGGAAAAAGGAGAAAGAAATGGTCTGCTGACCAGAGACATGGAAAAGACAAAAAATCCAAATTAAAATTTCAGAGATGGAAATGCTATGTCTGAAATAAAAATATATAGGGAATAGGAATAAAAGAACATTAGACACATAAGAAAAATACTACTGAATTTGAAGGAAAAGCAATAGAAATGCAGAGAAAGGGCACAGATTAAAGGATTTGCTTTACTTAGCATCCACTATTAAAATGTTCAAACAATGTTATATGATTAAATTTTAATGTGAAGTTTTATGTTATTTAGTTATCTTATAACATCAAAATTGAAAGAATATAAAGATTTTCTAAGGCCATCATCTATCTTTCAAGATTCCTTGGCTTTACCATAGAAATTATCCAGAATTTCAGTGTTACACTGTTTCATCAAAAATCTTTCCCCACCTAGTGGGCAGCTACACACGCTCTCAAGGCCCGGGACAAATGTCCCTCCCTCTCTGAAGCCCTTCCCAATATCCATAGGCAGAACTTGTCCTTTTCTTAAATATGCACTCATAGGTCTTATGCATACCTCTTTGAAACCTTGTATCTCATTGTATTATAATTGTGTTGCATCAGTCAGCAACTGTGAAACCACATTTTTCTATCACATAAAAGAAATTCAAAGATAGGCTGTTCTATACTGTTATGGTGGCTCCTTTCATCTTTCTTCTATGGCTTCCAAGCTGACAGTCTGCTTTCCCACCAGCTCAAGTTTGCTTCAGTGTAAGAATGTGGTTGCTGTAACTCCAGCCATCACATCTGTATCCTAGGCAAGGATGATGAAAAAGGAAGCAATGCAAAATGACCTCTTAGCTTGAGACAACCTCATAAACACCATCTCCCCCCATCCCCGGCTGTGCATACTTGAGCACACACATACACACAGACACAATTATAGAGCTTTCTAGAAATCTTCATCCCACATCTTCACTTTTTTTTAAAGAAGAATGTCACCATTTTTAGTTTTAATATAAATTCTACTTTAATGCATAAATGACCCTTCTGGATGCTCATTTCTTCTACTCCATGAGAGACAGGGGGCAGAAAGGGGCAGTAGAGGAGGAGGGAGGCAAATGAAATCACACTAGTAGGCTATGCTACAGCAAGTGGCAGCTACTTAGTATACTTCCTAAGATAAAATCTTGTTGGCTACTGAATACAGGAGCTAAGAGTTCAAAATGGACAAGACAGCTAATTTAAAATCCTATATTTTTCATCCAAAATGAGTCTATTAGCAGATGCTAGGTAATTAGGATGACCTGTAGGTCTAGAAAGTTGAAGGTTGTTTATTCTCAATGAGAAAATAAAGACATATGGCTAAGGGGAAAGGAGTTAAAATGATCAAGTATCAGGTATATTAAGGAATGTAAATGAAACAAAAAATCTGAAGAACTTCTATGTCTTATCTGAAATACATATAACCATTTGCCTCTATTTAGCCACATGGGTGCCCCTATCTGCAAAGAAGGCTAAGAAATTATGTTTTTTTTTTCCTTCTGTTGGGCATATGGCTAACCCCCCAAGACAATCAGGCTTTTATACTTAGAAAGAAGGGAAGAAAAAAAAATAGGGTAGACACCTACCAGTCTTTGCCACATTTTTTACCACCATATCCTTTTTATTACATACACTGTAAAATCTTTGGAGGTTTGGTATATGTCACTTTCATTTTGATATTTCCAGGACTTAGTACGTTACAAGAGCAAACACTAAGTGGATATTTATGACCTGAAAAGGATGAATGGAAACCACCTGATAATAGGTTAAAGAGGAAGAAGGTCAAATAAAGGCCTAGCAGGTGTGTGGTGAGCATCAGCATTTATTTGTTATTTCAACAAATATTAACTTATCAGTGAAGTCTGCATCATAACTTGTCCTAGTACTGAACATTCAGAACTGAATAATTCACGGTTCCTGACTTTAGAAGGGAGTAGGGTAAGGTTAGGAATGATAGTCAGTAATAAAAAGTAAACAGGAAACTTCAGGGAAATGGTATAGGAGCACCCAGAAAGTGCTCTGAATGCACTTTTGTGAGGTTGGGAGGTTTCATGTGCATTATTTTAAAGGGGGAATTAAATATTTTTTATTGTAGTAATGCGTATGTGTGTGTGTATAAATATATATATATATATATATATATATATATATATATATATATATATATATCAAAGTTTTACATTTTAACCAAAAATGGTTATATATATATACATATATATATCAAAGTTTTCCATTTAAACAAAAATCTTAGGCTTTAAGCCTTAGAAAACCTTTTAGAGTATGGAAGAATGATGTGCTATTAATCATATGTAACATGGAAATCCTTAAGTGTTGATGGCAAGAAAAATTTTGAGAAATACTGAACAATTATATGTAAAATTTGCATATTTACCCTCATATAATTTTCTTCTTATCTCTGAAAAGGAAATGATATATTGTTCTCCTGTATAATTCTATTTTAATGTTGAAATATCTTAAAATTTTAAATTAGTGCGGTTATTCACTGTTCTTACCAAACCTTCATTTACCCGTGTTACAGATAAGTTATGAAAGCCATATCTTCTCATCAATATGTATTAAGCAAGTAAGGATGCTATAATGAAAATCTTGTACATGACTAAAACACTGCACAAAACATTTTTTTAAAAAGAAAGAATATAAAGAATAGAGTACTTTATTTTCCTCAAGAAGACTTGCTACTAGAGTACCAAAAGCCGGTACAGATTTAGTAGTGCTTGCCTGAATATTCTGCAAGATGTAAACAAGATTTTCTTACCATCTATTTCCAGTCAAAATGTATTTTGTAAATTTAAGCCACTGTTTTTTTCTGAGTAATGATATATAATATAAACAAATACACTGACATAAGGGCGCATTTCATTGTCTCAGAGAACCAAATTATTGTAAATAAAATTGGCATTTGGAGAATAAACAGCTTAGATAATAAAATGAAGTTATTTCTTCATTAAGATAAAGCTTAAAGATTTTCTTTGGTTCAGGTGAACCATAACCAAGCAATTTGTGATGTGACCAACGCTTTGTTTCTCTCAATCCCTTTCTTGTTCCTGCTACCTCAATTCGGGGTCCAATCTGAACAGGTTTTCCAATTATGGTCACAAGACGTCCATAACATCTTCTCTCAGGCAGGGTGAATATGTGAAAGGCATAATCAGTCAATGCTTCAGATATGGTGGACTGATTACAAAAGGCTACTTCACTAACTAAGACTCAAGAAACACCAGTGTGACCGTACTTCGAAATCAATGGCTGTTAGGATTATATTTTAGGGTTCAGTCACTTTGGTAGCAAACTGAAAGAAAGCACAAGGAGTCGCTGGTAGAGTGGTCATTTTTAATCATTGCCTCTGCTCTGCCCTCTCTCTCTCTCTCTCTCTCTCTCTCTCTCTCTCTCTCTCTCTCTCATGAAGTCTGTAAAGCAATTGTCCTTTTTATGCTAAATTATACAAATGTGGCACTTTACCAACAAGTGACTCCATTCATGGGATATATGATTGGATGCATGTTACATCAATGGTTACATAACAGGTGCTATGTTATGACTACATAAGCTATGCTTATCATGCTTCCCCAGAACTTCAGACATGGAAGCACTTAAGGCATCCATCTATGCAGGCTGTTTAAAATAAACAATTTCCCAGGTCCCACAATGGCTAACAGAGAATTCCAACAAGAATATTAGAAATGAGAAGTCAGTGGTTTGGGGCAAATTAGAGATGGGAAATTTTCAGTTTATTAAAGAGGGATAACTGGAGTTTGTCCCTAAATACACTAGTTGAGAATCTTAATGAATTAATTCTAGGTAATAAGATGGAACCAGATCAGCACTGAGAGACAGAGAAACAGTAGGATGCATGAAGTCAATGTGGGAAGAAAAGTACTTACTAGGTCCTTATAAAGCTGCATGTGCAAGCCCAACAAGGGCTGGAGAAAATTACTCAATTTAGGAAAATTGATTAATTTATGCTGTGTTTATTTTTATTTTCTTCTCCTTCTTTTCTCCAAAATTTCCTTTTTAAAAATCCAGAAATAAAAAGTTGTTGTAAAGCAAAATAATAATAAAAGTAAGGCAATGGACGGACAGAAATGTTTAACAGTATATTATTTGTACCAAGGTGTAATGGTTCAGGTACAGAAATCAAAGGGTTGTAAATCCAAAGGACATGAGAAAATTCAGGGCACAATATAGTCTTTCTGTACAGCTGTCTCATTCAACTAAGTATTTTCTCCATGAAAAAAAAAATTTTTAAGCATTACTTAAATGATTACATGGAAAGTTAAAATAAGCCTATCAAATATCTAATGGTAGCAAACCTAAAAAGAGGTCACAAACTTACACTATTTGAATCTTACATTTTTAATTTTCAAAGTCTAGTTTATATAAATATTTCTCCAACTATGAAGTCATTCATTAAAGTTGGAATATACTCTGAGTGCACTTAGTCCACTTACGGTGATTTAGGGTAAACTTGACTATAGATACTGTTCTAGTTTGCTAGCTGCCAGAATGCAATATACCAGAAATGGAATGACTTTTAAAAAGAGGATTTTAATAAGTTGCTGGTTTACAGTTGTAGGGCCAAGAAAACATCCCAATTAAAACAAGTCTATAGAAATGTCCAATCTAAGGCATCCAGGGAAAGATACTTTGGTTCAAGAAGGCCTATGAAGTTCAGGGTTTCTCTCTCAAGTTGAAAGGCATATGGCAAACACAGCATCATCTGCTAGCTTCTTCTGGCTTCCTGTTTCACGAAGTTTCCCGGGAGGCATTTTCCTTCTTCATCTCCAAAGGTAGCTGGCTGCTTCTCATGGCTATGCCATTCTGCTCTGCTCTCTCTGAATCACTTTCATTCTCCAAAATGTTTCCTCTTTTATAGGATTTCAGAAAGTTATCAAGACTCGTCCAAATGGTGGAGACATGTCGTCACCTAATCCAGTTTAACAACCACTCTTGATTAAATCACATATCCAGGGAGATGATCTGATTACAGTATTGAATAAGGATTATTCTGCCTTCATGAAATGGGATTTTGATTAAAACATGGCTTTTCTAGGCCCACACATCCTTTCAAGCCAACACAGATACCATTTAATGACTTACCTACCTGGAATTGTTTCTCTAAATTACTGGGACCTTTAGTAAAACTGCTAAAAATGTTGACTTATATGTTAATATTCTGGAAATATTTTATTTTATGACCAAAATGAAGAGTACATTGACTTTTTGCATTATTCATTAAACTATAAAGGGATATTTTTGGTGAAATATAAAATATGTATGTTATGTCAGATGTTAAAATAAATAAATATTTTCATTATATACCATATTGCAGTGAATTATTCAGAACTCAAAATTAACCATCTTGTAACTTGGGAAAGATTTGGGACTATTCTATTTTTTCTTAGATAATACTTCCAAATAGAGAATCTTCTTATTCTTAATGAAAATTTGAGCTTGCTTCTGAAACATATTTTTTTCAGGTTTAGTAGTCTAAAGCTTTGTGTTTGTGGGATGGTTATGGAGCAGGATGTGGGACATGGGGAGGGGCACAACAGTGCAGTGATGTGTTGCCAAGCAGGGATAGGTGGGTCCGGGACTCTGCACTGGTGTCTGTGAGCATGCGGTGCGGGTCATAGTTTTGTGGTCATGTGTCGCAACGGCCTTGGGAGCCGGGTACAGCTTAGGTGGGCTATGACTCATCAAAAACTCGTAATATACCTGCGCTGGTTTGAAAGGAAGTATGCCCCCTAAGAAAAGCCATTTTTTAATATAAATCCCATTTCTTAAAGGTAGAGTAATCCCTATTCAATACTGTATATTTGAAACTGTAATGAGATCATCTCCCTGGTTGATGTGATTTAGTTAAGAATGGTTGTTAAACTGGATTAGGGGATGACATGTCTCCACCCATTTGAGTGGGTCTTGATTAGTTTCTGAAGTCCTATAAAAGAGGAAACATTTTAGAGAATGAGAGATTCAGAGAGATTCAGAGAGAGTGACAATATGAAGCAGAAAGTCCACCAGCCAGCGACCTTTGGAGATGAAGAAGGAAAACGCCTCCCGGGGAGTTTCATGAAATAGGAAGCCAGGAGAGAAAGCTAGCAGATGACGCTGTATTCACCAAGTGCCCTCCAGCCGAGAGAGAAGCCCTGACTGTGTCTGCCATGTGCCTTCTCACTTGAGAGAGAGACCCTGAACTTATCGGCCTTCTTGAACCAAGGTATCTTTCCCTGGATGCCTTAAATTGGACATTTCTGTAGACTTGCTTTAATTGGGACATTTTCTGGGCCTTAGAACTGTAAACTAGCAACTCATTAAATTCTCCCTTTTAAAAGCCATTCTGTTTCTGGTAATAGTGCATTACAGCAGCTAGCAAACTAGAACTATACCCACAACATTTTTACAGTCTATGAGAAATAGTTAACATTATGAGAAATATTGAATGCAAAAGTAAGTCACATAGGGAACTTCTGGGAAGACAGTGAATAGGAAAGACCAAGTTCACCCCTGCTTCACAGAACAGCTAGAGAAAGAGAAAAATGACTGGGAGAGAGATTCCAGGGTATAAGTGGCCTGGGAAGGTCTTCTACACCACATTGGGAGGCCCTGGTTGAAAAAGCAGAAGAATTGTGACACAGAGAACCAAAGACCAGTCAGCTAGTGCAAACAGCCTAATATGTCCATTATAAGCCAAGAGCCATGCAAGGACAGGGAGACCAGGACAATGAAGTAAACCAAGCTGCATTTCTCAAATGCACTACCCTAATAGGCGTTGCCCCTGCCCTGGAACCCGTGACTCTTCACACAACCCACGAACCTAAACCCCAACACCCACCCACCCCCGCTGCAGTCTAAGTATCCCCTCCCCGACCCCACTCCCTGTGCATCTCTGCCCCACACTCCTGCCCTTTGCATGAGTAGAAGTCTGTCTCACATCAACCCACCTCTCCTGCACAAGCTCAGTGTTGCCTTGGCTCTCCCAAGACCCATGTACCTGTGGCCAACCCCTCTATTCCCACCTTCCCTTCCCTGCCCCCTGTAGGTCATCACCTACCTGGACATGCAAGTTGCAGGTGCTCACCTTCATACCTGGGTGACATCCACACCCAAGCCCATACAGGCGTGCAAGAGTGTCTGGCCCCTCCTGACCTCAGTGCACATGCACGTCAGCATCCGGATCCCAAGCCACCTGCATGTACCCACTCAGGCCATGCCCCCTCAGCTCTGGGGAAACACTAACCTGAATATCTGGAAAAACCACCCATGCAGGTGGAATTTCCCCCACAGCCCCTCTCTTCTGTGCACATGTACATGTACCTGCCCACAGATCCACACACCAGCACAGCCACTTTCTCCCTGCCAAGCATCCACATAATCTGTGCATAGACCTCTTGACCCCTGCACCCTGATCCACCTGCCCCACACACATGCACAGCCTTGCCTCACCCCACGGCACAAGTGTCCTTCTCCCACACCTAGCAGGTGCTCTCAGATACAATTGTGCTACATAGCCACTGCCCTGCACTAGCGAGTACATTTACCCCACTACACCTCTGCACCTGTGGATAGTTCCAAGGCTCCATCCACTCATCATCACCCTTCCACACACATCCTGCAACCTCTGTGACCTGTGCCCCACCCCAAAACACTAGTGCACCAGTATCCCAGCCCCCTGGTCCCCTCCACCTGCACAAGGACACAACCACACTCCAACCCCCCTGTGACCCAACTTCTGCTCCCCATACGTCACACCCTGATAAACACAACCCCCAAGCTTCATGTGTCCACTCACATCAGACCCACATACTAGCCCCCATGCATCTGCTCAGCACCTCCATTAGCCTCCTGCCATGCCCTACCTCTGTATCTCCCAGGCTGCACCCTGCAACTGTACTCTAAGACCCACCTAAGCTGTACCCGGCTCCCAAGGCCATTGCGACACACGACCACAAAACTATGACCCGCACCGCATGCTCACAGACACCAGTGCAAAGTCCGGGACCCACCTATCCCTGCTTGGCAACACATCACTGCACTGTTGTGCCCCTCCCCATGTCCCACATCCTGCTCCATAACCATCCCACAAACACAAAGCTTTAGACTACTGAGGGAAATCAACATACAAAGTAACCCTATTGAGATATTTACATGCTGGGAACACAGCACAAGATCACTAATCATACGAAGGTGCAGACAGATACAGCCCAGTCCAATGACGAAATAAAACACTGGAGGAGACCCAGATTTTGGAAAAACTAATTGACGATATTCATATAACTCTACAGAATGAAATCAGTGGGATCGTTAATGACATAAAAGAGATCAAGAAGACACTGGAAGAATATAAAGAGGAATTTGAAAGACTAAATATAAAAATAGCAGATATCACAGAGATTAAAGATGCTGGAGACAAAATAAAAAATGTACTAGAGACATACAACAGCAGATTCGAAGAGGCAGAAAAAAGAATAAGCAAACTAGAGGATAGGACACCTGATTTTTCTTTCTTTCTTTCTTTTTCTTTCTTTGCTTGTTTGTTTGTTTCTTTCTTTCTTTCTTTCTTTCTTTTTTAAGACAACTGATTTTGAATATACAAAACAGGAAATGAGAAAATGATGGAAAAATTTGAATTGGCTCTTGGAAATGATGGACAAAACAAAGCACACAAAGATAAGAATCATTGGTGTTCAAGAAGAAGAGAAGAGTAAAGGCTTAGGAAGATTAATAGAGGATATAATGGGGAAAAACTTCCCAACCTTTATAGAAAATACAAATATGCAAATCAAAGAAGCACAGCAGACATCAAATAGAATAAATCCAAATAAGTCTTCCCCAAGACACATAGTAATCACCTCTGTCAAGTGTTGAAGAAAGGTAGAAAATTCTGAAAGCAACAAGAGAAAAACAATTTACAGCATACAAGAGAAACTATGTAAGACTGAGTTCAGACTACTTAACTGGTACTATGGAGGCAAGAAGTCTGTGGTGTGATACATGTAAGATTCTGAAAGACAAGACCTCAAGCCAAAAATTCTGTACCCAGCCAAACTGTCCTCCAAACTGAGAGAGAGATTAAAATTTTCACAAAGAAAGACTGAGAGAATATATCAACAAGAGACCAGCTCCACAAGAAATACTAAAGGGAGATCTTCTGGCTAAAAAAAAAAAAAGAAGAAAGAAAGAAAGAGTGAGGTTTGGAAGAAATCACAGAATTGAAGAGTACCAGTAAGAGAAATCTAAAGAATAAAAAGGGAAAGAAGGAAAAGAACATGTAGATCTGACAATAAAATTCAAAGGACAAGATGGTGGATTCAAGAAACACCTTTACAGTAATAACGTTGAAGGTGAACAGACTAAACTTACCAATTAAAAGATACAGATTGGCAAAATGGATTAAGAAATATAATCCAGCCATATGCTGCTTACAAGAAGCTCATATGAGATGCAAGGATATGAATACATTGAAAGTGAAAAAATAGAAAAAGATATTCCATGCAAGATTTAACCAAAAGAAAGTGGGAGTAGTAATACTAATATCAGATAAAATAAACTTTAAATGTAAAGACATTATAACAGACAAAGAAGGTGCTTTACTGTATCTTAGTAAAAGGAACAATTAACCAAGAAGAAATAACAATAAAAAATGTTTACATCCCCAATTAAGGAACATCAATGTAAATGAGACAGACATTGGCAAAACTGAAGAGAGGAAGTGATGTTTCAACAATAATAGGAGGAGACTTCAATACACCACTCTTCTCTATAGAGAGAACAACCAGAGAGAGAACCCCAAGGAAATTGAGAAGTTAAACAATTTGATAGATGAATAGACCTAAAAGACATAAATAGGTTGTTACATGACAAAACACCAAGATATACATTCTTCTTAAGTACTCATGGAACATTCTCCAGGATAGATCATATGCTGGGGCACAAAATAGGTCTTTATAAACTTAAAAACACTGAAATTTTAAAAACAATTTCTCTGATCACAATGGAGTGAAGCTGGAAATCAATAACTGCCAAAGAATAAGAACTTTCACAAATGTATAGAGATTGAATAACACACAAACAATACTAGGTCAAAGAAGAAGTTGCTAAAGAAATCAGAAGCTATTTGGATATAAATGGAGATGAGAATACAAATTATCAGAACTTATGGGATGTGTCAAAAGCTGTGCTTTGAGGGAATGTTATTGCCCTAAATGCCTGTACTGAAAAGAAGAAAAAGCAAGAACTGAGGACTTAACTGCTCACCTGGAGGAACTTGAGAAATAAAGGCAAACTAACTTCAAAACAATTAAGAGGAGAAAAATAACAAAGATTAAAGCAGAGTTAAATAAATAGAAGAACAAAACAGTAGAGAAAATTAATAAAACTGAAAGTTGGTTCTTTGAGAAAACAATAAAATTGATGAGCCATTAGCAAAGCTGACAAAGGAAAAAAGAGAGAACATGCAAAAAAACAAAATCAGAAATGAGAGGGGGTCATTACCACAGACCCTGAAGAAATAAAAAAAAAATCATAAGAGGATACTATGAATAACTCTATGCCAACAAATGAGGCAATTTAGATGAATTGAACAAATTCCCAGAAACACACAAACCAGCTACACTGACTCAAAAAGAAGTAGAAGACCTCAACAAACTAATCATAAGTAAAGAGATTGAAACAATCATCAAAAATTTTCCTACAAAGAAAAGCCCAGGGCCAGATGGCTTCATAGGGTAATTTTATCAAACAGTCCAAAAGAGCTAACACCAATTCTGCTCAAACTTTTCCAGAAAATTGAGGAAAAAGGAACTCCAGCTAACTCATTTTATGAACCTAACATCACTTTAATATCAAAACCAGGTAAAGATCCCACAAGAAAGGAAAACGACTGACCAATCTCCTTAATGAAGATAGATGCAAATATTCTCAACAAAATATTAGTAAATCAAATGCAATAGCACATTAAAAGAATTATGCACCCTGACCAAATGGGGTTTATAGCCAGGAATGCAAGTATGATTCAACACAAGAAAATCAATTAATGTAATACAGCACATTAACAAATTGAAAGGGAAAAATCATATGATCATCTTGATTGCTGATGAGAAAGCATTTGACAAAATTCAGCATCATTTTCTGAAAAAAAACACACTTCAAAAGGTAGGAATCAAAGGTAACTTTCTCAACATGATAAAAGACATATATGAAAAATCCATTGTACTTACTGGTGAGAGACTCAAATTTTTCACCTTAAGATTGGGAATGAGACAAGGATGCTCTCTGTCACCACTATTATTCAACATTGTACTAGAAGTTCAAGCTGGATAAATCAGGCAGAAAAAATAAATAAAAGGCATCCAAATTGGAAAGGAAGAAGTAAAATTTTCATTACTTGCAGATGACATATATGGAAAATCCTGAGAAATCTACAACAAAGTTACTTGAGCTAATAAAGTAATTCAGCAAGGTGGCAGGTTATAAAATGAATGGAAAAAAATCAGTAATGTTTCTATACACAAGAATTGACCTAACTGAGGAGTCAATTAAGGAAAAAATTCCATTCAAAATAGCAAATAAAGAATCAATGATCTTGGAATGAACTTAACAAGGAATAAATGACTTGTATACACAGAGAACTACATAACATTGTTAAAAGAAATCAAAGTAGATCTAAATCAGTGGAAAGACATCCCATGCTCATGAATGGAAGGTTAAATGTAATTAAGATGTCAAGTCTACCAAAATTGATCTACAGATTCAATGTAGTACCAATCAAAATTCCAATAACCTGCCTTGATGGCTTGGAAAAGCTAGTGACCAAATTCATCTGGAAGGAAAAGAGACCCCGAATAGTTAAAAGCACACTGAAAAAGAAGAATGAAGTGGGAGGGTTAACACTCCCTGATTTTAAAATGTATTATAAACCACAGTGGTCAAAACAGCACAATACTGGCATAGAGTTAGAAGTATTCACAAATGGAGTTGAATTGAGAGTACAAAAATAGACCACCAAATCTATGGTTAACTGATCTCAACAAGGCCTCCAATTCCACTGAACTGGGACAAAATAGTCTTTTCAGTAAATGGGCAAGGAAGAACTGTATATCAGTAGCCAGAAGAAAGAAGACCCTTACCTTACAGCCTATACAAAAATTAACTCAAATTGTATCAAACACTTAAATATAAGAATGAGTACCATAAAGCTTCTAGAAGAAAATGTAGGGGAACATCTTGAAAGCCTAGTAATAGGAGATATCTTCCTAAACATTACACCCAAAGCACAAGCAACAAAAGAAAAATAGATAAATGGGAGTTCCTGAAAATCAAATGCTTTCATGCTTCAAAACACTTTGTCAAAAACGTGAAGAGGCAGCCAACTCAATGGTAGAAAATATTTGGAAATCACACATCAGATAAAGCTTTGATATCCTGTCTACATAATAAAATCATACAAGTCAACAACAAAAGAATAAGCAACCCAATTATAAAGTGGGCTAAAGATATGAATAGACATTTTGTTGAAGAGCAAATACAGATGGCTAAAAAGTACATGAAGAAATGTTCATTTTATTAATTAGAAGGGAAATGCAGATTAAGACTATAATGAGACACCTATAAAAATGGTTGCTATTAAAAAAACAGGAAACTACAAATGTTGGAGAGGATGTGGAGAAATTGGGACACTTATGCACTGTTGGTGGGAATGTATAATGGTGCAGCTGCTATAGAAGACATTCTGGCAGTTCCTCAGGAAACTAAATATCAAGTTGCCCTATGACCAGGCAATTACCACTACTTCATATATACTCAGAGGAGCTGAAAGCAGTGACACAGAGATTTGCACACTGATGTTCATAGCAGCACTATTCACAATTGTTAAAAGATGGAAACAATCCAAGTGCCCATCAAGAGTCGAGTGGATTCACAAAATGTGCTGTATATATATATATATGATGTAATATGATGCAGAAGTAAGGCCAAATGATGTCCTGAACCACATGACAAGATGGATAAGAGTTGAGAACATAATGCTGAGTGAAATACGCCAGACACAAAAAGACACATACTGTATGATTCCACTTTTGTGACCATGGTAAAGGTAAAATCAGAGGCTTATAATTCGGTGTATGGGTGATCTAGAGATAACACAGAACCTGAGAAGGGTGAACAGTTTGCTAATGAGGTTGAGCTTAATTGTAAGGAAGTAGACAGAAGTGAAGTCAGTTCACTAATGGGTGTATAAGTAAAACTGCCATATTGAAGGTGAACATGATCGACATGGATTGTATAGACTCATTTGTACCCTCAATTAACACTACAAATATATATGTTCTTATATGAACTGCTGCAAAGGTATATGACTCTTGTACAAAGAGTTTACAATTTTCAGTTTCAGGGGAAAATGATATTGCATGCTCTTGGCTATATTTAACAGGAAAACATCAACAGTACTGCAACAATACCAGTGGTACATAATGAAGGGAGAGACAAGAGTTGGGGGAGATTTGGATTTTCTATATGGTGAGGGTGTGTTTATTGGTTATCTTTCTCTTGGGAACAATGAAATTATCTAAAATTGAGACTGTTGATGAACAGTTGACTTTGGACATTATACATGAGGTATAGTAGATGGAGGTGGTTTAAAGATCACTCACTGAGAAGTAGATTGGTGAAAGATGGTGTAAACATATGATCAAACATGATTCTGATACAAAAAGGAATGAAATTGTGGGGCATGCAATGATGTGAATAAACTTGTGGGACATTTGGTAAGGCAAAATAAGCCAGAAACAAAAGAGCAAATACTGTATGATCTCATTTACAAAATACTTACAAGAAAACTGGGGCCTAGATTGCAAGCTCTTATAGTAGTCACATTTAATTTGGACTAGTAACTGTTATTTCTGGATTTTAAGGGGCTATTTTATATATGTATAACCTGCTGATTAGAGATAAGAATGAAGCCAATTGGGTTGGGATCAAAGTAATTCAAAATTCAGGGGTAAGGAAGACAATGCATGTATTTTAGAAGTTCACCTACTCTTTGAGACCAAAAGAAGAAAGTTTTATTACATCCAGAACCTAGTTTTTCTGTAGCACATACTCTAACTCAACCTCTCTGGATAGATCACTTAAACAATCCAAACACAGGGAACCCAGAATAAGAATGAGAGCCTTTAATCCGGTGTAGCTCAATGTAAGGCCTGGATACATCCCAGAGCATATGAAGCAGATAATCAAAAAGTATTGGCAAATCCCTTGAGGGATGGGAGAAAAATTATGGAACTGTTAAACTTCACCAATAGGGAAATCCTGGATATCGTGCCAAGCATAAGGGACACCCAAATCAACTGGCCAAGCCCTTCATCTTGAGGCTTGCCCTCATGAAGCTTATGTTTGTAGCAGAGAAGATCAGCCTGCCTATATGTATGCCTGAGTGACCTCCAGAGGACCTCTTTTGTTGCTCAAATGTGGACTTTCTTGCTGTAAGCCTATCTCTGCAAATGAAACAACTACCCTCCTTTTCATGGGACATGATATACAGGGGTGAATGTTTCCTTGGTGGCATGGGAAATAACTCCCAGAAATGAGCCTGGTCCTGGCACCATGGGATCATCAAAGCCATCCTGACCCAAAGGAGGAAAAGAAGTGAAACAAATAAGGTTATCAGTGGCTGAGAGAGTTCAAATTGAGTGGAGAGGCTACACTGGAAATCACTCTTATGCATGTTTCAGTTAAACAATGCTACCTAGCAAAACTTGGCAAACCCCAACTGAAACCATTCTTCCCAATCCTAAGGGATACCGAAGGCATTATATAAGATTCTCCAAAGCTCCCACGAACTAGGGAGCTCTCCAAAACAACAACATCCAGATGGGTCCCTGGACCAGATAAGTCCTGAAATGCAGAGAGACCAGCCCGTCCAGAACATCAACTAGTTCCATCCCCATCCCATATTATTGACAGCCTCTTTCAACATGAAAAAGTTAGAATGGAAATAGCCCACATACCTCTTAAGAGTGGGAGGAAGATCAAAGTTACTGGTGGAGTTATTCAGATAAGGTCAGGTTTAACATATAAGCGTGAATGCTGAATCTTTATATTGATATTTCTTTTAGCCTCAAGGACCTTAGAGTAGCTAGAAAAAAAAAACTAAAATTTTTACATTGTAACTCACACCAAATTATGAAATTTGTTCTACAATTGTTGCAAGGTACTTTGAAATTTATTGCTTTTGTATATATACGTTATTTAAAGAGAATGAAGAATATAACAGAGGATAGGATTTAACAAATAACCAACATTGATGTTTCTGTTGGCCCTCAGTGTCTTGGAGCAACTAGAAGAAAAAATTAAAAAATCATGAACTGTAACCCATACCAAACTTTAAAATCTGTTCAATAACTACTTGTTAAAATGTACTTGAAAATGTATTGCTTTTTGTGTATGTTATATTTCACAATTTAAAAAAGTTAAAAATGAAAAAAGTAATGTTGCTCAAACTCATTTTGAAAACCATCCAAAAATCAACTATTGAAGCTGTAGTTCAATTATGTAAAAGCTCTTTTCTTTTGTTGACATGCTTAATGTTGAAACAAATTAAAACTTAATTTCACTTTTTAATTTCAAGTATTTCAAAATAAAAAAGAAGACCTCACTTGCAGAAACCAAGTGCAATAATAGAGAAGTCACACTGCAATTGCCTTAGATGCTGTCATGGTTAAGGACATGTGTTGACTTGGCCAAGTTGTGGTACCTGTTTATTTGATTGGGCAAGTGCTGGCCTGTCTGTTGCAGTGAGGACATTTCATAGGATTAGGTCATGATCACGTCAGCTACATCCACAGCTGATTCCATTTGTAATCAGCCAAACGGGAGTGTCTTCTATGATTAGTGATGCTAAATCTAATCACGGGAAGCCTTTTAAGGAGGACTCAGAGGAGAGAGGCCCCATTCCTGCTTTGGCTGGTGAGCCTCTCCTGTGGAGTTCATCTAGACCATCCATAGGAGTCGTCGGCTTCACAGCCTGCCCTGTGAATTTTGGACTCTGTGTTCCTGCGGTCACGTGAGACACTTTTATAAATTTTATACTTGGCAAGTGTTCCCTGTTGATTCTGTTTCTTTAGAGAACCCTAACTAGTACAGATGCTAATAAAAGGACAAAACAGCTGGAAACAGGAACAAGTGCCTGATAGGGGGAGACTGAGATTGGAGCCTCTGCCTGGAGCAGGAACCATCAAGACCCCATCCTGGCTCCCATCACTGAGACTGCAGCCCCTAAGGCTGCACACTGTGCTCCTGGGGCCCCTCAGCAGCCCCAAGGGCACTTGTCCACAATGGGTGCTGCAGCCCCCTCTGCATGTGCCTGCTATAGTTGGCCTTCAGGTGATGGAGCAGCTCTATGGTTTGGCTGTTGAATGGGGCAGGGAGTACGTGGTTTACACATTGTTCTTCCTGCCTCCCAAAGACAAACTGTGCTGTCATATCAGAGCCCCTCCCATTCTGACCCCCCAGAAGCCCTATGATGGGCTGCAGCCTTCCAGACCACATGGCTAGAACTCTAACTGTACCTGGCCAAAACTGACTGGCTAAGGAACAATATATAAGTAATGATAATATTTTATGTACAAAATAGTTTAAATGCTTTGTGATATGTTAATATGGGGATGAATGTTAGCAAAACAACATTTTGAAAATTTAATTTTTCAAATAATTTTTCAAATAATTTCAAATAATTTGAAAAATTTATATAATTTTTCAAATGCATATAGAGTATATGGAGCATCTGTGATATAACAAGAGGATAAGAAAGATGTAGATGACAATATCCATGGCCTTAAGAAATTCGCCAGTGCATAGATACAAAACTTCTAGGCATCCAATAGCTATAAATAAGCTTATATATTCTAAATTTCCATATATATTTTCTTCTGTTTTATTAACTTCAAGAATATAAGGCTCAAATTTAAATAATATTAGTTCTAAATATCATATAACATGATTTTAACTTAAAAATTGAGGTGATTGGATTTGCTAGACAATACAAGAATAAGGTCAGCTAGTGAAATAAATCTGTTAACTTTACAGAGCGGAATCAGGCTGTTCACCAAACTACAACATACCAGGGAATTCCAGAGTGTGCTACATTTCAACTTCATATATTTTCAGCAAAGTACCAAAGGATTTTGACTTGATCATATAGGCCTTAGTTTATGTCTTTATCAGTATTATCTGATCCTTTGCTATTATAGCAGTAATGGCAATCAGTTTTCAGTAATGTTTTTAACATATAACAGTATTATATTTTAAGGCTACTTTTAAACATCAGTGTTTTCAAACCTTCCAAAATTCATGATACATATAGGAATTGACTATGTTCCCTGTTTGACAAGCATCACCCGGGAGGCTGGTCCACAAGCTCCTCAGTCTCCCCATTACAGAAAATGATCACTATTACAAACCAGATTATGTTGAAATCTTTCGTTGTGGATGACTCTGTTTGAATCCCTCTGAAAACAAATCTCTCTGGGACACATGCATGTTTTGAGGCTGACAATCTCATCTCTGCTGCAGTGTCACCTTGGCTAAGACATGTTCCCATTACAACCTTACTTTCAAGTCATTCTGAAACAGAATTTCTCTCCTTCTTTCACAAATTCCTTTCTTTCCTTGCATTCCCTCACTGGGATCTACAACATTAGTGTGTGACGTTTCTCAAGATGCATAATAATTTCCTCAACTAGAGAACAGGATGAGAAGACTTGACTTTTAGGAGTATTTGTAAAGAATTTCCTGCACAATATGAATGACAATTGACTTTTTCCTTTACAAATATTAAATAAAATGTTCATATGAAAGAATAAATGGTTACACTAAAAGTGAAAACAAGGCATTGGGCTAAACTTTTCTCAAAAGAGACTTTAGAAGGAAAAAAGAAGAGATGCAGGAGAATAGGAAGAGGAAGTTCAGGAGCTACCGGAAGAGGAAAAAAAGTCACAGCAAAGCAGGCAGGGACTAAGGCAGCACAAACCAGTTCTGTCTGTTTGCTATTCTCTTCAAGGTTTTCTTCAAAGCAAGTTTGACGTCCTTGTTCCTCAGGCTATAGATAAGGGGGTTCAGCATGGGCACCACATTGGTATAAAGCACTGAGAAAAATTTCTCCTGACCCAAAGACCCAGCAGATGATGGCTTGACATGAGTGAGCAGCCCAGATCCATAGAAAAGGCCAACAGTAATTAAGTGGGAGCCACAGGTGCTGAAGGCTTTGGACCAGCCCTTATGTGATGACATGTGAAGGACATTAAAAAGAATCATAACATAAGAGATAAAGATAATTACACTTGACACTATGACAACCATGCCTGCAATAATTGAAGATACAAGCTCATTGGCATAGGTGCTGCTGCAGGAGAGCTGGAGCAAGGGGAAGATGTCACACATGTAGTGGTTGATGATGTTGGAATCACAAAATGTCAGCCTGATCATGCACCCTGTGTGAGCCATTGCAACAGCAAACCCCATCACATGGGAAGCAGACATCAGCAGAGAACACATCTGAGGGGACATGGTGATGGTGTACAGTAGGGGCTTACAGATGGCCACATAGCGATCGTAGGCCATGGCTGTCAGCACATAGCACTCAGAGCTAACAAAGAAGCAGAAGAAAAATAACTGAGCCATGCATCCTGCAAAGGAGATGATGTTCCTCTCTGAATTAAAGTCCATGAGCATTTTAGGGGTAAAGACAAATGAATAGCAGAGATCAATGAAGGACAGATTGAAGAGGAAAAAGTACATGGGGGTGTGAAGGTAGGAACTGAAGCAAATAAGATTAATTAAAATTAAATTCCCGACTACAGTGACCACATGGTTCAGCAAAAACAGAAAAAACAGGGGCAACTGGATCTCAGGTTTGTCTGTTAATCCCATAAGGATAAACTGAGTCACTGAAGAGACATTTTCCACAACCATTTCCTTCATGGGCATGATCTGTAGGAACAGGAGTAAAAGTAATTTTAGTAATGTACCCTTTGTCTTATTCTGCAAAAGGAAATCTGGATATTCAGGGTTACAATATCAAGGTTGTCTGAAGACACAGGGCAATGCATCCATGTACCGGACATCCTGAGGAGGTTCCCCAGGACTGAGTCCATACTACACTTCCTTCCTCTCTTTCCCCCTTTCACAGTCTCAGTCATCAGTCATTGTGCACAGGAGAGTGCTGGTAGACTTCCTAATACCTCAGAACTTCTTCCCTTTGACATGGGCTCCTCCCAGTCTCATATGACGGTCTGGAGTGCTCCCCTAGAATCCTTGACTTATGTAGTCATGGCCTTTGAAGGAAATTAGTAAGTCAGAGATGATTCCTGCTGGGCCTTGAAGATTCTTCATCTGTACCATTGTGAAACTGACAAAGTCTCTAATACTGAAGGAGGCAAGAGCTATCAGCACTGTCTACAGTTTTCAACATTCTAGAAGAGGTCATTTTTTTTAAAGAGATTGCAATTTCTACCTGTTAATTTGTCCAGAAGTTCTCGTTCACTGCAAAGAGGGAAACAGCAATCTTATATGGGTCTTACAAACAATCACCTGGTTAAATGGGAATGAACTTCCTCCCCTGTGCCTCTGGAGAGATTGATCAGAAGTGTAGGAAATTATCCTCTCCCACATGATTTCTTCCAAAGTTTGAAGAGCCTCTTGAGGGTAGAAATTACTGAGCCTTTGTTCATCCTGTATCACAGAGCAGGATCCTCTGGGATTGTGTTCTACTCAGCTATTATTTCACATGATGAATTCCTAATCCCCAGTGCAAAGGACTGATCATCCCCTTGGTCACTCCCCTCAGTATTTACTGGATCCTAAACTCAGCTCTAAGGGAGTTCCTGGGGAATAGTTATTTGCCATTTTTAACACTCTCCTATAAACCTCTGGAATTGCATGAATAAAATTCAGATTACTAGATCATTGCTTTTCACTATATATGCTTGTGGATTTCAAATCAATAAAGTGAAATAATGAAGTTCTTAAACAGACCAAGTTTAAAAAATAATTCTCAACTTCCTAACTCTATAATTTTGGATGCGCTATGGAACTCCTCTGAATCTTGTATCCCCACCTACAAAATAAGGTTAAAAAAAAGTTATCTCATAAGAGTGCTGTGAGTTATGGAACTCCTCTGAACCTTGTATTCCCACCTACAAAATAAGGTTAAAAAAAAGTTATCTCATAAGAGTGCTGTGGGTATTAAATTAGTTAATTTATATAAAGTATTTGGACTAGGTCTAGCAAGTGAAAAGAGGTGGATAAATCTTAGCTCCTGTTTCCTTTCTCCTCTGCCACATTCAAATATATATAAAGAGATTCTGAACTATGACACTACATGCATTTAAGACATCAAAGTTCTTTTGCTGTCATGAGCTATGTATATATTTTATGAAGCACCAAATTCCTGGCCTCTATCAATTAGCTACCACTACGCTTTCCCCCATCCATTCTCCCTCTATTTTGAAAATAAAAATTTCTGAACCATAGAGTCAGATATTTTCATGTCTGCTGGGAGTCAAACTTGACTAAATTTGATAAACTCTGGTCTCTATATACAGTCTGGACATGTACACTACCTCCTGGACAGTTATATTTCATGTCTTACAGATTCCTCAACTCAAGTTATGCCCCTAAATTGAGCATTTTCTTATGATTTCCATCATGGCTCCATCTATGATCTCATTGTCTGAATTATTTTCACCCTCACCCAGACTCCTAATTCAGAAATTAAAATATCATCCTATGCAACTTCTTTTCACTTGCCATCTTCATCAAGTCTTGGAGTCTATTCCCCTTAAATCCTCTTTTAAACTTTAGATGTTGGATGCTGGGATTTCTTCTATTGAGCTTTATTGTCTTTTCTATTTTCTATTCATTAAACTCCTCTGGAGGAGATCATCTCAACTTTGTCTTCCAGGACTTCTATTGATTTTCATTGTTTTCTTCTATCATTTGTAATGCTCAATAGGATACTTTTGTCCTTGTATGACACCTTGTCTTGAAACTCTGTTCTCTTTGCATTGTCTGTTTCTTTCAGATTGTACTAATATGATCCAATTTACTTATTTTATGTTAGAAGTTCTGTTTGAGTGTCTCAGCAGAGTTGAACATACTCCCCCATGCAGTCTGGCAAACTGTTTTTCTTCACAACCCCTAGTGGAATTCCAAGCGTGCTGTTCCTTCTGGGTGAAGCCTCAGCCCTGGTTTGGCTGGGAATTACTGACAACCAAGCGCCAAAAGAGACCTTTAAGGCAAACCCAAGCAAATACAAATCTTAGATGAGCGAGGGAAATCGACTTTCAAAATTACCTTATCAAATGCTAAGAAACCAACAACTAATCACAAAGCAATGAAGATGCAAGAAGATATGGCCAAGTCAAATGGACATATTAAAAGGTCATAGGAGACACAGAATGTGTAACTACTAATCAAAAATGTTCAAACAAATGCCCTAAATAAATTCAATGGATTGAGTAAAGACATAAAAGATATTAAGAAAAGATATCTTAATATTTCTAGAAAAGCACAAAGAAGAATTTGAAAGACTAGAAAAATGGCAGATTTTGCAGAAATTGAAGATACTGTAGATCAAATTAAAAATATACCAGAAAATTTAGAGTGAAATGCTGGTGATCGGTGAGGGGGAGGGGTGGGGGATATGGTATGTATGAATTGTTTTCTGTTTTCTTTTTATTTCTGTTTCTGAATAGATGCAAATGTTCCAAGAAATGATCATGATGAAGAATATGCAACCTTGTGATGATATTGTGAATTACTGATTATGTATGTAGAAAAGAATGATCAAAAGTTACGAATGTTTGTGTTTGTTTGGTGTTTTTTGGTATTTAAAAAAATAATTAAATAATTAATAATATATATGTATATATACCAGAGACAGAAAACAGAAGATTTAAAGAGGCAGAAGAAAGAATAAGGTAGAGGATAGAGAAACTGAAGTCAAATGCATAAAAGAACAAATGGTGAAAAAGATGGAAAAGTTTGAACTGGATCTCAGGGAATTGACTGACAGCACAAAGCACACAAATATAAGAATCTTCGGTGTCCCAGAAGGAGAGAGAAGAGTAAAGGCCTAGGAAGATTGAGGATATAAGTGGGAAAACATGCCAAAACTTAAACAATTATAAATATGCAAATCAAAAAATCCCAATGAACTCCAAAGAGAGTAATTCCAAATAGACCCACACCAGGACACATACTAGTCAGACTGTCAAATGCTCAAGAGAAGGAGAGGTCCTTAAAACTGCAAGAAAAACCGAATGATCACATACAAGAAAAGCCATATAAGACTGAACACTGACTACTCATTAGGCACCATGAGGCAAGAAGGAGGTTGTATGATATATTTAAGATTCTGAAAGAGAACAATTTCCAGCCAAGAATTCTTTATCCAGCAAAGCTGTCCTTCAAAAATGAGGGAAAGTTTTAAAATTTCACAGATAAACAAATGCTGAGAGTATTTATTAACAGACCAGCCTTGCAAGAAATAATAAAAGGAGTTCGGTCAGCTGAAAAAGAGAGAGAGAGGTTTAGAAGAGGGCACAGAATTGAACAGTATTAGTAAGGGTAATTAGAAGGCCAAAAGAGAGAGAAAAAGCAGATCTGAGAAATAAAAACCAAAGGAATAGATGGTTGGATCAAAATCTGTCTTTACAGTAATAACTTTGAATTTTAATGGATTAAATTCCCCAATAAAAATACAGATTGGCAGAATGGATTGAAAAATACGATCCATCTACATGCTGTTTACAGGACAGTTATCTTAGACCTAAGAATATAAATCGGTTGAAAGCGAAAGGATGGATAAAAACATTACATGTAATTTGTAACCAAAAGAAGGCAGATAAAGCTAAACTAATATCAGACAAAATGATGTTCGAATGCAAAGATGTCATAAGAGACAAGGAATGGCACCATATACTAATAAAAGGGACAATTCACCAAGCAGTTGTAACAATAAATGTTTATGTACACAATCAAGGAGCTCCAAAGAACATGAGGCAAATATTGGCAAAAGAGAAGGGAACAATAGATGTTTCTACAGCAATAGTGAGAGACTTCGATACACCAGGTTCTTTTATAGCTAGAACAACAACACAGATGATCAATAAGGAAATAGAGAAAAAATAATATGATAAATAAATTAGACCCAAAAGATTTATATAGATAGCTGCACACAAAAACACTAGGATATACATTCTTCTCAACTGCTCATGGAACATTCTTGAGAACAGATCATATGCTAGGGCACAAAATAGGCCTTATGAATATTTTAAAGATTGAAACTATTCAATCCTTTTTAACCATAATGGAATGAAGCTGGAAATCAATAACCACCAAAGAACCAGAACTCTCACAAATACAAACAGGTTAAATAACACACTTTTAAGCAATCAGTGGGTTAAAAAAGAAATTTCAAGAGAAATCAGTAAATATCTGGAGATGACTGAAAATGAGGTACAACCTGTGGGATGCAGCAAAGGTATTCCTGAGAGGGAAATTTATAGCTCTAAATATATACATTAAAAAGGAAGAAAGAGCTAGAACCAAAGACCTATCTGAACAACTGAAGAAGCATGAGAAATTACAATAAACTAACCCAAAAGCAAGCAGAAGAAAAAAATAATGAAGATTAAAGCTGAAATAAATGAACTGGAAAGCAAAAAAACAATAGACAGAATCAATAAAACCAAAAGTTGGTTCTTTGAGAAGATCAATAAGATTAAAAACCTTAGCTTAAAGTAAAAAAGATAAAAGTTGCTAATGAACAAAATCAGAAATGACATGGGGGTCATTAGCATGGATCTTGAAGAAATAAAAATAATGTCATAAGAGGATACTATGAACAACTTATACCAACAAACTACATACATACAGGAAATGGACAATGTCTTAGAAACACAGGAACAACCTATACTGACTTGAGAAGAAACAGAAGACCTCAATAAACCTATCACAGATAATGATATTAAATCAGTCATCAAAAACCTTCCTAAAAAGAAAAGGCCATGACTGGGTGGCTTCACAGGGGAATTTTAACAAACATTTCAGAGTGAACTAACACCATTCATGCTCAAACTCCTTCAAACCACTGAAGAAGAAGGAACACTACCTAACTCATTCTACAAAGCTAACATCACTTTAATACCAAAACCTGGTAAAGATACTACAAAAAGAAAAACTATAGGCCAATCTCCCTAATATATGCAAAAATTCCCAACAAGATATTTGAAAATCGAATCCAAAGGCACTTTCAAAGAATTATACACAACTACATGGGGTTCATTCCAGGCATGCGAGGGTGGTTCAATCTAAGAAAACTAACCAATGGTCAATGTAATACAGCTAATTAACTAATTGAAAGGAAAAAAATCACATGGTTGCTCAAATTGATGTTGAAATGAAATTTGACAGAATTTAGCATCATTTCTTGTTAAAAACACTTCAGAAAAATAAATAAATTTTAAAAATTTTAAAAATAAAAAAATATTCAGATGTAAGAATCAAAGAAAATATCATGAATATAATAAAGGGCATATATTACAAACCCACAATCAGCATCATACTCAATGACGAGACACTGAAAATCTTCCCTCTATGATCAGAAAGAGGACAAGAATGTATACTGTCACTGCTGTTATTCAATTCCATGCCAAAAGTTCTAGTGAGAGCAATTAGGCAAGTAAAAGAAATGAAAGACATCCAAATCAGAAATAAATAAATAAAATCCTCATTATTTGAAGATGCCATGACCCTAAATTTGGAAAATCCTCAGAAATCTAAGAAAAATTTACTTGAGTTAATAAATAAATTTGGCAAAATAGCAGAATATAAGATTAATGTGCAAAAATTGGTAGTGTTTCTATGTACTAGTAATGACCTACCTGAGGAGGCAATTAAGAAAAAAATCCATTCACAATGACAACTAAAAGAAAAAATTCCTAGGAATAAACTTACTGAAGGATGTAAAAGACCGGTACTCAGAAAACTATAAAATTTTATTAAAATAAATCAAAGAAGACCTAAATAGGTGGAAAGACATTCTGTGTCCATGGATAGAATGACTCAATGTCACTAAGATGTCAGTTTTACCCAAATTTATCTACACATTCAATGCAAGACCAATTCAAATTCCAGCAACCTATTTGCAGACTTGGAAAAGCTAGTTATCAAATTTATTTGGAAGGGAAAAGGACCTTGAATAGTCAAAAATATCCGAAAAAAAATGAAATGGGAGGACTTACACTTTCAGTCTTTAAAGCTTATTATAAAGCCACTGTGGTCAAAGTAGCTCGGTATTGGTGCAAAGATAGACATATTAATTGATGGAATCAAATTGAGAGTTTGGTGATAGACTCTTACTCCTATGGTCCATAGATTTTTGGCAAGTCCACCAAATCCCAAGAACTGGGACAGAATAGTTTCTTCAATAAATAAGGCTAGGAGAACTGGATAGCCATATCCAAAGGAAGGAAAGAGAATGCCTACCTCACATCCTATATAAAAATTAATTCAAAGTAGATCAAAGACTTAAATGTAAGTGCCAATACCATAAAACTCCTAGAAGAAAATCCAGGGAAACATTTTCAGGGCCTATAATAGGAAGTAACTTCTTAGACCTTATACCCAAAGCACAAGCTATGAAAGAAAACATAGATAAATGGGAATGCCTCAAGGGTGAACAACTTCTGTACTTCAAATGCCTTTGTCAAAAACTGTAGAAAGAGCCAACTCAATGGGAGAGAATATTTGGAAACCATATATCTGATAAGACTTTGATATCCAGTTTATATAAAGAAATCCTACAATACAACAACAGGACAAACAACCTAATTATAAAATGGGTAAAAGTTATGAATAGACATTTTTCCAAAGAAGAAATACAATTGGCTAAAAAGCACATGAAAAGATGCCCAACTTCACTAGTTATTAGGGAAATGCAAATGAAAACCACAATGAGAGATCATCGCACACCTGTAAGAATGGATGCTATTAAACGAACAGGAATCTACAAATGTTGGAGAGGATATGGAGAAGTAGGAACACTTATTCACTGCTGCTGGAAATGTAAAATAGTACAGACGCTGTGAAAAATTGTTTGATGGTTCCTAAGAAAACTAAATATTGTGTTGCCCTATTCACAGTAATTCTGCTACTTAGTATATAGTCAGAAGAAACTAGCAGTAACATTAACAGACATATGCACACCAATGTTCATAGAGGTCTTATTCACAATTAACAAAAGATGGAAAGAACTCAAGTGTCCATCATCAGATGAGTGGCTAAACAAATGTAGTATTTGTATACGATGGAATACCATGCTGCAGTAAAAAGCAATCAGGTTTTGGAGCATGTGACAACTTGGATGAACTTGAAGACAAGTTGAATGCTGACTGAAATTAGCCAGACAAAAAAGTACATATACTGTATGATTCAACTATTTATGAAGTATCTAGAAAACATAAATCCATAATCTTAAAATGTGGAATACAGGGCACTTAGAGATAGACTGAAGCTAGAGAAGTGGAAGTGGCAAACTAATATGTACAAAATTGTTAATGAGGTTGAACTTAAATGTCTGGGAATGAACAGAGGTGATGGTAATTTGTTATCATGATTATAAGTAATAGTGCCGTATTGTAGGTGAACTTGATTTGAAGGGGTTGCTTAAAGTCAAGTATGTCACCAATTAAAACTACAAATACAAATAAGTTCTTGCATGAACTACTACAAATATATGATATTTGTACAAAGAGTTAATAATAGAGTTGTATATGGGGGGAAGTACCAATTGCATGCTATGCACTATACTTAATAGTATTTTCTTAATACTCTTTCATCAAAACTAACAAGTGTACCATAACAATACTAGAGGTTAACTAATGGGGGGCGGATAATTTGGGGTTTTCTTTTCTGTGTGTGCGTGTGTGTGTGTGTGTGTTACTTTTCTCTTTGGAGCAACACTAGTTGTCTAAATTTGAGTGTGATGATTGCACAATTAAGTGAGGATACTGTGAGGCATTAATTTATACTTTGGGTAGAATATACGGTACGTGAATTCAAAAAATGAAATATTTAAAAAATAATAATGAACAGAAGGATACAAGAGGTGGATAAGATGTGTGGAGAGCAATATACCTAGTCACTGTTGGTAGCGAAGTAGAATGGTACAGCCTCCTTGGAGGGCAGCATGGCAGTTCCACAGGAGACTAAGTCTAGGGTTGCCATATGATCCTGCAATCCAGTCACTAGCTGTCCACTTGGAAGATCTGAAAGCAGAGACATGAACAGACATTTGCATACTGGTATTTATGGAGGTATTAATCTTGATTGCTAGTGGAGGGAGGTGTCCCAAAGATACAGCAAATGATGAGTGGAATGACAAACTGGTGAATGCAGAAGATGAAATATTGTGCAGCTGTAGTAAGGAATAGGGTCATGAGACATGCAACAAGTTGTATAAGCCATGGGGACGATACATTGAGCAAAATAAGCCAGAAACAAAAGGGCAATTATTGTTTGGTCTCAATAATATAAACTAACCATAATGAACACACCCTGAAATTAAATTCAAGAGTATAGGTTATCAGGAGGCAGAAAGTGTGCAGAGATTGTATAATCAATGATTAGGGAGAACAGAATGTTCTATAAGGCTCCTGTGTAAAGGTTACTAGGTTGCAAGATCTTGTAGAAGTCACTTAATTCCTGAGGTTCAACAGTTATTTCTAAATTCTGAGATGCTGTGCTCTTTTTGAATAAACTGGTAATTTACTGGAACTTTGCATTTCTATGTGACAATTGAGACACAGAGTTCTGCAGCTCTGAAAATCAGCATTATTTCATGCAACAATGGTTAAAGAAGCCAAAAGAGAGATCATCTTTCAATTAGGGATACGAATGAAGCTGAAATGGTTAAGAGTAATGGAAATCAGAATGCAGGGTAAAGGATGATATTGTCTGAATTTTAAAACTTCCACTTCTGTGTGAGACCAAAGGAAGATATGTTTATTATGTCCAAAATGTAAATGCTCCATAGCACATTCTCCAATTTAATCTGTTTGGTCAGTTTATTTAAACAACCTGGTTACATGGAACCTAGAATAGGAAATGAGATCCTGTTATTCTGTACAGGTTACTGTAATATTTTGATGAATTCCAGAATGTTTTATGCAAAATTCCTTGAGGAACTGGAGAAAAAAATGTGGATCTATTAAACTTCCCCCATCTGGGTAATTCCTGATATTCTCTCAAGTATTACAGATTCCCAATTTAATAAGCCAAGTCCTCAATCTTGTCCTTATGAAATTTTATTCTTGCAATGGAGAAGCTAAGTCTACTCATAATTATGCCTAAGAGTCACTCCTAGAAAACCTCTTTTGCTGATCAGATATGTCCTCTCTCTAAGCCAAACTCTGCAGATAAACTCACTGCCCTCCATACTACATGGAAAGGACTCCTAGGGATGAACTTGACCCTGGCATTGTAGGACTGAGAGTGTCTTCTTGAAAAAAGGGGGAATAGAAATGAAACAAAATAGTTTTGGTGACTAAAGGATTTCAAATAAGGTCAAGAGGTCAGTCTAGATGCTACTCTTATGCAAGCTTCAGCCAGATATTGCAAAGTGCCACAGTATGCCAAGCCCCAACCAACAATATTTCTGAAAACCCTTTTTCTAGTTTGCTAGCTGCTGGAATGCAATATACCAGAAACGGAATGGCTTTTAAAAGGGGGAATTTAATAAGTTGCTACAGTTCTAAGGCTGAAAAGATGTCTCAATTAAAACAAGTCTATAGAAATGTCAAATCTAAGGCTCCCAGTGAAAGATACCTTGATCCAAGAAGGCCAATGAAGTCAGTTTCTCTCTCATCTGGAAAGGCACATGGTGAACATGGTCAGGGATCCTCTCTCACCTGGAAGGGCACATGGCGAACATGGCATCATCTGCTAGCTTCTTCTCCTGGCTTCCTGTTTTGTGAAGCTTCCCAGAGACATTTTCCTTCTTCATCTCCATGGATGCTGCTTCTTGTGGCTATGCTGTTCTTCTCTGCTCTCTCTGAATCTCTTCCATTCTCCAAAATGTTTCCTCTTTTATAGAACTCCAGAAACTTAGTCACCTAATCCAGCTTAACTACCACTCTTGATTAAATCACATCTCCAGGGAGATGATCTGATTACAGTTTCAAACATACAGTATTGAATAAGAATTATTCTGCCTTTATGAAATGGGATTGATTAAAACATGTCTTTCCTAGGGGAGATACATCCTTTCAAACCAGCACAACCCTAAAGAATACTCTGGGCTTTACCTAAGACTACATAAAGTTTTACTTAGTAAGTCTATTTTTTCAGGAACTTAAAACCTCCAGATTGTTCCTATGCCAGATAAGCCCTGAAACCCAAAAATGCCAGACTCTCCAAGGACCTCAACCAGGTTCATACCTCTACTCCACAATGTCAACACCTCTTTCCTGCATGAAGAATTTAAATGAATCATTACCCAGATATCCCTGTAGAATAAGAGAATGATCAAATGAGAGGGAGGAGGCAGAGCTGAGAAATTAGAATTTAGCAAATGATTATGATTACTGAATTATTACATGTATGTTTCTTTTCAGTTTTCTAGTATATTGGAATAGTCAGAAGGAAAACTCAAATTGTTAAACTGTAATCAGTAACCCTGATCTTTGATAATGACTGTATAACTAAATATCTTTTTGTGTGTGACCATGTGATTGTAAAAACCTTGTGACAGTCCCTTTATCCACTGAATGGGTAGCTGTGTAGTTAAAGACATTTTGAATAATAAAAAAAAAAAGGTAACTGAAGTGGCAGTTTCCTGAATCTTGGTAGACACAAAATAAGGATATTATAATTGCCAAAGATAAAACTGTCAGTGACTAGTTACCCATTCCATTTGAATGGAAACACATCCTGAGTCCTCTAATTGGTTTAAATAGAAAAGAACTTTTCGTATGAAACTTTTAAAAATCTATTATACAATTTTGGATAAAAGAGAAAATGCAAGTGAAATTATAGTTATAAAACTTATAAAAATTGTAATAAAATACTATCTGCCAAAATCTTGGGGGTACATTTAAATATTTTCAAAGGAAATAACAGATCATGAACACTTAAAAAACTGAGAGATTGAAATATATGAATTAAAAGTCCAGGTTAAAAATAAAACTAAAAAATAACAAAAATAAACCAAAAGAAAGCATTAATAAAGAAATAATAAAGATAAAATCAGAAATAAAATACAGGAAATGGCAAAACCAAGATACATTTAATAATTTGGTGTTGAATTTAAAAAATGTTAAACTACCAACTAAATAGATGAAAAAAAAATGGAGGCAGGATAAATATAATAATAGAAGGGAAATATAAAGTAAACTCTATAAAAAACATAATACTTTTCTCTGTAGAACCATGCAAATACATTTGAAGACATATGAAAATTTTCTTAAGAAAACAAGAGTAAATATTTTCCTAGGAAGTTAGAAATTATTATTAAAAAAAAAAGCTTAGACCATTTTCAGACAAATTCAAAGAGCCTTCATATTCCAGGTAGTCCCAACTCTGTAAATTATTCAACAATTTTAAAATGAAGCAAAACTTTCTAGCAGTTTTTAAATCAAGGATAGCAGGGATATCTAAACCTGATTTTAAAAATCATAAAACAATAACTATGGTTCACTATCACTTATGAATATCAAATGTAAAATACTTTTTAGCAAACATAAACCCAGAACACAGTGGTAAAATGATACAACATGACAATGTGGGATTCATTCAAGGATTTCAAGATTGATTCCATAGTAAGAATCATTAATAGATGATATTAATAGAGCTAAGGAAAATCATGATTATATATGTGTGTATATATGTATAAAATCAACCCTGTGTTGATGTGTATCTTTCTTTTTCTCAAAACTTGCTCTAGGTTAAAATATATGAATAGCTCAAAAGCCTGGAAACACTGAGTGTGAAGGTAAAGATCAATGAAATTTCTGGAGAGTAGGGCTTAGAAATGTTCTCTAGTAAATCCCACATGTGGATGTATAATTTAAAGGAGGTGAAAAAAAGCTAGAGTATGCAGTATTTTGGATATTGACTGTTGTTCTAACTTGCTAATATACCAGAAATGAAATATACCAGGAACGGAATGGCTTTTAACACGGGGAATTTAATAAGTTGCTAGTTTACAGTTCTAAGGCTGAGAAAATGTCCTAATTAAAACAAGTCTATAGAAATGTCCAATCAAAGACATCCAGGGAAAGATACCTTGGTTTGAGAAGGCCAATGAAGTTCAGGGTTTCTCTCTCAAGTGAGAAGGTACATGGCGAACACAGTCAGAGTTTCTCTCTCATCTGGAAGGGCACATGGAGAACACGATCAGGATTCCTCTCTCATCTGGAAGGGCACATGACAAACACAGCATCATCTGCTAGCTTCTTCTCCTGGCTTCCTGTTCCATGAAGCTCCACGGGAGGCATTTTCCTTCTTCATCTCCAAGGTCACTGGCTGTGAACTCTCTGCTTCATGGCATTGCAACATTCTCTGCTCCCTCCGAATCTCTTTCACTCTCCAAAATGTTACCTCTGTTATAGGACTTCAGAAACTAATCAAGACCCACCCAAATGGGTGGAAACATGTCGTCACCTAATCCAGTTTAACAACCGCACTTGATTAAATCACATCTCCATGGTAATGATCTGATTACAGTTACAAACATATGGTATTGAATAAGGATTATTCTGCCTTTATGAAATGGGTTTAGATTAAAACATGGCTTTTCTACGGGACATGCATCTTTTCAAACCAGCACAATCTTCCTAATAGAGATGCATATGAAAAATTTTCTCCCTCTGAGAGAACATAAAACATGGCATAACAGTGAGGGAATTCTGAGTCCTCTGGGCAGGACCTCCCTACAAATTATAATTGTGCTAAACTAAGAACTCCTTTCAGCATCAAAACAACTACAGTGCAAAAGATAATTCTTTGTGAAATTTCCCCAGAAATAACGGAATATATGTACATGGTCTAAGTAGGCCCTTACATGTAAATGTACATCTTCTCAAAAATAAATTAATATTTCAACTATAATGGAGATTAATTGCTCCTTTTGCTGGGACTTTTGATTACACAAGATGTGAACTAATTAAAAATGCTCTATAGAATATCCTAAAATAAAGACTCTTGAAGAAAAATATTTAAAAATCAAATTAATATCTTGAAAATTCAGAGTAAAAAAAATTGTAAACTCTTCCTTCCTACCCTCACTCTGTTTGCTCTGGGTAATTGCTAGTGATAAAAATAGTAGCTTTAAGCCATTCTACAACTATTTCTACCAGTATTTTTAACTATTATCCAACTGGAATGCAAAACTCTAAATAAATGCACAAGAGTAGAATATAAGTTATACAGAGTACATGGAAAAGGAAACCATAGGGCTATCGCATAAAGAAAATAAATTTCTTACATTTAGATACATTAAAAGTGTGTGTGTGTATCTATATCTGCATATCTTACATTTATAAATAGAAATACATAAACACATATATTTATATCAATGACATAAAACTGAGTAAATAAAGTAACTCTTGTATTTAAAGTCAATTGATCAATTGATTTTCAGAGGATTGATTTTCAGAGGATGAAGACAGTTCAATGGAGAAAGATTTTTCAACAATGGTGTTAATTGAAAATCCACATTATTATTATTATTAACTCAGAATGAGTTTCAACTAACTAGATGTGTAAGATCTGAAACTATAAAACCCCTTGTATAAAATCTAGCAGTAATATTTCTTAACCTTAGGTTAAGCAATTCTTTCTTAAATATGGTACCAAAAGGATAAGCAATAAAAGAACAAAAGAGATAAATTTGACTATATCCGATTAAGAAAAAAGTTGTGCTTCAAAAATACCATCAACAGAGTGAAAAAGAAAAACACAAATGGGGTAAAATATTCTCAAACTGTATATCCAATATGGGTCTAATATTAAGAATGAAGAGAGAAATATTACAACCCATTAACAATGAAAAATAGATAACCCAATTTTAAATAGGCCAAAGATCTGAATAGACATATCTCCAGAGAAGATACATGCATGGCCAATAAGACCTGGAAAAATGCCCAATATCATTACTGATCAAGGAAATACAAATCAAAACCACAATTAGATGTAACCTGAAAATCACAGGAATGGCCTTAATAAGAAGAACAATAAAAAACATAATAACAAGTTTTTGTCAGGTGGAGTAGGATGTGAAAACTTCATATAGTTCTTGTGAGAATGTCAAATGTTACAACCCCTTTGGAAAACATTCTGACAATCCTGAAAAGGCTGAACATGGAATTTCCATATGACCCAGCAATACCATGTCTACATATACACCCAATAGAAAGGAAAATTTACATCCATGCATAAAAACTGCACAAAAATATTCATATCAACTTTGTTCATAAAGCCAAAAAGAAGAGCCCAGTAGTCTATCAACTTATGAATAAATTAAATGTTGTGTATCCATACAATGGAATATCATCCAGCAATAAAGTAAAATGAACTAGCAATGTATACTATAAAATGGATGAAACTTGAAAATATTGTAACTGAAACAAAAGTCACAATAGCCGTATTTTGTATGAACCCACTTATTTGAAATATCTAAAGTAAGCAAAATATAGAGACAAACGGTCAGTTGATGATTGCTTAGGGCTGGGTGGATGAAGGAATTGTGGAGTGATGGCTAAAGCGTATGGTGATTGCTTCCCAGGTGACAAAAATGTACTAAAATTTATTGTGTAAATGACCGCATAATCCTTTGAATAAGCTAAAATTCATTGAATTGTATATATTACATGAGTGAATTGTCAGGTATGTGAATTATGTCTCAATAAAGTCATCACCAGCTATTTTAAAATGCAGTACCAGGTACAACATGAAATAAATTGGTATAAGTTCAATAAAATATGCATATGGTACTATAATCCTGGCAATAAAACAGTAATGAAAGAACTCAAAAAAAAAAAAAATGGAGGGCAGGCAACAGTGGCTCAGCAGGCAGAGTTCTCACCTGCCATGCTGGAGACCCAGGTTCGATTTCTAGTGCCTGCTCATGCAAAAAATATAAAAAAATAAAATAAAATAAAAATGGAGAGATTAATTGTGTTATGAATTGGAAGATTCACAATTGTCATGATGACATTCCTCTCTAAATTAATTGCAAACCTTCAGTTCACTACATTAAATTCCTAGCTGGATATTTTATAGAAAGCTGATTCTCAAATTTGCATTCTTACAGATGGTCATTGCTAGGCACAATGACTGTGAGTTTCTCTCATGCAAATGTAAACAAATATGGGCCTCATTACCCAAGATCAGAAAAGGCTACTTCACTCACTATGACACTAGAAGCACCCAAAGCAATTGTCCTTCAAAATGAGTGGTTATTCAGGGTATGCTTTCACGCAGAATTTTAGAAATGAGGTTCCTAAGTGAGACAAATTTGTAAAAGAGAAAATCAGTTTAGAAAGGATGGCTAATTGGACTTCGCTAAATAGATAAGCTGCAAGTTTACTTCATTCTTCTGGGAAGACGGGACCAGTTTGCCAGCTGAGAGATACTAAAATAATAGGGCACATTGAGAGAAGCTGGGAAGAAGAGAATTTTTCTATGGTTTGCAAATAATTTGTCCAGTTTTCTTTTGAAAAAACCAATATGAAGAAGTTGTATGATGGAAAAACAGTAATGGAAGTAAGGTCCTAGATGGACAAAATAGGTTAACAAAGTATTCAGGTAACCAGGTATAATGGTTCAGATATAGAAATCAAAGGGAGGTACGTCCACAGGACATGAGGAAATTGGGATGTTAAGAATATAGACTATCTGTACAGCTATCTTATCTACGTATTTTCTCTCTCAAATACTTTGTATATGCTAATTAAGTGATTCTGTGTAAAGTCAAAGTAAGGTAGAAAACCTATGAAAGCTCATGAATGTTCAGTTCCAACTTTTTCTTATTATTAGACAAGTCTCTACATAAAAGTATGTCTCCAACAATGATGATTTCCTCCAAAAGTTTAAATATATAGTGAGTGCACCTAGACCACTTACCAAATTGAGGCAAACTGGGCTGAATAAGCAATTTAACAAATGTGTTTCTAGTATTATTGGGCTAAGTAATTGGAACCTAAATACATAAAGAAAATAATTAGACAAAAATTTAAGAAAAAAATCCATGAATCTACACTAGAGAAACAATGAGCTCTATGTTACACCATGGACTATAATTAATAGTGCAATTATAAAAATACGCTTTCATCAATTTTTACAAACATTCCACACCAATGTAAGGTGTTGATAAAAGATTGGTAATGGGAATCTGTATCTTACTCAGGGTTGTTATGAAAACCCACAATTCCTATAATAAAGACAAAAAAGCCCAAATGCAATTCTTTGGCGATAATTTACTTTATAATCTGGGTGGCGAGTACATTGATTTTTGCATTATTCATTAAAATGTAAATGCATATATGGGGAAATTTTCAATATGTATGGCATACAAGATGGTAAAATACATAAATCAGTTTCTTCTTCATATTAATGTAAATCATTCAAAACTCTGAAATATGTCTCTTTCCCTTGATTTTCTTTTTGAAATGAGTTTTGTGATTATTACATTAGGTTTCTGAATAAAATATCTTCATAATCTTAAGGAAAATGTGTACTTGTTTCTGGAACATGTTTTATATTAGGTTTTGTGAATTAAAAAGCTACTTGCAATTCCTGATCAAGAATTCCTAATAATTATAATGACAAACGTTTTCACACTTACCAATAAGAACTACTTAATGCAAAGTAAGAGTACTTAAAATCATTTTGAAAATGGTCCAAAAGTTTTCAAAAATTGACAGCATATTTAAATAATGTAAGAGTTATTTTATTTCATTGACAAATTTAATGTGAAGCATTTGAAAACTAAAATACAGGGTTGTAGAGGATTGTGGGAAAATGGCGGAATAGGGGGTGTCTGTCCTTCCACCAGAACAATTAGAAAACAGGCAGGAACTCTACTGCAAAACTCTGGAGGCTAGAAGAACACTGTCTAGCATCCAGGGAAGAGCGGGAAGAAGAGACTGACAAATGATGGTAAAGAAGAGTAAACTGGTTATGCTTTGTGGAGGCTACTGGGATTGAACCCCTCACCCTCATGGCAAACCAGTGTGGGGACCACTTCCCGGCTACCTCACTCACGACAAGATGCAGAAAAGGCACTTGACGACATATGGCACCCTTTCCTGATAAAAGCATGTGGAACACTAGGAACAGAACCAACCTCAGCATGAAGAATGGCACATGAAAAGCCCACAGCCAGCATCCTATTCATGGTGAATGGGTGGAAGCTTTCCTGCTAAGATCAGGGATAAGATAAGGTTGGCCACTATTATTCAAACTTACCCTCCCTTCAAAAATCAGTGAAGTACCCATTACCAATGCTGTAAATGTTTTTACTGATGGTTCAGGGAAAACTACAAAAGCTGCTGCCATTTGGTATGAAAATTCGCATTGGGAATCTCCAGTTACCTCTCAACATAAAAACACTCACAGAGCAGAATTGACTGTGGCTATTTTAGCTCTGCAACAATTTTCCAACCAGCCCGTAAACTTAATTTGTGACTGTGGATATGTTGTTTATACATTGCAGAATTTAGAATTAGCCTTTATAAAACCTTTGGCAGATTCTGACCCATACACCTTACTAATTACACTACAGCAATTTTTGGATATTCAAATTCATCCTCATTTTGTTATGTGTAGTTGTTCCCATTCAGTGCTACCTGGCCCTGTGGTAGAAGGTGGATGTATTAGTAGGTTTTACATTAGCATTTCAAAAGGTGTGTTTATCGCATGCATTTTTTTATCAAAATGTGAGAGCCCTTCAACAGTTTGACCTATTTATAACCCAGCCCAAACAAATGATCTCTGCCTGTCCTGATTTCCAGTCGTATTCTAATCAACGTTTTACTCCTCATGTTAATCCATGAAGATTTACACCTAATCAACACTGGAAAACTGACATTGCATTTTAAATACCTTCATGTTTCTATAGACACATTTTCAGGATTCATTCATGCTTCCCCCCAAACAACAACAACCATAAAATGGCTGCAGCAGTAAGTCACCTTCTTGAATTTTCAGTCATATGGGTGTGCCTAAAAACCTAAAAACATAATTCTCCAGCCTTTGTGTTCCTGCCCTTCAAACTGTTTCTACACCAACGGGAAATTAAACATATACTGGCATACATTAAAACAACTATGAAAAAAACAAAAAAGGGGGAGTATGGATACCTCTCCTAGAAATAGAGAATCTTTAGCGTTATATACTTTATACATTTTAGAATAGTGACAAAAATGTTTTAATACCGACAGAAAACATTTGCTCTTCAATATCAAAATCCTATCAAAGCTGAAGTTTTATATAAAAATCCTCTAGGTGATGGTTTGTTTGGAAGGACCTCAGGAATTACTAACCTGGGAGGGAGAGTATGCTGGTGTGCTTACTCTTACAGGTCCCCAGTGGCTACCTGCAAGGAATGTGAAACTCTATCAAGAGTTGGAAAAATCAACCCTTCAGCCCAATTCCCCAGATAAAGCTATCACTGGAGGAGCTGAGAAACCATCAAACATGTCCTTGCTGTCATATGCTCAATGCACAGGGAGTAACTTGGGGAAGTTTAAAACAATTAGATCAAAAAGCCAATGAAGTGCTTCTCTGTACTGGAGTTCCCTCCATGCCAGAAAATAAATTTCTATCCTACCTGGCAGTGGTTGCTTCTAATTCAGTACAAATATTGAGTATTTTCTTCATTCTCATCTTAATTACAAATCTCCCAATTGGGCTAGCTGAGGAACATGTCTTTTGGACTTCCTTCTTGCTTTTATTATTTCTGCTATTGTGAAAGCTGCAACTGCAGCTACTGCCATGGCAGCACGAGCTGAATCTGTTCAGACTGCTCATACGGTCAATCAAACTTTGACCACTGTCACTGATGAATTGTTTATTCAAACCCCCCAAATTGATAATGGGATATTAACCTGACTTAATGCTTTAGAAGCGTCAATCTTATGGTTAGGTGAAAGACAGCAAACTTTTTTTGCAAGACAAAAACTGCAATGTGATTGGGAGCATAATAAAATATGTGTTACTCCATTGCTCTGGAATTAATCACTTCATTCTTGGGATTTAATGAAATCCCACCTTCAAAGAGCTTTCTCCTCTCATCTTCAAGGAGAAGTGCAGATGTTGCAATCTCTTCCAAAAAACAGTTAACCCAAATACAGATACTTATTCAACAAAAAGTCTTTGACACCTTTAATGATAACCTTAATTGGTTTAATCCATCTAATTGGTTTCATGGATTAAATATTCAAATCTGCATCTAATCCATATTTGGTATACTTAAAATTTTTCTATATATTTCAGCCCTCAAACTGATTTGTTCTATGATTTCTTATCTTCACCAGACTGAACAACAACTAATAACCATAGTTGCAACTTCACCTTTACCGCCATCAACATTAACAGAAATAATAAATAAAAAGGGGGGAGAAGGGGGGGAGGATATAGGTAAAGTATTTGTAAACTTGCTCTGTATTTGCATGTCCTCAAGCAGTGGAAAAGCATTGCACTTGTCTACCTGTCTATTTGTCATATGAGAGCTGAAAACAGCTTAAGATATTTGTCTGCTTTGTTGTGCCATTTGCATTTCTGTCTGCTTTGTTTATCTGTCACATTTGCTTATCTGGAACACATCCTCCTACTCATGGGAAAATTCCAGTTTTGTTCTTAAAATTGAAGATACCTCTTCAAGGCAAACAGGAATCTCCCTTAGTGTTCAATGGATAGCTTAACTCCAAATGGCCCCTTTACCTAACAAATAGTTAGCAGAAAATAAACTTGAGGCTCTATCTCTGTCTTGGGACAGAGACTTCCTTGCTTCCTGATGTTGTGTCAAAGATTATTTTCTTCGTGTGCCAAATCTTTGTGGGACAAAGAATAACTGCCATAGGTGATGTCACCCACACATACTCCAGCAATTAACAGTAGGAAGAAGAAATACAGAAAAAAATGCATTGGCAATAACAAGAAAAGAAGCAAACATGTAGAAATAAATACAATGAAGGATGTAAAGAACTTATTCATAGAAAACTCCAAACCACAGTTAACAGAAGTGAAAGAAGATATAAAGAAATGGAGAGATATTCTGTGTTCATGGATTGGAAGACTAAATACCAACAGATGTCAATTATTACCCAAATTACTACCCTATTCAATACAATCATAATGAAAATTCTAGAAACCTACTTTGTAGAAATTGAAAAGCTAATTATCAAATTTATAACAAGGGTAAGAGGCCCAGAATACCTAAATGAAAATGAAGAATGAAGTTGGAGGACTCACTCTACCTGATTTAAAACCTATTACAAAGCAACAGAAACAAGTATCATGGTTGTGATGGCTAGATTCATGTGTCAGCTTGCCCAGGTGTCTGGTTGGACAAGCACTGGCTTGTCCGTTGCTGTGAGGACATTTCATGGACTTAAGTCATTATCACTTTGGCTGCACTGCAATGGGCAATGCTTGATTTAATCACCAGAAGGCTTTTAAGGAGGACACAGAGAGACTATCAGTCTTTCTGCTTCTACCAGTCAGCCTCTCCTGGAAAGTTCATTGAGGACATTCATCGGTGCTGTCAGCTTATGGCCTGCCCTACAGATCTTGGACTCTTACATCCCCACTAATGTGTGAGACACTTTAATAAATCTTTGTAAATACCTCCTGTTGATTCTGTTTCTCTAGAGAACCCTAGCTAATACAACTTAGTTTTAACCAAATGTGGGACTAGCCAGCCATTTCAGAAAAAGCCATGATTGGAGATGGAGTTATCCAAGAAGGATTTGTGGAAACTCCTTCTGTCTTTGGGCATGATCCAAGGCATAGAAAGACAACAAGAGTGTTGCAGGTTCTGTATAAATAGAATCACTGCCAGTCTGGACTGGGACAGAGAAGGGACACATTGGAGGAAAAATAATTTCAAAGGCAGAACTATGGAAGCTAAAGTCTAATGTCAGGAAACCAAGATCCAGGAGAGAAGACCCACCCAAGCACTTGGAGCAGGTGAGTTTGCCCAGAAGGCAAAGGATGGGCCTTCCACTTCATTGCAGTAGAAGAGTTTCATGGCCTAAGGCCTTGGAGAGGGTGCAGCACATTTCTTGGGGATTGGGGAGAGCCTAGTTGCTACCACATGGAAGGGTTGAGTGTATGCCCCAGAGATGGCAGAGTCCAGGTGCAGCCCAATGCTTGGAGAGGGTGGAGCCAAGTAAAAGGCGGTCTTCCCAGTGTTCCCCAAGGTCATATTCAGAGGGAGGTGGACTGCTGCATAGGCCCTGGGAAAGGGTGGGACTGCTGCCTCCTAAAGCCCTGAAGATAAATGATCCTTAGGCTTTGAAATCTAATGGACTTTCCCCTTCAGGTTTTCAAAACTACTTGGGACCAGCGACCCCTGGGTTCCTTCCAGTTTCTCCCTATGAGAATGGGCATATGACTGTTTCTCTTTTGTATATTAGCAGCAAATAGCTTCTTCTGAGTTTTACAGGTTCAGAGCCAGAGGAGAATTTTGCCTTAGGACAGATCATGCCTGTAGTTGACTCTGATAAATCCCAAGGATATGGGAAAATTCAGAAGGAAAGAATATTGACTATCTATATAGCTATCTCATTTCATCTGTGTATTTTCTTCATCCAAAACTTTGTAAACATTACTGAAATGATTACATGTAAACTTAAGATAAGTCTGTCAAATATCTAATGGTAGCAGGCATATAAAAATTCACAAAACTGCAATATCAGGCGTCTTCACATTTTTAATATTAAAAGTCTGTTTATACAAATATTTCCACAATTATGAAGACAGTCACAAAACTTGAAATATATAGTGAGTGCCACTAACACAACTACTCTGATTTGGGGCAAATATGACTATATAAACTATTTAATAACTTATCTATCTTGAATTGTTGGTTTAGGTTATTGGGGTCTACATACCTATTTAAAAAAACTGCTAAAAATATTGAATAATGTATCAAATTGTGACTATATTTTACTTTATGACCTAAGTGGAAAGTACATTGATTTTTGCATTATTCATTAAGCCTTAAATAGATATTTAGTAAATTCCTAAATATTTATATGATGCCAGATGTGACAATAAAAATTAGTATTTTCTTTATATACGATATTATAGTGAATTACTCAGAACTCAAAATTACCCAACTTGTAACCTGAAATAGAACTGTTATTATTTCATTATTATTTTCTTAAGCAATATCTCCAAATAAAGAATCATCATTTTCTTAATGAAAATTTGTGCTTGCTCCTGAAACATTTTTTTGCCAGTTTTGTATTTAAACAATGACTAGTCAGTAATTCCTAATATTGTAACAACAACATTTCACGATAAGAAATAATGAATGCAAAAGTAAACAATATATTTTAAGACATTTGGAGAACCATCCCCAAATTAACAACAATTGAAATCACATTTCAATAATGTACAAGCTCTTTTCTTTTGTCAGCAAGTGTTGAAACAATTTGAATCAAATTCCATGTTTTAATTTCAAATATTTCAAAAGAAGAAAGAAACCCTAGTTTGCAGAAACCATGCACAATATTAGCACAGTCACATTGCAACTACTTTAGATGCCACTAAAAGGTCACAACAGCTAGGATATAAAACCATCTGATAACGGGGAGACGGAGACTGGGCTCCTGCCTGGAGCAAGAACCATCACGACCTCCAGCCTGGCTCCCATCACTGAGACTGTAGCTCCTCAGGCTGCACGCTGTGCTCCTGGGGCCCCTCCACATTCCCAAGGGCACTTGTCCACATGGGTGCGCCCCCTTCTGTGTTTGGGTGTAATAGCCAGCATTCAGGTGATGGAAGAGCTCTTGGTTTGGCTGTTGAATGGGACAATGACTGTATTGTTTGTTAACTTTTCTTCCTGCTTTCCCAACAAAGTGTGTGCTGTCCTGTTAGAACCTCTCCCATCCTGACCTCCCAGAAGCCTTTTTTGAGCTAAACTCCCAGACCATGTGGCTAGAAATCTAACCGTACCTGGCTAAAAATGATCAGCTCAGGAACAAAGTAAAATTATCATTATGATTTTATGAAAACATTGTTTGATATGCCCTTGACATAAATTAGCATAAGGATGAATATAAACAGAACAAAGAATTTCCAAGTAAAAATTTTTGTGGAGTATCTATCATATAACAAGAGGATAAGAAAGATTTGTATGACAACATCCACAGCTTTAAGAAATTAACCAATTCCGGATACAAAACTTCTAAGCATTCAATAGACATAAATAAGCTTATATATTTTAAGTTTTTATATCTAATTTTCCTAATATATTAACTATAATAAAACAAGATTCAAAATTAAACAATTTAGTTATAATTCTCATAAAATGCGATTTTAATGAAAAAATTAAAGTGATTAAATTTGCTAGGTCAATACAAGAATATAAGTTCAATCATTGAAATAGACCTGTTGACTTCACAGAGCAGTCGACTGTTTGCCAAATCACAATACACCAGGGAATGTGAGATATAGTACTCAGATCACAAGTTTGCTACATATGTGATTCATGTGACATTTTCAGCAAATTACCAAGAATATAGGCTTCAGTGATATATGCCTTATTTTATGTTTGTATCAGTTTGTGAAATTTTAAAACTGTGCTTTAGAGCAAGCATCAAACCAAATAAGGTACTTAAGGTATTTAACCAGACAAGTCAATAGATATAGGCAAAGAAGGATAGAAGTAGATATTATGTGTTCAAATTCTGATTGAGAAATAAGAGTTTAAAAAATTATGATGGTGAGAAAAATATCACATCATATGCAAATATCTGATCCTTTATTTTCATAGTAATACCTGTAACCAGATTTAAGTAATGTTTTTAACACGTTATTATATTTTAAGGTTATTTTTAAACACCCATGTTTTCAAACTTTCCAAATTTCATGATACGTGTAGGAATTATAGACATACATAACTATGTTCCCTGATGGATACATCATGTGAGGGGCATCTTTTCCTAATCTGATTGAAATCGTGGTGGACAATTTCTTTTTTGCATATCATATGAAACAAGATTTTGTGAGTCCTATTTTACACACTTTCTTAATGTGAACAACTAATTTTCCTTTCAATAAAATATAAAATAAAAGTATAATATAAATAGGATTTTCTTTTAAGCAGGCAGAAAATTTATTAAGTAAACTTGTGAGGACATGCAAGCACTCTCACAAAGAAAGAGGTGAAAGGCAAGAGGCCCTGGCACTGTGGGGCCACCTGCTTTTATAGATTTGTATTCCTTTCTTAATTTCTATTAACTCTTTTAACACCCTCCTCTTTTCCCTTCTTCACTGATGCTTGTGCATTGATGACTCACTGAAGTGAGGTGGTTGGCTTCACCCTTCTCCATAGAAGACTCACTTAGTTGGGGGTCATTTGGCCCCCAGGTGCTGTTTATTGCTGTTCTCAGAGATATCTTTGTCCTGGAAGCTTGAATGCCCCTTGGAATTTGTGCTTTGTTCATGAGTGGACCACCACCTAATTCTAACCTTGCCTCAATTTCCCCCTCAGAGGTTTCTAGCTCCCTTAATCTTAAGGGAATTCGTGCTGATGGTCCATCTTCTGTAGCTGTTTCAAGGTGTCATTGGGGTCACAGGCCCTCCTTGTGGGACCATAGATGTCTCTGTAAATGTAATTGAGAGTGGCTGGTTGAGCTTGGGGAATGGTAGCCTTGCCTCTGGCAAGGAGAAATTTGTTGCAAAAGGCTTCTAATCAGGAAGAAACAAACTGTGTGAAAAAATCGTATACATCGTCTGAACAAACACAGGAACAAGATGGAGCTCAGGGTATTCTTTACAGTTTTTAGGAAGACTGTTGGTTTGAACTTGGCATACTGTGGTAGTCTGCAATATTTTACTGAAATTTGCATGAGTAACCTCAAGAATGACCTCTTGACTCTATTTGAAATTTCTTAGCCACTGAAATGTCATTTTCCCTTTTTGGTCAACTAGTTCTATAATGCAAGGGCCAGGGTCATCTTTATGAATCCTGTCTCATGTTGCTGTGGAAACTCATACCCCTGGGAGACAAGTTCCAATTGGGGGTGAAGGTAGTGAGTTTATTTGTAGAGTTTGATTTAGAGAGAGACAATATTTGTGCAACAAAAAAGCATCTCTGGGGTTGACTTGTAGGCATTAATTATAAGTGAACTTAGCTTTGTCATTACAGAGATTAGTTTCATAAGGGAAACCCTCAAGATTGAGCACCTGGCATATTTAATTGGGAGTCTATTGCTTAAGAGAATAGTAAGAATTCTCCGGGTGAGGAATTTTAATAGTTCCCTGTTTTTCTCTAGTTTCTTAAAGGTGTTTGCAAATATTTTAATTTCCTGATTAAGGTTATTTTTTTAGTTTCCATTTTTAATGGAACTGAATTAGGTTGTTTAGATCAACTCCTACACAAAATTTAAATTTTGTGAGCTTTAGAGCAAATTAAAATAATGGACAAGTATTTGGTTGTTTTTATGATCTATAATTTTTCTATGAATAATTAAAACCATGATTAATATCTAACATTATACAGATGAGTATTAGGCTATAACATGGATAGTGAGAACATTAAGTTTTTAGGAATTTCACACGATCTTGAAATATATGAATTATATTTCACCCATGCAGATTTAGGTAATAGAAAGATAGAAAACCTCTTTTAAATCTTGTCATACTTAGTATGTCAAATTATTTTAGCACTTCACTTCTACAACGTGAAAGAACAATTCGTTTTGTAACAGTTTTCTTTTGAGTGAGACTTGTCTTTTGGAATAAAGGATGAGAAGGCCAACAGAAACATCAGCAAGGGGGTTATTCTGATATAGATAAAAAATATTTGTCTTTTAGACAGAGTATTCAGATGGTTAAGAAAAAATTTTATACCCTTTTATTTCTGCAATGGTGAAGCTGGGCCTGCATGTAATTATGCCTAACAGTCACCTCAAGAGAACCTCTTTTGTTACTCAGATGTGGCCTCTTCCTTTAAGCCATCTCTGCACATTAACTCGCTCCTCTCCTCACTACATGGGACATGATTCCCAGGGATGATCCTGGCCCTGACATCATGGGATTGGGAATGACAAAAATGGGGGAAAGAAGTGGAACAAAACAAAGTTTTAGTGGTCAAAAGATTTCAAATAGAGTTAAGAGGTTATTTGGAGGTTACTCTCAGGCAAGCTTTAGCCAGGTGCTGCAAACTAGCACAGTATGCCATGCCCCTACAATCAGCACTCCTGAGAACCCTAGGGACTGCCCTTTACTCTAAGTCCTTTTAAAAATTTTTGTTAGTAAGTTTATTTTTTCGGAAACTTAAGGTCTCAAGATTGATCCTAGGCCAGATAAGTCCTGAAACCAGTCTAAGTATAAAAACCAGGCTTGTTCCTCTACCCCAGAAGGTCAACATTCCTTTCCAGCATGAAGTTAAAATGATCATTGCAAAGATATCCCTGAAGATTAAGAGAAAGATCAAATAAGAGGGAGGATATATAACTGAGAAATTAGGATTTAACAAACTGTGAAGGCTTACTCATTATATAGATATTGCTTTTTAGAGTCTGGTGTTTGGGGATGGCTGGAAAGAAATAGCTGAGATTCTTGAGCTGTAATCCACTAGCTCTGGTCTTTGATTATATAACTATATTGGAAAAAAAAAAAAACAACAGGCAGATGCCCATGTTTGTATTGATCTACTTCTAGATGTTTTGTTTTATTCCACTGATACATATATTTCTATCTCTGTCAGTATTACACTGTATTAGTTAAGCTATCTCTTTTGTAAGTCTTAAACTTGGGAATATTGTATTACTAGTGGCCAATAGAGGGAGGGATAAGAAGTATGAGATGTATCAGGTTTTTCTTTTTTCATTTTATTTCTTTTTTTGGAGTAATACAAATGTTCTAAAAATGATCATGGTGATGGATACACAATTACGTGATGGTGTTCTGAACCACTGATTATTTACTTTGGATGGAGTGTACAGTGTGTGAAGATATCTCAATAAAAATACATTAAAAAGCAAGTAGGTATTGAGAGTCAGGGTGAAGATGAATATAAAAAAAATGTACTTTTTAAGATCTAGGACCAAGAACCTTAATGCAGACAGGGACTATTCAGCTTAGCTAGCTCACTCTAGGATGCCTTTAACCCCTACAGACAGGTCTATTTGCTCAAGGAGCTCCTTTAAGATGCCAGGGGCATCATGGAAAACAGGGGGGTAAGGACTAGTTGAGCTTACTTGTCTTAAGGTGGCCCCCAGGGAGAGAAAAAGATCTCTCCCTAGTAGAGGGGTGGGGCATTCAGAGAAAATGGGAAACTGATGGGACACTAGAATGTCTCCAGGATTACAAAAGATAGGGTTAGTGAAGATTTCAGTTTTGGCTTTACCATCAATTCCCATAACTAGGCAAGTCTGAGTGGAGGTAGATCCAGAGTGGTAGTTCAGAACAGAGGAAGTGGCTCTATTATTTAATTAAGAAATTAATAATCTTACCTGTCACATTGAGTGTCACCCAAGGCTCCTCTAAGTTGATACTCAAATGTGAAGTCAGCAAAACCATACGAGGACTCAGGTACCCTCAGTTTTCTTCACTTGCTGTGAGCTGGGCTCCAGTGGCTCAGTCCCCCTTCAGGAGACAGTACAGTCCTTGGCCCAATGCCCAAGTTATTGGCACTTGGGACAAGATCTCAATGGGTCCGGAAGTTGAGGGTTGTCTCAAGGTTTCTAGCACTCTCTATTAGTGGCCCTCTGACACATATCTGAAGCTAGGACATTAAAGCTTGCAGCCATGGCTCAGATGACCTTGAGTGGGCAGGGTGTTTTAACAGTGACTGCAGTATGTAAGCTGAGCCTGTTCTCTGGTCTTTCTGCTTATGTCTCCTTTACTTCTTCTCCTCGGCCTTGACCTGATTGTTAAAGACAGTCTAACAGGTCATTTGTGGGAGTTTGTTGGCCCAAGGAGAGCTTTTGCAGCTTTCTCTAAATGCCAGGGGTCAATTGGTTGATGAAATGAATGCCCAGCAAAATTCTACCTTCCAGAGAATCTAGGCTTACATCAGTATACTTTTTAGAGCTTCCACTAACCTCCACTGGAACAGAGCTGGTTTTCTTTCTCCTGTGTGATTTTCCTTAGCTTATTACAATTAACTGTCTTGGTGGTATCAGTTTCATGATTTTTAGTAAACAGGTTTTAAAAGGGGATCATTAAGATCTTTTCTATTATAAATTGAAATATGAACATAACACAAGTAAGTGACCAGTTCCTGTCAAGTCCTTGCCTTGATAGAGCACTGAAAACATCTGGGGATAGGGAATTTCTGACTACTTTCCCTGAGTTTTATAGAAGGTGGTATTGTAATTGAGAGGGCCATTGGAGGGCCATGCTTGCCTATCTTTTAGCTTATATTGACAGTTGGCATTTCTCATTTTCTCTGGAAAAGGAAATAAAGGAGCTTAACTTGTGCCAGTATGACTGTGTAGCATCCCAATGCACATCAGAGTTGGGTGTTTCTAGGACCTAGAACCTTAACACACACAGGGACTATTCAACTTAGCTAGCTCACTCTAGGATGCCTTTATCCCATACAGACAGGTCTATTTGCTCAAGAATCTCCTTTAGGATGGCAGGGGCATCATGGAAAACAGGGGGGTAAGGACTAGTTGAGCTTACTTGTCTTAAGGTGGCCCCTAGGGAGTGAAGAAGATCTCTTCTTGGTAGGGGGGTGGGTCATTCAACCTCTGCAACCAATGCTGCCCAATGTGGTGCATAATCCACATGCCAGATCCTACCTGGGACACCTTTCCAAGTGAAAAAATTTGATTGGATGGTTTTGCTAATATTCATTGGCATCAAGAATAGCATATTAAAATGAAAAATTGTAAAAAATCTGGCATATATCAAGGTAGGAGGAAAAGGCACAATGCAGAGAATTTGAGAATATTTTGATTCTTTCTCCCATGACTATCTCTGTTCTTTAGAAAGTATAATATAATGCCCATCATAAGCTAAAAGATGGGCAAGCATGGCCCTCCAATGACCTCTCAATTACAATACCACCTTCTATAAAACTCAGGGAAAGTAGTCAGAAATTCCCTATCCCCAGATGTTTTCAGTGCTCTATCAAGGCAAGGACTTGACAGGAACTGGTCACTTACTTGTTTTATGCTCTGAACTCTTAAGAGGTGAAAAGTAGACATTAAAAACAATTGTTACAGGAAAAAAAATATGCAGAGCATAATTCCTGGGCATCCTTGGCACACTTTTCCTGAGAGATGTCTGGATCTACACTTTTGGGAGTTTCTCAGGCTTTGCCTGGAAGAATTCCAGGACAATGATCTTGAAGAGTCCTTTCTGTTTCTGTGGCCCCTAAAACTATAAAGGCAACCTCACATGGAAATGCTCCAGAAATGGATGGAAACACACTGTTACTGAAGATACCTATGGCTCTGCAGGCTAGAAATGGCTCAATTTCAGTGGACCTATGAAGGACTCTCCAGAACTTCCTTGTGTACTTAAAGACGTAATGCTTCTGATTTAGCTGAACTTCAATACATGGGACAGCTGTCCATATTGGAATTTGATCAAAACATCATAGAATGAGTGAGTTCTAGGATAATGGCTGACTAGAGTAGATAAAGCCTGCTCCATGGAAAAGTTAGAGAAGAAACAGGGGAGTAACAGAGATAACAATTCAAGGATGCAACTGACCTGGGAGATCCTTCTGCACCACATAGGGCAGCCTTGTTTGCAGAGGCTGAAGAATTGAGAAGCAGAAAGCTGGAGTCTGCTGTGGAAGCATGGAGTGCACGGGAGTGAACAGACTAGGAGATAGGGACTAGAAAGTAAGCCAGGCCACATTCCTTAAATGTGCTTCCCTCACCAGTGCAGCCCTGTGACCCATGACTCACCCCGCACTCCATGCACCTGAACCCATCACCTGCCCCCATTCCCCATGCTCCAAGTGTCCCTGCCCTACCAGACCCAGGGCACATACCTGCCCCACACTCCCACCCTAAGTGCAGCCCAATCCACTTCTCCTGCACCCCTCCCAAGCACTCCCTCCCCCTCCCTGCTGCATGCAAGCTATTGCCAGTGCATAAAGGTGTGAACACAAACCTCCATATCCAGGCTTTTCCTGCCCCCCACCCATAGTGTCACACAACCTCACACTGCCCCACCATTACCGAGCTCTGTGCATCAGTTAATGGCACTACTAGATCTGCACATGCTCATTGGCCCTCAGTCATGTCTTTCAGCTCTAAGAGCTTCAAACTACAGCACTCCTAGACCTGCACATATGCACAGGCACCCAATCATGTCCTTCAGCTCTAGTAACATCTTATGGCAGTCCTAGACCTGCACATGCACATGGCTCTCAGTCATGCTTCCCAGGTCTGAGAAAGTGCTGACCTGCATAGCTGGGTCACATCTGCACCCAACCCACAAAGGCATAACAATGACCTGCTGCCACAGCTCTATGCATGCACACAAAGGGCCCCACAACCTAGACCAGCACACACCAGGGTTAAACCCCCCAGACCTATGCCCTGGCATAGCTACAATCCACCCTGGCCACTGGGCACCCATGTACACAAGAACCAGTGTAACATCGCCAACCTGTGCCTATACCTGTCCTGCAATGAATCACTGTACTATTGTGTGCTGCCCTGTACCCTGCACACTGCAGCACTCCATTCCACAAACACAAGGCCTTAGACTACTGAAAGAAATCAACTCTTAAAGCAAATCAATCAAAATATTTACATGCAATGAAAACAACAGATCACTAAGCATATCACAATGCAGACAGATATAGCTCTGCCTAATGACCAAATCAAAACACCAGAGGACACACAGATATTGGAATAACTAATCAAAGATGTTCATAATTCTACTTAGTAAAATATGAGGGGTGGCGAATGACCTAAAGAAGATCAAGAAGACAATAGAAGAGCATAAAGAGGAGTTTGAAAGAGTAATTAGAAAAATAGCAGATATCACAGAAAATAAAGACAATTTTGACCAAATAAAAACATATTAGAGGCACACAACAGCAGATTTGAAGAGACAGAAGAAAGAATAAGTGATATAGAGGACAGGATAACTGACTTTGAACACTCAAAACAGAAAATGGTAAAACAGATGGGAAAATTGAAATTGGAACTCAGGGAAATGATAGACAAAACAAATAGCACAAATATAAGAATCACTGGTGTCCAGGAAGGAGAAGAGAGGAGTAAAGGACTAGGAAGAGTAGTTGAGGATATAATGAGGGATAACTTCCTAACCCTTATAAAGGACATAAATATACAAGTCACAGAAGCCCAACAAACTCCAAGCAGAATAAATGCAAATAGATTTTCCCCAAGACACACACTAATCAGTCTGTGAAATGTTGAAGAGAAGCAGAAAATTCTGAAAGCAGCAAGAGATAAACAATCTACTACATACAAAGGAAACCACATAAGACTGAGTTCAGACTACTCAACCGGCATCATGGAGGTAAGAAGGCAGTGGTTTGATGTACTTAAGATCCTGAAAGAGAAAGACTTCCAGCCAAGAATTCTGTACCCAGTCAAACTGTCCTTCAAAACTGAGGGAGAGATTAAAGTTTTCAGAGACAAACCAGTCCTGAAAGAATTTGTCAATAAGAGAGGGCCCTATAAGAAATACTTAAGGGAATTTTGCCAGCTGAAAAAAAAAAAAAAGATAGGAGAGGGAGTTCTGGAGGAAGGTGCAAAACTGAAGAGTACCAGTAATGGTAACTTAAAGGATAAAAGAGAAACAGGGAAAAGAATATATAGACCTAACAAATAAAATAAAAAAGATGACAGTGGATTCAAAAAATGTCTTTTCAGTAAGAACTTTGAATGTTAAAGGACTAAACTTACCAATTAAAAGATACAGGTTGGCAGAATGGATTAAGAAACATAATCCAGCCATATGCTTCTTACAAGGGACTCATCTTAGAATACAAAGATAAAAATAAATTGAAAGTGAAAGGATGGAAAAAAATTCTCCACGCATATTGTAACCAAAAGAAAGCAGGAATAGTGGCACTAATATTGTACAAAATAACCGTCAAATGTAATGACATCATAAGAGACAAAGAAGGACACTCTATACTAATTAAAGGTTGAATTCACCAAAAAGATATAAGAATCATAAATGTTTATGCTCTCAATCAAAGAGTTCTAAAGTGCATGAGACAGACATTGGCAAAACTGAAGGGAGCGATAGATGATTCAACAACAATAGTAGGAGACTTCAGTACACCACTCTTTTCTATAGCTAGAGCAACCAGACAGAAGATCAACAAGGAAATAGAGAAATTAAATAACTTGATAAATGAACTAGACCTAACAGACATATATAGATCATTTTACCCCCAAACATAAGGATATACACTCTTCTCTAGTGTTCATGGAACATTCTCCAGGACAGATCATATGCTGGGGCACAAAACAGGTCTTTATAAATTTAAAAACACTGAAATTATTCAAAGCACTTTCTCTGATAACGATGGAATGAACTGAATCTCAATAACCACAAGAGAACATTCACAAATATATGGAGATTAAATAACATACTTAAACAACCACTGGATCAAAGAAGAAATTGCTAAATAAATCAGTAGCTAACTGGAGACAAATGAAATTGAGAATACAGCTTACTAGAAACTTATGGGATGTGGCTAAAGCTGTGCTGACAGGGAAATTTATTGCACTAAATGTGTATATTAAAAACCAAGAAGGAGCAAAAATCGAGGACTTGCCAACTCACCTGGTGGAACTTCAGAAGGAACAACAAACTAACCCTAAAGCAAATAGAAGAAGGTAAATAACAAAGATTAAAGCAGAGATAAGTGAATGGGAGAACAAAAGAACAACAGAAAGAATCAATAAAACCAAAAGTTGGTTCTTTGAGAAAATCAATAAAATTGATGAGTCACTAGCAAGAGTGACAAAGAGAAAAAGAGAAAGGATGCAAATAAACAAAATCAGAAATGAAAAGGTGTGTGTAATCACAGACCTTGAAGAAATAAAAAAAAATCACAAAAGGGCAACTACATGCCAACAAACTAGACAACTTAGATGAAATGGACAAATTCCTGGAAACACATAAATAAACTACATTGACTCAGGAAGAAACAAAAGATCTCAACAAACCAATTGTAAGTAAAAAGATTCAATCAGTCATCAACAATCTTCCTACAAAGAAAATCCCAGCATCAGATGGCTTCATGGGGAATTTTATCAAACATTCCAAAAAGAACTAACACCAATCCTACTCAAACCTTTCCAAAAAATTGAGGAAAAGGAACTCTACATAACTCATTTTATAAAGCTAATATCATTTTAATACCAAAACTGGGCAAAGATGCTCTAAGAAAGGAAGACTAAAGACCAATCTCCCTACTGAACATAGATGCAAAAGTTCTCAGTAAAATATTAGTAATGGAATCCAACAACACATTAAAAGGATTATAAACCACGACTACATGGGGTTTGTACCAGGAATTCAAGGATAGTTTGACACAAGAAAATCAATTAATGAATACAGTACATTAAAAAATAAAAAGGGAAAAAATCACAAGATCATCTCAAATGATGCTGAAAAAGCATTTAACAAAATTCAGCATACTTTTCTGATAAAAAAAAAACTCCAAAAGATTGGAATCAAGAGTAAGTACCTCAGTATGATAAAGGCAATATGTGATAAACCAATAGCCAGCATTGTACTCAATGGAGAGAGACTGAAAGCATTCCCCCTAAGATCAGGAATGAGACAAGGATGTCCACCATCACCACTATTATTCAATATTGTGCTAGAAGTTCTAGCTGGAACAATCAGACAGGACAAAGAAATAAAAGACATCCAAACTGGAAAGGAAGAAGTAAAACTTTCATTAATTGCAGATGACAAAATACTATACTTGGGAGATCCTGAGAAATCTACAGCAAAGTTACTTGAACTAATAAAAAATTAAACAAAGTGGTAGGATATAAAATTAATGTGCAAAAATCAATAATATTTCTATACACAAGCAATGACCTAACTGAAGAGTCAGTTTAGGAAAGAACCATTCAAAATAGCAACTAAAAGAATCAAGTATTTGGGAATGAACTTAACTAGGGACATAAAGGGCTTGTACACAGAAAACTACATGACATTGCTAAAAGAAATCATAGGAGAGCTAAATAGGTGGAAAAATATACCCTGCTCATGGATAGGAGACTTAATATAGTTAAGATGTCAATTCTACCCAAAATGGTATACAGAGTCAAGGCAGTACCAATCAAAATTCCAACAAACTACTTTGAAGATTTGGAAGAGATAATTATCAAATTCATCTGGAAGTAAAAGAGACCCTGAAAAGCTAAAAGCATCCAAAAAAGAAGAACCAAGTGGGAGGATTAAATAATCTAGCTCAACCTATATGTATAGCTCATTTGAACAACTGAAACACAGGCAGCCCAGAATAAGAAAGAGGTCCTTTAATCCTGTATACATTAATGCAATGCCTGGATAAATCTAAGACTATATTAAGCAGATAATCAAAAAGTATTGGCAAAGTCCCTTGAAGGATAGGAGAAAGAATATGGAACTATTAAACCTACCATCACGGAACCCCCTGACACTGTCAAAATGTAGGGACATACAAATCAATAGGCCATGCTGTTGATCGTGAAGCGTACTCTTGTGAAGCTTATGTAGGTAGCTGAAAAGCTTAAGCTACCTATAGGCATGTCTAAGAGTTACTTCTGGAGGACCCCTTAGGTTGCTCAAATGTGACCTCACTCTCTCTAAGCCCACTCTGCAAGTAATATCATTGCCCTTCTCCCAAAATGGGACATGACACCTAGAGGTGAAAGTCTCCCTGACGACATGGGAGGTGACTCCCAGAGATGAATCTGGCCCTGGAACAGTGGGATCCAACAATTCCATACTGACCAAAAGGGGGAAAAGAAGTGTAACTAATAAAATAGCAGTGGCAGAGAGAGTTAAAATAGAGTTGAGAGGCTACTCTGGAGGTTGCTCTTATGCAAGCTCCAGTTAGACCTTGCTACCTATCACAACCTGCCAAATGCCAACCAGGACCATTCCAGCCAATCTTAAAGAACACCTAGGGCAATGTGTAAGATTCCACAAGGGATCCATGCACTAGAGTAACTTTTCAGAAAACTTCAACCTCCAGATGGGTCCCTGGACCAGGTAAGTCCTGAAACCTAGCGGACCCAGCCTCTCCAGAACATCAGATAGTTCCATCTCCCTACTCCATATTAGTGACAGACCCTTCCAACATGCAAAAGTTACTATTGCCATAACCCAAGCACTCCTAAAGAAAGAGATGGAAAGATCAAAGGTGATGGTGGAGTTATACAGAGAATACTTGCCTCCCCAGGTGCTAATTGGTTGTGTGGAACACATTTTTTGGACAGGTAAATGTAATCCAGGATACAACTTCCAGCCAGGGATCGTTGAAACAATTTTGCCTAGCACACCACAGAATTTTCCAATTTTACAAGATTTCTTCAATCTAAGTGTAAAGCCTTCCTTAGCTTGGTGAGAATGGCTGCTTAATATTTTTCTCCCTTGTTCTGGAGTAATAGATGCATTAATGCAAGTAACAGCTTTATCTAATTTCACTTCTTGTCTTCTTATATATGCTAAATATATTGTGTCTTTTAAATGGAGAAATCAAACAAATGAGGAAAGGACTTTTACAAAATCACAAGGCTTTAGATATGTTCACTGCCACTAAGTAGATATGTTCACTGCCGCTCACTTCTGCCAAGATCAGCACCACTCGTTGCTCATATATATCTGATGCACATACAAATGTCACCAATGCCTTAGCACACTTACAAAATACCACAAACTATATCCAAAAGTTTGGGTTTATAGACTCCTTTTCCTCTTGGCTCACTCACTTACCCTTGCATTGGAGTTATAGTCTCTTTATTGACACATTGAGAGTATTGATTATTTGCCTATTATGTTGCTGTTTATACTGTAGTTGTGGCCTCATTTCTCAACATCGCAAGCTGTAAACCTGTACCCTCCCATCCTCATGCCCAGGGACTTATGCAGAAGTGGAGGTGGAATGATTGTAAGTCTTCTGCAATGTGCTGGATTGTGACATAGCAATGTTTTCATATTTTCCAATATCCCCCAACTCTTCAAACTTTGTTAGTAATTATGCACATTCTTGCCTGTACTCTCTCAGCTCTCTGCCTTTCTTATCTTCCCAAGGTTAACTTTGTGGGAAGTTATGCCCAGAGAGACAAACATTAAGAAGCAGTAAACATTGTCAGTAATCATGTGCATTGATTTGCCTTATTTGTCCATGACCACTATAAAACCCTGACTCCCCCTCTGGTCAATGCAGACCATCATAGCAAGGAATCTCTGTCTCTCCTCCTTCTGGCAAGGACAAGAACCCCATGTAAGCCCCCAGCAAATGCTCTGTCTTGCTCACCAAGTTGGACTTGTCCAAGTCATTCTTTGGTCTGTTGTACCCTTTGCAGTTTGGTGGAAGACCGTTGTCTTACACAGCCCCTCGCCTTCCTCAGAACACCAGATAAATGACGTATTCAGCCATAAAAAGGAATGAAGTACTGATACAGGTTACAATACAGATGAACTTGTGAAAGGAGCAAAGGAAGAATGCAAAAAAGTTTGCAGAATGTATCATTCAATTTTATGAAATGTCCAGAGTAGGCATTATTTTTTCCCAGGAAGTGAGGAGAGGGAAGTGCAGGGAATGACTGCCAATGAGTCCAAGTACCTTGTGGGGTGATGAGAATATTCCATAATCAGACAGTGGTGATTTTGCACAACCTTGAGGATATATTAATATGCACAGATTTGTATATTTTGGAGGTGTAAAGTTTATGGTATGTGAATAAAAAATCTATAGAATGTAAAAAATGAAATTAAGTATCAGCACATATGTGTTTCATTTTGCCAAAAGAAAAGTTACACCAGAAGCTAATGAACTTGTTTAATAGGTGAAAATGAGGGCAAAAAAACCGGAATTGAAAGCAATTATACTTATGAGTATTCCTCTTTGCTAATTCGGACATTTACAACAATTTGAAGTTTCATTTATTAAAAAAATTGAATAATTCAAATCAATCACAATGTCAGGAAAAAATTAGATACCAACTATCAATAAACTTCACTGCATTACAAATGTATAACCACACGGAAAGAATTAAGGGGAAATAACTAAGTAAATAACAAGGGAAAGCATTATCTTTGCATATATTCTAAGGTTATTGACACAGTAAGAATATACAAAAATTGTACTCTACGTATGAGTTAACAATTTTAAAATGACTTTGCTAGACTGAGAAAGCAAGTAATAACATTTTAAAAGCATGGGGGAGATAAGTAGATATATTATAAACCATTTGTTGAAAATAAAAAGTCAGGTTTCTTACAAATAAAAAAGGAAGGGGATAGAATAAACACAGTGTCTGGATTTAGAAACAAATTTATCATCCTATACCTACAGTAATTGATAGAGGACGTACTTATATATAAATACAGATGTCCTAGCTCTATTTGCAGAGATATTAGAAGCCAAACCACTCTAATAGCAATATGTATACCTGGTGCTCAGCTCTTGATTCTAAATATCAGTTTTCAGTTAAAGGTACCAGGGGGACCTGAATAAATGACTGTTCAGGGTAACAATTATAATTGAATAGCTTGGGGACATGATAAAAGGACTTGAGCCAGCCTGAAGGGGTCCCAATGGCTAAATGTGAAAGAATTTGAACAGTAGAAGAAATAGTGATGTCAATATTTTTAACTCATTATATAAAATAATTATCTGAGTCCATATTTATATTTTTAAAATGAATGGATAGATGTACAGATAGATAGTAGATATATAAATTGATAGGTAGATAAGAGAGATACATAGCTAGATGATTGAGAGATATGTAAACCGACAGATAGAAAGTTGATAAACAGGAGAGAAGAGCAAGTCTTCCTTACACTATAATTCCAATTAATATACATAGAAGGGATGATGAAAAAATTATTATTTGTCAAGGATCTCAGTAATAAATTTTTCAGGTTGGAAACATTAGTAGATGCAAATAATAGTGAAAAAGATTAAAAACATGACATTTGTCTAGTCTGAATACATATCTCCCAAAATAATTTAAATTTCAAAAGTAAAAATAAAAACTTTACAATGGAGAATCTTAACCATCCCACATTAACCAAATTATAAAAGTTAACGTCCTCAGTGATGATACATGTTATGAATTAAGAAGGGCACAATATCACTTCTTGCCCAAAATGTATAAACTGAAATTAATTTTGAGGACACTTAAGAAAAATCCAAGCTGAGGGACATTTAAAAAAAAATTGGTAAGTGTACTTCAAAGAGTAAATGCCATGCAAAACAGAGAAGATGAATAGCTGTCCAAATATGGAGAAAATAAAAAAGACATAGTAACAGAATTCTATTTATGATACTAGATTGTCTTATAGATTAAAAAAGAGAGGGAAAGAAAAGGATATAAAGGACATAATAGGAAAAATATGATATTTGAATACGGTAAGAATATTAAGCAACATTAATTTTCTTGTTCTGGTAATGGTTCTGTGGTTACACAGAACTATTTCACAATAGTTTTGCAATTTTTTTGTGAATAGAGAATTAAAGGTAAAAGTAAATTTAAATTTAAAATTATACATCGTATTTTATTGTTGACATATTGGTAGCAAAAAAGACCCAAAATTACTTGCCTTATTTGTTATTGCCCTAGTTATTTATATTGTTATATTTTATTAAGTATTCCTTATAATAATAAACATTTAATATTTCTTACTGAAAGAACATAATATATTCAACAACTATTTCTTCTCCACACAGAATATCTGAAATTTTGAATTTATAAAGCAGGAGAAACACTGGAGAAATAAAGGAACCATAGACTCTACCGTAAAAACATTTATTGACTTACTGAGACAGAGTTAATTAAGTATACAAATGTTTCTAAATATAGTTATCATTAATATACAGCTATTTTTCATAATAAACCTCATTAACAAGTAAAGCAATGTCTAAACATGCTCATCTAATAATGGGCAGTATTTCTCTTTACATGTCAAATGAAAAAATTCACAAAATATTTGGTATCATTTTAGTTAGCAATGAATGCAATGTTTGTCAACTATACTTTGCCTTTCTTATAATCCTACATATATGTTGTTTCTCCTGAGAAACATGTTATTTCTCTTCTAATCATTCTCTGTTAGTGCTGTTTTGGAAATAAAAAAAAGCTTGCCTTACCAATAAACTCTTCAATAGTGAAATCCATCTATATTAGAGCCTTTGGAAGTAGGTAGAGTTTGGCCATTCTCAAATATGAACGGGAAAATATGACTAGCAAAAGGAGGGGTCATAACAAATATAGAACAAAAAGAGAAGATCCAAGGATTTGGTTCTACATCAAGCTGCATGCATAGTTTGTAATGAAGGCATTTTATTGAATCATGGTGTCAATATCAGGAGCGATCTTGATAAGAATGAGACTGCTCTTGTATTGTTTAGTACTCATGAGTTCAAGTAAGTGAGTTGCAGTGTTAACTTTACCCCAAGGTGATAGTGAACTCGTCCAATTTGTCCTGTGTAGGAATGTATTACTGTGCTTACACATAGGATCCCGAAATAGCAAAGGTACTTATCTACTTAGTTAGAGACACTTTTTATTCAATAGGTGCAAATTTTTTCCAAAAGAGACAGCAAGTAAAAAAAAAAAACAAAATCTCTAGTCTTAATTAACTATTTTCTATAAATAGAACTTAAATGAAAAGCAGATTGATTTTGGAGTCAGGAAATGGGACATAAGTGGTAATTTAAAACAAAAGGGGAAGAAATTAGCAATGCTAAATATTTAGAAAACAAACAAGCAAACCAGGAAGGCCTGATTGTTGAGTGGATATTATGAAAATGATAAAATAGTAATTATTAAAGTTACCATAGAAAATGTTTAAATTGCTCCTTTCTAGCCCATGTCTTGACTTGTCAGGGCTACTACAGCAAAAATCTATGCATTGGATTGACTTATCCAACAACAGCTTATTGTCTCATGTTCTAATATGCTAGAAATTCAAAGTCAAGATCTCCTCAAGCCATGTCTTCCCCTGAAGCCTGTGGCATTCTGTTTTTATTTTGGGGTTTCTTAAATTTTATTTCTGCTTCTTCCACATGATGATCACACTTACTTTAGGGATTCTGCTTTCTGCCTGACTTGTATTGACTTTTGGCCTCTTTTACTGACTGCATCAAACTTCTTCTGCTTATAAAGATACCAGTCGTGTGGACTAAGGCCCTGATTCCATTTGGCCTCATCTAAATAATATCTTCAAAGACTTTACTCACAAAGGAGCTCATACCTTAACTAATAACATCTTCAAAGGCTCTATGTACAAATGAGTTCACACTCACAAGAACATGGATTAAGACTTGAACATATCTTAAGGAAGAAAAGATTCAACCCCAAACAGACCAGAGTAAGATTTTTACACTAGTCAGCTTTTGCCTGCATTCATGAAAGAAAAATAATCCTCCATCCTATTCTAGAAAAGACACTGACATAATTTTATTTAAAATGTTTCTTTAAAATTATATTTGCTCTGAGCAATGCAATGGTAGCTCAGTGGCAGAATTCTCACCTGCCATGCTGGAAACCTGGGTTTGATTCCTGGTGACTGCCCATGCAAAAAAAAAGAATTATATTTGCTCTCCCATCTGCATTTGAGGTTTTATAGCTTAGACTCCATATGGGATGATATATGGAAGCCAACTAGATTAGGGGTGATTTACTTGTGGCCATGATTTCAACCATCCATTAAGAACAAATATCATCCTGGGAAAAATCCCATGATCGCCATAATTTTTCTAGTTGTCCCAAAAGTGAGAGGGCAAGAATGGGTTGGGGACTTCATTTTCCCATCAGTTTACATTCGAAATTCTTTCTCTACTTTTGCTTCAACACTCACATATTTACCTCCTGAATATGTTGTCCTTTTCTACCTGATTTCAAAAAATGTGGCCAAACTTGTTCCTACTTCATCCTTCTAAGAATTACTAATATGTAGTCACTATGAACTATAAGTTTTATCAAAGTTTTATGGCCATTGGAATATAATGAAATCAAGTTATGGCACAGGATACAATTTCAGGTTGAGATGTGGTCTCTAAATCCTCATTGACTTTTCCTATCCAGGGACCTCATTTTAGGCCATACATTTCTTTGGGTCCTGGCCTAATGACATGTTGCTGATCTCCTTTCTCTCCCCTGCCTCACATTCTTTGAAAAACCACCAGCAGCAAATATTACACATTCATTTTACTTTATTATGCAGAAAAAGCTGATTTTCTATTTGAGCCAAATATCTCTTAACTATGACAATCCTACGAATGGAATCTTTCCCACAAAGGGAGCCATCAAAGTCTTTTAATACCTCTGATAGCAAAACATAGCAAAACCTCTGATGGGAATTCATATATATCCCTGATACAAAGCACAGGCAACTTTCAAAATAGAAATGTTTTCTTATATTGCATGTCTACTGAAATAAACATAATTAGATAAAACAGCAGTCATGTATACCACAAAGTAATGGATACAACAAAGTAATGGAATCCACAGACTTGAATTCAGAGCCATAAAGTTTATGCTAAAGTTTTCATTGAGAAGCTGGGTGACATTAAATTAATCATTAACATCTCTGGGTTTCACATTTCTATCCGGAAATTAAAAATATACTGAACAACTATGGATGTGTTTATAAATTAAATCAAGATCTTAGCAAAAGATTTCTGGTGCATAGCATTTACAATTGTTTTGCAGAATATTCTTAACCATCTTTATGGAAGCTTCATTCTCCTTAAAGCACTGATGTTTGAAGGAGACATATTCCTGCTTAATGAAAGATAGAAAGAACAGGCGTGGAGACATATTCTTTGATTCTTGCTCCCAATGGCACAATAGAACTGGCATACTGGGGTAAACCCCCTTCAATAAAAAACTGTCACCCTAGTATTATCATTGCAGAACCATTCATCTTGTTACAGGAGAGAAACAAGAATGTTCAAACCAAAAAAAAAGAAAAAAACACATATTAAAAAGTTCCTTTTTTAACGTCATTCTCAGCCAGGAAAAAGATGAGAAGGAGAAATTTATAAAATAATGAGGAAAAGAAGAAAAACTACTCTAACAAAAGTAAATAATTTTTTTAAAGAAACCACAAATTTCCTTCAATATGATAAGAGATAAGTAGGATAAGAAGACAGGCAAGAAGTATGTTGCAACTAAACATGCTGAATCTTCTTCTCCTAAAACTACCTGCACAGCAGAGCCCCTTTCTAATTAAAACTTTTTCTACTCAGGGTCTTTCTCACAGCAAGTTTAACATCTTTGTTCCTCAAGCTGTAGATTAAGGGGTTCGTCATGGGAACCACATTGGTGTAAAGGACAGAAGAGGTTTTTCTCATATTCATAGACATGGAAGAAGATGGTTGGAGATACACAAATGCAGTTGATCCAAAGAACAAAGAAACAGCCATTATATGGGAACTGCAGGTGCCGAAGGCTTTGGACCTGCCTTCGGTGGAGTTGATGTGTAGGATGCTGGAGAGAATGAAACCATAAGATATAAAGATAGTGAGACAGGTCACGATAATGTTGATGCCCCCCACAGTGAAGACCACCAGCTCATTGACATGGGTGCTCGTGCAGGAGAGCTGGAGCACTGGGAGGATGTCACAGAAATAATGGTTGATGGTGTTGCCATCACAGAAGGTCAGTCTCAGCATGCATCCAGTGTGAGCCATAGCACCAGAAAATGCCATCAGGTATGAACCAAACATAAGTATAGAGCACACTTTAGGGGACATGACAGTGTTATACAAGAGTGGATTACAGATGGCCACATAACGATCATAGGCCATTGAGGTCAGCACATAGCACTCAGAGATGGCAAAAAAGCAGAAGAAATAGAGCTGTGCCATGCACCCCTGGTAGGAGATAATATTTTTTTCTGATAAGAAGTTGATCAGCATTTTGGGTGTGAAAACAGAAGAGTAACAGAGGTCTGTGAAAGACAAATTAAAGAGGAAAAAGTACATGGGGGTGTGAAGGTGGGAATACAGCCTGATTAGAATTATGAAGCCCAAGTTTCCCAACACAGTGAATATAAACATTGACAGAAACAGAAAGAAAAGTGGGATTTGAAGATATGGGTGGTCTGTTAGGCCAACCAGAATGAATTCAGTCATGAGAGACCCATTTCCAATACCAGTTCTTCTCTGTGGCATCTGTGGGGGCAAGAGAAAATTCTTGCATTAAAGAGCAATCTAGGTCTTTCCACAATATCTCCATCTAAAGGACTGAGCTCAGCAATGGGAATGCCTGAGACTAGGCCAACATGGACCCAAGTGACACCGATTTCCCAGTAATATAGCCTTTAAAGCTTTTTATAACAAAGAACACTGACAACTTACCCCACACGGTGAAGTCCAGTGCTGCCACATAAAATTATGACTACTAGAAAACCCAAGCAACAGAATCTCTTTATTCCTCTGAGCCCTCCTGTCAGTCTTAAATCTCAAGGAAGAGGCACTGGCAACCTGGAGCTGACCTCTCTCACAGCTTAGATGCTGGTGGGGTGGAAAACATATACATTTTTTCTAGTACGAAACTGAGGGTCCAGAGTCTAGGAGAAGTCTGGTAACTCCTCCAAGTCACAGAGTAAAAGGCATTTCTAGATAAGTGAGATTTACTGGTGGGCGTGTGCGTCATTTGCAGAAGCAGGATGTGAGCGCCATCTTGGCTCACTCGATGGGCGGGAGGAACTCTAGAGCAGGCTGCAGCGTGTCCACTAGGCCAAACCCGGAAAGCGGCTCTCTACAATTTACCTCTCTGCAGAGGGAACTACACACTGAGATACGGAAACTCTGAGGGCCCTGAAGTCTCTGGACAGTGTCTGCTGCACCCTCAGATTATTCCACCTGATTCACTTGTATGTCAGGACTGCACAATATGGGAGATGAAGCACCATTTTTTAAAGCCTGGATTTCTGTCTCAAAATAGGGAGGATATAATATGAGTGGAATTGAGGTACTCACCCTCTTCATCCAGAAAATCTGAGCTTCATGATCACTGTTATTTACCTGCGTGAACACTGAAGTTCAATTTTAAACTTTGAAATTTTGATTTATTTGACTCAAAGAAAATGAAGAACAGATTTAATTTCCAATATGCCCTGGAAGTATTTCAGACTTACAGATCACAATTTTTGATTTTGACATTGAACCCCCTCAAATGGCAGAGGGAAGCTGAGGCATGTCTAAGTAAAAATGCAGACAACTTAGCGTTAGTTCAATAATATATTGCACTTGTTTACAGACAGGTTATACATTTATCAGTCTCTTCTCCAGGGAACAGATTCTGTGAGTAATAGGTAAATAAGGGGATTATATTTTCACCCTCAACCACCACGTGTCTTTAGCACCTTAGGACCTCAACAATTTACTCAAGTTTTCATTTCACTCTAGGGATTGTATATCCCCCAGTGCAGAGCAAAAATGGAACTCTCCTATTTCTACCATGTTCATCTTTGTCTATTGCCTTGTTTTATTTCATTCTTGAATCCCATATCCAAAGGAGTATTTCCATGTGGGTTCTGCCAAGGTTTCTATATTCTTTATTATAAATTCCTCAAGAATTGGGGTAACTGAATTCAGGTGTTATTTCTTCTAATACATCTGCAGATAAATTTTAATGCTTTGCCTTACTTCTACTGTGTTTATTTCTAAACACTTACTGGAAATATCTACCTGAATATCCTTAATGGTCCATAAATGTAATATTTCAGTAACTAAAGTCATTAATTTCTTCTCATGATAATAGATAAGAATTAGACCTCTGAAGTCAGAGGACGTTTTTGACTCCTACTTCCATAATTTGACTCCCAACAACTTGGACAAATCACTTAAACTCTCTGCCTTAGAGAGTTTCTCAGATAACAGTGGGAATAGTAACATATTTGTCATTGGGTTGTGGTAACTGTAAACTGAGTTAATGTAAGTCAAGTGCTTAGACATCAGCTCTCATTATTTATGTTCTGGCTGTACCATTTCACATTTCCAGCAGCAGTGAATAAATGTCTCAGATTGCTCCACATCCTCTCCAGTATTCATAGTTTCCTGTTTGTTTAATAGCAGCCCTTCCAGTAAGTGGCAGATGATACTACATTGCATTGTTGATTTGCATTTTGCTAATAGTGAACCTGAGCATCCTTTCATGTGATTTTTAGCCATCTGTATTTCCTCTTTGGAAAAATGTCTATTCATGTTTTTTGCTCATTTTTAATTGAATTGCTTATCTTTTTATTATTGGGTTATAGGATTTATTTATCTAATCTGAACATCAAACCCTTATCAAATATATGATTTCCCAATATTTTTTCCCATTGAGTCAGTTGCCTTTTCACTCTATGGACAAAGTCATTTGAAGCACCCATTCTTGTCAAGATATTTACTGATTTTTCTTGCAACTTCTTTTTTGTCAAGGAAATTTTGATTGTTTAATTTTATTGTTTACCCTCCATATACTTGTGCATTTCTAGTTCTCAATGTTACTGATATCTTAGAATCATTCCACTATGATTAGAGAAAGCATTTAATATACTTTCAATCTTTTAAAATTTATTTATACCTGCTTCATGCCCAGCATGTGGTCTATCCTGAAGAATGCCCCATGGGTTAGTTACCAAAATGGTTCTCCCAGCCCTTGTGGGACCTTCCTCAGCATCTACCAGAATGTTCTATTTCCAAGCGTCTGTCATCTTTCCTCTCTGTATTAGCACTCTCAGCTTCTGGCATCTCCTGGGATGTTTTCCTTCCGCATCTCTAAACATCTGTCAGCTTTCCCCAAAATGTTTGCCTCTTAAAGGACCCCAGTGAGCTAATTAAGACCAACCTTAGATGGGCATGGTCACATCTCCATGGAAACAGGACAAGCCAAGGGATGGGAGATAATACATGCTAATCATCTTTCTGATAAAGAATATGTATCCATAAAATATAACGAAAAGTTAAAGTTCAGTAATAAAAAGACTACCCAAATGATAAATAAGCAACCGATTTGAATACTTTACTAACAATGATGTATGGATGGAGAAAAAATCAATCAATGAAGAGCTTCTGAATGTCATTATTTATTAAAGAAATGCAAATTGAAATTAAAATGAGATGTTACGGGCGGGCCGCGGTGGCTCAGCGGGCAAGAGTGCTTGCCTGCCGTGCCGGAGGACCCCAGTTCGATTCCCGGCCCCAGCCCATGTAAAAAACAAACAAACAAACAAAATATAATAAAACAAGAAAATGTTTCCCTTTCTTCCTCCCTTCCTTCCTTCTCTGTCTTTCCTTCCTTTCCTCCCTCTCTCTTAAAAAAAAAAAAAAAAAAAAAAAAAATGAGATGTTACTGCATATGACTGTACCTAGTGCTGGTAAGAATGAGGAGTAACTGGCATCCCCATACATTATTGGTGGGAATCAATATAATACAGCTAGTATGTAAAACTGTTTGGCAGTTTTTACAAAGTCCAAATCCAAAGTATTTATGTATATTTTAATTTACAATAAAACTGTGTATTTATTTTATTTGCCTTAATTATTCTTCAGCTGATTAAAGGATACACTATTATATGTCCATAAAATGAAACATACACAACAATAAAGAGGAATGAATTACTAATACATGTAACAATATGGATGAATCTCAAATTCTTTAGGCTAAGAGAAAGGAATCATTCTAAAATACTATATTCTATATGAATCCATTTATGTAACATTTTGGAAATCTATATGGAATAGATTTGGAATTCAAAAATGGGTAGAAGTTGGAAGAATTTTGAGTCACTTGATAGAAAAACTTTACATTGTCATAGAAACATGGACTGTAAAATCAATTCTGGTGAGGGCTCAATAGAAGTGAGGTGAGCCATAGAGAAAGTATCTATTGTTTGAAAGAATATACACCATCACAAAAAGAATGTTAGAAATATGAACTATAAAGGTGCTCCTAGTGAGTTCGTAGAAGAAAAGAATGAACGAATGATTGGAAACTGGAGGAGAGGTTATCCCCGTTATGGAGTGGGAGAGAACATGGTGGGATTGTGTTCTGCTGTCAGATGGAATGCAAAATTTTTAAGCAATGAACTTGGTTATTTAATGAATGCTCCATTCACATTGAGTTTAAAAGCAAACATCTTCAGTACCTAACTGTGAGATTTTAGAAAAATAATTTAATTTTTCTCAATCTTTTATCATCACATATAAAATGGGTCTAATAAAAGATCTATTTGATAGGATTTTTGTAATTGAGTTAACTCATTTAAAGTACTAGGAGTAGACCTGATATATGAAACAAGAATGTGTCAGGACGCCTTGCCTTTCTCTTTTTCCATATTCATTTATACCAGAGTTCTCTACCTTCACAGAATGGAATTGTGGATTGAATAATTCTCTGCTGTGGGGGGCTGCCATGTGCACTCTAGGATGTACAGCATCCCTGACCTCTAACCATTAGATATCAGTATTACACCCCCCCCCATTGGGGGACCTTAAGGAAAAAAAGATTCAAATTTCTCCTCAGATAAATTTACCCACAGTAAAAACCCCTGGTCTACATGGAAAACCTGGACCTCTTCTGTGAGTGCCTCCTGGGCATTTCCAATTTATGTATTTCTATGTATTACAGATGTCTCCAGGTGCTCCAAACTAAATTGTGTGTTTTCTTATTATACCAAGCTCTGATTGTCTTTAGGTCATCATTTTATAAGTTCTTCTTACCCCATCCAGGCATCCTATCCCTAAACTACATTGCCATCCTTTGCTCCTCCTCCTCAATATTACCCCTGATCCAGTCTGCACATCTTGGAGAATCAATCTCTTTACAATCCTGGTTTGTCGTTTCCTCTCATTTATAGAGCCTTGGTAGCGTCTCTGCATCTCAGATTTAGATTACTGTAATGGAAATTTGGTTTCTATGGAAAATGATAATTTAGTCCTTTTTTACATCCCACATACTCCCACTGTGCACACACATTCACACATGCGCACAACTTTATCTCAGACCCCCACTCATCTTTCCTATCAATGTGGTTATAATCATGTTAGTTTAGATAAATATTCTTCTTATACTATTATGAACATTCATAAAAACTATTCAGAGCTAATCCATGTTATCCTATGATGGTTTTTGTGTCCATAACTCTTCTCCTTTTTCATGTAATTGATTTTATACTCTCCTTTGCTTATTATTCTACAAATTATCTCTGATATTTTCCTGACTTCTTCCCTATTGTTTCTAAGCCTTCTTTCAGTCCATTCATTCACTGCCATTCAATCAATTTCATCTTTTTACACAAGAGTTTCCAGGAGATTCCTGACCCACTGTAATCTTCATAGACTTTCCTCAGACTGTGATGCAAATCTGACAATCCTGAGATCTTTGTTTACCATCATTCTGGGGATTCTCTGTCCTTCTCTTGTGCTGGGTCCTCTATTTCCTAAATCACATTTCCCCCACCTATTTTTAAATTTCCCTACTCATTTTGATTCAACATGAATCATCTTGAATTCCTGAGAAAATGTGCATTTAATTAAATGCATATTTTACTCATCATGTAAGTCTGAAACTGCCTTGATTGTACTTTCATATTCATTAGACATTGAATAGGAAATAGACTACTAACTTGTAGGTTATTTTCACATCATTATTTTGAAAGTATTGATCCCATAGTGAGAAACTCAATTCCTCTCTGATTCTTGATACTATTTTGGGAAAAATATTTGTTAGTTTACCCCCATTCTGAAAGTTTTTAATGTTAGAGTTTTCTATTGCTCTGAGTATTCACAATGTTAAATACGTACTCCCCCCTTTTTTTTTTTACATTTGGAGGAGAATTAATTAGTTCCATGCTGGAAATTTAAGTCCCTCAGTTCTGGAAAAAAAATGTTTTTATAAATTGGTATTTCCTCCTCTTTTTACTAACTATTCTCATTCTGCACTTTCCATTATTAAGGTGTCAGATTCTGAAATTTCTTCTTTCTACACCAACATCTATTTCTGATGTTCTGAACTAGTTTCCATTACTTAATCTCCTCTCTAGCACACAGTCTCAACTTTGTCTTCCAGGGCATTTACTGGTATTATTTTGACCATCATATTTGATCTTCAAGAGCACATGTTGTCCTCTTGTGAAATGTTTTCCTCACTTTTCGTCTCCTTGTATTGTCTTTATTCTTGAATTTGTATTTTTTTTTTTTTTTTTGCTCAGCATGTTTATTTTATGTTAGGCGTTCTCTTTGAATGTCTCTGCCTGCTAACCAATGCCTTAACATTTAGGTAAGGATTCTACAGGCGAACTACCATACCCATGAGGGGGCATATCTTTGACAACTGAGAGCCTCAGTGGTCAGTTCAATTGGTGACCCTAGTGGTAATGCTATTAGGTCTGTTATAAGCTTGTTTGAGACACTGCAAAGGGCCTTCCAATCTCTCAGGATGATATAAACTCAGTTTCCAGCATCCTGTTAGCTGACCTGGGTAGAAGAAGAAAGCAGGGGTGTAAACATTCACTAGTTAAAATTTCAATTGAATTGTCCTGTTTTCAGTATAGGAAGCCCTTTCTCACATACACTCATAGACTGGTAATTCAGAAACATTTTGAGATTACCATCCTTAACAATAAATCTGTCTTCTTTATTGTGATTAAAATGGAGGCAGTCAGCTGGCAGCAGGTAGTAGTAGTACACAGAAGAGACTTGAAAGTCTAATTATTCCTTAAATGCACTTTCAAGCACTTCCTCTTGTTTTGTTCCCAACTTGAAAAATTCCCCAAAAGGTAGTTTGTATCACCAAATTCTGAACATTTAAGAGGCTGCATGGCACAAATCAGGTATCTTTTCAGTTTTACCCAGTTCTTTCTTAATGTCAGTTTTCATGAGTATTATACAATCAATATATTTCTGCATCCAATAAATAATTATCATAACCATATGTGCATAAAACAGAAAAACAGAACCTAAGCTAAGTAACTTGGGAAAACATTATACTGAAACAGAATCTGAAGTTAAGTATGAAAAATAATAAATAATTATTATACTCTAGATATGAAATCTGTTTCTCAAAGATGTATGTATTAGCAATGCTGCAACTATTTATAAGAAATAAGCAGGTAGGCATTATAATTGCAAATATATTAAGCAAGTAAATGGATATGCCATATACACTTTGATAATAGTAAATGTCAGCTTTCTTGTAAATAAGGAGGGAATGGGAGGCTACAATAAGCATAATCGTCTTGGTTTGTAATAAAAAGTATCAAAATAAACTCAAATTTTAATATATATTCACATAAGTAGAAATGTAAATAGGTATACATACATGTACTTCCTTGATCTGTTTGCTGAAATCCTAGAAGCAATACCACTTAGAAACAATGAACATACCTATTTTTCACACCATGGCTTCCAAATAAAATTTTCAAATAAAAAAACCCCAGAATACTTGAAGAAATGGCTGAATTCATGGCAAAGGTGAGACTAGATTAGCTTGTGGTGACAGAAAATAATAAAATACTCAACAACTAGAACACATGCCAGAAGAGCAATGAGCAAACCTGAAGGGTTTCCCAAAGGCCCAAATGTGATATAATTAGAGCAATAAAAAACATAATGATGGTAATAGATTCTAACTCATATTATCTAATAATTATCCATGAGACCATACATATATTTTTAAAATGAATGAATAATAATAGATAGGTAAGTAGATAGAGAAAGGAAAGATATTCATATAGTAGAATTCCAATGTATATTTTTAGAGTGAATGGTAAAAACTTTAAAAAAAATCATTTGAAAAACACCTGAGTGACAACACTTTCAGGTATGAATCATCTTCAGTGCATGCGAAAATTAGTGGGCAAATATAATGAGAAACTAGCCTTAAAAATATATCCCAGAAGATAATTTTAAAGACAAGATAATAATAACATCTTTACAATGGAGAATTTGACCATGTCAACATAGGTAAGTGATAAAAATAAACATTATCAGTAATAATATTTAAAGTGAATGAAGAAGGGCACAATATCAGTTCTTTGAAATTCTTGCCAAAAATGCATAAACTGATATTATGAGGAAACTTCAGACAAATTCAAACTGAGGAACATTTTACAAAAGTATTGGTTAGTATTCTTTAAAAAGAGTGAAGGCCATGCAAGACAAAGATTGATAAACTGTTTCAAACTGGAGATAATTAAAATGCTTAACAACTAAATAAAATATGTGATCATCTATTGCTGCATGAGTAACAAAAATTAAAAAACAAAATACAATTTAAAAATGGAACATCATTGGGACAATCAGTTATATTTGGTTAGGGGTTTAATGACCAATATCAGTTTTCTGGTTTTGGACATTAAATTCTAGAGAAGTGGATGAAAGACAGAAGAGACTTCTATAAATAATCTCTGCTAAAATCTTTGTAAAATAAAATATTAGAAATGAAAATAAAATTAAAATAACCAAAAATGGGTATGTTTTGTTGACCTGTTGGATGGCAAAAACATTAAACTTCCAAATTACTTGTGTTTCTTCATTATTGATATATCATTGCTTTATTATTATACTTTATTAATATTATTTATAATTATAAATCATTTTATTGTTATTGAGAAAAGATAATAAAATTTAGTATGTCTGTCTTGCCCACCCAGTAACGCTGACATTCTAAACATACAAAGTGTGAAAAACATCAGAGAAATAAAATAATGAAAGGAATAGAGAAAATGAAATAAACATACTGACGTTTATTGAATTATTATTGAGACAGAGTTTAAGTAAGTTCATAAAATGTTTTTAGGAACATAGATTATGAACTTTAATATACACCTTTGTTTCATGATAAATCTCATTTAGAAGAAAAGCGATAGCTAAAATGTTTCATCTAACTTAATGCATACTATCTGTCTTTAAGTGACAACAAAACTTACAGTAAGCCCAATATACTTTTTCAAAATTTTAGTGTCACTGTATATTTTAATTTTTATAATGTAAACCACCCTCCACACTTATTGGGATCATGAGAATCATGTATTTTCTCTACAGACTCATGTTATTATTTATAATATAATATTTTATTATTGTTATTGAAATAAGATTACCCAACTAGACATGTATTTCTTGACAACCCAGTATTCTAAATACACAAAGCAGCAAAGCACTGAAAATTCACAGTTTCTACTGTAAAATGTTTATTGTATTACTGGTTAGGCAGAGTTTAAGTAAGCTCACAAAGTGTTTCTAGGAACAGTGTTAATAATCATCAATACACATATTTTTCAGGATGTCTTGATGTAAATGAGTAAAACAATGGCTAACGTAAAATAATGGTTAAAGTGATTCATCTACCTTATGTGCAATATTTTTCTTAGAGGCACTTTTTTTCCCATAGATACTCAATGTTTCCAAAAGGGACTAAAAGGAAAAGTAAAATAAATAAGAAAGCTCCAGTCTTTGGGAAATATTTTCTATCAATAGAGGCAAGTAAAAAACAGGCAGATTGACTTTGGGCCAGGGAATGGGTAATGAGTGGCCATTTAACCTTAGTCAAGGATTTTGTAATGCTAATTTTAAAAAAAAGAAACCAGCTATGCTAAATTTCACAATACCTATTGAGTAGGGATGAGAAAAATGGTGAAGTAAACATTATGAAACATTTAATTTGTTATTTGATACACCAGTAAGGATTTTTAGAGTAGTCAACTTTTTTCCAGTTTCTTCAGAAGAAAAATAATTCAACAGAGTATCTGGAAAAGACACTGTAACAGTTGGTTCATTCACCAGATCTCTCTCTCAAAATTATAATTGCTCTCACAGCTGCAATTTGGGTTTTTACACTTTAAAATCCCCATGGGGGTAGCTAATGGAAGCCAACATAAACAGGCATGATAAAATTGTTACCCAGGTTGACCAGCCCTCTAGGTTCAGTCATTCATTAAGCAAATAACCCAAGCTCTCATCCTACAAAAAAAATTCTGTGATCTACATAATATCTCAAGGAACTTCCCAAAGAGAAAGGATAGGAGTGGATATGAAATTTCATTTTCCCATCATTTACTTTCTAAATTCCCTAGTTGCACTTGGCATTCACTATTTCAGCTTTCAAGTTCTTGTCCTCTCTCTACTTGATTTCCCAAATATGTGGACGCACCCTATCCACTTTCATTTTCCAAAAGACTATTACTGCATGGTTATTGTACACTGTAGTTTTGCCAAACTTAATGCACAGTAAAGATGATTACAAAACTCTACAGTACAGGATACAAACTCAGATGGAAATGAGATCTGTAAACCCTCATTTGCTTTTCACTACTGAGGGACCTCCTATTATTGACCATATATCCATTTGCCTTGCATTAATGACATGCCACTGATCCTATTTCTCTCCCCCGACACGTGGTTTTGAATCATAAACACATGCGAATGTTACAAATTTATTTCATTTGTTTTATTTCAAATAAATGCACCTTTCCATGTAATCCAATCATCTAACAATTATGAGAACAAAGCAGGCCTCCTCTTTGTCAATAAAAATGTCTCAAGAAAGTATTTCCTTAAAGAAACAAGCAAAAAAGCAATACCTACCTTGAGAGAAATTCAAAGTATAACTTTCAAAAATTTGAAATATTTGCCCATTTGTGATATTTATTGAAATAAAAATAATAAAATAAAGTGGAAGCAAAATTTGGTTTGTGAAAGCTGCCAGTATGCAATAAATCAGAACTGGGTTGGCTTTTACAGGTGAGACTCATTTACTTAAAATTTGCAGTTCTTAGTCTGTGAAACTGTCCCAATTAAGGCATCAACAGGGCAATATCTGGTCTCTGAATAAATGCTGCTGGCATCTAGACACCTGTCACATGGGAAGGCTCATGGCTGGCATCTGCTGGTCATTCACTCCTGGATTCCACTGCTTTCAGCTTCTGATTCCAGTGGCTTCTCTCTCAGCATCTGTGTCCTCTCTTAGCATCTCCAGGACATTTCTCTCTAAACTCTCTCTCAGAGTTTCTCTCTTTTATCTTCATACAGGACACAAGGAAAGGATGAAGACCCACCTTGAATTGGATAAATCAAATCTCAATTGAAGCAACCTAATCAAAATTCCCACCCAAAGGAATGTAATAAAAGAACATGGCCTTTTCTGGGGTACATAACAGCTTCAAGTCAGCACACAACATATACTAGAAAGAGCAATAAACTTAAAACGGGAAGGCTAAATCCAGGCTTTTGCAATAAGAATCTGTGTGACTTTAACTCAATAACATCATGGGCTCCAGTTTCCCCCCCAGCCAGTACTTATGTATTGATTATCTATCATTATTTGTTTGGATGTTGAAAGAAAAATGTGAAAGTCAAAGCAGTAGGAAGATAAATCCTTAGCATTTACCCCTACAAAGGGGGATATAATTGAAGCCTTATGTAACCTTCTATCTCACTGAAACACTGACATTTGATTGAGACCTTCGTCTGCTCATGAAGGAAGAAAAGAAAGGAATCAAGACAGATTGCTTGACTCATGCTTCCAATAGCAAATTTAAACTGACCTACAAGTGCCCCAGCCACACCGTCGAATGACCAAGTATCTTAGTAGAGAAATTTAATCAGTTGCAGAGTTTAGTTTCCAAGAGGAATATCAAACTGACAAGGAAAAAACCACAGATAATAAATTCCTTCCTTAATGTGTTGCTTAAAAAGGAAAAAAAGAGAATTTTTCCTGTTTAAGAAAAAGAAGGAAAAGAAATAAATACTGAGGAAAAGAGGAAGACCTAGTAAAAAAATGGAAACTAATATTTAAGACAGTACTCAGATTCCCTTCACCATGATAAGAAAACAATAGGATAGGACAGCTGCCAGCAAAAAACTGTTGTAATTATATACAACATCTCCCTGCCCTGAAACTATTTTTTTTTTTTTTTTTTTAAAGGAAAGACAGAGAGAAGGAAGGAAGGATAGAAGGAAGGAAGGAAGGAAGAAAGGGAAACATTTTTAAACATTTTCTTGTTTTATTGTATTCTGTTTCTCCGTTTTTGTTACATGGGCTGGGGCCGGGAATCGAACCGAGGTCCTCCGGCATAGCAGGCAAGCACTTTGCCCGCTGAGCCACCGCGGCCCGCCCTCTGAAACTATTTTGACAAAGAGAAACAGAGTCTTATCAAAACATTCCTCTTTTCAGGCTTTTCTTCATGGCAAGTATTACGTCTTTATTCCTCAAGCTGTAGATTAAGGGGTTTATCATGGGAACCACATTGGTATAAAAGACAGAAGAGGTTTTACCCTCAGTCATAGACCTGGCAGAAGATGGATTGAGATACATAAATGAACCTGATCCGAAGAACAGAGAAACAGCCATGATGTGGGAGCTGCAGGTGCTGAAGGCTTTGGACTTGCCCTCAGTGGAATGGATGCGACAGATGCTGCAGATAATGAAACCATAAGAGATAAAGATGGTTAGAGTGGGCACAGTGATGTTGATACCTGTCACAATGAAGACCACCAGTTTATTTGCAAAGGTGCTCATGCAGGAGAGCTGGAACACAGGTAGGATGTCACAGAAATAATGGTTGATGGTATTGGCATCACAGAAGGTCAGTCTCAGCATGTTTCCCGTGTGGGCCACACCACTGGAAAATGCCATCAAATATGAACCAAAAATAAGGTTGACACACACTTTAGGGGACATAGCAATGTTATACAAGAGTGGATTACAGATGGCCACATAGCGATCATAGGCCATTGAGGTGAGAACGTAGCACTCTGAAATACCAAAAAAACAGAAAAAGTAGAGCTGGATCATGCATGAAATATAGGAGATAATATTCTTCCTTGATATGAAGTCAACTAGCATCTTGGGAGTAAAAACAGAAGAATAACAGAGGTCTATGAAGGACAAGTTAAGGAGGAAAAAGTACATGGGGGTGTGAAGGTGGGAATTCAGCCCAATTAGAGTTACCAAGCTCAAGTTTCCAAACACAGTGACCGTATACATTGCTAGAAACAGGAAAAACAGGAGGAGTTGGAGATCTGGGTTTTCTGTTAGTCCCATCAGAATGAATTCAGACACGAAAGAGCCATTTCCAATAGCCATTCTGGTGTGGGGGATCTGTGGGCACAAAGAAAAGGGTCAGCATAGAGGGAAACACAGATCTTCCCACAATATCTCTTCCTACAGGAGGGGGCTCTTTAGTGGGAATGTCTGAGATTAGCCTAATGTGGACCCAGAGAATTGGCCTTTACCATTACCATGATATTGGGTGACAATGACTTTTCTTAATAAAATCCAAAACTAAACATAACCAAGAGTACCGCCTACATAGTCTATAGAGCAAAAGACACTGCTGACATAGGAAACATGACTGCTGGAAAATGAAGGGAGAAGGGAGAAGATGAATCAGGAGAGAATTTTCTCTTATCCCATCATTTACTGATTCACCTGAGCCCTCTGTTGATCATGAAACTGGAGGCAGAGGATGAAGCTACTGGAGCTGGCCTCCAGTGCACTTAGTCCCTGATAGGGTGAGAACCACGGACCTGGGTCCCAGATCAAAACTAAGGGATCAGAACCAAGGAAAGGTTCAGCAGCTTCCCTAAGCCACAGAATAAAAACTATAAGTCTACAAGAATGAGTTTCTGAAAGGACAGGGAATGTACATGCTGAGATAGAGGAACCATGAGGCTTCTATCGACTCTGAACATTCTATGCTGCCCCTCAAACAGATTATTCCACCAAATTCACCATAGTGGCAAGACTACACAAAATGTCAGAGAAAGCCACATGGCTTAATACCTAGACTTTTTATCTCAAAATATGGAGGATATAATGTGAATGGAATTCAGAAACTCACCGTCTTTAGGACAGAAAACCTCTGAGCTTCCCAGTCACTGTTATTTGCCACCTAGGTCTTTAAAAGACAATTGTGAGTTCAGTGATTTCATTTCCTTTGCCTCTAAGAGGATGCAGAACAGACAATTTCCAGGATGTCCTGGAAATCATTCTGAGTTGTAAATCATAATTTCTGATTTTTAATTTTGAGTCCTTTCAAGCAGCAGAAAACAGAAGACTACTTTATTATTTTCACGTTTTTGCATAATAAGCTCTGAAGATAATGTTAGTTTAATGGTACAAGGCACTTCATTATAAACAGATGAGAAGTTTGTTCAGTCTCTTTCCCCAAGGAATAACTATGAATAATAGGGAACCAAGGGGAATGTATTTACACCCTGGACTACAGTATGTCTTTACTTCTTTAGGGACCAATGTTTTCCTCAAGTTTTGACTCATCTCTTGGGATTATAAAACACCATCACAGGGATAAGAAGGAAAACTTTCATCTCCCTGCCCTCTTCAACTCTGAAGAAAAATCTACTTATTGTATTGTTTATAACATCATTCTTCCCATATCTTACTGTGGGTTTTTCTGCAAGAGTTTTGCCTCTAGGCTTCTATATTTGAAAACTGTCAAGGAATTGCCGTAATTGACATCAGGTATTATCTCTTCTAAGATATCTCCAAAATAAAATTTAAAGCCTTATCTTTCACTAAAGTCTTTACTTCTAAACACCTACTGGAAATGTTTATGTCAACATCCTTAATATGATCTTTTATTTAAATGTAACTCTACTGAGATAAAATCACACACCATACAATGCACAGAAAGTATTTAATCAATGGTTCACAGTAACATAACAAATTTGTGCATTCATCACTAGTATTTATTTTTGGAACATTTACATTACCCATAGAAGAAATAAGAAGGAAAAAGAAAATCCCAAACATCCCATCCCTTACCCCTCCATCTTACTGACCACTAGTTTTGCACTCTATTCAATTTTAGGAATTACAACAGAGGTAGGTTAACCAAGACAGTGGGCTACTGCCAGCGATAGATATATAGATTACTGGAATAGAACCAAACATTCAGAAGTAGATTCATACAAACATGGGCATTTGACTTTTTTTCTATATACAATCATTTTCAGAAATCAGAACAGGGCTACTGGATTATAATTCAACAACTTCAGGTATTTCCTTCTGGTTCTTCTAAAACACTGGACACTAAAAAGAAATGTCTATATAATTAGTCAGTATTCACAGTCATTTGTTAAATCCTGCTTTCTCAGTTATACTCATACTCCCTGTCATTTGGTCTTTCTCTCAATCTTCAGGGGTATCTGGAATGACCGTTTTAACTTCGTTGTGCTGGAAAGGGGTGTTGACATTATGGGTAGAGGAATGAAACAGATCGCTATCTCTGGGTTCCAGGGCTTATCTAACAGAGGATTAATCTGGAGGCTTTGGGTGTCTGAAAAAATAAACATACTATGAAAACTTTTTATGAAGACTTATAACCCAAGGCACTCCCTAGGATTTTTAAGAATACTGTTAGTTAGGGCTTGGCATACTGTGGTAGTTGCAGTATCTGGCTAAAATTGCATGAGTAATCTCCAGAACAGTCTCTCAACTCTATTGGAGATCTCTTAGCCTCTGGAGCTTTATTTTGCTCTATTTCCCTCTCCCACTTTTGATCATGAAGCCTTTCTCACATGACAATACTAAGATAAGACTCATTCTTGGAAGTCATATCCCATGTTTCCAGGGAGACTTATGTACTGGGAATCATGTCCAGTGGAGTGATTTTATTTGCAGCGTTGGCTTAAAGAAAGAGGTCACATCTGACAACAAAATAGTCTCTCTGTGTGGGGGTGACTTTAGACATAATTGCATGCAGATCTAGCTTCACCATTGCAGAAATAAGTTTCATAAGAACAAACCTCAAGATCAAGGGCTTGGCTTATTAAATTGTGAACCACTAGTGCCTGAGAGAATATCAGGATTTCCCCAGGTGCAGAAGTTTAAAAGTTCCACAATTTCCCCAGTCCCTCAAGGGCACTTTGAAAATATTTTTTTAATTTTCTGCCCAAAATACTCTGGGAATGTATCTGGGTATTACATTAACCTGTACAGAAAAATAAGATCTCGTTCCCTATTCTAAATTCCATGTACTTAGTTTGATTAAATAAACTGACCAGACAGGTTAAATTAGATAGTTTGCTATAGAAAATTTAAATTTTGGACTAAATCAACATCCTTTCCTTTGGTCTCACACAGAAGTTGATGTTTTAAAATATAGACAACACTCTCCTTTACCCTGTGTTCTGGTTTACCATACTCTAACCAGGTCCATATCGCTCATATCTCTAATTGTTGCCTCATCTCTTATTTGTTTCTTAAACAGTTGCAGTATGGAGTAATGCTGACATATAAAGCTGCAGAACTCTAATTCTGAGTTTCAGTGTCACACAGATATCCAATTTTCCAGAGGACTACTAGGTTATACACAAGGAGCACAGCATCTCAGAATTTAAAACTAACAGTCAATTCAGGAACAGATGTGACTTCTGTAAGATCTTACAGTCTAGGAACTTTACAATGACCTATATGTGAACATTCTCTAGTCCCTAATCATGGATTGACAAATATAACACATTCTTAAGTGTAATATTTCAGTAACTGAGTTCATTAATTTCTTTTTTTCATTTTAGTTAAGAATTTGGTCTCTGGAATGAGATGATACTTGGTTAATGCTAACCACCATAATTCATTACTCTTTAACATCTTGGGCATTTACTTGAACTCTGTTTGCCTCAGAGCTTTGTCAGAGAGGGGAAGGAATAATAGCATCCCTCTCATTAATTTGCCATGACTGTTAATTGTACTAATAGAAGCTGAGTTCTTAAAGGAGTCCAAAAATGTAGATAGTCCATAAAAGTCAGGTGTCATGAGTTATGGTCTCATAACTTCCAGTAGATGTTCCATCATAATGCACATCAGACATTAATTTTTTTCTCTAATTTTGTTGCTTTTCTATAAACTAGAAACTATGTAAAGACAGAGACAATTTCTGTTTTGTTTACTACTTTGCTCCGGTTCTATGCCCAGTACAGGGTACATAGTAGATACTCAATATTTCTGGGAATTAAAACTTTCTGTGGATGGAAAAACCACAGAAAATTGTTCACATTTCTAACATAAGTAATACAGTACCACCATAGTATCCTCAATCCTTTCCCATAGTCACCACCAAAATTTAGGCATGTTTTAATTTTCAATCGACTTACATTACTGTAAGTGGCTTCTAACCATTATTCTAGAATTTTTCACATACTCATCTTATTTTGGCCATCTACACTGCTGCCAGAATAATCTATGAAAGCACAGTTCTACCATTTCCTAGCTCAAGAACTTCAGTTTTTCTCCTTTACCCCCTGGGCATTTTTTTTTTTAATATGTCCTACAGCAGTCACATTTCTTTTCTTTTTTTTTGTTTTTCCATGTGAGTAATGGGTTTTGCACCACCATTTGTTCACCTTTGGCTTTGTTTGTTTTGGGGGAAGTGCATGGACTGGGAATCGAACCCAGGTCTCCCGCATGGCAGGCGAGAACTCTACCAATGAACTACCCTTGCACTCCTCCTCTGGCATTTTTGAAGGGATATAATTAAAACGTAAATCCCCGTGGTTAAATTATATATATATATACCACGAAAAGTAAGGTTTCTCTTGAGAACGTGATTGGCTTAATTTCTGAATACATACCAATGTTATTCCCCATAACAACAGAGTAAAAACTAAAACTATGTGATCCTCAGAAACAGAAAAGACATTTAATAAATTTCAGTATAGTCAATATGATAGGCAGACAGAGAGAGAGAGAGGTTAGTATTTATGAACACTTACATATGAATAGAACGGGGCTTCCTCAACCTGATGAAGAACAGTTACAAAAGCTCTGCTGGAAAGTTCACAATTAAAAGTGAAAGGGTGGAGCAGGAGATGGCGGGCCAGAGTGAAGTGAGTTCACTCCTGCTCCATGAAACAAGATAGAAGACACGGAGAAAATCTCCAGGCCTGGAGGGGTGTGAGTTGTCTAGGAGGGTGTTCGGCAGTTTGGGGGGAAAAAGGATCAGAGGAAAGTGAGTGCGTTGGGTGACCAGGATTCCCACAGGGCAGGATGCGGTGCACTGGGGAGGTGTGTAAGGCAGGAACGGAACCTCCTCAGCTACAGCCTGTACAGCTGCCGGCTGGAGAAATCTCCCCACTTCGTTGCAGGTGGGCGGCGCCTGCAGGGAGCCCAGAGGCGGGTAATTGTCCACCGCAGGACCAGCCCGGGGTGGGAAGAGTGCGGGGAAAGCCTGCTGCTGTCTTGGTATCTGGCAGGCTCACCAGCGCTGCTGGTCAGCTGATCCCCCACATGCTGGTGGGCTCCACCAGGCAGAGCAGCCCCCCTGGTGGAGGAGCCCCCGCTTGACAGGGCAGTGCCCCTGCTGAGCATGCGGACTTCCAGTAGCAATCCAGTAACTCTGGCCAGGAGGCCTGGGGCTGAGAGAGGAGGAAACTCAAGTGCTATCTGTTGACCCGTCGGGGTAAGCGCAGATCGGATGTACCAGACAGGGAGGGAAAAGCTTGAGGGAGGAGGAGTCTCACGGTCGCCACCTGCTGGGAAAAAGGGGTAAGTGCAGGTAAGCTAACTCCCTATCAGCCGAAGTTTTTATTTCAATTATTTTTTTATTTTATCTTCTTAGTATTCTTTTTTATTTTCCCCCTTTTAAAACATATTTTCTATATTTTCATTAGTAATATAACTGCCCTTTCCAATATTCTTAAATGTTTATAGATATTTTATACTATATTTTACTCTTTTTCTATTTTCTATTTCACATATTTTTATTATTCCAGGCAATTTATTTTATTATTACTATTATTATTTTTCTCTTAAATTTTTTCTCCCTCTGGTCGGCACCAGCCTGACTTCAGTCCCAGTATATACTGTGGTGTCTTCTTTTGATTCTGGTGCCTGCTACTGTCAAGGTGTATTTCGTTGTGGTTTTTGGTTTTTTGCTTCATATTTTTATTACATCATTATTTTTGTTTATTATTATTATTATTATTATTTTGCATGTGTGTGCATAGACTAGGAGTTCAGGTCGGGCCTCCTGCATGGTTGACAGCCATCCTGCCATGGAGTACCCCTGCGCCCTGATGGCCTACCTTATAATAGACCCTTAAGTCGAATTGTATCCCCTACATGAGTTTCAGGCCTTTTTTGGGTAGAGAATAAATTACAAAGTGTAGAAGGAAACATTCTGCAAAATCTAAGTAAATACACAACTTTATATGAGTGAAGAAAACCATAATAACCATCAAAATAAGCAAATGCCCAGAACACAACAGAAAATCACAAAGCACATGAAGATCCAAGCAGAAATGGCCCAGTCAAATGACCAAATCAAAATTCCAGAGGGGATGCAGAATATTGAACAGCTATTCGAAGATATTTTAAAGAAATAAAAGATATCAGGGAGACACTAGAAGATCATAAAAAGAATTTGGGAGGTTAAATAGAAAAATGGCAGATCTCACAGAAATGAAAGCTACAGTAAACCAAATAAAAAATAAACAGGAGACAAATGTAGCAGATTTGAAGAAGCAGAAGGAAGAATACATGAGCTACAAGATAGAACTATAGAACTAGAGTGCACAAAAGAACAAATGGCAAGAAAGATGAAAAAATGTAACTGGCTCTTAGGGAAGTGATGGACAACAAGAAGCACAAAAATACAAAAATTACTGGTGTCCCAGAAGGAGAAGAGAAGAATAAAGGGTTGGGAAAATTGATTTGAAGATATAATTGAAGAAAACTCCCCAACCCCTATAAAGACATGAATATGCACATCAAAGGGGCCCAGTGAACTCCAAATAGAATAAATCCAAACAAGCCCACTACAAGACACACACTAAGCAGACTGTCAGTGTTCAGGAGAAACAGTAAGTCCTGAAAGCAGCATGAAAAAGAAGCAATCTACTACATAAAAGGGAAAATACATAAGACTGACTTCAGACTACTCAACAGGCACCATGGAAGCAAGAAGGCAGTTGTATGGTATTTTTAAGATCCTGAATGAGAAAAGCTTCCAACCAACAATTCTTTATCCAGTCAAGCGATCCTTCAAAATTGAGGGAGAGATTAAGATCTTCAAAGACAAAGAAAGATTGAGAGTACTATCAATAAGAGACCAGCCTTACAAGAAACACTAAAGGAAGCCCTGTGAGCCAATAAAAAAAAGACAGGGGAGGGAGGTCTGGAGAAGGGCAGAGAATTGAAGAATATGAGTAAAGGTAATTTAAAGGAAAAGAGAGAGAGAAGGAAAATAATAAACAGATCTGACAAATAAAAACTAAAGTAAAAAACAAAACTAAAGGACAAGATGGTAGAATCAAGAACTGCTTTTACAGTAATTACTATGAATGTTAATGGACTAAACTCACCAATCAAAAGATACAGACTGACAGAATGGATCAAAAAACATATGCTGTTTACAACAGGCACATCTTAGACTCAAGAACACAGTTATATTGAAAGTAAAAAGATGGAAAATTTGTCTCTTATGATGTCTTTACATTTAAAGTCTATTTTGTCTGATATTAGTATAGCTACTCCTCCTTTCTTTTGGTTACAGCTTGCATAGAAGATCTTTTTCCATCTTTATGCAAGCTGTAACCAAAATAAAGCAGGAGTAGCTATACTAATATCAGACAAAATAGACTTTAAATGTAAAGACATCATAAGAGACAAAGAAGGACACTACATTAATAAAAGGGATGATTCACCAGGAAGAAATAACAATCATATGTTCCCAATATGTATGTTCCCAATCAAGGAGCTTCAAAGTACATGAGGCACATATTGGAGAAACTGTAAGGAACTATAGACATATCAACAATAATAGTGGGAGACTTTAATACACCATTCTTTTCTATAGAAAGAACAACCACACAGAGGATCAACAAAGAAATAAAGAACCTAAATAAGACAAATGAATTATATCTAATAAACATATATAGATCATCACATCCCAAAACACCAGGATACATATTCTTCTCTAGTGCACATGTAATCTTCTCCAAGATAGATCATATACTGGAACATAAACTGAGTTTCTATACATTTAATAAGATCGAAATTATCCAAAGCACTTTCTCTGATCACAACAGAGAAAGTTGGCAATTAATAATTACCAAAGAACTGGAGCTCACACAAATATATGGAGATTAAACAACACTCTCTTAAATAATCAGTGGGTCAAGGAAGAAATTACTAGAGAAATCAGTTAATTTCTGGAGATGAGTGATAATGAGAATAAAACATAGAAAACTTATGGGATGCAGCAAAGGCAGTGCTGAGAGGGAAATTTATTGCCCTAAATGCTTATATTAAAAAACAAGAATGAGAAAAACTTGAGGATTTAACTGCTCACCTGGAGAATTTAGAGAGAGAACAGCAAAATAAGCCCAAAGAAATTTTAAAAAGAGAAACAATAAAGACTAAAGCAGAAATAAATGAACTGGAGAACAATTGAATCAACAAAACCAAAAGTTGGTTCTTTGAGAAAATTAATAAAATGTATGATACCCTAGCTAGACTAACAAAGAAGGAAAGAGAGAGGACATAGGTAAATAAAATCAGAAATGAGAGGGGGGTTGTTACCACAGATCATGAAGAAATTTTAAAAATCAAAAAGAATATTATGAACAATATATGCCAACCAACCTGATAACACAGGTGAAATGAACAAATTCCTAGAAACACACGCAGTACCTATACTGACTCAGGAAGAAACAGAAGATCTCAGCAAATCAATTACAAGTAAAGAGGACCAATCCGTCATCAAAAATCTTCCCACAAAAAAAAAAAAACCCAGGACCTGATGGCTTCAGAGGAGAATTTTATCAAATTTTCAAAAAAAAGCTGATACTAAACTTGCTCAAACTCTTCCAAAAAATTGAAGAAAAAAGAACACTACCTAACTCATTTTATGAAGCTAACATCATTCTAATACCAAAATCAGATAAAGATGATACAAGAAAAGAAAACTATAGACCAATCTCCATAATGAACATAGATGTGAAAATTCTTAACGAAGTACTAGCAAATTGTATCCAATGCCACAGTAAAAGAATTATACATCATGACCAAGTGGGACTCATACCAGGAATGCAAGGATGGTTCAACATAAGAAACTCAACCAAAGTAAATAACACATTAACAAATTGAAGGGGAAAAGTCACATGATCATATTGATTGATGCTGAAAAAAACATTTGTCAAAATACAACATCCTTTCCTGATAAAAACACTTCAAAAGGTAGGCATCAAAGGAAACTTGATGCCTAAACTCAATATCATAAAGGGCATATATAAAAGCCCATAGCCAGCATCATACTTAATGGTGAGAAATTGAAAGCGCCCCCCTAGAGATCGGAGACAAAGATGCCCATTGTCACAACTAATATTCAACATTCCATTAGAAGTACTAATTGGAGCAATTAGACAGGAGAAAGAAATAAAAGGAATCCAAATAGGAAGGGAATAAGTAAAACTTTCATTAAATTCAGATGATATGATCCTTTACTTAGAAAACCCTGAGAAATCTACAGTAAAACTACTTGAGCTAATAAATAAATTCAGCAAAGTGGCAGGATACAAGATTAATGTACAAAAATCAGTAATGTTTCTATACACAAGCAATGACCTCTCCGAGGTAACAACTAAGGAAAAAATTCCATTCAGAATAGCAACCAGAAGAATTAGGTATCTAGGAATAAGACTAACCAGGGATGTCAAGGACTTATACTCAGAAAATTACAAAAAATTGCTAAAAGAAATTTTAAAATGACCGAAATAGATGGAAAGATATCCCATGCTCATGGATAGGAAAGTTGAATATCATTAAGATGTGAATTTTACCCAAACTGATCTACAGATTTTATGCAATACCAATAAAAATCCCAAAAACTTACTTTGAAAACTTGGAACGATTTGTTATCAGATTTGTATAGAAGGGAAAGAGACTTAGAATAGCTAAAGATATCCTTAAAAAAAGAAGTGTGAATTGGGAAAAGATATTCTAAGAAAAGAAGTGTGAACTGGGAGGTCTTTCACTTTCTGACTTTAAAGCTTACTATAAAGCCACAGTGGTTAAAACAACCTGGCACTGGCACAAAGACAGATGGACTGACCAGTGGAATGGAATTGAGAGTCAGAGATTCATCACCAAATTTATGGACATATGATCTTCAATAAGACCCCCAAATCCACTGAATTGGGACAGAATAATCTTTTTAATAAATGGGCATGGGAGAACTGGATTTCAATAGCCAAAAGAAAGAAAGAGGCCCTCTACCATACACCTTATACAAAACTCAATTCAAAATGGATCAAAGACCTAACTGTAAGAACTAGTACCATAAAACTACTAGAAAAAAATGTAGGGAAACATCTTCAAGATTAGTAATAGGAGGTAGCTTCTTAAATTTTACACCTAAAGCACAAGCTGTAAAAGAAAAAATAGACAAATGGGAACTCCTTAAGATCAAGAGCTTCTGTGCCTCAAAAGACTTTGCTAAAAAGATGAAGAAGGGCAGGCCACGGTGGCTTAGCAGGCAGAGTTTTCGTCTGCCATGCTAGAGACTTGGGTTTGATTCCCAGTGCCTGCCCATGCTAAAAAAAAAAAAGGTGAGGAGGCAGCCAAGTCAGTAGGAGAAAATATTTGGAACCCACATATCATATAAAGGCTTGATATCCTGTGTACATAAAGAAATTATACAGCTCACCAATGAAAGAACAAACAACCCAATTATAAAATGGGCAGAGAAAATGTATAGGCACTTTCCTGAAGTGGAAAAAGTGTATGAAGAGCACTCAGCTTCATTGGTTATAAGAGAAATGCAAATCAAGACGACAATGATATATCACCTCATACCTATAAGAATGGCTGCTTGGAGAAAATGCAGAGAATTTGGAACACTTATTTACTGTTGATAGGAATATAAGATGGTTCAGCTGCTGTGGAAATCAGTTTTGATGATTCCTCAGAAAACTAAATACTGAATTGCTCTATGACCTGGCAATACCAATACTTGATATATACCCAGAAGGGTTGAGGGTAGTGACATGAACAGAAATTTGCACACCAGTGTTCATAGCAGCGGTGTTCACAATTGCCAGGAGATGGAAACAATCTAGGTGCCCATCAGTAGATGAGTGGATATACAAAATGTGGTATATGCATATGATAGACTATTATGCAGCATTTAGACAAAATGATGTCCCAAAACATATAGCAACATGGATGAACCTTGAGAACATAATGCTGAGTGAAAAAAAGTCAGACACAAAAAGACAGATACTGTATGATTCCATTATTATGACTCTGATAAAGCTGCCAGTGTTTTGGAGCAGCTAGAAGGAAAAGTCTGAGTTGAGGGCATGGTAACCCATGACAAACTCTGGGAACTGTTAACACTGTAGCTGCGTGCTAAAGTGTGCTTTGAAAATTATTGCTTTTTTTCTTTCTTTTCTTTGTGTGTGTGTGTATATATATATATATATGCAAACATATATATATACAAACATATATATAACATATATATGTTATATTTTATAACTAAAAAAGGTTAAAAAATTTTGATAAGCAGTTATAGTAATATTAGATAAAATAAATTCCTGAAATCAAAAATTTGAAAATATTTAGTAACATAGCTCACTACTATAGCAAAGGTGATATGTTATTTTATTTGTAATGACTTTTTATTTGGTATTTTAATAACACACAGTTTTGATAGTTAATCAAATTGTATTTAAGATACTATTTAATATTTAGAGTTCAAGTAGCTCTGATATCTGTATTTAAAGTTTTTTTTTCCTTTCTTGCTTTAATTTTAAATTAGTTTATGGAACATATTGCGCAAACAGGCTTTACAATGATTACTTAGATTTAATTTTTTTTTAATATGCCTATGGATAAACTAACAAATATCCATTTTAAGTGGTTAAGATTTCCATACATTAATGGTAAAAATATTTGTATCTTCATATTTTCCAGAAATAAGGAAATATTTAGTAACATAGGTCATTACTATAGCAATGCAGATATTTGTAAGAACTCTTTACTTGATATTTTGAGAACATTCACAGTTTTGAAAGCTGATCAAATAGTATCTAAGTTAGTTTTTAATACTTAGAATTTAAGAACTTTGTTATCTGAATATGTAGAGATTTTCCTTGTCACCTTACTTTTAAATTGGCTTATTGAACTTACTGTGCGAACACAGGCTTTACAATGATTATATGGATACTTTATTTAAATAGCCTATGGTTAAGCTAACTAAGATATCCATTTTTGGTAGTTCTAAGTATCTCATGTATATTCTTAAATTTAAAAAAATTTAAAAATGAAAGGCTGAATCCTTCATCCTTAAGTACAGAAGCAAAACAAGGATTTTGACTCCTAATATATCTTTTTGACATTGAAATATAGGTCATAGATAGCATATTAACACACACAAGAAAAGAATTAAATGACATTCATATTGGAAAAGAAGATATAAGATTTTCTCTATTAGCAAATGAATTTATTGTCTACAAATACTATCAAACCAAAAAAATTCTACTAGAATTGATAAGTGAGTTTAGCAAAGTTACAGAATATAAGGCAAATATTATTTGTATATATTTGAAATGAATAATTGGAACTCAAAATTTTCAAAAAAGTTCCATTTATGAAACGAAAAATATGAAATGCTTGTGTATAAATAAAACAAAATATGAGCAATATTTGTACAATGCAGAGCATGGAATATTAATGAAAGGATCAAAGAAGGCATATAAATGAATAAATAAAATATATATATATTTACAGGTTGAAATAGTTAATATTGTTAAGATACCCATCATCCCCAAACCATATTCCATGCAACTACAAGGAGTCAGAAAGACGATTCTCAAATTTCCATGAAAAGTCAAAGGAACAAGCATAGTCCAAAAGTATTATTCAAAAGGCCAAAGTCTAAGGAATCACACCCACCCAAATTCAACACTTATTATAATGCTTGTGGTAAATGTCACCATGTTTTCAACAAAGACATGCTCAAACCCTAATCATCACTCAGCCAGTATGGGCTCATCTGGAAATAAGAGCTTCGTTAGATGAGGTTAAACTGAATCCTGGAAGTCTTAATTCCATCAGGATGCAGTCATTATAAGCAAAAGTGTGGACTTGGAAGTACAAGCCACAAGAGGAAACGATAAGAAATGGATTGCTGTGTGACAGAGGCGAAGTTTGGTTGCCACAAGTCACCAACAATCATGTTTTTCATGATTTAGAGTCAATATATTTTTTAAGTGTAAGTGTTTCACCAAGTAATGCTGTGTAGTATAAGCAAATATTTTCACATTGGCACACATTTCATAGCAACAGTGGAAGAAGCAAACTGTCATGATTAAAACTGTTGTTTCAGAGGAAAATTGCTTAAGTAATAAGATTAAAGTTGTTATTTTGTTTAAGAGAAATTGAAAATGTTTGCCTGGATTTAGGTAAACCAGCATTTCAGATGATGTAACCAAAGTCTACTCTCTGGGGATTATTTTCTTGTCCTACTTCCTCAGTGCAGGCTCCATTCTAACCAGGTTTTCCACATGTGGTCCCAAGATGACCACTGCCAGGAACAGTGGCTGCCAGCTTCTCTCAGATATGGGTTGAAAGGGAAACCATCATCACTCAAAGCCTCAGATTCAGTGGGCTTGATCACCAATGTCAGAAAGGGACACTTCACTCACGAAGCACCAGCACAGCTCTCCTTTCAAAGAAGTAGTTAACTAGAGAATCCTGTTAGGCAAAACATTAGAACTGAGAAGCCAATGGGTGAGTCACTTTAGAAAGAGGAAATTCTCAATTTAGAAGAGAGGGATAACAAAAGTATGCCTCTAAATACACAAGCTGAGAATACCAATGGATTAATTTTAAGCAAAAAAATGCAATCAGATCAGAGCAGAGAAATTATCAGACACATTGAGAGAAGGTGGGAGAATCTTTCTGAGGGCTTTCAAAGCTGTATCAGTGCATCAGGGGTTGGAGTTCAAAAAAAAAAAACACCTCAATTTAGTATTTTCTGTTGTTTATATTTACTTTTTTTCTTTATTTCTGTAAAATTTTCCTTGAAAATCCAGTGTGAAAAGAGTTTGTAACTTGAAAAAGAACAATAAAAGTAGTGTCGTAGAGATGCAAAAATGGTTAACATTATATTCTGGGTTCAGGTATAGAAATCAAAGGGAGGTGCATCCAAAGGAATGAGGAAGTTCAGTATAGACATAGGTATCTAATCTCATCTAGGTATTTTATCCCACACTATTTTGGATGCATTACTTGAATAATTCCATGACGTGTTAAAATAAGTTTATCAAATTTTGTTTTTTTTTTAATTAGAGCAGTTGTAGGTTTACAGAAAAATCACCCCCTTATTATTAACATCTTGCTCTAGTGTGGCACATTTGTTTCATTTGATGAAAGAATATTGTGATAATTGTACTAGTTATACACAGTCCAAGATCTACTTTAGTGTTCCCAGTTTGTGTTGTACAGTCCTATGATTTTGTTTTAATTCTCATTTAAGTAATATATGCAGAAACTAAAATTTCCTTACTTAACCTCTGAATAAGCTGAAATATTTAAGGAAAACAAACCTGAAAAAGCTAGCAAACTTGTGATATTTAGGATCTCACTTTTGAAACATTAAATAATTTGTTTATTGAACTACTTCTCCAACTGTAAAGATGTTCGCCAAAGTGAAACTATATGTATGGTGACTGCACCCAGCTCTCTGACCTTAGTTTAGAGGCGAATGTGCAGCACAAGCTATGTAATGATTTACCTGTATCTGCAATTGTTTGGCTAGGTTATTGGATCCTAAAGACCCATTGACAACACAACAACCACCACCTGCAAAAACAGCTAAATACTCAATGGAATATTCTGATAATATTTTACTTTATGATCTGGGTAGAGATTACATTAATTTTTTTTAATTTATTAACACATACATGAATGATCTGTTAACTTTTAATAAGTATGTTATGTTGGATGGTAAAATAAGAAAAGTCCATATTTCATTTTATACCATATGATTGTAAATTATTGAAAACTAAAAATCATACATTTTGTACTGAAACACAATTGTGATTTTTTAATTTATTTCCTAGATAGCATTTCTAAACAAAATGTCTCCATAAATTTTAATGAATATTTGTGCCTGCTTCAGAAATTGATCAGGTTTTTGAATTAAACATTTACTTTCAATTCTTGATCAAGAGCTTGTGATAATTGTATCACAATTTATGTGCAATCACCAACAATAAGAAATATTGAATGCAAAAATAAGTAGCACAGAGCTTAAAATTATTGTTAAAATCATTCAAAATTTTACAGCAATTGAAATCATATTTAAATAATTTAAAATCTCTTTCTTTCATTGACAAATTTCATATTGAACCAATTTGGAACCAAATCTCTCTTTGTCATTTCAACTAGTTCAAAATCACAAAGAAACCATAATGCAGACAGCTTGTCCATTGTCACAGCTTGTCCATTGATAGAGCTTGTCCATTGTTAGAGCAGTCACGGGAAAGCTAGTTTAGGTCCCACTACAAGGACCATGAGCAAGTGCCTGATATGGAGAGACAGAGATGAGGGTTTTTACCCGGAGCAGCGTCCATTCCTATCCCTGGCCTCCTACCTACACAACGGCAGCACCTGAAGCTGTGCACTGTGCTCCTTGGGCACCTGGACCTCAGCAGCCCCATGGGTCCTTGTCCACAAAGGGTACAGCCCCCTTCTCCTGTGTCTGCTGTAGCTGGCATCCAGGTAGTGGAGCACCGCCTACTTAGACTATTGAAATGGAGCAGAGAGATCTATGTTGTTTCACTGTTCCTGCTGCCTCCCAAACCATGGGAGGTGCTGTCATAGCAGACCCTCCACCCTTTGCCTACCATCTGCCAGAGCAATCAGACTCCAAGTGTATCAGGACAAACCTGAGTGGCACACACTCAGTGCCTCAATCTGAAACCCATTTGTCAAACCAGTTTCTACTCAGTGGTTGGAAAGTTCTGTCCCAATCTTTATTCATGAAGGAGAAACAATGAGAACTTTTGATAGAAGACATGAAAACTTTTCCATTAATGTCAACCTGTAAGTTATGTCATTTAAATTGCTTTTAGGTAATGGAATGAACATTAGTCCATGAGCACAATATAACAGGATTCTGATATTTGTAACTTGATATTTTCCATGAGAGTATGACCTTGGGATATTGTCCTTTTAAGTTTCTGGTACATAATCAGCTTAAAACAAGTAAGCAATTAACTTAATTAAGATTTATGTATATAAAATTTTATATAGTGTTAACATATGTTAATAAAGGGACAAAGGTATATAAAACAAGTATTTCTTTTATGGAGTAATGCAAATAGCAAGGGGATAAGCAGATTATTTATGACAAAATCCAAGCCTTAAAGGAATTCAACAATTTAGAAACACAAAAACTCTAAAAAATAATTAGTTGTAAAATAAGCTTATATTCTGAAAATATTTCATACCTACTCTTTTTATTATAATAATTTTGATAAACATGGGCTTTAAATTTTTTAGATATTTTAGTTAAAATAGCAAAAAATCTTATGATAATAAAAAATTGATATGTTTTCCAATTAATATAGAAATACACATTCAACTTGATTATACACTGAATCCAGGTGACTCCACACAACTGAGCCAGGCTGTTGGCTGACCCACACCCCTCCAGGGAGTGCTGGTGATTATGTTACAGGACCTGGGACACAAGATGTGTGCCATGCCTGTAAGTCACATTTTATTTTTGTTAAGTATCAAGGATTTATAGACAGAGGTGGTATAAACCTTATTTTTCATCTTATTAAAACTTGAACATTTTAAAATATGTGCTTTAGAGTAAAATTCAAACCACACAATTTTAAGATTTATCTTTACCAGGCACTTCAATAGATACAGTCAAAGGGAGGATAGAAGTAATTACAAGCATTCAGATTCTGCTTGGAGAATAAGAGTGTTTAAGCAAAAAACCATATGATGATCCATGTGATGAATATTATGATAAAGATCTATATCTGGTGCTTTAATCTCATAGTAATAATTTGATCAGATTTATTTAATGCTCTGACCTGTCACTATTTCATTCTAGACTATTATTACATGAGAATTTTTTAAACTTTTCAAAATGCATGATGCATTTTGATAAGCATAAATATCGTGGATGTACTAACTACATCCCCAAGGAACTGTGTCTGCTGAGGAACAGCTCTCCCTAATCTCAAAACACAAAACAAGATTAAACAGAGCCAGGTTGTCTATTGCTTCTTTTTGAATAACAGTATTTCATTCTGTTTCTAAATAGATATACAATGATAACATAATATCCAAATGATTTTGAAGTGATACTAGCCTGGATAGTGCACCATGCCTCATCAGGGAAGCTGGATCCAACCTCCTCAGGGTCCCCGTCACAGGAAATGATCACTGTTACAAAAGATATTCATTGAATCTTTCTTTGTAGCTAACCCTTCTTGTCCCACACTAAGATCAAACCTCTCTGGGGTCATGTGCATGTTTCGAGTTGAGCATCAAAGTCTTCTCAGTCCCCTCTGTCCTATAAGCATCATAGTTAAGGCATTGCTCCCATGACAACACCTACACTCAGGCTCATTCTGCAACAACTTCCAGAGTTTCTCTCTCTTGTTTCACAAATTTCACTTTTCCCCACCATTCCTTCCTGGGATGAACATTAAGTTCAAAAACTGAGCCTTGAAACAGTGTGTGCCCTTGAGCAAGTCCTATAAATTCTTCCTCACAAACAGAATAAGGTAGAGAGACTTGTTTTTTAATAGGGTTTATGGCACACAATACGGACAAGAGGTTAACATTTTTCTTGATGAGAATAAAAAGGAGAAATCAGTTTAAACACTGCAAGAACACACTACCATAAAAAAAAGATTTGCCCTAATATATGTGCTTGTTTTTAAAAGGAGTAAACAAAGCTTTTTCTTTTGCAAAAAGGAACCCTTGTCATGCAACTGGGCAAACAAAGAATCTTAACTTTATCTATAACACTCTAGTCTGTAGCCAAGTATGTCATTGTGTGATTTTTAATCACAATTCCCATGAAATCCAAAATTTCTCTGGAGAAAAAAGGAAAATGTAATGTGGAAAATAACAACTCTTCCAAAGATACATAGCTAATCAGAGACAATTTCAATTTTATTTATGAGAACGCATTGGTTAATTACAGCAATAAAACACAGCATTAATAAGAACTGCCTAAAATCTTCATCACTGATGGAGCTTGAGGACCACGGGCAGGATGGGGATCCTCACTGGTCCTTAAACATGCCCAAGAAGAAAGGAATGAACCCTACTGATACGTGTTCAATTCCGTTATAGATTGAGGCTAGAAACACAGCACAAGAACCATTACTAAAATAACCCTAAAAATTTCTGGAACTATTTACGACTTTACTATGTCCACAGTTATGGTCCCTCCTCCTCCGTTTTACCGCAGTTGTAAATTACATGGGAAAGGGCCCCAATGAATTTCACAAAAAGCAAGGAAAAGAGCTGCTCACACAATATCCTACTGCACAGCTCATCATGGATGGGAAAGAGAAAAAAAGCAATCTAGTGGGTGGTGTTCTGTCTAGCTCGGAATGAAATTAACCTTGTTCCTATCTGAAAACAAAACAAAGCAAAAAACAGGTTGTCACCACCTTGAGAGTGAGAATGAGAGGAAGTCAAACAATGGATCTTCTTGATTACATTAGAAGTTGCAAGAACAAACAATATTAGAATAAAAACTCCTCCAAGATCACAGTAGCAAGAAAGATGGAAAGACAGAAAAGAACACTAGGAAGAAGAGGATGAAGTGGCTCAAAAAACAATCAAAACCCAGCAGCAGAGCCAGGGACTAAGGCTGCCCCACTGGCCCTGCTCTATTTGTTATTCTCTTCAGGGTTTTTTTCAGTGCAAGTTTGACGTCTCTATTTCTGAGGCTATAGATAAGGGGGTTCAGCATGGGCACCACGTTGGTATAAAGCACTGAGAAAAACTTCTCCTGACCCTAAGACCCAGCAGATGATGGTCTGACATAAGCGAGCAGCCCAGATCCATAGAAAAGGCCAACAGTGATCAAGTGGGAACCACAGGTACTGAAGGCTTTAGACCAGCCCTTAGCTGACGACATGTGAATGATATTGAAAAGAATCAAAGCATAAGAAATGAAGATAATAAGACAAGAGACTATAATAACAATGCCCACAATAATAGAAAGCAGGAGCTCATTAACATAGGTGCTGCTGCAGGAGAGCTGGAGCAGGGGGATGATGTCACACATGTAGTGGTTGATGATGTTGGAATTACAAAATATCAGCCTGACCATGCATTCTGTGTGAGTCATCCCAACAGCAAACCCCATCACATATGAAGCAGACATCAGGAGAGAACATACCTGACGGGACATGGTGACAGTATACTGTAGGGGCTTACAGATGGCCACGTAACGATCGTAGGCCATGGCTGTCAGCACACAGCACACAGAGTTGACAAAGAAGCAGAAGAAAAACACCTGAGCCATGCATCCTGTAAAGGAGATGATGTTCCTCTCTGAATTAAAGCTCATCAGCATTTTGGGGGTAAAAATGAATGAATAGCAGAGATCAATGAAGGACAGATTGAAGAGGAGAAAGTACATGGGGGTGTGAAGGTGGGAATTGAGGCAAATAAGATTTATTAAAATCAAATTTCCCACCAAGGTGACCATACAGTTCACCAATAACAGAAAAAAACAGGGGCAACTGAAGCTCAGATTGGTATGTTAATCCTGTCAGGATAAAGTCAGTTACAAAAGAGTCATTTTCCATAGTTGTTCACTTCATGAGAATGAGCTGCAGGAGCAGGGGTAAAGATGACAACAGCAATGCACCCTCAGTCTTTATCTGCAGAGTGAGTTTTGCATCTGCTGGTTTACAAGATGATGAATGTGTGAAGACATACAGCAGGTTATCCAGGAGCCTGATTACCAGAGAAGATTCTCCAATCCTGAGCATCCAGTTATTCCTCCCTTCTTCTCTCTCCCTTGCTTAGCTTGTGGGTCACTCTGTTGGTAGACTGCCTAATGTCTCAGCATTTCCTCCTTCTGACAAAGGCTTCTCCCAGGCTCACATCAAGTGTTCCCCTCCAAAATCCTTGACTTAAGTGGTTGTGAGGGTGGAAAGAAATTAGTAGTTCAGGGATGATTTCTGTTGCCTGAAGACTCCACTGATGCTGGGCGTTGAGGACCCTTCATCCCAACTATTATGAGGGAGAAAAAATTCTCCAATGATGGAAGGAGACTCTAGCTATCAGCACAGTCCTCAGTCTTCCATAAACTTGAACAGGTATTCTGGAAAATAAGCCAGAATTCTACCTGAAAATTTGCCCAGAAGGTCCTCTTCACTTGTAAGGAGGAAAACAGCGCCATTATATTTGCTTCCCCAACAATAAGCTGGTTTGAACGGGGATGAACTTCATGCCCTAGGTATATGGGGAAATTGATCTGAAGTACAGAAAAATATCCTCTCCCATTGGTTTCCTCAGAAGTTCAATGAGCCTCTGGAGGGGAGAATTAATGAGCCTGTGTCTACAGGGACTCAATGATTTTCTAAGCTTAAATTTCTTATGACGAACTCCTAATCCACAGTGCAATGGAATGATGGCCCCATTGTTCTCTTACCTCAGAATCGCCTGGATCCTAAGTACAGATCTAAAGAAGGTCTAGGAGCAAAGTCATCTGCAATTTCTAGTAGTTTTCTAGAAGACTTTGGGATTGCATTAATAAAATATGAGATCATTGGTTTAATACTGCTTATTATCTTGCATTTCAACTCAATAAATGCTGCAATAAAATTGTTAAGGCGGTGGATCCTCAAGTCAAACTGAGTGTAATAAACACTTCTCTACTTCCTAATTGTGAGATTTTTAGACAAGTGAAGGATACCCTCTGAACCTTGTGTCCTCAGGCAAAATGATTAGCTATCCATTGGAATAAGTAGGGTATTAAAGGAGTTTCTTCACATAAAGTATGAGGACCATGTTTGGCACATAAAAGAGCCTAATAAATGTTAGCACCTCTTCCCTTTCTCCTTTTCAATATTCATATATATCTGAGATTCTGGACTGTATGGCAAAGCAGACATTTTTGACATGAAAATTGTTTATTGTGTTGAGCTGTCGTCATATCATACAATGCAAAGTATCCCTGACCTTCACCCATGGACATCAGTGCCACACCTTATAGGTTAATAGGACCTCATAAAAATTTAAACTTTTTGCGCATCAAAAGACTTCTTCAGGGAGGGCAATGGTGGCTTAGTGGCAGAGTTCTCGCCTACGATGCCAGAGACTGCTCAATTCCCAGTGTCTGCCCATGCCAAAAAAAAAACCACTTCTTCATGAAAGTGAAAAGGAAACTTACAGAATGGAATAAAATATTTGGAATCTATATATCCTATAAAAATTTCATATCCTGAATGTGTAAATAAATCCCACAATTCAATAAAAAGCAACATACTCTGGAGGTCACTCTTACATAAGCTTCAATTAGACATTGCTACTTATCACAACTTACCAACCCCCAACAAAAACCATTCCAGACAATCCTAAAGACAACTAGGGCAATAGAGAAGATTCTACAAAGTTTCCATGCACTACAGTAACTTTCCAGAAACCTACAACCTCCAGATGGGTCCCTGGACCAAATAAATCCTGAAACGTAAAGGGGCCAGCTTTTCCAGAACATCAACTAGTTCCATCTCCCTACCCCACATTACTGACGGCCCCTTCAAACTGTCAGTAACAAAGAATAAGAAAAAGTTAGAATGGTCATAGCCCAAATAACCCTAAAGAGTAAGCTAGAAAGATCAAAGGTGATCATGAAGTTATACAGAGAAGGTAAGGTTTAACGAACAAATATGATTGCTGAATCATTAAATTGATATTTCCTTTAGTCCCTAGTATCTCTTAGCAGCTAGAAGTAAAAACCTAAAATTTTGGAATTGTAACCCCTACTGAACTCTGAAATCTGTACTACAATTAATTGTTGTGCTGTGCTTTGAAATTTATTGCATTTTTGTATGTATGTTATTTTTCATTAAAAATAAAAGCGATGACTGCGATGATGAAAAAATATTTATTCCTTCTAGTTTCCTATATTCTGGAGCAGTTAGAAGGAAAAATCTGAAATGATGATATGGTAGCCCATGACAAACTCCGGAATCTGTCCTATAACTACTTGTTGAAGAGTGCTTTGAAAACTATTGCTTTTTTCCTTCTTTGCTTTGTATACATGCTGCATATTTTTTTTATATGTTATATTATACAATAGAAAAAGTTTAAAAAAATAATAAAATGACAAACAACCCAATGTGACAATGGGCAAAAGCCTTCAACAGGCATTTATCCAAAGAATATATACAGATGTCTAGTAAATACAAAGAAAAGATGTTCAACATAATTAACCACTGGTGAAAATCACAATGATATGCCATTCTATACCCACTAGAAAAGATACCGTTTTAAAAATTGGTAAAATAAGTGTTGGAGAGAATGCAGAGAGAGGAACACTTGATAATTGTTGCTGGGGATATAAAAAGGTGCAACCACAGTGAAGACAGTTGTTTGTTCCTCAGGAAGTTGGGTGTAGAATTACCATGTGATCCAGCGATACCACTTTTAAGTATACATCCCAAAGAACTGAAAGCAGCAACTCAAACAGATATTCCTACACCAGTGTTCATAGCAGCATAATTCACCATAGCCCAAAGTTGGAAGAAATCCAAGCATCCATCAGCAGATGAAAGGATAAACAAAATGTGGTATGTACATGCAATGGAAAATTATTCAGGTATAAAAAGGACTGGAGTTTGATGCACATAGCATGGATGAACCTTGAAACAATCATGCTGAGTGAATTAAGTCAGACACAAAATGAAAGCATGCTATGGACTCACTTATACAAAATAATTAGAATAAGCAAATTCATGGAATCAGAAACTACAACATGGTTACAAGAGACTAGGATTGGGGTTAGTAATTTGGAATTCTTACTTAAATGATACAGAGCTTCTGATTCAGGTGATGGTAAAGTGTTAATAATGGATGGTGGTGATGGTAGTATAATACTGTGAGGGAGTAAAAAGAGAAATTGTACATAAGTTTCCAGTAAGTAAATTTTTAAAAAGTATAGGATGTAAAACAGAACAAATGAAAACTAATATAAACCTTGAAAAATAGTTATTAATGTAATTACAATAATATTTCATAAATTGTAAGAAAGGTAACATATGAATGCAGCTTTCAAAATAGAGAAATCTGTGGGAGTGGGTATATGGGATCTCTACACTTACTATAAGATATTTTTTATAAACCTGAAACCTCTCTAATAATTCACAAATAAATTAAAGGAGTATATATAAAAGTAGAATCTATAAGGCATTTAGGAGAGAACAAAAGGGGAAAACTTCCTGACATAGGCTTTAGAAAAGATTCTGAAGAGGAGCTACCAAAAGCACAAGCCATAAGACAAACAAATAAAAATGTTAAATTGGGTATTAAAAAAATAAAGTCCTATTTCTTTGAGACAGATAATAGTAAAGGAGAGGAAATCATGACATAGACTGGTAAAATATTTGAAAACTTATATCTAATAAGTAACTTGTATTCAGAGTATAAAAAGAACACAAAAGTTAATGAGAAAATGCACAACTGAATAAGTAAATGAGCAACATATGTAAATCAACATTTAAGAAAAAAGATATAGAATCTCAAATAAATACATGTAAAGATACTCAACCTTATTTTTTATTAGGTAAAAAAATTAAAACCATAATGAGATGCCATCATAAATTTATTAGAATGGCTAAAATTTAAAAACAAGTTAAAATAAAACTGAACTGTACATAGTGCTGGTAAGGAGGTGGGACAAAATGAATTCTCATGAATTACCTGTGGGAATGCAAATGGTGCAGTCAGTTTGGGGAACAATTTGGCAGACTCTTATGAAGGTGTTGCAATCCAAGGTAATTGCAAGATTAAAAGCTTATTTTCATATAAAATTAATAAAATTACGTCTATTCTCAGTTACCATTCTTCAGCTGATTAATGGATAAATATTTTTTAGAATAAAATCTCCATGAATCTCATGCAGAAATATGGGGATGAAGCTCAGATATGTGTAACAATACAGATGATCTCAAATTCATTATGTTAAGAGAAAGAGGTCAAAGCAAAAAATGATATGCTTTATGCGTCAGTTTAAATGACGTTCTGGAAAAGGCAAAACTAAGTGAACAGAAATCGGATCAGTGGCTCCTTATGCCTGGGGTGGAAAAAGGATTTAACTATAAAGGGAACATGGAGGACTATCTTGATTTTGGTGCGGTTTCTCTAGTGCACGTGTCTGACATCGCTTATAGAATTCTAAACAAAAAAGTGTTTATTTGACTCTAGTTAAATTATATCTCAATAAATGAAAATTTGAACACACACATACCATGAATTTCTAATTCACATTTTCACATCTATGATAACAGCTAAATTAAAAAGTCTAACAACACAAATTGTTGATGAAGATGTGAAACAACTTTAATTTACTTATATTAATGGTGGGAATATAGAGTAATAAATTACCTGGGAACGGTTTGGAAGTTTCTTATAAAGTGAAATTCTTAGCTTATCATGTAGCAATTCAATTCCTACATATTCCCAAAGAAAATTAATATATAGAATTCCAAAATGACTTGCACATATATACTAATAGCAGCATATTAATTATGACCAAAATCTAAACTCAAACTCAATAACTATCAAACTAGAGGATGGATAAACAAACTGTGATTTATTCATACAAAAGAATCTTACTCAGCAATAATAAGCTAAACTACTGAGAAAGACAACAAAATGGAATCTAAAAATATCATTATTAGTGAAAAAGTTAAATACAAAAGACCACATGTTGTATGATGTCATTTTGTAGTTTTTCTAAAAGCAGACATTAAAGAATCATAGTGAAAATAATTTTAGAAATGTTGCCTGAAGGTTGGTTATGAAGATTATCTATGAAAAGGCAAGAGAAAACATTCTGATATGATGGAAGTAGTCTATATTACATTCACGGGGAAAATGGGATGGGTATATACATTTAAAAGAGCCATTAATTTGTACACTTAAAGATTTGTAAATTTACTCTAAGTATTTAAAGCAAAAAAATTAAAATCTCATATTTTGTACTGTCCATTGAGAAATATTATGGAAAGCTATTGTGTTACTTTTTTAGTAACCCATCTTCAAACTCTAAAATTGACGTCAGAAAGGAAATCCACACCCTTCTATTCCACATGAGAGACATAATACTGGGTTATTTAGAACAGTAGTTATATGTAGCAAAGAACTCTGATGTATCCATAAAGGAAATTCTTTTATTTAATTCAGTTCTACAACTTGGAGAAAGCCACTGAATCTGAGGAAAACACATAGAGGGAGTACAAAGAAGACACAGTCAGATGACCTGCAGACTACCATTTCTTCCCATCTAAGCTTCTTACCCATAACAGCCACCGAGTATTACAATGAGCTTGTGTTTCTCTCATCAACAGTAATGGCCAGACATCAATCTGTAGGCTTTATTAAATAGCTAGGATATATTTAAAGACTCATTATGCCTACAAAATGTATAGATAGTAATAGGTCCAATAAAGTGTTTCTCAGAGCTGACACCATGCATCACCTATGAGTGTGCTATAACCTTAGCTAGGAGATTTTATTAGTTAAGTATACTTGAACATAGATACAATTTTGAAAATTTTAAAGGGTTTATTTGCATAAAAAACACCTGATAATTCACTCTCACTAAATATAGATAGGAGAGAGTGGAGAAGCTCCCTTAATTTTAAAAGTCCTCTCTGGACACAGACCCTTGTAGTCAGTCGGTTATATGACCCCCTGACTGTAAAGTGCCTAGATACTACATTCCCACTGGAAATCCATAACCACCAAAGAACAGAACTTTCAAAAATACAGGGAGGATAAACAACACAATTTTAAACAATCAGTAGGTTAAAGAAGAAATTTCAAGAGAAACCAGTAAATATCTGGAGATAAATAAAAAATGAGAATACAACATATTGAAACCTATGGGATGAGGCTTGGGCGTTGCTCAAAGGGAAATCTATAGTTCTAAAAGCATACATTTAAAAGGAAAACAGAGCTAAAACCAAAGATCTAACTTAATAGCTGAAGAAACTAAAAAAAGTATAGTAAAACAACCCTAAAGCACATAGAAGAAAAGAAATATCAAAGATGAAAGCATAAATGAATAAATTGGAGAATAAAAATATAATAATAATAAAATAAAATAAAAGTTTGGTTCCTCGAGAAGACCAGCAATATTGACAAACCCTTCTCTAGACTGACAAAGTCAAAAGTGAAGAAGATGCAAATAAACAAAATCAGAAATAAGAGAGGGATGATTACTATGAATCCTGAAGAAGAGGATTCAAATGACTTCTACACAGAAAACTACAAAGCTTTGCTAAAAGAAATTTTAAAAAGACCTAAATAGTTGGAAAGATACTCCGTGTTCATGGACAGGAAAGGTAAACATCACGAAGATGTCAGTTCTACCCAAATTGATCTACAGATTCAAAACAATTCTAATAAAAATTCTTACAATCTATGCTGAAGACACAGAGTCAATTCCTGGTGCCTGCCCGTGCAAAAAAAAAAAAGATTCCTACAACCTACTTTGCATATGTAGAAAACCTAGTCACCATATTTATTTGGAAAGGAAAGAGGCCTTTACTGACTCTGGATTGCCAAAACATCCTAAAAAGGAACAAAGTGGTAAGACTTACACTACCTGACATTAAAGCTTATTATAAAGCCACTGTGGCCAAAACAGCATGGTACTGGCACAAAGATAGCATGTGATAAATGAAATCAAATTGGTAGTTTGGAAATAGAACCCCAGATCTATGTTCAATTGATTTTCAACAAGGCCTCCAAATCCACTGAATTTTATCTTCAATAAACAGGGCTGGGAGAACTGGATATCCACAACGAAAGGAATGAGAGATGGCCCATACCTCACTCCCTATATGAAAATTAACTCAAAGTGGATCAAAGACCTAAATACAAGATCCAATACCTTAAAACTCTTAGAAGAATGTATACGGAAACATCTTTAAGGCCTAGTGATAAAGGGTAGCTTCATAGACCTTATACCCAAAGCACAAGCAACAAAAGAAAAAATAGATAAATGGGAACTCCTCAAAATCAAATGCTTTTGTACTTCAGAGGCACAAAAAAAGTTGAAGAGGCAGTCAACTCAAGGGGAGAGAATGTTTAGAAAACATATATCTGATAAGGGTTCAATATCTAGTACATATAAAGAAATTCTACAACCCAACAACAAAATAGTAAACAACCAATTATTAAATAGGCAAAAGATATGAGTAGATATTTTCCTGAAGAGGAAATACAATTGCAAAAAAGCAAATGAAAAAATGCTCATTGTCATTAGCTATTAGGAAAATGCAAATCAAAACCACAATGAGTTATCATTCACACCTGTAAGAATGACTGCTATTAAACAAACAGGAAACTACAAATGTTGGAGAGGATATGGAGAAACTGGAACACTTATTCACTGCTGGTGGGAATGTATAATTGTACAACCCTGGAAGATTATTTAATGGTTCTCTGTGACACCTAAGACCCAGAATGGACAACAGTTTGCCCACCCTACCTGGAACAACTTGGTAAAAATGCTCCATTCCTTATACCCACCCCACACACACCCTTCATCTGTGCTGCCTACTGCGGAATCAGGGTGACGACTGCCAACAAGTCTCTGGGTTCCTAAAGACACTAAACACCCTAATTGGAAGACCACGCCACCTGTGGGACAAATAAGTTCCAGACCCTCAACAATGCCATCTCCTGCTTGTTTTCGGTTCTAGCAGTCATCCCCAGGCACCACCACAGAAGGCAAATACCTGTTCGCCCAGCCTGTGTGATTTTGAAGCCTGAAAACCTAAAAACTTTCATGACCTTACTAGACACTAGATTATAGGTCATGCTGATCCTTACTTCACTAGTGCAACGCCCCAGCCCCACAGAACCGGTTGATGGACTGGGAGGGGGCAGCATGTTAGACACCTGCCACCATGAAGATAAGACCTATTCTCTACGCATGGCCAGATGTTCCAGCTGCCAGCCTCTCCACTGCCATATCCAATCATGAATGTGGACATTCTAACACTCTAGTTTCACCAAAGAGACCAAGGTCAATACTTTGTGCTGATAATTGCACATGTCCACTGAGAACAAATAAAACTCTCTAAGCCCCTCTATGTGCTTAACATTCCACTATATCAACTAACAGAGAACTAAAAAAATATGCCCAGATATATATGACATGATAGAAACATGCATTCTAGAAACCATTATCTCACCTTTGAATCCACAATCTGGCCTGTACTTAGGCCAGGTCAAAATGAAAACAAATAAACCATGAAGCAAGCCATTAATTATTACAGCCTCAACAAGGATGCTAGCAAAAGCCCTTCTTACAGACAAATATTGCCACCATTTTTTTAAAAGTTCAAAATGCTTCTTCCATTTAGTTTTCTCTTATTGACCTGGCCAACATGTAGTATTCAGTGCCAATATACAAGGCAAATCAGACTCAATTCAATTTCATTTCAAAAGCCAATGATACACATTGGTTTACCTCAACAACCCCCCACGGTCTGTGCAACACAGTTTCATGGTCTTCTGGCTTCCATCTGACAAGTGCTTGTGGTGTTATATAAATGACAACTTCTTGGCCCATAATCAAAAACTTAGGTACAATGATCCCTCATGTTGACAATTGGCATCCTGACACAGCAGAGAGGGGCAATAGCTGTGTTGCAAAAGGCAACAGACCCCAGATCCAGTCTGCCTCAAACTCCTCCCTCTCAGGGCGCCTATCTTGGCCAAAGGTGTCCAATACATTGTCATGTTCAAGGCTTTGGGAGATGGAGGCTTAGGGGAGAGAAATCCTCTTGACTCAATCTTCATCAAGATGAGTCTTAGATACTGTCTGATACTTAAACAGGTTTACTTATAAAGTAATTTTTACAAAAATAACTACAAAATAATATTACAGAAATAACTACAAAAACATGTTGGTGTAGCAAACCCCTTTACATTCAAGGGGACAAATAACCTACTGATGAAGATGGCCTCAGTCCCCCTAAATAGAGGTAGATTAAATACAAACATAAGAGAGAGGAGAGACTTCCCCATTCTTAGAGTCATCACCAGACAGAGTACATCCTAGATTATCAGTTGCGTGACCCCTGACTTAAAGTGCACAAGATACCAACATGCTCCCACTCTTACTTTTGTAAAATCACTGCTTAAATAACCTGCTTAAACATCAAACAGTGCCTACGACTCATCTTAGTGCAGATTGAGCCAAGAGGGAAACATTGCCCTAGGAGCTCTGCAACACAAACAGCTAAACATAACAATAGCAAATTCCAAAATGAGTAATTTCAAATTAAACAAATCACAAATTTGTTATGTCATTTACCACCAATAAGAAGAACCTTAAAATTAAGTTAAACAAGGTGTGCAAAGAAGCAGGAGAATTCAACTCACAATAAAGAAAATATCAATTTGCAGACACATAATCCAAAATAGCACATATACTTAACTCAGTAGACCAAGATAATAATTCTACAATAAATGTGTGCCATTTATTTAAGGAAAACTGGAAGAAATAGTATGCTGACTAGACACTCAAAAAAGAACAATAATCCAATTAGAATTACAGAGACAAAAATCATACATCTGAAATTAAAAACTATACACAGTGAATTAGAATGAAAGGATTACATATGAAGAGAATATTACTGAGATATGACACAACTTCCAGGGGTCTAATACATGGGCAATTAGAATCCAAAAGAGGGAGGGGATCAGAAAAAATATTTGAATAAATAATGACCTTTATTGCAAAATGTATTAAAATTGGAAACCTAAACATTCAAGAATCTCAAAGAACTACGTGCAGAAAAAACAGGCAAACTTGAAGGGATGTGATGTTCAAATTACTTAAAACTAAGGATAAAGACAAAAATCTTAAAGAGAGTCAGCCACAGGGAAAAGAAAAAAAAAGACACGCACTAAAGAATCAATGTGAGCATCACAACAGACTTTTCCTAAAAATACTGTAAATCAATGGATTGTAAAGTAACACCTTTGGATTACTTAAAAAAATATATTTTTCAAGCTAGATTTCTATACTTAACGTAAATATCCTTTAAGAGTTAAGAAGAAATAAACATTTTAAATATGCTAAATGAGAAAATTATAGTAAGTAGCTAAAATAGCATATTCAAAGTTTAATGGCACAGATTAAAGGATTTGCTTTTCTTTACATCCAATGACATGGTCAAAAAATGTGACATGATTAAATCTGAATCAGTGAAGTTTTGTTACTTGGCTATGTTAAAACTGCAAATTTGAAAGAACATAAAGAATGGTTTACTCATGTCCTCAAGAAGCCTTTGCAAATAGAGTACCAAAAGCAGCTGTTAGGTTTTAACATCATAAATTATGTTTTATTGTTAACAATTTAAAATTGCTTGTTTGAATATTTAGCAGGTTTTAAATGAAAATGTTTTCTTATAATCCATTTCCAAGAAAAAAATATTTTGTAAGATTAAGCCATGTTTTTTGCTGATAAATAAACAGAGAATCATTCAAATTATTGTGAAAAACACTGGCATTGGTGAATAAACAGCTTAGACAAGAAAAATGAAGTTGTTTCGTAATAGAAACCTCAAAGGTTTTCCTTGGTTTGGGTGAACCCTAACTAAGCAATTCATTTGATGTGACCAACCTTGTTACTCTCAATCCTTTTATTTTGGTCCTCTTTCCTCAATGCAGGTTCCAGTCTGAACAGGTTTTCCACTTTATGGTCACAAGATGTCACCAACAGCTTCTCTCAGGCAAGGTGGAATATGTGAAAGGCATAATCGGTTAATGCTTCAGATATGCTGGGCTGATTACAAAAGCCAGAAAGCCCACTTCACTCATGAAAGCTCAAGAAGCAACAGTGTGACTGTACTTCAAAATTAGTGGTTAGCTGGAGAATTCCATCAGAAAGAATATTAGAAATGAGGAGTCAGTGGGCAGAGACTTATTAGAGAGGGGAGACTTTCAGTCTATTAAAGAGGATAACTGAAGTTTACTGAAAGAAATATATACAAGTTGAGAATTTTAATGGATGTATTCTAAGTAAGATGGAACCATATCAGCGCTGAGAGACAGAAACAATGGGACACCTGGAGTGAATGTGGGAAGAAAATATCTTATAGGTGCTTACAAAGCTGAATCAGCTATTAAGGACTAGAGAAAATTGCTCAATTTATGATGTAGATATTTTATTTTTTCCTCCTTATTTCTCTAAAATTTCATTTTTAAAAATCCAGAATTAAAAAGCTGTTGTATAGCAAAAATAATAATAACAATGAAAGTAGACTAAATAATAAAACAGATTAAAATGGTCAACAGCATATTCTGGGTGCTCACGGTATAATGGTTCAGATACAGTGTAACTGGGGCCTGGTGGGCAATGCTGCCGGCTGAGCCCAGATCCAAGTTCAATAGTCTTGAAACTAAAAGAATTTAGAGACGAGAGGGCCGGTAGGAATAAGTAAAGTTTATTAAAGAGAGAGTGAACGTTAAAGGGGTTAAATGCGATGTGTCAAGGGAGGGAGTCACACTGAGTGGAGTGGGCCAGCTTATTTTACAAGAAAGTTCTGTTGGTTAGCAGGTTTCCATGGTAACCTTTGAATACAAGGTGTCTTTGTTCTAGAAGGAGATAGCAGAATTACTAGTCTGTTGTCACATACCTAAAATTTGTCTTTGGACAAATGGTTAACAATCTTTATCACCCTATGTTCCTATCATTAACTAAGAGTTTGCTTTGGGCCCAGAAATTTACAAGCTTTTGTGGTTTGGGAAGGTTTCAGTGGTTTTGGGGCTTTAGGGAAATTTTTGGTCCAGGAATTTTGCAGCTCTCTATTAGTTCCTTTGGAGCTAGATAAGAAACAGAGGACTGGAAGTGGTCTGTTAACTCTCTCAGAATTGAATACAAAACCAGGGACATTCTGCTATCCTATTTTATCCTGCTTCAATAGGAATTAGAATGAGGTAAATCCAAAGGTTATAAGAAAATTCAGAAGGAAAGAATACAGATATTTTGTACAGCTGTCTCAACTCATCCACATATTTTCTCACCCCCAAATTTGTAAACATTACTTAAATGATTATGTGTAAACTTAAAATAAGTCTATCAAATATCTAATGGCAACAAACCTGAAAAAAGGTCACAAAACTACAATATAGGGCATCTCATATTTTTAATATTTAAAGTTTGTTAATACAAAAATTTTTCCAATTATGAAGTTAATCACCAAAGTTGAAATAGTGAGTATATCCAGCCCACTACCATTTTTGGGGGGCAAATTCACATGAATATACTATTTAATAACTTGCCTACCTGCAATTGTTGGTCCTTGTTTTTGGGACTTTCAAATCTGTTTAATAAAAATGCTAAAAAATATTGAATAACATATTAATAACCTGGCAATATTTTATTTTATGGTCTAAATGGGGTGTACATTTATTTTTTCCATTATTCATTAAACTATAAAGGTTTTTTTTTGTGAACTGTGCAATATGTAAGTTATATCAGATGGTAAAAGAAATAAATCAGTATTTTCATTATATACTAAGGGCAACATTAGAGCACTCACACTGCAACTAGCTTAGACATGCCACTAAAAGAACACAACCGCTGGAAACAGACAAGTGCATGATAGGGGGAGACTCAGACTCGGGTCCCGCCTGGAACAGGAACCATCAGGATCCCCAGCCTGGCCCCATCACTGAGACTGCAGCCCCTAAGGCTGCACACTGTGCTCCTGCGGCTCCACAGCAGCCCCGAGGGCACCTGTCCACAATGGGTGCTGCCCCCTCTGCATGTGCCTGCTACAGCTGGCATTCAGGTGATGGAGAAGCTCTGTGGTTTGACCACTGAATGGGGCAGGGAGTACGTGGTTTACACATTGTTCTTCTCACCTTCCAAAGACACAGTGTGCTGTCATGTCAGAGCCGCTCCCATACTGGACTCCCAGAAGCCCTACCTACTATGGGCCACACAGCCTTCCAGACCACATGGCTAGAACTCCAACTGTACCTGGCCAAAACAGATCGGCTAAGGAACAGGGTATAGATAATGATAATATTTTATGTACAAAATAGTTTAAATCCCTTGCTATATGTTAATATGGGGATGCACGTAAGCAAAACAAAACTTTTCAAGCCTAAAATTTTTATGGAGTATCTATGATATAACATTATATGAAAGATGTGTATGACAATATCCATGGCTTAAAGAAATTACTAATGCACAGATACAAAACCTCTAAACATTCAATAGCTATAGATAAGCTTATACATTCTAAATTTTTATATCTGTTTTATTAATTTCCAAAAACAAGATTTGAATGTCAACAATTTCAGTTCTAAATATTATAAAATGTTATTATAGTTTCAAAAATAAGTGACTAGATTTGCTAGTCAATGCACGAATGTAAGTTCAAATAGTGAAATAAACCTGTTAGTTTTGAAAGCAGAGTCAAGCTGCCTGCAAATCACAATATACCAGGGAGTTCTAGAGAACGTGCTAGATCTCTGCTTCACATATTTTCAGCAAAGTACCAAGAATTTAGACTTTGATGATATATACCTTAATTTTTGGCTCTATCAGTTTGTAAAATTTTAAATGATATACTTTAGAGAAAAATTCAAGCAAAATAATTATAAGATATTTAACTAGGCAATTTAATAGATACAAGCAAAGAAGGACAGAAGTAGATACTATGTGTTCAAATTCCGCTTGGGAAATAAGAGTTTAAAAAAATTATGATAATGAGATAAATATTAAAATATTTGAAATATCTGATCCTTCACTCTTATAGCAATAACAGTAATCAGATTTAAATAACGTTTTTAACAGATATTATATTTTAAGGCTATTTTTTTAAACAACGGTGTTCTCAAACCTTCCAAAATTCACGATACCTATAGGAATTACAGACATACTTAACTCCATTCACGGATGTATATCCTGTGAGGGCATCTTTTCCTAATCTACTTGAAAGGAGTGGTGTGCAGTTACTTTTCTGTCACACAAAACAAGAATATTTTGTGAGCCCTATTTTTACAGCTTCTATTCATCATAAATACCTCTCATATTTTGTTTCAACAAAATATGAAATAGTGTAATATCTAATAGGCTTTTTAAAGTCCACATACTACCATGAAAATGTTGACATCACCAGGGAGGCCTGTCCACAAGCTCCTGAGTCTCCCCATTATAGGAAGTGATAACAATTATAAGCAAGATTGTGATTAACTCTTTCTTTGTAGCTAACCCTGTTGAACCCCTCTGAAATCAAACCTTTCTGGAGACACGTATGCATTTTGAGGTTGACAGTCCCCGCTCTGTACAGTAACTCTGGCTGAAGGCATTGTTCCCACGGTGACTCCACATCCAGGTCATTCGGAAACAACCCTCCAGAGTTTCTCTTCCTTCTTTTACACACTCCTTTCTTTCTTTTCATTCCTTCACTGGGTTCTGCAACATTAATGTGTGACCTTTATCAAGTCACACAATCATTTCCACAACTAGGAAATTGGATGAGGAGACTTATCTTTCACAAGTATTTGTAAGGAATTTGATGCACATTATGGATTGCAATAGACTTTTTCCTTTTAAAAAATAGTAAATAAAATGTACGTATTGAAAGAATAAATGTTTACACTGAAAAGTGGAAAGAAGATGTTAGACTAAAAATTCTTCAACGTAGACTTTAGAAGGAAAGAAGAAGAGATGCAGGAAAAGAATAGGAAGAAGAAGATGAGGAGAGACAGGTAGAAGAGAAAAGGACACAGCAATGGAAGGACTAAAACAGTACCACTGGTTCTGTTCTGTGTGTTATTCTCTTCAGGGTTTTCTTGAGAGCAAGTTTGACGTCCTTGTTCCTCAGGCTATAGATAAGGGGGTTCAGCATGGGCACCACATTGGTATAAAGCACTGAGAAAAATTTCTCCTGACCCAAAGACCCAGCAGATGATGGCTTGACATGAGTGAGCAGCCCAGATCCATAGAAAAGGCCAACGGTAATTAAATGGGAGCCGCAGGTGCTGAAGGCTTTGGACCAGTCCTTAGCTGATGACATGTGAAGGACATTAAAAAGAATCATAGCATAAGAGACAAAGATAATTATACTTGAAACTATGATAACTGTACCTGCAATAATTGAAGCCACAATCTCATTGGTATATGTACTGCTGCAGGAGAGCTGGAGCAAGGGAAAGATGTCACACATGTAATGGTTGATGATGTTGAAGTCACAAAACTTCAGCTTCATCATGCACCCTGTGTGAGCCATCGCAACAACAGACCCCATCACATATGAAGCTATGAAGCAGACATCAGCAGAGAACACATCTGAGGGGACATGATGATGGTGTACAGCAGGGGCTTACAGATGGCCACATAGCGATCGTAGGCCATGGCTGTCAGCACATACCCCTCAGAGCTGATGAAGAAGCAGAAGAAAAATAGCTGAGCCATGCATCCTGCAAAGGAGATGATGTTCCTCTCTGAATTAAAGCCCATCAGCATTTTGGGGGTAAAGACAAATGAAAAGCAGAGATCAATGAAGGACAGATTAAAGAGGAAAAAGTACATGGGGGTGTGAAGGTGGGAACTGAAGCAAATAAGATGCATTAAAATTAAATTCCCCACTACAGTGACCATATGGTTCAGCAAAAACAGAAAAAACAGGGGCAACTGGATCTCAGGTTTGTTTGTTAATCCCATAAGGATAAACTGAGTCACTGAAGAGACATTTTCCACAGCCATTTCCTTCATGGGCATGATCTGTAGAACAGGAGTAGAGGTGAGCTTAGTGATGTACAATCAGTCTTATCCTGCAAAGGGAGATCTGGATCAACAGGGTTACAAGATTAAGGTGGTCTGAAGACACAGGGTGAGACATCCATATAGCTGACATCCTGAGGAGATTCCCCAGGACTGAGAGTCCACACTGTTCTTCCTTCCTCTCTTTCCCTCTCTCAGAGTCTTGGTCATTGTTCAGAGGAGAATGAGGAGAGTGCTGGTAGATGTCCTAATGCCTAATTTCCTCCCTCTGACATGAGCTCCTCCCAGTCTCATATCAAAGGCTGGAGTGCTCCCCTAAAATTCTTGTCTTATATAGTTGTAGGTTTTGAAGGAAGTTACTAAATCAGAGATGATTCTTTCCCCTGGAGACCTCACTGATACTGGACTTGAGGGTTATTCATCTCTACCATCGTGAAGCTGACAAGGTTTCTGACAATGAAGGAGGCAGTAGCCATCAGCACTGTCCTGAGTCTTTAACTTTCTAGAAGAAGTATTTTTTTAAAGAAGTTATAATTTCTACTTTTAATTTGTCCAGAAGGTCCTGTTTACTTGTGAACAGGAAAACAACCTTATATGAGCCTAAAGAACAAGCATCTGGCTTCAGTGGGAATGGTTTTCCCACATCACATCCTATGGTTTTGGGAAGATAAATTAGAAGTACAGAAAATTATCCTCTCCCATATGATTTTTTTCAAAGTTTGATGAGCCTCTTGAGGGTAGAAATTTCTGGGCCTGTGATTACATCCTGTATCATAGAACAGGATCCTCTGAGACTCAGTGTTCTATTCAGTTTATATATCATATAATGAATTCCTAATCCCCACTGCAAAGGACTGATGGCTCCTTGGTTGCTCCCCTCTGCATCCACTGGATATGAAGCACAGCTCTAAGGGAGGTCCTTGGGAATAATCACTTGCCATTTTTAATACTCTCCTACAAATCTCTGGATTAAATTAATAAAATACTAGATCATTGCTTTAACACTATACATGCTTATAGATTTTAACTCAGTAAAGTGAGGTAATGAAGTTCTTAAATGGATTGAGTTTAATGAACAATTCTCAACTTCTAAATTGTAAAATTTTGAATGAGCTATGGAACTTCGCTGAACTTCATATCTATAGCTATGAAATGAGGATAAAAAATGCTATCTTATAAGGTTGCTGTGGATATTAAATGAGTTAATTCATATAAAGCATTTGGACCAGGTTTGGCAAATGAAAAGAACCTGATAAGTCTTAGCTCCCCTTTCCTTTCTCCTCTGCCACATTCATATATATAAAGAGATTCTGAACCATGACACTACACTACATGCATTTTGTACATGAAAGTTTGTTGCTGTAGTGGGATATGTATATATTTTATGAGGCACAGCATCCCTAGCCTCTACCAATTACATAATAGTACTCTGTCCCTGCAACCATTCACTCTGCATTCTGAAAATAAAAATTTCTGGACCTTAGGGTCAGATCTTTTAATTTTCCCTGAGAGTCAAAAATTGGTTAATTTTGATAAGCTCTGTTCTATATGTATAACTTGGAGATCTACACTACTTCCTGGACAGTTCTAGTTTATGTTTTACAGATTTCACAAACTCAAATTATGCCCCAAACTGAGCAATTTCTTATGATCTCCTGTGACTATTCCTGTACTACAATGCATTATTGCACTGTTGTGCCCTGCCCTGTACCCTGCATTCTGCTACGTTTCCACACCACAAACACAAGGCTTTAGACTACTGAAGAAAATCAACTCCAAAGTAAACCAATCAAGATATTTACATGCGACAAAAACAACAGAAAATCACTAAGCATATCACAATGCAGACAGATACAGTCAAACCTAATGACCAAATTAAAAGATCAGAGGAGACACAGACATTGGAATACATAATCAAAGATATTCATATAACTCTACCTCATAAAATAAGTGGGATGGCTAATGACATAAAGGAGATCAAGAAGACAGTAGAAGAGCATAAAGACGAATTTGAAAGAATGAATAGAAAAATAGCAGTTAGCACGGAGATTAAAGACTCTGTTGATAAAATAAAAAACATACTAGAGGCACATAACAGCAGAGCTGAAGAGACAGAAGAAAGAATAAGTGATATCCAGGACAAGAAAACTGATTCTGAACACTTAAAACAGCAAATGACAAAAAAGATGGAAAATTTCAACTGAATCTGAGGGAAACAATAGACAAAACAAAGCACTCAAATATAAGAATCATTGATGTCCCAGAAGGAGAAGAGAGGAGTAAAGGGCTAAGAAGAATTGTTGAGGAAATAATGTGGAAAAAATTCCCAACCCTTATAAAGGAAATGAATATACAAGTCAAAGAAGCCCAAAGAACTCCAAAAATAATAAATCCAAATAGGCCTTTCTCAAGAATTATACTAATCAGTCTGTCAAATGTTGAATGGAAGCAGAAAATTCTGAAAGCAGCAAGAAAAAAAAAATCTACTACATACAAGGTAAATCAAATAAGACTCAGTTCAAACTTCTCAACTAGTATCCTGGAGGCAAGAAGGTAGTTCCATAATATATTCAAGATCTTAAATGAGAAAGATTTCCAGCCAGGAGTTCTACAACCAGCCAAATTGTCCTTCAAAATTGTGGGAGAGATTAAAGTTTTCACAGACAAAGAGATACTTAAAGAATATGTCAACAAGAAACTGGAGCTATGAGAAATAATAAAAGGGTTCTGCCAGCTGAAAAAAAAAAGACAGGAGAGGGAAGTCTGGAGAAGGGTTGAAGAGTACCAATAAGGGTAACTTAAAGGATAAAAAGAGATAGAGGGAAAAGAATATATATTTCTGACAAATGAAATAAAAAAGAGAAGATAGTGGATTCAAGAAATGCCTTTTCAGTAATAATTGTGAATGTTAACAAACTAAACTTATCAATTAAATGATACCAAATCACAGAATGGATTTAAAAATATAATCCAGCTATATGCTGCTTACAAGAGACTCATCTTAGACACAAGGATACAAATAGATTGAAAGTGAAAGAATGGAAAAAATATTTTCCACACAAATTGTAATGAAAAGAAAGCAAGCTGTACTAATATCAGACAAGATAGACTTAAAAGGTAAAGACATCATCAGAGACAATGAAGGACACTATATATTAATTAAAGGGAAAATTCACCAAGAAGAAATAGCAATCATAAATGTCTATACTCCCAAACAAGGAGCTCCAAAGTACATGAGACAGACATTGAAAAAACTGAGGGGAGTAAATAGTAGGAGATTTCAATGTACCACTCTCCTCTATAGATAGAACAAGCACAGGGAAGATCAACATGGAAACAGAGAAGTTAAACAGCTTGATAAATGAATTAGTCCTAATAGACATATATAGGTCATTGCACCCCAAAACACCAGCATATACATTCTTCTGTAGTGCTCATGGAACATTCTCCAGGATAGATCATATGCTGAGGCACAAAACAGGTCTTTACAAATTTAAAAACACTGAAATTATTCAAAACACTTTCTCTGATCATAATGGAATGAAGTTGGGCCTCAATAACCGCCAAAGAATGAGAGCATTCCCAAATATATGGAGATTAAATAACACAATCTTAAACAACCAGTGGGTCAAAGAAGAAATTACTAGAAAAATCAGTAGCTATCTGGAGACAAATGAAAATGAGAATACAACTGTGCTGGTTTGAAAGGAAGTATGCCCCCTAAGAAAAGCCATGTTTTAATATAAATCCCATTTCATTAAGGTAGAATAATCTCTATTCAATGCTGTATGTTTGAAACTGTAATGAGATCATCTCCCCGGATGATGCGATTTAGTCAAGAGTGGTTGTTAAACTGGATTAAGCAACGACTTAGACAAGGTGTCAATTGAGGAAAAAATCCCGTTCAAAATAGCAACCAAACTAGTCAAGTACTGGAAATGAACTTAACTAAGGATGCAAAGGACTTGTACACAGAGAACTACATAACATTGTTAAAAGATATCAAAGAATATCTATATAGGTGGAAAGATATTTCATGCTCATGGATAAGAAGGTTAAATATAGTTAAGATGTCAATTCTACCCAAAATTAATCTACAGATTCAATGTATTACCAATCAAAATTCCATCCATCTACCTTGCAGACTTGGAAAACCTAGTTACCAAATTCATTTGGAAGGGAAAGAGACCCTGAATAGCAAAAAGCATCTTAAAAAAGAAGATTAAAGTGGGAGGATTAACACTCCCTGATTTTAAAACTTATGATAAAGTCACAGTGGTCAAAACAGCATCGTACTGATGCAAAGATAGAAACATTGACCAATGGAATTGAATCGAGAGTGTAAGAATTGACCACCAAATATGTGGTAAACTGATCTTTGACATGGCCCGCAAATCCACTGAACTGGGACAAAATAGTCTGTTCAATAAATGGGCATGGGAGAACTGGATACCAATAGCCAGAAGAATGAAAGATAACCCCCAATTTACATTCTAGTTTGCTTGCTGCCGGAATGTGATATACCAGAAACAGAATGGCTTTTTAAAGGGTGAATTTATTAAGTTGCGAGTTTACTGTTCTAAGGCCGTGAAAATGTCCCAATTAAAGCAAGTCTATAAAAATGTCCAACCTAACGCATCAGGGAAATCCTTGTTTCAGGAAGGCAGATCACATTCAGGGTTTCTCTCTCAACTGGAAAGGCACATAGTGAAATGGCAACTTCTGTTAGGTTTCTCTCCAGGCTTCTTGTTCCATGAAGCTCCCCTGGAGACATTTTCCTTCATCTTTAAAGGTCTCTGACTGTGTAGGCTCTGTGGTTCTTGTGGCTCTCAGGGATCTCATGGCTCTGAAGCTTTTCCCAAAATGTTTCCCCTTTTCAAGGATTTCAGTAAACTAATCAAGACCCACCTAGAATGGGTGGAGACATATCTCCCTCTAATGAAAGTTTAATACCCACAATTAGGTACGTCACATGTTTGTGGAGATAATCTAATCAATTTTCCATCCTATAGTATTGAATAAGGATTGAATGAAATCCCTGAATAGGGGCTGCATCCACAGGATGGATTAAGATTAAACGTGGCTTTTCTAGGGTATATAATCCTTTCAAACTGGCACAGATGGTATATACCTTATTTTCTGTCTTCTTAAAACTTCAGCATTTTAAAATATGTGCTTTAGAGCAGAATCTTATAATAATGTCTATATCTGGGCTTTAATTTCATAGTAACAATTTGATCATATCTACATAAGATTCTAAACTGCCACTATTTTATATTAAGACCATTATTACATGAGAATTTTTTTAAAACTTTTCAAAATGCATGCTGCATTTTAATAAGCATAGAATTATGGATATACTAACTACATCCCCAGGGAACTATGTCTTCTGAGGAACAGCGCTCCCTAATCTCAAAACACAAAACAAGATTAAACAGAGCCAGATTTTCTATTGCTTCTTTATGAATAACAGTTATTTCATTTTGTTTTGGAAGTAGTACTAGCCTGGATAATATTCCATGCCTCATCAGGGAGGCTGGATCCAAACTCCTCAGCTTCCCCATCACAGGAAATGATCACTGTTACAAAAAATAGTCATTGAATCTTTCTTTGTAGCTAACCCTTCTTGTCCCACATTAAGGTCAAACCTCTCTGTAGTCATGTGCATATTTCAAGTTGGGTATAAAAGTTTTGTCAGTCTCCTCTGTCCTATAAGCATCGTAGTTAAGGCATTGTTCCCATGACAACCCCCACACTCAGGCTCATTCTGAAACAATTCTCCAGAGTTTCTCTACCTTTCACAAATCTCATTTTTCCCCACCATTCCTTCCTGGGATGAACATTAAGTAAAAAAACTGAGCCCTGAAACATTAGCTTGTGCCCTTAAGCAAGACCTATAAACTCTTCCTCATCTAAAGAAGAGGATAAAGAGACTTGTTTTTTAATAGGGTTTATGGCACATAATACAGACCAGAGGTTAACATTTTTCTTGCTGGAGACAAAAGGGAGAAATCAGTTTAAACATTGCAAGAACAAACCACCATAAGAAAAAGGTTTGCCATAATATTTTGTTTGTTTTTTATAAGGAGTAAACAAAGCTTTTTCTTTTGCAAAGAGGAACCCTTTTTATACAACTGGGCAAGCAAAGAACCTTGACATTATCTGTAACACCTAATCTGTAATCAAGTTTGTCATTGTATAATTTTTAATCACAATCCTTATGAGACACAGAACTTTTGTGCAGAGAAATGAAAATGTAATTGGTAAATAACATCTCTTCCATAGATATATAGATAATCAGAGACAATTTCAATTCAATTATAAAAGCACACTGGTTTATCAATGCAATAACATAGAGGCATAAACAAGAACTGCCTAAAATCGTTATCACTGATGGAGCTTGAGAAACGTGGGCAAAGTGGGGATCCTCACTGGTCCTTAAACATGCCCCCCCAAAATGAAAGAACCATAGTGCAAAATGTTATTTGGTTCCATTATAGATTGAGGCCAAAAACACAGAAGAAAAACCACTACTAAAATAACCCTAAAAATTTCTGGAACTATTTACACTCTTTCTGTGTCCACGGTTTTTGTCCCTCCTCCTCTGTTTTAATGCAGTTGTAAGTTACATAGGAAAGGGCCCTGAAGTGATTCACAGAAAGCAAGGAAAAGAACTGATCAGACAATATCCTATGGCACAGCTCACCAGGAATGGGAAAGGGAAAAAAAACAATCAGTGGATTGTGTTATGCCCACATGGGAATGAAATTAACCTTGTTTGCATCTGAAAACAAAATAAGTAAGAAGTTGGTGCCACCTTGAGACTGAGAATAACAACAAAGTCAAACAATGGATCTTAATTACATTAAAATTTGAAAGAACAAAAGATACTGGAATAAAAATTCCTACAAGAATGCATTAGAAAGAAAGATGGTGAGAAGGAAAAGAAGAGGACTCGAAGAAGAGGATGAGGTGGCTCATGAAGACAAGAGCACAGCAAAAGAGGCAGGGGCTAAGGTAGCATCACTGGTTCTGCTGTGTTTGTTATTCTCTTCTGGGTTTTCTTCAGAGCAAGTTTGATGTCCCTGTTCCTCAGGTTATACATAAGGGGGTTCAGCATGGGCACCACATTGGTATAAAGCACTGAGAAAAACTTCTCCTGACCCAAAGACCCAGCAGATGAGGGCCTGACATAAGGGAGCAGGCCAGATCCATAGAAAAGGCCAACAGTAATTAAGTGGGAACCACAGGTATTGGAAGGCTTTGGACCAGTCCTTAGCAGATGGCATGTGAAAGATATTGAAAAGAATCATAGCATAAGAGATAAAGATAAGGACACTTGATACTACGATGACTGTGCCCACATTAAGAGAAGTCGCAATCTCATTGGCATAGGTGCTGCTGCAGGAGAGCTGGAGCAGGGGGAAAGTGTCACACATGTAGTGGTTGATGGTGTTGGAATGACAAAACGTCAGCCTGATCATGCACCCAATGTGAGCCATCGCACCTGCAGACACCATCACATATGAAGCAGACATCAGCAGAGAACTTAACTGGGGGACCTGGTGACAGTGTACTATAGGGGCTTACAGATGGCCACGTGGTGACCATAGGCCATGGCTGTCAGCACGCAGCACTCAGAGTTGACAAAAGTGCAGAAGAAAAACAGCTGAGCCATGCATCCTGCAAAGGAGATGATATTCCTCTCTGAATTAAAGTTCATCAGCTTTTTGGGGGTAAAGATGAATGAATAGCAGAGATCAATGAAGGATAGATTAAAGAGGAGAAAGTACATGGGGTGTGAAGGTGGGAACTGAAGCAAATAAGATTTATTAAGATCAAATTTCCCACCAAGGTGACCATACAGTTCACCTAGAACAGAAAAAAAAATGGAGGCAGCTAAAGCTCAAGTTGGTCTGTTCATCCCATCAGGATAAAAGTCACAAGAGTCATTTTCCATACTTGTTCACTTCATGAGAATGAGCTGCAAGAGCAGGAGTAAAGATGACAACAGTAATGTATCCTCAGTCTTTCTCTGCAGAGTGAATTCTGTATCTGCTGGTTTCCAAGATGACGGACGTGTGAAAACACACAGCAAATCATCCAGGAGCTGATTTCCAGAGATTTTCCAGGCCTGAGAGTTCAGATTTTCCTCCCTTCTTCTCTCTCTCCTGCTCAGCTTGTTGGTCACTCTGTTGGTAGACTGCCTAATGTCTCAGCATTTCCTCCTTCTGACACTGGCTTCTTCCAGGCTTACATCAAGTGCCACCTCACCTCCAAATCCTTGACTTAAGTAGTTGTGATGGTAGAAGAAAATTAGTAGTTCAGGGATGATTTCTATTGCCTGAAGACTCCACTGATGCTGGGCCTTGAGGACCCTTCATCCTAACTATTCTGAGGGAGAAAAATTTCTCTAATAATGGAAGGAGGCACCAATTATCAGCACAATACTCAGTATTCTATAGGCTAGAACAGGCATTCTGGGGAATAAGCCACGATTTCTACCTGAGAATATGCCCAGAAACTCTTCTTCTTCAGTTGTAAGAAGGAAACAACATCATTAGCTTCCCAAACAATAAGCTGGTCTGGATGGGGGTGAATCCTTGTATTTGGAGAAATTGATCTGAAGTACAGAAGAAAGAAGAAGTTCAGTGAGTCTCTGGAGGGAAGAATTAATGAGTCTATGTCTACAGGGACTCAATGTTCTTCTAAGCTTAAATTTCACATGTGGAATTCCTAATCCCCAGTGCAATGGACTGATGGCCCCCTTGGTCTCTCACCTCAGCATTCCCTCGATCCTAAGCACAGATCTGAAGAAGGTCTAGGAGCAGAATCATTTGCCTTTTCTAGTGGTTTTCTAGAAGACTCTGGGATTGCATAAATAAAATATAAGATCATTGGTTTAATATTGAATATGCTTTTGCATTTCAACAAAGTGCTGCAATAAAATTGCTAAGGTAATAAATCCTCAAGTTAAACTGAGTGCAATGAACACTTTTCTACTTCCTAATTGTGAGATTTTAGACAAGTTAGGGACATCTTCTGAACCTTATATCCTCATGCAAAATGATTAGCTATCCAGAGCAGGCCACGGTGTCTCAGCAAGCAGAGTTCTCACCAGGCATGCTAGAGACCCAAGTTTGATTCCTGGTGCCTGCCTATGCAAAAAAGAAAAAAGAAAAAAAAAATAGCTATCCATTGGAATAGGTAGGGGATTAAAGGAGTTTCTTCACATAAAGCATTAGGACCATGTCTGGCACATAAAAAGAGCCTGTTAAATGTTAGCACCAATTGCCTTTCTCCTTTTCCACATTATATTTATCTTAGATTCTGGGCCATGGCACAACAGATATTTTTGAAATGAAAATTCTCTGTTGTGATGAGCTGTCTTTACATTACACAATTCAAAGCATCCTTATCCTCCACCAATTAGATGACAAGTACTACCACACCTTATAAGTTAATAGGGCCTTATAAAAATTTAAATCTTTTGTGTATCAAAAGACGTCTTCATGAAAGTAAAAAGAAAACCTACAGAATGGGATAAAACATTTGGAGTCCATATTCACTATCAGGATTTAATATCCTGAATATATAAAAAAGTCCTGCAATTCAATAACAAAACAACAGAAACTCAATTTTAAAATGGGCAAAAGACTTAAATAAACATTTCTCCAAAAATATACAGAAGGTTAAAAAGCAAATAAAAAGATGTTTAACATCATTAACCATTAGTGACAAACACAATCATATACTATTTCATACCCACCAGAAAAGATACTATTTTAAAAATGGAAAAAAAAATGTGTTGGAAAAAATGCTGAGAAAGTGGAACACTTGTTAATTTTTGCTAGGGATATAAAATGGTGCAGTCACTGGGAAGACAGTTTGGTGGTTCCTCAAGAAATTGGATATAGAATTATCATATGACTCAGCAATATGACTTTTAAGTATATACACCTAAAGATCTGAAAGCAGCAACTCAAACAGATATTTTTACACAAGTGTTCATAGCAGCATAATTCACAATACCCAAAAGCTGGAAAAGACCCAAGTGTCCATCAACAGATGAAATGATAAACAAACAGTCTGTCATATATATGTAATGGAATATTATTCAGGTATCAAAAGACTGGAGTTTGATGCACATGACATGGATGAACCTTGAAACAATTATCTTGAGTAAATTAAGTCAGACACAAAATGAACATATTCTATGATCTCACTTATATGAAATAATTAGAGTGAGCAAATGCATAGATACAGAAGCTACAATATGATGAGGAATTCTTACTTAAATGCTGCAGAGCTTCTGTTGGGGTGATGGTAATGTGTTAATAATGGATTGTGGTGACGGTAGCACAACATTCTGAACGTAAGTGACACCACTGAATTGTTCATTTGAGAATGGTTAAAATAGAAATTTTATATATGTTTCCAGAAAGTAAATTTTTTAAAATCTGTAAAATGTAAGAGAGAAAAAATTGAATGCTAATATAAATTTTGAAATATAGTTGTTAAAGTACAATAATAACATTTCATAAATTGTAAGAAAGGTAACATATGAATGCAGTTTTTAAAATAGGGAAATCTGAGGGAGGGGGTATATAGGATCTCTATACTTACTGCAAGAATGTTTTATAAACCTGCAACTTCTCTAATAATTCACAGATAAATCAAAGGAGTATATGTAAAACTGAAATTTAGCAAACATTTGAAAGAGAGCAAAAGGGAAAATCCCCTTGACGTAGGTTTTAGAAAAGATTCTGGAGATGAGCTGCCAAAAGCATGATCCATAAAACAAACAAAAATGCTAAATTGGATATTATAAAAATCAAAGCCTATTTCTCCGAGGCAGATAATAGCAAAGGAGAGGAAATATATAACACAGACTGGTAAAATATTTTAAAACATATATCTAATAAGTAACTTGTGTCCAGAATATATAAAGAACACATAAGAACTTAATGAGTAAACACACAACCCAATAAGTAAATGAGCGGCATATGTGAATCAACATTTAACAAAAAAGATATAGACTCTCAAATAAACACATGTAAAAATACTCAAACTCATTTTTCATTAGGGAAAACAAATTAAAACCACAATGAGATGCCATCACAAGCTTATTAGAATGGAAACTTATTAGAATAGAAATTTCAAAACAAAATAAAATAAAACAACTATGCATAGCGGAGGTAAGGAGGTGGAGCAAGTTGAATTCTCATGAATTACCTGTGGGAATGAAAATGACATATTAATTTTGGGAGCAATTTGACAGTTTCTTATAAAGTTGTTCCATTGCAAAGTAATTACAAGAATAAAAGCTTATTTTCATGTAAAAATTGTAAAACTAGATCTAAGTTGATTATCCTTCTTCAGTTGATTAATGGATAAATAAATTTTAGTACATCAACTCCATGAATCCCACCCAGATATATAGGGGATGAACCTCAGATCTCAAATTCATCATTTGAAAGAGGTCAAAGCAAAAACCAACATACTTTATACTTCAATTTAAATGACGTTCTGGAAAAGGTAAAACTAGGCAAGCAGAAATCAGAGCAGTAACTCTCAATGCCTAGGGTAGAAAAAGGGTTTAAGTATAAAGGGACATGGAAGAGTGTTTTGATCTGGGTGAGGTTTCCCTAATGCATGTATTTGACAAAACTTATAGAATTCTAAACAGGAAATTGTTTATTCTACTCTATTTAAATTATATCTTACTAATGAAAATCTAAACACACACAAACCATGAATTTCTAATCACATTTTCATATCAATGATAATTAGCTATATCTGAAAGTCTAAGAACACAAATTGTTGGTGAAGATGTGAAACAATTTTACTGTACCTTTATTATGGTGGGAATGTACAGTAATAAATTACCTGGGAGTGGTTGGAAGTTTCTTATAAATTAAACATTTATTCTATCATGTAACAATTCAACTCCTAGATATTTCCAAAGAAAATTAATACATAGAATTCCAAAATGACTTGCACATATATACTTATAGCAGTATATAAGAACTATCAAAGCCAGTAACTATCAACTAGAGGATACATAAACAAATTGTGTATACTTATAGAAAATAATCTTACTCAGCAATAAGCTAAACTACTGAGACAGACAGCAAAACAAAATCTAAAAATATCATTGTGAGTGAAAAAGTCAAACACAATGAACACATATTGTGTGATTCCATTTTTGAAACTTTCTAAAGCAAACATAAATAAATCATCATGACAGAACTTTTAGCCATGTTACCTGAAGGCTTGTTATGAGGATTATCTACAAAAAGGCACGAGGAAACTTTACAGTATGATGGAAGTAGTGTATGCTCATGGGGGAAAGTGGATGGCTATATATATATATACTTAAAACAGTCACCCAAGTTGTACACCTAAAAATTTGTAAATTTTACTCTGAATAAGTAAAAATTTTACTAATTTTTAGAGCAAAAAAGTAAAAATTTTAAAAATTCATATTTTATACTGTCCATTGAGAATTATTATGGAAAACTATTGTCTTTCATTTTTGCAAGCTGTCTCTAAACTCTAAAATTGACACCAGCAGGGAAATCCACACCCTTCCATTCACCTTTAGAGACATAATACTGGCCTAATTGGAACACTAGTTTTTCATAGCATAGGACTCTGATATATCCATAAAGGAAATTCTAACTTTTATTTAATTCACTTCTACAGCTTGGAAAAAAGCCAGTGAATCTGAGGAAAACACTGGGAATGCAGAAAAGACACAGTCAAGTGAATTGCAGACTATCATTTCTTCCCATCTAAGTTTCTTACCCATGAATCACTAAGTATTATCATAAACTCGTGTTTCTTTCATCAATGATAATGGCAAGACATCAGTCTGTAGGCTTTCTTAAATAGCTAGGATGTAGTTAAAGACTCATTATGCCTATAAAATTTATAGAAACTAAAAGGCCCAATAAAGCATCTCTCAGGGCTGATACCATGTGTCACCGAAGAGTGTGCTGTAACCTTAGCCAGGAGATTTTATTAGTAAGGTATATTTGAGCATAGATACAATTTAGAAATTTTTAAAAGGGGTTATTTTTATAAGAAGAGTTTATAATATTGTTTCTTATGCAACAAACACATGATAATTGAACCAGACTAAATATAAGTAGGAGAGAAGCGAGAGGCACCCCCAATTTTAAAAGTCCTCTCTGGACACAGACCCTTTCAGTCAGTCAGTTGCATATACCCCTGACTGTCAAGTGTCCAAATATTATGCTCCCATTGGAAATCAATAACCACCAAAGAACCGGAATTTTCACAAATGCATAGAGGTTAAACAACATACCTGTAAACAATCAGTAATGTTAAAAAAGAAATTTCAAGAGAAATTAGTGAATATCTGGAGATGAATAAAAATGAGAATATAACATATCAAAATCCATGGAATGCAGAGTAGGTATTGCTCAGAGGAAAATTTATAACTCTGAATACGTGCATTAAAAAGGAAGAAAGATCTAAAACCAAAGATGTAACATCCGAAAATACTAGAGAAAAACAGCAAATTAACCCTAAATCAAGCAGAAGAAAAGAAATATCAAAGATGAAAGCAGATATAAATGAATTGGAGAACAAAAAACAAATAGAGAATTTTTAAAAAGTGGGTATTTGAGAAGATCAACAAGATTGACAAACTCTTAGTTAGACTGACAATGTCAAAAGGAGAGCAGATGTAAATAAACAGAATGATTAATGAGAGAAGGATCATTACTATGGATCTTGAGGAAATTTTAAAAACATCATAAAATGATACTATAAACAACTGAACATCAACAAACTAGACAACTTAGAGGAAATTGACCATATCCTAGAAACACGTAAACATCTTATATTGACTTGAGAATAAAAAGAAGACCTCAACAGACCAATCACAAGTGAAGAGATTCAGTCATCAAAAACTTTCCTACAAAGAAAAACCCAGGGCCCGATGGTTTCGCAGAGGAATTTTATCAAGTATTTCAAAAAGAACAGAAGATTCCTGCTCAGGCTTTCCAAAAAGTTGAAGAAAAGGGGACACTACCTAGCTCGTTAAATGAAGCTAACATCACTGTAATACCAAAATCTGATAAAATATTACAAGAAAGGAAAACTACAGGCCAATCTCCCTAGTAAATATAGATGCAAAGATTCTCAACAAATTACTTGCAAATCAAACCCAAAAGCACATTTAAAAAATTTTGCATCACAACTAAGTTGGGCTCATTCTAGGTATTCAAAGGTGGTTCAATTTAAGAAAATCCATCAGTGTAATACAACACATTATCCATCAATGTAATACAACACATTATCAAACCAAAAGGGAAGAATCACATGATCTTCCCAATTGGTGCTGAAAAGCCATTCAACAAAATTCAGCATCATTTTCTCTTGACAGCATTTCAGAAGGTAGGATAAATGGAAATTTCTGCAAGGTGATAAAGGGCACATAAGAAAAACCCAGAGCCAGCATCACAGTCAACATCAAGAGACTGAAAACTTTCCCTCTAAGATTAGGAATGGAACAGGGATGTCCATTGTCACCACTATTACTCAACATTGTGCTGGAAATTCTAGCTAGAGCAATTAGGCAAGAAAAAGACATAAAAACACCCAAATTCAGAAAAGAAGTAGTAAAACTTTCACTATTTATAGGCGACATGATCTAAATTTGGAAAATCCTGAGAAATTCAACAAAGCTACTTGAGTTAATAAACAAATTCAGCAAAGTGACGGTATAGAAGATTTATGTGCAAAAATCAGTAAATTTCTATACACTGGTAATGACCTGAGGTAGTTATTTTTTAAAATTCCATTACAAAGCAACTAAAGGAATCAAGTATCTAGGAATAAATTTAACCAAGTATTTAAAGGACCTCTATACAGAAAACTACAAAGCTTTGCTAAAGGAAATTTTAAGAAGTCCCAAATAGATGGAAAGATACTTCATGTTCATGGATAGGAAAGCTAAATGTCATAAAGATGTCAATTCTATGCAAATTGATCTACAGATTCAACCCAATTCTATTCAATATTCCAACAACCTACTTTGAAGACATGGAAAACCTAGTCATCAAATTTATCTGGAAGGGAAAGAAGCATCAAATCACCAAACACATCCTAAAAAAGAAAAAAGTGGGAAGATTTACACTTCCTGACTTTAAAGCTTATTATAAAGCCACAGAGGTCAAAATAGCACTCTATTGGCACAAAGATAGACATTTTGATCAATGGAATCATGTTGATTGCTTGGAAATGGAAGCCCAGATTCATGTTCAATTGATTTTTGACAAGACCTTTAAATCCACTGAACTTTATCATTGATAAACAGTGCAAGGAAAACTGGATATCCACAACCAAAGGAATGAAAGATGACCCATACCTCACTCCCTATGTAAAAACTACTCAAAGTGGATCAAAGACCTAAATACAAGACCTAGTACCTTAAAACTTCTAGAAGAAAATAAAAGGAAACAGCTTCAACACCTAGTGGTAGAGGTCACTTCATAGACCTTACAGCCAAAGCACAAGCAACAAAAGAAAAAATAGATAAATGGGAATGCCTCAAAATCAAATGTTCTTGTACTTCAAAAGGCTTTCTCAAAAAGTTGAAGAGGCAGCCAACTCAATGGGAGAAAATATTTAGAAATCCTATATCTGATAAGGGTTTGATATCCAGTATTTATAAAGAATCCCTACAACCCAATTACTAAATGGACAAAAGATATGAATAAATATTTTTCTGAAGAGGAAATACAAATGGCTAAAAAGCAAATGAAAACATGTCAATTGTCACAGCTATTAGAGAAATTCAAATCAAAACCACAATGAAATATGATCCACAACTATAAGAATGACTGCTGTTAAACTAACAGAAAGCTACAAATATTGGAGAGGATATGGAGAAATTGGAACATTTATTCACTGATGGTGGGAATGCATAATGATATAGCCACTGTGGAAGACAATTTGGCAGGTCTCTGTGACACCTAAGACCCAGAGATAGGCCTGTAGCCCTGAAAGTTAGTATAGCTATATACAGTAACTGTTAAAATAACTGAAAAGGAGATCAATACTCAATTAGCAATAAAAACAAAACCAGTCTGGCTGGGATTAAGGTAAATAAGAATACAGGGTAAACGAGAATACTGTATGTACTCTAGACTTTCACCTACTGTATGAGACCAAAGGCAGAACAGGCTTATTATTCTCTGAATTATTAAAATTTACAATCTAAATTTTCTATAATACACAATCTTAATCAATCTGTTCGGATAGCTCATTTAAACAACCCAAACTTCTGAAGTCCAGAATGGAAAAGAAGTCTTGCAGCTCTGTCTAGCTTAATGTAAAACCCAGCTCCATCTCAGATTATGGTGGGATGGTAATTAAAAAGTAATGGTATATATATATATATATATATTGTTCAGATGGGAACTATTAAGCATTCCCATCTGACAAGCCCCAGGTACCCTCTCTACCACTGGGGCTTCCCATGCCCTTGATTTAAGCCTTGCCCTTATGAAACCTATCTCTGTAGGGGAGAAGTTAAGACTTCCTATAACAAGGCCTAGCAGTAAGTTCCAGGAAGCCTCTTTTGTTGCCTAAATATGGCTTCATCCTCCCTAAGCTGAAACCTGCAAGGAAAATTAATACCCTTGCCCCACTACATGGGACATGACATCGGGGTGAAAATCTTTCTAAAAACATGGGGTGTGATTTCCCAGGATACATCTGACCATGGGATCAACAATGCCTTCTTGACCAAAAGGGGGAAAAGAAGAGTAATAAAATAAAGCATCAGTGGCTAAGGAGATCAAATAGAAACAAGAGGATATTCTGGAGGCTACTCTTATGCATGCTTCAGTTAGATAATGTCAGTTGCCATGGTTTGCTTAACCTCAACCAACATCACTCTTGTTGACTCTCAAGAACACATACAGGGGACTTCCTGGAAGATGGCGGCTTAGTAAGACGTGCGGATCTTAGTTTCTTCTCCAGGACACATACTAGGGGAGTAGAAACGATACAGAAAGCGCCCAAAGCCACAACAGAGATAAAAAAGACAGCGTACCCCATCCTGGAACGGCTGGCTGGCTGAGAGAAGCAGCTCGGGTGAGATCGCCGAGGCGCGCGGGCCTTACCGGGCGGGGTGGCAAGCGGCCGGAGTTACTCCCTTCCCCCTTCCCGGGCCGGCTGGGAGAATTGGAGAGGTGGTCCCCTGAAACCAAGGCGACTGGTGCCCACACCACGCGCAGCCCCCGGACCAACTGAGAGAATTGGATCGGAAACCCCCAGGCCGCGGAGAATGGTGACCCCGTGACTCCCGGGGAACGTGCACTCTCTCGGGCGGGCCGCTGCCGCTGGCGCCCTCCCGCCACGCTTGTTGCCCAGGGCCAACTAGGAAATTCGGACGGGCTCTTTCCCTGGCTGCGGCGACCAGCAACCCTCCCTGCGTTCAGACACCCTCCCTGCGTTGGGACCCCGGACCGGCTCAAGCCGCTTCGGCTAGCGAACCCCCAGGACGGCGAGAGTTTTCCAAAGTTTAAGGTCTCACAGCACCTTTTACTGGTGGGACCCGCAGACAAACGTGTGCCACGAGCGCCACCTACTGGGCAGGATAAGAAAAACAGAACCCAGAGATTTCACAGAAAAATATTACAACCTTGCTGGGTCCAACACCAAGAGAAATCTGAATAAATGCCCAGACGCCAGCAGCAGAAGATAATTGTCCACGCTCAAAAGATTGAGAATATGGCTCAGTCAGAGGAACAAACCAATAGCTCAAATGAGACACAAGAGCTGAGACAACTAATGCTGAATATACGAACAGAAATGGAAAACCTCTTCAAAAATGAAATCGATAAATTGAGGGAGGACATGAAGAGGACATGGGCTGAACATAAAGAAGAAATAGAAAAACTGAAAAAACAAATCGCAGAACTTATGGAAGTGAAGGATAAAGTAGCAAACATAGAAAAAATAATGGATAGCTACAATGATAGATTTAAAGAGACAGAAGATAGAATTAGTGATTTGGAGGATGGAACATCTGAATTCCAAAAAGAAACAGAAACTATAGGGAAAAGAATGGAAAAATTTGAACAGGGTATCAGGGAACTCAAGGACAATATGAACCGCACAAATATACGTGTTGTGGGTGTCCCAGAAGGAGAAGAGAAGGGAAAAGGAGGAGAAAAACTAATGGAAGAAATTATCACTGAAAATTTCCCAACTCTTATGAAAGACCTAAAATTACAGATCCAAGAAGTGCAGCGCACCCCAAAGAGATTAGACCCAAATAGGCGTTCTCCAAGACACTTACTAGTTAGAATGTCAGAGGTCAAAGAGAAAGAGAAGATCTTGAAAGCAGCAAGAGAAAAACAATCCATTACATACAAGGGAAACCCAATAAGACTTTGTGTAGATTTCTCAGCAGAAACCATAGAAGCTAGAAGACAGTGGGATGATATATTTAAAATACTAAAAGAGAAAAACTGCCAACCAAGACTCCTATATCCAGCAAAATTATCCTTCAAAAATGAGGGAGAAATTAAAACATTCTCAGACAAAAAGTCACTGAAAGAATTTGTGACCAAGAGACCAGCTCTGCAAGAAATACTAAAGGGAGCACTAGAGTCAGATACAAAAAGACAGAAGAGAGAGATATGGAAAAGAGTGTAGAAAGAAGGAAAATCAGATATGATATATATAATACAAAAGGCAAAATGTTAGAGGAAAATATTATCTAAACAGTAATAACACTAAATGTTAATGGACTGAATTCCCCAATCAAAAGACATAGATTGGCAGAATGGATTAAAAAACAGGATCCTTCAATATGCTGTCTACAGGAAACACATCTTAGACCCAAAGATAAACATAGGTTGAAAGTGAAAGGTTGGGAAAAGATATTTCATGCAAATAACAACCAGAAAAGAGCAGGAGTGGCTATACTAATATCCAACAAATTAGACTTCAAATGTAAAACAGTTAAAAGAGACAAAGAAGGACACTATATACTAATAAAAGGAACAATTAAACAAGAAGACATAACAATCATAAATATTTATGCACCGAATCAGAATGCCCCAAAATACGTGAGGAATATACTGCAAACACTGAAAAGGGAAATAGCCCCATATACCATAATAGTTGGAGACTTCAACTCACCACTCTCATCAAGGGACAGAACATCTAGACAGAGGATCAACAAAGAAATAGAGAATCTGAATATTACTATAAATGAACTAGACTTAATAGACATTTATAGGACATTACATCCCACAACAGCAGGATACACCTTTTTCTCAAGTGCTCATGGATCATTCTCAAAGATAGACCATATGCTGGGTCACAAAGCAAGTCTCAACAAATTTAAAAAGATTAAATCTTACAAAACACTTTCTCGGACCATAAAGGAATGATGTTGGAAATCAATAATAGGCAGAGTGCCAGAAAATTCACAAATACGTGGAGGCTCAACAACACACTCCTAAACAACGACTGGGTCAAAGAAGAAATTGCAAGAGAAATTAGCAAATACCTCGAGGCGAATGAAAATGAAAACACAACATATCAAAACTTATGGGACGCAGCAAAGGCAGTGCTAAGAGGGGAATTTATTGCTCTAAATGCCTATATCAGAAAAGAAGAAAAGGCAAAAATTCAAGAATTAACTATCCATTTGGAAGAACTGGAGAAAGAACAGCAAACTAATACCAAAGCAAGCAAAAGGAAAGAAATAACAAAGATTAGAGCAGAAATAAATGAAATTGAAAACATGAAAACAATAGAGAAAATCAATAAGGCCAGAAGTTGGTTCTATGAGAAAATCAATAAGATTGATGGGCCCTTAGCAAGATAGACAAAAAGAAGAAGAGAGAGGATGCAAATAAATAAGATCAGAAATGGAAGAGGAGACATAACTACTGACCTCACAGAAATAAAGGAGGTAATAACAGGATACTATGAACAACTTTACGCTAATAAATACAACAATTTAGAGGAAATGGACGGGTTCCTGGAAAGACATGAACAACCAACTTTGACTCAAGAAGACATAGATGACCTCAACAAACCAATCACAAGTAAAGAAATTGAATTAGTCATTCAAAAGCTTCCTAAAAAGAAAAGTCCAGGACCAGATAGCTTCACATGTGAATTCTACCAAACGTTCCAGAAAGAATTAGTACCAATTCTCTTCAAACTCTTCAAAAAAATCGAAGTGGAGGGAAAACTACCTAATTCATTCTATGAAGCCAACATCACCCTCATACCAAAACCAGGCAAAGATATTACAAAAAAAGAAAACTACAGACCAATCTCCCTAATGAATATAGATGCAAAAATCCTCAATAAAATTCTAGCAAATCGTATCCAACAACACATTAAAAGAATTATACATCATGACCAAGTAGGATTCATCCCAGGTATGCAAGGATGGTTCAACATAAGAAAATCAATTAACGTAATACACCATATCAACAAATCAAAGCAGAAAAATCACATGATCATCTCAATTGATGCAGAGAAGGCATTCGACAAGATTCAACATCCTTTCCTGTTGAAAACACTTCAAAGGATAGGAATACAAGGGAACTTCCTTAAAATGATAGAGGGAATATATGAAAAACCCACAGCTAATATCATCCTCAATGGGGAAAAATTGAAAACTTTCCCCCTAAGATCAGGAACAAGACAAGGATGTCCACTATCACCACTATTATTCAACACTGTGTTGGAGGTTCTAGCCAGAGCAATTAGACAAGAAAAAGAAATACAATGCATCAAAATTGGAAAGGAAGAAGTAAAACTATCACTATTTGCAGACGATATGATACTATACGTCGAAAACCCGGAAAAATCCACAACAAAACTACTAGAGCTAATAAATGAGTACAGCAAAGTAGCAGGTTACAAGATCAACATTCAAAAATCTGTAGCATTTCTATACACTAGTAATGAACAAGCTGAGGGGGAAATCAAGAAACGAATCCCATTTACAATTGCAACTAAAAGAATAAAATACCTAGGAATAAATTTAACTAAAGAGACAAAAAACCTATATAAAGAAAACTACAAAAAACTGCTAAAAGAAATCACAGAAGACCTAAATAGATGGAAGGGCATACCGTGTTCATGGATTGGAAGACTAAATATAGTTAAGATGTCAATCCTACCTAAATTGATTTACAGATTCAATGCAATACCAATCAAAATCCCAACAACTTATTTTTCAGAAATAGAAAAACCAATAAGCAAATTTATCTGGAAGGGCAGGGTGCCCCGAATTGCTAAAAACATCTTGAGGAAAAAAAACGAAGCTGGAGGTCTCGCGCTGCCTGACTTTAAGGCATATTATGAAGCCACAGTGGTCAAAACAGCATGGTATTGGCATAAAGATAGATATATCGACCAATGGAATCGAATAGAGTGCTCAGATATAGACCCTCTCATCTATGGACATTTGATCTTTGATAAGGCAGTCAAGCCAACTCACCTGGGACAGAGCAGTCTCTTCAATAAATGGTGCCTAGAGAACTGGATATCCATATGCAAAAGAATGAAAGAAGACCCATCTCTCACACCCTATACAAAAGTTAACTCAAAATGGATCAAAGATCTAAACATTAGGTCTAAGACCATAAAACAGTTAGAGGAAAATGTTGGGAGATATCTTATGGATCTTACAACTGGAGGCGGTTTTATGGACCTTAAACCTAAAGCAAGAGCACTGAAGAAGGAAATAAATAAATGGGAACTCCTCAAACTTAAACACTTTTGTGCATCAAAGAACTTCATCAAGAAAGTAGAAAGACAGCCTTCACAATGGGAGACAATATTTGGAAATGATATATCAGATAAAGGTCTAGTATCCAGAATTTATAAAGAGATTGTTCATCTCAACAACAAAAAGACAGCCAACCCAATTACAAAATGGGAAAAAGACTTGAACAGACACCTATCAGAAGAGGAAATACAAATGGCCAAAAGGCACATGAAGAGATGCTCAATGTCCCTGGCCATTAGAGAAATGCAAATCAAAACCACAATGAGATATCATCTCACACCCACCAGAATGGCCATTATCAACAAAACAGAAAATGACAAGTGCTGGAGAGGATGCGGAGAAAGAGGCACACTTATCCACTGTTGGTGGGAATGTCAAATGGTGCAACCACTGTGGAAGGCAGTTTGGCGGTTCCTCAAAAAGCTGAATATAGAACTGCCATACGACCCAGCAATACCATTGCTAGGTATCTACTCAAAGGACTTAAGGGCAAAGACACAAACGGACATTTGCACACCAATGTTTATAGCAGCATTATTTACAATTGCAAAGAGATGGAAACAGCCAAAATCTCCATCAACAGAAGAGTGGCTAAACAAACTGTGGTATATACATACGATGGAATATTATGCAGCTTTAAGACAAGATAAACTTATGAACCATGTAATAACATGGATGGACCTAGAGAATATTATGCTGAGTGAATCCAGTCAAAAACTAAAGGACAAATACTGTATGGTCCCACTGATGTGAACAGACATTCGAGAATAAACTTGAAATATGTCATTGATAACAGAGTTCAGCAGGAGTTAGAAACAGGGTAAGACAATGGGTAATTGAAGCTGAAGGGATACAGACTGTGCAACAGGACTAGATACAAAAACTCAAAAATGGACAGCACAATAATACCTAATTGTAAAGTAATCATGTTAAAACACTGAATGAAGCTGCATCTGAGCTATAGGTTTTTGTTTTGTTTTGTGTTGTTTTGTTTTGATTTTACTATTATTACTTTTATTTTTTTCTCTATATTAACATTCTATATCTTTTTCGGTTATGTTGCTAGTTCTTCTAAACCAATGCAAATGTACTAAGAAATGATGATCATGCATCTATGTGATGATGTTAAGAATTAATGATTGCATGTGTAGAATGGTATGATCTCTAAATGTTGGGTTAATTTCTTTTTTTCCGTTAATTAAAAAAAAAAAAAAAGAGAAGGGATAATTGGAGATGAAGGGACACAGACTGTACAACGGGACTGGATATAAAAACTCAGAAATGGACAGCACAATACTACCCAATTGTAATGCAATTATGTTAAAACACTGAATTAAGCTGCATGTGAGGTATAGGTTTTTTGTTTTTGTTTTTTTTGTTTTTTTTTCTTTCTATTATTGTTTTAATTCTTATTCTGTTGTCTTTTTATTTCTTTTTCTAAATCGATGCAAATGTACTAAGAAATGATGAATATGCAACTATGTGATGTTATTAAGAATTACTGATTGTACATGTAGATTGGAATGATTTCTAATTGTTTTGTTAATTCTTTTTTTAATTAATAAAAAAAAAAAAAAAAAAAGAACACATACAGGGACTTCCGGAGAAGATGGCGGCTTAGTAAGATGCGCGGATCTTAGTTTCTTCTCCAGGACAGCTACTAGGGGAGTAGAAACGACACAGAACAGCTCCCAAAGCCACGACAGAGATAAAAAAGACAGCGTACCCCATCCTGGAACGGCTGGCTGGCTGAGAGAACCCGCTCTGGTGAGATCGCCGAGGGGTGCGGGCTTCACCGGGCGGGGCGGCAAGCGGCCGGAGTCACTCCCTTCCCCCTTCCCAGGCCAGCTGGGAGAATTGGACAGGCGGTCCTCCCAAACCAAGGTGGCTGGCACCCACACCACACACGGCCCCTCGGACCAACTGAGAGAATTAGATCGGAAATCCCCCGGCCGTGGAGAACGGTGACGGGGGGGCCTCCCAAACCCGTGACCCCCCGGGAACATGCACTCTCCTGGGCGGGCCACTGCGGCTGGCGCCCTCCAGCCAAGCTTGGCGCCCTGGGCCGACTAGGAAATTTGGACGGGCGCTTTCCCGGGCTGCTGTGGCCAGCGACCCTCCCCACGTACGGACCCCGGGCCGGCTGGCAATCGTCCAAGCCACTTTGGCTAGCGAACCTCCCGGACGGCGAGAGTTTTCCAAAGTTAAAGGACCCACAGCACCTTTTACTGGTGGGACCTGCAGACAAACGTGTGCCATGAGTGCCACCTACTGGGCAGGATAAGAAAAACAGAACCCAGAGATTTCACAGAAAAATCTTACAACCTTGTTGGGTCCGACACCCAGGGAAATCTGACTAAATGCCCAGACGCCAGCAGCAGAAGATAACTGTCCATGCTCAGAAGATTGAGAATATGGCCCAGTCAAAGGAACAAACCAATAGTTCAAATGAGATACAAGAGCTGAGACAACTAATGCTGAATATATGAACAGAAATGGAAAACCTCTTCAAAAATGAAATCGATAAATTGAGGGAGGACATGAAGAGGACATGGGCTGAACATAAAGAAGAAATAGAAAAACTGAAAAAACAAATCACAGAACTTATGGAAGTGAAGGATAAAGTAGAAAAGATGGAAAAAACAATGGATACCTACAATGGTAGATTTAAACAGACAAAAGACAGAATTAGTGATTTGGAGGATGGAACATCTGAATTTCAAAAAGAAACAGAAACTATAGGGAAAAGAATGGAAAAATTTGAGCAGGGGCTCAGGGAATTGAATGATAATATGAAGCACACAAATATACATGTTGTGGGTGTCCCAGAAGGAGAAGAGAAGGGAAAAGGAGGAGAAAAACTAATGGAAGAAATTATCACTGAAAATTTCCCAACTCTTATGAGAGACCTAAAATTATAGATCCAAGAAGTGCAGTGCACCCCAAAGAGATTAGACCCAAATAGGCATTCTCCAAGACACTTACTAGTTAGAATGTCAGAGGTCAAAGAGAAAGAGAGGATCTTGAAAGCAGCAAGAGAAAAACAATCCATCACATACAAGGGAAACCCAATAAGACTATGTGTAGATTTCTCAGCAGAAACCATGGAAGCTAGAAGACAGTGGGATGATATATTTAAATTACTAAAAGAGAAAAACTGCCAACCAAGACTCCTATATCAAGCAAAATTATCCTTCAAAAATGAGGGAGAAATTAAAACATTCTCAGACAAAAAGTCACTGAGAGACTTTGTGACCAAGAGACCAGCTCTGCAAGAAATACTAAAGGGAGCACTAGGGTCAGATACAAAAAGACAGAAGAGAGAGGTATGGAGAAGAGTGTAGAAAGAAGGAAAATCAGATATGATATATATAATACAAAAGGCAAAATGTTAGAGGAAAATATTATCCAAACAGTAATAACACTAAATGTCAATGGACTGAATTCCCCAATCAAAAGATATAGATTGGCAGAATGGATTAAAAAACAGGATCCTTCAATATGCTGTCTACAGGAAACACATCTTAGACCCAAAGATAAACATAGGTTGAAAGTGAAAGTTTGGGAAAAGATATTTCATGCAAATAACAACCAGAAAAGAGCAGGAATGGCTACACTAATATCCAACGAGTTAGACTTCAAATGTAAAGCAGTTAAAAGAGACAAAGAAGGACACTATATACTAATAAAAGGAACAATTAAACAAGAAGACATAACAATCATAAATATTTACGCACCGAACCAGAATGCCCCAAAACACGTGAGGAATACACTGCAAACACTGAAAAGGGAAATAGACTCATATACCATAATAGTTGGAGACTTCAATTCACCACTCTCATCAATGGACAGAACATCTAGACAGAGGATCAATAAAGAAATAGAGAATCTGAATATTACTATAAATGAGCTAGACTTAACAGACATTTATAGGACATTACATCCCACAACAGCAAGATACAACTTTTTCTAAAGTGCTCATGGATCATTCTCAAAGATAGACCATATGCTGGGTCACAAAGCAAGTCTTAACAAATTTAAAAAGATTGAAATCATACACAACACTTTCTCGGATCAAAAAGGAATGAAGTTGGAAATCAATAATAGGCGGAGTGCCAGAAAATTCACAAATACGTGGAGGCTCAACAACACACTCCTAAACAACGACTGGGTCAAAGAAGAAATTGCTAGAGAAATTAGCAAATACCTCGAGGCGAATGAAAATGAAAACACAACATATCAAAAGTTATGGGACGCAGCAAAGGCAGTGCTAAGAGGGAAATTTATTGCCTTAAATGCATATATCAGCAAAGAAGAAAAGGCAAAAATTCAGGAAATAACTATCCATTTGGAAGAACTGGAGAAAGAACAGCAAACTAATCCCAAAGCAAGCAAAAGGAAGGAAATAACAAAGATTAGAGTAGAAATAAGTGAAATTGAAAACATGAAAACAATAGAGAAAATCAATAAGGTCAGAAGTTGGTTCTATGAGAAAATCAATAAGATTGATGGGCCCTTAGCAAGATAGACAAAAAGAAGAAGAGAGAGGATGCAAATAAATAAGATCAGAAATGGAAGAGGAGACATAACTACTGACCTCACAGAAATAAAGGAGGTAATAACAGGATACTATGAACAACTTTATGCTAATAAATACAACAATTTAGAGGAAATGGACGGGTTCCTGGAAAGACATGAACAACCAACTTTGACTCAAGAAGACATAGATGACCTCAACAAACCAATCACAAGTAAAGAAATTGAATTAGTCATTCAAAAGCTTCCTAAAAAGAAAAGTCCAGGACCAGACGGCTTCACATCTGAATTCTATCAAACATTCCAGAAAGAATTAGTACCAACTCTCCTCAAACTCTTCAAAAAAATCAAAGCAGAGGGAAACTACCTAATTCATTCTATGAAGCCAACATCACCCTCATACCAAAACCAGGCAAAGATATTACAAAAAAAGAAAACTACAGGCCAATCTCTCTAATGAATATAGACGCAAAAATCCTCAATAAAATTCTAGCAAATCGTATCCAACAACACATTAAAAGAATTATACATCATGACCAAGTAGGATTCATCCCAGGTATGCAAGGATGGTTCAACATAAGAAAATCAATTAATGTAATACACCATATCAACAAATCAAAGCAGAAAAATCACATGATCATCTCAATTGATGCAGAGAAGGCATTCGACAAGATTCAACATCCTTTCCTGTTGAAAACACTTCAAAGGATAGGAATACAAGGGAACTTCCTTAAAATGATAGAGGGAATATATGAAAAACCCACAGCTCATATCCTCAATGGGGAAAAATTGAAAACTTTCCCCCTAAGATCATGAACAAGACAAGGATGTCCACTATCACCACTATTATTCAACATTGTGTTGGAGGTTCTAGCCAGAGCAATTAGACAAGAAAAAGAAATACAAGGCATCAAAATAGGAAAGGAAGAAGTAAAACTATCACTGTTTGCAGACGATATGATACTATACGTCGAAAACCCGGAAAAATCCACAACAAAACTACTAGAGCTAATAAATGAGTACAGCAAAGTAGCAGGTTACAAGATCAACATTCAAAAATCTGTAGCATTTCTATACACTAGCAATGAACAAGCGGAGGGGGAAATCAAGAAACGAATCCCATTTACAATTGCAACTAAAAAAATTAAATACCTAGGAATAAATTTAACTAAAGAGACAAAAGACCTATATAAAGAAAACTACAAAAAACTGCTAAAAGAAATCACAGAAGACCTAAACAGATGGAAGGGCATACCGTGTTCATGGATTGGAAGACTAAATATAGTTAAGATGTCAATCCTACCTAAATTGATTTACAGATTCAATGCAATACCAATCAAAATCCCAACAACTTATTTTTCAGAAATAGAAAAACAATAAGCAAATTTATCTGGAAGGGCAGGGTGCCCCGAATTGCTAAAAACATCTTGAGGAAAAAAAACGAAGCTAGAGGTCTTGCACTGCCTGACTTTAAGGCATATTATGAAGCCACAGTGGTCAAAACAGCATGGTATTGGCATAAAGATAGATATATCGACCAATGGAATGGAATAGAGTGCTCAGATATAGACCCTCTCATCTATGGACATTTGATCTTTGATAAGGCAGTCAAGCCAAGTCACCTGGGACAGAACAGTCTCTTCAACAAATGGTGCCTAGAGAACTGGATATCCATATGCAAAAGAATGAAAGAAGACCCATATCTCACACCCTACACAAAAGTTAACTCAAAATGGATCAAAGATCTAAACATTAGGTCTAAGACCATAAAACAGTTAGAGGAAAATGTAGGGAGATATCTTATGAATCTTACAATTGGAGGCAGTTTTATGGACCTTAAACATAAAGCAAGAGCACTGAAGAAGGAAATAAATAAATGGGAGCTCCTCAAAATTAAACAATTTTGTGCATCAAAGAACTTCATCAAGAAAGTAGACAGACAGCCTACACAATGGGAATCAATATTTGGAAATGACATATCAGATAAAGGTCTAGTATTCAGAATTTATAATGAGATTGTTCATCTCAACAACAAAAAGACAGCCAACCCAATTACAAAATGGGAAAAAGACTTGAATAGACACCTCTCAGAGGAGGAAATACAAATGCCAAAAGACACATGAAGAGATGCTCAATGTCCCTGGCCATTAGAGAAATGCAAATCAAAATCACAATGAGATATCATCTCACACCCACCAGAATGGCCATTATCAACAAAACAGAAAATGACAAGTGCTGGAGAGGATGCGGTGAAAGAGGCACACTTATCCACTGTTGGTGGGAATGTCAAATGGTGCAACCACTGTGGAAGGCAGTTTGGCGGTTCCTCAAAAAGCTGAATATAGAATTGCCATACGACCCAGCAAAACCATTGCTGGGAATCTACTCAAAGGACTTAAGGGCAAAGACACAAACGGACATTTGCACACCAATGTTTATAGCAGCGTTATTTACAATTGCAAAGAGATGGAAACAGCCAAAATGTCCACCAACAGACGAGTGGCTAAACAAACTGTGGTATATACATACCATGGAATATTATGCAGCTTTAAGGCAGGATAAACTTATGAAGCATGTAATAACATGGATGGACCTAGAGAACATTATGCTGAGTGAGTCTAGCCAAAAACTAAAAGACAAATACTGTATGGTCCCAATGATGTGAACCGACACTCGAGAATAAACTTGGAATATGTCATTGGTAACAGAGTTCAGCAGGAGTTAGAAACAGGGTAAGATAATGGGTAATTGGAGCTGACGGGATACAGACTGTGCAATAGGACTAGATACAAAAACTCAAAAACGGACAGCACAATAATACCTAATTGTAAAGTAATCATGTTAAAACACTGAATGAAGCTGCATCCTAGCTATAGGTTTTTGTTTTGTTTTGTTTTGTTTTGTTTTGTTCTTACTATTATTACTTTTATTTTTTTCTCTATATTAACATTCTATATCTTTTTTGGTCATATTGCTAGTTCTTCTAAACCGATGCAAATGTACTAAGAAACGATGATCATGCATCTATGTGATGATGTTAAGAATTACTGATTGCATATGTAGAATGGTATGATTTCTAAAAAAAAATGGACAGCACAATACTACCTAATTGTAATGTAATTATGTTAAAACACTGAATGAAGCTGCATCTGAGCTATAGTTGTCTTTTTTTCTTATATGTTTTTGTATTTTTTATTTTTATTTTTATTTTTTCTCTATATTATCATTTTATTTCTTTTTCTGTTGTCTTGCTATTTCTTTTTCTGAATCGATGCATATGTACTAAGAAATGATGATCATACATCTATGTGATGATATTAAGAATTACTGATTGCATATGTAGAATGGAATGATTTCTAAATGTTGTGTTAGTTAATTTTTTTTAATTAATAAAAAAAGAAAATCAGAGAAAAAAAAAAAAAAACACATACGGCTCAAATGAGATTCTACAAAAGTTTCATGCACTGTTTGCTTTCCTGGAACCTACAACTTCCAGAGGGTTCCTAGGCCAGATGAATCCTAAAACCCAGAGAAACCAACATTTCCAAGATTATAAAGTAATTATGTCCCCCTTTCCTTTACTGTCAACACCAGTTCTCAACATGAAAAAGTCAGAACAGGCATTGCCTAAAGATCCTTATAAACTGGGAGAAGGATCAAAGGAGAAGGACGCACAATAACAGAAAAAAATAGGCTTTAATAAATGAGTATTACTGCTGAATCACTATTGTTATTTCTTCTAGTCTCCAGTGTTTTGGAGCAGCTAAAAGGAAAAATCTGAAATAGTAGGATGGTAACCCATAATAAACTCTGAAATCTGTTCTGTAACTACTCATTGAAGTATACTTTGAAAATTATTGCTTTTTCTTCCTTTCCTTAAATTATTGCTTTTTCTTTCTTTTCTTTGTATATATGTTATATTTCTTTGTGTATATGTTTATATTTATGTATATTTTTTCAATTTTCTTTTAAAAACTATTGGCAAATTCCCTTAAGGGACCGGGGAAAAAATATGGAACTGTTAATCTTTCCCATATGGGAAATTCCTGATACTCTCTCAAACATTAGGGACTCCCACGTTAATAGGCCAAGCCCTCTATCTTGAGGTTTGCTCTTATGAAACCTATTTCTTTACTGGGGAAGCCAAACTTACCTATAATTATGTCTAAGAGTCACTTCCAGAAAACATCCTTTTTTGCTCATATGTGGCCAGTCTGTCTTTCTAAGCCTAACTCTGCATGCAAATTCATTACCCTCCCCCCTACTTAAGGAAAATTGGAAGAAATAATATGCTAACTAGACACTCATAAAAGAGCAGGAATCCAAATTAGAATTTCAGAGATTAAAATGATATGTCTGAAATAAAAATATATGTAATGAATGGGAATAAGAGAAGATTAGATACAGAAGAGAAACTGCTACTTTATTTGAAGGAATAGCAGTAGAAATACAAAGAGAAAAAAGACAAAATAATGAAGAAAACATTATTGAGATATGACACAACTTCAGATCATCTAATACATGGACAATTAGAATTCAAAAGAAGGGAAGGATCACAGAAAATATTTGAATAAATAATGGCCTTTCTTTCAAGATTTGTTAAAATCATAAACTTGAACATTCAAGAATTTCAAAGAACTACATGCAAAAAAATCTATTAGGCAAACTTGTTGAAGGTATGTGTTGTTCAAACTGCTTAAAACCAGGGATAAAGACAAAATTTTAAAGAGAGTCAGCCACAGGGGGAAAAAAAAAGACACAAGCTAAAGAATGTGTATTAGTTAGGGTTATCTAAAGAAACAGAATCAACAGGAAACACTTGCAAATATAAAATCTATGAAAGTGTCTCATGTAACCATAGGAACACAGAGTCCAAAATCTGCAGGGCAGGCTGTGAAGTTGATGACTCCAATGCAGGGTCTGTATGAACTCCACAGGAGAGGCTCACCGGCTGAAGCAGGAAGAGAGCCTGTCTCTTCTGAATCCTCCTTAAAAGTCTTCCAGTGATTAGATTAAGCATCACTCATTGCAGAAGACACTCCCCTTGGCTATTACATATGGAATCAGCTGTGGATGCAGCTGATATGACCATGATTTAATTCTATGAAATGTCCTCATCGCAACAGACAGGACAGCACTTGCCCAACCAGACAAACAGGTACCACCACCTGGTCAAGTTGACACATGAACCTGACCATGACAGAAAGAAAGTTAAGGATCACAACAGACATTTCCTAAAACTATTGTAAATCAATGAATAGTGGAATAACACCTTTAAATGACTGAAAGAAAAAATACTTTTCAACCTAGATTTCTATACCCAGTGCAAATATCCTTCAACAATTAAGAGGAAATAAACATTTTTGATAGGATTTTTTGACTGGAAGGGAGGAGAAGAGACTAAAACTGAATCAAAAGAGCTTTATTGTGAGGCTATACACAGATGGGCTGAAGCCTAAATTGACAACAATCCCAAGCAAGGGAAAGGGTACAGCTTATACAGGATGGGTGGCAGGAAGCAGGGAAAGGGAGGTGTTGGATTTTCTTTGCCTAGCTTGGAAGGGGAAAGTTGACAGGTTTTCGTTATTGGTTTAGAGTGAAACCAAGTAATGGCTAAGTGGGGAGTTGGCTGGTCTTTATGGGAAGGGCTCAAATTTTAAGTGCTGCTGTAGTCATGTAGGGTTGTAACTGCCAGAGGGCAGATGTTCCGTAAGGTGAGCTTATCACAAGATTGAAACTCTGGGGCTGTAATTGTCAGAGGGCAAGAAGAGTCATGGAACTGTTGCCTGAGCTGGGGTGGGCTCAGTGGGTTTCCTGGAAATCACAGGTGGGGGAAGCAAGGGGTTGGTCACATCATGGGGGAAGGGGTTCTGCCTAACAATTTTTAGATATACAAAATGAATAAATTATTGCAATTAGCTAAAATACCATATTCAAAGTTTGATGGTACAGATTACAGGATTTGCTTTTCTTTACCTTCAGTGATAACATGTTAAAGAAAATTATATGATCAAGTCTAAATCAGTGAAGTTTTGTTACTTAGTTATACTAAAAATGCAAATTTGAAAGAATACAAAGAATGGAATACTCGTGCCCTCAAGAAGCCTTTGCAAACTAGAGTACCAAAAGCAGTTGTAAATTTAACATCATAAATAATGTTTTACTGTTAACAATTTAAAATTGCTTGGTTGAATATTTTGCGTGCTGTAAATAAGAATTTTTTATTATCTATTTCCAGGCAAAAATATTCTGTAAATTTAAGCCATTATTTTTGCTGAGAAATGTATATGATTCAGGCTATAAATATACTCATGTAGGTGCACATTTCATAGTCTCAGAGGATCAGTTAAATTACTGTGAATAAAACTGGCATTGGGAAATAAGCAGCTTAGATAAGAAAATGAAGTTATTTCTTCACTAATAGAAAGCTCAAAGGCTTTCCTTGGTTCGGATGAACGTTGACTGAACAATTTTATCTGTTGTGACCAACCTTGTTTCTCTCAATCCCTTTCTTGGTCCTCCTTTTTCCTCAGTGCAGGGTCCAGGCCTGAACAGGTTTTCCACTTATGGTCACAAGATGGCGCAAACAGCTTCTCTCAGGTAGGATTGAACATGTGAAAGGCTTAGTCAGTGAATGCTTCAGATATGCTGGGCTGATTACAAAAGCCAGAAAAGGTCACTTCACTCATGAAGGCTCACGAAACATGAGTGTGGCGGTACTTCAAATTAGTGGTTAACTGGAGAATTCCATTAAGAATATTAGAAATGAGAAGTCAGTGGATGGAGTCATATTAGAGAAAGGAAAATTCAGTTTATTAAAGAGAAACAATTGAAGTTTACTGAAAGAAATATACAAGTTGACAAGTTTAATGGATTAAGGAACCATATCAGCACTCAGAGATGGAGAAACAATGGGACACTTGGAGTAAATGTGGGAAGAAAAGATCTTACTAGGTGCTTACAAAGCTGCATCAGTCATTAAGGGCTAGAGAAAATTGCTTCATTCTGGAAAGTTGATAAATTTATGTTGGGTGTATTTTTATTTCTTTTTCCATATTTCTCTAAAATTCCATTTTAAAAAATCTATAAGTAATAAGCTATTGTTTAGCAATAATAATAATAATAATAAAAGTATGACACTGGACAGACTAAAATGGTTAGCAGCATATTCTGTGTACTCACGTATAATGGTTTAGGTACAGTGTAACTGGTGCCCTGTTGGCAATGCTGCCAGCTGAGCCCTAATTCAGGTTCAATAGTCTTGAAACTAAAAGAATTTAGAGATGAGAAAGCCAGTAGGAATAAGTGGTAAAGATTATTAAACATAGAGTACACATTGGGGTTAGACAAGGAAAAGCCCACTGGAGGGACAGGTACTGAGTGAAGTGGGCTAGCTTGTTTTATTGGAAAGCTGGTAGCAGGTTTCCATGGTGACCTTTGAATATGAGATGTTTCCTTTGTTCTAGTAGGAGACAGCTAGCAGGATTCCTGATTTGTTGTCACAAACTTAAAATTTGTCTTTGGGCAAATGTTTAACAATCTTATAACCCTGTGCTTCCTATTATTAACTAAGAGTTTGCTTTGGGCCCAGAATTTTACAAGTTTTTATGGTTTGGGAAGGTTTCAGTGGTTTGGGGGCTTTAGGGAAATATTTGCCCCAGGATGTTTGCAGCTTTGTGTTAGTTCCTTTGGAGCTAGATAGGAAACAAGGGACTTGCAGTTGCCTGTTAGCTCTCAGAGCTGAATACGACACCAGGAACTCACAGTTATCCCTTTTTATCCTGCTTCAATGAGAATCAGAGGGAGGTAAATCCAAAGGATATGAGAAAATTTGGAAGGAAAGAATATAGATGTTCTATTCAGCTGTCTCATCTCATTCATTTATTTTTTCACCCAAATTTTGTAAACATTACTTAAAAGATTATGTGTAAAGTTAAAATAAGTCTATAGCTATTAATGGTAGCAAACCTGAAAAAAAATTCAGAAAACTACAATATAGGGTGTCTCACATTTTTAATAATAGAAGTCTGTTCATACAAAGATTTTTCCAATTATGAAATCATTCACCAAAGTTGAAATACATAGTGAGTACATGCAGGCCATTTACCCTTATTTGGGGCAAATTTGACTGTTTATAATATTTAATAGCTTACCTAAATGGAATTGTTGGTCTAGGTTATTTGGAACATACAAACCCATTTAATAAGACTGATAAAATAATGAATAACATATGAATATTCTGGCAATATTTTATGACCTAAGTGGAAAGTACATTGATTTTTCGCATTATTTATTAAACTATAAAAGTATAACATACATATTGTAGAGTTCACACAAAAAAAACCCTTTACAGTTTGGTGAGTGACTTTATAATTGGAAAAGTATTTTACATGTTTTTGACATGCTAGTATGGGTATAAATGTAAGCAAAATAAAATTTTTCTAGTCTAAAATTTTTATAAAGTATGTATGATATAACAAGAAGATAAGAAATGATAATATATGATAATATCCATGACTTTCAGACATTCACAAATTTACAGAAACAAAGCTTCCAACCATTCAACACCTATAAATAAGATAATATATTCTAAATTTTTATATATATTTTTCTTATGTTAACTTCAAAAAGCAAGATTTGAATTTAAACAATTTTAGTTATAAATATTATGAAGTGTTGGTTTTAATTTAAAAAATTAAAGTGATTAGATTTGTTATGCCAGCACAATAATATAAGTTCAACTAGTGAAATAAACCTGTTGACTTGACAGAACAGAGTCAGACTGCTGAATCACTCTGTGTCAGGTAGTGCTAGAGAATGTGATATAGTACTCCAGTCACAAATATGCTAACATCTGTTTCACATATTTTCAGCTAAGTACCAACAATTTATACTTTGATAATATGTGCCTTATTTTATGCCTTAACAGTTTTTGAAATTTTAAAACCATGTGCTTTAGAGCAAAATTCAAACCAAACAATTTTAGCATATTTTACCAGACAATTTAATAGATATAGGCAAAGGGTAGAAGTGGATACCATTTGTTCAAACACTGCTTGGAAAATAAGCATCTTCAATAATTCTGCTGATTGGATAAACATCAATGTATGTAAATATCTAATCCTTTGCTTTGATAGTGTGATGGTTAGGTCCTGGTGTCAACTTGGCCAAATGATTGTGCCCAGTTGTCTGGTCAGGCAAGCACTGGCCTGACCAGTGCTGTAAGGATATTTCATGACTGGTTGATCACATCATCAGTCAGTTGATTGCATCTGTCTCTGATTACATCTGCAATAAACTAAGGCATGTCTCCTACAATGAGATAATCCAATCAGTTGGAGGCTTTCAAGAAATAAGACTCTTTGACTGTGTTTTAAGCCAGGAAGTCTCTCCTGTGGAACTTGTCCAGACCCTTCATTGGAGCAGCCAAGTTCACAACCTGTCCTACAGATTTTGGATTCATACATTCTCATGGTTCTATGAGACACCTTTATAAATCTCATTTTTACAAAACTCTCCTGTTGGTTCTGTTTCTCTAGAGAAACTTCACTAACACAGCTTGGTACCAGGAGTGGTTCTTGAGAAACAGAATCTTATAAATCGGTTTTTACCATTTGTTTTCTACTCTGACTTGTCTCAGAAGCACTAATGACTCTGTTTCCAATAATCAAGATGGCACTGACAGTCCATAGAGTGAGTTGGCAAAAGAGATGCTCAAAATATCACCATTAGATTCTGTTAATTGTACACTTACATGAGACAAGGCTCTGGTTGAGAATGTTTTTGACATCTTTACAGAGTTTTGTGGAATTTTTAAGAGGTGTAATGATGTTGGCTGGTTGTTGTTGGTTATGCTGGATACAGTGATAAGGGAAAGGATGAGCTGAAGACTTCAAATTTGCACCTTAAGCACCATATGAGTGATGTAAATGTTTCCATGTGTGCTTTGAAAGAAAATCTTATTACCTGTGGTCACAGACTTGAGATTTCTGAAAAACAGACACAAAGCTTCACAAAGCCTGTGAGTAGCAGATTTACAATGTAAACCTAATACTCCACATTACTGGGTGTCTACTCTTAAAGTAAGGGCCTTGATTGGAAAAGAATGGGATCCTTAAATGTAGAATGGTGGTATATGACTTGATAATGATGACAACGGGGAGATGGAATTCTGCCAACTTGCCCCAGTGTTGCAACTTGGAATGTGTTGGTTTGAAACTATTACGCATCCCAGAAAAGCCATATTTAAATTCTGACTCAATCTTGTGGGAGTAACTGTTTCTTTTAACTCTGATTCAATATTGTATTGTGAAACTTTTGATTAGATTATTTCCACGGAGATGTGGCATGCTCAATTGTGAGTGTGATCTTTTAATTATGTGGAGGCATGGCCACCCATTCCAGGTGGGCCTTGAATAATTTACTGGGATCCTTTAAAAGAAGAAACATTTTGGAGGGAATTAGAAATGACATAGACAACAGATACTTCAGCGCACAGCCTACAGAAAGGACAGAAGACTCAGAGTAAACAAAAACTTCACAGCAGAGCTGATATAGATGTGGACACATGGAGAACAGAGAGATGGATGTTTGGCGATTGTTGGAACCCAGCAGCTGTCACCATGAGATGTTAAGCAAACCAGAACCTGGTGACATCCAAGGGAAACCAAGAGATGAAAGCCAGCCCTGGAGAAGCAAAGTGAGGAACCCCCACAGGAACAGAGGCTGCAAGCAAGGAAGCCCAGAAGCAAGGGACCAGCAGATGCCAGCCACATGACTACCCAGCTGACAGAGGTGTTCCTGACCCATTGGACTTTCTTGAGTGAAGGTAACTTTTTGTTGGTGCCTTAATTTGATCACCTTCACTTCCTTGTAACTGTAAACTTGTAAATTTTTAAATTCCCCTTTTTAAAAGCCATTCCATTTTTGGTATATCGCATTCTGGCAGCTTGCAAACTAGAGCACATGAGATGTGTCACCACTTATTCAAGGTGGGGTTGCCTAGTGGAGCCCTTTAAGGGGGAAATATTTTGGAAAAATCTTCAGAGCCACCAGAACAACATAGCAGCAGAGGCCCAGGGAAGCCATACCTGGAGAGAAGCTAGCAGATATTGCCATATGCCTTCCCAGCTGAGAGAGAAACCCTCAACAACATCAGCCTCCTTGAACCAAGGTATCTTTTCCTAGATCCCTTAGATTGGACATTTCTATAGCCTTGCCTTAATTTGGACATTTTCACAGCCTTAGAACCGCAAACTTGCAACTTAATAAATTCCCCTTTTTAAAAAAGGTCATTCCATTTCTGTTATATCACATTCTGGCAGCTTGCAAACTAGAACACAGGCATTATTATATTTTAAAGCTATTTATGTACACCTTTGCCTCTAAAATTTCAAAGTTCATCATAACTACAGGAATTATGGACATATTTAGCTACGGTTCCAGACAGATATATCTTGTGAGGGGCATCTTTCCCTAATCTCGTTCAAAGTTGGGGTGGACAGTTCCTTCCTACATATCACACAAAACAAGATGATTTACTGAGCCTTATTTTCTACATTCTTTTATCATAAATAAATCTAATCTTTCATTTCAATAAAATATGGAATAATATAATGTCTAATACGCCTTTTAAAGTACACATACTATTATGAAAATTGTGACATGCTCCACCAGGAAGGCTTATCCACAAGCTCCTCAGCCTCCCAATGACAGGAAATGATATCTATTTTAAACTAGATTATGATTTAATTACTTTTTGGCTGACCCTGTTTGGCCCACTTTGAAATGAAATCTCTCTGGGAACATGTGACTATTTCAAATGTGACAATCTCCTCTCTGCTATAGTCACAATGGCCAAGGGCATAATTCTTATGATGATCCCACCTCCAAGCTCATTCTGAAACACCTCATCAGAATTTCTTTACCTTCCCCCACAAACTACTTTCTTTCCTTTCACTCCTTCACTGGGTTCTGCAACATTAGCTGTGTGACCTTGACCTAGACACAAATCCCTTTCTTCAACTAGAGAACAGAATGAGGAGACTTTTCTTCCGTAAGTATTTGTAAAGAATTTGACACATATTATGGATCATAATTAACTTTATCTTTAAGAAATAAAATGGATAAATAGAACATACATATTAAAAGAATAAAATGTTTCAATAAAATTGAAAAAAGACAACAGATTGAAAATTCTTCAAAGGAGACTTTAGAAGGGAAAAAGAAGAGATGTGGAAGTGGAATAAGAAGATGAGGAGAGGCAGGAAAAGGAGAAAACAGCACAGCAATGGAGGCAGGAACTAAGGCAGCACCACTCGTCCTGCTCTATTTGTTATTCTCTTCAAGGTTTTCTTCAGAGTAACCTTGACATCCCTGTTCCTCGGGCTATAGGTAAGGGAGTTCAGCATGGGCACCACATTGGTATAAACCACTGAGAAAAACTTCCAACCCAAAGACCCAACAGATGATGAACTGACATGAGTGAGCAGCCCAGATCCAAAGAAAAGGCCAAGAGTAATTAAGTGGGAGCCACAGGTGTTGAAGGCTTTGGACCAGCCCTTAGCTGATGACATGTGAAGGATATTGAAAAGAATTAAGTCATAAGACGTGAAGATAATGAGAGAAGAGACTCTAATGACAGTGCCCCCAATAATAGAAACCAGGAGCTCATTGATAAAGGTGCTGCTACAGAATAGTTGGAACAGAGGGAAGTTGTCACACATGTAGTAGTTGATGATGCTGGAGTCACAAAACATCAGCCTCATCATGCACCCTGTGTGACCCATCCCAACAGCAAACCCCATCACATGTGTAGCAGACATCAGCAGCAGAGAACATACCTGAGGGGACATGATGACAGTATACTGTAGGGGCTTTCAAATGGCCATGTGGTGATCATAGGCCATGGCTGTCAGCACACAGCACTCAGAGGCAACAGAAATCAGAAGAAAAATAGCTGATCCATGCATCCTGAGAAGGAGATGATGCTTCCCTCTGAATTAAAGCTCATCAGCATTTTGTGGTGAATAGGAGAAAACAAAGAAGATTGAAGAGCAAAATGTACATGGGGGTGTGAAAGTTAGAAATCAGACAAATAAGTGTAATTATAACTAAATTCCCCACCACAGTGACCACATGGTTCACCAAGAAAAGAAAGAATGGGCGACTGGAACTTGCATTTGTCTTTAATCCCACAAGTATAAAGTGAGTCACTGAAGAGGTATTTTCCACAGCCATTCACTTCACAGGCCTGGTCTTTAGGAACAGGGTAAATCTCATTTCCATGATGTATCCTCAGCCTTTGTCTGCAACGGGAGATCTGGATCTGCTGGGTTGCAAGATGAAGGTTGTCTGAAGGCACACAGCAAGATTTCCATGTTCCTGACATCCTGAGGGGATTCCCCAGGCCTGAGAGTCCACACTGTTCTTCCTTTTCTCTTTCCCCCTTTCAGTTTCTGGGCCACTTTGCAGAGGAGAGTGAGGAGAGTGCTGGTAGACCTCCTTCACTCTGACAGGGGCTCCTCCCAAGCTCATATGAGGGTCTGGAGTGATCCCCTAGAATCCTCGACTTGTACACTTGTGGGTTTGAAGGAAGTTAGTAAGTCAGGGATGATTTCTTCACCTGGAGACCTCACTGATGCTGGGCCTTGAGGATCCTTCATCTGCACTGTCCTGAGGCTGGCAATATCTCTGACGCTGAAGGAAGAATTAGACATCAGCACTGTTGTCAGTCTTCACCTTTCTAGAAAAAGTATTTTAGAGGAAGAAACTTTGATTTCTGCTTATGAATCTGTCCTTTTCATTTGCAAAGAGGAAAGCAACAACCTCATATAAGCCTCATAAACAATCAGCTGGTTTCAGTGGGAATGAACTTCATAACCTATGTTTCTGCAGAAATTGGTCAGAAGTGCAGAAAATTGTCCTCTCCCATATGATTTTGTCAAAGATGGATGAACTTCTTGAGGGTAGAAATTACTGAGCCTGGGTTTACATCCTGTATCATAGAGCAGGCTCCTCTAGGACTCAGCATGCTGCTCAGCTTTTTCTTCACTTGAGGAATTTCTAATCACCAGTGCAAAGAATGAATTGTCCTCTTGGTCTCTCTCCTCCATATGCCCTAGTTCATAAGCATAGCTCTAAAGAAGGTCCTGGGGTATAATCACTGCCATTTCTAGTTCTTTCTTGCAAGTTGCTGGGATTACATGAATAAAATATTAGATTGAGGACAATGCAACGGTGGCTTAGTGGCAGAATTCTTACCTGCCATACTGTAGACCCGGGTTCAATTCCCATTGCCTGCCCATGCAAAAAAAAAAAATGTATATATATATATATATCATTTACGTATATATAAAATATATATATTAGATTATTTCAACACCATATATGGTTGGGGATTTCAACTCATTAAAGTGATATAATGAAATTGTTAATCAGACTGAATTTAATGCACACTTCTCCACCCTCTGACTGTGGGATTTTGATGAGTTTTGGAACTCCCCTGAACTTTTCATCACCATCTGCAAAAAGAGGCTGAAAAAGAGCTGTCTAATAGGGTTATGTGGGTATTAAATGAGGTATTTACATAAAGTATTTGAACCAATTCTGGCAAATTAAAAGAGCCTGATAAGTCTTAGCTCCCCTTTCCTTTCTCCTCTGACACATTCATATATATAAAAAGATTCTGAACCATGATATATATGCATTTTGGACATGAAAAATCTCTGTTGTAGTGGGCTGTCTTCATATTTTATGAAGCACAGATTCTTGCTTCTATCCATTAGATGTCAGTATTCTACCCCTTACCTCATAGGGAAAACTCTGTAATATCTTTGTAAAATCTTTGCTAGGCAAAGATTTCTAATATAAAATACCAAAATCACAAAACATCCCAAAAAAGACCATTTTAAATGCTTAAATTAGACGTTATCAAAATGTAAACATTTTCCTCCAAGATAACATTAAAGAATGAAAAAAAACAGCAACAAATTGGCAGATAATATGTCCCAATCATATATCTGATAAAGAACTTGTAACCATAAAATATAAAAAACACTTAAAACTCATGAATAAAAAAAAATCAACTGCCCACAAATTAAATGAGCAGGGGATGTGAGCACATTAACTGACAAAGATATATGGGAAGGAGATGGAAAAAAAACACACACACGAAGAGCTGTTCAACATCATTATTCATTAGGCAAATGCAAATTGAAACCTCAATGAAATCTTATTGCAAACCTATTAGGCTGAGTATTGGTATGTCCCAATTTGAGGTTGGCATGGGAAACAAGGTAGCCATGCAAATTTTAGGTCCCTGCAAATTTCAGGAGGCAGGGGATGATGGTCTGTGCCCCACCTCTGTTGGCCCCAAGTTTTCTCCTAATAGCCCATTCGTGACTGTGCCTTAGGTTGTTCCTGAGGAATCCAACCTGTCTTTGGCTAACCAGCCATCCTCCAGGGCCAAGTAGGGTGATGTGAGGGAGGGGCAACACTCCCTGAGAGGGTCCAATCTGTTCCTCAACAGCCTATGCCCCCTGACTTCCATGCCCAGCACCTACCTTGGGATTTCCTTACCTGCTGATAAGGCCCCCACTCTGGTCACATGTTTTGGGGAACCCAGGCTTTTTTCCTCCAGTGAGGGTCCAGCTCATAGCTTTGGGCAAGACAAACTGCATGGCACCAGCTCCAGGAGGCCTCCACCTCAGCACAGCCAAGAGCTCCCCACTGATTTCATATGCATTGTATTACCAGGAGGACTGCACCAGGAAAAGTGTCAGATTCAGTGGGGGGTAAAGCTGCACATGTGTTGAAGGCCAGGTGGACTTGGGAAATGTTTCCCTTTCTAGGAGTTATGGTGATAGACTTGACATCCCAGAGTAGCAAAAACAGCACTACTAAACCTGGCGAGGTGGGATTATAGCATATTGGGGGACCTTGCTTTAGGGTACATACAGAATAATGCAGGTCTGAGAACTGCTCTGGCATGAATACTGGTTATGGTTTTCACCTTTTCCCCAACATAGGTGGTCTTGAGGCATGCTGGCAGGTGTCATTCCCCTTGGAAGGGTTTATGGCCATGCCAAGCAGAAACAGAGGAGTGAGGTACATGGTGCTGGCTATGGGGAGTGCTACCACGTGAATGTTAGATTAGCCCCAGGGAAGGAATGGAGACACACACACACTCTGGACAGCAGCTAGGAAGGGGGGAGTTACCTGGGTAAGAGGGATCCCACCAAATTAGAATAAAGTTGGTTTTAGGGAAGAATGCCAGCCAACCTATTTCCAGGAGAACTAAAACTGCTAAATGAAAGACAAATGCAAAAAGCAAAAAAAGACAATTAGTCCACAGGCTGCAAGCTGGCAAGTCCATGCATCGATTCCTTAATCTTCGGCCATGTGTTGACTAGCTGCATCTGGTGAGCTAGAGCAGGGCAACGACGGTCATTTACTCCTCAGGTGCAGGTTGGTCAGCTGATATCAGCTGGGATGGAGAAGGGTGTAGTGGCTTCTGGGGAATGATGTGACAGGTGTTCAGGATCAGGGGTGCACTCCCAGGGGTCATCTGCGGTGGCTGTCCTGACCCGAGAGTGGTGAATATTCAGGATGACCTCCGTGACTCTGACAGCTGTTGGGGTTACTAAAGCAACACAGCAAGGACTTTCCATCTGAGGCTAGAGGGAGCCTTTTTTTCCAGTCTTTTGCCCACGCCAAGTTCCCTGGCTTAAACTCATATAAGGGAGGGTAGATGTTAAAGGGTTTGGATACTGCTTTCAACTCCTTCCCATTTAGTTCACCTAAAACTTTTCCTAACTTTGACCATAATTTCCTTTTCCACAAACTTGCAGCAACTTACTATATTTGTTCAGGCTTCATCTTACATTTTCCTTATTCTGTAATAGCCATTTATTTCATCTTAGGACAAAACTACTTTTTTCTTTCAGTACAAACACATTCTTTATATCCTTCATACTCAAGTTACTACTTCAAACAAACATTTCACTACATATAATTACCATCAAAATTGAATTTGTCAGAATTATGCTAAATACTTAAAAATGCTTTAGTCAATGCATATTTGAAACATCAATATACATTTTTTTAATAAGAATTAATGGCACATATCAAGACTTACTCAAAAAACTGTTAGGATAAAACTTGCAAGCAAGAAGCTTCTCAATATTAAACAGTTCCCCAATTTAAAAATATGAAATATAAAACCAAAGGGGAGCCACAAATTTAGAGTCAATGATAATGGGATTTGGCCTAATCCCTTTGTCTTGAAGAAAGGGATTAAATGAGGGCACAGCAGTGCCAAGGGAGTTGGACGCAGGTCTCCTGCCTTGCCAAGAATAGGAGCACTATTCACTTTTGATTATAATTTGGTTTAAATTTTTCTTCATATAGTCTCTTCATCTCATTATTTGACAAAACGTTAATACTTTTTCTGTTGACCCCAGCTTCCAGTAGGGCTTAGAACATGTCTCTGTGGGAAATCCTTCACTGGTATTGGAGAACCTTTTCCCATTATATCTTCTGGCCTTTCCTTCCCCTGTATTTCAGTCTCCCAGATCTATCATTTAATTAAGATACTGTTAAGTGGATTGCCTTGTTTCTCCTAATAACAAAGTCATTATTAAGTGTTTATATGCTGGGGTGCTGCCTTAATGAGAGCATTTCTCTGTGAAGCATTGACAGGGAGGAGTTGGTATGTGTCGGCCTCTCCCAACACAATTGCTGACTTTATAGCTTCCTTTTATTAATTTTTTGCATAGCATCTTGCAAAGTATACCAAGGTTGATTAATAAAGCGTTACATATTCAGAAGAATACAGTCCATATCTTCTGCACAAATATTCTGAAGTTCGTTTTACTGACCTTTACCATTATGAAACCACGCTGAAATGTGAATCCTGTTCACAGTGCCAATTTCATCACATGAAAGACAACATGATATTTGTGGCCATTTGATTTATAGGTTCAGATTTGTGGACAACAAAGACTTCAGTGATATAAAAACAGATTTTTTTAGGAAAGTAATTGAAGAAAATAATTAAAAGATAGTAATTAAAAGAGTCTTCAAAAATAAAGCGTAGTTGCATCACCAGATAAGATGGCACCAACGCCTGAAGAGAAGAGCTGAAGCAGCATTGTAACTCTCATTAATGAAAATCCACAGCAGTCTTGGGGACAGCATTCAGAGTCTCCTTAGTTAAAATCCACAGCAGAGCATAAGATTCTGATGCAGTGCTCTTCCTCTCTCATAAGATTCTTTTCTCTCTTCTCTTAAGTTTTTCCTCTTTCTTTCTCTGGCTGCTTGCGTGCAGTTTTTTTTTTAATTTCCTCTTTTTATGATATCTTCACATAATAGTGGCCAAATTCCAATTAGCTTATGTGACCGGGTCCAATTTGGTCCTCTGGGAACTGGCTAGGGACCAAGAGGAGCTTCCTGGGACATAGATATTTTTATTAAAGTACACCTCCTTCTAGGAGGATAGTCAATCCTCCCAGCTAGAGTGCAAATTTCAACTGTTTTCTTCTAAAGTCACACAACAGCAACATCAGTTGTACAGAACAGACTTTCTTAATGAGATAAATTTTAAAACTCATACACAGATGTTCTTCTCTTACTCTGAAATGTGAAAATTTTCATTTATAAAACAAATTAATGATAAACTGTAATATAAGAGAATTTATTTTTATCCTCCCCAAAAGTGGTCCACTTTAACTCACTCAGTTTCCTAAGTTGGCCAGGGATCAGCCTGACTCCCCAATCAAGTTTTCTTAAAGTGAGACACCATGCACCACAACAGTGTCCTACTGATTTCCCCTCCCATTTTGGTGGCACCACTGATGAGGGAGAGGGCTTACAGACAAACAGCAAAGGGTTTTGAACAAACTGTCACTGCATTCGGTCTGGCCCTCCCCTAGCTGGATGTTGGGCATGTCTTGGCTTTGGTGGTCTGGTATAACCCCCCAGCTGCCCCCCCTCTTTCAAAATTGCCCACCCTGAGCCATATGAGGATCACCATGAACTCACAGAATCCATACTCACTCGTGGCCTGATGCACGGGCTTCTGTGGCCTAGGACTTCCTTTCACTCATACAATCACACACATGGGCTCCAACACCCCTTCTGCTCTGCCCTTCCCAAAACCAGACGTGAAGACTTCCATTTCCCCTGGTCCTCCCACAGGACACTGGTACTTGGAGAGTTTCTGGGAGGTCATCAGGCTCCCCTTCCACTCAGGCTACTAGCCTTTTACAAATGGGCTGAAACTGATGCACTTGGGTGCTTATGAGTCAGACAGGTGGTGCTGCCAGGAACCTGATTCCAGAAACTGTTCCAGATCCATTGCTGCCCTGGGAGTGATGAGTTCCCTGGCCAGGGAGGTCAAGAATCTGAAAGATGAGGAAAAGTCCCATAGCTGGCACTGGACTCCATTGGGTCTCTGGTTCAGACACCGCAACTGCTGCCACAGGCAAGGGAGGTGAAAATATCACCAGCCTCTTGATTCAGATGAGCCCCCAAAAATGTTGTGTGAAACCAGGAACAAGGCTGCAAGCTTCCAAGAACATTAAGCGGAAAGAGAACAAACCAGGGCCGAGGCTCTGAAGTTTCAGGTAGTAGGTTTTATTCATCCATGGCCATAGGGCTCAGCCGAGTAGCCTCTGAAAGTCTGAGTGCCGAACCAGGGCTGACACAAGATTTTATAGACAAAATGGCTCATTTGGGAGAGGATTTTTCCCAATATGATGACTGGTGATGCTCGAGGGAGATGATTGGCTGTGTGCCAGTGATCAGACCCAGAAGGATTGCAAAGCTGGGTTTACAAAAGCAGGTGAGTGGTTATAGGGGAGGGGGCTTCACAGGGACTTCTCTTGTCCTGCCTATTGACCGTCCTCAAGGTCTGGGAGATTTTTAAAACAGGGAATGGCCCAAGTAAATAGGGTTCTGTCTGCTGCAACAAGAAGTGGCTTTAACAAATGGGGACTGCGTGTGAATGTAAGAGTCTAGAATAGGCAGAAACAAATATATTGATATAAGCTGTATTAATGTTTACTCAAGGATAGATTGTAAGGATTCACTGCCAAAGGAGGAAGTTTTGTAGTATGATGGAAGGACTCTACAACATATTCTTAGTAGAAACTGGATGGATGTTTATTTGAAAGTGTACATTTTACTACATGTAAATTACAAAAAAAAAAATTAAATTTACCAGCTTAAAATTTTTTCAGCTCAATGGTTTGAACAGCTTATTGTTCAAAAGAGCTATTGGGAAACACTATGAAAAATTAATATGTTTTTGAAAACACATCTCTAATTTCTAATATTGACATCACAGGGATACCTACACCCTCAGATGCCATCATCAGAGCACAACACTGGGATAAATGGATCAGGAGTTTTATGTAGGATAGGATTCTGGCATTTCCAAACCAAGAAAAAAAAACCTTTCTGTCTTTTATTAAGTCCACTTCTAAAACCTGAGAAAACCAGCAAGCTGAGGGAAACACAGAGAAGGAATTCAAAAAAGAGTCAAATAAATTTCAGGCACTCATATCTTCCCATCTATGCATTTGGCCCATGTATACCACCAATTTCTACCAACAACTAAGAATAAGTATACATTTTTAGAAAGACAAGGGCTAAAAATTATAATTACCCCTATTCCATGAACAAAATGTAGGAGCCAAGAAATGGAATGCTTTTCATTGTATCCAGGATCAAATATTTTAAAATTCTGAGGTAGTATAATATAAATAACTGAATTTTATATTCCTTATATATAGCAAAACTGTAACTCTGAAAGAAGTGTAAAGGGTAGAACATATTAGTGCCTTCAAGTAGCCATCTACATAGAATACCACAGGAAGATGTACCCTTAAAATTATAAAGCATGTTTTCCTTTTAACATTCTAAATTTGCTTTTTCATTTTTTCAATGGATTTAAATAAGAATTCTTGTTTATCTTCTTTTTTCAAGCAAAAGATAACTTGTAAATGTAAGCCATTGTTTTTACTGATTCATGCTACATAATGCAAGCAAATACATACATGTCAAAAGTGCACATCAAAGCCACAATTAGAGAAAAGACATACTGTGAATAAAATCGGCACTTAGAAAAAGCTGCTTAAATAAAGTGTTTTCTTAAGATAACAACCCAAATTATTTCCCTGGATTCAACTGAAGTCCTACCCAGATTTCAGATGATGTGATCAATAACTCAATTGTCTTGCTCCTTTCTGGCCCTGCTTTCTCAGTGCAGCTTCCGTTTAATCAGTTGTCCATGATGCTCATTTGATGACCATCCACTTCCTTGCCAGCTTCTCTCAAACAAAGGGAAAAGACTGAAAATCCTTAGATTTGGGGCCTGTTAACCAGGGTCAGGTAGAGACATTCCACTCACTAGGATTCAAGAAGCATAACTCTCCTTTTTGAAAAATTCCATCAGGTGGAATCTTTGGAAGAGAAACAGCAGATAGATTCAGTTCAGAAATTAGAAAATTTCCATTTAGAAGGAGGGATAACTGGAATATGTGACAAAATAGACAAGCTAAAATTATTAATTCTAAGCAAATATGGAACATGCATGAGATAGCAATAAGACAAATTCAGAGTACTTGGGTAGAAAAGAACCTTTCTAGCATTGGCTAATATTTCTCCAGGTTTCTTTTGGAAAGTGCAACATGAAAATGTTGCTGTAAAGTGAAAAAAACAATAATAAAAGTTGGGTCCTGGACAGCCAAAGATGGGTAACAAGGTATTCTGTGTGAGCAGGTTAGTGGTTCGGGTATAGAAATCAAAGGCAGATAAATCCAAGTACGTGAGGAAATTCATAGTGAAAGAATATGGACTATCTCTACCACTCTCTCATCACATCTAGGTATCTTCTCCCAAAAGATATCATACACAAAATTAAATGATTTTGGGTAAAGTTAAAATAAGGTTATGAAAAATTTAGTGGTAGAAAACCTGTGAAAGTGGACAAATATTCAGAATCTTATTACTAACATTGTAAAAATCTGCTCAAAGAAATATTTCTTCAACCATTAAGACAGTCACCAAAATTTGAACTATATATTGAGTGTACCTACACCACTTACCACAGTTTGGGACAAAAAGGCTATTTAACAGCTTACTTATCTGGTATAATTGGGCTAGGCTATTGGTACCTAAACATACAAACACACACAAAAAAAAACAGATGAAGATATTGAATTAAATATTTTATCGATATATTACTCTGTGACCTGGCTGAAGAGTATATTGAATTTTGTGTTACTTTTTGAAATATAGAAATATGTTTTGTGAAATTTTCAATGTTTCTATTATATTGTGATGGCAAAATATAAAATTCAATATTTTCACTATACAGCATATTAATGTAAATTAATCAAAATTTAGGATTATATGCCACTTGTACTTAATTTTATTTCTTTTTAAGTGATTAATACTTATTGATTAGATTTCAAAATAATGCATCTTCATAATCTTAAATTTGCATTTGTGTCTTGAACTTAATTTTTACATCAGACTTTGTGAATTAAAAAGTCTATTGCCTTCCCAGATCATGCACTTCCCAAAAATATATATATTGCCACTCCTAATCAAGAATTCTTAATGATTACAATTGCAATTTTTAAAATATCACCAACAAGAAGCATCGAATGCAAAAGTATTGAAAATCAAATTGAAAATCCACAAGTTTACAACAATTGAAATTATATTTAAGTAAGTTAAGAATACTTTTTTCCATTCACAAATTTAATGTTGACCCAATTTATAACCAAAATCAATTTTCTTTTTTAAATATTTCAAAACAACAAAGAAGCCCTAATTTGAAGACTGGCTTGTGCATTATGGAACTGTCATGCAGCAGCTGGTTCAGATGCCATTACAAGGACACATCAGCATGAAAAGGACAGAAGGCCTGATACGGGGAGACAGAGATGGGAACTTCCACCTGGAGCAGAAATAATAAGGATCCTTGGCCTGGCTCCACCACCACAGCCAGCAGGACTAAGACTGTGAACTCTGCTCCCTGGGCATCTGAAACACTCTAATCCTGCAGCCCCACTGAATTGAATCATGCACCCCACAGAGTCATGTTCAAGTCCTGTGGATCAGAACTCATTTGTAAATAGGATCTCCAAAAAGCCTATCAAAAAGTGACCAAACTGAATCAGGGTGGGTCTTAATCCAATAGGATTTGAGTCTTTATAAGCAGGGAAATTTTGAACAATAGTAGACTTTAGAAGCTGACAGAAGTACACGGATGGCCAAGGGTAGAAGGAGAGAATGTGTCATAGAATGCTGGCAGTCAGCACCAGGATGCTGCAAGCTTCAGAGAAAGCATGTCCCCAGGACAGTTTCATTTTGGACTTTTTCTGGCCTCCAAACCTTGAGACATTACATTTCTGTGGTTTTATTCACCTAGTATGTGGTATTGGTTAAAATAACACCAGTAAACAAACGCAATTTTGTGTACTAAGTAGTAGGGTGCTGCTTTGATAAATACCTGGAAATATGAAATAGATTTGGAATTCAGAAATGGGTACAAGTTAGAAGAATTTTGAGTCACCTGATAGAAAAAGTTTAGACTGTCTGGCAGAGACTGTCACAGAGACATAAACTATAAAGCAACTCTGATGAAGGCTTAGGGAGAAGTAAGGAAAGCTACAGAGAAAATGTCTATTGTTTTAAAGGATACATGTAACACCATAAAAAGAATGGTAGAAATATGAATGGCAAAGGTGCTCCTGGTGAGACTGTAGAAGGAAAGAATGAATGTGTGATTGGAAACTGGAGGAGAGGGAATAGATTGTCCTCTGGCTCTGATGCAGATCTCAAATCTTCAGGTCTCAGTTTACCATCAATTTGGGGAATATGCCTCTCTCTCTCATCCTCTATTTCCTGGATCACATTTGCCCCAGTTTTTTAATTTTCTTACTCATTTTGATGTAACGTGTCACCTTGATTCTTGAGAAAATGTGCCTGAAATGCATACTTTAGTGACCATGTTTGTCTGAAACTTCCTTAATTGTACCTTTGTATTTATTGGATCTTTGCATGGGAATAGATTACTAACTTGTAAGTAATTTTCACCTCAATATTTTGAAAGCGTTGATCCAATAATGATAAGGTCAAAGTCAGTGCATAAAATAAATTAAGAATGGCTATATTGGACTTCCGGAGAAGATGGCGGCTTAGTAAGGTGCACGCGTCTTAGTTCCTCCTCCAGAACAACTACTAGATAACTAGAAACAGTACAGAATAGCTCCCAGAGCTGCAACAGAGACCAGACACACAGTGTACCCCAGTCTGGGACAGCTGGACTGGCTAGGAAACTCCATTGCAGTGAGGTCCCCGAGCGATGCGCACTTCCCTGGGCCCCGGAGGCTGGTGGCCGAAGTCCCTCCCTCCCTCCTTCCCAGGCTGGCTGGGAACTTCAGATCAGCTGTTCCCCAAGCTGCGGTGCCCAGTGCCCCTCCCCCACGAGCGGCTTCCTGGGCCGGATGGGAGCCTCGGATCAGTAGTTCCACCAGGCCATGGCGGCCGGCGACCAGAGCCCCTCCCACACACGTGGCTTCCCGGGCCGGCTGGAAGCCTTGGATCAGCAGTTCCCCAAGCCACGGCGGCTGGCGCCCTTCCCCCACAGGTGACTTCCTGGAGGGAAAGGAAAGAGTCTCCAACAGTAGTAGAGACTGAGCCCAACCTAACACCAATAGTGGCATTAATGAACAACTTCTGACTACTAAAAACAGGCCCTCAGCTCAGGTGAAACTGATCAAGGCAGAAGTCGCCTATTGGGCTAACTGAAAAAGAGGAAAGGGGGTGAAACAGAGCCTTCTGTGGCTGTTCCTATGGAGGCTTGGTTGCCTCTGGGCTCAGCGCTGGGATTACACAGGTTGCAACTGGCCCAAACGCAGAAACAGGCTGCTTTCAGGGCTCTCTACCACCTGAATCTTCCCCGCGGGAGAGGTGAAATGTAACTCAGGTGGAATTCCTCTCTCAAGGAATTCAGATCCCAGGACTTCACAATTTGAAGCCATTAAAACCAGCCTACAATCTTTCCTCTGTCTCCACCATACACCCAGCAGCGAGAGTCTTCCAAAGTTAAAGGAGCCACAACATCATTTGCTGGTGGGACCCACAGACAGACAAGCACCACATACTGGGCAGGATAAGAAAAACAGAGCCCAGAGACTTCACAGGAAAGTCTTTCAACCTGCTGGGTCCAACACTCAGGGAAATCTGAATAAATGCCCAGACACCAGCAAAAAATAACAAATCACACTAGGAAAATTGAAGATATGGCCCAATCAAAGGAACAAACCAATAGCTCAAATGAGATACAGGAGCTGAGAAAACTAATAATGAATATACGAACAGAAATGAAAAACCTCTTCAAAAACCAAATCAATAAATTGAGGGAGGACATGAAGAAGGCATGGGATGAACAAAAAGAAGAAATAGAAAGTCCGAAAAAACAAATCACAGAACTTATGGGAATGAAAGTTGCAGTAGAAGAGATGAAAAAAACAATGAAAACCTACAATGGTAGATTTCAAGAGACAGAGGCAAAATTAGTGATCTGGAGGATGGAACATCTGAAATCCAAAAAGAAACAGAAACTATAGGGAAAAGAATGGAAAAATTTGAGCAGGGGCTCAGGGAATTGAATGATAATATGAAGCACACAAATATACGTGTTGTGGGTGTCCCAGAAGGAGAAGAGAAGGGAAAAGGAGGAGAAAAACTAATGGAAGAAATTATCACTGAAAATTTCCCAACTCTTATGAAAGATCTAAAATTACAGATCTAAGAAGTGCAGCACACCACAAAGAGAATAAATCCAAATAAGCATTCTCCAAGACACTTACTAGTTAGAATGTCAGAGGTCAAAGAGAAAGAGAGGATCTTGAAAGCAGCAAGAGAAAAACAATCCATCACATACAAGGGAAACCGAATAAGACTATGTGTAGATTTCTCAGCAGAAACCATGGAAGCTAGAAGACAGTGGGATAATATATTTAAATTACTAAAAGAGAAAAACTGCCAACCAAGACTTCTATATCCAGCAAAATTGTCCTTCAAAAATGAGGGAGAAATTAAAGCATTTTCAGACAAAAAGTCACTGAGAGAATTTGTGACCAAGAGACCAGCTCTGCAAGAAATACTAAAGGGAGCACTAGAGTCAGATACGAAAAGACAGAAGAGAGAGGTATGGAGAAGAGTGTAGAAAGAAGGAAAATCAGATATGATATACATAATACAAAAGGCAAAATGGTAGAGGAAAGTAATACCCAAACAGTATTAACACTAAATGTTAATGGACTGAATTCCCCAATCAAAAGACATAGACTGGCAGAATGGAATAAAAAACAGGATCCTTCTATATGCTGTCTACAGGAAACACATCTTAGACCCAAAGATAAACATAGGCTGAAAGTGAAAGGTTGGGAAAAGATATTTCATGCAAATAACAACCAGAAAAGAGCAGGAGTAGCTATACTAATATCCAACAAATTAGACTTCAAATATAAAACAGTTAAAAGAGACAAAGAAGGAGAATATCTACTAATAAAAGAAGCAATTAAACAAGAAGACATAACAATCATAAATATTTACGCACCGAATCAGAATGCCCCCAAATACGTGAGGAATACACTGCAAACACTGAAAAGGGAAATAGACACATCTACCATAAGAGTTGGAGACTTCAATTCGCCACTCTCATCAATGGACAGAACATCTAGACAGAGGATCAATAAAAAAACTGAGAATTTGAATATTACAATAAATGAGCTAGACTTAACAGACATTTATAGGACATTACACCCCACAACAGCAGGATACACCTTTTTCTCAAGTGCTCATGGATCATTCTCAAAGATAGACCATATGCTGGGTCACAAAGCAAGTATTGACAAATTTAAAAAGATTGAAATCATACACAACACTTTCAAGGATCATAAAGGAATGAAGTTGGAAATCAATAATAGGCAGAATGCCAGAAAATTCACAAATACGTGGAGGCTCAACAACACACTCTTAAACAATGAGTGGGTCAAGGAAGAAATTACAAGAGAAATTAGTAAATATCTCAAGGCGAATGAAAATGAAAACATAACATATCAAAACCTATGGGATGCAGCAAAGGCAGTGCTAAGAGGGAAATTTATTGCCCTAAATGCCTATATTAGAAAAGAAGAAAGGGCAAATAATCGAGAATTAACTGTCCACTTGGAAGAACTGGAGAAACAGCAGCAAACTAACCCCAAAGCAACCAAAAGGAAAGAAATAACAAAGATTAGAGCAGAAATAAATGAAATTGAGAACATGAAAACAATAGAGAAAATCAATAAGACCAGAAGTTGGTTCTATGAGAAAATCAACAGGATTGATGGGCCCTTAGCAAGATTGACAAAAAGAAGAAGAGAGAGGACGCAAATAAATAAGATCAGAAATGGAAGAGGAGACATAACCACTGAACTCACAGAATTAAAGGAGGTAATAACAGGATACTATGAATAACTTTACGCTAATAAATACAACAATGTAGATGAAATGGACAAGTTCCTAGAAAGGCATGAACAACCAACTTTGACTCAAGAAGAAATAGATGACCTCAACAAACCAATCACAAGTAAAGAAATTGAATCAGTCATTCAAAAGCTTCCCAAAAAGAAAAGTCCAGGACCAGACGGCTTCACATGTGAGTTCTAACAAACATTCCAGAAAGAATTAGTACCAACTCTGCTCAAACACTTCAAAAAAATTGAAGTGGAGGGAAAGCTACCTAATTCATTCTATGAAGTCAACATCACCCTCATACCAAAACCAGGCAAAGATATTACAAAAAAAGAAAACTACAGACCAATCTCCCTAATGAATATAGATGCAAAAATCCTCAACAAAATTCTAGCAAATCGTATCCAGCAACACATTAAAAGAATTATACATCATGACCAAGTAGGATTCATCCCAGGTATGCAAGGATGGTTCAACATAAGAAAATCAATTAATGTAATACACCATATCAACAAATCAAAGCTGAAAAATCACATGATCATCTCAATTGATACAGAGAAGGCATTTGACAAGATTCAACATCCTTTCCTGTTGAAAACACTTCAAAGTATAGGAATACAAGGGAACTTCATAAAAATGATAGAGGGAATATATGAAAAACCCACAGCTAATATCATCCTCAATGGGGAAAAATTGAAAACTTTCCCCCTAAGATCATGAACAAGACAAGGATGTCCACTATCACCACTATTATTCAACATTGTGTTGGAGGTTCTAGCCAGAGCAATTAGACAAGAAAAAGAAATACAAGGCATCAAAATAGGAAAGGAAGAAGTAAAACTATCACTGTTTGCAGACGATATGATACTATACGTCGAAAACCCGGAAAATTCCACAACAAAACTACTAGAGCTAATAAATGAGTACAGCAAAGTAGCAGATTATAAGATCAACATTCAAAATTCTGTAGTGTTTCTATACACTAGCAATGAACAAGCTGAGGGGGAAATCAAGAAACAAATTCCATTTACAATTGAAACTAAAAGAATAAAGTACTTAGGAATAAATTTAACTAAAGAGACAAAAGACCTATACAAAGAAAACTACAAAAAACTGTTAAAAGAAATCACAGAAGACCTAAATAGATGGAAGGGCATACCATGTTCATGGATTGGAAGACTAAATATAGTTAAGATGTCAATTCTACCTAAATTAATTTACAGATTCAATGCAATACCAATCAAAATCCCAACAACTTATTTTTCAGAAATAGAAAAACCAATAAGCAAATTTATCTGGAAGGGCAGGGTGCCCCGAATTGCTAAAAACATCTTGAGGAAAAAAAACGAAGCTGGAGGTCTTGCACTGCCTGACTTTAAGGCATATTATGAAGCCACAGTGGTCAAAACAGCATGGTATTGGCATAAAGATAGATATATCGACCAATGGAATCGAATAGAGTGCTCAGATATAGACCCTCTCAGCTATGGACATTTGATCTTTGATAAGGCAGTCAAGCCAACTCACCTGGGACAGAACAGTCTCTTCTATAAATGGTGCCTAGAGAACTGGATATCCATATGTAAAAGAATGAAAGGGGACCCGTATCTCACACCCTATACAAAAGTTAACTCAAAATGGATCAAAGATCTAAACATTAGGTCTAAGACCATAAAACAGTTAGAGGAAAATGTAGGGAGATATCTTATGAATCTTACAATTGGAGGTGGTTTTATGGACCTTAAACCTAAAGCAAGAGCACTGAAGAAATAAATAAATAAACGGGAGCTCCTCAAAATTAAATACTGTTGTGCATCATAGAACTTCATCAAGAAAGTAGAAAGACAGCCTACACAATGGGAGACAATATTTGGAAACGACATATCAGATAAAGGTCTAGTATCCAGAATTTATAAAGAGATTGTTCAACTCAACAACAAAAAGACAGCCAACCCAATTACAAAATGGGAAAAAGACTTGAACAGACACCTCTCAGAAGAGGAAATACAAATGACCAAAAGACACATGAAGAGATGCTCAATGTCCCTGGCCATTAGAGAAATGCAAATTAAAACCACAATGAGATATCATCTCACACCCACCAGAATGGCCATTATCAACAAAACAAAAAATGACAAGGGCTGGATAGGATGTGGAGAAAGAGGCACACTTATTCACTGTTGGTGGGAATGTCAAATGGTGCAACCACTGTGGAAAGCAGTTTGGCGATTCCTCAAAAAACTGAATATAGAATTGCCATACGACCCAGCAATACCATTGCTAGGTATCTACTCAAAGGACTTAAGGGCAAAGACACAAATGGACATTTGCACACCAATGTTTATAGCAGCGTTATTTACAATTGCAAAGAGATGGAAACAGCCAAAATGTCCATCAACAGACGAGTGGCTAAACAAACTGTGGTATATACATACGATGGAATATTATGCAGCTTTAAGACAGAATAAACTTATGCAGCACGTAATAACATGGATGGACCTAGAGAACATTATGCTGAGTGAGACTAGCCAAAAACTGAAGGACAAATACTGTATGGTCCCACTGATGTGAACTGACATTAGAGGATAAACTTGGAATATGTCATTGGCAACAGAGACCATCAGGAGTTTGAAATAGGGTAAGATAATGGGTAATTGGACCTGAAGGGATACAGACTGTGCAAGGGGACTGGATACAAAAACTCAGAAATGGACAGCACAATACTGCCTAATTGTAATGTAATTATGTCAAAACACTGAATGAAGCTGCATCTGAGCTATAGTTTTTTTGTGTGTGTTTTTTTATATATTTTTATTTTTATTTTTTTCTCTATATTATCATTTTATTTCTTTTTCTGTTGTCTTGCCATTTCTTTTTCTGAATTGATGCAAATGTACTAAGAAATGATGATCATACATCTATGTGATAATATTAAGAATTACTGATTGCATATGTAGAATGTAATGATTTCCAAATGTTGTATTAGTTAATTTTTTCTTAATTAATAAAAAAATAAAAAAATAAAAAAAGTAAAACTGCAATGCAATGATGACCAAGGGACAAAAAAAAAAAAAGAATGGCTATATTTTGGCAACTTATTGGATAGTATAAATATTAACCCTCCCAAATTGCTTATCTTTCATTCATTATTGATGTAGTCATTTATTTATTATTTTATGTTACTAATAATTATTTGAAACTATAAATCTTTCTATGTTATTAAAATAAGATAACAAAATTCAACAAGTATGTCTTGCCCATGCAGTATCTCTGACACTCTAAATATTCAAACTGCAAAACACATTAGAGAAATAAAATAGTCCTTATCATCTAGAGGTAAGGACTTGTTAAGATTGAGTTTAAGAAAGATCACAAAGTTTTCTAGGAACATAGCTTATTATCATTAATATATATCTTTGTTTCATGATAAATCTCATTTAAAAGAAAAACAATGGCTAAAATATTTCTTCTAACTTAATGTGAGCTATTTCTTTTTAAATGCCAAAAAATTCACAGTAAACAGTATATGCTCTTTTTCAAAAATTTAATGTTATTTTAGATTACAATTTTTATAATGTAAACCATCCTCCACACTTATTGGGAACATGAGATACATGTGATGTCTCCACAGATACATGCTATTATTATTTACAATGTAATATCTTATTGTTGTTATTGAAATGAGATTACACAATTAAACAAGTGTTTCTTGACCACCCTGTGTTCTAAATATACAAATGAGCAAAGCATCAGTCAACTAAAAGTATAGCTTCAACTCTAAAGATGTCTATTGTAGTATTGGTGAGACAGAAGTTAAGTAAGTTCACAAAGTGTTTCTAAGAACATTGTTAATTATCATTAATATACACTAATATAAACATACATTAATATACACATTAATATTTGTTTCATGATAAGTGTAAACAAGTAAAACTTTGAATCAAGTAAGTCAATGGCTAAAATGATTTATCTACCTTATTGTACAATATTTTTCTTATTTAGAGACAGTTTTTTTTAATAGGTAAACAATTTTATCAAAAGAGACAGAAAGGAAAAGAAAACTCCAGACTAGGCGAGCCATTTTCTAAAAATAGAGGTTATATAAATATATGTAAATACATATTTTAAAATATATAAAAGGAAGGCATGTTGTCAATGGGGATGGGAAAAGGGGAATGAAATGAAATGTTTGCCCATTTGTCATATTTATCGAAATAAAATTAACAAGATAAAGTGGAAGCAAAATATAATAGAAGCAGCAATAAACATAAAATGGGGAGGCTATGTCCAGGCTTTTTCATTGAGAAGCTGTGTGACTAACTCATTAATACACTGGGCTCTAGTTTCCCCTCCAGGAAATAATCTAATATTGACTATTTATTATGCACTTGTTTGGGTGTTCAAAGATGAATAGGCAGTAGATTAGTTCACTCATTTACACCTCCTAAGTGGGATATAGCTGATATACAAGTGTCCTAGCCCCTCCCTCCAATGACAAAGTTTTATCCTAGACATAGTTTACTTGATTATTTGGAGAATCATTCATTTTTTCAAGGAGAAATAAAAAGTTCAAGCTGACGAGGAAAAAAATAGTGGTAATGAATTCTTTCCTTGATGTTGTGTTTAAGAGGACAAAAGTTATGTCCTCTTAAGAAATGTGTGTATATATTGAGGAAAGGAGAAATACCTATTTACTTTTTTTCCATAAAGTAATAATATTTTTGCATAGTTTTAAGTGCCACCAGCAGTCATAAATGTGATATATTTTTTTAAAAAGTCTTACATTCATTTCATAGTTACTTTCTTTAAAAGGAAAACATACAGGACTCCAAATATTATATATTCTTGGATATGATATATATTTAAGTAAGCCATGATCATAATTCTAAACATTTGGGAGAGCCAACTCAAAGTATATAATTTAGTACCAGTTTCCTCAAATATTTATGTACTACTATGTATTTGCTTGCATCACAAACTACTATTCATTCATTCAGAAATCTGTATTGAAATATTATACATGTATCTTCTTATAAAAGTCAAGCACATACTCAGGAAATAAACCTGATACAATGAAAGCCTATTATAGTATTAAAGAATTTGAGTAAATCTACCTGCCATAAATAGAATTTTCTTTTAGTTTTACAAGCAATGCTTTAAACTAATGCATAGAAGAGAATATATCCTGTAGCTCAAATAAATCACAACATGAATTATTAGTCATGTTGGTTACTATGAAAGTAAAACGCAATTCCATGACTTAAAGTTATATAACTCAATCTACTTACATTTTATTCTTTTTTGTGAAAAGTAACATTACAAACAAGCAATAAATCTCAAAGCACATCACAACAATTAGTGGTAGAACCGATTTCAGAGTTTGGTATGGTTTACAATGAAACAATTTTAGGTTTTTACTTCTAGCTTCTTTAACATATTAGAGGCTAAAAGAAATATGAATATAATGATTCAACAATCATATTATTTCCTGAGTATGTGCTTGACTTTTATAAGAAGAGATAATATTTGTATAGTATTTCAATACAGATTTCTGAATGAATTAATAGCCTACCTTCTTTGTATAACTCCACCATCACCTTTCATCTTTCTCCAAACTCTTTAGGGGTATTTGGGCTATGTTCATTTTAACTTTTTCATGTTGGAAGGGGCTGTTGATAATATAGCACAGAGGCATGGAACTAGTTGATGTTCTGGAGGCTGTCCCCTCTGCATTTCAGGACTTACCTGGTCCAGGGGCAGATCTAGAGGTTGCAGGTTTCTGGAAAGTTACCCTAGTGCATGGAACCTTTGTAGAATCTTATATAATGTCCTAGGTGTTCTTTAGGATTGGCTGGAAAGGTTTTGGTTGGGGATTGGCAAGTTATGATAGGTAGCAATGTCTAACTGAAGCTTGCATAAGGGTGACCTCCAGAGTAGCCTCTCAAATCTATTTGAACTCTCTCAGTCACTGACACATTATTTGTTACACTTCTTTTCCCCCTTTTGGTCAGGAAGAGAAAGACTTGTTTATAAAAGTGGAAATAAATCTCCCTTGTCATGATAAGAAATAAAGAGGATGTAAAAGGTGGCACAAAAAGTGTTGTAATTATAAACATACTATTTCCCTGTCTTGAAACTACCTGGATAAAGAAAAAACAGATTCTGATTAAATCATTCTTCTTTTCAGGGTTTTCCTTAGGGCAAGAATTACATCTTTATTTCTCAAGCTGTAGATTAAGGGGTTCATCATAGGAACAACAGTGGTGTAAAACACAGAAGAGATTTTTCCCTCATTCATAGACCTGGCAGAAGATGGTTGGAGATACATAAATGCACAGGATCCAAAGAACAGAGAAACAGCCATTATGTGGGAACTGCAGGTGCTGAAAGCTTTGAACTTGCCCTCAATGGAATTGATGCGGAGGATGCTGCAGAGAATGAAACCATAAGAGATAAAGATGGTGAGACTGGGTATGATGATGCTGATAACTGACACAATGTAGACCACCAGCTCATTGACAAAGGTGCTCGTGCAGGAGAGCTGGAGCACAGGAAGGATGTAACAGAAATAATGGTTGATGGTGTTACTATCACAGAAGGTTAGTCTCTGCATGCATACAGTGTCAGCCATCGAACTAGAAAATGCCATCAGGTATGAACCAAACATAAGATTGCAGCACACTTTAGGGGACATGGCTATGTTATATAAAAGTGGGTTAGTGATGGCCACATAGCGATCATAGGCCATGGATGTCAGCACGTGGCACTCCGAGATGCCAAAAGAACAGAAAAAATAGAGCTGGATCATGCATGAAATATAGGAGATAATATTCTTCCTTGATATAAAGTTGATCAGCATTTTGGGAGTAATAACAGAAGAATAACAGAGGTCTATGAAGGACAAGTTAAGGAGGAAAAAGTACATGGGGGTGTGAAGGTGGGAATTCAGCCCAATCAGAGTTATCAAACCCAAGTTTCCAAACACGGTGACCATATACATTGCTAGAAACAGGAAAAACAGGGGGAGTTGGAGATCTGGGTTGTCTGTTAATCCCACCAGAATGAATTCAGACACGAAAGAGCCATTTCCAATAGCCATTCTGGTGTGGGGGATCTGTGGGCACAAAGAAAAGAGTTACTTTAGAGGGAAACACAGATCTTCCCACAATATCTCCTCCCACAGGAGTGGGCTCCGTAGTGGGAATATCTGAGACTAGCCCAATGTGAACGCAGAGAATCTCCCTTCACATTGCCATGACATTGAGTGACACTGACTTCTCCTTAATAAAATCTGAAACTAGGGTTCACAGGTGGTTCAGTGATAGAATGCTTGCCTTCCATGCAGGACACCCAGGTTCAATTCCTGGACCATGCATCCAAAAAAAGAAAAAAAAATCAAAAACTAACCAAGAGCATTGCCTACATAGCCTATAGTGCAAAAGACACTGCTGACATAGGAAACCTGACTGCCAGAAAATGAAGGAAGAAGGGATAAGTTGGATCAGGAGAGAACCTTCTCTACTGGTTCACCTGAGCCCTCCGTTCATCGGTAAAACTGGAGACAGAGGACCTAGATATTGGAGCTGGCCTCCAGTGCACTTAGTCCCTGATAGGGTGAGAACCATAGACATGGTTTCCAGATCAAAACTAAGGGATCAGAGCCAAGGAGAGGTTCAGCAGCTTCCCCAAGCCACAGAATAAAGCTGTAAGTCTACAAGAGCGAGTTTCTCAAAGGACAGGGAACTTACACCCTGAGACAGAGCAAGGTTGAGGCTCCTATTAACTATGAAGATTCTATGCTGCCCCTCAAACAGATTATTCCACCTAATTCACTGGAATGGCAAGGCTACACACAAAATGTCAGAGAAAGCCACATGGCTAAATACCTAAACTTTTATCCAAAGATATGGAGGACATAATATGAATGGAATTCAGAAACTCACCCTCTTTAAGCCAGAATCCTCTCAACTTCTTGGTCACTCTTATTTATCGCTGTGGTCCTTGAAATACAATTTTGAACTCGTGATTTCATTTCCTTTTGACTCCAAGAGGTTGCAGAACCAGACTTAATTTCCAGTATGCGGTGAAATTGTTATGAGCTACAGATCATAATTTCTGATTTTAACTCTGAGTCCTCTTACACATTAGAAATCAAAATCTGCTTTATTATTATCATATTTATTGCTTGTTAAGCTCAGAAGATTTAATATGGGTTTAATGATGCAATGCAATTGGTTATAAACAGGTGAGAAGTTTGCTCAGTCTCTTCCCCAGGGGACAAATTTCGTGTATAATAGGGAAGTAAGTGAATGTATTTACAACCTGGATCACATTATGTTCTTAGCCCTTTAGGGACCAAAGTTTTCCTCAAGTTTTCACTTATCTCTTGGGATTATAAATCCACCATTGCAGAGATAAAAAGAAAATTCCCATCTTCCTTCCATCTTCAACTCTGAAGATTGGTTGCCACAAGGCACCAACAATACATTTCAGTGACTCATGGCCTAGGACACCTTTATTTTGAACATCTAGCTTAAAAACTGTGAGCCAAAAACTATTGTTGTTTAAGCCAATTCATTTCTGGTATTTTTCATAGCAGCCCTGGGAAATTAAGGCCATGCTATAATAATTAAAACAGTGCTGTTAAAAATAGGAGGTATACAAGAGTTCAAAATTTTATACATGATTGTTCTGTTAACACACAACTTTTCTAATAAAATAGAAAAAATACAGTGTGATATCAACAAAGGGAAAAACAGATTTAAAAGTTAGAATATAGTCTAGTAATAAATGCAAACATAGATGATTTATTGATTTTGACAGAAGTGCAAACACAATTCAATGTGGAAAATAGAAAGATTTTTTAAAAGTGAGACTGGAACAATATATCTATCACAAAAAAAAGGAGAAGAGCCCCCACTGACATTTGATACCATTCACAAAAGTGAACCATACATCTAAAGATAAAACTGGAAGAGATACAGATGAGGACAAAAAGGAAAAATATCTATAACCAGGTTAAGCAAGGATTTCTAACATATAACACTAAAAACAGTCCATAAAGGAAGAAAAAGTTAAACTGCATGTTTTCAAAATGAAGACTTTAACTTCTGAGAAAGAGAATATAAAAAAAAGAAAAAAGCTACAGACTGGAAGAAAAATATTTACAAAACGTGAAAGAAAGCACTTGTGTCTAGAATATATAAAGAACAATTAGAACTCAACAATAAGAAAATAAAAAATGAGCAGATGTGAAAAGATATTTTATCTGAAAAGATAAATGGATTGCAAATAAGTACAGGAAAAGATGCGCAACATGATTATTCATTAGGGAAATGTAAATTCATACCACAATGAGATACCTTTGCCAATCTATTAAAAGTAATACGATTAAAAATTAAATTGACTATACCTAGTACTGATAAGGTGAGGAGCAACTGGAAACATTATGGTGAGAAGGCCAAACGGTACAGCCATTTGGAAAACAATTCGGCAGTGTGTTATGAAGTTGTCCCACCCCAAGGTAATTACCAAAGTAAATGAAAACTTATGTAAACAAAAACTGTATACTTATTTTTATACTCACTTTATTATTTTTCAACTGATTAATGGATAATTAAACTTTAGAACATCCAGACAACGAATCGAACTCCTCAGTCAAGGAGAATGAATTGTTGATGTATGTAACAGCATGGATGAATCTCAAATTAATTATGTTAAGAGAAAGTCAGACTAAAAATTACAAACTATATTTTTATATTTATATAATATGTTAGAAAAGGCAAAATGGTGGCAACTGACAGAAGATCCATGGCTTTCAATGGATGGGGCTTTAAAGGAGGTTTGATTATAGTGGGACATGGTTATATCTCTCAATTCTGTTGTTGATTTCTCTACTACATGGGTTTAAAACAACTTGCACAATTTTCACATGTTCACACTAAAAGTTAAAATTAGAAACTTAAAGCACCATGTGTTGGTGAATATTTTAAACACTTTCAACTTACATACATTCGTGATGGGTATGTAAAATAGTAAATCATTTTGTGAAACAGTTTGTAAATTTCTTCTAAATGCAAACATATGCTAATGATATCATCTAACAATTCAAATCTTAGATATTTCTTAAGGAAAATATAACCATATAATTCAAAAGAATTTACACATACATATTGATAACAGCTTATGTTCAAAATCTAAAATAACCCAAATGTCCATCAGCTAGAAAAATGGATAAACAAATCATGATATATTCATTCAATGGGTTGTAACATGGCAATAATGAAGAAAAAACTACTGAAACCCACAAAATATCATGCTAAGTAAAGAAAAACATGAAAGAATAAACATGGTATGATTTTATTTGCATGAAGTTTGAAAAGAAGAAAAAATGAATACATAGTGAGCCAAAGTTCATCAATGTTTTCCTAAAGCTAGGTGTGAGGATTGACCACAGAAGAGTAAGAAAAAAATATTCTCCTATGATGGAAGGAGTCTCAACAATATTCTTGGTGGAAACCTGTATAAATACAACCTGCAAATTTTGCTATATGTAAATTATACTTCTACATTAAATTTAAAATCTGACTACATATCCACCAGCAAAAAAAAAAAAAAAAAACCCACTGAGAAATAGGGAAAACTAGTGTTTTTTGTTGACAACATAGCTCTATAATTTTGACATCTGTGGGGAAATCTATACTCTTCCTTCTGTGCAGAACAAACATGGCAAAAATCTCCAAAGTTTATTTTCATCAAATTGTGCAAACCCAGTGACAAAGAGAAAATCTTAATAGAAGTCAGAGGATATAAAGACACTTTACATGCAGAAGAAAGAAAATATGACAAAAGACTTTTCTTGCAAGCAATGGAAGTCAGTGGACCGATGAGCAACACCCTTAAAATACTCCAAACAAAACAAAACAAAAATCGGAAAAAAAAAAAACCCAAAACTGTAAATCTACAGGTTTCTATACCCAGCAAAATTATCTTTCATCGGTAAAGAAGAAATAAACATTTAAGGTATATATAAAAACAGAAAATTAGAATATCTAACACATATAGCATATGCAAAATACAATGGTTAGAAGAATTCCAACATTTTAAAAAATTCAAAGGAGAGAGTCTGAATCAGTGAAGTGTCATATTACCTAGTTATGTTAGAGTAAATTTGAAAAAATTATGATGAGTGCAATACACCAGTGTCCTCAAGTAGTCTTGCAATTAACAGAGCAAAAGAAGAGGTAGCTTTAAAATTGTAAATCATGTTTTAATGTTAACAAATTAAATTTATTTCTTTAAATTTTTCCACTTGAAAATAAGATTTTGTTTGTTATATTTCCAGTCAAAAGATATTTTTAAGAATAAGCATTGTTTTTGTCAAGTAATACTATATAACATAAGGAAATAATTTCATATTGGCATACATTTCATACTGACAGTGGAAGAACCAGTCAAATTATCATGACTAAATCTGCTGTTTCAGGGAAAATTTGCTTAAAGAATAAAATTAAAGTTGTTGTTTTGTTTAATAGGAATTTTGACTGTTTGCCTGGATTCTGGGGGAGCCTGACGCAGCATTTCAGATGATTTGACCACGGTCTACTCCCTAGGGTCCTTTTCTTGCCCTGCTCCCTCCAATGCTGGTTCCATTCTACAAGGTTTTCCACATGTGGTCACAAGATGGCCACAGCCAGGACCAAGGGCTGAGCTTCTCTCAGACATGGGTTAAAAGGGAAACCATCATCACTAAAAGCCCCAGATTCATTGGCCTGATCACCAATGTCAAAAAAGGACACTTCACTCAAGAAGTACCAGCACAACTATCCTTCAAAAACACTAGTTAACTAGAGAATCCTGTTAGGCAAAACGTTAGAATGAAAGGCCGATGGTAGTCACTTTAGAAAAAGGAAATTTTCAGTTTAGAAAAGAGGGATAACAGGAGTATGCCTCTAAATACAGAAGCTGAGAAAACCAATGGATTAATTCTAGGCAAATAAAATGGAACCAGCTCAGGGCACAGACAGAAACTATAGGACACATTGAAAGAAGGTAAGAAATGAATCTACATGCATTCAAAGTTGTATGAATTCATTATGGGCTGGAGAAACATTTTTCAATTTCATAAACTTTTAAAATATTGCTCATATTTTCTTTGTATTTCCTTATTTCTGCAAAGTTTTTCTTGTAAATCCTGTGCAGAAAAGCCTTTGTAACCTGAAAAAGAATAAGAAAAGTATGGTCCTAGAGATACAAAAACGGTTAACATTATATTCTGGGTTCAGGTGTAGGAATCAAAGGGAAGTACATACACAGGCCACAAGGAAGTTCAGTACAGACTATACACATAGCCATCTGATCTCATCTCATCTACTCTCACGGAGGCATTTCATTGCACACTATTTTGGGTACATTATTTAAATAATGCCATGACATGTTAAAGTAAGCCTATCAAATATAATTTTTTTAATCAAAGAAATTATAGGTTTACAGAAAATCATGCAGAGAATAGAGTTCCCATATGCCCTCTCTCATTATTAAGACCTTGGATTAATATTTAATAACTGATGAAAGAATGTTGTGATAATTGTACTAATAAGTATAGTCATGTCTACATTAGGGTTCCCAGTTTGTGTTGTACAATCCTATGTTTTTGTTTTTTAATTTTTATTTTTATTCTAGTAACATATACACCAACTAAATTTTCCCCTTTTAATCACTTGAAAAGACTGAAATATTTCATGGAAGCAAACCTGAAAAAGCTAGCAAAACTATAATATGTAGGATCTCACTTTTTTAACGATTTTAATAATTTGTTTACTCAAATGTTTCTCCATTTATTTAGACCTTCGCCATAGTTAAACTACATGTATGTGTATATATATATATATATATATATATATATATATATATATATATATATATATATATATAATGTACATATAATGAGCACACCTACCTTACCTAAGGTAATTTAGGGACAAATTTGACTGTATAAGCTATGTAATGACTTACCTATCTGGAATTGTTTGGCTAGGATATTGGGACCTAAAAAAAAAAACACTGAAAACACCACAACCACCACCAAAAAAAACAACTAAATACTCAATGCAATATTTTGACAATATCTTATTTTCTGACCTGGGTGGGGATTCCAATGATTTTTACTTTATTTATTAACATGTATATGAATGATCGGTGAACATTCTATACGTATATTATGTTTGAGAGTATAATAAGAAAAATAAGTATTTCATTTCATACCATATTATTGTGAATTATTCAAAACTAAAAATTAATCATTTTGTACTAAAAACAGAATTGTGATTGTTTTATTTCTTCTCACATAATATTTCCAAATAAAACATCTCTGTAATTCTTAATGAAAAGCTGTTCTAGCTTCCGGAAACTCTCAGATTTGTGAATGAAACATGTACTTGTAATTCCAGATCAAGAGTTTGTAATAACTACAACCACAATGTATTTACAATCATCAACAATAAGAAATATTAAATGCAAAAGCAATACCTTAAAATATTTTTTAATTATTTCAAATTTTACAGTAATGAAATAATATTTAAATAATATAGCTCTTTTCTTTCATTGACAAATTTATTACTGAATCAATTTGGAACCAAATTTCACATTGTAATTTCAAAAAGTTCAAAATCATAAAGAAGCCCTAATTTGCACCCAGCAGCTAGTTTAGGTCCCACTACAAGGGCCTATCAACTAGAAATGGACAGAAGTTCCATTAATGTCAGCCTGCAAGTTATGTCATTTTGATGGCCTGAAAGTATGTCAATTCCTTTAGGTGATGGAATGAACATTAATCCATGAGCACAACATAATAGGATTCTGACATTTCTAACTTGGTGTTTTCCATGAGAATTGGAATATTGCCTTTCATGGTACTTAAACAGCTTAAAACAAAGATGTATTTAATTTAATTAAAATTTATGCATAAAAACATGTAATATAGTGTTAACATATGTTAATAAGGGGGTGAATGTAAATAAAATAAAGTATTTCCAATTAAATTTGCCTTTATGGAGCAGCCAAAATAAGAGGACGAGAAAGACACATATGACAATATCCACGCCTTTAAGGACGTCACCAGTTTACAAACACAAAACCTCTAAAATCTAAATAGTTGCAAAATAAGCTTATATTCTGAAAATATTTCACATCAGATTTTCCTATTATAATAATTTTGAAAGCACTAAGTTTGAGTTTATACAATTTTAGTTAAAAATACCATAAAATGTGATTATCATAAAAATTTATTGTTTTGTAGTAATATAGAAATATATATTGAACTCGGTTATGCCTTGAATCCTGGTGACTCCACACAAATGAGCCAGGCTGTTGGCTGACCACACCTCACCAGGATGTGCTGGTGAATATGTTATAGTACTGGAACACAAGGTGTGTGCCATGTTGACAAGTCACATTTTATTTTTGTTAAGTACCAAGGGTTTATGGACATGGGTGGTATATACTTTATGTCTTATTAAAACTTGGACATTAAAATATGTGTCTTAGAGCAGAACTCAAACCAAACAATTTTAAGCCATATCTTTATCAGGTACTTCAATGGATATGGCCAGAGAAAGGGTAAAAGTAGTTATAAGCTATTTAGATTCTGCTTGGGGAATAAGGCTTGTAAACAAAATTATGTCCATGTGATGAATATTATAATAAAGGTGTATATCTGATGCTCTTATCTCATAGTAATAATTTAATTAAATTAAGTAACATCCTTAAGTGCCATTATTTTACTCTAAGACTGTTACTTATGAGATATGATGCATTTTGATCAGCATAAAAATCACAGCTATACTAACTACATCCCCAGGGAGCTATGTCCTCTCAGGTACAGCTCTCCCTAATCTCAAAACAAAAAAAAAAACCAAACAAGGTTGTACAGGGCCAGGTTTTCTTTTGCTTTTCTTATGAATAGACATTATTTTATTCTGATTCCAAATATGCAATGATAATGTAATATCTACTAAGCTTTTGAAAGTAGTACTATCCTGGATATTGTACCATACCTCACCAAGGAGGCTGGTTCCAAACTCCTCAACTTCCCCATCACAGGAAATTATGCCTATTATAAAAAATATTGTGATTGAATCCTTCTCTGTAGCAAACCCTGTTTGGTCCACTGTAGAATCAAACCTCTGTGAGGTCATGTGCATATTTTGAGTTGGATATCAAAGATTTATCAGTCTCCTCTGCCCTATAAACTTCATAGTTAGGGTCTTGTTCCCATGACAACCCCCACACTCAGGCTATTCTGAAACAAGTCTCCAGAGTTTCTCTCTTCCTTCACAAATCTCATTTTTTTTCCCCACCATTCCTTCCTGGGATGAATGTTAGGTTCAAAAACTGAGCCCTGAAATATTAGTTTGTGCCTTTGAGCAAGTCCTGTAGACTCTTCCTCATCTACAGAACAAGATAAAAAGACTTGGTATTTAATAGAGTTTATGGCACACAATACAGACCAAAGGTTAAACTTTTTCTTGCTGGAGACAAAAGGAAGAAATCAAGTTTAAACATTGCAAGAACAAGCCACCATAAGAAAAAGGTTTGCCATGATATACATGTTTGTTTTCTTAAAAGGAGTACACAAAGCTTTTTCCTTTGCAAAGAGCACTTGTCACACAACTTGGCAAACAAAGAACCTTGACATCATCTGTAACCCTGTAGTGTGTAGCCAAGTATGTCATTGTGTAATTTTTAATCACAATCCCTATGAAATCCAGAACTTTTGTAGAGAAAAAAGAAAATGTAATCTGAAAAATAACATCTCTTCCACATCTTCAAAGACAATCAGAGAGTTTCAATTCCATTTGTGGCAACACATTGGTTGATCAATGCAATAACATGGAGGCATTAACAAGAACTGCCTAAAATATTTATTACTGAGGAAGCTTGAGGGATGTAGACACATTGGGGATTCTCATTAGAATGTGTCTAATGAAAATGACCAAGAGACACATGACCTGCACATGACCAAGAGAAAAAGAATGAACCCTAGTGAGATATGTTGTTCAGTTCCATTATAGTTTGATGCCAAAAATTCAGAACAAGGTCTTTTAGTAAAAGAACTCTACAAATTTCTTGAATTATTTGTTACTTTACTATGACCACAATTTTTGTCAACCCTTCCCCCACTTCTCTCTTAATGCAGTAAGTACTTACAAAGGAAAGGGCCCTGTTGTAATTGTTTCACAGAAAGCCAGAAAAGAAAAAATGGTCAGACAATATTCTACTACACAGCTCACCATGGATGGGAAAGAAAAAAAAAGCAATCTAGTGGGTAATGTTCTATCTGGATAGAAATGAAATTAGCCCAATGTCTCTGTATGATAACAAAAACAAACAAAAGGTTCACTCCACCTTGAGACAGAGGATGACAATGAAGTAAAAAACTAGGTCCTCTATTTACATGGCAAATTGAAAGAATAAAAGACATTAGTATAAAAATTCCTCCAGGAATACATTAGAAAGAAAGATCGAGAGAAGGAAAAGAAGAATAGGAAGAAGAAGATGAGGTGGCTCAAGAAGGCAAGAAAAACACAGCAATGAAGCCAGGGACTGAAAGAATCAATACCTCCAATCAGTTCATATTCTTTTCAGGATTTTCTTCACACCAAGTTTGACATCTTTGTTTCTGAGGCTATAGACAAGGGGGTTCAGCATGGGTACCACATTGGTATAAAACACTGAAAAATGTTTCCACTGACCCAAAGACTCAGCAGATGATGGCTTGACATGAGTGAGCAGCCCAAATCCATAGAAAAAGTCAACAGTTATTAAGTGGGAGCCACAGGTATTGAAGGCTTTGGACCAGCCCTTAGCAGATGGCATGTGAAGGACATTGAAAAGAATAAGAGCATATGAGATAAAGATAACAACACTCGATACTATGATGACTGAGCCCACAATAATAGAAGCCACAAGCTCATTGGCATAGGTGCTGCTGCAGGAGAGCTGGAGCAGGGGGAAGATGTCACACATGTAGTGGTCGATGATGTTGGAATCACAAAACGTCAGCCTGATCATGCACCCAGTGTGAGCCATCGCACCAGCAAACCCCAACACATATGAAGCAGACATTAGCAGGAAGCACACCTGAGGGGACATGGTCACAGTGTACAGCAGGGGCTTACAGATGGCCACGTAGCGATCGTAGGCCATGGCTGTCAGCACATAGCACTCAGAGTTGACAAAGAAGCAGAAGAAAAATAGCTGAGCCATGCATCCTGCAAAGGAGATGATGTTCCTCTCTGAATTAAAACTCGTGAGCATTTTGGGGGTAAAGACAAATGAATAGCAGAGATCAATGAAGGACAGGTTGAAGAGGAAAAAGTACATGGGAGTGTGAAGGTGGGAATTGAGGCAAATAAGAATAATTAAGCACAAATTCCCCACCACAGTGGCCACATAGTTCACCAAGAACAGAAAAAACAGGAGCAGCTGGAGTTGAGGTTGGTCTGTTAATCCCATTAGGATAAACCCAGTCACTGAAGAGTCATTGTCCAGAGCCATTCACTTCTCCCAGGAACAGTAGGAGTAGGGACGAAGGTGATATTAGCAATGTACTCTAAGGGTTTATCTTCAGTAGGAGTTCAGGATCTGCTAGTTTTAAAGATGAAGTTTGTCTCATGACACACAGCAAGACATCCAGGAACCTGAACTCCTGAGGTGATTCCTCAGGCCCAAGAGTCCAGATTAACTTTCCCCATTTTCTCTCCCTTGCTCAGCTTGTCACTGAGCAGAGGAGAGTGCTGGTAGACCTCCTGCTGACAGCATTTCCTCCCTCTGATATGGTCTTCTTCCAGGCTTATATCAAGTGTTCCCCCAGAATCCTTGGCATATGTAATTGAGGGTTTTGATGCAAATTAGTAAGTCAGGAATGATAGCTTTTCCTCTATACTTTGATGCTGGTCCTTGTGGACCCTTTGATCCACTGTCCTGAGGGGGTAACATCTGTAATGAGAAGGAGGCCCTCGCTCAATCTTCAATTGCTTGAAGAACAGTCCTCAGTCTTCAATGTACTTCAAGATGCATTCTGGGGAATAAGTCGTGATTTCTACTTGAGAATCTGCCCAGAAGATCCTCTTCACTTGTATGGAGGAAAGCATCACTGTTGCATGAGCTTTCCAAACAGCAAGCTAGTTTGAATGGGAATGAACTTCACATAATGTATATATGGGGAAATTGATTAGAAGTACAGAAAAATATCCTCTCCCATGTGATTTCCTCAAATGTTCAATGAGTCTCTTGAGGGAAGAATTAATGAGCCTGTGTCTACATTCGGTATCACAGACCTATCATTAGATCCTTTTGGACTCAATGTTCTTCTCAGCTTATTTTTTAAGTGAAGAATTCCTAATTCCCTGTGCAATGGGCTGATGGCCCCCCTTGGTCTTTCACTTCAGTATCCCCTGGATCCTAAGCACAGATCTAAGCAAGGTCTAGAGACAGAATCAGTTGCCATTTCTAGTAGTTTCTAGGAAATTCTGGGATTGCATTAATAAAATATTAGATCATTGGCTTAATACTATTTATGCTCGTGTATTTCAACTCAATAAGTGCTGTAATGAAATTGCTAGGAGAGTGGCCCCTTAAGTCAAACTGAGTCTAATGAACACTTTTCCACTTCCTATTTGTGAGATTTTAGACAAGTTAGGGACCCTCTCTGAACCTTGTATCCCTATGCAAAATGAGGCTAAAAATGAGCTCTCTTTTGGACTGACTAAAGGATTAAAGGAATTACTTCACCTAAAATACCAGGACCATGCCTGGCACATACAAGGAGCCTGATCGATATTAGCACCACTTCCCTTTCTCTTCTTCCTTATTCATATAGATCAGAGACTCTGAGCCACGGCCCTACCATCATATTGGACATGAAGTATCTTTGTTGTGTTGAGATGTCTGTGTATTAACAATGCACAGCATGCCTGGCTTCCACCTGTTAGACACCAGTACTACTGCCCATTCCCCATTACCTCTCAAAACTAAAATGAAATTATCTGCTCCTAAAGGGCCACATATTTTAAATGTCCCCTGAGAGTCAACTATTGGCCAAGTTTAGGAAGCTTGGGTCTGTATGCATAGCTAGATTTCTTCCCTGCCTCCTGGAGTTCTATTTTATTTCTTACAGATGCCTCAAATTGAGCATTTTCTTATGATTCTGAGCATGGCTTCTTCTAAAGTCATCATTGTTTAAATTCTTTTCACCAAGATCCAGGCAACTCATCCACAAACTATGTTTTCATCCTTTATTCAACTTACTCACTATTTTCATCCAGTTTCCAATTCTTGCAGAATCTATCTCCTGTCAAGTCTTCTGTGGCTCTTCATCTCACTTGACAGCTTTGGTAGTTTCTTTTCAACTTAGATTTGTATTACCCTATTGGTTTTCCAACTTGGTATCCAATGAAAGATGAGAATTTGGCCCTTTTCACCCCCTTCTCTGACTACACACACACACACACACACACACACACATCACTTTTCTTTCTTCCCCCCTCCCTATTCCTAACAATATGTTATGATCCTCACAAATTACTTTAGATCAGTATTTCTGTTTTTCTTTATTAAGACTATTTTAAATGTTGCTCGCAGCTCATCCATCATATATTTTATTGAATTTATTTCAAAATTAATTTTTATACTGAATTAAATGTCATTCTTTATCTTATTATTCTGGATATTTTCCCAGATTCCTCTCAGCATTTTCCCCATTTTTTATAAAGCTCCTTTCAGTACTTTCAGTCACTGTTATTTGATCAAATATATGTTCTGACACAAGTCTTTTCAGGAGATTTCTACCAACTTTGGGCTTGTTCTCTTGTCTATAATTGTAACACAATGTGGTTTCTTGAGATCTTTCTTCAACATTATCCTAGGGATTCCTTTTCACTCACTTTTTGGCTGGGTACTCTGTTGCCTGGATCACACTTCTTCCTATTTTTCGATTTCTTATTCTTTTTTTTTTTTGTATAACACATAACACCTTGGTTTCTTCAGAAAAGTTACATGATATTCAAATCTTATGACCATGCATTATCTGAAATTGCTTTTATCATAACTTCATATTTATTAGACATTTCTGTGGAAATAGACTACTGATTCCAAAGTCATTTTTCCTCAATGTTTGAAGACATTCAATCAGTCTTAAAATATTCAATTTTTTTCAAACACAATACTTTTTATGTAAAACAGTTACATTTGCCCACACAAAACGCTTTCAAAATCTTATTTTTGCTTCCATTGTTCAGAATACTCACAATGCTGTCTTGTGATATATGTATTTTCATACATTAAAGAGAATATGAATTAGGTCTATTCTTTAAACTCAAGTCTTTCAGTTCTGAAAATTATTCTCAAAATATATAAATTATATTTTCCTACTCATTGCACTTCTTGCTTTGTATCTGGAACTTTCGTTATTCAATTATTGGATCCTGGAATTTCCTCTGTTTAAATTTTATTTTTCCATTTATTTTCCGTTCATTAATATCCTCTCAGGACATAATCTGAATGTGGTCTTCATATATACATTTTGATTTTTATCTTCTTGCCATGATTTTTTATGCTCAATAGTCTTTTTGTCCCATAGTGATACTTTGTCTTGAAGCTTTTTCTCTTTACACTGTGTGTTCCTTTCAAACTATTTTTGTAAGTTCAAGTTTGTGTAAGGTTCTATTTAAGTGTCTCAGCAGAGTTGTCCATGCATTAACATTTAGGAACGGGTTCAAACATCTGACGGCATCTCCCTGTGGGTGCTTAGTGCTTGTGAAATGTCAGCCTAAGATAGAAAGCTTTTCGGGGCAATGCCATTAGGTTATATCATAGGCTGGTTTGACGACCCATGAAACTGTCTTCCCAGGATAAGCCTGGCTTTCTGCATACTCTGAACTGAGATGAATGGAGGAAAAAAGGCTGAGAGTGCCAATATGTATTAGGCAAAATTTCTACTGAATAGCCATGTTTCATGTGGGAAACCCAACCCCAAATATGCACATATACACATAATTAACAGTTTTAGGGTTTTATTTTTTTGTATATTATAAACCTCTAGACTTTTCCTGACTGCATGGAATGAAAGAGGAGATCTGGAGGTCTAATTATGATTTAAACAGACTCTAAAACATTCCTCTTCTTTTTTTCCCATCCTCATCTCTACTTCCATAGTGTCCTTTTATCAACAAATCCTGAGTAATGAGAGACTGTATGACATAAAACAGGTGTTAACTTGATTTTCTCCCGTTCTTTCTTAATGTCTTTTGTCTTGAGTATGCCAAGTCAACACCTGGTCATTTATTTCCTTTCCAGCTTAGAACATTATATTACTTGTGAATCTTCTTTTTTCTCATGAGTTAATAATATTTTAATCCCAGTTCCATAGTGTTAGTGAGTTTAGGAAGGACTAGAGACAAGACATCTACATGAAGTCTGATAACTACAACCAGAGTCCTCTGACTGCACCCATAAAGTGGCATAGAGAGCATGCTACAACAGCGTTTTCTAGAGGTGAGAAATTGAAGGTCTTATGTCAAGAGTGGTTCTAAAATCCTGAGAATAAAATGCACATGTAGCCTAAAATCCTCACTATTTAACTCAGAGTATGACAATTCATTTTCTTCCACGACCATTTTTTGAGCATTTAGGCTATGAAGAATGGTAAATACCCAAAAATGCAGGCTTTGGCACTTGGATTTCTCAGACTAATTACATTGATATTTTGATATTCAAGGATACTTTGCCTGGCACCACTCTTAGCTACTGAGTACCAATCACAGTGCTAAACTCTTTATTTGAATTCTTCATCACACCCTCATGACCATCCTCTGAACAAGGAATCCCTGTCTTAAGTATAAGCATCCCAAAGCTGGAAGGGAGTAATTCACTGTTCAAACCTCAAAACAGCAGAGATTAAAAAAATTCATACTTCAGTCAGTTTGAATACAAAATTGATTTCTTTGGTCATTACACTATACAGAATTATATGGTATATGCTCTCAGGGTTTTGCATAAGGTACCATTTCTATTTAAGTGAGAGAACCAACCTGTTCAAACCAGTCTACACAAAAAGGTGTAAGTTTGATAGGGTGAGGAGGTATGTGGCTTCATGTATGGCTGTATATGGTCATGTCATGTCGTGATCTTGTGTCTCCTTTCCCACTTTTTTCTCTGCTTGGTTTTGTAGGCTTTATTCTGATGTAAACAAAGAGGACCATCTGAATGCTTGATGACAATCTGGAGTTCCTTAAATTATATGTCTGCCTCTGACACATGGCCCTCTCCCTTATTTTCTGACTTCTGGTTTCTGTCAATGACTGATTTCTGGGTTTTGAATGAATGAATCTAAATTCCCTCTGCTTATAAGGACACCATATGGGGTAACACATGGAAGCAACAAAAACCAATGTAACTTAGTAGTTCTCAGTTCCTCCAACCCTTTTGGCTTTACCTTCCCACAACATCAAATGGCCAACACCCTCAATCTACCCAGAGAAATCCTATGATCTCCATGATATTTCTAGGTTCTCCCTTGAAGGAAACAGCAGGAGGTGGTATGGGCTTTCACATTCCCATCTCTATAATCCAAATTCTGAGTTTCATTTACCACTCACTGTTTATCCCTGAAGTTCTTCCTGATTTCCCCAAAATGTGATCAGAGTTTTTCCTCCTTCATACCACAAAACTTAACAAATGATGTGCTGTCATTGCAAAGTGTAAGTTATCTCGATAAGTTATGTGCCCTAGAAGATAATGACAACATGCTAAGAGGTCAGTAAAATTTCATGATGAAATGCAGTTTCTAAACCCTTTCTAAATCCACCCAAGGATGTCTTGCTATTGACCATCTGTCTCTTTGGTCCCGGCCTAAGTACACATTGCCGATCTATACTCTTTCAATCCCCATAATCTCTAAAATGCAAACACCAGCAAACATCCCCAATTCTTTTATTTCATTGTACAAAATTAACTTTGTATTTGAGTTGATCATCTCTAAATTATACTAACCCTGCAAACCTCCTCTTTCCCAAAAAAGGAACCACCAAACTGTTTACATGTACAAAAGAACAAAACTCATGAGAAAAATCCATGTAGTCTCATGGAACAAAGCATATTCAATTTCAAATTGAAATGTTTTCTCATATGTCATGTTTACTGGAAAAAAGAGAATAAATTAATGTGGAAGCAATTATACTAGAAAGAATAATAGTGAAATTACCTGCAAAAGAAATCCTACGTAAAATCAAAACATTCGGCAAAGTGCAACAGTGGCTCAGTGGCAGAGTTCTCACCCGCCATGCCGGAGACCAGGTTCGATTCCCAGTGCCTGCCCATGGAAAAAAATAAAATAATAATAATAATAATAAAGACATTCTCCTATTTGGGGGTTTTTTCAGGGCAAGTTTAACATCTTTTGTTTCTCAGGCTGTAGACTAAGGGGTTCATCATGGGAACCACAGCAGTATAAAATACCAAGTAAATTTTTTCCCTCATTCATATATCTGGCAGAAGATGGTTGAAGATACACATAAATGCACTGTTCCGAAGAACAGCATAATAGCCATCATGTGGAAACTGTAGGTGGAGTTGATGTAGAAGATACTGCAGAGAATGAAGTCATGAGAGGTGAAAATGTTGTGAACCAGGTAACAGTGTTGTTAATGCCACCCACAATGAACACCACCAACCTATTACCATAGGTACTCTTGCAAGAGAGCTAGAACATGGGGTAGATGTCACAGAAATAAGGGTTGACACTGTTGGTGACACTGAAGGTGAGAATAGTCTCAGCATATATCTAGTATGAGCCAAAGCACCAGAAAATACCATCAATATAAATCAAACATAGGGCTGGAGCACACTTTAGGAGACATGGCAATGCTATACAAAAGTGAATTACAGGAGTGTTTCCTTCTTCCAGCAGTCCAGGACTCTGACATCCTCTGACTTTAAATGGAAAAGATGTCAGCAGAAAGTGGTGAGCTCAGCAGTGCCAGCGCTGCTACCCGCATCACTTCGTTCAAGGGCACAAGCCCCAGCACCCCGTACTCGAAGCTGAATTTGGGCAGCACCTTCTACAACACCACCAGGCAGATGCTGACCAAGCAGGACACCAAGCTGAAGGAAAGCTGTGTGTACAGACGCATGGAAGTCTCACTGACAGTGAAGGCTGGGCACTCATTGGCCTATGTGGAAAGCACTTCAGGACTACCTTGGAGACACAATGGTCCCCTTGCCTGAGAGCCTCCGGGAGATTGAGGAGCTGCTGGCGGAAACCACATCTTACCTGGTCCAAGGCCTGGTGGAAGACTGACCAGGCAACCCCACAAAACAAAGACACTTATGAGCCTTTCTGCAAAGTTCCTGGCATCACCTCATCCAAGTAAGAACAAAAACTTTAGAGCAACTTTAAATAAGACATTCATAAAATTGCTCTACGACAAAAGTAACGGCAAATATTCATATACCAGTAATTCTGACAACAATATGTTAAAAAAAAACATTGAACCATTTGATAAGCTCTCTTTGTGTTTTAATGGAGGGTTCCTATTCATAAAGGATGCCATTGGAAATGAAATCTGCTGCTGTTCCTTTTCAGTCAGGGATGCAAGATCACTAGTCTGTTGTACCACCAACGATTATGCTACTGAGAAAGAAACAGGCAAAGGTCAAGTTTCCCGAACTTTGCTGTATGAGCCCCAGGACAGACCTGAAAATGTACTGGAAGCCACAGGCAGAATAGCCAGGTGCTGGCATAATCTGGAGGAGGACGTGGAGGCAGAGCCAGAGCGTATCAAGCAGGTGTGTCCGATCCACATCAAGCGCCTGGACGACCAGAATCAGCTCCACCAGTGAGCTGGCAAGTGGACGTGAGCCGTCCTCCTCCTGTCCGCCTGCCATCCCTCCCTGCAGGCTCCAGAGTACCTCCTACTTCCCTTGGAGTCTGGGGATTCTTTTGTAACAAGCCAGAGTATTTTGGTAACTTTTGACAAGGTGAAGTGATTCTGTGAACCAACTCAGGTGAATGCACTCCTTTTGTTGAACAAGCTGTATCTAAGGTATCCACTTTCTGTGAGAACCTGAGAATCCTTAGAGCCAAGATTTCTTGGTTTTGGGGGAGAAAAATATGAGTGGGTGTGAAATGTATATGAGAACTTTGGTTTGCAGTATTTATTTTCATGAGTATTGACTACCAATTTGGGCTTGTTAGAGGATGCTTCTATAGGAGTTCAGTATGACTGTTCTGAGAGGGTTTTCCAGTTGGTGGTTTCAAAGGGGTTCTGCAAGCTACAGATTTCATAACCACCTAGCCTCAGTGAACAGGCTCCTGACCTGTATGCTGTGATGAGGCATAATCTTCATTACTTTCCTAAAAGCCCATACTGCAAAATGGTTTTGACCTAGAGCTTGTTAATAATAGTTACAACTTGTAGTGGTAGAGATGTGAACAGACCAGCTGGAGCTATTCCTGTCTCTGAATAATTGTTACTAGAGCAGCTTTGGAAGCATAGTTTTGGATGATGAATGTGGTGCTACCAACTGGAAGAAAGGCAATCCTTTAAAGTGGTACAAAATTTGGCAAAATTTAATCCTGTTGTTGGATGGAAGGCAGAATTTGAAATTGACAAGTTGGGATACTTAGCTGAAGAGATTTCCAGACTGTGTCAAAAATGAAGCCTGGCTTCTCCTTGCAACTTACAGTAAAATGCAACAGGAAAGGGATAAGCTGAGAATTGAACTCTAGGGTACAAATAAAACAGAAACTGATAGTTTGAGAAAATTCTGAGCTTTTGGAAAATGAGTCCCCAGAGAATACTGCCCTACATGAGTATTAACAAAAAAAAAAAAGTGGAGCCAACCAGCCATTTCAGAAGAAGTCAAGATAAGAGATGGAGCTATCCATAAAGGATTTGTGGAAAGTCCTATTGTCTGATGGTTTTGACACCCGTAAGCTACAGGCTAAGTCAATAATTTTTTTTCTGAGATCTGAAAATGGAACCACTACAACTCTGGACTAAAAGGGGCAGAAAAGGGGAAGAATGAAGGAAAAATGACTTCAAAGGCAGAACTATGTAAGCTAAGGCTGGAGCCAGGAAAGTGGGTATATCCACTCATGTGGACAGAGTGAGTTTGCCCCATAAGCAGAGGGCAGGCCCTATGCTTCATTGCTTAGGAAGAGCATTGCCCCTCATACCTCAGAGACAGATGTTTGGAGATGCAGAACGAAATGCTCCAGGAGACACCAGCAGCTGAGAGAACAATTTGAAACCAGAAGCCAAGAGACAAGGACAGCGGATGTTGCCATGCACCTTCAATGTGACAGAGAAACCCCAGATGCAATTGACCTTTCTTGAGTGGAAGTATTCTCTTGTTGGTGCCTTAATTTTTGACAGATTTTGCTGACCTGGATTACTGAACTATGCTGGCTTCTGACCAGTCTTATAGAATTTCCTATACACTCTAATTCAGCCATCCACACTGCTGCTAGAATAATCTCCAAAACATAGCTTAGTTGCTTCCTAACTCAAGACATTTCAGTTTTTCTCCATTACTCCCAGGAAATTGAGGCTGTTAAGAAAGACTATGAGTTCCTAAAACAATGATTCCAGCTTGGTTAAAGTTAAAGGAGAACTTGAGTATGAGTTTTATTTGATGAGAAGCCATGAAAAATATATTCTGATCCATATGTATTTTTAATATATGAAGCTTATGCAGGATCTTAACTCTTTCAGAAAATGCAAAAATTAGAGAATGAATTCATTTCAGAGAAAGCATGTATATTAATGAATCACAAACATTAGGCAATTGAAATAGATTTTATTTTGCATTAAATTTAACACTGCATGAACTGTTCTTCTCATTATAATAAAGTTAAGATCTTCTTGTCAATGATCATTAAAAAGGACCAATAAATTTCCTAAGATATTTGCTTATTAAAATAATGTATTTATTTATTAAAATTTTATATACCATAATTACCCTTAACCCATTCTATCACTCTTAAACTTTCTAATTTCATGTTACTGAATACTCAGTTAAGAATCCAATCACGTAGCATCTTATTTTTCTCACATAACAACAAATCTGGAGGTGAAAAGTCATAGTGTTGGTTCAACAGCTCAATGTTTTCATTATGGTACCATTCTACTGTGCTCCATTCTACTGTGCTCCATCTGTTGGCTTATTCCTCAGATTTGTCACCTCATGATCACAAAATGTCAGCCATTGCTCCAAGAATCGTATCTTCACACAGCAACATCCAAAGAAGAGAGCAAGAGAATAAGAAAAAAGAATTTCCCTTGCATGTCTCTCCCTTTATATGATTCAGCAAATTTTCCACAAAAGCCAACAAATGACTTCCTTTTGTTTCTTCAATCAGCATTAGGTCAGCTGGCCAGCACTTGCACAAGGAAAACTGGCAAAATGAGTATCTCCCAGGTATAGCCTCTGTCAATGAAAGCAGATTCGGACATAATGCAGCAATGGGAGACACAAGCATGGTCTAGCACAATACAGATTCCTCTGAAATACATTTATAAAAAGAAATTTTATTTACTCATTTTAGATGTAAAATATATGTATTTTTTTATAATGTGAATTTGCTTTTCTAAGCTTTAAATCAACTAACCTGACTTCAGATAATCAACTCATCATAGAAATATGTATGTACTTGCATACTTAAGAAATCAACTTCCAGGAAGATGGTGACATAAAAAGAGGCAGAACTCACTTCCTCAACAAGACACATAAAGAACAACCAGAAATTGTCCAAATGGTGGTTCTGGGACTCAGACTAGGGAAGAACATTTGCAACATACAAGGAGGAATAAACAGAAAAACTATGACTGAGAAACTGAGGTCAGTGAAATCAACCATAACACCCACCACCCATCCTCCACACCTGGGGTATGCAGCTATAGGTCAGCCTGGTTCTCCCCTGGCTGGTGAGGTACAGCAAAGTTTGGATGCAATTGTTGGTCGGCAAAGTCAACCCTCTGTATCCCACAGCCTTGAGCCTTTCCAAGCAGGAGCCTAGTACACCAGTAGCTACATTATTCCACAAACAATGAATGACTGATCTCAATCATGGCTCCTGGTGCCAATCCTCAACCGACAAAGCTGAAGCTTCTGGTTAGCCTGGTTCTCACCCAGCTGGCTGCTGCAGTCTGGAAGACTCAGGGAGGATCTTCACTCAGGAAAAGAGGGGGAAGTGGAACAATCCTGTTTTAACTATTGACTTGCAAGGGTGACCCTCTGGGTGCCTCAGCCTTGACCCTTTCCTACATAAGAACTATGAGTGCTCATGGCTCCACCACTCCCACAAACAGAGAAGGTACAGCAAGTGACTGAGCTACACCATGGCTCCCGGAATGCATCCTTCATCCCTGAGGCACATAGTTTCCAATCAGCCCATACCCTGTCCAACTGGCTGCTGTCATCTGGGAGAGTTTGCTCCCTCAGGAGCAAAAAGGATTCAGCACAGTGCTGATATAAGTGTTGGTCATTGAAATTGGATCACAGGGTCTGACAGTCTTGGTGGAACCTTTATTCCCATCTGCCTCAGAAACAGAGGTGCAAGATGCTAAAAACAACTTACCTTCTTAGGGCTGTGGGGAATAGGTGGTCAAAGAATACCCTATGCTGGGAAGGCTGGAGAAGTGCAGTACTGGGAGGCTGGTTTCAAGGCCCTCTCTCTAGGGCATCTATTATGGGTCTGCACCTCTTGCATGGGACACTGGCCCTATTTTGTCTGGGAAATACTGATGTAATGGGTGCCAAAGAATACTGTTAATACAAACCTGTTCAACAACAAAATCTTAGATACCAGCAAAAAATAACAAGGTACATTAAGAAACAAGAAAATATTGGCATATTAAATGATCAAATTAAAAATTTAGGAGATAAAGAATTGAGAAAAACTAATCAAAGGTGTTCAAACAAATCTCCTAAATAACTTCAACAAAATGAATAAAGAAATAAAGAATATTAGGAAATTAGGAAAATATAAAGAAGAATTTGAAAGAGTACATAAAAACATAATAAAAATAGCAGATGTTATGGAAATGAAAGATGCTGCAGATGAAATTTAAAATATACTAGGGACACGCAAAAGAAGATCTGAAGAGGAAAAAGAAAAGATCGGCAAACTAGAAGACAATGCAATTGAGTTAGAATACATAAAGGAGAAAAAAATGGAGAACTTTGAACTGTTTCTCAGAGAAATGACTGACAACATGAAATGGACTAAGATATGCGTCATAGGTTTCCCAGAAGAAAAAGAGAAGGGGAAAGGGTCAGAAATAATACTTGAGTAAACAATGGCTGAAAATTTCCCAACTATTATAAAAGACCTAAGTATGCAAATCAAAGAAACCCAGCATACTGCACATAAATTAAATCTAAATAGACCCACTCCAAGACACATACTAATCACACCCACACTGTCAAATGACAAAGAGAAGTCTAAAGGCAGCAAGAGGAACGCAATTCACCACATACAAGAGAAGCCACATAAGGCTGATACTGACTTCACATCAGATACCAGGGAAGCAAAAAGGTGATATATTTGAGAAATATATGTAAGTACAACATACTTAAGATACTGAAAGGTAAAAATTTCTTGCCAAGAATTCTTTATCCAGTGAAGCTATTCTTCAAAAATGAAGGAGAGTTCACAATATTAATAGATAAGCAAAAGCTGAGTTTGTTAACAAGAGATTTGACCTGCAAGAAATACCAAAGGGAAACTTCCTGGCTGGAAAAAAAAGAAAGAAGACAGAAGCCAGGAAGAGAGCATAGAAATGAAAATTTTCAGAAAGTGTAGCTAAAAGGATAAAAAAGAGAAAAAATATATCTGACAAAAAAATTCAAATGATAAAATGGCCAAGGTATGGAATACCTTTATGGTAATAACCTTGAATATTAATGGATTACATTCCTCAATCAAAAGACACAGATTGGCAGAATGGATAAAATATATGACCCATCTATATGCTGTCTACAATAGATTCATTTTAGACCCTAAAGATAAAAATAGATTGAAAGTGAAAGGATGGAAGAAGCTATTCCATTAAAGCAGTAACCAAAAAGAAAAAAAAAAAAGCAAGGGAAACTACACCAATATCAGAAAAAATAGATTTTAAATGTAAAAATGTTATGAGACAAAGAAAGATAATATATATTAATAAAAGCAAACAAATCACCAAGAAGAAAGAATAATCATAAATATTTATGCACTTAATCAAAGTGCCTCAAAATACTTGAGACAAACAGTAGCAAAACTGAAGGAAGTAATAGACATATCTGTAACAAAACAGTGGGAGCCTACAACACACACTGCTCTCTTCAATAGATAGAACATCTAAACAGAGGATCAATAAGGCAACAGAGAACCTAAATAATATGATAAATGAACTAAAATACAGATGTATATAGAACATTGCAACTCAATAAGGTGTATATACATTCTTATCAAGTGCTCTTGGAACATTCTCCAGGATAGAAGACTTGCCTGGGCCAAAAACAGGTCTTAATAAATTTTAAAATATTGAAACTATACAACTCACTTTCTCTCATCATAACAGAATGAAGCTCAAAATTAAAAACAGCCAGAGAGCTAGAAGTCTCAAAAATATATGGAGATTAAACAACATGCTATTAAACAACCAAAAGGTCAAAGGAAAAGGTGAAAGAGAAATAAGTATATATCTTGAAATGAATGAAACAAGAACACAACAAATCAAAACTTATGAGATGCAGTGAAGGCAGCGCAGAGAGGGAAATTTATAGTGCTAAATGCCTACATTAAGAAGGAGGAAACAACAAAACCCAAGACCAATCTGAACACCTGGAGAAAGTACAAAATGAACAGCAAACTAATCCCAAAACAGGTTTCGAAAGAAATAACAAAGATCAGAGTGGAAATAAAGGAAATGGAGAACAACAAAAACAATAAAATCAATAAAACCAAAGGTTTGTTTTTTGAGAATATTAATAAAATTGACAAGCACTTATTTAGATGGACAAAGAAAAAAGAGAAAAAATACAAATATATCAGAAACGAGGGGAGAGTAATTACCACAGACCACGAAGAAATAGAAAATATGATTAGAGGATACTATGAATAACTGTATGCCAACAAACTAGACAATTTAGATGAAAAGGACAATTACCTAGAAACACATGAACAACATACTCTGATTTGAGAAGAAATAGAAGACTTCAACAAACTAATCATGAGAGATTGAATCAGTTATCAAAACCACCCAACAAAGGACATCCAAGGACCAGATAACTCCACAGGTGAACTTTACCAAGCATTCTATGAAGAATTAATATGAATTCTGCACAAATGCTTCCAAAAATATTGAAGCAGAGGGAACACTACCTAACTCATTCTGTGAAGCCAATATCACTTTAATAGCAAAGCATGATAAAGACACAAGAAAAGAAAATCATAGACCAATGTCTCTAATGAGGATAGATGAAGAAACCTTTAACAAAATCCCTGCAAATTGAATTCTAAAGCACATTAAAAGAATTATACACCTTTACTACATGAGTTTTATCCTAGGTATGCTAAGGTGATTCAACATAAGAAAATCAATTAATTCATTACACCACATTTACAAAAAAGGGGAGAAATCACATGATCATCTTGATTGATACAGAAAAGGCATTTGACCAAATCCAGCATCTTTTCTTTTAAAACATTTTGAAAGGTAGAAATAGAAGGAAATTTCCCCAACAAGATAAAGGGCATGGATGAAACACCCGCAGCTAACATTGTACTTAACAGTGAGAGACTGAAAGACTTCTCTTTAAGATTCAGGACAAGACAGGGATTCCCACTTTCACCACTGTTATCCAATATTGTGCTAGAAATCCTAGCTAGAGCAATTAAGCAAGAAAAATAAATAAAATGCATCTGAATTGGAAAGGTAGAATTAAAACTTTCACTATTTTCAAACATCATGATCATATATTTAGGAACCTCTAAGAAAACTATGACAAAGCTACTAGAGACAATAAATGAATTCAGCAAAGTGGCAGTATATAAGGTTAGCATGCAAAAAAATCAATAGTGGTATGAACAACTGAGTAAAAAATATGGATAAGAAATAAACAAATAATAAGGAGAACAAAGTTTAAAATAATTGAGTATATTGAAATACTAGTGGTCAATGAGAGGGAGGGGTAAAGGTATGGTATGTATGAGTTTTTTTCTTTTTTCTTTCTTTTGCTGGAGAGATGCAAATGTTAAAAAAATGATCATGGTGTTGAATAAACAACTATGTGATGACATTGTGAGCCATTGATTGAAACCTTATCAAGAATTTCTATGTCAAGAATGTTTGCATATCTATTTGTAGTTTACAATAAAAAAAATTTAAAAACCAGTATGAGTAGTGTTTCTCTACTGTAGTAATGAGCAAGCTGATCAGGCATCAAGAAAAAAATTCCATTCACAATATCATAAAAGATAAAAAAATTCCATTCACAATAAAAGAATAAATATCTAGGAATAAACTTAACCAAGGATGTAAAGGATCCGTACACAAACTACTACAATACATTATTAAAAGAAATCTAAGGCCTAAACAAATTGAAAGATATTCCATGTTCATGGATTGGAAGGCAAAACGTCATTAAGATGTAAAATCTGCCCAAATCGATCTACAGATTCAAATGCAATACCTTTCAAAATTCCAACAGCCCAATTTGCTGCAAAGGAAAAGCTAATCATCACATTTATTTGGAAGGGAATGGGACCTCAAATAACCAAAACTATCTTGAAAAGGAGGAATGAAGTGTGATGACTCATGCTTCCAGACTGAAAGCATATTGTAAGACCACAGAGGTTAAACAGCATGGTACCAACATAAAGATAAATATATTGCTCAATGGAATTGAATTTGAAGTTCAGAAATAGATACTCACATCTATGGTCAGTTGAATTTTGACAAGGTTCCAAATTCCACTTAACTGGAACAGAGCAGTCCCTGTGATAAATAGTGCTGGAAGAACTGGATATCCATATCTAAAAGAATAAAAGAGGACCACTATCTCATACCTGATACAAAAATTCATTCAAAATTGATCAAAGAACTAAATATAACAGTAGCACCATAAAACTCCTAGAGGAAAATGTAGGGATACATCTTTAAATCTACTAATAAGGCAGAAGTTTCTTAGTCCCTACGTCCAAAACAAAGAAGAAACAAAAGGAGAAATAAATAAATGGGACCTCCTCAAAACTGAATACTTCTCTGCTTCATAGGACTTTGTCAAAAGGTAAGAAGGGAGCTGACTTAATGGAAGCAAGCATTTGGAACCATATATCAGGTATGGGTTGGATATCCAGAAAACACAAAGAAGTCCTATAACTCAATTATAAAAGGGCAATAACCCAATTTAAACTGTGGGCAAAAGAAATGAGGTCAATTTTTCCAATGAGGACATAGAAATGACTGAAGAGTTCATGAAAGATGTCCATCTCCCTAGTTATTAGGGAAATACAAATCAAAACCGAAATGAGATATCATTTCACACCTATTACAATGGCCACTATTAAACAAACAGAAACCTACAAGTGGTGTAGAGGAGGTGGAGAAACAGGAACACTTATTCACTGCTGGTTGGAATGTAAAATGGTACGGCTGCTATGGAATACATTTTGGCAGTTCCTCAGAAAGCCAAATCCTAGGACAATCCTAGAATCCAGAAATCCTGCTGCTTCGTATATGCCCAAGAAATGAAAGTGAGGTGATGAACAGACATTTGCACACCAATGTTCATAGCAGATTTGTTCAAAATTGCCAAAAAGATGGAAACAACTCACACATCCATTAGCTTCTGAATGGATGAACAACATGTGGTTTATACATGTGATGGAATATTATTCAGCAGCAAGAAGGAATGAAATTCTGAAGCATGTGACCACCTGGATGAACCTTGAAGACATTATGTTCAGTGAAATAAGACACAAAACTATACATATTGCATGATCTCACTAATATGAACCAATTACATTATGTAATTTCATGGACAGAGAAACTAGAATATAGGTTACCAAGAAATAGAATGAGTCTAGACAATGGGGAGTAGTTGCTTAAGATGTACAGAATTTTTAACTAGGTTGAATTTTTGAATGAGGGGAAATGGACAGAAGTGATGGGAGCACATTATTGTGAGTATAATGAACAGTGATGAACCGTGTGTTCGTGGTTAATAGGGGAAGTTTAGAGTCACATGTCCAAAGAAGGAAATCCATAAATTCATATTTGGGGATGTGTAATTTGGTAAATCTTGGGGTGGATGACTGTGATTAACAGTACAAGTGTTAAAAATTTCCCCCATGATCTGAGACAAAAATATGAACCTATGACAAGGTGTTAATAGTAGAGATATATATGGGGGCAAATGCTCCTACTCCAAACTACAGGAGTTAGGAGTAGGGGCAAACTATACAGGCTATAGTTAACAGCCGTTATCTTAATATCTTTCATCACAGTAACAAATGTACTGTACCAATGCCAGGGATCAATAATAGGGAGTGAGGTAAGAGTTGGTTTGGGTGTTCTTTTTTTTTCTTTCTAGAGTAATGAAAAAGTTCTAAAATTGATTTTGGTGATAAATGCACAAATAGTTGATGATGTTGTGAACCATTTATTGTGTACTTTGGGTGGATTGTAAGGTGTATGTATAAACTGCAATAAAATTGTATTAAAGGACAAAAATTAATAAATGAATATACACATATATGTGTATATATGCATACACACTACTTATATATAGTGAGGAGGAGGCATCAAGCTAGTCTTACATAAAGAGGGTTTCCTTGTTAGTGAAGAAGCATTAGATTTAGTAGAAGGACAGGACAATGGCAGCATAGGCAGGTGAGGAATTCAGTTTGTCCTCTAGGGCAGCTAGTAAATAGCCAGAAACTGCCTGGAACAACTCTTTGGGGGACACCTGTGGCCGGACATACCTTGTACACCAGTCAAAACAGGTGGAAGGGCCAAGATCAGAGTGCAGAGCTGTAAGTCTCCCAAACAGTGTGGAGGCTGGTGCCCCTCCCCTGCTGGCACAGCAGACTGTTTTGGAGACACTTGCCTGTGTAAGAAAGAAATAGTCTCTACTAGGAGTAAGGGAAGGCAGCTGAACCAAGCTCCAATTGTGGTTTTAACTAACAAATTCAGACAGCTGAATAGTAGCTCTGAGCACAGATAAACCCAAAGCAAGCATGAAAGGGACTCTGAGGTTTGTCCTGGAAGAGAGGAGGTGGGGCTGTTGGGAAAGAAAACAAAACAAAACAAAACAAAAAAACAGAGGATTTTAGAGTTGGTTGAGCTCAGAATACTGGTAAAAGGCTTTTCCCAAGAAAAAGGGGCAGATAGAGCTGGGTACCAACTCTGGTACCCAATTGGTGAATCCATGAGTCTGGCGACCAGTTCTGAAAGGGAACTTTTAAACTTTTCTAGACAGCCCATTAAAGAAAGCTTTAGGTATTTGCAATTGTGAGCACTGAGCCAGGCACAGTGGAGTGAAGGCATGTCTGAAAGACAAAGTAACTAGTCAGGCAAAGGAGACAATTCCCTACAAGATGAATCTTCTCCAGGAAAAGGGGGGTTAGGGGGGCAAGGCCAAGTACAAATGGCAACTCACATTCAGATAACTCAGATGTTAGGGGCTGGAAAACAGAAAAACCTGTCTTCTACCTAAGATAGGACCCTGGTATTTCCAGGTAAAAAAAAAAAAAAAAAAAAAATTGTGACTTCTATCAAATCCATTTCTAAAACTTGGAGAAAGTAAAGCCTATGAAGCTGAACAACATATATGATACAAATCAGAAAAAAACATAGACAAATGAACTTCAGACATTCATTCCTTCCCATCTAAGATTTTGGCCTATGAGTTTATATCGAGTTTATACAAAATTTAAATTTCTATTACCAACAGTAATGGCGAAGCAGCAATTTATATGCTTTATTCAATAGAAAATTTTTAAATGAGCAATTTCAGTTTCAAAGTTTTGCAAATTTTTTATTTCAATTAATAGAAAACACAACTCAAAGCCACATATCTGATAAGGGTTTAATATCTAGAATATATAAAGAAATTATGCAATTCAAGAATAAAATGATAAACAATGCAATTATAAAATGGGCAAAAGATTTGAATAGATATTTCTCCAAAGAAGATATATGATACACAAATGGCTAGAGAGCATGCGAAAATATTTGCAAATTGAATACAAAAGCACATCAAAAGAGTTATACACCATGACCAAGTTGGTTTTCTACCACATATGCAAAGGTTGTTTAGCATAACAAAATTGATTAATGCCATACACCACATTAACCAAAAGAAGGAAAAAGGCACATGATTATTTCAATTGACAGAGAAAAGGCATTTGATAAAACCCAGCAACCTTTCTTTTACAAAATCTAGAAAAATAAGAATAGAAACAAACTCCATCAACATGATAAAGACGATATATGAAAATCACACAGCTAGCATAATACTCAATGGTGAAAGACTGAAAGCTCTTTCTCTAAGATCTGGAACAAGACAAGGATACCCACTGTCACCACTGTTATTCAGCATTGTACTGGAAGTTCTAGCCAGAGAAGGTAGGCATGAAAAAGAAATAAAAGTAAACCAAAGTAGAAAGAAAGGAATAAAACTTACACTATTTGCAGAAGACCTGATCTTATTTATATATGGAAACAAAGTCCCTAATAATCTACAAAAAGCTACTAATAAATTAATTCATTAAAGTGACAGGGCAAAATATCAACATGCAAAAAAATGAGCAGTATTTCTATAAACTAGTAAAGAGCCATCAGAGGAAGAAATCAGGTGGGAAAAAGTCCATTTACAGTAGCAACTGAAAGAACCAAATATCTAAGAATAAATTTAACCAATGATGTAAAGGATTTGTACACAGAAAACTACAAAACATTGCTATAAAAAAATCAAAGAAGACATAAATACATGTAAGGATATCCTGTGGTCATGGATTGGAATACTAAATATCATTAAGATGTCAATTATACCAGAAATAATTTACAGATTCAATGCAGTCCCAATGCAAATTTCAAAAGCTTACATCTCAGAAATGGATAAGCCAACTATGAAATTTATTTGGAGGGCTCAGGGGTCTGTATACCCAAGAATTTCATGAAAAAGAAAAAAGTTGGAGGACTTACACTTCCAGATTTAAAGCTTTTTACAAAGTTACAGTGATCAAAAGAGCATGGTTCTGGCACAAGTTTATATAGAGAGATATGAATGGAATCAAATTGAGAATTCAGTAAAAGACCCTCACATCATTAGCCTGTTGAGTTTTGACAAGGTTAGCCGAGTCCACTCAATTCGGAAAGAACACTCTCTTCAACAAACAATACTGGGAGAAATGACTATCCATAAGCAAAAAGAAAAAGAAAAGAAAAGAGGACCTTAACCTCATCATACCTTATACGAAAATTAACTCAAAACGGATCAAAGACGTGAAAACAAGAACCATGGCTATGAAACCTCAGCACAAAATGTAGACAATCATCTTCATGATCATGCGTTAAGCAATGGTTTCTTAGACTTTACACCCAAAGCACAAGCAACAAAAGAAAAAATCGATAATTGGGACCCCCTCAAAATTAAAAAAAAAAAAAAAGACAACTAAGGACTTAGTTACTATAATGAAAAAACAACCAACTCAATGGGAGAAAATATTTGAAAACCACACATCTCATAAGGGTTTAATAACCAAAATATATAAAGAAATCCTACAATTCAAGAATAAAGTGAATAACAACACAATTTAAAAATGGCCAAAAGACTTGAATAGACATTTCTCCAAAGAGAATATACAAATGGCTAAAGAGGACATGAAAAGATGGTAGATATCCCTAGCTATTAAGGAAATGCACATCAAAACCACGTGATATCTTTTCATACCTATTAGAATGGCCGCTACTAAAACATACACACACACGTACAGAAAATAAAACAGAAAATACAAGTACTAGAGAGGATGTTGACAAAAGGGAACACCCATTCATTGTTGGTGGGGGTGTAAAATTGTGCACTGTGGAAGACAGTTTGAGAGTTCCTCAGAAAAGTATAGAACTACCATATGACCTGGCAATCCCACTACTAGGTATATACCAAAAAGAATTGAAAAGCATGAAGAGACAGCACCATACCGATGTTCACAGTGACATTATTTACAATCACCAAAAGATGGAAACAATGTAATTCATCAATCCATGAGTGGACAAACAAAATGTGTTATATACATACAAAGGAATATTGTTCAACACAAAAGGAATAAAGTCCTGATACACACAACATAGATGAACCTTGAAGACATTATGTGAAGGAAATAAACCAGATATAAAGGGCAAATATTGTATGATCTCACTGATATGAGCTAATTGGAAAAGCAAACTCACAAGAGAATCTAGAATATAGGTTACCAGGTGTTGAATTTGGAGTAGAAATTGGGTAGTTAATACTTAATTTGTGCAGAATTTCTTTTTAAGTTTATTGTAAAGTTGTGGAAATTAATTGTGGTGATAGCACATTATTATGAGTATGATCAACAGCACTGAATTATATATGTGAATGTGATTAAAATGGGAAATTTTACTACTTATGTATACTACTAGATTAAAAAGGAAAATATAGCACTTTGTATAACACAGTGACGCTATTATAAAAAATGGAATAGAGTTAATGGTTCAAGTATAAACATGTTCTTTCATGAATTATAACAAAGTACTCCACTACTATAAGGTATTAATAATTGATCAGTATATGGGGAAAAAATACAACTAATGTAAAGAATGGACTGTAGTTAACAGTACAATTTTAATATTCCTTCATCAGTTAGCAAAATTACAACATTAATGCAAAGTGTCAACAATAGGAGAATATATAGGAATGTTGTATTTTTCACATGGTTTTTCTGGAAATCTACAACTTCTTTAGTAAGAAAATAAACAGCAAACAAAAACAAAAAAAAGCTGAAAATTATTACTAGCCTTTATATCATACACAAAGGATAATAGCTAAGAGAGAAATGAAATGTTTTTCATTGCACCTGCTCTCAAATTTTCAAAATGTCTGCAATAAAAAAATATTTGAGTGAATTTCATGTTACTTAAATATGTTAAAACTGTAAATCTGAAAGAGCAGTAAAGAATGAAATGAACTAATGCCTCAAATAGAAATTCAATTAGAATACTGAAAGGTGTAGTATTACAGTTAAAAGCAATATTTTAAATTATAATTTAAATTTTCTTCTCTGACTTTTTCACAAATTTAAATAAGAATTTTTGCTTACAATCTTTTTCCAATCAAAAGGTAATTTGTAAGTGTAAGTCATCAATTTTGCTGACTAATTCTATATAATATAAGCAAATATATACATTTAGAAACATGTTTCATAGCTACAGAGAACCAATTACTGTGAAGAAAGTTGACATTTGTGAAAAAAAATCTTAAATAATAAAAAGCAAATTCTTTTGTTTAGAAGAAATTTCAAATGCTTTGCTGGACTCAGGTGAAGGACCAGCATTTTGGATGATGTGACTAAGACCTGATCTCTTATGATCCTTTTCTGTCCCTGCTTCCTCAACGCAGGGTCCATTATAACCAGATTTTCTACTTGCGGTCACAAGATGATCACTGCCAGGACCACTGGCCACCAGCTTCTCTCAGGAAAGTGAGTACAAGTGAAAAGCATCATCACTAAAAGCCCCAGATCTGGTGGGCTTGGTTACCAAGGTCAGAAAGGGACTCTTCACCAAGACTCAAGAATTACCAGCACAACTACCCTTCATAATTGGTGGGGAACCAGAACATGAGAAATGAGAGTCAGTGGGTAGATCACTTCAGAAATAGGGACATTTCTCTTTAGAATAGAAGGATAAGAGGATCATTGCAGTAAATACACAGGCTGAAAAGATGAGTGGATGAATTCTAGGCAAATAAGATGGAATAACTTCAGCACTCAGAGATAGAGAAAAAATAGGACACATTGAAAGCAGAGAAGTGCCTGATAGGAAGAGACTGAGATTGGGGTCCTGCCTGTAGCAGGCACCATCAGGATCCCCAGCCTGACTCCCATCACTAAGACTGCAGCCCCTAAGGCCGTACACTGTGCTCCTGGGGCCCCTCAGCAGCCCCAAAGGCACATGTCTGCAATGGGTGCTGCCCCCTATGCTTGTGCCTGCTATAGCTGGTCTTCAGGTGATGGAGCTGCTTCCTGGTTTGGCTGTTGAATAGGACATTGAGTGTGTTGTGAACTCATGATTAATCTAGACTTCAAAAGACAATGTATCCTGTTATATCAGGCACCCACAATATCTTATGGAATATGTATGATATATGAGAAGATAAGGAAGATATATTTAACAAAATCCATGAGTTTAAGAAAGTCTCCAATTAACAAATGCAAAGCTTCCAAGTATTAAATAGCTATAAATAGCAAAGCTATAAATTAAATAGCTTTTATATTCTAAAATATTGTATCTAGTTTTCCTATTACATAAAATCCAAAAAAGTGAATTTTGAATTTAGACAACTTAGTTATAAATATTATTAAATGTGCTTTTAATTTTAAAAATTAAAGTGATTAGATTTTGAAGGTCAATACAAGAATATAAGTTCAACTGTGAATTAAACTTGTTGACTTCCCAGAACTGACCCATGCTGTTGCTTACTCAGAATCCACCAGCGAAAACACATCAGTATGATTCAGTCCTCAGATCACAAGTGTGCTATGCTAGTGATTCACTTGATATTTTCAGTTAAGTACCAAAAATTTAAACATTAATAAGCTATGCCTTATTTTACATCTTTATTAAAATGTGAAATTTTGAAATATGTGCATCAGCTGAAAGATTCAAACCAGGTAATTGAATGGGCATAGCCAAAAGAATGATAGAAGCAGATAGTATGCCTTCAGATTCTTCTTGAGAAGTCAGAATTTTCAAAAGGATTACAATGATGAGACAAATATTATAATACGTATAAATATTGCATGCTTTGTTCTCATAGTAATTTAATCAGGCTTAAGCAATTTTTTAACAAGCATTATTATATTTCAAGCCTATTTTTAAATACCAATGTTTTCAAATGTTTCAAAACTCATAATACTTGTAACAACTTGTAGGCATACTTAACCACATTCCATGAAATACACACTGTGAGGGGCTTTGTATCTTAATTCTTAATTACACTGAAGAAAATAGTGATGGACAGTTTTTTTGTTTGTTTGTTTGTTTGTTTGGCATGTATCACATCAAACAAGCAGATTTTGTGGAGCTGTATTTCCTACCATTGTCAATTATCATGAGTAACTCTAAGGTTTGGTTCCAACAAGACAAAATAACAGGATAATATCTAATAAACCTGTTAAAAGCCACATACAAGTATGAAAGTGTTGACATGCCTCAATAGGGAGGATTGTTCCCAAACTCCTCAGTCTCACCATCTCAGGAAATAATCTCTATTATTTTTTTTTAATTTGTGATTAAAACTTATTTTGTGGCTGACCCTGTATGACCACCTTGAAAACAAAACCTCTCTAGGAACATGTGCATATTTCCAGTTTGACAATACTCTCTCTGCTCAGTCACTTTGGCTGAAGGCATCTTTCCCATGATGACCCCTCCTTCAGATCTGAAACAACTCCAGAATCTCTCTCCCTTCTTTCACAATCTCCTTTCTTTCCTTTCATACCTTCACTGGGTTGTGCAACATTAGCTGTGTGATCTTGATCTAGAGACATCTATTTCTTCAACTAGGAAACAGGATGATGAGACTTTTCTTTCAGCAGTATTTGTAAGGAATGTGATGCATATTATGAATACAATTAACTTTTTCTTTAAGAAATAAAATGGATAACTCTACATATTGAAAGAGTGAAGGGTTAACTGAAAAGTGAGAAAATATGTTTGACTGAAACTCTTCAAAGAAGACTTTAGAAGGAAAGAAGAAGAGATGTAAAACAAGAATAGGAGGAAGATGAGATGTGGCACAAAGAGGAGAAAATAGACACAGCAATGGAGGCAGGGACTAAGAACACACTAAGGTTCTGTTCTGTGTGTTATTCTCTTCAGGAATTTCTTCAGAGCAAGTTTGACGTCCTTATTCCTCAGGCTATAGATAAGGGGATTCAGCATGGGGACCACATTGGTATAAAGCACTGAGAAAAATTTCTCCTGACCCAAAGACCCAGCAGATATTGGTCTGACATAAGTGAGCAGCCCAAATCCATAGAAAATGCCAACAGTAATTAAGTGGGAGCCACAGGTGCTGAAGGCTTTAGACCAGCCCTTAGCTGATGACAGGTGAAGGACATTGAAAAGAATAAGACCATAAGATATGCATATAATGAGACTAGATACTATGACAACTATGCCCACACCAATTGAAGACACAAGCTCATTAGCATAGGTGCTACTACAGGAGAGCTGAAGCAGAGGGTAGATGTCACACATGTAGTGGTTGATGATGTTGGAATCACAAAAGGTCAGCCTGATCATGCACCCAGTGTGAGCCATGCCACCTGCAAACCCCAACATATATGAAGCAGACATCAGAAGAGAACACACCTGAGGGGACATGGTGGCAGTATACTGTAGGGGCTTGCAGACAGCCACATAGCGATCATAGGCCATGGCTGTCAGCACATAGCACTCAGAGCCAACAAAGAAGGAAAAGAAAAATAGCTGTGTCATGCATCCTGCAAAAGAGATGATGTTCCTCTCTGAATTAAAACTCATGAGCATTTTGGGGGTAAAGACGAATGAATAGCAGAGATCAATGAAGGACAGATTGAAGAGGAAAAAGTACATGGGGGTATGAAGGTGAGAATTCAGGCAAATGAGATTTATCAAGCTCAAATTCCCCACCATGGTGACCACACAGTTCACCAAAAACAGAAAAAATAGAGGCAGCTGAAGCTCAGGTTGGTCTGTTAATCCCATCAGGATAAACTCAGTCACCAAAGAGTCATTTTCCACAGCCATAAATCTCAGAGAAATGAGCTGTAAGAACAAGGGTAAAGGTGACAACAGCCGTGTACCCTCAAACTTTGTCTGCAGAAGGAGTTCTGGATATGCTTGTTTCCAAGATGAAGGCACAAAGCAAGGTATCCACGAGCTTGAACTCCTAACAAGATTCCCCAGGCCTGAAAGTCTAGACTGTCATACCTTCTTCCCCTTGCCTTGCTCAGCTTGAGTTTAACTGTGCAGAGGATGCTGGTAGACCTCCTAATGCCTCAGCATTTCCTCCCTCTGACATGGTTTACTTCAGGCTCACATCAAGGGCTGGACTTGAGTTATATAATTGTGGGTTTGGAAGGAAATTAGTAAGTCTGGGATGATTCCTTTGCCTTGAGACTTCACTTTGCTGGGTCTTGAGGGTCCTTTGTCCCCACTGAACTACAATAGACATAGTACCTAATGATGAAGGAATCACCAGCCATCAGCACCATCCTCATTCTTCAACAGGCTAGAAGCGATATTCTGGGAAATCAGCTGTGACTTCTACCTAAGAATTTGCCTAGAAGGTCCTCTTCTCTTGCAAAAAAGAAAACAACAACCTCAGATAAGCCTCCCAAACAGTCAGTTAGCTTCAATGGGAATGAACTTCAGGTCCTATATTTCTGGTGAGATTGATCAGAAATGCAGAGAATTATCCCCTCCCACATGATTTTCCCTCAAGTTAATAAGACTCTTGAGGGTAGAAATTAATGAGCCTGTGTTTATATCCCATATCATAGACCTACTATTGGATCCTCTCATACTCAGTGTTCTACTCAGCTTCTATTTCACAAGAAAAATTCCTAATTCCCAGTGCAAAGGATCATTTATTCCAGGCATGCAATGGTGGTTCAATGTAAGAATATCAGTTAATGTAATGCATTACATTGACAAATCAAAAGGAAAAAACATCACATGGTCATCTCGACTGATGCTGAAAAAGCATTTGACAAAATTCAGCATTCATTCTTGATAAAACAAACAACAACAACACTTCAAAAGGTAGGAATATAGGGAAATTTCTGCAATATGCTAAAGGGCATTTTATAAAAAACCCACAACTATAATCATACTCAATGGTGAGAGACTGAAAGCTTTCCCTCTAAGTTAGGGTACAAGACAAGAATGCCCCATGTCACCACTGTTACTCATCATTGTGCTAGAGGTTCTAGCAAGAGCAAATGGCAAGAAAAAGAAATAGAAGGTATTCAGATGTCAAAGAAAGAAGTAAAACTTTCATTATTTGCAGGTGATATGATCCAATACTTGGAAAATCCTGAGAAATCTACAACAAAGCTACTTAATTTAATAAACAAATTCAGCCAAGTAGTGGGACACAAGATCAACAACATGAAAATCAGTAGTGTTTCTATTCACTAGTAATGAGCTAACTGAGGAGGCTATTAAGAAAAAAAATTCCATTCACAAGCAACTGAAAGGATTAAATACCTATGAATAAACTTAACCAAGGATGTAAGGGACCTGTACTCAGAAGCTACAGAATATTGTTTAGAGAAATCAAAGAAATCCTTCATAGGTGGAAAGACATTAGTGTTCATGGATAGGGAGGTTAAATTCACAAAGATGTCAATTCTACCCAAACTTATCTACACACTCAATGCCATACCAACCAAAATTCCAACACCCTGCTTTTCAGAATTCAAAAAGTTAGTTATCAAATTTATTTGGAAGGGAATGGGATCTCAAATAGCCAAAAACATCCTTTAAAAGAAGAATGAAGTAGGAGAACTAACGCTTTCTGCCTTTAGCTTAATATAATCCCCCAGTGGTCAAAACAGCATGGTAGTGGCACAAAGATGGACATGTTGATCAATGGAATTGAGTTGAGAGTTCGGGAATAGACCCTCAGAGCTATGGTCACTTGCTTTTAAACAAAGCCCTGAATCTACTGAACTGGAACAGAATATCTCTTCAAAAATGGGGCTGGATATGGTTATCCATATCGAAAGAGATGAAAGAGGACCCCTACCTCACACTCTATACAAAAGTTAGCTCAAAGTGGGGAGACCTAAATAAAAGAGCCAATATCATTAAAACTCCTTGAAGAAATTATAGGAAAACCTCTTCAAGACCCAAGTGATAGGAGGTAGCGTCTTAGACTTTACATTCAAAGCATACGCAACTAAAGAAAAAGTAGATAAATGGGATCACCTCAAGACTGAATACTGCTGTGCTTTGAAGGACTTTGTCAAAATGTTTAAAAGGCTGTCAACACAATGGAGAGAATTTTTGCTAACCATATATCTGATAAAGGTCTGGTATCCATTATAAAAAAAAAAACAACTTACAACTCAACAATAAAAGGACAAACAACCCAATTATAAAATGGGAAAATGATATGAATAGACATTCCTCCAAAAAGAAAATAAAAATTATTTAAAAACACATGAAAATATGTTCATCTTCATTATCTATTAGGAAAATGAAAATCCATATCACAGTGAGATATCATCCCACACTTATAAGAATGAGTACTATGAAGCAAAGAGGAAGCTACAAGTGTTGGAGATGATATGGAGAAATAATAGGATTTATTCACTGCTGGTGAAAGTGTAAAATAGTACAGCTACTGTGGAAGACAGTTTGGTGCTTCCTCAGTATTCTGGTTTTAAAGGATTTATGTTCCCTAGAAAAGCCATGTTTTAATCCTTATCCCATTCTGTAAAGACAGTCATTTCTTCTGTATGTTGAAAACTTTAGATTATCTCCATGGATATGTGACTCAATCAAGTGTGGGCATTACATGATTAGGTGGAGATGTGTCTCCACCCATTCCAGGTGGGTCTTGATTACTTTACTGGAATCCCTTAAAAGAGGAAGTATTTTTAGAAAAGCCCTGAGATTCTGAGAGAGCAGAGAATGACGACAGAACAACAAGAGAGAAAGCCATGAGATTCCGAGAGAGACAGAGTCCACCAGCCAGCGACCTTTGGAGATGAAGGAGAATGCCCCTGGGGGAGATTCTTGAAACAAGAAGCCTGGAGAGGAAGCTAGCTGATTCCATGTTCACCATGTGCCTTTCCACTTGAGAGAAAAACCCTGAACTTGATTGGCCTTCTTGAATCAAAGTATCTTTTTCCGGATGCCTTAGATTGGACATTTCTATAGACTTGCTTTAATTGGGACATTTTCATGGCCTTAGAACTGTAAACTTGTAACTTATTAAATTCCCCTTTTTAAAAACCATTCCATTTCCAGTGTACTGCATTCCAGCAGCTAGCAAACTAGAATACTCAGAAAACTAAGTAATTGACCTCCCAATTCCACTATAAAGTACATACCCAGAAGATCTGAAAACAGGGACAGGAACAGACATTTGCATACAGATGTTTATAGCAGCACTATTTACAATTAGCAAAAGATGGAAACAATCCACATGCTCATCAACAGATTAGTGGATAAATAAAATGTGGTATACACATATGATGGAATATTATGCAGCAGTAAGAAGCATGCAATAAAATGGATGACTGCTGACATAATGCTGAGTGAAATAAGCCAGACACAAAATGACAGAAATTGTATGATTTCACTAATATGAACTAGAATATGTAAACTCAGAGTCTTAAAAGTAGAATATAGAATACCTAGAGATAGACAAATGCTAAAAAAGGGGGAGTAGTTACCTAATATGTTCAGAATGGATAACAAGGTTGAATTTAAAATGTTTGGAAATAGAAATGCGGTGAGGGTAGCTCATTCTTGGGAATATAAGTAATTGTTCTGTATTATAGGTTAATTTGGTTGAAAGGAGTACTAAATTTAATTAAGTTCTTGTATGAACTAATACAAATGTACAACACTGTTACAAAGAATTAATAACAGAGTGGTATATGGGAAAATATGTATTGTAAGCTACAGAGTATAGTTAACAATAATACTTTAAATTCTTTCATCAACAGTAACTGGTGTACTACCCCATTACTAGGGGTCAAAAATAGGGGGAAATAAGGCATATGGGTGTGTTGTATTCCTTGTTTGTGTCTATTTGATAATTTTCTTTTTGGAGCAATGAAAATGGTATAAAATATAATGTGATGATGATTGCACAACTAGGTGATGTACTGTGAGACATTAATCGTATCTTTGGATGGAATATATCAAATGTGAATACATCTCAATAAAATATGCAAAAAATAATATGTACATTGTGCTACATTTCACGTTTCAGCATGTGTGTTTAACTTTGCCAAAAGAATCACAGAAAAGATACACTAGAAACTAATAAGTTTATTTACTACGCAAAATAGGTGAAAATGAGGGGAGAAATTGGAGTGGAAACTAGATATACTCTGATCATTCCTCTCTCTATGGTTCTGACATTCACAACCATTTTAAAGTCCATATATTAAAAGAAAAAGAATAATTAAAGTCAACCATGGTGCTTGAAAACTTAAAATTAAATACCAGGTTTCACAGAGATCTGAGTTATCTATTTTGAAATTACTAGAACTGAGTAAATAAGTGATAATATTAAACATATATTGAGCAAGAAAATAGATGTAAACCACCTGTTAATAACAAAAAAGAAGGTTCTTACAAATAAGAAAAGAAAGGTGTAGTAGAATGAACATATTTGTCTTGGTCTGAAATTGATGATACCAATATACACTCATAATTTTTAATATATATATATACATAAATAGACATACAAATTCATGTATTATATATCTCTGCATACATGTGTTTGCAGAGATCCTTGAAGCATTACCTCTGCAATAAGTATAGGTATACCTAGTGCAGGAATCTAGGATTCAAAATACCATTTTCTGGTACAAAGACCAAGAAGTGGTAGAAGAAATGACAGAATTTGGGGCAAGGATGTCACTGAAATAACTTGTGTTGCCAGAAAATAAGGAAATACTCAAGCAATTAGAAGACTTGCCAAAAGGACATGAGTCAGTCTGAAGGGAGCCTAATGGCTAAATGTGAGAGTATTTGAACAATAAAAGAAATAGTGACCATAATGGATTATAACACAATATAAAATATTGCCTGTGAGCACACTATATATATATATATATATAAGAGGAATGAATAGATAGATGAATATGTAGATAGATGGTATGTTGGTCAGTCAGTAGGTTGGTAGGTAGATTAAAAGATAAATAACTGATAGATAAGGCAGATGTAAGTCTTCCTTACCCTAGAATTCCAATTAACTTATATGGAAGAAATGAAAATAAAAAAATCATGCTTTGACAAACATTTCACTAATAATTCTTTCAAGCGAGTATCACCATTGAATGCTAATATTCAGGAGCAAAGGCTGATGAGAAACAGGCAGTTAAATGGTGAAATATAAGGGTGTGTATATGGTAAGAGGATAAAGATTTTAAAAATAAAATTCATGGAAACACCCTATACAAACAATGAACCCTATGTCAAACCATGGACTACAGTTAATAGTACAAATAGAAAATGTGCTATCGTCAATTGTAACAAGTGTTCCACATCAATGCAATGTGTTAATAATAAAATGGTGTATGGGAATCCTGTATTTTATGTATGATTGTTCTGTAAACACACAACTTTCCTATAAACTAAAACTGTCTATGGCAATAAACTGTGAAGTGAATGTCATACATAAAAAGTAGAACTGATAAGCTGTCCCAAAATGAAGAAAACTAAAAAGAGGTAACAATTAAATGCAAAGTCTGGTTGGATCATGGACTGTAAAAAAAACAAAAGAAAAAATTGGAACAATTGTTTATGTTTGAATTAAGGACTGCATATTAAACAACATTAAATTTCGGGTCTTGATAATGCTACTGTAGTTATAACAAGAAGTGGTGGAAGAACATAGAAGCATTCTTTACATTATTTTGTCCAAAGCAATTGTAAATAAGATGCTAAAAATAAAAACAATAAATGCTATTATTTTTGATAACATACTACAGACCTCAAAAACATTACACTCTAAAATTATACTTATTATTGTTCTATTTACATTTGTTATATCTTACTATTATTTGTGATAATAAATATTTTATTATTGTTATTTAAACAACATAATCCAGTTCAACTATTTCTTATCCACCCAGAAAAGCTAATACATAAAGCAGGCAAAGTACTGGAAAATAAGGGACTATAGCCTGTAACCTAAAGATGTTTATTGTCTTGTTGGGGTAGAGTTAAGTTCAGAAATGTTTCTAGGAAAATAGCTTATTATCATTAATATACATCTCTTTTATGATAAACATCATTAATAATAGAAATGGCTAAAAAGTTTTCTCTGATTTAGTATGCAGTATTATTCTTTGTGAAAAATAAAATTCACATAAAGAAACATATGCTCTTTTGCAAAATATTAGATGCCACTGATAGAGTAATGAATGCAATTTTTATAACGTAAAGCACCTTCTGCCTTTATTATAACATGATATGTCATTTCTCCTGAGATACGTGATATTTCTCCTCTAATCATCCTCTGTAAATGCTATTTGGCAATAAAGTGTGGAACAATAAATGACTCCTTCATTACTGAATGCACTCTAAGGTTGGTGACTGTCTGCAGCAGGCAGCACGTGGTACAGTTTGGCCATACTCAAAAAGGAACAAGAAGAGTCAGAATAACAAGAGGTAGAGTGGTAAAAAAAAAAAAAATAGAAGAAAAAGACAAAACTGGGGAATACGATTGTACTTTAAGCCACATTGACAGCTTATAACAAAGGAATTTCATCAAATCCCACTGGTAATTCCTTTAAGGATATTGCTAAAATGGGACTGTTACTATTTTCCTTGGCACTCATCACCGGGGATGAGTGAGTGGTGGTGTTAATTCTACCCCGGGGGATAGAGATCTCACCACATTTGTCCAGAATAGGAATATGGCATTGTGCCTCTGCGATGTCTACAGAGAACCTAAATAGTTTATTTACTTATTTACTTATGTATATGTACACACACTTTTATCAATAGGTAAATAATTTTGCCAAAGATACTGCAAGGAAAAAAAATTAAAACACTCTAGCCTAGGTGAACATGATATATATATATATATATGTATATATGGAACTTTTGTGAAACCCAAGGAGATTAACAACTTGGTCCAGGAATGGACATTTAAACCAAAAGAGAAGTAACTAGCAACACTTAGCATCTAAAAAACAAACAGGTCAATTTTATCAAGGATAAAACTCATATATTTAAATCTTGAAGGGACATCAGACAAATGGTAAAATAGTAATTATTATAGAAAAATCATTTGAATTGTCCCTTGATAGAGCATGTCTTGGTCTTCCAGGGCTGCTATGGCAAATACCTCACAATGGACTAGCTAATACAGCAAGAATTTATCGTCTCATGGTTTGGGAAGCCAAAAGTCCAAAATCAAGGTCTCAACAGACCCTGATTTCTCCTGGAGTCTGAATCATTCTGGTGGCAGCATGTTGGCCATGACTTATGTGTCTACCTCTTACATATGGTTCTACCTTATTTTCTGACTTCACCTGGTTTCTCTCTTTGATGCACTTCTGGCTTCTTCTTAGTGAACCCAACTTTCCAATGCTTAAAGAACACCATATGCGATAACACACTGAAACCAACAAAACCGGTATGATTTCATTGTTCCCAGTTCCTCCAGCCCTGTTAACTTTACGTTTCCTCAACTTCATATAAACTAAACCATCAATATACACAGACAGATCCTGTGAGCTCCATGATATTTCTGGGATTTCTCATAATGGAGATGTCAGGAAGATATACAGCATTTCATCTTCCCATTATTTGACATTCTAAATGTTAACTCTAGTTTTGCTTACCTGTACCATTATATTCTGAATATTTCTATTCTCTTTCAATTTGATTCCCCCAAAATGTGGCCAGAGCTCTTCTTCCTTCATTCCCTGACAACTACTAATGGTGTAGTCATTACAAGATGTTAATTTTATTCATGTATTTATAGACATTGTAGTATAATGACAAAATGCCTCTCTCTGGTCATAAATTCAGGGTGAAATGCAGTTTCTGAATCCCTACTGACCACCTCCTACAGGGACCTCTCATTATTGACCAAGTGGCTTTTGGTTCCCAGCCTAATGGGCATTGCTGGTCTTCTAAAATAAAAATACTCTCTTAAAAAAAGTGCCAGCAAACATTCAAAATGCATTTTGTCTCATTTTGCAGAACTCAGTTTTGTATTTGAGACAATCACTTCTAAACTACACTAAACTTAAAAACCTTCCCTTTCCCACAAAAAGAACTATCAAACTATTTTCATACAAAAAAGAGCAAAACCATTCAAAGAAATCCATGTAGGCCTCTGGAACAAAGTGTAGTCAATTTCAAAACATAAATGTTTTCTCAAATGTCATGTCTACAAAAGGAATAAAAATAATAAAATAAAATAGAAGCAATGTATAACAGAAAAGAGCAATAGTCTTAAATTCAGGAACCTAGAATTCACTCAGGAATTAACAAATAGCTGTGTGATTTTAAATATATCATCTAACTTTCTAGGTTTAACTTTCTTATCCCAGAAATAAATGTATATTGACCATCTGTTTTGTACTTGTTTAGGTGTAAATAATAAAAACTTTTTATAAAGAAGCAACATGCAAAGTATCACTTCTGTGAATAGGATTTGTTATTGGTAGTCTTTATGGAACCTTCTATCTCTGTGATACACTAACATTTGCAAGAGACATATTCCTGCTTAGTAGAGGATAAAAAGACAGGAGTGGAGGCATATTGCTTGATTTATGCTCCCAATGGCACAGAACAACATGCACCAGCATCCCCGTTCCCTCCAAAGACAATATGTCACAGTATTATTACTTTATTCAATAATTGCAGAAACATTCACCATACTCCAGGAGAGAAAAAAAATGATCAAACTGACAATGTAAATAGAGATATAATAAATTCCTTCCTTAATGATATTTCCAAACAGAAAGAGAGGCAAGAAGGAGAAGAAATCGTGCAAATGATGAGGAAAACAATATCTACTCTAAAAAACTAGAAAGAAATTATTGAGAAAAGACTTAAATTTCTTCACCATGATAATAAAGAAACATGGCAGGAACGCTGCCACTAAATATATTGCAATTAAACACACTGAACCCTTTGTGAAAGCATACCAGCACAGGAGATCCTTTTGGTGATCAAAATATTCTATGTAGAGTTTTTCTCAGGGCAAGTTTAACATCTTTGTTCCTCAAACTGTAGGCTAAGGGGTTCAGCAGAGGAACCACATTGGTGTAAAAGACAGAAGAGACTTTTCCCTCATTCATAGACCTGGCTGAAGATGGCTGAAAGTATGTAAATGAACCTGATCCAAAGAACAGAGAAATGGCTATTATGTGAGAACTGCAGGTCCTGAAGGCTTTGGATCTGCCTTCAGTAGAACTGATGTGGAGGATGCTACAAACAATAAAACCATAAGAGATAAAGATGGTGAGACTGGGCACAAAGACATTGATGCTTCCCATAATGAAGACCACCAGCTCATTGACATGGGTGCTTGTGCAGGAGAGCTGGAGCACAGGGAGGATCTCACATAAATAATGGTTGATGGTGTTGGCATCACAGAAGGTCAGTCTTAGCATGCATCCAGTGTGGGCTATAGCATTTGAAAATGCTATGAAGTATGAACCAAATACAAGGTTGGAGCATACTTTAGGGGACATAACAATGTTATACAAGAGTGGATTACAGATGGCCACATAGCGATCATAGGCCATTGATGTCAGCACATAGCACTCAGAGATGACAAAAAAACAGAAAAAATAGAGCTGTGTCATGCACCCCTGGTAAGAGATAATATTCTTTGATAAGAAGCTGGTCAGCATTTTGGGTGTAAAAACAGAAGAATAGCAGAGGTCTATTAAGGACAAGTTGAAGAGGAAAAAGTACATGGGGGTTTGAAGGTGGGAATTCAGCCCAATTAGCATTATCAAGCCCAGGTTTCCCAACACAGTGATAATATACATTTCTAGAAACAAGAAGAACAAAGGGAGTTGGAGGTCCGGGCATTCTGTTAATCCCACAAGTATAAATTGAGTCACAAAAGAGCCATTTCCAGGAGCCATTATTCTATAGGGAATCTGTTGGGAATAAGAGAAGAAGCTTGCATTAGAGTATAATCTAGATCTTCCCAAAATATCTCCTACCACATAAGTGGGCTGGACAGTGTAAATGTCTTGGACCCAGAGAATCTGCCTTTACCCCTGATACCAAGTGATGCCTATTTCCCTTTATTAAAGCCCTTAAAGGTAGTTATAGTAATGAGTACTTAGAGCTTATGCCACATTGTGAAGACAAGTGCTTCCATGGGAAAATATGACAGCTAGAAAAATCAAAAGAAAAAGAGAGAAGAAATATGGACCTGGACAAAATCCCTCTCTCTCATCTCATCATCTGTTCTTTCAAATGAACCCTCCTGCCAACAGTAAAACCAGAGAAAGAGGGCCTGAAAACTTGGAGCTGGCCTCTCATGCAGTTTAGACATTGTTGCATGACCATGAACATGGTTTCAATATTAAAACTGAGGGGCCAGAATCTAGGAGAAGTCCAGTAGCTGCCCTAAGTCAAGTGTAAAAGCCATTCGTAGAGAAGTGAGAGTTCCCTCCCTGTACAGGGAACTTATACACTGAAATATGGGAACCCTGAGGGCCCTGTGTCGCTGAACAATCTCTGCTGCCCCATCAAACAGATTCCTCCATCTGATTAATTTATGTGTCAGGACTGAACACTATGAGGTAATAAAAGCAGCATTTCTTAATCCCTGGACTTCAACTTGAAATAAGAAGGAATTTCAAGCTGTATGAATAGAATTCAGAACTCACCCTCTTTAAGACAGAAAACTGCTGAGCTTCCTGATGCCTGTTTTTTACATCTGTGTTCCTGGAAATGCAATTTCAAACTTCAACATTATGGCTCCTTTGATTCTAAGAGAATGCAGGGCAGACTTAATTTCTAATACACCCTGGAAATCATTCAGAGCTACAGATAATTTGTGATTTTATCTGTGAGCTCCCTCAGGAAAAAAAAAAAAAAGGACATTCTTTAGCAAAACTGTAGAAGATTTAATGTTGGTTGAATAATACAATGCACTTGATTATAAAAACATTTTAAACTTGCTCAGTCTCTTCCCCACGGAATAGATACCCTGTGTAATGTGGAAATAAGGGGACTGTACTTACACACTAGAGAATGAATCTCTTTATTTCCTTGGGGATGCAGTATTTTCCTCAGGTTTTCACTTCAGGATAGGGATTGCACATACTTAAATGCAGAGCTGTATTAGAACTCCCATATCCTTACCATCTGCATCTCTGAAGGGAAATCTGTCTTTTGTATTACTTTCTTTCTTTCTTCCCATAACATAGGATTATTTCCACATGGGTTCTGCTTACAGGCTTTATCATTTCTTTATCAAAAAATCCCTCAAAGATTACAGTAACTGACTTCAGTTACTGTCTTTTCCAGGATATCTCAAAATAATTTTTAATGCCTTGCTTTCCTCCAAATACTTTTATTTAGGAAAAGCTACTGAAGTTTTTCCTGAATGTCTCATGAGTCCTAAATCACACCATTATAATAACAGATGTCATCAATTTATTCTCATCATAATAGTTAAGAATCTGGGATCTGGAGTTAAAGGGCATATATTTGACTCCTACCTATAATGACTAACTCTAACTCCGTAGTATCTCTTTCATTATGTGATTATGACATCTGCTTGAGCTAATATAAGTCAAGTGCTTAGATAATGAACAGCATATGGCAATAGGGAATAAAAATCACATATCATGGATATAGGTTTTCATAGCTTCCAGTAGATGCTCTCTCATAATACTCATCAAACATTAGTCTTTTACTTTTAATTTCTGTGCTCTTATATAAAATATAAGGTGTATAATAACAAAATTCACTTCTGTTTGTGTGCTACTTTGCTCCTGGTGCTAAGTACAGTAAAGAGTACATGGTAGCAATTCAATGATATTTGTGGAAATTAAGTTTGTTTTTGGCTGAAAACCTTCCAAATTTTTTCACACATCACATGCTTAATAATATAATCTAACTCCAGAATGTCTTCCATCCAAACCCACAGCCACCACCCAAATTCAAGGTATTTATAGGATTTAGCTGACCTGTATTATTGAACTGTAATAGCTCCTAACCATTATTTTAGAATTTCCTACATATTTGCTCTAATTCAGCCATTTACATGGCTGCTAGAATAATCTCTGACAATACAGCTATATCTCTCCCTAGCTATAGACCTTTCAGTTACTTCATTACCCCGAGCATGTTTATACAAGATATCAACTCTTTCAGAAAATATGAGAAAGAGAATATTGGAGAATGTTTTAATTTCTGAGAAAATATGAGCATAATAAACAACAAACACTAGCAAATTGAAATAGCTTATATTTCACATAGAAGTTGAAATGTGCACAAACTGCTCTTCTCATCATGACAGACGTTTTCATCAATGGTTATCAAAACAGAACAGGAAATTTACAAAGAGTTTTTTATTTTTATTTATTTATATTTTGCATGGGCAGTCACTGGGAATCGATCCCGGGTCTCCGGCAGGCAGGTGAGAACTCTGCTTGCTGAGACACTGTGACCCGCCCTATCAAGAATTTTATTTGTTAAAAGTATATAATTTTAAAGCATTTTGCATCTCATGCATTACCCCATGCTATCACTTATAAAATGTCTTTCTTAAGGTTACCTAATGTTCAACTTAAAGCCCAATTAAACAGGAGCCAATTTTTCTCAAAAAAAAAAATAATAAATTTGGGACTTCTGCAAAGAAGGTCGAATAGAGTAGCTTGAGATTAGCTCTGCTCCATGTAAAAGTTAGAGAAGGGACAGGAAGGTGACTGAGGGGGTGATTCAGAAGTGCAACTGACCTGGGAGAGCCTTCTGCACCACATAGGGCAGTCCTGTTTTCAGAAGCCAAGGAACTGAGAAGAAGAAAGCTGGAGCCTGGTGTGGAAGTGTGGACCTCACCGGAGTGCACGGGTGGGAGCCCAGGACGAAGTAAGTCAGGCCACTTTCTTTGGGTGTACTACTCTCATCAGCACAGCCCTATGACCAGCAACTCATCCCACATCCCTCTTACCCAAACTCCATCACCCACTCCCATTCCCCACACTCCAGGTGCCCCCACCCCACCAGCCCCCAGTGCACATACCTGCCCCACACCCTCACCCCAAGTGCAGCCCAACCCACCTCTTCTACACCCCCCACCCCGTTCTCTGCAGGCTGTTGCCAGCACATAAAGCTTGTGGACACTAACCTCCACACCTAGGCTACCCCCTACCCCACTCATAGCGTCACACAGCCTGACTTCACGCCCCCTCAGTTTTGCACATCTGTTTACAGCACTTGCAGGCCCGTGCATATGCACGGGCCCCTAATTATATCATTCAGCTCTGGGAACCACACTTTACAGCAATCCTAGAACTTTGGATGCACATAGCCTTCAGCCTCAATTCCCAGCTCTGAGAAAGTGCCGACCTGTGCAGCTGGGTCATATCTGCCCCCAATCCATGAAAGCATGACACTGACTGGATGCCACAGCTCTACACATGCACACAAAGGGCCTCATGCCTTAGACCAGAACATACCAGGGTAACGGCCCCCAGACCAGTGCACCTGCACAGCTACATCCTCCCTGGCCTCTGAGTGCCCATGTTCACAAACATCAGCATAATATCCACAATCTGCACACATACCTGCCCTGAAACAAATCACTGCACTGAGTGCCCCACCCCATGCCCTGCTCTCTACTGTACAACCACTCCACAAACACAAGGCCTTAGACTACTGAAAGAAATCAACTGCCAAAGTAAATTAATTAATAAACATGCCACAAAGACAGTAAAAGATCACTAAGCATATCACAATGAAGACAGATATAACTGCCTAATGACCAAATTAAAATACCAGAGGAGACACAGCGATTGGAACAATTAATCAAAGATATTCATACAACTCTACTTAATAAACAAGTGGGATACCAAATGACATAAAGCAGATCAAGAAGACAATAGAAAAGCAAAAAAAGGAATTTGAAAGAATAAATTGAATAGAAAAATAGCAGATATGACAGAGATTAAAGAGTCTGTTCACCAAATAAAAAACATACTAGTGGCACACAACACCAAATTTGAAGCGACAGAAGAAAGAATAAGTGATATAAAGGACAGGATAATTGACTTCAAAGACTCAAAACAGCAAATGACAAAAAAGATGGGAAAAATGGAATGGGAACTCAGGGAAATGACAGACAAAACAAAGTGCACAAATAGCAGAATCACTGGTGTCCCAGAAGGAGAAGAGAGGAGTAAAGGGCTAGGAAGAGTAGTTGAGGATATAATGGGGGAAAACTTCCCAACCTTCACAAAGGACATAAATATACAAGTCAAAGAAGCCCAACAAACTCCAAACAGAATAAATCCAAATAGGCCTTCACCAAGGCACATACTAATCAGTCTGCCAAATTTTGAAGTGAGGCAGAAAATTCTGAAAGCAGCAAGAGAAAAACAATCTACTACATACAAGAGAAACCAAATAAAACTAAGTTCAGACTATTCAACTAGCACCCTGGAGGTGAGAAGGCAGTGGTATGATATATTGAAGATCCTGAAAGAGAAAGACTTCCAGCCAAGAATTCTATACCCTGCCAAATTGTCCTCAAAAAAACTGAGGGAAGAATTAAAGTTTTCACAGACAAAGAAGTACTGAAAGAATTTTTCAACAAGAGACTGGACCTACAAGAAATACTAAAAGGAGTTCTGTCAGCTGAAAAAAAAAACAAGACAGGAGAAGGAGGTCAGGAAAAGGATGTTCTAGTTTGCCAGCTGCCAGAGTGCAATATACCAGGAATGGAATGGCTTTTTAAAAAAGGCAATTTAATAAGTTGCTAGTTTACAGTTCTAAGGCCAAGAAAATGTACCAATTAAATCAAGTCTATAGAAATGTCTTATCAAAGGCATCCAGAGAAAGGCACCTTGGTTCAAGAAGGCCGACGAAGTTCAGGGTTTTCTCTCAAATGAGAAGGCACATGGCAAACATAGGGCTTCTCTCTCAGGTGGAAGAACACATGGTGAACATGGCACCATCTGCTAGCTTTCTCTCCTGGCTTCCTGTTTCATGAAGTTCCCTGGGAGGTTTTTCCCTTCTTCATCTCTAAAGGTCACTGGCTGGTGGACGCTCTGCTTTGTGGTGCTGCAGCATTCTCTGCTCTCTCCGAATCTCTTGCTTTCTCCAAAATGCTCCTTTTTTTATAGGATTCCCATAAACTAATCAAGACCCGCCCGAATGGGTGGAGACATGCCTCCACCTAACCCAGAATAACAACCACTCTTGATTAAATCGCTTCTCCAGGGAGATGATCTAATAACCGTTTCAAACATACAATACTTAATAGGGATTAGAAGAAATGACTACTTTTACAAAATGAGATTAGGATTAAAACATGGGTTTTCTAAGGCACATACATCATTTCAAACCAGCACTGAGGACAAAAAATTGAAGAGTACCACTAAGGGTAATTTAAAGAATACAAAAAGAAAGAGGGAAAAGAATATATAGATCTGACAAACAAAATAAAAAAGGTAAGATGGTGAAATCAAGAAATACCTTTTCAGTAATAACTTTGAATGTAAACAGACTAAACTTACCAATTAAAAGGTGCATATTGGCAAAATGGATTAAGAAACATAATTCAACTACATGCTGTTTACAAGTGGCTCATCTCAGACACAAGGATACAAACAGATTGAAAGTGAAAAGATGGAAAAAGTTTTTTCCATGCAAGTTGTAACCAAAGAAAGAAAGCAGGAGTTGCTGTACTAATATTGGACAAAACAGACTTTAAATGTAAAGACATCATAAGAGACAAAAAAGGACACTATATACTAATTAAAGGGTCAATTCAGCAAGAAGATACAACAATCATAAATGTGTATGCTCCCAATCAAGGAGCTCCAAAGTACATGAGACAAACATTGGCAAAACTGAAGGGAGTGATAGATGTTTCAACAATAGCAGTAGAGGACTTCAATACACCACTCTCCTCTATAGATAGAACAACCAGACACAAGATCAACAAGGAAATAGAGAAGTTAAATAACTTGATAAATGAATTAGAACTAACAGATATATATAGGTAATTGTACCCCAAAGCACAAAGATAAACATTCTTCTCTAGTGCTCATGGAACATTTTCCAGGATAGATCATATGCTGAGGCACAAAACAGATCTTTATATATTTAAAATCGTGGAAATTATTCAAAGCACTTTCTCTGATCACGATGGGATGAAGCTGGATCTCATTAACCACCAAAGAATGAGAACATTCACAAATATGTGGAGATTAAATAACACATCTCTTAAATAACCAGTGAGTCAAAGAAGAAATTACTAGAGGAATCAGTAGCTATCTGGAGATGAACGAAAATGAGAATACAACTTATCAGAACTCATGGGATGTGGCAAAGGCTGTGCTGAGGGGAAATTTAATGCCTTAATTAAAAAACAAGAAAAAGCAAATATCGATGACCTAACAGCACATCTGGAGGAACTCGAGAAAGAACAGCAAACTAACCCAAAGCAAATAGGAGAAGAGAAATAACGAAGATTGAAGCAGAGATAAATGAATGGGAGAACAAAAGAACAATAGAAAGAATCAATGAAACTAAAATTGGTTATTTGAGAAAATCAGTAAAATTGATGGGCCACTAGCTAGACTGACAAAGAAAAAAAGAGTAGAGGATGCAAATAAACAAAGTCAGAAATGAGATGGGTGCATTACCATAGGCCCTGAAGAACTAAAAGAAATCATAACAGGATACTATGAACAACTATACACCAACAAACTAGACAACCTAGATGAAATGGACAAATCCCTGGAGACATGCAAACAAGATACACTGACTCAGTAAGAAATACAAGATCTCAACAAACCAATCACAAATAAAGAGATTCAATCAGTCATCAAAAATTTTTCTACAAAGAAAAGCTCAAGGCCAGACGGCTTTACAGGGGAATTTTATGAAACATTCCATAAAGAACTAACATCAATCCTGCTCAAAATTCAGTAAAATTGATGAAAAAAAGAATTTTACGTAATTCATTTTAGGAAGCTAATATCATTTTGATAGCAAAACTGGGTAAAGATGCTATAAGAAGGGAAAAATACAAACTAATCTCCCTAATGAACATAGATGAAAAAATTCTCAATAAACTGTTAGTGAATTGAATCCAACAGCATATTAAAATAATTATACATCATGACCAAGTGGGGTTTATACCAGGAATGCAAGAAAATCAATTAAGGTAATACAACACATTAACAAATTGAAAGGGAAAAAATCACATGATCATCTCAGTTGATGCTGAAAAAGCATTTGACAAAATTCAGCATCCTTTTCTGATAAAAACACTCCAAAAGACAGGAATCAGAGGTAACTACCTCAATATAGTATAGGGAATATATGAAAAAACTGATAGCCAGCATCATACTCAATGGAGAGAGACTGAAAGCTTTCCCCCTAAGATCAGGTAGACGACAAGGATGTCCACTGTCACCACTATTATTCAACATTGTGCTAGAAGTTCTAGCTAGAGCAATCAGACAGGACAAAATAAATAAATAAATAAATAAAAGGCATCCAAACTGGAAAGGAAGAAATAAGCGTTCATTATTTGCAGATGATATGATACTATACTTGGAAGATCCCCAAAAAATCTACAGCAAAGTTACTTGAGCTAATAAACAAATTCAACAAGGTGATGAGATATAAAATTAATGTGCAAAAATCAGTAACATTTCTATACACAAGCAATGACCTTGCTGAGAAGTCAGTTAAGGAAAAAATTCCATTCAAAATAGCAACTAAAAGAATCAAGTACTTAGGAATGAATTTAACTAGAGACGTAAGGGGCTTGTACACAGAAAATTACATAACATTGCTAAAAGAAATCAAAGGAGATCTAAATAGGTGGAAAAACATTCCCTACTCATAGATAGGAAGGCTAAATATAGTTAAGACATCAATTCTCCCTAAATTAATCTACAGATTCAATACAATACCAATCAAAATTCCCACAACCTACTTTGAAGACTTGGAAAAGCTAATTACTAAATTCATCTGGAAGGAAAGAGACCCCAAATAGCTAAAAGCATTCTAAAAAAGAAGAACAAAGTGGAAAGATTAACATTCCCTGACTTTAAAACCTATTATAAAGCCACAGTGGTCAAAACCTTATGGTACCAGCACAAATATAGAAGCATTGACCAATGAAATCGAATCAAGCATGGAGAAATAGACCACCAAATCTAGGGGCAACTGATTTATGACAAGGCACTCAAATCCTCTCAACTGCGATGAAATAGTCTTTTCAATAATTGGGCATGGAAGAACTGGATATCAATAGCCAAGAGAATGAAAGAGGACCTCTATTTATCACCCTACACAAAAACTAACTCAAACTGGATCAAATGCCAAAATATGAGAACAAGCAACATAAAGCTTCTAGAAAAAATATAGAGAAACATCTTCCAGACCTAGTAATAGGCGTTAGCTTCCTAAACTTTACACCCAAAGCACAAGCAAAAATAGACAAATAGGAACTTTTCAAAATCAAATGCTTCTGCACTTCAAAAGATTTTGTCAAAAAGATTAAGAGACAGTCAACCCAATGGGAGGAAATATTTGGAAACCGCATATTGGACAAAGGTTTGATATCCTGTATATACAAAGAAATCATACAACTCAGAAACAAAAGAACAAATAACCCAATTATAAAATGGGCTAAAGATATGAAAAGACATTTTTCTGAAGAGCAAAAACAGATGGCTCAAAAGCACATAAAGCGATGTTCATTTTCATTGGCTATAAGGCAAATGCAGATCAAGACTACAATTAGATTACACCTAATTGTAAGGTGTACATAAGAATGTTCTGCTGTAAGAATAGCTGCTATTAAACAAACAGGAAACTACAAATGTTGGAGAGGATGTGGAGAAACTGGGACACTTATGCACTGCTGGTGGGAATGTATAATGATGCAGCCACTATGGAAGATTGTTTGGCGGTTTCTTAGGAAACTAAATATCGAGTTGCCCTATGATCCAGCAACAGCACTACTTGGTATGTGCCCAGAAAAGCTGAAGGCATCAACATAAACAGACATTTGCACACTAAAGTTCATAGCAGCATATTCACAATCGCCAAAAGATGAAAGCAAGCAAATGCCTATCAACAAACGAGTGGATCAACATAATGTGGTATATACATGCAATGCAATATTATGCAGCAGCAAGACAAAATGACATCCTGAAGCACACCAAGATGGATGAGCCTTGAGGACATAATGCCGAGTGAAGCTAGCCAGACACAAAAGGATAGATACTGTAGGATTTCACTTTTATGACCAGCATAAAGGTATAATCAGAGGCTTATTATACAGAATATAGAGGACTTAGAGATACATAGAAGCTAGAGATAGGTGAACCATTAGCTAATGAGATTATGGAATAGATAAGAGTGAAGATGGTTCCCTAAAGGTCTGTAATTAATATTATCACATCAAAGATGAACAAGATTGAAAGAAGTTGTATAGACCTATGTATCCCACTGAGTAACACTAGAAATACAAATTTGTTCTCACAAGAATTACTTCAAAGATATGATTCTTGCATAAAGAGTGTTTAAGTCTAGGGTACAGGGGGAGAATTGCTATTGCACCCTAAGAGCTATGTTCAAAAACAAACCATCAGCACTACCACAGCAACAGCAGAGGTAAATAATGGGGGGGGGGGGAGCGGCAAGAGTTAAGAGAAGGTTTAAATTTCCTATTTGGCAAGGGTGTGTTTATTGGTTTTCTTTCTCTCGGAAACAATGAAATAATCTAAAATTGAAAATGTTGATCGACTGTGGACTTTGAGCCCTCTACATCATGCCCGATGAATGCAAGTAGCTAAAGGATGCACTGATGTAGAAGATTGGCAAATGATGGTATATACTTATGAACGAAGGTTGTGCTACCACAAAAAGGAACAAAGTCCCAAGGCATACAACAATGTGAATGAACATGTGGGACATTTGGTGGAACAAAATAAGCCAGAAACAAAAGAACAAGAATGGTATGGTCACTTTTAGAAAATGCTTATAAAAAAACAGGAACCTAAATTGTAAGATTTTAGAGCAGACATATTAAGTTTGGAGTGGTGACTATTATTTCTGAATTTTGAGAGGCTGTTTTATATATACAACCTGATATTTAGAGATAAAAATGAAGCCAAACAGGTTGGGGTAAAAGTAATTCAGAACATAGGGGTAAGGAAGATAGTGTCTATATTTTAGACCCACACACTTTTGAGACTCGTGGAAGAAAGGTTTATCTGTTCTGGAACTGAAATTTTCTTTTCTACATAATCTAATTCAACCTATCTGTTTAGCTCATTTGAACAACTGAAACGCAGGGAGTACAGAAAAAGAAAGAGGTTCTTTAATTTGTATGGATTATTGTAATGCCTGGATACATCCTAGAGCATATTAAGCAGATAATCAAAAAGTATCAGCAAAGTCCCCTGAGGGATGAGAGAAAATTATGGAACTATTAAGCCTCACCATCAGGGAATACCCTGATATGGTGTCAAACTTTAGGGACACCCATATCAGTAGGCCATGCCCTTGATCATGAGGCTTACTCTTGTGAAGCTTACATAGGTAACAGAGAAGCTTAGACTACCTATACACATAAGTGTTACTTCTGCAGGACCTTTTTTGTTGTTCAGATGTGTCCTCAGTCTCTCTAAGCCCAACTCTACAAGTGAAACCATTGCCCTCCTCTCTACATAGGACATAATAACCAGGAGTGAAAGTCTCTCTGGTGACGTGGGAGATGACTTCCAGGGATAAACCCAGACTTGGCACCGTGGGATCAATAACTATAGCCTGACCAAAAGGGAGGAAAGAAGTGCAATTAGTAAAGTATCAGTGGCAGAGAGAGTTCAAATAGAGTCGAGAGGCTACTCTGGAGGTTGCTCTTACACAAGCTTCAGTTAGACCTTGCTACCTATCATAACCTTCCAACCCCCAACCAGGACCATTCCAGCCAATCTTAAAGAACACCTAGGGCAATATATAAGATTCTACAAGGCTTCCATGCACTAGAGTGACTTTCCAGAAACCTACAACCTCCAGATGTGTCCCTGGTCCAAATAAGTCCTGAAACCTAGCCCAGCCTCTCCAGAATATCAGATACTTCCATCTCCCTACCCCATATTAGTAACAGACCCTTAAATATAAAAAATTTAAAATCACCCTAGCTCAAACACTCCTAAAGAGAGGGATGGAAACATCAAAGGTGATGTTGGAGTTATACAGAGAAGATAGGATTTAACAAATGAATATGAATGCTGAGTCATTAAATTGATGTCTCTTTTAGTCTCCAATATTTTAGAGCAGCTAGAAGTAAAAACCTAAAATTGTGAAATTGTAACCCATGTCAAACTCTGAAATATGTTCTACAACTAATTGCGGTGCTGTACTTTGAAATTTATAGCTTTTTCATATATATGTCATTTTTCACAAAAAAAGAAGGAAAAACAGTTGATTGTGATAATAAAAAATTATCTAAGCCTTCTAGTCTCCTATACTCTGGAGCAGCTAGAAGGAAAAAGCTGAGAGGATCTTATGGTAGTCCATGACAAACTCTGGGATCTGTCTTATAACTACTTGTTGAAGAGTATTTTGAAAACTATTGCTTTTTTATTTCTTTGCTTTGTATATATGTTATATTATACAATAAAAAAAGTTTTAAAAAAATCTGGAGGCAGAGTGTCATGGTGCTGGTTCAGCAACTCAATGCTCTCATCAAGGTACCAGGCTCTTCCATTCTAGTATAATCCGTCTGTCGGCCGTATTACTCAGGCCTGCCTGTCACTCATGGTCATAAAATGACAATCATAGCTCCAAGAATCATATCTTCACATAACAACATCCAAACAAGAGAGCAAGAGAATAAGAAAAAATGAATTCCCCTCACACTTCTTGTATGTGATAAAATAAATTTTCTACTGAAGCCAATATATGACTTTCCCTAATGTTTCCTCAGTCAGAATTAGGTCAGCAGGCCAACACTTGCTGCAAGGAAAACTGGCAGAATGAATATCTCTTCATAAAAAGAGGGTTCAGACATCAGTAGGTAATGGGAAGCATCGTTATGGTCTACCACAATAAAGAAACTTGTAAAACATGTTTGTAAGAGGAAATTATGTTTCTTCACTTCAGGTGAATAAACCCAAAGCAATGACTTGTGCTACCACAATTATGGTGACCCATTTTATGGGGTGAGGGGATGGGAAGGGGAAAGCTTGAACAGAGAGAGATGGAAGAGATCATTTGAGCACTTAGTTTCTGAAGCATCAGAGTAAAGATTAAGTATTCTGAAATATCAATTTTAGTGTTTTTTTAAAGCTTCTTCTTTGCCATCTCTTTCTTCTCAATATATCATTTGTGATGTTGAAACTGCTATGCTCACCAAATTAGGTAAGAAAAGGAAACTTCATTAGGCATCCCTTTGAATAAGGATCTAAAGTTAGGAAAAACTGATGATATGAACTGAATTTCTAAATCTGCCCAGTAACTCCACAGCTGCTTGAGGTATGAAAAAAGGGACACTAGACACTCTTCTCGGGCATCCTTGCACAAATCCTGGCTCTCCATCTTAATATGATTCTGACTGTAGACAATCAAGCTTCAAATTAAAGGTAGGATTCATTAGGAGTTGGTTAGCCTAAGGGTGATTCTATTTTAGAACCAGAATAAAAATAAAGAAACAGAAAGGGACTCTGTCAGTTCTTTATGTGACCAGTACATTCAACTTTCATCCCCGGTCTAAACGCAAGTTAGACTCATTTGAATGCCTTTCTTTCTTTTGCTCAAATTTTCTATAAGTTGAAATTTTTGAATAGCTCAAAAGCCTCAAGTTGCTGTTTGGAAATGTAAAGAACAATAACATTTCTGGACACTAAGACTGAGCAATATGCCCTGGTAAATCCCACACTCTGGCTGTGCATGAGAGGTGCAGAAAGCTGGAGTTTACACATTGTGGAAATTGGCTGTCCTATTAAAGACGCACTTATTGGAAAATGTTCTGCCTCTGAGAAATTGTTAGATAAATTCTCTACATGGCCTAAATCATGGTATAGCTGGTCAGGAATTCTGGGTCTTCAGAGAAGGGTCTTCTTAAAATTGCAGTTGCATTAAAATAAGAATTTCCTTCTGCAACAAACAACTACAGTATGAAATGTAACCTACATATAGTTTCGATATAAGTAAACGAATATTGCTATATGGTCTAACTAGGTCTCTATTGCATCAGAATGCACATCTCATTTATAAATTGATGTGCACTGATATATCCAAGCAGTTCCCTCTAGTGGGGACTTTTGATTTGGACAAGATTTGAAATAGATTCAAGGAAAATAAAAAAGTTCCAGGGAATATACTATATAAAGGGTCCCAAGAAAAATACTTAAAAATCAAATTAAGATTCTGCGGTTTGGAAAACAGAGAACTCTTACAACTCAAAAACACAATGAAAATAACCTAATCCAAAAGTTTGCAAAATCTCTGATTAGTTATTTCTCCAAAGAAGATGTATATATATATATATGGTCAATGAGCAAGTTAAAAAATACCCAAAATCAGTAATCAAGGATAGGAAATAAAAGGCAAAATGTGATATAACCCCAAACCTACTAGGATGGCTATAATCAAAACAAGACAAATACTAACAAATGTTGGTCAAGGTCCAGACAAACTGCAGCCCTCATACACTGTTGGTGGTAAGGTCAAACAGTCCAAGTCACTTTGGAGAAAGGTCTGGAAATTCTTCAGAAAGGTAAACATAGAATTTCCATACGGCCCATCTATTCCAAGCCTAGGCCCATACCCGAGGGGAGTGAGGATGCACATCCATGCAAACAGCCTTGACAAGAATGTGAACAGCAACTTAGTTCATAGAAACACCAAAGGCCATAAGCTGATGGATAAATGAAAAGTGCCATAGCCACGCAATGGAGTATCATTTGGCAATAATAAGGAATGAACCACTGTCACATATTACAATGTGAAATAACCTTGAAAATGTAACCATGACTGAAAAAAAAAATACAGTCATAGAAGACCAAGTATTGTATTATCCCATTCATAAAAATTCCACGATAGGCAAATCTATGGAGACTGAAAGTGGTTGCCTAGGGATGAGTGTATGAAAGAATTGCAGTGATGGCTAAAGCGTATAAGATTCCTTCCTTGGGTAATGAAATATTCTGAAATTGATTGTGTGAATGATTGCACAACACTGAGAAAAAACTAAAAACCATTGAATTGTACATTTTTAATGAGTGAATTGTAAGGTATATGAATTCTGTCTCAATAAATCTGGTACCAGCTATTTTCAACAGCATCAAAACATGAAATATTCAGTCATAAATCTAACGAAATAAGTACAAAATCTGTATACTGAAGAGTGTAAAATGCTAAGGAAAGAACTCAAAGAACACATATAAATGGAAAGATAAATTATGTTTATGAATTGGAAGATTTACTACACGTCCATGCTCCTTAACTATGCACACATTGCATGCATAACATTATAACAAGTAGCCCACACTAATACAAGGTACCAAAAAAAGCACTGTATATGGGGAAAAAACTCGCCTAATGTAAACTATGGCTTGTAGTTCACAGTTCAATTTTACTATTCCTTCATCAGTTCTAACAAAGATACTACATTAATGCAAAATGTCAACAACAGAGGGAAGACTGGAATTATATAGGAAGACTGGAATTTTACATGAGTTTTCTGTAAATCTGCAACTTCCCTATTAAAAAAATAAATAAATAACAAAAAGAAAAGCTGAAAATTATTACTAACCTCTGTATCACATGCAAAGGCTTATAGGGGAGAAATGGAATGCTTTTCACTGCACCTAGTGTCAAATTTTCAAAATGGCTGAGGTAAAAAAAAAAATGAATCAGTGAATTTCATGTTATTTGGATGTGTTAAAACTGCAAATCTGAAAGAACTGTAAAGAGTAGAATAAACTAGTGCCTCAAATAGCCATACAATTAGAATACCAAAATGAGGTGCAACATCAAAATGAAAATACATTTTTTATTTTCAATTTAAGTTTGCTTGTTAGACTTTTTCATGAGTTGTAAATTGGAAATTCTGCTGAGCATCTTTTTCTAGGTGAGTGCAATTTGTAAGTGTAAGCCCTTCTTTTGCAGACTAATGCTGTATAAGAAAATGCATATGTTTGGGTGCATATTTCATAGCTACAGTCAGAGAGCCAATCTACTGTGAATGAAATTTTGTGAAAAAAGAAAGCTTATATAATAAAATAGAGTTGTTTAGTAGAAATTTTAAAAGCTTCCCTGGATTCAGATGAAACCTGACTGAGCATTTCGAGTGATAAGGCCAAAGCCTAATCTCTCCTGATATTTTTCTGAACCAGCCTTCTCAATGTAGGGTCCATTCTAACCAGGTTTTCCATTTGTGGTCACAAGACAACCACTGCTAGGATCACTGGCTGCCAACTTCTCTCAGGCAAGGGAGCACAAACGAAAAGTGTCATCACTAAAAGCCTCAGATCTGGTGGGCTTATTCACCAAAGGCAGAAAGGGACACTTCACTAAGAGTCAAGAGGCACCAGTGTAACTGTCCTTCTTAATCTGTGGGTAACTAGGTAAGCCCATTAGGTAGAACATGAGAAATGAAGAGTCAGTCAGTGGGTCACTTTAGAAATAGGGAAATTTCAGTTCAGAAGAGAAGGGATAACAGGAGTGTGTCAGTAAATATGCAAGCTGAAAAAAACTAGCAGATAAATTCTAGGTAGATAAGATAAAACCACCTCAGCATTGGAGACAGAGAAACAATAAGACATGTTTTAGTTTGCCAATATTACCAGAATGCAATATACTAGAAAACCTTTGGTTTTTATAAAGGGGATTTATTAAGATACAAATTTATAGTTCTAATGCCATTCAAATGTCCAAACTAAGGCATTCAGAAAAAGACACCTTAACTCAAAGAAGGCCGATGGTATCCTAAACAATTCTTTTAGCTGGGAGGTCTGACATTTTTAAATGATTCCAGGAAGACAAAATTTACGAAGTTTGAGAAGTTATACTCTATATGTACAGCCTAGACCTCCATTATGCCTCTTCAAAGTTTATTTTGTCTTTCAGATGTTTCCATTCAAATTTCTGCAAACTAAGTTGAGAATTTTCTTATGATTTCCAGTGGTGACTCCATCTATGATCATCATTGTGACTTACATTATGGTCCCTTCATCAGACAAGATCAGTCAGAAAAACAAAGAGCATATTGGGAATTTCATACAGAAGACATTTGTTAAATTGTTAATTATACAGACATTGCAAGGTAGAAAGAACAAATAATGGTGAGATTAAAAAGAACTAGTAACTGCAGTAAATAGCTGTACCCTAGGAATGGTGAAAGGGACACCATAACCAGACTACTGACTCCCAGAGTGGATGCTCTGTTAGACAGGTACTTCCATGATTGGCCTAAGGGAGGATTGGTCTAAGATGCTTTTGGATGGTGTAGTATTTAATACAACCCACTGACTCATGCATAGGCTCATTCCTATAAAACATAACTGTGAAGTTGTATCCGGTACATGTGTTCTAGTTTGCTAGCTGCTGGAAGGCAACACACCAGAAACAGATTGGCTTTTAATAAAAGGGGATTTATTTCATTAGTTCTTCAGAGGAAAGGCAGCTAACTTTCAACCGAGGTACTTTCTTAGGTAGGAAAGCACAGGATGGTCTCTGCTGGTCTTCTCTCCAGGTCTCTGGGTTCCAACATCTTTCCCCAAGGTGATTTCTTTATGCATCTCCAAAGGCCTGGGCTGAGCTGTGAGTGCTGAGATGAGGTATGCTGAGCTGCTTCAGCTGTGCTACGTTGAGCTCTCTCATTTAAACACTAGCCAATTAACTCACACATCATTCATTGCAGCAGGCATGCCTCTTAGCTGACTGCAGATGTAATCAGCAACAGATGAGGTTCATGTACCATTGCCTCATGTCCTCAGCAACAGAACTAGGTGCCTTCATCTGGCCAAGTTGACAACTGAATCTCACTACCACAACATGTGCTTATATTGTGGTAGAATTCTTGCCTATGTGGTAGAATTCCTGCCAAGCAGTTGGATGGACCCTGGATGATTAATACCACATCAGGCCTTCCATGTTGGCCTCAGTTGCTGGTATGTTGGACATTCAGAGGCAGCAGTAGCTGTATCTAGAAAATGAGGGACTATGCTGCTGGGCCTATTAGTAACCTCCATCTCTGCCATCATGAAAATATCATACATGTGCAAATCCTATCATTTGTGCGTGGCTGGTGATGAAGACTGGCTATTGACAGCTGACTAAGGCATTTTATCCACAGGTTTTAGTTCCTTTTCCATGGTGATTACATCCTAGTGGGTGATAACAGGGGATGCAAATATCTTTAAACTTTATGCACAATACATTATTTCTTCTCTATATATCTATCTGATACAACCTTTGATATTTCACTCCTTTCCATCCAGACTCCTGGCCAGCTAGCCATTCTCTTGGCCAAGGCCAGGTATTTGCATATTCTACATTAGGCCACACATTCTACTACAAATAGTGAATAACCAGATATCATATTTGCAGTACCATATTAGACTTTACCCCCCTCTCTATCTCATTTCAAAGATACCATTAAATATCTTTTCACCTTATATTCACACTGAGCAGACACATCCATAAATCTAGTACAGGATTTTCCTTCTCCTTCAGCTAGTCTTAAAGAACACAGAAACAACTATAAATACAAGTGAGGGAAGCAGTGAAGGTACAAGAGTGCTGCATGTCATGGGGGTCTGGGGTATCCACTGTGCAGCCTGCTGATGACCTCTAGTTCCTTAGGATTGAACCTAAATATGCTATTTCCACCTGCTTGCCCCATAAGAAATTGGAGCCCTGATAAACCCAGCCTTTAATGGGCAGTTCGAGAAGTATGCTCAGTTGTAGTGTCATGCTTAAACATTCTATCAAGACTCAGAAACATTGAAGAAGTTGTTTATTAAAAGGCATATATATATATAACTCTGCAATCTAGATGGCATGGACATGATGCAGAACCCCAGGAACCTGTTGGGAAGACACTTTCACTGGGGTTGTCATGAATTCCACACTACATCACGTTCCATCACTGACAACAACAGCACATCTGCTTGATTTTGTGGCCCAAGTGCAGGGCTACAGAGCTGCCCCCAATAGAGCCTTTTCCTGCTTTGGGCCACACTAAAAGGGGGCAAATTTCTATGTCAACCAGTGTATGGCCGAGAATGGTACTCCTGAGAGTGGGGTATATCACCTCCATAATTCCTTACATTTATCTAGTACTGCAGCTGTCTTTTATTTTTTAATTTAAAGACAATATCCACATAGTTTATTTCTCACAGTTCACCTGACAAATGAACATCATTCAATAATATACCATATATTCAGATAGGAAGAAACATACAAAATGTATTAAATGATATGCAACAAAATCCAGTAGTTTAAAAGAATGCATGTGAACTCTTGTTCACTGTGCAGACTAAATTTAATCACTGTTTAAATAGTAAAAAAATATAATCTTTTATGGATCTTGTGCAGACTACAAAAGAGGGAAATTATTACCATATGTATGATTTTTATATTAAGCAGTTTTCTTTGGTGAATTGCACTGACAACTCCAAATACGAAGGCAGAAGGCTGTGTATTTTAAAGGAATTGATGTTGTGAATTAGGGACTTTACACAATTACTACCACTGGCACTTTTCACCATAGTTTGTACACATCACATGATCACCTCTTATAATATTACAGTTTTTAAATATATCTGAGTGACACTTTATAAACACTTACACACCATGAGCTGGTTAAGGAAGCAGTGCCACAGTTGCTCCTGCAGTGCTTCACTGTTGGTAAAGGACAGTTCATTGGGGTTCAAAGGAATTAGACATCAATTTGGATAAGCAGCTCCGATTTACTAAAGGTCATCGATGGCCACCACTGGAACTGTGACTTCTTTTACAGTGTATAGCCTAAAAGAAAAGACCATCTTTGGTTAAAACTTTGTCTAAAGAAGTCAATTTCTGTTCTGAAAATTATTTTCACAACAAAACTGAAAGCTACTAAACTGTTTTGATATGACTACTTTGTCCTCTCATTATCATATTTATGATTGAATTCTCTGAAACCTTTGGAATTTACTCTCTCTTTAATATGTGCTCCATCTCACCCATTTATGATCACCAGCTGAAAAGGCTTTAAGGTGGTAGTGAAAAATTTACCTGGGAGAACTTTGCTCACCAGGAATGTTCAGCTGCACACCCAGTGCAGAGCTGTACTTGACGAGAACTCGGGAGCTGTCATACTGTGTCATTTCAGGGAAAGCAGAGAATGTTTCCAAACTGTGCACATAATTTAACAATGGCACCATTATTATGTGTTGAAGAGAACTAGTAAATGATAGTCTCTTCCATATCATCTGTTTGCTAGAAAGTAGTTTGGGTCAAGGTAATTATAACTGGTACCCCAGAACACACAGTTTCTCTGCCTAAGAATGTCTCTGGCCTATAAATAGGCTCTAATCAGTGATCTGCTTGTGATTTGGCTGCATGTAGACAGTCTGAACAAGAATCCCAGAAATCCAAAGACATATCTGGAGGACAATCCTGGCAGTGCCATCAAACACCCTGGATAGGTTCTATGCCACAGTCATCACACTTGAAGCCCACATGTTGCCAAAGCCACTTTCAGCTTGCATCTGCTGAAGTTTCTGCTTTTTGACTTTTTAAACTGTATTAGTTCTTTATATTCAGGTCAATTCCTATACATAATAGGAATATTTTCCTCATCTGATGCCTCCTCAACAGTGGTATTCATGTGGCTATGAACACAGGTTTGGTCATCATCTTCATCCGTCTACACTGGAGGTTCGTGGGATGACATGAAAGTGAAGGGTTTAAAGAGATGCTTATTAAGGGGATGCTGTCGTCTACTTGTTGAAGACTTTTTGGAGTATGTATATAAGTTTACTGTTCTGCCTGGGACTGGAATGCCAGCTTTTATCAGCTCTATGAAATACTTCTGCACTATACTGGCAATCAGTTTTGCTGTCCTATTGCCCAATTCATCTGCTATCTTTTGCCAGCATTGAAATTCTACTTGTTCAGGAGAGTATTTCAAGAATAGCTGCTCAAGCTAAGCATTTCAGGTTTAGCAGTATCACACAGGCATCGTCTTATCATCTGAGGATCGCTATTTGAGTCTTCTGGACCATCATTCAAAGGTAACATAGAGTATGAAAGGTACTCCCCATCCATCTTAAGATCTACAGGCCTTGTATGTTAGTCAACACTTACTTCTTTTTAAAACTGTTGAAACAGGTTCTGTTTGCCTTCTCTCACAATTTTGTATAGGATACCTTTCTATGTTATCTTTTCTGAAGAACAAAGTCATTTTTTCCTACAGCTCACCCATGATTCTCAAGTACTTTGCTGTTTTAAGCCACTGGTCCTTACATTACCATTTCCTTTCTGAATTTGCACAAACTCTGGTCTCTTCTTTGATGATCTTGATCTTGAGAATGAGAAGAGATTTCTTTGGGATGAACAATGCTACGATTCCTTAAAGTTCTACCGCAAAAAAGATTTATCCAGGCCCTTTAATCCCACTGCTGATTTTGTAACACGAGATGATTGGGGAAGTAGCCATACTATGGCAAGTCCCTATAATCAGTCATCATGATTCACTTATTGGGAAAACTGTACAACCAATGATCTATCATTGTGGAAATATCTCTTTTCCTTATATCCCAAAGAATTGGAGCTATCCTCTAGAATAGAGCTTAAGCATCAGGGTTTCAGATGCTCAGCTGCAGCCGTGGGTATATTAGAACTTCCTAAATTCCTTTCTTTAAAAATTTTTTTTTCTTTAATTCCTTTCTTTTTGCAAGTGTTTCACTAAATATTTGATTCCTAAGAGTCTGTATCTATCTGTCATCACTGTAAATGTCTATGTTACATTGAGACTTCAGGTATTAATTATTTATATGGGTGTACTAGCACAAATTAATATCTTTCGAGTGGAGCTGGGCGCCGCAGACCAGTAGAGGAGGCGCCGCTGCAGTGGCCACTCTCCGGACTCCCCAGCCACTTGCTAGGTTGGCCACCGTCGCAGAAGCTGAATGGCGGCACCGGGGCGTTTCCCGGGCGTCCCACCTCCACTCCTGCTACTTTCCCACGACTGTCTTTTTGATTGAGGATGCAAGATGCAGCAGTTTGTCTGTCACTTGGGACGAAATGTTCCAACATTCCATAGGACACAGGACCCTTAAAAAAGTTATCTGAAGTGGTAGGTTACTGTACCTTTATGGAGTTCACATTCCATCCTCTAGAATGTGTGTTTCTTGCAATTGTCTCCAACATATAGCAGGACTTGCTTTTCCTATGTAATCAGCAAGATATTGATCATTAGTGATTAATGCGATATCCAGATTGTTTTAGTCGGTTCTGCTTTTGTAAAACAGAGAGCAGGGGTGTTTATTTGCTTTAGGTAAAGCTATAAATTACTAGGATAAAACCCACTTGATCATGTTGTATGTGCCAGTTTGTCTAGAAAAGCCATGTTTTAATCTGGTCCATTTGGTGGAGGCAGCCATTTCTTTTCATCCCTATCAAGTACTGTAGGTTAAAAATTTGATTAGATAATGGGTAATTGGAGCTGAAGGGATACAGACTGTGCAACAGGACTAGATACAAAAACTCAAAAATGGACAGCACAATAATACCTAATTGTAAAGTAATCATGTTAAAACACTGAATGAAGCTGCATCTGAGCTATAGGTTTTTTTTGTTGCTGTTGTTGTTTTGTCTGTCTGTTTGTTTGTCTTTTTTTTCTTTTTCCTTTTCTTTTTTTTACTATTATTATTATTTTTATTTTTTTCTCTATATTAACATTCTATATCTTTTTCTGTTGTTTTGCTAGTTCTTTTCCTAAATCGATGCAAATGTACTAAGAAATGATGATCATGCATCTATGTGACGATGTTAAGAATTACTGATTGCATATGTAGAATGGAATGATTTCTAAATGTTGGGTTAATTTCTTTTTTTTTCTTTAATTAATAAAAAAAAATTTGATTAGATGATCTCCACAGAGGTATTGCATGCCTAATTGTGGGTATTAACCTTTGGTTACAGGGAGATGTGACTGCATTCATTCCAGGTGAGTCTTGATTAGTTTACTGGACTCCTTTAAAAAAGGAAACATTTTGGAGAGAGTAACAGAGCCAGGAAAGGAGAGAGCCTGGAGAATCACAAGAGCCCACACAGCCAAAGAGTTCTGGAGATGAGGAAAGAACACACTCCTGGGGAAGCTTCATGAAACAAGACGCTTGGAGAGGAAGCTAGCAGATGTAGCCATATTTGCCATGTGCTTTTCCAATTGAGAGAGAAACCCTGACCTTCTTTGGCCTTTCTTGAGTGAAGGTAACCTCTTATTGGTGTCTTAAATTGGATATTTCTATATACTTGCTTTGATTGGGACATTCGCACTGCCTTAGATCTGTAAACTTGCAACTTAATGAATTTCTCCTTACAAATACTGTTCTGTTTCTGGTATATCACATTCTGGCAGCTTTCAAACTAGGACAGAGTATAATTCTTTTAATGTGCTGTTGGCTTTGATTTGCTAGTAATTTTTGAGGATTTATTTATACATGTATATTCATAAGAGAAATTGGTATGTAACTTTCTTTTCTTCTAGTATCTTTACCTGGCTTTCGTGTTAGAGGAATGCTAGCCTCATAGAATGAGTTAGGGGTATTTTGGTTTCAGTTTTTTGAAAGCATTTGAGAAGAATTGGTATTAATTTTTCTTGGAATATTTCACAGAATTCACATATTTAGCCATTGGGCCTTATGATTTCATTTATTGGGAAGTTTTTGATGACTGATTCAAACTCATAACTTGTAATTGGTCTACTGAGATCTATTTCTTCTTGAGTCAGGGTAGGTTGTTCTTGTGCTTTTAGGAGTTTGTCCATTATATCTAGGTTGTCTAATTTATTAGCGTACACTTGTTCACAGTATCCTCTCATGATCCATTTTATTTCCTTGGGGTCAGTAGTAATGAACCTTCTCATGTCTGATTTTATTTATTTATGTCCTCTCTCTCTCTCGTACCTTGTCAGTCAAGCTAAAGGTTTGTTAATTTTATTAATCTTTTCAAATAATTAACTTTTGGTTTTCTTTATGCTCTGTATTTTTAAAAATTCCATATTTCATTTATTACAGTTCTAATCTTTATTACTTCTTTCTTTATGCTTTCTTTGGATTCATTTACTGTTCTTTTTCCAGTTCTTCCTTGTGTGCAATTAGGTATTTGATTTTAGTCCCTTTTTGTTTTTTACATAAATTCTTAGGCCTACAAATTTCCCTCTCAGTATTGACTTTTCTGCATCCAATAAATTTTGACATCTTCTGTTCTCATTTATATTCATCTCAAAATATTTACTGATTTCCACTGTAATTTCTTCATTGATTCACTGAATGTTTAAAAGCGTGTTATTTAACTTCCATATATTTGAGGATTTTCTAATTTTCTGTCTGTTGTTGATTTCCAGCTTCATTCTGTTGTGGTCAAGAAAGATCCTTTGTATAATCTTAATCTATTTAAATTCATTGTGACTTGTTTTTGACCCAATGTGTGGTCTACCCTGGAGAATGATCCATGAGCACTTGAGAAGAATGTATAACCTACCCTTCTGGGCAAGAAATGTTTGTACAGGTGGTAGGACTGTAAGAGGGGAGTGAGAAATAACTGCTAATAAGTCCATGGTTTCTTATGGAGTGATGACAATATTCCATAACTAGGTAGTGGTTATGCTTACACAAATTTGAGAATATGATTTGGGAATGATTTGTACACTTTGTAAGCATGACTTATGGTAAATAAACTGTATATCAATAACAATACTATCTATGGATGAAAAAAATTAAACTAAATATATATATATATTATTTTATTTTGCCAAAGAATCACAGAGAAAGATAAATCAGTAGATAATGAAGATATTTAATATGGAGAATAGGTGGAAATGAGTAGAAACTTTAGAATTGAAACTAATTATACCTCTGAGTTTCCTCTCTGCATAAATCCCATATTCACAGACATTTTAAAGTTTCATATTTAAATAACTATGAATAATTTAAAAATCAATTAAGATGTTGAAAATCCAAAATTCAATACCAACAATACCAATAAACTTAACTGTATCACAGCCACCTTGAAAGAAACAGGGGAAATGACTAAGAAAATACCCAGGGAAAACATTATATTCACATATATACTTAGGCTTTTGGGTAAAAAAAGAATATACAAATATTGTAATATTGTACACTAGTTATTAAATTTACCTTTAACAAATGTATGAGTTAGCAATTTTGAAATGCTTTACTAAAATTTAACAAATAAGTATCAATATTGTAAATACAATGAGCAGTTACTCTTATAAACTCTTTCTTGATAATAAAAAGCCAGGTTTCTTACAAATAATAAAAGGAAGGGGGAGTAGACTAAACAAAGTGGTATTGATTTGGAATGAAGTTATCATCCTTCACTCATAAGTTTTAATATATCTATACACAGGAACACATATAGAAATTGATAGAGCTCATACCCCAATATTAATATACATATATTTCTACCTCTGTTTGCAGAGATCCTAGAAACAAAACTACTCCAATACCAATTGTTATACCTCATGCTCAGATCTTGGTCTCTAAATACAATTTTCTAGGTAAAGAAACCGGGGGAACTTGAAGAAATGACTGAATTCAGATCAAGGATTTTACTGGAATAACCTACGTTGCCAGAAAATAAGGAAGTCAAGAAGTTAGAAGGCGGGGGTGCACGGGTAATTCAGAGGTAGAATTCTCACCTGCCATGCAGGATACCTGGGTTTGATTCCTGGTCCATGCGCTTCCCAAAAACAAACAACCAAGCAAAACAAACAAAGGAAAAAACAACAAAATTTCAACAAATGGTGCTGTCATAATGGGATAGTCATATGGAAAATGAATGAAATGTGACTGCTGCCATACAGAATACAAAAAAAAAAAAAGAAGTTCGAAGGCACTCTGAAAGGACATAAACCATACTGAAGAGGGCCACAGTGCCTAAATGTGAAATTTCGAGCAATAATAAAAATAGTGATGGAGCAGGCCACAGTGGTTCAGCAGGTAAAGTTCTTGCCTGCCATTCCTGAGACCTGGGTTCATTTCCTGGTGCCTATCTATGTAAAAAAAAAAAAGGAAAAAAAAATAGTGATGGTAATGCATTATTACTAATAATATAAAATAATTATCCATGAATCCATACCTATATTTTTAAATGAATGAAGGATAGATAGAGAGAGGACAAACAGGAGAGAAAGGCAAGTTTCCCTTACACTGTTTAATACATGCAGAAGAAATGATGAGAAACATCATCATTTGACAAACATCTGAGATTAATAATTATTTCAGGTTTGAATTATGAATGGATGCTAAAATTAGTGAGAACAAGGAGAATATAAGAAACAGCCTATATATATAGCCCCCAAAATAATTTAAATTACAAAGGTAAAAATAAAAATTTTACAGTGGAGAAGCCTAATTTACCATAACCAAGGGATAAAAGTTATTCTCAGTGATGAAACATATATAAACAAAGAAAGGCACAATATCACTTCTCAGATTTTCTTGCCAAAAATGCATAAGATGAATTATGAGTACGCTTAAGACAAATCAAAACTGAGGAATATTTTGTAAAATAATAAATGTTACAAAAAAGATTGAGTGTCACACAAGACAGAGAAGACTGAGAAACTGTTCTAAATTAGGGAAAATTTTAAGGGCATCACAACTGAATAATATATGTGATCTTGGATTGCCTAATGGATCAAAAATAGCGGGTGGGAGACCACCATAGGAACAATGGTGATATTGGAATTAGGCGTTATTAAGAAGCACTAATTTTCTGAGTTTGATATCAGTACTGTGGTTACAGAAGAAATCTAAGGAAAGAGCACAGAGGAATTCTATATACCATTCACACAAAACTTTTGTAAATAAAAAGTTAAGAATAAATTTAAAACACAAATTAGACAGGGTATTATATTGGTGACATACTGACAGCAAAAATCTTTAAACTTCATAATTACCTGCTGTCTGTATTATTGTTGTAGTTATTTTTGTTATTATACTTTATTAAATATTACTTACAATAATAACCATTTTGTTCTTGTTATTAAAAGAATACACCCAATTCAGCAATTATTTCTTTTCCACTCAGAGGGTATACAATTCTAAATATATAAAGTAAGAACAGCATTGCAGAAATAAAGGAATTATAACTTGTACCCTGAAGACATTTACTGTTTTCTTGAGACAGAGTTAATTCACAAATGTTTCTAGGAACATATTTTATTATCAATAATATACATCTATTTTTTCTCATGATAAGCTTCACTGATAAGTAAAGCAATGGCTAAACACTTTCATCTAAAATTCCTGGACCAGGTACTTCCCAAAAAACAAACAAACAAGCATAAACAAACAGAAACCAAACAAAAATTCAACAAATGATGCTGCAATAACGGGATACTCACATGGAAAAATAATGAAATGTGACCCTGCCATACAGCATACGAAAAAGAAAAAAGAAAAAGAAAAGTAAAGGTAACTTATTAAACGAAAACTCAAATTTCCTTTAAAATGTTAAGAAAGAAGCAGGATAAGAAAGCAGAAAAGAAATACATTATAAATAAACACAATGACCCTACTTCTGAAACTACATGCACAGGACATCTCATGTCTAATTAAAACTTTCTCCTACTCAGGGTCTTTCTAAGGGCAAGTTTAACATCTTTGTTCCTCAAGCTGTAGACTAAAGGGTTCATCATTGGAACCACATTGGTGTAAAAGACAGAAGAGATTTTTCCGTCATTAATAGATCTTGCAGAAGATGGTTGGAAATATGCAAATGCACTTGATCCAAAGAACAGAGAAACAGCCATTATGTGGGCACTGCAGTTGCCGAAGCCTTTTGACCTGCCCTCAGTGGAGTTCATTTGGAGGATGCTGGAGAGAATGAAACCATAAGAGGTAAAGATGATGAGGCTGGGCACGAGGATATTGATGCTCCCTACAATGAAGACCACCAGCTCATTGACATAGGTGCTCGTGCAGGAGAGCTGGAGCACAGGGAGGATGTCACAGAAATAATTGTTGATGGTGTTGGCATCACAGAAGGTCAGTCTCAGCATGCATCCAGTGTGGGCCATAGCACCAGAAAATGCCATCAGGTATGAACTAAGCATAAGGTTGCAGCACACTTTAGGGGGCATGGCAATGCTATACAAGAGTGGATTACAGATGGCCATATAGCGATCATAGGCCATTGAGGTCAGCACATAGCACTCAGAGATGGCAAAAAAGCAGACAAAGAAGAGCTGTGCCATGCACCCCTGGTAGGAGATAATATTCTTTTCTGATAAAAAGTTGATCAGCATTTTGGGTGTGAAAATGGAAGAATAACAGAGGTCTATGAAGGACAGGTTGAAGAGGAAAAAGTACATGGGGGTGTGAAGGTGGGAATTTAGCCCAATTAGAGTTATTAAGCCCAGATTTCCTTGCACAGTAATAATATACATTGCTAGAAACAGGAAGAAAAGGGGGATTTGGGAATCTGGGTGATCTGTTATACCTACAAGAATAAACTCAGTCAAAAAAGAGCCATTTCCAGGATCCATTCTGCTCTGTGGCATCTATAGGGACAAGAGGAAAGGTCTGCGTTAAGGGGAAACCCAGGTTTTCCCACAATATCTCTTCCACAGAAGTGGGTTCTACACTGGGATTATCTGATATAACCCAATATGGACCCATGGAATTTTCCTTTTCAAATATTTTGCAGTATTATAGTCACGAAATAATAAACATGTTAAAAAATAACTACACCTTACTCCACAGACTAAAGACCAGGTCTGCCATATAAAAACATCACTATTGGAAAAAACAAAGGAGAAGAGAGAAGGAAGATGGACCAGGACTGAATTCTTCTCTCTCATCTCATCATCACTTTATTCATATGAGCCCTCCCTTTAGGATAGAAAATGGATGTGACCCCTCATGCAGTTTAGACACTGTTGTGAGAACCATGAACAATGGTGTTGCTCAAAACTAAGGGTCAAGTCTAGAAGAATTCAAGAAGCTACCCCAAGTCATGGAATAAAAACTATAGTTAGAGAACTGAGAACTACCTCCCTACAGAGGGAACTTACACAGAGATATGGGAACCCTGAGGGACTTGTGTCTCTGAATGTTCTCTGCTGCCCCCTCAAACAGATTCTTCCACCTGATTCACTTGTTTGTCAAGACTGCAAAACATGGAGAGAAAGCAGCATTTCTTAATCTCTGGATTTCCATCTCAATAGAGAGGACACAATATGAATGGAATTCAGGAACTCACCCTCATTAGCCAGAAAACCTCCAAACTTCCTGATCACTGTATTTACCTTTGTGGATTTTGAAGTGCAATTTTGATCTCTGACATCTTGGTTTCTTTAACTCTAAGAGGATATTGACCAGACTTTAATTTCCAATATGACCTGGAACTCATTCTGATTGATTTTAACATTGAGCACCCTCATGCAGCAAAGAAAACCAGAACATTCTTTAGTAAAGAGGCAGATTTAGTGTTGGTTTAAGGATACAGCACACTTGGTAATAAACAGATTCAAAACTTAAGTCTCTCCTCCAGGGAACAAATTCTCGGAATAACAGGGAAATAAAAGGATTTCAATTACAAGCAAAACCACCAATTAGTCCTTAGAGACTCAATTATTAGTCCTCTTGATTTACCCAAGTTTTCACTTCATTCTAGGATTGTATATCCCCCAAAGCAAAGCTAAATTAGAACTCCCATATCACTACCATCTTCATCTCTGAAGAGAATCTGTCTGTTGCCTTGTTTGATTTCATTCTTTCATCTCAATATCCAAAGGGATATTTCTGCTTGGGTTCAGTAAACAAGTCTCTAAATTCTTTATTAGAAACTTCTGAAGCATTGTGGTAAATGCCTCTCCTGGGATATGTCCAAATAAATTTCAGTGCTTTGCCTTCCTTCCATTATCTTTATTTCTAAACACCTGCTGGAAATTTCTAGCTACATCTCCTTAATGGTCCATTCATGAACACTTCAATAACCAAAGCTATCAATTTCTTCTAATCACAGTAGTTAAGAATGTGGATTCTTTAGTTAAAGGGCATGTGTTTGACTCCTCCCTCCATAATTACTAGCTCTAATACCATGGACAAATTACTTAAACTTGCTCTGCCTCACAAAGCTTGTCAGACAGTGGTGGAAATAATAACATCTCTTTCATTGGGTTGTTTTAACTCTTAATGAAAAATCAATTACTTAGAACTATTCCCAAAATGTCATAAATAGGCAATAAATGTCAGCTATCATGATTTATTTTCTCTTAGCTTCCAGTAGATGCTCCATCAAACATTCTAACCCGGAGCCTTGCCTCATATAAGTGTTATAATCAAACGGTGATATTATGACTATCTCTTTTGCCAACTCACCCCGTGGACTGTCAGTGCCATCTTGATTATTTGAAACAGTCATTAGTGCTGCTGAGTCTAGTTAGAGTAGAAAACCAGTTGTAAAAGCCCATTTTTAAGATTCTGTTTCTCAAGAACCATTCACAGGCCCAAACTGTGTTAGTCAGGGCTGTCTATAGAAACAGAACCAACAGGAGAAATCTGTAAAGATGAGATCTATAAAGGTGTCTCATGCAACTGTGAGAATGGAAAAGTCCAAAGTCCGTAGAGTTGGCTATGAAGCTGGCAGTTCCAATGAAGGGTCTGGGCAAACACCACAGGAGAAGCTCACTGGCTGAAGAAGCAGTGAAACAGTCTTCTCCCTTAAAACCCTACAATTGATTGGATTATCTTCCTGTGGGAGATGTGCCTTAGTTGATGGCAGATGTAATCAGTCACAGATGCAATCAACTGACTGATGACAATACACCAACCTTCCAGTTTATCACCCAGCCACAAAATATCCTTACTGCAACAGTCAGGCCAGTCTTGCCTGACCAGACAACTGGGCATAATCATTTGGCCAAGTTAACACCAGAACCTAACTATAAGAAGAATTTCTTTCTGTATCAAAACAAATATATGAAATAAAAATCTCTGAAATTTGCCTAGCAATAAAGAAATGCAGTTCCATAGTCTAAGTAGGTCTTTATTATATCTAAATATACGTCTTCTCATTTACACATTAATCTTTCAGCAATAATGTAGTTAGCTCCCACTATTGGACACTTTCGGTTATGGACCATTTGAACAAATTTAAAGGAAAAAATACTCTGTTTAACATACTAAATAAGGGCTCTCTAGAAAAATATAAAATATTTAAAAATCAAAGTAAGATCCTGAAACATAAATATATTTATCACAATTTTGTCTGAGTAAAATAAAGTCTAACATTTAACTGCAGAAAATATTATAAATTGTAATATTGTGGGAGAAAAACTTGCCAATTCTTTTGCTCTCTCCTTTCACTTTCCCTTTTTCTTCTGGCTGTGAGAAGCATTTGAATGCTCTGGAGGTTTTGAGAATTAGTTAAGGATCAAAGAGATACAAAGCATAAAAGGTGCTCCTCTTTGCACCCCATCTTCATTTTTCTTGCTCAGGACGGTTACAATTACTGAAAATAATAGCTTGATGCATCCCACAACCACCTCCACTATCCTTTTAAACTACCAATTTCGGGGAATGAAAAATCTTTAAGAAATGAGATAAAGGTAGTTTAAAACTCACACAAATGGTATGTGAAAGAAAATGAGAGCAGTAACATAGAACATTTTCCTACATTTAAACTATTCAGAAGTGTTTCTGTGTGTGTGTATACATATATCCTTATATATCTATATATATACAGATATATATTAAACATACCTGAATGGAATACTATGGAGTACATAAATAAACAAGCACGTTTATAATCAATTGAGTTGCAACAAAAATGCCAAACAATTCAAATGGTGTAGGGATAACTGGATATCCACATTCAAAGGAATGAATGTGATGCCCATATCACACCATAAAAATGAACTCAGAATGAATCAACGACGTAAATGCATGAGTTAGCCAAAACTTTAAAATGTTTAGAAAACAATGCTGGAGTAACATAACATTAGGTTAGTCAATGATTTTTAGATTAAACACAAGGGGGCAGTGCGATGGTAGCTCAGTGGCAAAATTCTCACCTGCGATGCTGGAGACCAGGGTTTGATTCCTGGTGCCTAATCATGCAAAAAAAAAAAAATATATATATATATATATATATATACACACACACACACACACACAAGGAACAAAAATAAAAATAGATAAATTCCACTACATTAAATTTTAAAACAAATCTACTTCAAAAGTAACAAAAAGAATGAAAAAACAAAATGCAAATGGAAGAAATTATTGCAAATCCATATCTGATAGCATCTAGTATGTCAGACTAGATAGAATTATTAAAACTCAATAATATAAAACCAAACATCCCAATTTAAAAATTGGCAAGATATCTTAATAGATACTTCTCAGGAGAAGACATACAAATGGCCAATAAACCCATGAAATATTTCAATATCATTAGTATTCAAGGAGATGCAAATTAAAATCACTATGCCATGTACCCTCAGACTCGCTAAGCTGACTGTAAAAATAAAAAAATAGGCAATAATAAGTGTTTGGCAGATGTGGAATTTGGGAGTCCTCATACACTGCTGATGAGAAAACCAACTCATACAGTCTCTTTGGAAAACAATGTAGCAATTGCTCAAAAATTTGAACATGGCATTTCCATTATGACACATCAATTCTATTATCCTATTCCTAGCTATATATCCCAGAAAAATGAAAACATATGCCCATGTAAAAAGCTATACAAGCATGTTCATAGCAAATTTATTCATAACACCAGAAGTGGAAGAACACATAATCCAAATCTGATGGAAAAGTAGATTGTGGTATACCCATAGATTGGAATATCAATTGCCAATAAAATGCAATAAGATATTGACATATACTACAACATGGATGAGTCATAAAAATCACTCTAACTGAAAGAAAATAGTCACTATAGACCTCCTATTGTATTGTATTATCTCACAATTATATGAAATATCTACAGGAGGCAAAGCTGTAGAGATTGAAAGTAGACTGGTGATTGCCTAGGCCTGGGTGGATGGAGGAATTGCAGAGTGATGACTAAAAGGAATTGTTTCTAAAGCAATGAAAAAATTATAAAATTAATTTGCAAAAGGCTACACGATCTTGGGAGTAAAATAAAACCATTTGATTGTACACATTATATAAAGGAATTGCATGGCACATGAATTTTAAAATGCAGTAACATTTGTAACAGCACCAGAAACATGAAATATTTAAGTATAAATATTATAAAATATACACATGCTGTATACATGGCAAACTGTAAAACACTAATGAAAGAACTCGGAAGACATATAAATGGAAAGGTCAACTAGGTTTATGAATTAGAAGATTAATTCTAGTTAAGATGTTCATCCTCTCTAATCTGACCACAAATTCCATGCAATTACACTAACTTCCAAGCATAGTATTTATAGAAAGCTGATTCTGAAATTACATGAAAAGCCAAATTACAGAATAGCTAAAAAAATTTGCTAAAGAATAAAACTGGAGGACTCACACCACCTGCTTGCAAACTTTACTACATGCTACAAAAATCAAGGCAATATGGTATTGGCAAAAGGAATATTGAGTCATCACCAATGAATGCATACATATGATGTGGACAAAGTGTAAAGTCAATTCAATGGAGGACACCCATGATGGAACAATAAGCTAACCATGCAAAAGAACAATTAGAATGAAAGAAGGAAAAGGAGGAGGTTACGGAGGAGGAGAGAGAGAGGAGTAAGAAGAACTTCTATCCACACTTGTCACCTTTAACAAAAATGAATCATAGAACTGAATGTAAAAAAAAATCATTAAAACTTTAAAAGTTAAATAAAGAGGGAAGCTCTGTGACAACATTAGGCAAAGATTCCTAAGTTAGAACACCAAAACACAACATACCAAAAAGCAAAATTTAAATGCTTAAACGGGATGTTATCAAAATGAAAACAAACAAACTAAAAGACAAACCACAGGATGGGAGATAATATTTGCTAATCATGTATCTGTTTTAAAAATTTGTATCCTTAGAATATAAAGAACACTTAACACTCAAGAATAAAAAAATGAAAAACCTTAAAATTAAGTGAACGAAAGATGTGAACACTTTACCAACAAAGATATGTGGATAGAAAAAAAAAAAAAAATACACGTGAAGAACTGCCCAACATCATTATTCATTAGGAAAATGCAAATTGAAACCTTGATGATATGTCATTACAAATCTATTAGAAAAAGCAAAATTCGTAAAAATAAAACTAACTATACTTAAAGCTGGTAAGAATTGGAACAACTGACATCCTCCTACATTATTAGTGGGAATGCAATATAATACAACTAATCTGCAAAATTGTCTGGCAATTTCTTATAAATCCAAATCCAAGGTATTTATCGAAGCAGATTAAGTTTTACCACATGCGAAAACTATGTACTTATTTTTACTTTGGCATAATTAATCTTCAGCTGGTTAAAGGATAAACTTTATGTCCAAAAAATGAGACATACAAAACAATAAAGAAAAATAAATTATCAATATTTGTGATAACAGGAATTAATCTAATATTCATTATGCTAAAAGAAAGAAGTCAGACTAAAAGTTTATGTTCTGTATGAAGTCATTTATACAACATTTTGGAAAACTCAAAACTATAACAACAGAAAGCAGATGTGTGGCCTTAAATGCCTGGGAGTGGGAGGAAGTTTTAACTACAATCAGCCATTAGGAATCTCTTAATTTTGGTGATGACAGCCCTAATGTACATGCTTGAAAAAAATTATTGACCTTTAAACTAAGTATGTGAATTTTACTTTCTATATATTGTACTTGAAAAAAGAAAACTGAAACACACACACAATAACCAATAAGCAATGAGATTCTATCCCACATCTACTAGAATTATTAAAAACGTTTTAAAAACTAATAAAGGTTGGCAAAGGTGTGAAAATTTTCAACTTACCTACACAATAAATTTTTGGAATGTAAAATAGTAAATCACTTTTGGGAAGCAATCTAAAAGTTTCTTTTTAAAAAAACATATACTTTACATGTATCCAACATAAACATATACATAAACATATATCCAACAATTAACTCCTCAATATTTCCCAAAGAAAATGAAAAAAAAAACTACTCCAAAATAACTTCAGACACATAATAATAATAGCTTTAATAATTATGGCCAAAATCTGAAATAATCCATTTGTTTAATGACTAGGGGATCAATAAACAAATCTTGATATATCACAAATTAAATGTTGGGTGGGTCACAGTGGTTCAGCAGGCAGAGTTCTCACCTGTCATGCTGGAGACCCGGGTTGATTTCCTGGTGCCTACCCATGTAAAAAAAAATTATAAAAATAAATAAATAAATATTATTCAACAATAGCAAAGAATGAGTTATTGAGACATGCAGATACTATATTAAGTGAAAGAAGTTAAACGCAATAGAAAACATTTGATGATTCCATGTTTATGAGATTCTAATTGGGCAAAAATGAATATATAGTGAGGATAGAAATTACATCGATGTTTACCTGAAATTAAGGTGCAAGGATTCACTTGAAAAGGGAAAGTGGAAGCTTTTTGGTGTGACAGAAGGAGTCTACATCTTGTTCTTGGATGTTGGAAATTGGATGAGTGTTTACTTAAAGAGCCATCAAGTTATATACTTAAAATTGTATATTTTACTTTGTGTAAGTTACAAAAAATAAATTCACAACCTTAAAATTTTTCCAGTTCAATATTCTGAACAATTTATTGTTCAAAAGAGCCATTGGGAAATAACTGTGAATAATTGAAGTGTTTTGGATAACACATCTCTAATCTCTAATATTGATTTGACATCACTGGGGCACCTACACCGTCACATACCACCATCAGGGGCCTAGCACTGGGCTAAAAGATTTGGGAGTTTAGTGTAGGATAAGATTCTTGTGTTTTCCACAATAAAATAATTCTCTCTTTTAATAATAATAAAAGGAAGGGGGAGTAGAATAAGCAAAGTGGTATTGATTTGGAATGAAGTTATCATCCTTCACTCATAAGTTTTAATATATCTATACACAGGAACACATATAGAAATTGATAGAGGACATATCCTTATATTAATATACATATATTTCTACCTCTGCTTGCAGAGATCCTAGAAACAAAACTACTCCAATAGCAATTGTTATACCTCATGCTCAGATCTTGGTTTCTAAATTCAATTTTCTAGGTAAGGAAACCGGGAGAACTTGAAGAAATGCCAGAAAATAAGAAAGTCAAGAAGTTAGAAGGCAGGGGTGCACGGGTAATTCAGAGGTAGAATTCTCACCTGCCATGCAGGATACCTGGGTTTGATTCCTGGTCCATGCACTTCCCAAAAACAAACAACCAAGCAAAACAAACAAAGGAAAAAACAACAAAATTTCAACAAATGTGCTGCCATAATGGGATAGTCACATGGAAAATGAATGAAATGTGACTGCTGCCATACAGAATACAAAAAAAAAAAGAAGTTCGAAGGCACACTGAAAGGACATAGGCCATATTGAAGAGGTTCACGGTGGCTAAATGTGAAATTTCCTGGGTTCATTTCCTGGTGCCTGTCTATGTAAAAAAAAGGAAAAAAATTGTGATGGTAATGCATTATTACTAATAATATAAAATAATTATCCATGAATCCATACCTATATTTTTAAGTGAATGAAAGATATATAGAGAGAGGACAAACAGGAGAGAAGGGCAAGTTTCCCTTACACTGTTTAATGCATGCAGAAGAAATGATGAGAAACATCATCATTTGACAAACATCTGAGGGTAATAATTATTTCAGGTTTGAATTATGAATGGATACTAAAATTAGTGAGAACAAGGGGAATATAAGAAATAGCCTAAATATATAGCCCCCCAAATAATTTAAATTACAAAGGTAAAAATAAAAATTTTACAGTGGAGAAGCCTAATTTACCTTAACCAAGGGATAAAAGTTATTCTCAGTGATGAAAAATATATGAACAAAGAAAGGCACAACATCACTTCTCAGATTTTCTTGCCAAAAATGCATAAGCTGCATTATGAGTACGCTTAAGACAAATCAAAACCGAGGAATAGTTTGTAAAATAATAAAATGTTACAAAAAAGATTGAGTGTCACACAAGACAGAGAAGACTGAGACACTGTTCTAAATTAGGGAAAATTTTAAGGGCATCACAACTGAATAATATATGTGATCTTGGATTGCCTAATGGATCAAAAATAGCGGGTGGGAGACCACCATAGGAGCAATGGTGATATTGGAATTAGGCATGCATATTAAGAAGCATTAATTTTCTGAGTTTGATAACAGTACTGTGGTTACAGAAGAAATCTAAGGAAAGAGCACAGAGGAATTCTATATACCATTCACGCAAAACTTTTGTAACTAAAAAGTTAAGAATAAATTTAAAACACAAATTATACAGGGTATTATATTGGTGACATACTGACAGCAAAAATTTTTAAACTTCATAATTACCTCTGTCTGTATTATTGTTGTAGTTATTTTTGTTATTATATTTTATTAAATATTACTTACAATAATACCATTTTGTTCTTGTTATTGAAAGAATACACCCAATTCAGCAATTATTTCTTTTCCACTCAGAGGGTATGCAATTCTAAATATATAGAGTAAGAAAAGCATTGCAGAAATAAAGGAATTATAACCTGTACCCTGAAGACATTTACTGTTTTCTTGAGACAGAGTTAATTCACAAATGTTTCTAGGAACATATTTTATTAGTAATAATATACACCTATTTTTTCTAATGATAAGCTTCACTGATAAGTAAAGCAATGGCTAAACACTTTCATCTAAAATTCCTGGACCAGGCACTTCCCAAAAAACAAATAAACAAGCATAAACAAACAGAAACCAAACAAAAATTCAACAAATGATGCTGCAATAACAGGATACTCACATGGAAAAATAATGAAATGTGACCCTGTCATACAGCATACAAAAAAAAACAAAAAAGAAAAAGAAAAGTAAAGGTAAATTATTAAACAAAAACTCAAATTTCCTTTAAAATGTTAAGAAAGAAGCAGGATAAGAAAGCAGAAAAGAAATACATTATAAATAAACACAGTGACCCTACTTCTGAAACTACATGCACAGGACATCTCATTTCTAATTAAAACTTTCTCCTACTCAGGGTCTTTCTAAGGGCAAGTTTAACATCTTTGTTCCTCAAGCTGTAGACTAAAGGGTTCATCATTGGAACCACATTGGTGTAAAAGACAGAAGAGATTTTTCCGTCATTAATAGATCTTGCAGAAGATGGTTGGAAATATGCAAATGCACTTGATCCAAATCAAGAGGACTAATAATTGAGTCTCTAAGGACTAATTGGTGGTTTTGCTTGTAATTGAAATCTGTTCCACTAGTTCATCACATCTGTAAATTTCCTCTCCAAAATATTTTTTTAACAAAAAATACATAAAAAAAAACAAAAAAAACTATAGCTCAGATGCAGCTTCATTCAGTGTTTTAACATAATTACATTACAATTAGGTACTATTGTGCTGTCCATTTCTGAGTTTTTGTATCCAGTCCTGTTGCACAGTCCGTATCCCTTCAGCTCTAATTACCCATTATCTTACCCTATTTCTATCTCCTGATGGTCTCTGTTACCAATGACATATTCCAAGATTATTCTCTAATGTCGGTTCACATCAGTGGGACCATACAGAATCTGTCCTTCAGTTTTTGGCTAGTCTCACTCAGCATAATGTTCTCTAGGTCCATCCATGTTGTTACATGCTTCATAAGTTTATTCTGTCTTAAAGCTGCATAATATTTCACCATATGTATATACCACAGTTTGTTTAGCCACTCGTCTGTTGATGGACATTTTGGCTGTTTCCATCTCTTTACAATTGTAAATAATGCTGCTATAAACATTGGTGTGCAAATGTCCATTTGTGTCTTTGCCCTTAAGTCCTCTGAGTAGATACCTAGCAATGGTATTGCTGGGTCGTATGGAAATTCTATATTCAGCTTTTTGAGGAACCGCCAAACTGCCTTCCACAGTGGTTGCACCATTTGACATTCCCACCAACAGTGGATAAGTGTGCCTCTTTCTCCACATCCTATCCAGCACTTGTCATTTTCTGTTTTGTTGATAATGGCCATTCTGGTGGGTGTGAGATGATATCTCATTGTGGTTTTGATTTGCATTTTGGCAATAACTTTTTAATTCACAAAACCTGATATAAAAATTGTGTTCCAGAAGGAGGTACAAATTTTCATTAATATTACAAAGATATTTTATTTGGATATCTAACGCAATAAAAATTAAATAATTGCATAGAATGAAATAAAATTAAGTATGAGAGGCATATTCTTGTGTTTTGAAAATTTTACATTAATATGGTATATGATGAAAACATTGAATTTTATATTTTACCATCAACATAACAGACATTGAAAATTTCACAAAACATATTTTAACAAATAATGCAAAATTCAATGTACTCTCCACCAAGGTCCCCAGGTTATTAAGTAAGATATTGATAGAATATTTTACTCAACAGTTTAAATTTTTTATCATAGGTATTTAGTTCAAAATAACCTAGCCCAGCAATATCAGATAATTAAGTTTTTAAATAATTTATTTAGTCCTATTTGCCCAAATCATGATAAGTGATCTGGGTATACATGCTGTATAGTTCAATTTTAGTGACAGTCTTCATTGTTGAAGAAAAATTTCTATGAGCAGAATTACTAATGTTAATATTGAGTTAATGAATATTTGTGTAGTTTCACAGGTTTTCTACTATTAAATTTTCATAGCCTTACTTGAACTTTACACAAAAATCATTTAATTTTTGTTAACAAAATATTTTGGAGAGGAAATTTACAGATGTGATGGACTAGTGGAACAGATAGTCTATATTCTTTCCCTTTGAATTTCTTCATATACTTCACATTTACTCCCTTTGATTTAATACCTAATTGTAATGTAATTACGTTAAAACACTGAATGAAGCTGCATCTGAGGTATAGTTTTTATTTTATTTTATTTTTTTATTTTTTATTTTTTATTTTTATTTTTTCTCTCTATTATTGTTTTATTTCTTTTTCTGTTGTCTATTTCTTTTTCTGAATTGATGCAAATGTACTAAGAAATGATGAATATGCATCTATGTGATGATATTAAGAATTACTGATTGTATATGTAGAAAGGAATGATTTCTAAATGTTGTGTTAGTTAATTTTTTTAATTAATTAAAAAAAAAAAGTTATTGCCAGGGGGAATTTCTGTGAGAGATGGCAGAGGAGGAAATTCCAAGATTCACTTCTACAAAATACCTAGTAAACTTGCAAAAACTTCTGAAACAACTTTTCTGGGGCTCCAGAGGCCAGAAGAACAAAGCACAGAATCCTGAGAAAAGCAGGAAAAAAAGACTAAGAAACTGGGTAAAGAACTGTGAGGTGTTTGCTCTGTTCGCATGCATTACCTACTCTCTATGTGGGCCACTTCAGAGTCCAGTGCCTGGCTAGCTGCTGTGGACAAAAGGAGCCCAAGAATCCTCTTCCATAAAAACAAGGCGGGTAGGGAGAAGGGTCAAGCACTGACCACAACTTTGATTAGTGAATTCAAATTGCTGGGTTATGGCTCTGAGATACTCTTTCAACCCACCCGAGAGAGAGGCAGAGGTGATATAATTTAAAGGTATACTGCCTCCCTAGATCTGTGGGGAATGGTTGCTAAAGGATGCCATATGCTGGGCAGGCCAGAAAAGTACAGCTCCAAGGCATTGTCAAAAAGTGTCAGGGCATGTTTCTGACCCTCTCCCCATGACTCTTTGGGGTTTGTTTGCACCCCTTTAATGGATCCTTGACCCTGTTTTGGCTGGAAATACTGACTTGGGAAAGTCCCCTCTGGGGTGACCCTCCTTCCAGAATTTTTCCTCAAGAAAAAAGCAGATAGAGGTAACAAAAGGACATAGATGTACTGACCTATGGAATCAGATTGAGACTTCAGAAATAAACTCTCACATCTATGGTCAACTGTTATTTTACAGTACTACCAAGTCTGCTCAACTGGGACAGAATAGTCTCTTCAACAAATAGTGCTGGGAGAACTGACTATCTATGTGCAAATAAATAAAAAAGAAGAGGACCCCTGTCTCTACCACATACAAAAATTTACTCAAAATTGATCAAAGATGTAAACATAATAACCAGGACTATAAAATTCCTAGAAGAAAATGTAAGGAATCATCTTCAGGATTTTGTAGTTGGCAATGGTTTATGAGCCTTTATACTTGAAGCACAAGTAATGAAAGAAAAAATAGATGAATGGGACCTGCACAAAGACGTTTGTTCTTCAAAAGAATTTGCTAAGAAAGTGAAAAGACAACCTATGGGAAAAAGAAGAGTTTGATATACAGAATATAGGGAGAAATATTACAATTCAAAAATCAAAAGACAAACAAACCAATTTAAAAAATGGGCAACAGACTTGAATAGACAATTTTCCATATAGGAATACAAACAGCTAAAAAGCACATGAAAAGATGCGCAACATCACTGGCTATTAGGGAAATGCAAATCTACACCACAATGAGATATCATTTATACATACTGAATGGCCACTATTAAAAAAAAACAGAAAAATACAAGTATTGGAGAAGATGTAAAGAACTAGAAACACTCCTTCATTGCTTGTGGAAAAGTAACATGGTGCAGCAGCTGTGGAAGACAGTCTGACATTCCTCAAGAAGTTAATAATACAGTATTGTATGATCTCACTTATATGAACTGATTATAATAAGCACACTAAAAGAGTTAGCATCTAGAATATAGGGGATAGAATGAGAATAGAAAATGGGGAGGTGCTGTGTAATTTGTGCACAGTTTCTATTTAGGCTGATTGAAAATAGAAATGGCTTGTGCATAATCATATGGATAAAAGGGGAAGTTTTAACTACAAGTATATTACTAGAAGGAAAGTTAGAAGATAAAACATGGGACTGAATAACACAATGAACCCTCTGATGGATAATGGACTGTGGTTGATAATACAAATATAAAAATGTTCCTTCATAAATTATAACAAGCATAAGACACTATTATAAGGTGTTAATAATAGAGTGGAATAGATGGGAAAATATTTTCTAATATAAACCATGGACTATAGTTAATAACATTTTAGTATTCTGTCATCTTGTAACAAAGGTACCACAGTGATACAAAGTGTCAACCATATAGGGGTATATGGGAATGCTGTAGATGCTGTAGTTTTTACATGACTTTTTTGTAAATGTACAACTTTTTAAATTAAAATAATAATAATAATTTTAAAAACATTATGCTATGCAAGAAACCAAAAGCAAAGAACTACATATTGTATAATTTACTTATATTAATATAATGTAATTAGATTGGTTGTCATGAAGGGCTAGATGTAGAGAGATTGATAGGTGACTACTAAGGGAAATGAGGTTTTTCTTTTTAGAGTAATAAAAAGTTTCTGAACTTGATTGTGTGATGAATGTGCAACTTTGGTTATACTAAAAGCCATTGTCCACTTTGGATGGTTTGGATGGTATGTGAATTTATCTTGCTCTAGTTCACTAGCTGTCAGAATATGTGATTTTTGCATGGGCAGACACCAGGAATCGAACCTGTGTCTCTTGCATGGTAGGCAAGAACTCTGCCTGTTGAGCCTCTGTGGCCCATCCAAGCTGTCAGAATATGATATACTAGAAACAGAACAGCTTCTAAAAAGGGGAATTTATTAAGTTGCACATTTACAGTTCAAAGGCCATGAAATTGTTCAAATTAAAGCAATTCTATAGAAATGTCCAATCTAAGGCATCCAGGTAAAGATAACTTGATTCAAGAAGGCTGAAGACTTTCAGTGTTTCCCTCTCAACTGGAAAGGCACATGGTGAACATGGCAACATTTGCTAGCTTTCTCTCCAGGCTTCTTGCTTCATGAAGCTCCCCCAGAGGCGTTTTCTTTCTTCATCTCCAAAGGTCTCTGGCTGCGTGGTTCTTGTGGCTCTGAAGCTTTTTCCAAAATATTTCCTCTTTTAAAGGATTCCAATAAACTAATCAAGACCCAACTGGAATGGGTAGCGTCACATCTCCCTCTAATTAAAGGTTAATGCTCACAATTGGGCATGTCACATCTCCATGGAGATAATCTAATCAGGTGTCCAACCTACAGTGCTGGATGGGGATTAAAAGAAAGGCTACCTCCAGGAGATGGATCAAGATTAAAACAGGGCTTTTCTAGGGCACATAATCCTTTCAAACTGGTGCATATCAATGAAAAAATATTGTAAGAAAAATCAGCAATAAATGCCTTACAAATATGAAAGTTTTAAATATATGAATCACATATGCAAGTAAAAAACTAAAAAAGAACAAAAAATAAAAGTATGAATAATTAAATAATAAAGATAAAAGCAGAAATAACGTACGAAATGGAAGAACTATAAATCCACTTAATAATTTAAAAATGCAATTAACAAAATGTTGAACAACCCAATAATTTGATGAAGAAGAAAAGGAGACGGTACAAATATACCCTAACTAATATGAAGTAAATTAACATTAGTCTATTTTAACAAGTTAAACCTCTTCTTTCCAGAACTCTATGCAATAAAATTTGAAAGCAGTGATATAAAGTTTCTTAGGAAAATAAGAGTCAATAAGAGTACAGGTATAAATTATCATCAGTATTCAAATTAATGTATGTAGAAGAAATAACAAAAATTCTAAAATCACCCTTTGACAAACACTTCATTAATAATTCTTTCAGGCCATTTTCCTCAGTGGTGACTAAACTTTGGGAGCAAATGATGATGAGAAACAGGTGGTAAAAGAGAAAATTTTAGAATGTGCGTTTGGTAAGAGGATAAAATTTTAAAAGCTAAAATTCATGTAACCATACAACATAGTATACCCTAAGTTAAAACATTCACTATAGTTAATAGTACAATAATAAAAATTGTTCTCATCAGTTGTAACTAATGTTTCACACCAATGCAAGGTGTTAATAATAGGATAGTATATGGGAATCCTGTACTTTACACATGACAGTTCTGTAAGCCTACAACACCTCTAAAACATAGAGCTGTCTATGTCAATAAATGATGGCATGAACATCATACAGAAAAGAGGAAGACTAATAATGAATGTTTCTGTGAACCTGGTTTATTTTCATTAATTATACCTCTTTTTATTATTAACCTCACTGATAGTAGAAATGGTTAAAATGTTTCATCTTACTTAAGATGCAGTATTGTTCTTTAAATGACAAATAAAATTCACAAAAAGAAACATGTCTTTTTGCAAAATATTAGATGGCAAGGACAGAGTAATGAATGCAATTTTGATATAATGCAAACCACTTTCTTCTCTTACTATATCATGATATGTCATTTCTCCTGAGATACATGATATTCCTCCTCTAATCATCCTCTGTTAACGCTATTTTGGCAATAAAGTGTGGAGCAACAAATGATCTCTTCAATACTGAATACACTGCGAGGTTCGTGGCTGTCAGCAGCAGACAGTATGTGCTACAGTTTGGCCATTCTCAAAAGGAAACAAGAAAAATCAGAATAACAAAACAAAATAGAAGTGGTGAGAAAAATAGAACAAAAGGACAAAACTGGGGGATTCGATTATACTTTGAACTATTTGCACAGTTTACATTAAAAGGATTTCATCAAAACCACTGGAAATATCAATAAATACACTAAGATGAGACAGTAACTGCATAACATGCCACTCATGAGGCAAAAGGGCTGTTAAGTTAACTCTACCCCAGAGGACAGAGAACTCACCATATCTGTCCAGATTAGGAGCACAGCATTGTGCCTCTGCAATGTCTGCAGAAGATCCCAAATAGCACACATACTTATTTACTTATCTAAAGACACTTTTATCAATAGGTATAATTTTACCAAAAGGAACAGCAAGGGGAAAATAAATTAAAAAGAAACTCCAGTCTAGGCAAACTTTTTATTACATGGAACTTAAGAGAAAATCAAAAAGGTTGATAGTGATGTCAAGAAATGGGCATGAATGGGCACTTAAACCCAAAGAGAAGGAATTAGCAATGGAAATATCCAGAAAACAAAATACAAACTAATAAAAGATAAAATTCACAATTTTTAATCATGAATGGACTCAGATAAATTATAAAATATTTATTATTATAGATACCTTAGAAATCATTTGACTTGTCACATGATAGACCATGTCTTGATCTGCAAATATGGTATGACAAATACTACATACTAGGCTGGCCAATACAATAAGAATTTATTGTCTCATCATTTGGGAAGCTAGTCAAACAGCCATGTTTTCTCCTGGAGTCTGTGGCATTCTGGTTGTAGCATGATGGCAACCTGAGTTTCCTTTAATCATATGTGTACCTCCAACACATGGTTCTCTACCTTATTTTCTGACTCCATCTGGTTTCTCTCTTTGCTTAACTTCTGCCTTCCTCTGAGTGAATTCATATTTCCTGTGCTTATACATCCACCATAGGATTGTTCTAGTTTGCTAGCTGTCAGCATGTGATATGCCAGAAATGGAATGGTTTTTTAAAAGGGAAATTTATTAAGTTGCAAGTTTACAGTTCTAAGGCCATGAAAATGTCCCAATTAAAGCAAGGTTATAGAAATGTCCAATCTAAGGCATCCAGGGAAAGATATTTTGTTTCAAAAAAGCCAATGAAGTTGAGGAGGATTAAAGGACATGGTTTTTTTGGGGGTGCACAAATTCAAACCGGCACAGGGGATAATACATGGAAGCCAGCAAAAAACAGGCATAATTTTGGTCATCCAGCCTTGTTAGCTTTACTTTTTCTCAATATTGGATAACCTAAACTATCAAGAAATGGAGAAATCCTGTGACCTCCATGACATTTCTAGATTATCCCACAAACAGAGAGGGCAGAAGGAGGCATGCCATTTCATTTTCTCACCATTTTACATTCTTAATTCTAACTTTGGTTTGTTTAACACTGACTATTTATCTCTTGAAATTATGATACACCTTCTATCTGATTCCCTAAAAATGTGACTAGAACTCTTCTTTCTACATTCCCCAAAATACTGCTGATGAGTCTTCCGGAGAAGATGGCGGCTTAGTAAGACGTGCGGATCTTAGTTTCTCCTCCAGAACAGCTACTAGGGGAGTAGAAATGATACAGAACAGCTCCCAGAGCCACGACAGAGATCAAAAAGACAGCGTACCCCATCCTGGAACGGCTGACTGGCTGAGAGAACCCGCTCCGGTGAGATCGCCTAGGGGTGCGGGCTTCACCGGGTGGGACGGCAAGTGGCCGGAGTTCCTCCCTTCCCCCTTCCCAGGCCGGCTGGGAGAATTGGACAGGTGGTCCCCTCAAGCCGCGGCAGCTGGCGCCCACACCACGCTCGGTCCCCCAGACCAACTGAGAGAATTGGATCGGAAATCCCCAGGCCGCGGAGAACGGTGACGGGGGGGGGGGGACCTTCCAAACACGTGACTCCCCAGGAATGGTGTACTCTCCCGGGCAGGCTGCAGCGGCTGGCGCCCTCCCGCCACGCTTGGCGCCCCGGGCCGACTAGGAAATTCGGACGGGCGCTCTTCCGGGCTGCGGCTGCCAGCGACCCTCCCCGCGTTCGGATCCTCGGCCTGCTGGCACTCTTCCAAGCCGCTTCGGCTGGTGAACCTCCCCGACGGCGAGAGTTTTCCAAAGTTAAAGGACCCACAGTACCTTTTACTGGTGGGACCCACAGACAAACATGTGCCACAAGCGCCACCAACTGGGCAGGATAAGAAAAACAGATCCCAGAGATTTCACAGAAAAATCTTCCAAATTGTTGGGTCCAGCACCCAGGGAAATCTGACTAAATGCCCAGACGCCAGCAGAAGATAATGGATCACACTCAAAAAATTGAAAATATGGCCCAGTCAAAGGAACAAACCAATAGTTCAAATGAGATACAGGAGCTGAGACAACTAATGCTGAATATACGAACAGAAATGGAAAACCTCTTCAAAAACAAAATCGATAAATTGAGGGAGGACATGAAGAAGACATGGGCTGAACAAAATACTGCTGATGAGGTATAATCATTGTGAATTGTATGTTTTCTCACTGCTTTATGGACATTGTAGAATAATGACAACACACTGCTGCACCAGTCACAAATTCAGGGTGAAATGCGATTTCTAAATCCTTACTGACCATCTCCACCCCAAGCACCTTCCATTATTAACCAGGTGGCTCTTGGATCTGAGCCAAAAGACGTATAGCTGATCTCCTTCCTCTTCCATCCCCTAGTCTCTGAAATAAAAGTGTCGGCTAATATAGAAAATTCGCTTTTTTTATTTGAAAAAGTAAATTTTGTATTTGAACCACTCAACTCCAAACTATATTAACACTACAAACCTCCTCTTTCCCAGAAAAGGAATCATCAGATGGTTTTCCACCACAAAAAGAGAAAAACCTATTTAGAGAAATTCATGTAACCTCCTGGAACAAATATAGTCAATTTCAAAATAGAAATGTCTTCTCTATGTCATGTCTACTGAAATAAGAATAGTTAAATAAAATAAAAGCAATATATTCCAGAAAGAAAAATAATTTTGAATTCAGGAACTTAGAATTTACTCAACTTTTTCATTGAGTTTCTGTATGATTTTAAATAAAGCATCTATATTTCTTGGTTTAACTTTATTTATCCCAGTAATGAATATATTGAACATCTGTTTGTCTGTTTGTTTTTATTTTTATTTTACATGGGCAGGCACCGGGAATCGAACCCGGGTCCTCTGGCATGACAGGCAAGCATTCTTGCCTGCTGAGCCATGGTAGCCCGCCCTGAACATCTGTTTTGCTTCTGTTCAGGTGTAAATTATAAAAACTCTTAGGAAGGAGGCAACATGCACAATATTATGTCTGCAAAAGGGAGTTGTTATTGATAATCTTTATGGAAACTTCTATCTATTTAAATGCACTTGCATTGGCAGGAGACATAGTCCAGCTTAGTTTAGGATAGAAAGACAAAAGTGGAGGAATATTGTTTGATTTATACTTCGAATAGCCCAATACAACAGTATCCTCACCTCCTCCAATGACAAAATGTCACACTAGCATTACTTTATTAATTATTGCAGTACCATTCATAATATTTCAACAGAGAAAAAATAAAGATTAAAGAGACAGTGAAAATAGAGATTTAATAAATTCCTTCCTTCATTTATTCTCAAGCAGGAAAAGAAGTAAGAAGGGGAAGAAATTGTGCAAATGATGAGGAAAAGAATACCTACGCTAATAAAAGTGGAAATAAATTATTGAGAGAAATCTCAAGTTTCTTCACAAATACAATAAAGAAACAGGATAAGAAAACTGTCATCAAATATATTGCAATTAAACACACTGAATCTCCTTGAACCAATTTGTACAGGAGATCCTATTTAAGATCGAAGCATTTTTCTACTCAAAGTTTTTCTCAGTGCAAGTTTTACATCTTTGTTCCTCAAGCTGTAGACTAAGGGGTTCATCATGGGAACAACATTAGTGTAAAAGACAGAAGAGAGTTTTTCCTCATTCTTATACCCAGCAGAAGATGGCTGGAAATACACAAATGCACCTGATCCAAAGAACAGTGAAACAGCCAGTAAGTGGGAACTACAGATTCTGAAGGTTTTGGATCTGCCTTCAGTGGAATTGATGGGGAAGATGCTACAGAGAATGAAACCATAGGAGATAAAGATGGTGAGACTTGTCACAATGATATTGATGCCCACCACAATGAAAACCACCAGCTCACTGACAGAGGTGCTCGTGCAGGAGAGCTGGAACAGAGGGAGAATCTCACAGAAATAATGGTTGATGGTGTTGGCATCACAGAAGGTCAGTCTCAGCATACATCCAGTGTGAGCCATAGCACCAGAAAATGCCATCAGGTATGAACCAAAAATAAGGTTGGAGCACAATTTAGGGGACATGGCAATGTTATACAAGAGTGGATTACAGATGGCCACATAACGATCATAGGCCATTGATGTCAGCACATAGCACTCAGAGATGGAAAAAAAGCAGAAGAAATAGAGCTGTGCCATGCACCCCTGGTAGGAGATAGTACTTCTCTTTGATAAGAAGTCAATCAGCATTTTGGGTGTAAAAACAGAAGAATAGCAGAGGTCTATGAAGGATAAGTTAAAGAGGAAGAAGTACATGGGGGTATAAAGGTGAGAATTCAGTCCAATGAGAGTTATCAAGCCCAAATTTCCCTGCACAGTGATAATATATATTGCTAGAAACAGGAAGAATAGAGGAAGCTGGAGATCTGGGTTGTCTGTTAATCCCACAAGTATGAATTGAGTCACTAAAGAGACATTTCCTGAAGCCATTCTGCTGTGAGAGACCTATGGGGACAAGAGAAAAGTCTTATATTAGAGGGAAACCCAGATCTTCCCACAGTATCTTCTCTCACCTGAGTGGGCTCTTCAGTGCAAATGTCCTGGACCCATACAATCTGCCTTTACTCCTGATACCTGATACAGCTTCCCCTTATTAGAATCCTTAAAGCTAATTATAGTAAAGAGCACCTAACAATTTATCTCACAGTGTGAAGACAAATGCTACCATAGGAAAACTTGAGGGCTGGAAAAAACAAAGGAAAAGAGAGAAGACAAGCAAGACAGAATTCTTCTTGCTAATCTCATCATGTCTTCATTCAGGTCAGCCTTCTGTTCAGCAGTAAAATTAGGCGAAAGTTCCTGGAAACCTGGAGCTGGCTTCTTATGCAGTTTAGACCCTGTTGCATGAACCATGAACATGGTTTCAAAATCAAAACTGAGGGATCAGAGTCTAAGTCCAGCAGCTGCCCCAAGTCACAGGTTAAAAGCCATTTCTAGAGTAGTGATAATTGCTTCCATGAAGAGGGAACTACAGGCTAAGATATGGGAAAGCTTGGAGCACAGGTCTCTGAATATTCTCTGCTGCCCCTCAAACAGATTCTTTCACCTGGTTCACTAGCTTGTCAGGACTGCGTAGTATGGATTTCCATCTCAAAATAAGAAAAAACGTACAATTGGAATTCAGAAACTCACCCTCTTTAGACCAGAAAACCTCTAAGCTTCCTGGTTCCTCTTGTTTAACCCTGTGTTCCTCAAAGAAGAATGTCAAACTTTGAGATGTTGGTTTCTTTTATTCTAAGAGGTTGCCGACTGGACTTAATTTCCAATGAAATCATTCAGAGCTACAGACAAATTGTGGTTTCATCTGTGAACCCCTCAACCATCAGAGAAAAAAATGAACATCCATTTGAAGAAAATGTGGATTTGATGTTGGTTTAATAATATAATGCACTTGATTATAAACTGGTTTTAAACTTGCTCAGTTTCTTCTCCAGGGAACAGACTCTGTAAGAATACAAAAATAACGGGACTGTACTTACACCCTAGAGGATGAATCTCTTTAGTTCCTTAGGGATGCTGTATTTCTCTCAAGTTTTCACTTCAGACTAGGGATAGTACATCTTCCAACTCAAAGCTAAATTGGAAATATCATATCCCTCCTGTTTTCATCTTTGAAGGGAAATCTGTCTGTTGTCTTCTTTTATTTCATTCTTTCATCCCATATCCAGAGAACTATTTCCACATAGCTTCAGTAAACAGGTCTCAATATTTTTTTATCAGAAATTTCTGAAGGATTGCAGTAAATGACTCTTCTGGGATAACTCCAAATAAAGTTTAATGCTTTGCTTTCTTTCTACTGCCTTTATTTCTAAACATCTATTAGAAAGTTCTAGCTGAATATTCTAAATGGTCCTCTTTCTAGTTTGCTAGCTACCAGAATGGAATGGCTTTTAAATGGGGGAATTTATTAAATTGCAAGTTTACAGTTTCAAAGCCATAAAAATGTCCAAATTAAAACAAGGTTATAGAAATGTCCAATCTATGGTATCCAGGGAAAGATACCTTGGTTCAAGAATGCAGATGAGGTTCAGGGTTTCTCTCTCAACTGGAAAGGTACATGGCAAAGACAGTGACATCTGCTAGCTTTCTCTCCAGGCTTCTTGTTACATGAAGCTCCCCTAGGGGTGTTTCCCTTCATTACCAAAGGTCTCTGGCTGTATGGGCTCTGCACTTCTTGTGTCTCTGCTGCTTTCTCTCTGTCTCCAAAGCACTTTCTCTTTTAAAGGATTCCAGCAAACTAATCAAGACCCACCTAGAATGGGTGGAGTCCTATCTACCTCTAATCCAAGATTAAAACCCACAACTGGATGAGTCATTTCTCCGTGGAGACAACCTAATCAAGCTCCCAATCTATAGTACTGAATAGGGATTAAAAGAAACAGCTGCCTCCACAAAATTGAATTAGGATTAAAGCATGGATTTTCAAACTGGCACAGTTCTTAAATGTAAAATTCAGTAAGTGAAGCCATCATTTTCTTCTCATCATAATAGTTAAGAATCCAGGCTCTGGAATTAGTGGGCAGGTGCTTGACTTTTACCTCCACAATTAGTAACTCTAACTCCATCAACAAATTACTCGACCTCTCTCTTCCTCAGAGATTTGGTAAGATAGAGATGGGAATAATAGTATCTCTTTCATTATGTGATTATGATGAGTAATTGAGCTAATATGATTCAAGTGTTAGAACAATGCCCAGCATATGGTAAATAGTGAGTAAAAATCACCTGTCATGATTTGCATTCTACAACATCCAGTAGATGTTCCGTCATAACACTTGAGAGACATTATTCATTATCTTTTAACTTCTGTGCTCTTTTATAATCTATAAGATCTGTGCAGACAAATAATTCTTCCATCTTTTCTTCTACTCTTCTGGTATTAAATCCTGTAAGTAAATACACAGTAGCAACTCAAAGATATTTCTGGAGGGTAAGATCTTCTCAGGCTGAAAACCTTCAGAATATCTTTCACAAATCTCAACACTGCTAAACAGTATAATTTAACTCCACAAGTTCTCCATCCAAGCCCACAGCCTCCACTCAGTAGGATTTAGCTGACCTATATTAGTGAACTGCAGTGGCTTCTAACTATTACTCTAGAAAGTCCTGCATATTTACTCTAAGTCAGTCATGCACACTGCTGCTAGAATAATCCCTGAAAACGCAGCTCTGTCTCTCTCTAGATCTAGACTTTTCAATTTCTTCATTACCCCCGGCAGTTGAATCTTGTAAAAAAGTATAAATCCCCAAAACTATGATCCCAAAGAACCAAGAAATTTCCCAAGATGTTTATCTAACAAAATTATGTAATTTTTCAAAGTCTGTATCCCAAAATTACCCCTAACACTAGATATCACATATAAAGCTTCTATCTTCAAGTTACCAAGTGCTCAATTTAAAGCCGAATTAAATAAGAGCTTATTTTTCTCACATAACAATAAATCTAGAAGTAAAATGTCATGGCATTGGTTCAACAACCCAATGCTCTCATCAAGGTATAGAGCTCTTCCATTCCATTGTCCACAACCCAATGCCTTTAGTCCTCAGGCTTGTCACCTTATGGTCATAAAATGACAGTCAGAACTCCAAGAATCATATCTTCACACGTCAATATCCAAAAAAAGAGAACAAAAGAATAATATTTCCCCTCACACTTCTTTCCTTGTATATGATAAAGTATATTTTCTACAGAAGCCAATAAATGACTTCTTCTTATGTTTTTTTCCGTGAGAATTAGGTCAGCTGGTCAAGACTTGTCGCAAAGAAAACTGGCAAAATGAATATCTCCCATGTGTAACCTCTATTGTGAAAAGCGGATTCTGATGTAAGGCAACTAGGGGAGGCAACCACAATGGTCAACCACAATAAAAAACTTGTGAAATGCTTGTTAGAGATTATTGTATTCATTCATTTTAGGTGGATATAAGTTGAATATTTATTTTATAAAGTAACATTGCTCTTCTAAGCTTTAAATCAACTAATCTGACTTGGAATAATCAACTCATCATAGAAATATATATGCATTTGTATGTGAAAAGTAAATATGCACATGCATATATTTACACACACACTGTTTATGTATAGTGTGGATGTCAGCATATTGCTATACAGAGGGATTCCTTCTAAGTCAAAAAGCATCAGTCTCTCTTAATTTTTTCCAACTGCTTGTTTCAGTTTGCTAAAATTGCCAGAATAAAATATTCCAGAAATGGATTGGCTTTTATAAAGGAGATTTATAAAGTTACAAATTTATAGTTATAAAACCATCAAAATGTCCAAATCAACAAGAGGGTACTTTCATTCAAAAAAGGCCAATCACTTCTAGGGTTTCTCTGTCACATGAGAAAGCATATGGTGATGTCTGCTAGGCCTTTCCTCTCAGATTTTATCACTTTCAGCCCCTAGTTCCAGTGGGCCCCTCTCTGAGCTTCTGTCTGTCTCCAAGCATCTGAACCCTCTGCTGTCTGTGTCAACTTTTTTAAGGACTCCAGTAAACTACTTAGACCCTCTTGGAATGGGCAGGGTCACATCTCCATCTAATCAAAAGGTCCAGTGCACAATTGGGTGGGTCACATCTCCATGGAAACAATCTAATCAAAGGTCTGCCTTCACAAGATTGGATTAGAAGAACATGGCTCTTCTGGGGTACGAAACAGTTTCAAACCAGAACATTTCATGCTCTGGACCCTAAAAAGACATGTTCTTTCCAAATGCAAAAGACATTCATTCCATCACAATATCACAAAAGCCATAAACCATTTCATACCCTATACAAAATTGACTCAAAATGAATCAAATACCTGAACATTAGAGCTAAGACCATAAATCTTTTAGATGAAACTGTAGGGAAAGATCTTATCAATCTTGTAATAGGAGTCAGTTTCCTAAACCCCAAACAATGAGCAGTGAAAAATTAAAATAGATAAATGGGAACTCCTCAAAATTAAACACTTTCGTGCAAGAAAGAACTTTGTCAGTAAAGTAAAAAGACAACCTACGCAATGGGAGCTAATATTTGAAAAACACATATCAGATGAGGATTTAGAATTCTAGAATTTATAAAGAGATTCTTCAACTCAACAACAAAAAGACAAAAACCACATTTAAAAAAACGAGCAAAAGACATGAACAGACACTTCTCAGAAGAGGAACTACAAATGGATAAAAGGCACACGAAAAGATGCATAACTTCACTGGCTATTAAGAAAAAGTAAATCAAAACCACAATGAGATATAATCCAACACCTACTAGAATGGCCATTGTCAGAAAAACAGAAAAAGACAAGTGCTGGAGAGGATGTGGAGAAAGAGGCACACATCCATTATTGGTGGGAATGTAAAATGGTACAACCACTCCGGGAGGTAGTTTGGCAGTTCCTCAAAAATTGTCATATGATCCAGCAATCCCATTACTAGGGATATATTCAGAGGAACTGAAGGCAAGGACAAAAACAGACATTTGCACACCAATTTTTATGGCAGCATTATATATGATTGGTTCCCCAAGGACCATAAAATCAGGGTCTTACTAATATGAACTAACATTAATGAGTGAACTTTGAGAGTTTAAGTTAAGAACATGGGTTATTAGGAGATAGAAATAGGGTAGAGATTGGACATTTGGTGCTGAAGGAATACAGATTGTGCAACAGGACTGACTGTAAAAATTCAGAAATGGATAGCGCAAAACTATCTGATTATAGTACAATAATATCAGTATACTGAATGAAGCTGAATGTGGCTATGATTGATGGAAAAGGGCTGGGGCATGTATAAAACCAGAAGTAAAGACAGAAGATAAAGACTGAGACAGTATAACTTAGGAATGCCTAAAGTAGACCAGGATGGTGATTAAATGTACAAGTAAAAAACGTTTTTGCATGAAGAACAAATGAATGTCATTAATTGCGAAGTGTTGAAAATGGATGGTATATGGGAAAAAATACAATCAATGCAAGCTAGGATTTATACTCAACAGTAACGTTGCAATATTATTGCACTGAATGTAACAAAGGCATTATACCAAAACTAAACGTCAACAGGCAGGAGGCATGGGGGAGGGGGAGGGATGCTTTATGGAAGAAAAGGAAATCTCTCCAAATAGATTATGGTGGCAAAGACATGTCTATGCCCTTAGGTTGGATTGTCTGATGCATGAATAAAATTGTTAAAATGAACAGAGAGAAACAAGTGCTAGAGTAAATGTGGAGAAAGAGATGTACTATTCACTGTCAGTAGGGAAACTGAAAGGTACAGCCCCTTGGAGGGCAGTGTGGTGGTTCCACAGGAGGCTAGGGGTGGGCTACTATGATCCTCCAACCCCTTTGCTCAGTATATACCTGGAGGAACTGAGTGTGTGGAAATAAATGGACATTTGCAACACTGCTATTTATGGTGGCAGTGTTGGTGATTCACAATGGATGGAGGTGGTCTAAGGGTAAAATGACTGAGGAATGAAAGGGGGAACTGTGGTACATACATGCAATGGACCACTGAGCAGCCTCAAGAAGGAATGAAGTTGTGAGGTATGCAACTATGTGAGTGAAATTTAAGGACCGTATGCTGAATGAAATGTCAGTAACAAAAAGACAACTGTTCTCATACCTAACTCACATGGACTAATTATAATATAAAAACTCAGTGAACTGAAGTTGAGAGCCTGGGTTATCAGGACGGGGCCTACTGTAAAGGGTCCCAGATTGTAAACACCTATAGCAGTCACATATATTCAGGAGTTGTAACTGTTATTTATAAATTCTGAGATGCTGAGTTCTTTGTATATAACTTGGTCTTTCCCAGACAGGTATTTATTTGAGACTGGAGACTCAGAGTTAGAGCTCTGAAGCTATGCAAGTCAGCACTACCCCATACAGGAACTGATTAAAAAGTTGAAAAAGGGTTCAGACTTCGACTAGAGATATGAATGAAACTGATCTGGATAAGACTAGGGTACAGCAGAATATAGGGTAAAGGATGATATTGTCCATATTTTAAAACTACAACTTCGGTGTGAGACCAAAGGAAAGATGTGTTTTGGTGCACAATTTATATGTTGGGTAGTGAACTACCTAATTTAATTTGTATCTTCAGTTTAGCTGAACCCCATAAATATGTGGAATCTTGAAAAGGGCATGAGATCTTGTTGGTTTGTCCACATTAGTGTGATGCACTGATATATCTCAGATTAATTTGGGCAGTGAATACAGAAGTATTTGCAAAGCCCTCTGGGGGAACTAGAGAGAAAGGAGAAACTATTCAACTTCCCCATTTGGAGAATTCCTGATATTACCAGAAGCAGTGAAGACAACCAAATCAGTAGCCTGAGCCCTCAATCTTGGGGTTCTCTCCTATGAAACTTATTCCTGCAAATGACAGGCTGAGCTTACTTAAAATTATGCCTGAGTCACAGACAGAGAACCTCTTTTGTTGCTCCGCTGTGGGCTCTCTCTAAGCCAAGTTGGCAACTGAGCTCACTGCCCTCCCCCCTATGTGGAATATGACTCCCAGGAATGTAAATCTTCCTGGCAACATGGGGCAGAACTCCCAAGGCTTGCTGGGGCCTAGCGTCATGGGATTGAGAAAGCCTTCTTGACCAAGACGAAAAAGAGAAAAATGAGAGGAAATAAAGTTTCAGGGACTGACAGATTCCAAACATACTTGAAAGGTTATCCTGAGGTTATTCTAATGCATTATATAGCTATCCCTTTTTGGTTTATGGTGTATTGCACTTCCTGGAGGGAAGTAACTGAAACTGTGTTCCAGTATAAAGATAAAATTTTATTGTATAAAGATATAACTTTTAGGTGTACTTGTGAAAACTTTGTGTCTAATGCTCCTTTTATCCAGGGTATGGACAGATGAGTAAAAAGTATGGATAAAAAATAAATAAATAATAGGGGGGATAAGGGTAAAAATAAATTGGGTAGATTGAAATACTAGTGGTCAATGAAAGGTAGGGATAAGGTGTACGGGATGTATGAGGTTTTTCCTTTTTCTTTTTACTTTTTATGGAGTGATATAGATAATCTAAAAATGATCATGGTGATAAATACACAACTATGTGATGGTATTGTGAGCCATTGATCGTACATATGGGCTGTGTGTGTGTGTGTGTGAAGATTTGTCAATATAATTTGTTTCACCTGATGATGTTAATTGGCCCTCATATCCATGCTTTCTTCTCTATAACGCAAACATTCTCCAGCATCCTCCTTACAATGATTGCTGAGAAAATTCAGATTTTGCACAACACCAATGTGCTCAAAATAATTAAATCCATCAGAATATTCTTTCATTGCTTCTAATCAAATATAATTGTGAATCAGTTTCTCCTTTAAATTTAATCCAAGCGGAATACAAACTTTGGAAGTTATAGTTTATTACAAGTTCTAAAACCCAGCAGGCAAGGGGGAAGCACTGAAACATCTGGAGCCAGGAAGAGATAAGCATGTTTTCAGAGATAATTCTAGCAATAGTGTGCATGGCTGAATTAGAGTAAGTGTTTGGGAAATTATAGAATAAAGTTTAGACGCCACTATAGTTCTGTAATACAAGTCAGCTAAACCATAAAAAGTTCCTGATTTCAAGTGGTGGCTGAGGGAAAGGATGGAGAACATTGTGGTGGTAGAGTCTATTGCTTAGTATGTGAGGAATGGGGAATATATTCTGAGGATTTGCAGCAGAGAACAACATAATTTCCATAAATATTTTCTGATAGCCTGTTATTTACCCTGGTACTTAGCACCAGAATTAAAGTAGTAAACAAGACAGAAGTGGTCTTTTTCCTTACAGAGCTTATACTTTGTTGGAGGGGGTGGAAATTAAAAGAAAAAGAATAATGCCTGATGAGTGTTGAGATGGAGCATCTATTGGAGGCTTTAAGAACATAAATCATGACAGCTGACATTTATTGCCTACTTAGCATATTTTGGACATATTCTAAGCACTTGAGTTATGTCCTTAGGTTATCCTGAGGTTATTCTAAGCACTTGAGAGACAACCCAGTGAAAGAGATGTAATTATTCACATCCCTATCTGAACAATTATCTAAGACAAAGAGTGTTTAAGTAACTTGCCCAAGGTAACAGAATCGGGAATTACGGAGGTAGGAATCAAACACATGCCCTCTAACTTCAGAACCCAGATTCTTAATTATTATGATGGGAAGAAATTAATGATTTTAGTTACTGAAATGTTACATTTAAGGATTATTACGGACATTCAGGTAGGAATTTCTGGTAGGTGATTAAGAAGAAAGACAGTAGAAGAATTCAAAGCATTAAAATTTATTTGGAGATCCCAGAAGATATCAGTTGCTGCAATCTTTCAGAAGTTTCTAATAAAGAATAAAGAAGCCTGCAAGCAGAACCTACTCGGAAATAGTCCTTTGGATACGGGATGAAAAAATGAAATAAAACACAGACAGAATTTCTTTCAGGGTAAAGATGGTAGGGGATTGGGTGCTCCAATTTACCTCTGCACTGGGGTATGAGCAATCCCTGGCCTGAAGTGAAAACTGGAGGAAAATTTGCATTGCTAAGGAACTGAAGAGACACCATCCTTTAGGGTCTAAATAAGGTCCTCTTAATTCTGTATTACACACAGAATCTATATCCTGAGCAGAGATTGTGCAAGCTTCAAACCTGTTTATAACCAAATGTGTTATATCATTAAACCAACATTAAGTCCTCTACATTTTTACTACAGAATGTTCACTTTTCTCTGGTAGTGGAAAGGGTTCATAGATAAAATAAGCAGTTATCTGTAGCTCCAAATGATTTCCAGGGTGTATTGGAAAATACTTCTAGTCTGCATCCTCTCAGAATCAAAGGAGCCAAAATCTCAAAGTTTGAAGTTGCTCCTTGAGGAACATGGGGTAAAAAAGAGGGATCAGGAAGTTGAGATTTTTCAGAATTAAAGAGGTTGAGTTTCTGAACTTTATCTGTACACATCTTCCTTATTTGGAGTTGAAGTACAGGAATAAGAAATGCTGCTCTTACCCCATGTTGTGCAGTCCTGATACGCAAGTGAGTCAGGTGGAAGAATCTCTTTGAGGGGCAGCAGAGAATGTTCAGAGATACCGGGCCCTCAGCATTCCCATATTTCAGTATTTAGGTTCCCTCTCCACGGTGGCAACTCTCATTTCTCCCAATATAATTTTTTTTTTATTCTTCCCTATATAATTTTTACTTTGTGACTTGGGGCAGCTACTGGACTTCTCCTAGACTCTGGTCCCTCAGTTTTGATCTTGAAACGGTGTTCACATAACAATGTCCAAGCTGCATGAGAGGTCAGCTCCAGGTAGCCAGGGCCTCTGTCTCCATTTCTACTGCTGAGAGGAGGGCTCAGTGAATAGAGATGAGATGAGAGAGAAGGACTTTGTCCTGGTCCATCTCTCCTCCCTCTTCTCCCTTGGTTTTTCCAGTAGTCATGTTTTTACATGGCAGTCCTGGCCTCCAATCCATGGAATAAGTTATAGGTATTTTGTACTATGTCAAGATTTAAGGACTATAATACTGGGAAATCTGTGGCACTTTTTAGCTGGTGACAAGGCAGATTCTTTTGGTCCATGTTGGGCTAGTCTCAGACATTGCCACTCTAGAGCCTGTTACTGTGAACAGAGATTTTCTGGGAAGATCTGGGTTGCCCTACAATGCAAATCTTTTCTCCTGTCCACACAGATGCCACAGAGAAGAATTGCTCCTGGAAATTGTTCTTTTGTGACTGAATTTATTCTGATGGGTTTAACAGATCACACAGATCTCCGATCACTCAGTTTTTTTGTTGTTTCTAGTGATGTATATTATCACTGTGCAGGGAAAGCTGGGTTTGATTACTCTAATTGGGCTGAATTCCCACTTTCACACCCCCATGTACTTTTTCCTCTTTAACTTGTCATTCATGGACCTCTGTTATTCCTCAGTTTTTTACACCCAAAATACTGATTAACTTTTTATCAAAGAAGAATATTATCTCCTACTAGGGGTGCATGACACAGCTTTATTTCTTCTGCTTTTCTGTCATCTCTGAGGTTTATGTTCTGACTTCCATGGCCTACATTTGCTATGTGGCCATCTGTAATCCACCTTTGTGTATCATTGCCATGCCACCTAAAGTGTGCTCCAGCCTTGTCTTTGGTTCATACTTGATTGTATTTTCTGGTACTATGGCCCACACCGGATGCATGTGGAGACTGACCTTCTGTGATGCCAACACCATCAACCGTTATTTCTGCGACATCCTCCCTGTGCTCCAGCTCTCCTGCACACACACCTTTATCTATGAGCTGGTGCAATTCATTGTGGGAGGTGCTAATGTCATCATGACCAGTCTCACTATCTTTGTCTCTTGTGGTTTCTCTGCAGCATCTTACACATCAATTCCCCTGAAGCATGTCCAAAGCCTTCAGATTCTGCAGTTCCCACATAATGGCTATTTCTCTGTTCTTCAGATCACATGCATTTGTGTATCTGCAGATGTCTACTGTTGAGTCTGTGAATGTGGGAAAAAAAACTATTCTATCTTTACACCAATGTGGTTACCACGATGAACCCCTTAATCTACAGTAATGAACAAAGATGTTAAACTTGCCATGAGAAAAATCTTCATAGAAGAAAGTTTTCATTAGAAGTGGAATCTCCTTTGCAGGGAGTTTCAGGACAGGGACGTTTAATGTGATTCTTTGCAATACACTTGTCAGCTGCTTTCTTATCCTGCTTCTTTGTTTGCATGCTGAAGGAAGTTTGAGCTTTCGTTCAATAATTTATTTCCACTTTGTTAGAGTAGGTGTTCTGTTCTTCGTCATCTGTACAATTTCTTCTCCTCTCTTTTTTTGTTTGTTGAGAATAACTTTAAAGTTATTTTAGTTTGTTGTTGAGAATAACTTTAAAGAAGGAATTTTTATATGATTTTTTTGTCTGTGGGGGAGGTTGAACATACTTATGTCTTGACTGATAATAAGATGAATGTTTCTGCAGTGATTGGATGAAGAAACACTTGGTGACTTTCCGCATGTGACTGTTGGAATGTGGCCTTGGAAGTGTGAATCAAAGGATATGTCACCACTCCCAGTTTTCCTCCCTCCACTTGCAGCAGTATGCTTCCTTCAAATGTCAGTGTTTCACAGAGAATGAAAGTTCCATAGAGATGATCAAGAATAATAAACACTGATGTACACATGGTGTACTAGGCTTGTTTTGCAAAACACTTTTATTTTATTTACACAAAAAAATCTTTACTGGATAGTTGTTATATGTTTGTTGCTGGATAGAAAAGTGAAACCCGGAAATATTAATGATTAATTTAAAGTCACCCAGCTTCTCAATAAAATATCCTTAAGTAAACTTTAGTGTCCTGAATTAAATCTATTGTTCCTTGTCAAATGCATTGCTGCTATTTTACTTGATTATTTCTTATTTCAGTAGACATGAAATATTTTTTGCATTTGGGAAAGTAGACTATACTTTATACCAGGAGAATTTCTTTCTCTCAGAATGGAGTTCTGCCATTTTTTGATGCTTCCTTTTGTTGCAAAGAGTAGGTTTGTAGATTTAGCATAGTTTAGAAATGATTGTCTCAAATAGAAAACCAAGTTTTCCTGCATAATAAGGTAAAATGAATTTGGAATGTTTGATGGTGCTTGTATTTAGGAGAATATGTAGATGGGAGAGAAAAGAGATCAGTGATATGTCATCAGACTGGGATGGAAAGAGACATGTGGACAGTAATGTGAGGTCCTACGTGGCAAATGGTCATTGAGCCTTTAGAAACTGCATGTCGCCCTGAATATGTGTCTAGTGTCAAGTGTGCTGTCGTCATCCTCCACTATTCATAAAGCTGTAAGAAAACTTAGAGTTTGCAACGACTATGTGTTAGTAGTTCTTTGGGGAATAAAGGAGAAAGGTGTCTTGTCACATTTTTTAGAAATCAGGTGGAAAAGAATAGGAACTTCAGGAGATAAAACAGTGAGTTGTAAATAAAACCAGTTACAATTTGCAACATAAAGTGATGGGAAAGTGAAATCCCTTACCCACTCCTAACTTCTCCCTTGTGGGAAATCATACTCTGGGTAGGATGAAGATTTTTGTATTTGTTGTTAAAGAATTGTTGCAGTCGTAGTGCTGGAGTACCTGAACATGAGTAACTCATGCCCTTGTTTGTTGACTTCCATGTATTATTCCATATAGATTTTAAGCTATAAAACCACAAATACAGATAGTGGAGTCATTTTAATTTGAAAAACATTTTGACTAATTAGTCTTTTCTATAATAGGATGTTAGATTATTTTTCTTTTGGAGAATACAGGGAAAAGAGGACCAGTGTAAAAATCCTTATTCTGGTCTGCTGGGGGGTGAATTTTGTCCTCCCTAAAATAGGTTCAGGTCTTAATCCATGTTCTTATACATAGAGTTTTACATAGAGCCTTTGAAGATGTTGTTATTACAGTATGGTGTCCTTTGTGAGTAGAATCTTCAGAGATACTATTTAGATGAGGCCAAATTCAACCAGGTGGGCCTCTGTCCTGTGAGTAGAGGAATTTGGATGCAGTCAGTATAAGAGACCAGAAGTCATAAAAGACAGGAAGCAGAAGCCAGAAAATAAGCCTGACCGCCATGTGACAGGGGCAGAGACAGAGATGCAAGTTAAAGAAACCCAGGAATGCCAGACAGATGACAGCAGACGCCAGACTCCAGGAGAGCGCATGGCTTGTGGGGAACTTGGTGTTGAACTTCCAGGGTTCAAAAACATGAGACAATAAATTATTGTTGGATAAGCCAAACCACTGCACAGCTTTTGTCATAGCGACCTTTGCAACCAAGATACCATGTAACAATTGACAATTTAAGTGTTTTCTAAGGTAACTTTAATAATTACTATTTTAACCTTTTTCAAATGTCTATTCAATATTGAGGCATTATAAATTTTATCTTTGCTGATTTTCTTGTTTTATTTCCTAGATGTTTATCATGTCTAATTTCTTCTCTTTTACCCTTAAACAATAACTCATTCAGCATTCTCTAACCCTAATATCAACCTGCTTGATTTTCACATAAGCTCTAGTTTTAGAAAATAGTTTGCCTAAGCCAAATGTGTTTGCTACTTTTGAAAATTTGTTCACCCATTGAAAAAAAAATGTCTCCAAATAATTAAAAGAAGTACTTGTGCTATCTGGGATTGTCTTTAGACATAGCAGAGGTACTGTGGTCTCTTCCTACCTGCGCATGTAAGTATGGCAAGTTCCTATCACCTGGGGTAATAATTCAGCTACAGTCCACTCACGTCAACTCATGAGTACTGAATAGTACAGAAACCTTTCATTCTTATCAATATCATTTCTTGTCTCAGCAACCAGATTGAAGAAATTCTTTCATTACAAACTGTGCATGCAGTTTCTCTGAATCTTATCTTTTTGTTCTATTTTTCTTACCACCACCCCTTTCGTCATTCTTACTTTCCTGTTCCCCTATAAGAATTTCCAAACTCTACCACATGCCACCTGCTGCTGAGAGCATCGAACTTACCTGTGTATTCAATATTGAAGAGTTTACTTACTACTCAACCTTTAATTCTCAAAACAACATTAACAGAGGTTGATTAGATGAGAGATAACCTTTATCTCAGGCTATAATAAGGGCAGAGATGGTTGACATTACAAAAATTGCATTTATTACTACCTATGATGATGTCAAATATTTTGCAAAAGAGTATGTCATTCCTATGGTGAATTTTGTAATTTGACACTTGAAGAAAATTACTGCACATTTTTTGGTGAAATTTTTTAGCCATTGTTTTACTTATCAAGAGGTTTGTCATGAAAAAAATAAGTCTATATTAATGATAATAAAATATGTTCCTAGAATCATTTGAGAACTTATCTCTGAATATTTTTACCTTATTCAGACAACATCAATTGTTCCAATTATGTCCTTTCCTTCTACCCCCTTATTTTTTATTCTTGAGACAATCCAGTATCTCACACAGCAATTGTTATGTCTTTTTAATTTTCTGCAATTTAGGACAGTTTCTCAGTCTTCTCTGTCTTACATGACATTTACTCTTTTAATGATACTAACCAATCATTTCATAATATATCCCTCAGTTTAGATTTGTCTTAATTGTCTGCATAATTTCAGCTTGTGCATTTTTGGCAAAATACCCAAGAAGTGTTGTGCCCTTGTTAGTCATATCGTGTATCATCACTGAGAATGATAACTTTTCTCATTTGGCTAAAGTGGATTAGGCTTCTCCACTGTAAAGTTTTTATTTTCTCCTTTGTAACTTAAATTATTTGGGGGAATATGTGTATTGGGTAGACAGATATCCTGTTTTTGATCTTTTATTTTTCTCACTCACTTTAGCATCCACTCGTAATTACAACCTGAAACGTTTATTATTAAGGTGTTTGTCAAATGATGATTTTTTTTCTTCATTCCATCTACACATATTAATTTGATGTAGTATAAGGAAGAATTGCCTTCTTTCCTGTTTATCATCTGTCTATCCATCTACCTATTAATCACCAGTCAATTAATCTACCTCTCATCTACCTATCTATATATCTACCTATCTGTCCATCCTCTATCAGTTTATTTATTAAAATATAAATATGGACTCATGGATAAGTATTTTATATTTAAGTTTTAATGCATTACCATCACTGTTTTGCTTTGCTTTTTAACTGTTCAAACTCTTTCATCCTTAGCCATTGGGAACTCCTTCAGAATGGCTCATGTCCTTTCAGCATGTCTCCTAATTCCTTTAGCACTTCCTTACTTTTTTGCAACCCAACCTATTCTAGTAACAATCATGCCCTGAATAAGCCATTTCTTCATACTTCTCTGGTTCCTTTTACTGAAAAATGACATTTAGAAGTCAAGATCTGAGTACAAGGTACACCTATTGCTACTGGAGTTGTTTTGCTTCTAGGATTTCTGCAAACAGAACTAGGGAATACTTTGATTTACATACAGAAATAGCCTTGCTACCCATGCTTTTAAGAGGAATTAGAAAGTTTTACTTCATTCTCAAATAGTGGAACAATTTATAGAGTGGGATTAATTAAAATTTGAAGGCTCTTGTAGAATTCTCTTAAAATTGGTTTAAGTTTCTATTTCTAATAAAAATTTCCCTAAGAAATTATTGATCCTTATTTTCCTAAGAAATTTTTTTAATCTCTGTTTTCAAATTGATTTACATAGAGTTCTTCAAAGAAAACTATTTTGTTTTTTATATAAGTTAATTTTTCCCTCTCATTTATTATAATATATTTGTACAGTCTGTTTTTTCTTCAACTTAGCTGGTGGTTTAACATTTTGTATATCAACTATAACTTTATTGGATGTATCTACTGTTTCTCCATTCCCTGATAATATTCAGATTTTATCTTTATTATTTATTTAGGCTATATTTGGGTTCTTTTTTTTTGTTCTTTTTCAGTTTTTTTTTTTGACCAGGAAATTTAATTTATATATTTCAATCTTTCATCTATTTGAAGTGTTTATTGATCTGATTTTCTTATTGAAAACATTTAAATGCAACCAATAATTTTTGATATATTATTTTATTATAACTATTATAATTTTAAATCTGCAATCTCAGTTGCATATTCTCTTTTACCTAAAATAGTTTCACAAGGGATTAAAAAACTACAGGTGGTAGAGTCTTTTCTGCTTCAATCAATTAGAGGAATTTGAAAGTGTTCTTATTCAAGTGGAACGGATCATAATTTCCAGGTTTCTTATGTCTATTTATGTAGGTATGTATGTATTTGTTTTATAGTGCAGTACATTTGTTAAAATTCATGAAAGAACATTTTTATAATTGTACTATTAACTATAATCCGTCATTTATAATATGGTTCAATGTGTTGTATAGTTCTCTGCTGTCTCTTTTTTTATTCTAATAACTTAAATGTGACCTGAAATTTTCCCTTTTAACCATATTCACATATATTATTTAGTACTGCTGATTTCATTCACAGTGCTGTGCTACCATTTCCACCATCCATTTCCACACTTTACAATCAACCCAAATAGAAATTCTGTTCAATTTAAGCATTAAATTCCCCCAGCCTAGCCCTTGGTAACCTATATTCTAGAGTCTGAGTCTGTGATTTGCTTATTCTAGGTATTTCATATCAGTGCAATCATGCATATGTGTCTTTTCTATCTGGCTTATTTCACTCAGCATGATGTCTTCAAAGTTCCTCCACATTGTTGTATGAATCAGAACTTCATTCTTTTTTAATGCTGAATAATATTCTGTTGCATGTATATACCATATTTTAAAAATAATCTCATTTATTAATGGACACATGGGTGACGTCCATCTTTTGGCAGTTGTGACAAATGTCACTATGAACATCGGTGTGCAAACATCTGCTCGAGTCTTTACTTTCAACTCTCTGGGGTATGTACCTAGTAGTGAGATTTCTGGGTCATATGGTCATTCTATACTGAACTTTCTGAGGGACTCAAAACTGTGTTCCGTAGCAGCTGTATTGTTTTACATTGCCACCATCAATGAATGAGTGTTCCTATTTCTTCACATCCTCTCCAAACTTGTAAGTTTGCTCTTTTAAAATAATAGCCATTCTAGTTGGTATGAAATGGTATCTCATTATGGTTTTTATTTGCATTTCCCTAATAGCTAATGTTGTTGAGCATCTTTACATGTGTTTTTTTTGGCCATTTATTTATCCTCTTTGGAGAAATGTCTATTCAGGTCTGCTACACGTTTAAAAAATCAGGTTGTTGGTCTTTTTATGGTTGAGTTGTACATTTTTTCAAATATATTATGGATATTAAACCTTATCAGATATGTGGTTTTCAAGTATTTCCTCCCATTGAGAAGGTTGTCTTTTCAGTTTCATGATAAAGTCACTAGACGCACAAATTTTGAGGAGGCCCCATTTACCTTTTTTTTTTTTTTGGTGGTTGTGCTTTGGGTATAAAGTCTTAGCAACCATCCAAAAGATGGATCCCTATTCTTTTAGGAGTTTTAGGGTACATGATCCATTTCAAGTTAATTTTGTGTATGATATGAGATAGGGGTCCTCTTTCATTCTTTGCATATGGATATCCAGTTCTCCCAGCATCATTTTCTGAAGAACCTATTCTTTCCCTATTCAATGGACTGGCAGCTTTGTTAAAAAGCAGTTGATCAGGGCAGTGGCTCAGTGGCAGAATTCTCACTTGCCATGCCGGAGACCTGGGTTCTGTTCCTGGTGCCTGCCCATGCAAAAAAATAAAAAAAAAGAGTAGTTGGTCATAGATGTGAGTGTCTATTTCTGAACTCTCAATTTCCTTTCACTGGTGTATCTATCTATCCTTGTGACAGTAGCATGTTCTTTTGACCACTGTAGCTTTGTAATAAATTTTAATGTCAAGAAATGTGAGTCTTCCAATTTCATTCATTGTTTCAAGATGTTTTTTGGCTATTTGGGATACCCTTACCCTTCCAAATAAATTTGGTGATTGTTTTTCCCATTTCTGCAAAGTAGAACGGTGGAATTCAATTTAGATTGTGTTGAATCTGTAAATCATTTTTGGGTTGTATTGACATCCTTACAATATTTAATTTCCCAATCCATGAGCAAGAACTGTCCTTCTGTTTATTTTGATCTTCTTTTATTTCTTTTCACAAAATTTTATAGTTCTCTGTGTAATGTAGGGCAAAAATAACATAAAGAGGGGTAAAGGATGATATTGTAGCAGAGAACGTGTAAGCTACTGAAGCTAAGTTGGTATCTTTTCAAGTTAAAAGATTATAGATATAAGTGTAAAATAAAAATCCCAGGGTAACTATGAAGAAAGCATTTAAAATATACACAGAAACAAAAATGAGACATGTCTCAATCAATAACATTGCAAAAGGTCAAATATGCAGAAAAGTAAGCTGCAATAAAGAAAAAGAGAGAGAAAACAGATATAACATATAAAAACCAGAGGATGAAATGGCTGAAGTACTGTCTTTAGAGTAATAATACTTAAGGTAAATGAATTAAACTCCTGAAACAAAAAACACAGATTGGCAGAATGGATTTAAAAGCACAACACAATCTACGTTGTTTACAAGAGACTCACGTTAGACCAACGTTAGGTTGAAAGTGAAAGGATGGCAAAAGATAATTCAGGCAAATACTACCCAAAAAAGAGCAAATACAGCTATACAAATACCAGACAAAATGGATTTTAAGCTAAAAGCAGTTACAAGAGATAAAGGACAACACTAAATATTAATAAAATGGTCAATCCACCAAGAAGAAATTATAATAATAAATATTTATGCAATCAATCATGCTTCCCCAAAATACATGAGGCAAACAATGGCAAAACTGAAAGGAGAAATAAACACTTATACAATAATAGGTGACTTCAATGCTCCACTCTCATCAATAAATAGAACATTTAGAAAAAAATCAATATGGATATAGAGAATTTTCATAATATGTTAAATGATCTAGACCTAATCAGCCTATAGAGAGCACTGTACTGCAAAACAGCAGAATACACATGATTTATTCTCCAAGTGCATATGATTTATTCTCCAAGATAGACCACGTATTCAGCCACAAAAGAATTTTCAATAAATTTGAAAAGATTGAAATTACACAAAACATCTTTTCTGACCAAAATGAAGAAAGGCTGGAAATCAATAACAGGCAGAGAACTAGAAAGTCAATAACTATATGGCAGTTAGATAACAGACTATTAAAAAACCAATTGATCAAAGAAGAAATTAAAAAGAACTAATAAACATTGATCTTGGTAAAAATCAATAAAATTGACAAACCTTTAGCTAGGCTGTCAAAGTAAAAGAGAGAAGACACAAATAAAATCAGAAATATGAAGGGGGGCATTATTACTGACAGTCCAGAAATAAAAAAGAATGTAATAGGATACTATGAAGAACTGTATGCCAACAAATTAGACAACCTAGATAAAATGGACAAATTCCTAGAAACACACAAACAACCTACTGATTCTAAAAGAAATAGATTTCAACAGACCAATTATAAGTAAAGAAATTGAATCAGCATCAAAACCACCCAACAAAGTAAAACCCAGGACCAGATGGCTTTACAGGTGAATTATTGCAAACACTCCAAGAATTACTATCAATTCTGCTCAAATTCATCCAAAAACTTGAAGAGGAGGAAGCACTTGTTAGTGCATTCTACGAGGTCAACACCACCCTATTACCAAAGGTGGATAAAGATACTAGAAGAAAAGAAAATTACAGATCAATTTCTGTTATAAACATAAATGCAAAATTCCTCAATTAAATAATAGCAAATTCAATCCAACAACACATTAAAAGAACTATACACCATGGTCAAGTGGGATTTAGCCCAGGGATTTACAGCTCTACATATAGCAATTATAATACCCCTGTTCTCTGTCATTACATAGGCAGAAGAAATCCAAGCCATTTGGGTATCCCTCCAAAGATAACATTAATCTACTGTATTGGTATTGACTTGCTGATTACGTAGAACAAGCAAGTTGTGCCTAGTACTTTGGAGACAATTGTAAGACACATTTGCTTTAGAGAATGGAATGTGAACGTTACAAAAATTCGGGAACCTGCGACTTCAGATAACTTTTTAAAGGGCCCTTTGGTCTGTGGAATGTTGGAACATCTTGTTCAAAGTAAAAGACAAATTGCTGCATCTTGCATCTTCAATCAAAAAGACAGTCACAGTAGTTGACAGATGTGTAGAGTTTTGGAGGCAACTTATTCCATTCTTAGGAATACTGTTCTTGGCCATTTACAGGGTGACATGGAAATCTGCCTCCAATTAGTGTGGCTTAAAGCAGGAAAGGGCTCTGTAGCAGGCAGCTCCGCAGTCCTGGGCTTTGGTCATGCAATTCAACAGACATTATGCTGTTGAAGTTGGCAGCAATGGCAATAGTTGCATTGCCCCCCCATGAAAGCATCTTCCCCGCAGGCTCCTGTAGTTCTGAATCAAGGACCTGCCATCTAGAGTTGGGAGTTAAATGCTTTTTAATGTTTCTTCTTCAATGTTTTGGGGTCTTGATGGATTTAGAATATTTAAATCTAACATTTAAATTTAAACTTAAACTGAGCACACTTCTAGAATTGCCAGTGAGAACTGGGTTTATCAGAGGGCCAATTCCTAAATAATTTGGGGCTTGCAGTTAGAAAACATCACATATAGTTTTAATCCTAATGAAACCAGAAGGCATCATTAGGCTGGATGTATGGGTGTCCCAGACCCCCATGACATTCAACACTGTTTTGCCAGCACTGATTCCCCAACTTGTGCCTATGACCATATCTGCATTCTTTATGATTATCATGAGGAGAAGTAAGGATACCGAACTAGGTTTATGGATGAGTCTGTTTATGTGCATAACAGGTGAACAGACATTCAGGGCTATTCTTGAAATGAGGTAGAGGAGGAAAAAGTTTTCCTAATAGATGGTACTGTGAGTGTGAAATCTGTTTATTCATTATTCATAGTAGAAGATATGGCCTGATATGAGGATTTCCTGGCCCTCACCAATAGAATTGCCACCTGATCAGGGGTCTCAAAGCTATTAGGAGTGAAATGTCAAAGATAAGGTTGTTATCAGATAGACATATGGGGAAGGACAAATTCTACTGCGTCATGAAGTTCAAAGATTTTTGCATCAACTGTTAACACCCAACACAGAGTTATCACCATAGAAGGGGCACTAAAAGTTAAAGTGGATAAAATGACTTAACTAGCTATCAAAAGCTGGTTTTCATCATCAGTGATGCAGAAATTATAGAATATGCACATGTATGACATGTTCATAATGGGAGAGATGGAGGTTACTTCAGCAACATGTTCTCTTACTTTCCTATGCTATACAGCTATGGCTGCTTCTGATTGTCCAAAATGCCAGTCAATGAGACCAACACTGGATCCTGACCTCGTGCTATTCCTGCATGATCCATCTAAGTACTTGGCATGGATTCTACCACAGGCATGAATTCTAGGACAATATAAGCATGTGTCCAGATAGTGCTTCAGAGTGATGGAATTATAGAAATGAGTCTGTGACCAGGAATCAACAGGTTGTACTAAATAATACACCATTGAGATATTTCTTAAGCCAGACCTAAGGCCCTCATTCAAGAAAGCACTTGTCTTATAGAGCACTTGCTCTGAGATTCAAGAATCTGGTTATGCTGCCTCTTACACAGTTCCTAGGGTGGTAGCTATTTTCTGCAGTGAATAGTCTTTATATATTCTCATCATCAAGTTTTTGTTCTTTCCGACTTGAAACGTAACGTAATCAGAATTAAATATTTACGTACAAGATTCATAGTATGCTGTTTGTTTTTCTGACTGTATTGTGTTTGAAGAAGAGGCCATAATTTAAACCATTTGCATGCCCATCTCACAGAACATGGTGCTGTCTTATCATCACATGCCAACACCTAGTAACATTGATTATTGAAAAAGTCTCTTGATTTTTCTTGGTCTTTTCTGCCAAAATAATAAAAAGTATTTTGTTTTCTCCATGGAATTGCTGAGTTTATATGATTAAATCTGGGCGTTCAGGTTGTCCTCTTTTCACTGCATGAGGGAGAGACTATGTGAGAATAAAGTCCACAAGAAATAAACAAGAAAGAAAGCGGGAAATGAGACAACTCCCTTGACATAACTTGACCCTTACAGCCGTAACAGGAAGCCCTGTGCATCCTTGATTAATTACATTTGCACTTTTTTGGTGTAGGCCAATTTGGCTAGGTTGGAATTCTATCATTTATATTGTAAGAGTCTTCAAAATACCTTGCACAAAATTGTGTGATATCATATGTCATAAACACCTGTATGATGTCATGATTAAAGAAATCAATTTTCGATTCAGATAAACCTAAGTATGAACCTTTCTCTTCCACTAGCTGTTTTTGACCTTGAAACAGTGAATTATTCCTTCCCGGCTTTGGGATTCTTAAAGGAGAGACAGGTATGCTTTGTTCAGAGGACAGTTATGAGGGTGAGATGAGGAGGGCATAGAAAGAATTTAGCACATCAATAGCTAAGAGCAGTGCCAGTCTCCATTTCCTTGATTGTCTGTATCCACTGAAAAGTCCTAGGGGCACAGCCTTATCGATTCATATTTGCTTTCACCATGCTTATGGCCTAATACTCAAAAGTCGTCATGGAATAAAATAAATCTGTAAATGTTCTGAATTAAACTGAGACTCTTTCACAGTGTTCTAGGCATCATGCACAATCTCCATTGAATAGAATAGAATTCTGCAGACCTGGGATCTGTAATCTCTAGTCTTTAGTGTTAGGGTACTTCAGTATTCTTAGAAGTGCAAAAAGAGATCTCGGTTACAGATGGCAGACTTCACATAAACACCTTGTCTTTCCTAAGTTCACTAACACTAAAAAAAAGGCATTAAAAATTGCACTAACACACAAGGACAGAAGAAACAGTAAATTCACGACAAACATAACTGTGTATGCCAGGTAAATAAATGTGCAGCATGTCATTTAGCAACTCATGAAAGTGACATTAGTAAATAATTGGATAAAAATCAAGATAACACCTAGTTTATACCATATAACCCCTCATATGCTCAGATTTTTGTGTTAAAGAAACTTTGGAAGTAGTGGTGAGGAAGGGTACAAAGTGAGAGGAATGCTTGAAAGTCTTTCAGATCTCCTTTCCTATTACATGCAGGTATGCAAAGATTATACTTTTCCTATATGGAAAAAGTGAAATCTAAAGACTCTAAATTAGGTGATTATGTGCACATTAAGGAAAGCTGACCTCTCTGAAACAGGAAATTAGGTGAAAGTGTACATAATAAATGTTGACACTCTCAGCCTTCTTCCTCTATTCAGCTCAGCTCAGTGTATTCAAGAGTCATGCTCATATCCTTCAGGCAGCTGGGAAGACAATTCTGTGCAGTCATCAAACCAGCCCATAACAAAGCCTGATGGCAATACCACTTAGAGTTCATTATCTTAGGAGTTTCACTATTCACAAGCACCCATATGTAAATATCAGTCAGCTTTTTGTACCCAAATCCTAAATGTTAATGTGTGGGTAACTCTGCTGAGACACTTGAAGAGAACCTATAACAAAAATAAACAAACTTGATCATATAAATAAAAATTGAAGGGCACAATACAATGTAAAGAGAAGAAAGCTTCAAGAAATTATATCATAAAAAGACAAAAATGTACTCTTGAATTTTAAAAATGATAGAAAAAAGAAGATTGGATCTGAATTAAAACACTGCCTTTCTGGGGTACATGATAGTTTCAAACTAGCCCAGTGATCCTAGAGTCACACTGGGAATAATAAAAAATGTTCAAATAACTTTGAGGCCTGAGTTTGAGGCATCTGTAAGTCATAAAATTGAACTGTCTAGGAGGCAGGACTGAGGCCCAGTTTATCAATATAGACCAGATGTCTCAAACTTTGTCAGTTTTGAATCCCAAGAGACAATAAAAAATGTCTGGCTCTACAGTACAGAAATTTTGATTTTCAGAATTATGTGTGGTCATACAGGTGGTAGTACAGGTGTCTATCCAAAGGATTGAGGCCAGGGATGTTATACATCATATAATATATAGCAAGCTCACCAGAACAAAAATATTCTTGTACAAAAGTCTTTCTTGTCCTGTTTTAGAATCTCGGTATATATATATACATATATCTGTTATATATATATCTGTTATATATATATATGAATGTGTAATATGAAAAAGGTAAAACATGCTAGGACTTATCAGACACTTTTCCTGTGTCAGGTATGATTCAAATACTTTATGTGAATTAATTCATTTAATACTCACTACAATGCTATGAGGCAGCTCCTTTTTTTAGCCTCATTTTATAGATGAAAAAAAAATTCAGAGGAGTTTTATAACTTGTTAAAATCTCAGTTAGGAAGTAGAGAAGTGGGCATTTAACCCTATCTTGAGGGTCCACTATTTTAACTTCACTTTATTGAGTTGAAATCCATAAACATATATAGTGATAAAATAATGATCTAATATTTTATGGGTGCACTCCCAGAGGGTTATAGGAAACTACTAGAAATGGCAAGTCAGTGTGCTCCTTGAACTTCTTTGAGAGTTGTGCTTATGCCAGGTGATACTGAGGGGATACCACAGAGGCCAATGATCCTTTGCACCGGGGATTAGGAATTTTTTCTGTGAAATAGCAACTGAATAGAACACTGAGTCCCAGAGGATCCAATATTCAGTCTATGATACAGGATATAAACACAGGCTCAATAATTTCTACCCTCAAGAGGCTCATCAAACTTGAGAGAAAATCATGTGGGAGAGGATAATTCTCTGCACTTCTGATCAATCTCTGCAGATCTATTGGACGTGAAGTTCATTCCAATTGGAGTCAGTTGACTGTTTGGGAGGCTCAATAAAATGTTGTTCTCCTCTTTGCAAGCAAAGAGGAACTTCTAGGCAAATTCTCACATGGAAATCATGACTTATTCTCTAGCATACCTCTTCTAACATTTTGAAGACAGAAGGCTATGCCGATGACTAGTGCTTCCCTCATAATTAGAGAATGCTACCTCACCCCACTCACAACAATAAGTATCAGTGAGGTCTTCAGGCAAAAGTATCATCCCTGATTTATTAATTTCTTTCCAACCCCATAACTTCATCAGTCAAAGATTCTGGGAGAACAATCCAATCTTACATGAGACTGAGGGAAGTCTCCCTTAGAGGGAGAAAATTCTGAGACATTAAGAGATCCACCTGCATTCTCCTCTGCACCCTGACTCCAAACTGAGCAGGGGAAAGACCATCTGGACTATCAGGCATGGAGAATCTCCTCAGGAAGTCAGGCTCCTGGATGCCTTCCTGTGTGTCTTCAGGCAAGCTTCATCTTGTAAACCAGCAGATCCAGAACTCGCTCTGGAGACAAAATCTGAGGGTACGTCACTAAGGTCACCTTTACCGCTGCTTCTAAAGCTTATGCCCCCCAAGTCAATGGCTGTGGGAAATCACTCTTCAGTGACTGAATTTATCCTTATGGGATTCACAGACCAACCTGAACTCCAGCTGCCCCTGTTTTTCCTGTTCTTGGTGAACTACGTAGTCACGGTGGTGGGGAATTTGAGCTTAATTAACCTTATTTGTCTGAATTCCCACCTTCACACCCCCATGTACTTTTTCCTCTTCAATCTGTCCTTCATTGATCTCTGCTATTCTTTCGTCTTTACCCCAAAAATGCTCATGAGCTTTAATTCAGAGAGGAACATCATCTCCTTTGCAGGATGCATGGCTCAGCTATTTTTCTTCTGCTTCTTTGTCAACTCTGAGTGCTATGTGCTGACAGCCATGGCTTGTGATCGCTATATGGCCATCTGTAAGCCCCTGCTTTACACTGTCACCATGTCCCCTCAGGTGTGTTCTCTGCTGGTGTCTGCTTCATATGTGATGGGGTTTGCTGGTGCGATGGCTAACACAGGATGCATGATCAGGCTGAAGTTTTGTGATTCCAACATCATCAGTCACTACATGTGTGACATCTTCCCCCTGCTCCAGCTCTCCTGCAGCAGCACCTATGCTGATGAGCTCGTGGCTTCCATTATTGTGGATATGGTTGCCATAGTATCCAGTCTCATTATCTGTATGTCTTATGCTCTGATTCTTTTCAATGTGCTTTACATGTCATCAGCGAAGGGCTGGTCTAAAGCCTTCAGCACCTGTGGCTCCCACTTATTTACTGTTGGCCTTTTCTATGGATCTGGGCTGCTCACTTATGTCAAGCCATCATCTGCTGGGTCCTTGGGTCAGAAGAAATTTTTCTCAGTGCTTTATACCAATGTGGTGCCCATGCTGAACCCCCTTATCTATAGCCTGAGGAACAAGGACGTCAAACTTGCTCTGAAGAAGACCCTGAAGAGAATAACAAACCGAGGAAAACCAGTGGTTCCACCTTAGTCCCTGCCTCCATTGCTGTGCCCTTTTCTCCTCATCATCTTATTCCTTTTCTGCATCTCTTCCTCTTTCCTCCTAAAGCCTCCTTTGAAGAATTTTCAATCTAACATATTTTCTCACTTTCCAGTGTAACCATTTATTCTTTCTATATTTACATTTCATTTATACATTTATTTCTTAGAAAAAAGTTAACTGTCGGCCATAATGTGTGTCACATCCTTTACAAATACTCCTGAAAGATAAGTCTCCTCATCCTGTTCCCTAGTTGATGAAATGACTATGTGTCTAGATCAAGGTCACACAGTTAATGTTGCAGAACCCAGCGAAGGAATGAAAGGAAAGAAAGGAGATTGTGAAAGAAGAGAGACATTTTAGAGAGTTATTTCAGAATGAGCCTGAGGGTGGGGTCATCATGGAAATGATGTCTTCAGCCAAAATGACTGTAGCAGAGATGGGATTGTCAACCTCTAAATACACACATGTCCCCAGAAAGGTTTAATTTCAGAGGGGTTCAGAGAGGGTCAGACACAAAGTAAGATTTCATCACAATCTTGTTTATGATAGTGATCATTCCCTGTGATGATGAGGCTATGGAGGGTTTGGACAAGTATTCCTGATGAAGCATGTCACCATCTTCATAGTAATATGGACTTTAAAAAGCCCATTAGAGGTTATCCTGGAGGTTATTCTTATGCATTAAGTAGATATCACCTTGTTGTTCAAGATGTAGTGGAGAGGCTGGAGGGAACTGCCTGAAAATGTAGAGCTGTGTTCCAGTAGCCATGTTTCTTGATGATGATTGAACAATGATATAGCTTTCACAATGAGACTCTGTGAATGTGAAAATCTTGTGTCTGATGCTCCTTTTAGCTACTATATCAACAGAAGATAGAACATATGGAATAAAAATAAATAATAGGGGGAACAAATGTTAAAATAAATTTAGTTGAAATGCTAGTGGTAAATGAAAGCTAGGGGTAAGGGGTATGGTATGTATAATCTTTTTTTTTTTCTCTGTAATCGTTTTATTTCTTTTTCTGTTGTCTTTTTATTTCTCTTTCTAAATCGATGCAAATGTTCTAAGAAATGATGAATATGCAACTATGTGATGATATTAAGAATTAGTGATTGTATATGTAGAATGGAATGATATCTTAATGTTTTGTTTGTTAATTTTTTTTAATTACTAAAAAAAGTTTTAAAAAAAGACCATTAGATATTATACAATTATTTTATATTTTATTAAAGCAAAATATTGAAGTTATTCATGGTAATTAAAAGTGGTGTAAAGTAGGAATCCACAAATTTTGTTGTTGTGTTTTTCTAGGTGCATGGTCCGGGAATCAAACCCAGGTCTCCTGCAGAGAAGGCAAGCATTCTACCCCTGAACTACCCATGCACCCTCACAAATATTGCTTTTTGATACACAAAAATAAATTGTTCATAAAAAGGTTCGGTGGCAGAATTCTTGTCTGCCATGCCAGAGACCCAAATTCGATTCCCAGAGCTTGTCCATGCCAAAAAATAAAAATAAAAAATAAATTGTTCACCACTAGTTTAATTGTGGTTGGGGAACAATGTCCCTCAGAACATATATATGTCAGGGAATGTAATAAATATCACTGTAATTTCTACCTTCATCAGAGATATCATGAGTTTTAAAAATTTTAGTGTTTACAATCACCTTAAAATGTAAAAATCACCTCTCGTGTGCACGGAAGGTTCAGTGGTAAAATGCTCACCTTCCATGCCAGAGACCCGAGTTTAGTTTCCAGACCATGTACCCCGAAAAAAAGTATTAATGCTTGTTAAAAATATTACTTAAATCTGATTAAGATTGTTAACCCTGGAGCTAAGCATGATATATTTACGTGTATTTATTTTTCTCACCATCATAATTCTTTTTAAACCTCAGTCTCCTCAAGCAAAATCTGAATGCATACTGTATACTTCTATCCTTCTTTTGGCTATGCCCATTAAATCACCTGGTTAAATAGCTTAAAATTGGTTTCAATCTTGCTCTAAAGCACATATTTCAAAATTTCACATTTCTATAGATGTCAAATAAGGCATATATCACCGATGTCTAAATTCTTGGTACTTAACTGAAAATATCATGTGAATTACATACACAGCACACTTGTGATCTGAGGACTATGCTGCAGTCACGAGCACTCCTGGTGGATTTTGAGTTGGCAACAGCTGGCTAAGTTCTGTGAAGTCAACAAGTTTAATTCACAGTTGAACTTATATTCTAATCACTTTAAATTTTTTAATTAAAACCACATTTCATAATACCTAAAACAAACATTTTTTTAAATTCAAACTTTGTTTTTCTCTGATGTTAATATAATAAGAAAACTAGATTCTAAAACTTTAGAATATATAAGGTTACTTATAGGTATTGAATATCTGGAAGTTTTATGTCTGTAAATTGGTGAGTGTCTTCAAACCATGGATACTGTCATATGTATGTTTCTTATCCTTTTGTTATAAAATAGGTATGCCATAAAATTTTTAAACTGGAAAAGTTGTTTTACATTCATCCCCATATTAAGATATGTTAAGGACACTCAGCATCAAGGGATTGAGAAAACCTCGAACAAAAGGGGGAAGAGTGAAATGAGACAAAATGTCAATGGCTGAGAGATTCCAAACGGAGTTGAGAGGTTATCCTGGAGGTTATTCTTATGCATCAAGTAGATATCATCTTGTTAGTCAAGATGTAATGGAGAGGCTGGAGGGAACTGCCTGAAAATGTAGAGCTGGGTTCCAGTAGCCATGTTTCTTGAGGATGATTGAATAATGATATAGCTTTCACAATGTGACTGTGCGATTGTGAAAACCTTGTGTATGATGCTCCTTTTATCTATGTTGTCAACAAAGGAGTAGAACATATGGAATAAAAATAAATAATAGGGGGAACAAATGGTAAAATAAATTTAGTTTGAAATGCTAGTGATCAATGAAAGCGAGGGGTAAGGGGTATGGCAGGTATAATCTTTTTTTTTCTTTCCTGTGTTCGTTTTATTTCTTTTTCTATTGTTTTTTTATTTCTTTTTCTGAATTAATGCAAATGTTTTAAGAAATGATGAATATGCAACTAAGTGATGATATTGTGAATTACTGATTATATATGTTGGTGTTTTATTTGGTTTCTTAATTTTTTAATTAATAAATAAATTTTTTAAAAAAGATATGTCAAGGACATGTAAACTATTTTGCATATAAAATATTATCATTATTTATACGTTGTTCTTTAGCCTATCAGTTTTGGCCAGGTACAGTTGGAGTTCCAGCCACATGGTCTGGAAGGCTGTGGCCTTCTAGGAAGTCAGGACTGGAGGGGCTCTGATATGACAGCACACCGTGTCTCTGTAAAGCAGGAAGAACAACGTGGAAACCACAAGCTCACTGCCCCATTTAACAGCCAAACCATAGAGCTCCTCTATCACCTGAAGGCCAGCTATAGCAGGCACATGCAGAGGGGGCAGCACCCATTGTGGACAAGTGCCCTCGGGGCTGCTGAGGGGCCCCAGGAGCACAGTGTGCAGCCTTAGGAACTGCAGCCTCCATGATGGGAGCCAGGATGGGGTCCTGATGGTTCCTGCTACAGGCAGGACCCCAATCTCAGTCTCTCTATATCAGGCACATCACCCCATTTCCAGCTGTGTCGTTTTAGTGGAATGTAAGCTAATTGCACTTTGACTTCTCTAATAGTTATCAAGGCCTTTGCAAATTAAGGCTTGCTTGTTATTTCAAAATATTTGAAATTAAAAATTAAAATTTGGTTTCAAATTGTTTAAACACTTAATTACTCAACAAAAGAAAAGAACTTTTGCATCATTGAAATCTGATTTCAATTGTTGTAAACTTCTCAACTGTTTTCAAAATGATTTTGAACTATATTACTTTTGCATTCAATAATTCTTATATTTTGTGAGTGTAAAAATGTTGTGGGTATAACATTAGGAACTCTTGAGCAGTCACTGTTTAAGCACAGAAAACCTGAAAAAACTTTGTTTTAGAGGCAAACAAATTTTCATTAAGAATTATGATTTTTTTAGTTAGAAGTATTATCTAAGAAAAAATGAAATAATCACAATTCTATTTCAAGTTACAAGTGGATAATTTAAAGTTTTGAATAATTCATTGTAATAAAGTCTATCCAGAAAATACCTATTTTTAAAATTTTACCATCTATCATAATTTACATATTGAACTATTCACAAATTATACACTTATAGTTTAATGATTTATGCAAAGAAATCAATGTAATCTCCATGAGGTCATAAAATAAATTATTACCAAAATATTATTTTATTCAATATTTTTAGCAGTTTTATTAATTAGATGTCTGAGTCCCAATAATCTAGCCCAAGTATTCCAGATATGCAAGTTGTTAAATAATTTGTATAGTCCCACATGCCCCAAATCAGGGTAAATCAGCTGGATGCACTCACTATATAGTTCAACTTTGGTGAAATATTTGTTTAAACATGCTTTTAATGTTAAAAATGTGATATGCTTAATACTGTAGTTATGTGAGCTTTTTTCAGGTTTACTTCTATTAAATGTTTTATAGGCTTATTTTAATTTACACAGAATCATTTAAATCATATATACCTAATCTTTTGCGGAGAAAATGCCTAGATGAGATGAGATAGATAGATATGTAACCTGCATTCCTTTCTCCTATCTTTTTATTAATATCTACTCATATCCAGTTGTAGGATGTGTTTATGCCACAGGATCTTGAGAACCTTTATAGAACATATTCCTTGGAACATTTTTTTCTTTTATCAGGTTTAAATTTTTCCTAAGTTAAAAGTCCCCTTTAGAGGGAACTGCCTAGCAACATTATCAATGAAACAGCAATTTATAATTGAAATGTGTATTTGGTGAGATAGAGACCTAGTTAGACCAAATAGCACTATTTCTTTATTTATAGGGAAACTACATATAGATTAAATTTCATGTTGTAGCTGTTTGTTGTAGATGGTAATTCTTATTTTAGTGAAATTGAAATTTTAAGAAGGCCATTTCCTGAGGACCCAGAGTTCCCAGTCTGCTATGCCATGATTTAGGCCATGTAGAGAATGTATCTAGCAATTTCTCAGAGGCAGAAAACTTTCCAATAAGTGCATATTTGATAGAACATTCAATATCCCCAATAATGTAAACTCCAGCTTTCTGCCCTTCTCTTGAAATAATACATACACAGGTAGATTGAGGGAGGTAGTAGAACATATTCTGTATTCAGTTGTCCAGAAATGTTATTGTTCTTTACGTTTTCAAAGAGCATTTTTGTTGCTTTGGATCTACTCAAAAATTTCAACTTATAGAAAATTTGAGCAAAGGAAATGTATGCATTCAAATGAGGTTAACTTGCATTTGGCTGGCAGGTGGAAATTGAATGGACTGGTCACATAAAGGACTGACAGAGTCCCTTTCTGTTTCTCTATCTTTATTCTGGTTCTAAGAGAGAATCACAGTCAAGCTAGCCAATTCTTTTTTTTTTAATTTTTATTAATAAAACCAATAACATACAACACAAACATTCTTGATGTATGAATACTCCATACTTGGTGTGCAATGAATGGCTCACAATATCATCACTATAGTTGTATATTCATCACCATGATCATTTCTCAGAACATTTATATCACTCCAGAAAAAGAAATAAAAGGAAAAAGAAAAAACTCATACATACCATACCCCTTACCCCTCCCTCTCATTGACCACTAGTATTTCCCTCTACCCAATTTAACAGTTGCTCCCCTATTATTTACTTATTTTTAATCCATATTTTTTACTTATCTATCAATACCATAGATAAAAGGAGCATCAGAACAAGGTTTTCACAATCACACAGTCACTTTGCAAAACCTATATCATTATACAATCATCTTAAAGAAGCATGGCTACTGCAACACAACTCTACAGTTTCAAGCACTTCCCTCTAGCCTCTCTAATACACCTTAAACTAAAAATGGGTTATCTGTATAGTGTGTAAGTATAACCTACAGGATAACCTCTCTACTTTAATTGAAATCTCTCAGCCACTGACACTTTATTTTGTCTCATTTCTCTTTTCCCCCTTTCAGTTGAGAAGGTTTTCTCAATCCCTTGATGCTGAATCCCAGCTCATTCTAGGATTTCTGTCCCACATCACCAGGGAGGTTTACACTCCTGGGAGGCATGTTCCACATAGAGAGGGGGAGGGCAGTGAGTTTGCTTGCTGTGCTGGCTGAGAGATAGCCCACATCTAGCCACAAAAGAGGTTCTCTGGGGGTGACACTTAGGCCTAATTTTAAGTAGGCTTAGCCTATCTTTTGCAGGGATAAGTTTCATATGAACAAACCCCAAGATTGAGAGTTTAGCCTATTGATTTTGTTGTTCTCACTGCTTGCAAGAATATCAGGCCTTCTCCAAATGGGGAAGTTGAATCTTCCCATTTTCTCATCATTCCCCCAAGGGGACTTTAGGCTAAATGATTCTTAATATGTCCTACCTCTGATCTAAAGCCTTATTGTCTACAGTCAGAATCATATTAAGATGGAGAGCCAGGATTGGTTCAAGGATACCTGAGAAAAAAGTTTAGTGACTCATTTTTCATCCACTAAACAGTTGTGGAGTTACCAAGGGGATTTAAAAATTCCATTCATATCATTAATTTTTCTTAAGTTGAGACTCTTATCTAATAGGCTGCATCCTGAATTTCTCTTTTCTTACCTAATTTAGAGAGCCTAGCAGTTTCAATATTACTTATGATATATTGAGAAGATCCTAAATAAGAGATAACCAAGAAGAAGCTTCCAAAAATGCCACCTAAAATTGAAATTTCAGAACACTTAATTTTCACTCTTATGCATCAAAAGGTAAGTACACAAACGATCTTTTTCATCTCTATCTGTTTGGGCTTTTCCTTTCCCCCACTCCCACCCCCATAAAAAAGTAACCATAATTGTACAGTAGCAAAATAGCACAAGTCACTGGAGTTTGGAGGCATTGCTTATCTTGAGCAGTGTGCTGGTTTGAAACTGTTATATGCCCCAGAAGAGCCATGTTCCTCTAATCCAATTTCCTAGTGGCAGACTTCTTGTGGGTGAGTCTTTTTTATTAGGTTGTTTCTGTGGAGATGTGACCTTTTGATTAGATGAAGATGTGACCCTGTCCATTCAAAGTGGGTCACAATTAGTTTACTGGAGTTCTTAAAAAGGCTGACATGGAAGTCAGAGAGTTCAGATGCTTGGAGACAGAAGCTCAGAGAGGAGGCCACTGAATTCAGAAGCTGAAAGCAACAAAACATGGGCGCAAATAGCCAGTAGACATCAACATATATTGTCTCATGTGACAGAGAAACCTTGGAAGTGAACTGCCTTTTTTTTTCTTTCAAATAAATAAATAAATAAATAAAACACTTTTATTGATAAACCTTCACACATAAACAATCCATATATAGTGTGCAATCAATGGCTCATAATGTCATCTCATAGTTATGCATTTATCACCATGATCATTTTTTAGAACATTTGCATCACTCCAAAAAGAGAAATAACTCATACATCCCATCCCCCTTGCTCTTCCCTCTCATGACCACTAATATTTCCATCTACACACATTATTTCACTCCTTAACCCACCTATTAATTATTTATTTTTATCCATATGTTTTTACTCCTCTGTCCATACCCTGGATAAAAGGAGCATTAGACACAAGGTTTCCTTAACCACACAGTCACACTGTAAATATCATTATACAATCATCTTCAAGAATCAAGGCTACTGGAACACAGCTCAACAGGTTCAGGTACTTCCCTCCAGCCACTCCAAAGCAGCATAAACTAAAAAGGATAGTTATATAATGCATAAGAATAACCTACAGGATAACGTCTCAATTCTGTTTGAAATCTCTCAGTCACCGAAATTTTATTTTGGTCTCATTTCTCTCTTGATCCTTTTGGTCAAAAAACCTTTCTTAATCCCATGATGCTGGGTTCTGGTTCATCCCAGTAGGTCTATCCCATGTTGCCAGGGAGATTTACACCCTTGAGAGTCAAGTCTCACTGGTGGGGAGGGCCCCGTACTTTATTATGGCAAAGTACTCTCCAGCAGACCTCCTATTCAGCCAACCACCAGGCAGGGATCAGACCACCAGCTGCTGTTTCCTTCAGGAATGGGGGCAGGGCTTTTGTACCCAAGGCTGGAAATACAGACTATGTCCAAGTTTTCTCAGATTCTATGCCTCACTGCCCTGGGTTTTGAGATGTCCTCCCCTGTCCCATGGGTCTCCAAGCAATTGGGTTCTATCTCACTGCGGTGAGGGAATTTACATTCTGTGTCTCCAGTGGAAGGGATCACAGCTGCTAATTCTTTGCTTACCTGTGCTGTGTGTGAGACTGGTTGCGGGGGTGAGGAGGGGACTGTCTGCTCCAGTGCTGAGGTTTCCTACCTGACGTTTCTCTCTTCAATTCGGCATCTTTTGGGTTCTTCTCCAGTCCATACCTTCTTCCAGAGTGCTAAAAAATCCAGATTTGTCCTTTTTTTTTTTCATTGACTCCCTAGGGAGAGATTTTCGGTAGCTATTTATATCACCATATTGATGATGTCACTGGTTGCTTACAGTTTTAAGATTACACTTGAAAAGTTGCTGTTACACTAATAGTGGAATGTCTGGGTTACGTGAGAAGGTTTAACTTTTAAGGAATTGCCAATATGTTTCCCAAAGAGGTCCTAGGGCTTAGATTCCCATCAGCAATATATGAAGGTTTGAGTTTTTTCCACATTTTCCTCAATATTTGATATTGTCTGTTTTTAAATTATATTCATTCTAGTGTGCATCTAATTTTGGTTTTAATTTACATATTCTAAAATAATAATATATTGAGCATCTTTTCTTATGCTTATGAGACATTTGGTGAAATGTCTAATTTAAATATTTTGCCTCTTTTGTAATTGAGTTATTTATCTTCTTATTAAGTTTAAAAAGTTCTTTATATTTACTTCATACAAGTTCTTTATCAGATACATAATTTGAAAATTTAGTCTCACTTTTTGCCTTGACATACCCTTTCTTAATTGTGCCTTTTAAGGAGAAGATTTTTTTAATTTTGAAGAAGTCTAATTTAACAATTTTTTTCTTTTATGGATGAGACTAGGATCAGGCTTTTGGTATCAGGTCTAAGAACACCTAATCCTAGGTTGTGATGGTTTTTGTTTGTTTGTTTTCTTTGAAAAGATTTACAGTTTTACAGTTTACAATTAAGTCTGTGATCCATTTTAAGTTAATTTTTGTATAAACTGTGAGATTTAGCTGGAAGTTCTGCTGTTTTCTGCCCAGAGAAATTTGACCTCTCCAGGTCCATTTGTTGAGGTGCTGCCTTTCCTCCATTGAATTGCTTTTGCACATCTGCCAAAAATGAGTTAGGAACGGGGTGCGAGGATAGTTCAGTGGTAGAATTCTCACCTGCCATGCAGGAGACCCGGGTTCAATTCCCAGACCATGCACTTCCCAAACAAACAAAACAAAGAAAACAACAAAAACAAACAAACAAATTTCAACAAAAAGATGTTGCAATAACAGGCTACTCACATGGAAAAAGAATGAAATGTGACCCCACCATTCAGCATACAAAAAAAAAAAATGAGTTGGGAATATTTAGGGCCTCTCTCTGTGTTCTCTATTCTGTTCCAATGGTCTATGTGTTTATCCACCTGCCGACACCCTACAGTCTTGATTATTGTGGTTATATCAAAATATTGAAATTGGGTAGACTGATTCCGTCCACTTTACTCTTCTTTTTTCAAATTTGTTTTAGCTTTTCTTGTTCCTTTGTCTTTCCACATATATTTTAGAATAATCTTGTCAATACTAAAAAAAACATTTGATATGAATCAGATCATTTTGGGTAGAAATGATATATATACTGTATTGAGTCAATAAACTCTTCCCATCAATAGCACAGTATGCATCTTCATTTATTTTTATTTAATTACTTTCACATGGGTTTTATAATTTCAACATACATATAGTATGTATTTTAATAGATTTATACTTTGGTGATTTTAAAAATTAACATGAAAAATATTATGTTTTAAATTTCAGTTGCCACATGTTTTTTGATAGTATAAAGGAATATGATGGATTTTTGCACGATGATTTTGTATCTTGTGACATTGCGAAACTTGCTTACTGGTCTGAGGAAGATTTTTTTTATTGTTTTTTGTTAATTTTTTATGTGTTTTCTTAATGTAATCAATAATAACATATACAAGGAGAAACACTTTTCTTTTTTTCTCATCCAGCTATCTTTTTTTTTTTTTTTTATTTTTTTTTATTTTTTTTTTTTTTTTTAGAGAGAGGGAGGAAGGGAAGGAAAGACAGAGAGAAGGAAGGAAGGATGGAAGGAAGGAAGAGAGGAAGAAAGGGAAACATCTTTTAAACACTTTCTTGTTTTTTTTTTTTATTATATTTTGTTTGTTTGTTTGTTTTTTTTTTTACATGGGCTGGGGCCGGGAATCTATCTTTTATTTTATTTTCTTGCCATATTTCACTGATTAGTATTTCCAATACTATGTTGATAAGAGTGGTAACAGCAGACTTCCTTGTTTCCTTCCAGATTACAGGGTGAAAGAATTCAGTCCTTCAACATTAAAGTATGATACTAACCGTAGTTTTTATTTTATTTTTGATATTTTTATCATTATTAAATGTCCTTCTTTATATCTGATAGTACTCTGTCTTGAAATCTGTTTTATATATTAATATAACAACTGCAACTTTCTCATGTTTACTCTTTGTATGGTATATTGTTTTTCCATTATTCACTTTCACAGAGAGTCTTCTGTCTTATTCCTTGGGGATTATATAGCCCCTGATGGGTAGTTAACATTCATTATCATAAATTAAGGTGCAATCACAGACACAATCTTTGCTCTGCAGGTCTCATCACTAAGGGAAGTCCTGGGGGGACCTATGCCTGGATTTCTAATCAACTCTGCAAGAATTATAAGGCCTAGGTAAATTCCATGTGCTCTGTGATAAGGGAGGTCTGGTGTCAAGGCTATATGTTTCTCTGCACATACCCTCTTGGCTAAAAACATGCTTTATACCTCAGAATTAGTCCTGGAACATTCCGACTGTGAGATCTGTTGTTAAACCCTCTTACCATTAAAGCAAGAAAAAGATTCTGTGAAGATATTTAGTCAGCTTTGATATCTCTGAAGCCAGTTCTTCCTCCAGGACAGTGGAGGTGAAATACATATAAATTGTCAGCCTTGAGGTCTCTCGGTAGAAACAGAGTAAGTTAATTCAAGGTTCTATTTTTCCCTGATATTCTCTATGTTGTTGAAAAATGATGAAATGTATTGTATGGAATGCCAAGAAACTCAGAGATGTGGAGCTCTGATTTTACTGCCTGTATTTTGGCCTCTGTGTAGGTTTCATACTGAGTCTTGTAGTGAGATAAATGTAGAAATATAGGTGTCAAATTCAGAATATAAAACTGTCAGAGGACATATGTCTCTTCTTTTAAACAGTATGGATATATTGTATGTATATATATATGTATGTATGTATTTATGAGAGTTTATAAATCATAAATATACAGCTTGATACGTTATCACAAACTTAACCTTTAAATAATCAGTACCCAGACAAATTAGGTTTCTCTTTCACACCCTACTACAAAAACCTGGGAGAGCATATCTAGCGCCCTTTTTTTTATTCTCTGTTCAGCTGGGATAGAACAGAGAAGAAAAATGCATAGAAATACGGAAGTGTATGGTTGCTATAAATTGTAGGCTCTCCTCTATATTTGGTGCCATTGTTGACTTAGTGTTCTCATATTTAAGTATCTAAAGATACCTTAGACTATGAGGACTCCCTTACAGGAAACAGAATGTCAGTATAGTCTCTATCCTAGAGAAATATCCTCCAGATTGAGTGTCTTCACAGGGAAACTGAGGTGTCAAGTATAGCAATGGAGATATGAGTAAGAACTAGAAATTGAAGGACCAGATCAATGAAAGGGAGAGATGAGGAGACATCCCAACTATCTGAGCTCATTCGCAGGTTGGCTTGTATCCCAACTCCCCATCACTCCATCTTCTAGGAAAAGACAGAAGGAATACTTCCTCACAAGACAGTTCATGAAGATAAAAGAAAGAGTAACTAACATGTTGTGGCATGTGTGTGGCAGTCATTTCATATCCCATGAAGCAATGGAGGATTTGAATTCTACCAGTCTCTCATGAGTGAAAGTTTATAAGGACAGAGCTGGATTCTCCATTAATGTAATTTCCTTCTGTCCTAACAGATTTCTGACGAGGAGAATGCTGACCAGAAATGACTCCTTAGTGACTTAATTTATTCTTGCTAACAGTTCTGGACTGAACTGATCGTCCAGAACTTCAGCAACCCCTCTTTTACCTGTTTCTAGTGATCTACATTGTCACCGTGGTGGGCAACCTTGGTTTGATTACTTTAATTGGGCTGAATTCCCACCTTCACATCCCCATGTATTATTTCCTCTTCAATCTTTCCTTGATTGATCTCTTTTACTCTTCTGTTTTCACCCCCAAAATGCTGATGAACTTTGAGTTAAAGCAGAATATCATCTCCTATACGGGATGCATGACTCAGCTGTTTTTCTTTCTCTTCTTTGTCATCTCTGAATGCTATATGCTGACCTCCATGGCCTATGATCGCTATGTGGCCATCTGTAATCCATTGCTGTATAAGGTCACCATGTCCTCTCAGGTCTGTTTGGGGCTGATATTTGCAGCATATGTGATGGGATTTGCTGGAGCCACTGCACACACAGGGTGCATGCTTAGACTGACCTTCTGCAGTGCTAATATCATCAACCATTACTTGTGTGACATTCTCCCTCTCCTCCAACTCTCTTGCACCAGCACCTATGTCAATGAGATGGTAGTTCTCATTGTGGTAGGTATTAATATCACTGTGCCCAGTTTTACTATCCTAATTTCTTACATTTTCATTCTCATCAGGATTCTTCATATCAAATCCACTCAAGGAAGATCAAAAGCCTTCAGCACTTGTAGCTCTCACATCACTGCTATTTCTCTTTTTTTTTTGGTCAGCAGTTTTCCTGTATGTGAAATATTCTTCTCCAGGATCTATGGAACAGGGGAAAGTGTCTTCTGTTTTCTATACTAATGTGGGGGCCATGCTCAATCCCCTGATCTACAGCTTGAGAAACAAGGATGTCAAAGTGGCCCTGAGGAAAGCTCTGATCACAACCCAGGGGAGAAACATATTCTAATTTGGAGCAGTGAAAATGTAAAGAAATGCAAGGACCTCAAATTCTTGCTGATCTTTTTCATGAAGAGACTTTGTTCATAACCATTTTGATTGTGCACATTGTTCTGTTCAGTGTGGTTTAATAGACTTGCCTTATTTTCCCTATCCTTACCCTTGTCTCATTCCTTACTATCTTATCACTTGTACCTCTCACAAGTTTACTAAATAATTAATAGCACGTTTATAAAAGAAACATCTGCACTGACTTTTTCCTTTATTGTTTTTACCCAAACTCTCTCCTGGTCTATCCCTAACCTGAACACACATGGTGAGTTGTGTAAGTCACCTGGGACATGGTGAGTTGTGTAAGTCACTTCCTGTCCACTTAAACCCAGGAACATCAAATGCTATAGAAACTTTCTCATTCTTCTCAATATTGTTAGTGACAAAGCCAAAAGGATTCCATGAAAATGCCTTCATTAAAAACTGTGTTTACAGCATCAAGTAGAACCAAATCCCTGAATATTTTTCTTTTTCTCCTATTTTTAATTCCCTTATTTTTATTATAATAGCTATTCTTGCTCCCTGTTGAGAATGGTCAAAACTATACCACATGCCACCCACTTCTGAGACCCTCTGCCAGCCCAGATCATTCAATATTGAAGAGAATACTTAATACTCCACATTTTATTGCCAAGAACAGCTTTTTTTTTAATTAAGGAAATTGTTTACAGAACATTCATACATAAAATGCAGGATTCTCATATTGCACACTGTATTAGCTAGGGTTCTCTAGAGAAACAGAATCAGCAGGAGATATCCATGAACATAAAATTTATTAAAATGTCTCATATAACCATGGGGACCTAGAATCCAAGGTTTGTAAGGCAGACCATAAGCTGGCAACTCTGATGAAGGTCCTCAGCAAACTCTCAGGAGAGGCTCTCTGGGTAACCATGTGGATGTAAGGGTACAAGAACTGTAGGACAGGCTGTAGCTGGCAGCTCCAAATAAGGTCCTCAATGAACTCTCAGGAAAGGCTGGCTGGCTGAAGCATAAAGAGTGACTGTCTCTTCTGAATTCTCCTTAAAAGCCTTCAGGTGATTAGATTAAGCATCACTCATTGCAGAAGACCCACCCCTTAGCTGCATCTGTGGATGCAGTCAACATAATCTTGATTTAAGTCCATGAAATGTCCTCATAGCAACAGACAGGCCAGTGCTTGCCCAAACAAACCACTGGGCATACCACCTGGACAAATTGACACATAAACCTGACCATGACAGTCCACCCCTTGTCAACTTGACAACTGTATGCATCACCTTAAACCATACTTAATCTCTAAATAGAAAACAATAATATACACATTTTTTCCTTGCCTAACAATACTCACCTGTCCTGTGTACAAGCGGAAATGTGTTAAATCTCTCCAGAATACAGTGTAAGTCCTTGGATAATATTCACTCTTGAACTTGATTCCTTACAACTTAAATGCTATAAAATGAACAAAAAGGCAATACAGTCCTGGTTTCTGTAACTGATCATGTGGTCATAGTTCATAATTATCACTAGCTTCTTCCACTACTCATTCCATGTTCCCTTTACCTTCAGCAAGCAATTCAGCTGGCTGTAGTTCTTTGCCTGGTGGGGTGACCCAAACCTTCACTCCTGAAGTTTCAGAGCCATTGGTAGTTTTGCCTGGATTGAGTTGTTGCAGTTTTCCACTGATTTTAATCACAGGACATGGTAGTACTAAGAGATGTCCTAGGGGATTGTCTATATTCCAGGAAAACACTTCTTTACCTCCATTGTGTAGTTGCACTCCTATTCCCCCCTGATAATTGGGGTTAATCACCCCAGCCAGTAAAATAATCCCCTCCTTGGCTTCTTGATCCAATGGCACAAATAACCCAAAGTAACCAGGTAACAGTCTTAGATTCCAGTTCAATGAAATCATTGTGGTTTCTATTGGTGGAAGTACTTCCCCTTCTGGAACTAAAACCTGTATCCAGCAGAGATCAAGGACAGGAAGTAAAAATTTTCCTAGTCAATCACTAGAGGTAATGGTGAGCAGTACCACCCCCATTTCCATCCCTTGGTTCCTGAACCCATGGATGCTGGCTGTGGGAGAAACAGCACCATGGATGCTGGTTTAGAGCATTCACAGCTTCCTGGAGAACATCAACCCAGCCCTGCAAGGTATTATCACCTAGTTGGCACAGTAATTGAGTTTCCAAAAGGCCATTCCACAATTCTATCAATCCAGATGCCTTTGGATGATAGGGAACTTGGTAATATCAGAGAATTCCATGAACATGTGACCACTGCCACATTTCATTTGCTGTGAATTGGGTTCACAGAATAATGATTGGGATCAGAATAATGCTCTTCATCAAAGAGATGGAAATAGCCAAAATGTCCATCAACAGACGAGTGGCTAAACAAACTGTGGTATATACATACAATGGAATATTATGCAGCTTTAAGACAGAATAAACTTATGAAGCATGTAATAACATGGATGGACCTAGAGAACATTATGCTGAGTGAGACTAGCCAAAAACTAAAGGACAAATACTGTATGGTCCCACTGATGTGAACCGACATTAGAGAATAAACTTGGAATATGTCACTGGTAACAGAGACCATCAGGAGTTAGAAATAGGGTAAGATAATGGGTAATTGGAGCTGAAGGAATACAGACTGTGCAACAGGACTGGATACAAAAATTAAAAAATGGACAGCACAATAGTACCTAATTGTAATGTAATTATGTTAAAACACTGAATGAAGCTGCATCTGAGCTATGGTTTTTTTTTGTTTTTTTTATATATTTTTTTGTATTTTGTATTTTTATTTTTTATCTATATTATCATTTTATTTCTTTTTCTGTTGTCTTGCTATTTCTTTTTCTAAATTGATGCAAATGTACTAAGAAATAATGATCATACATCATGTGATGATATTAAGAATTACTGATTGCATATGTAGAATGGAATGATTTCTAAATGTTGTGTTAGTTAATTTTTTTTAATTAATAAAAAAAAAAGAAAGAAACAATGCTGTGTGGAACACCATGACAATGGATAAGGCATTCTATAAGTCCATGGATGGTAGTTTTGGCAGAAGCATTGCATGCAAGGAAAGCAAGTCCATATCAAGAGTATGTGTTTATATTAGTTAGAACAAATCACTGCCCCTTCCATGATGGGAGTGGTTGAATGTAATCAACCATGTAGCCAGCTGATCACCACAGGGAATGGTGCCATACTAGAGACTGAGTATGGGTCTCTGCTGCTTGCAAATTTTTGCAGTCAGCAGTGGCTGTAGCCAGGTCAACCTTGGGGAAAGAAGCTGACTAGTATCCACAGAGCGGGTCATCTTATCAACTTGGTTATTAAAACCTCTTCCTCTGTTGAAGTCACCCTCTGGTGCACTTTCACATGGGACGCAAATATCTTCCAGATTTTAGCCCACTCAGAAAGGTCTATCCACATACCTCTACCCCAGTCTTCTTTGTCACCAATTTTCCTATCATGCTCTAAGTCCCTGACCATCCAGCCAAACCATTAGAAACAACCCTTGAGTTAGTATACAAAGCACTTCAGGCCAGTTCTCCTTCAAGCAAAATGAACAACCAGGTGCATTGCTTTCTTCCTACTGGGAGGATTTCCCCTCACCCTGTCCTTCAGGGTCAGCCCAGAAAGCAGTTGCAGTGCTGCAGCTGTCCATTTTCAGTGCCTGCATATTACACAGAACCATCCATAAACCAGGCCTGAGTTTTCTCTTCCTCAGTCAATTCACTATAGATAATTCCCCAAGAGGCCACAGATCTGGTCTGGGAAAGAGAAGGTAATGTGGCAGGAGTGCAGACCATGGGTATTTGGGCTACTTCCTCATGGAACTTACTTGTGACTGGAGGATCTACTCTGGTCCTATCTTGTTTATACCATTCCCATTTTATAATGGAGAGTTGCTGCACACACCCAACTTTGTGGCTTGGTGGGTCAAACACCCGGCTCATATAGGTGACTCATGTCTCATGGTAACTTGGTGACCCATGGTTAAGTGCTTAGTTTCCACTAAGGCTCAGTAGCAGGCCAAAAGCTGTTTCTCAAAAGAAAAGTAGTCATCTGCAACAGATGGTAAGGCTTTGCTCCAAAATCCTGAGGGTCTGCATTGTGATTCTCCCATAGAGACCTGTCAAAGTCTCCAGACAGCATCCCTACTTACCACTGACACTTCCAGTACCATTGGATTTGTTGGATCATATGGTCTAAGTGGCAGAGCAGCTTGTACAGCAGCCTGGACCTATCGCAGAACCTCCTCTTGTTCACTCAAAATTAGCTGCTTTTTTGTCACCCATTAAATGGGCTGGAGTTGCACACCCAAATGAGGAATATGTTGTCACCAAAATCCAAAGAGATCAACTAGGTATTGTGCCTCTTTTTCGGTCATAGGAGGGGCCAGATGCAGCAACTTATCCTTCACCTTAGAAGGGATATCTCAACATGTCCCACACCACCGAATACCTAGAAATTTCATTGAGATGGAAGGCCTCTGCATATTTGTTGGATTTATCTCCCAATCTCTGACATGCAAATGCCTTACCAATAAGTGGAGAGTAGTTTCTACTTCTTGTTCACTAGATCCAATCAACATGATATTATCAATATAATGGACCAGTGTGATTGTCTTGTGTGAGGGAGAAATGATCAAGGCCCCTGTGGACAAGATTATGACATAGGGCTGGATAGCTGATATACCCCTGAGGTAGGACAGTGAAAGTATATTGTTGACCTTACCAGCTGAAAGCAAACCGTTTCTGATGGTCATTACTACCAGCTATTGAGAAAAAAAGTGTTTGCCAGATCAATAGCTGCTTATCAGCTATTGATCAATAGCTAGTACATACCCTGGTACATACCCTAGTATTGATTTGCTCAAGCAATGATACCACATCCAGAACAGCAGCTGCAATTGGAGTCACCACCTGATTGAGTTTATAATCTACTGTCATCCTCCAAGACCCATCTGCTTTCTTCACAGGCCAAATATGAGCGTTGAATGGGGATGTGGTGGGAATCACTACACTTGCATCCTTCAAATCCTTAAGAGTGGCAGTAATCTCTACAATACCTCTAGGAATCCAGTATTGCTTCTGATTTACTATTTTGCTAGGTAGGGCAGTTCTAGTGGCTTCCACTTGGCCTTTCCCACCATAATAGTCCTCACTCCATGAATTAGAGGGCCAATGTGGGGATTCTGCAGTAGTTCAGTATGTCTATTCCAATTATGCATTCTGGAACTGGGGGAATAAATATGGAATGGGTCTGGGGACCCACTGGACCCACTGTGAGATGGACCTGAGCTAAAACTCCATTGATCACCTGACCTCGATAAGCCCACAGTCTGCATGGTGGACTAGAGTGACATTTTAGGTCCCCTGGAATTAATGTCACTTCTGAACCATTGTCTAACAATCCCCAAAATACCTGAACATTTCCTTTTCCCCAAAGCAAAGTTACCCTGTGCTTTGGGGAAAGGTCATTGGTATCCTTGGTGAAGACTTGGAAGAAGATTAACAGTATACATTTGTGGCAGTGTATCAGAGTTCTCCCCTAAAGAAAGCTGGCCTCCCCCTCACTCAAAGGGCTCTGGCCTATAAACTGTCTCAAGTCTGGGAGTTGATTAAGGAGCTGTGACTCTCTGTTTTTGTAATTCAAATTAGACTTCTGTTCACTTGACATAGAACTCTTTTGCTTATACAGCTCAAACAAGAATTTAGTACACTGCCCATCTATTGTACTTCTAGGTACACCATGATCTACTAGCCAACACCATAAGTCTCTGTGAATCAGATTATTTTGACGCCTGCTTTGGGTCTGCTGTCCATTATGATAGCCATGCCCACCTTGTCTTTGGTGATTAAGTGCTGCCACCTGGCTTCTGCCAACTCAGGATCTGATCTGATCATCCCTATTGTGATTAAGGATTCCAGACTAGTGACAGCAGTTCCAACAGTAATATCTGACTTATAGAGAAGTGTAACTACAAAGCTCTTCAGGGATGATGGAACTAGTCTCACAAATTTATTTCTCACAGTTTTGGTAAAAGGTGCATCCTCTGGACATTCCTGGGGTGTAAGAGCAAGCTTTCCATGATAAATCCACTCTAACATTCCAATCTGTCTAAGCCTTTGGATCCCCTTCATCTACATTATACCAGGGCAGTTCTGGCATTTCAACCTCAGGTAATGTCAGCCACCTTTCAATCCATGTTTCAGCCAACCATCCAAACAAACTGTTAGGGCCTTTTCTAGCACCTCAAACTATGACATTGAATGCAGAATCTCAGCTTAGTGGACCCATATCAATAAATTCAGCCTCATCCATATTTCTATCCCTTCCACCATTAGCCCACACCCTTAAAACCCATTGCCACATATATTCCCCTGATTTCTCTCTGTACAAATTGAAAAACTCATGCTGTTCTTTTGGAGTATTGTGAACCTCCTCATGGTTGACACTTTGTACCTCACCTTTTGGGGCCTGTTGGGACTTTAGTCTAGTTAAAGATCTGGAAGAAATGAGGGGTGGTGGTGGTGGGTCATGAAAAGAGTTAGAAGTGTCTTTCAAGCCAATTGCTTCATGACATTCATTTGCAGTTTTATCTACTAAAACAGGATTAATCACTCTAGGGTTAATCCCTTCAGTGGAGGTTGAGTGGCCAACTCCTTAGGGTAAGTTAGAGGTGGGGCATCTATATCCTCAGCACAGACTGCTACAGGGTTATCAAGAAAAGGCTCAGCATGATCTACAGTTCAACCTCTCAAGTTCATATCTTAAGGTTCAGTTGTTCTGGTCTGGTAGCGAATTGAAAGAAAGCACAAAGAGCCTCTGGTAGAATGTTCATCTTTATTCATTCCCTCCACTCTGCTGTCTCATCTCTCTCTCTCTCTCTCTCTCTCTCTCTCTCTCTCTCTCTTTCTCATGAGGCTTACAAAGCAATAGTCCCTTATATGTTAAATTACACAAGAGTGGCACTGTCCCAACAGGTGACATCATTCATGGGATATATGATTGGATACGTGTTACACCACTGGTTACATAACAGGTGCCTATTATGGCTACATAAGCTATGTTGTATCATGCTTCCCCAGAACTTCAGACCTTGAAGCACATAAACCAGCCGTCTAAGTAAGCTGTTTATAATAAACAATTTCTCGGCCTCCACACAACCTCTCCACCACCATCATTATCAGTCCATATGTTTTCATCCCATTTTTCAAGGTCCCACTCCTTTCCAATCAATACTTTCAGTTTAAAGGCAGACACCATGCAAGACTGAGATTTCACTTTACATTGTAAAGTTGCTATTCTAACAATGAGACTCTGAGTATGATTTTCAGAGACCTCAAGTCTACAGCTTCAGCAAATAAGATTTTCTATCAGGACACTCATTGAAACTTTCACATTTATCATACGGCACATAAGCTTCTCATTTGAAGATTTCAGCTCATCCCTTTTCCTCATCAATGTATACACTGTATCTAACAACAACCAGCCAACATCTGTATACCTCCTAATTCCACAAAACTCCCTAAAGGTGTCAAAAATATTATCACCCAGAGCCTAGCTTCATTTAAGCGAAGAATTAGCAGAATCCAGTGATGCTTTTTTGACTATCTCTTTTGCCAGCTCACCCCATGGATTGGCAGTGTCATTCTGATTATGGGAAGCAGAGTTATTAGTGCCTTTGAGTCTAGGCAGAGTGGAAAACCAATCAAAAAATCTATTTTTAAGATTCTGCTTCTTAAGAATCACTCCTGGTACCAAGCTGTTTTAGTTAGGGTTCTCTAGAGAAACAGAATCAGCAGGAGATATTCATAAGTACAAAATTTATAAAAATGTCCCACATAACCATGGAGATGTAGAGTCCAAGGTCTGTAGGGCAGATTTCAAGCTGGAAGCTCCAATGAAGGTCCTCAACTAACTCTCAGGAGAGTCTAGCTGGCTGAAGTAGGAAGAGTGACTGTCTCTTTTGAATCCTCCTTTATAGCCTTCCGGTGATTAGATTAAGAATCACTCATTGCAGAAGACACTCCCCTTAGCTGATTTCAAATGTAATCAGCTGTGGATGCAGCCAATATATGATCATGATTTCAGTCCATGAAATGTCCTCATAGTAACAGAAAGGCCAGCACTTGCTTGATAGATGACCAGGCATCACCACCTGCCCAAGTTGATGCATGAACCTGACCATGACACACCCTATTGTTAAAATTGGTGTGGAAATATTTGTTAACAACTGATGAAGGCCCATTTTTACAATTGTACTCTTAACTATAGTTCATGGTTTAGCTGTTTATGCAGTGCTGTTACATGGAAGTTTTTTTAAAACATATTTATTCTAGGACCATACATACAACTTAACACTTCCCCCTTTAACCACATTCAAATACCTAATTCAGTGCTAATAATTACATTCACAATGCTGTGCTACCATCACCACAAATCATTATCAAAATTGTGTATAAGCAGTTTTTGTTGGTGTTACTGTTTGCATGGGCAGGCACGCAGAATTGAACCCGGGTCTCCATCATTGCCGGTGAGAATTTTGCCACTGAGCCACCCTTGCATCACCCCATAGACAGTTTTAATAGAGGATGAGGAGAGGAGTCATAACAACTGTGTGATAATATTGTGAGTCATTGATTATATACCAAGAAAGGAATGTTCATATGTTAAAAAAAAAGTTCATGTTTGTATATTGTTAATAAAAGTAAAAACATTGCTTTACAAAACAAGCCCAGTGCATCATATGTACAACATCAGTGGATATCATTCTTGATTGTCTGTATGGAACTTTCATTTGAAACACTGACATTTGAAGGAAAATACTCCTGCAAGTGGAGGGAGGAAAATGGATGGTCACAGATCTTTCGATTCATGCTTACAATGGCACATTCCAATTGTCACATGAGGGGAGCCACCGTAGTGTTTCTTTATCCAATTGCTGTGGAAACATTCATCTTATTACCAGTCAAAAAATTAGTACTTTCAAACTTATGCACAAACACATGAAAAATATATATAATTTCCTCTAAAGTTATTCTCAACAAAGAAAAATGGAGGAGAAGAAATTGTACAGATGAAGAACAGAAATAAATTATTGAACAAAAGCACAAACTTCCTTCAGCATGAAAACAAAGAAATAGGATAAGAAAGCAGCCAACACATGTATTGCAAATAATCACACTATACCCCCTTGTCCTGAAACTCCTTGCAAAGGAGATTCCATTTCTAATGAAAACTTTCTGCTATGTAGTTTTTCTCATGACAAGTTTAACATATTTGTTCTTTAAACTGTAGATTAAGGGATTCATCATGGGAACCACATTGGTGTAAAGGCCAGAATAGATTTTTCCCACATTCACAGACCCAACAGAAGATGGCTGCAGATACACAAATGCACATGATCTGAAGAACAGAGAAATAGCCATTATGTGGGAACTTGCAAGATCTGAAGACTTTGGACCTGCCATCAGGGGATTTGATGTGGAGGATGCTGCAGAGAAACCATAAGAGATAAAGTTAGTGAGACTGGTCACGATGCTCTTTACACCTCCCACAATGAGGACCATCAGCTCTCCAATACAAAAGTGCTTGTGCAGGAAAGCAGGAGCACAGGAAAGATGTCACAAAAATAATGGTTGATGGTGTTGGCATCACAGAAGGTCAGTCTCAGCATGCATCCAGTGTGAGCTACAGCACCAGAAAATGCCATCAAGTATGAACTGAAGACAAGGTTGTAGCACACGTTAGAGGACAAGGCAATGTTATACAAGAGTGGATTGCATAGCAATTGTAGGCTATGAATGTCAGCACACAAACCTCAGAAATGGCAAAAAAAGAAGAAGAAGAAGAAATAACCCTGTGTCATACACCCCTGGTAGGAGATAATATTCTTCTTTGATAAGAATTTGATCAGCATTTTGGCATGCAAAAAAAAACAGAAGTATAACAGAGCTCCATGAATGACAGGTTAAAGAGAAAAAAGGTGCATGGAGGTGTGAAGGTGGGAATTCAACCCAATTAGAGCTATTAAACATGGGTTTCCCAGCACAGTGAAACAATTGCTATAAATAACAATTTTTAAAAAACTGGGTGAATTGGAAACTTGGGTGGTCTGTTAAACCCACCAGAATGAATTCTGTTACAAAAGAGCAATTTCCAGGAGCCACACGTCTCTGTGGGATCTGTGTGGACAAGACTTGCATTAGAGGGCAATCCAGGCCTTCCCATAAAATCTCTACTCACAGTAACAGACTCTAGAATGGGAATGTCTGAGACTAGCCCAACATGGACCAAAAGAATCTGCTTTGTCACCTGCTAAAAAGTGACGCAGATTTCACAGTATTGTAGTCCTTAAATCACAATATAGTACAGAATACCTACAACTTACTCCATGGATTGAAGGCCAGGGCTGCCATATAAAAACATGACTATTGGAAAAACCTAGGGAGAAGAGGGAAAAAGGATGGACCAGGACAAAGTCCTTCTCTCTCATCTCATCTCTTTATTCACTGAGCCCTCCTCTCAGCAGTAGAACTGCAGGAAGAGGCCCTGGCTACCTGGAGTTGACCTCTCATGCAGCTTAGACACTATTATGTGAACATTGTTTCAAGATCAAAACTGAGGAGCCAAAGTTTGGGGAAGTCCAGCAGCTGCTCCAAGTCACAAAGTAAAAATCATGTAAGGGACAACAAAAAAATTATATAGGGAGAAGTAAGAATTGCCACCATGGGGAGGGAACCGAAATACTGAAATGTGGGAATGCTGAGGGCCCCGTATCTCTGAACATTCTCTGCTGTCCCTCAAATAGATTCTTCCATCTGAGTCACTTACGTGTCAAAACTGCACAATATGGGAAAAGCAGCATTTCTTATCCCTGTACTTCAACTCAAAATAAGGAAGACATATACAGATAGAATTCAGAAACTCACCCTCTTTAATCCAGAAAATGTTTGGACTTCCAGATCCCTCTTTTTTACCCCATGTTCCTCAAGGAACAATTTCAAACTTTGAGATTTTGGCTCCTGTGATTCTGAGAGGATGCAGACTAGAAGTAATTTCCAATATGCCCTGGAAAGCATTTAGAGCTACAGATAACTTCTTATTTTATCTATGAACCCCTCCAACCACCAGAGAAAACTGAACATTCTTTAGCAAAAATGTAGGAGATTTAATGTTGGTTTGATAATATAACATATTTGGTTATAAAGGAGTTTGAAGCATGCTCAGTCTCTTCTCAGGGTCTAGATTTTGTGTGTAATACAGAAATAAGGGGACCTTATTTAGACCCGAGATGTTGGCATCTCTTTAGTTTCTTAGGGATGCAGAATATTTTTCTCAAGTTTTCACTTCAGACCAGGGGTTGTGCATCCTCCAATGAAGAGCTAATATGGAACTCCCAAACCCCTACCATCTTTATTCTGAAGGGAATCCTGTCTGTTGCTTTGGGTTTTTTTTTAACTTTTTTTATTAATTAAAAAAAATTAACAAAGCATTTAGATATCATTCCATTCTACATATAAAATCAGTAATTCTTAATATCATCACATAGTTGCATATTCATCATTCCTTAGTATGTTTGCATCGATTTAGAAAAAGAAATAAAAAGACAACAGAAAAAGAAATAAAATGATAATAGAGAAAAAAAGACTATACATACCATACCCCTTACCCCTTGCTTTCATTTACCACTATTTCAAACAATTTATTTTAACATTTGTTCCCCTTATTATTTATTTTTATTCCACATGTTCTACTTTTCTGTTGATATAGTAGCTAAAAGGAGCATCAGACACAAGGTTTTCACATTCACAGAGTCTCATTGTGAAAGCTATATCATTGTTCAATCATCATCAAGAAACATGGCTACTGGAACACAGCACTACATTCTCAGGCAATTCCCTCCAGCCTCTCCAGTACGTCCCAAACAACAAGGTGATATCTACTTAATGTGTAAGAATAACCTCCAGGATAACCTCTCGACTCTGTTTGGAATCTCTCAGCCATTGACACTTTGTCTCATTTTACTCTTTCCCCTTTTGGTCAAGAAAGTTCTCTCAATCCCTTGATGTTAATTCTCAGCTCATTCTAGGGTTTATCTCAGCCCCTTGATGCTGAGTCTCAGTTCATTCCAGGATCTCTGTTCCACATTGCCAGGAAGGTCCACACCCCTGGGAGTCATGTCTCACGCAGACAGGGGGAAGTTGGTGAGACTGCTCGTCATGTTGGTTGGAGAGAGGGGCTACATCTGAGCAACAAAAGAGGCTCTCTTGGGGGTGACTCTTAGGCCTAAATTTTAAGTAGACTTGACCTATCCTTTGTGGGGTTAAGTTTCATGTGAACAAACCCCAAGACTGGGGGCTCAGCCTATAGCTTTGGTTGTCCACACTGCTTGTGAGAATATCAAGAATTCAACTTGGGGAAATTGAATTTTTCCCCGTTTTCACCATTCCCCAAAGGGGGCTTGCAAATACTTTTAGAGTCACTGATCAAATCACTCCGGGATTCATCGGGGCATCACTCTGGACAAACCAACAAAATTTCATGTGCTACTTGAGATTCCAAGTACTTATGACATTCAATCAAACTACCTACATGAGTTATATTAGGGAAATGCTCTAGGCAAAATCTAAATTTTGTAACAAATAAACATTTTTTTTGCTTTAGTCTCACATATAAGGTGACATTTTAAAGTATTAATTATCATCTATTTTCAGCACCCTGCAATAATGACATTCCTTTGTTCTTCCTCATGCCAAAATATTTTTAAAATTTGTACATTGTACATTTCACTATTATTATACACTCTAGGCATTCCTAGATTATACCATCTTGATCTTTAACATTTATCTTTCTTTCTGATTTCATTTATGTCCCCAGCCCTCCTTCCTCTATCATTCTCACATGCAGCTTCATTCAGTGTTTTAACATATTTACATTACAGTTAGGTAGTATTGTGCCATCCATTTCTGAGTTTTTGTATCCAGTCCTGTTTCACAGTCTGTATCCCTTCAGCTCCAATTACCCACTAGCTTACCCTTTTTCTATCTCCTGATGGTCTCTGTTACCAATGACATATTCCAAGTTTATTCACTAATGTCAGTTCATATCAGTGAGACCATACAGTATTTGTCCTTTAGTTTTTGGTTAGTCTCACTCAGCATAATGTTCTCTAGGTCCATCCATGTTGTTACATACTTCATAAGTTTATTCTGTCTTAGAGCTGCATAATATTCCATCGTATGTATATACCACAGTTTGTTTAGCCACTCTTCTGTTGATGGACATTTTGACTGTTTCCATCTCCTTGCAATTGTAAATAATGCTGCTATAAACATTGGTGTGCAAATGTTCGTTTGTGTCTTTGCCCTTAATCATCTGAGTAGATACCTAGCAATGGTATTGCTGGGTTGTATGGCAATTCTATATTCATCTTTTTGAGGAACCGCCAAATGGTCTTCCACAGTGGTTGCACCATTTGACATTCCCATCAAGAGTGGGTAAGTGTGCCTCTTTCTCCACATCCTCTCCAGCACTTGTCATTTTCTGTTTTGTTGATAATGGCCATTCTGGTGGGTGTGAGATGATATCTCATTGTGGTTTTGATTTGCATTTCTCTAATGGCCAGGGACATTGAGCATCTCTTCATGTGCCTTTTGGCCATTTGTGTTTCCTCTTCTGAGAAGTGTCTGTTCAAGTCTTTTTCCCATTGTGTAATTGGGTTGGCTGTCTTTTTGTTGTTGAGTTGAACAATCTCTTTATAAATTCTGGATACTAGACCTTTATCTGATATATCATTTCCAAATATTGTCTCCCATTGTGTAGGCTGTCTTTTTGCTTTCCTGATGAAGTTCTTTGATGCACAAAAGTGTTTAATTTTGAGGAGCTCCCATTTATTTATTTATTTCTTCCGTGCTCTTGCTTTAGGTGTAAGGTCCATAAACCCACCTCCAATTATAAGATTCATAAGATATCTTCCTACATTTTCCTCTAACTGTTTTATGGTCTTAGACCTAATGTTTAGATCTTTGATCCATTTTGAGTTAACTTTTGTATAGGGTGTGAGATATGGGTCCTCTTTCATTCTTTTGCATATGGATATCCAGTTCTCTAGGCACCATTTATAGAAGAGACTGTTCTGTCCCAGGTGAGTTGGCTTGACTGCCTTATCAAAGATCAAATGTCCATAGATGAGAGAGTCTATATCTGAACACTTTATTTGATTCCATTGGTCAATGCATCTATCTTTATGCCAGTACCATGCTGTTTTGACCACTGTGGCTTCATAATATACCTTAAAGCCAGGCAGCATGAGACCTCCAGCTTCTTTTTTTTTCCTCAAGATACTTTTAGCAATTCAGGGCACCCTATCCTTCCAGATAAATTTGCTTATTGGTTTTTCTATTTCTGAAAAGTAAGTTGTTGGGATTTTGATTGGTATTGTGCTGAATCTGTAAATCAATTTAGGTAGGATTGACATCTTAACTATATTTAGTCTTCCAATCCATGAACATGATATGTCCTTCCATCTATTTAGGTCTTCTGTGATTTCTTTTAACAGTTTCTTGTAGTTTTCTTTGTATAGGTCGTTTGTCTCTTTAGTTAAATTTATTCCTAAGTATTTTATTCTTTTAGTTGCAATTGTAAATGGAATTCATTTCTTGATTTCCCCCTCAGCTTGTTTATTGCTAGTGTATAGAAACACTACAGATTTTTAAAAGTTGATCTTGTAACCTGCTACTTTGCTATACTTGTTTATTAGCTCCAGTAGTTTTGCTGTGGATTTTTCAGGGTTTTTGATGTATAGCATCATATCATCTGCAAACAGTGATAGTTTTACTTTTTCGTTTCCAATTTTGATGCCTTGTATTTCTTTTTCTTGTCTGATTGCTCTGACTAGAACTTCCAACACGATGTTGAATAACAGTGGTGAGAGTGGACATCCTTGTCTTGTTCCTGATCTTAGGGGGAAAGTTTTCAGTTTTTTCCCATTGAGGATGATATTAGCTGTGGGTTTTTCATATATTCCCTCTATCATTTTAAGGAAGTTCCCTTGTATTCCTATCCTTTGAAGTGTTTTCAACAGGAAAGGATGTTGAATCTTGTGAAATGCCTTTTCTGCATCAATTGAGGTGATCATGTGTTTTTCTGCTTTGATTTGTTGATATGGTGTATTACATTAATTGATTTTCTTATGTTGAAACATCCTTGCATACCTGGGATGAATCCTACTTGATCATGATGTATAATTCTTTTAATGTGCTGCTGGATTCAATTTGCTAGAATTTTGTTGAGGATTTTTGCATCTATATTCATTAGAGAGATTGGTCTGTAGTTTTCTTTTTTTGTAATATCTTTACCTGGTTTTGGTGTGAGGGTGATGTTCACTTCATAGAATGAATTAGGTAGCTTTCCCTCCACTTCAATTTTTTTGAAGTTTGAGCAGGGTTGGTACTAATTCTTTCTGAAATGTTTGGTAGAATTCACATGTGAAGCCGTCTGGTCCTGGACTTTTCTTTTTGGGAAGCTTTTGAATGACTGATTCAATTTCTTTACTTGTGATTTGTTTGTTGAGGTCATCTATTTCTTCTTGAGTCAAAGTTGGTTGTTCATGCCTTTCTAGGAACTTGTCCCTTTCATCTACATTGTTGTATTTATTAGCATAGAAATTGTTCATAATATCTTGTTATTACCTCCTTTATTTCTGTGAGGTCATTGATTATGTCTCCTCTTCCATTTCTGATCTTATTTATTTGCATCCTCTCTCTTCTTCTTTGTGTCAGTCTTGCTAAGGGCCCATCAATCTTGTTGATTTTCTCATAGAACCAACTTCTGGTCTTATTGATTTTCTCTATTGTTTTCATGTTCTCAATTTCATTTATTTCTGCTCTAATCTTTGTTATTTCTTTCCTTTTGCTTGCTTTGGGGTTAGTTTGCTGTTCTTTCTCCAGTTTTTCCAAGAGGACAGTTAATTCCTGAATTTTTGCCCTTTCTTCTTTTTTGATATAGGCATTTAGAGCAATAAATTTCCCTCTTAGCACTGCCTTTGCTGCGTCCCACAGGTTTTGATATGTTGTGTTTTCATTTTCATTCGCCTCGATATATTTACTGATCTCTCTTGTAATTTCTTCCTTGATCCACTAGTTGTTTAAGAGTGTGTTGTTGAGCCTCCACGTATTTGTGAATTTTCTGGCACTCTGCCTATTATTGATTCCCAACTTCAATCTTTTATGATCTGAGAAAGTGTTGTGTATGATTTCAATCTTTTTAAATTTGTTGAGACTTGCTTTGTGTCCCAGCATATGGTCTGTCTTTGAGAACAATCCATGAGCACTTGAGAAAAAGGTGTATCCTGCTGTTGTGGGATGTAATGCCCTATAAATGTCTGTTAAGTCTAGCTCATTTATTGTAATATTCAAATTCTCTGTTTCTTTATTGATTCTCTGTCTAGATTTTCTGTCCATTGATGAGAGTGGGGAATTGAAGTCTCCAACTATTATGGTAGATGTGTCTATTTCCCTTTTCAATATTTGCAGTGTTTGGCTCACATATTTGGGGCATTCTGGTTCGGTGTGTAAATATTTATGATTGTTTTGTCTTCTTGTTCCATTGTTCTTTTTGTTAGTAGATAGTATCCTTCTTAGTCTCTTTTAACTGTTTTACATTTGAAGTCTAATTTGTTGGATATTAGTATAGCTACTCCTGCTCTTTTCTGGTAGTTATTTGCATGAAATATCTTTTCCCAACCTTTCACTTTCAACCTATGTTTATCTTTGGGTCTAAGATGTGTTTCCTGTAGACAGCATATAGAAGGATCCTGTTTTTTAATCCATTCTGCCAGTCTATGTCTTTTGATTGGGTAGTTCAGTCAATTAACATTTAGTGTTATTACTGTTTGGGTAGTACTTTCCTCTACCATTTTGCCTTTGTATTTTATATGTCATATCTAATTTTCCTTCTTTCTACACTCTTCTCCACACCTCTCTCTTCTGTCTTTTCATATCTGTCTCTAGTGCTCCCTTTCATATTTCTTGCAGAGCTGGTCTCTTGGTCACAAATTCTCTCAGTGACTTTTTGTCTGAAAATGCTTTAATTTCTCCCTCATTTTTGAAGGACAGTTTTGCTGGATATAGAATTCTTGGTTGGCAGTTTTTCTCTTTTAGTAATTTAAATATATCATCCCACTGTCTTCTTGCCTCGATGGTTTCTGCTGAGAAATCTACACATAGTCTTATTCGGTTTCCCTTGTATGTGATGGATCACTTTTCTCTTGCTGCTTTCAAGATCCTCTCTTTCTCTTTGACCTCCGACATTCTGACTAGTAAGTGTCTTGGAGAATGTCTATTTGGATCTATTCTCTTTGAGGTGTGCTGCACTTCTTGGATCTTTAATTTTAGGTCTTTCATAAGAGTTGGGAAATTTTCAGTGATAATTTCTTCCATTAGTTTTTCTCCTTCTTTTCCCTTCTCTTCTCCTTCCAGGACACCCACAACATGTATATTTGTGCACTTCATATTATCATTCAATTCCCTGAGACCCTGCTCATATTTTTCCATTCTTTTCCCTATAGTTTCTATTTCTTTTTGGATTTCAGATGTTCCATCCTCCCATTCACTAATCCTAACCTCTGTCTCTTGAAATCTACCATTGTAGGTTTCCATTGTTTTTTTCATCTCTTCTACTGTATCTTTCATTCTCTTAAGTTCTGTGATTTGTTTTTTCAGACTTTCCATTTCTTCTTTTTGTTCATTCCTTGCCTTCTTCATGTCCTCCCTCAATTCATTGATTTGGTTTTTGATGAGGTTTTCCATGTCTGTTTGTATATTCTGAATCAGTTGCTTCAGCTCCTGTATCTCATTTGAACTATTGGTTTGTTCCTTTGACTGGGCCATTTCTTCAATTTTCCTGGTGTGATTTGTTATTTTTTGCTGGTGCCTAGACATTTAATTACCTTAATTAGTTTATTCTGGAGATTGCTTTCACTTATCTTACCTAGGGTTTTCTTGCTAGATGAGTTTGTTGTCTATCTGTTCTTTTACCTTCAGTTCAGCTTTTTCTGGGCCTCTATCTTAAGTTTTGTTTAACAGAGGGTAATTTTTCAGTTCTTGTTTTCTTGTTTATTGTCCTGCTTGTAAGGTGCTTTTTCCCTCCCCACCCTTAGGAGGGTCTACATAGGTATTACAGACTCCAGCCATGTTTTCCTGGACTAAACTGGCCCCCTATCAGGGGGAAGGAGTCACTTGCAACAGTTTTCCCTGAGGGTGAGACCCAACAGATTGAAAGACTTTCCTGTGAAGTCTCTGGGCTCTGCTTTTCTTATTCTGCCCAGTATGTGGCACTTGTCTGTCTGCATGTCCCACCAGCAAAAGATGTTGTGGCTCCTTTACTTTGGAAGGCTCTCCCTGCTGGTGGCATGGTGGAGACAGAGGAGAGGTTGTAGGCTTGTTTTAATGGCTTCAAATTGCCAAGCCCTGGGGTCTAAATTCCTAGAGAGAGGGATTCCACCTAAGTTGGGCTTCACCCTTCCCCTGGGGAAGGCACACATGGGAGATAGCCCTGAAAGCAGTCTGTTTCTGCCTATTCCTGGGGCAGTTGCAACCCGAGTAGTCCCACTGCTGAATCCAGAGGCAGCCAAGCCTCCATAGAAACAGCCACAAAAACCTGTTTCATCCCCTTTCCTCTTTTTCAGTTAGCCCAATAAGCGACCTCCGCCTTGACCAGTTTCGCCTGAGCTGGGGGCCTATTTTTAGTAGTCAGAATTTGTTTATTAATGCCATAATTGGTGTTTGATTGGACTAAGCCCCTGCTACTGTTAGAGTCTCTTTCCTTTCCCTCCAGGAAGCCACCTGTGGGGAGGGGCACCTGGCACCGGCCATTGCGTCTTGAGGAACTCACAGTTCTGGAGACTTACAGCCAGTCCAGCTGGTCCAGACTGGGGTACGCTGTGTGTCCGGTTACTATCATGGCACCGGGAGCTGTTCTGTACTGTTTCTGGTTATTTAGTAGTTGTTCTGGAGGATGAACTAAAACGTGCACATTGCTAAGCCGCCATCTTGGCCCCCTGTTGCTTTGTTTTATTTCTTTTTTTTTTCATCCCATATCCAAAGGAATATTTACACAGCAGTTCTGCCTACAGACTTCTTTTTTTTATTTTTTTTGTTTTTCTTATATGCTGTATGGCAGAGGTCACATTTTATTCTTTTTCCATGTGAGTATTCCATTATTGCAGCATTATTTGTGGAATTTTTGTTTGTTTGTTTTTCTTTCTTTTGTTTGCTTACTTGTTTAGTTTTGGGAAGTGCATGGACCAGGAATCTAACTCGGGTCTCCCACATAGCAGATGAGAATTCTACCACTGAACTACCCTTGCACCTGCTTTTTATTCTTTATAAGAAACTTCTCAAGGATTTCAGTAACTGGCTTAAGTTGTCTCTTCTGGCATGTCTCCAAATAAATTTTAATGCTTTGTGTTCTTCCACTGTCTTTACTCTTAAATACCTACCAGAAATTTCTACCTCAATTTCCATAATAATTCTTAAATGTAAATCCTTAATTTTTCAGTAACAAAAATCACTAATTTCTTCTCATCATAATGATTAAGAATCTGGCCTCTGAAGTTAGAGGGCATGTATTTGACTCCTACCTCCATTATTTCCAATTCTATCACCTTGGACAAGTTATTTAAACATTCTTTGTCTCAGATAATTTTGCACAAAGGGATGTGAATAATTGTCTCTCTTTTATGGGGATGTTCTGAATATAAATTAATATAACTCAAGTTCTTAGAATATGCCCAAAATGTGGTAAACAGGCAAAAAATGTCAGCTGTCATGATTTATGTTCTCAAAATCTCCAGTAGATGTTCCAATGTGATAAACAGGCAAAAAACGTCAGTTGTCATGATTTATGTTCTCAAAATCTCCAGCAGATTTTCCATCTTAACACTCATCAGACATTATTCCTTTCTTTTTTATTTCCATGCTCTGCAATAGAGTATAATCACTTTAAGGACAGAGACCATTTCTGTCTTATTTACTACTTTGCTCCTGGTGCTAAGTACAGGGTAAATAGGAGGCTCTCAAAAAATATTTGAGGAAATTAAGTTGTTCTCTGCTGTCACCATGATCATTTTTAGAACATCTGCACTACTTCAGAAAAATAGATAAAAATAAAAACTCATATATCCCATACTCCTTACTGCTCCCTCTCATTGGCCACTACTATTCAGTCTACCCAATTTATTTTACCCCATCTCCCTTATTATTTATTAATTTTTTATTCATATTTTTCTTCATCTGTCCATAACCTGGATAAAAGAGGCATCAGACACAAGGTTTTCACAATCACACATACTGTAAAAATATGTCATATTGTAAAAGTTATATACTTATACAATCATCTTCAAGAATCAAGGCTACTGGAGCACAGCTCAACAGCTTCAGGTATTTCCCTCCAGCCACTCCAAACACTATAAACTAAAAAGAGGTGTCTATATAATGCCTAAGAATAACCTTCAACATAACTTCTCAACTCTGTTTGAAATCTCTCAGCCACTGATATTTTATTTTGTCTCATTTCTCTCTTCCTCTCTTTTGGTGAAGAAGGCTTTCTCAATCCCATGATATTGAGTCCAGGGGAATCTGGGGAGTTCTACCCCATGTTGCCCAGGAGACTTACACCCCTGGAAATCATATCCCACTTAGGGGGGAGGGTGGGGAGTTCACCTGCCAACTTGGCTTAGAAGAAGGCCACATCTGAGCAACGAAAGAGGTTCTCTCAGGGGTGACCCTTAAGCATAATTTTAAGTAGACTTAGCCTATTCATTGCTGGAATAAGTTTCATAGGAGCAAACCTGAAGATCAAGGGCTCGGCCTATTGATTTGATTGTCCCCACTGCTTGTGAGAATATCAGGAAGTCTCCAAATGGGGAAGTTGAATATTTCCTACTTTCTCCTCAGTTCCCCAAAAGGACTTTGCAAATACATTTTTATTCACTGCCCAAATTACTCTGGGATATATTGGGACATCACACTAACCTGGACAAATCAACAAGATCTCACCTATTCAAGATTCCATGTACGAATGGTGTTCAGTTAAACTGAACATACAAGTTAAATTAGGCAATGTGCTACCCAAACTATAAATTTTGCATCAAATAAACATTTCTCCCTTTGGTCTCACACAGAAGTTGAAGTTTTAAAATATGGACTACATCATCCTCTACCCTGTATTCTGATATACCCCAGTCCTATTCAGATCAGCTTCATTCATATCTCTTGTTGCAATCTGATCACCTTTTCAACTTTCTAAATAGTTCCTATATGGAGTAGTTCTGACTTTCATAGCTTCAGCATTCTAACTCTGAGTTACAGGTGTCACATAAATACCTGAAGTTTCTTGGAATGACCACATTATATACAAAGAGCTCAGTATCTCAGAATTTAGAAATAACAGTTATAACTCCTAAATATATACAACTGCTAAAATCTTCCAATTTAGGACCCTATACAATAGGCCCCAACCTGATAACCCATGCTCTTGACCTCAGTTCACTGAGTAATAATATTACTATTGGTCCATATGAGTGAGGAATTATAACATTTGTCTTTTTGTTTCTGACATTCTATTCAGCATACAGTCCTTAAGGTTCATTCACCTAGTTGCCTGCCTCAAAACTTCATTCCTTCTTGAGGCCACTCAGCAGTCCATTGTGTGTATATACCACAGTTCCTCCTTCCATTCCCCCAGTCATTGAACCCTTAGGCCACCTCCATCCATTCTGAATCATGAGCACTGCCACCATAAAACCAGTGTGCAAATGTCCATTTGTGTTCCCTTTCTCAGTTCCTCCATGTATATACTGAGCAATAGGTTTCAGGCAACCCCACCTCTAGCCTCCTATGGAACCACCACACTGTCCTCCAAGGGGCTGCCCTTCTCAAGTTTCCTTACAGACAGTGAACAGGTACATCTTTTTCTCTGTATTTTCTCTAGCACTTGTTTCTTTCTGTTCATTTTTAAACACTCGTATTTACACATAATACAATCCAGCCTAAGTAAATAGCCATGCCTTCACCACCATAATCTATATAAGACATTTCCTTTTCTTCCACAAAGAATCCATACCTCTCCCCCATGCCCCCCACCTGTTGACATTTAGTTTTGGCGTAATGCCTTTGTTATCAGAATAAGGCTCATAAATTAAGAGAAATTAATTATATGAATTTATAATCTCTCTGGAAACTCCACAAACACGTGTGGGGTTTAAGAAAGAGATCCTAGGCTCCCTTCAACAACATCCTTGCACCAATTCTAGTTCTCCATCTCAGTGAAATTCTGACTGCCGATAGTAAAGCTTCAAACCAGTGTTATGATGTATTAAGACCTGTCTAGTCTGGATTCTCTCTTACAAATAGAATAAAGATGGAGAAGCACAAAGGGGGTCTATCAATCCATATGGCCAGTCCATTCAATTTCCCCTGTTCAAAACCAAGTTAATCTTGTTTGAATGTATATATTTCTTTGCCTCAAAACTTGCTAAAATTTGAATTTGTGACTGGATCAAAAACCTGGGAATATATGAATAAAAGTAAAAATGACATTTATAGACATTTTGTCTCAGGAAAGTGTCCTACTATAGCCTATAATCTGGCTATATATGTATAATTTCAAGAGAAATACAAAAAGCTGGAGTTTACACTATTGTGGATACTGGCTGTCCTATCAAAGATGCACTTATTGGAGATTTTCTGCCCCTAAGAGTTTCCTAGATAATAAATTCTCTACATAGTTTACAACATAAAATTATAGCATAGCAAAGAAGGAACTCTTGGTCCTTAGGTATGCGCCTTCTTACAAATTTCAAAGAGAAGAAAATTTAAAAGATGTTTCTCTTTTTCCTATACCTTTACTTTTCTTGCTTGGAGTAATTACAAATATAAAAATAATAGCTTGAAAGCATTCTGCAACTGCTTCCACTATCATTTTTAACCATTAACAAGTGGAAATGAAAAACCCTAAGGAAATGAGGCAAGGGTAATTTACAACTCACACAAATGATATGGGAAAGAAAATCAAAGAGCTGTAACACAGAGAAATATTTCCTGTATTTAAGTATTTAGAAATGTGTGTGTTTGAGTGAGTGTATGCGTTCATATATCTATACCTACATATCTAGGTATTTCTATATATAATATATACATTAGACATATAGATCAGCAGAATAAAATTGAAAATCCATAAGTAAACTACCACACTTATGGTCAATTGATTTTCAACAACGATGCCTAGACAATTCTATGGAGAAAGAATGGTCTTTTCTGCAATGGTGTAAGTATAACTTAAGCCATCAAATTACTGCCCCAGAATGAATCACAGACTCAAACATGTAAGATAAAAAACTATAAACCCCTTAGAAGAAGAAACTATTGGAGTATTTTTAATAACCTTAGGTCAGGCAGTGCTTTCTTAGAAATGATATCAATAACCAAAGCAACAACAATAAAAATAGACAAATTTGACTACATCAAATTTAAAATAGTTGTGCTTCTACGCAAGAATGTTCATAGTAACCTTAGTAATAAAAACAAAAATTGAAAGAACACAGTGGCCCATCAGCTGATGGATTAATGGAATATGGTATATCCATATGTTCTAGTTTGCTAGCTGCAGGAATGCAACACACCAGAGACAGACTGGCTTTCAATAAAACAAGATTTATGTAGTTAATGTATAGTTCTTCAGAGGAAAGGCAGGTAAGTTTTGACTGAGGTTCTTTCTTACATGGGAAGGTACAAGGCAATCTCTGCTGGCCTTCTCTCCAGGCCTCCAGGTTCCAACATTGTTCTCCAGGGTGATTCCTTTCTACATCTCCAAAGGCCTGGACTGAGCTGCAAGTGTCGAGATGAGGTATGTGGAACTGCTTGGGTTGTACTACGTTGAGCTCTCTCATTTAAGCACCAGTCAATTAAATCAAACATCGTTCATTACAGCAGGCACACCTCTTAGCCAACTGCAGATGTAATGAGCAACAGATGAGGTTCATGTACCATTGGCTCATGTCCACAGCAACAGAACTAGGTACCATCACCTGGCCAAGTTGACAACTGAATCTAACTACCACACCATACAATAGAATGTCATTCAGCAATAAAATGGAATGAATTAATGATATATGCTACAACATGACTGAATCTTGAATTATTACTCTAATTTGAAAAAAATAATAATGACAATAGACCTTATATTGTATTACCCCCTTATATGAATCATTCAAAGTAGACAAATCTATAGAAACTGAAAGTAGATCGGTAATTATTTATGGCATGGTAGATGGAGGGATCAAGGAATGATGGCTAAATGGGACTATTTCTAAGGCAATGAAAATGTTCTATATTCAAGAATGCTGCACAGTTTGACTGCATGACACTGTGAATAAGCAAAAAACTACTTAATTGTATACATTACACAAGAGAATTGCATGGTATGTGAATTATATCTCAATAAAGCTGCTATCAGCTATTTTTAAACTTAGTACATTTACAATAAGACCAAAAATATAACATATTTAGGCACAGATCTAAAAAACTCATGATTATACTGCAGAGTTTAAAACACTAATGAAAGAAACCAAAGACATAAATTATAAGTTCCTAGTTCTTTTCGTGAAGCAATTATAGCATTGATACCTAAATCTGATTAAAATAGTACAAGTATAAAACTATAGCTCACTATCACTTATTAATATCAATACAAAACTGCTAACTACTATATTAGCCAACAGAAACACAAACCATAGTATGAAAATAATACAATAGGACCAAGTGGGATTTATTCTAGAAACATAAAGTTCTTTCAAACATAGGAAATCCATTAATATCACATCACATTAATAGATTTAAAGAAGAAATATTATCTCTCTCTTAGCTTGCTAGAGCTGCTGTGACAAATATCACAAACTGGTTAGATTTAACCCCCAGGAATTTACTGTCTCACTGCTTTCAGAGCTGGAAGTCCAAAATCCACTTCTTTTACAAAGTCTGCAATGTTCTGGTCCTGGTTTGATTTCTGTCCCTGTCATATGCCAATATAGGTCTCCTTTTGTGGTTTCCAATACTGGTTTCACTTTACTGACTGCATCTGAATTTCCTATGCTTAGAAGGACTTCACCATATTGGATTAAGGCCCACCCTTATCAAATTTGGCCTCACCTTAACTGATAACATCTTCACAGGACCTACTTCCAAATGGGTTCACACTCCCCACAAGACAGAAGTTAGAATATGAGTGTGTTTTTGTGTGGGGCACATGATTGAGTCCCCAACAATCCCCACAGATTTTGGAAAAGCTTTGACAAAATTCAATCCCATGGTTGATCAAAAAAATAGACTGATGGATACATACTTAAGATGATGAGATACAAACAAATTCATCCTAAGGCCAGTATCTAACTTAATGGGGCATCTGGGAGGCATTTCTATTAAGGATAGGAAGAAGGCAAGCTGTCCACTAACTATGTTACTATCCACTGTTCAAGAAGTCTTAGCCAATGCAGTTTTGGCAAACAACAATTACACATTGCTGATGGGAATGTAGAATGATGCAGCCTCTTGGAAAAACAGTTTGGCAGTTCCTGAAAAAGTTAAATATTGAGTTGCCATATGACCCAGAAATTTCAATTCTAAACATCTACCCAAGAAAATTGAAATTGTATGTTCACTCAAAAACATGTACACAACTCTCACAGCAACATTTTTGGCAATAGCAAAAAAAGTGAAACAACTCAACTGATGAATGGATAAGCAAAATGTGGTATATCCACACAGCAAAATATTATTCAGCCATAAAAAGGAATGAAGTACTAATATACACTGAAACATGGATGGACCTTGAAAACATGTTAGGTGAAAGAAGTCAAACCCAAAAGACCACATACTGAATAATTCCTTTTAAATGATATATCAGAGTAGGCATTAGTGGTTGCCAGGAGATGGAGGGAGTGGTAAAGGGAAGGTCTCTAATGGGCCGTGGGTTACTATTAGAGTCAGGAGAATCTTCTGTAATTACATAGTGGTGATGATTGCACAACCTTGTGAATATAGTAAAAAACACTGAATTTTATACTTTAATAGGGTGAATTTTATGATGTGTGAATTATTTCTTAATGAAAAAATGGTATCTATAGTATGCCATGCTTCACATATACAAAAAAAAAATTGAAATTGAAACCAGGTATAAGAATTTCTGAGTATCACTCTCTATATAATTCTGACATTCAAAATCATTCTGAAGTTTCATACATTAAAAAATATATATGGGGTGGGCGATGATGGTACAGTGGCAGAGTTCTTGCCAGCCATGTCAGAGACCCAGGTTCGATTCCTGGTGCTTGCCCAGGAATACACACACACACACACACACACACACACACACACACACACACACGCACACATTATTCTGGACCAGGTAAGTCCTGAAACCTAGAGGGCCCAACCTGTCCAGAACGTCAGATAGTTCCATCTCTCTACCCCATTTTAGTGACAGACCCTTCCAACATGAAAAAATTAGAATGGCCATAGCCCAAACACCCCTAAAGAGAAGGATAGAAATATCAAAGACAAAGATAGGATTTAACAAACGAATATATATGTGTGTGTGTGTGTGTGTGTAATTAAGTTAAACCAAGGTGGTTGAAAATCCTAAATTAAATAACAACAGTAACAAATAAAGTGTATTACAAAAGACTAACATTATCCTGACCACCACCACATTAACCAAACTGATAGAAATTGACATTATTGAAATGGCACCTGTTACAAACTAAGAAGGGTATAAACCAATTCTTTTAGTATTCTTGCCAAAATACACATAACCTGAAATTATAAGAAACTTCAGACAAATCCAAACTGAATGTCATTCTGCAAAGTAATTTTAGTATTTTTAAAAGTTAAATTCATACAAGAAAACCTAAAAAGCTGTCCCAAGTTGAAGAAGACTGAAAAGACATAACAACTAAACTCAGTGTGTGATCCTGGATTGCCCCATGGATCAAAAACAAAGAAGGGTGGGCAGCATTACTGGGACAATTCTAGATATTTTAAGAAGGTCTGACTATTAAGCATTTTAATTTCCTGGATTTGGTCATGATACTGTGGTTATATAAGATGTTAACACTTAAGGAAGCTGGATGAAGGGCATAGTGGAATTCTGTAAAGTACTTTCGCAGAAATATCTATAAAATTAAAAATTAAAAATAAATTAAAAGTTCATTCCCGGGTTTCAGCACCAATTAATTACTTAAAAATAAAAATCCAAAATCCTATTTATTTGGATTTATTTGCTACTGGAAAGCAAAGCGCATTAAATTTCCAAATTACCTTGCTTTTTATGTGTTATTGTTGTTATTTGTTATCATATTTTACTAATTGCTATTTATAGTAATAAAATTGTATCATCATTGAAACAAGTTTACCCTCTTTAATAAGTATTTCTTAACCATCCAGTGTTCTACATATGTAAAGTAGGAAAACAATTGAAGAATTAAAAGTATGGCTTCTACTCTAAACATGTCTATTTTATTATTGATGAAACAGAAGTTAAGAAATTCACAAAATGTTTCTAGGAAAATGGTTAACTATTGTTAATATTCACCTTTATTTCATGATAGATCTTGATGTAAACAAAATTCACATTAAGAAATATATTCTCCTTAAAAACACCTAGGGTAATATGTAAAATTCCAGAAGAGTTCCATGCACTAGTGTAACTTTCCAGAAATCTACAACCTCCAGATGGTTTCCTGGACCAGATAAGTCCTGAAACCTAGAGGGCCCAGCCTCTCCAGAACGTCAGATAGTTCCATCTCTCTACCCCATTTTAGTGACAGACCCTTTCAACATGAAAAAATTAGAATGGCCATAGCCCAAACACCCCTAAAGAGAAGGATAGAAATGTCAAAGTAAAGATAGGATTTAACAAACGAATATGATTGCTGAGTCATTAAATTGGTATCTCTTTGAGTCTCCAGATTCTCAGAGCAGCTAGAAGTAAAAACTTAAAATTGTGGAATTGTAATCCCTGTCAAACTCTGAAATATGTTCTACAAATAATTGTGGTGCTATGCTTTGAAATTTATTGCATTTGTGTATATATGTTATTTTTCACAAAAGAGAGAAAAAGTTAATTGTGATGATAAAAAAATATTTATGCCTTCTAGCCTCCTATATTATGGAGCAGCTAGAAGGAAAAACCTACCATAAGAGGCTCGTATGGTAGCCCATTACAAATTCTGGAATCTGTCCTGTAACTACTTGTTGAAGAGTGCTTTGAAAACTATTGCTTTATTATTTCTTTGCTTTGTATATATATTATACAATTTAAAAAGTTAAAGAAAACAAAGAAATATATTCTCATTTTCAAAACATTAATTTTTTTGGATTCTACTGAATGCAATTTTAATAGTGTAAATCAGGCTTTACCCTTATCAGGATCCTGAGATAAACATGTTATTACTCCTATCCTTATCCTCTGTTAAAACTGTCTATGAACAATTTTGACAATGATTGGTGATGTGAATTTAATTAATAGCATTAAATTATGTATTTGAATTATGTATTTGTATGCGGTTAAAGGGGAAAATGTTAAGTTGTATATACGGTACTAGGATAAATATTTTTTTTAAATTATGCAGTGGAACAACATTACATAAAAAACCCATGGGCTATAGTTTATAGTACAAATATAAAAATGGGCTTTCATCAATTGTTAACAAATGTTTCCACACCAGTTTTAACAATGGGGTGCTATATGGGAATCCTGCATTTTATGCATGATTATACTGTAAATAATTTCCCTAATTAAAAAAAAAAACTGTCCTTGGCAGTAAAAGGTGGACTAATAAGTATTATCTTCAGTATTAAATGCCCTGGACTGGCATAGGGTCTCAGAAGTGTGTGGCATGTAGTACAATTTTGACCATTCTCAAAAGGAAACAAGAATAGTCATTTTAATAAAAAGAAGGAAATTAAAAATAGGAGAAAAGAACAAAGATCCAGGGATTTGGTTCTACTTGATGCTGCAGACACAGTTTTTAATGAAGGCATTTCATGGAATCCTTTCGCCCATGCCAGAAACGATACTGAGAAGAAAGAGAAAGTTTCTATAGTATTTGACGTTCTTGAGTTTAGGTGAACCGGCAGAGGTGTTAACTATCCCACGTGACTTACACAACTCACCATGTGTGTTCAGGTTAGGGTAGAACAGGAGAGAGTATGGGTAAAAACAATAAAGAAGAAAAAAAGTCAGTGCAGATGTTCCTTCTATAAACATGCTATTATTCACTTAGTAAACCAGTAAGAGAAACAAGTGATAGGAAGCAAGAAATGAGAGGTCAAGGTTAGGAAAAAAGGAAATAAGGCAAGTCTATTAAACCTCACTGAATAGAACAATGTGCACAATCCAAATAGTCATGAACAAAGTCTCTTCATGAAAAACATCAATAAAAATTGGAGGTCCTTGTACTTCTTTACATTTTCACTGCTCCAAATTAGAATATGTTTCTCCTTTGGATTTTGATCAGAGCTTTCCTCAGGGCCACTTTGACATCCTTGTTCCTCAAGCTGTAGATCAGGGGATTGAGCATGGGCCCCACATTAGTATAGAAAACAGAAGACAATTTCCCCTGTTCCATAGATCCTGGAGAAGAATACTTCAGATACATGAAAGCTGCTGACCCGAAAAAAAGAGAAATAGCAGTGATGTGAGAGCTACAGGTGCTGAAGGCTTTTGATCTTCCTTGAGTGGATTTGATATGAAGAATGCTGGTGAGGATAAAAATGTAAGAAACTAGGATAGTAAAACTGGGCACAGTGATATTAATGCCTACCACAATGAGAACTACCATCTCATTGACGTAGGTGCTGGTGCAAGAGAGTTGGAGGAGAGGCAGAATGTCACACAAATAATGGTTGATGATATTAGCACTGCAGAAGGTCAGCCTAAGCATGCACCCTGTGTGTGCAGTGGCTCCAGCAAATCCCATCACATACGCTGCAAATATCAGCCCCAAACAGACCTGAGAGGCCATGGTGACCTTATACATCAATGGATTACAGATGGCCACATAGCGATCATAGGCCATGGAGGTCAGCATATAGCATTCAGAGATGACAAAGAAGAGAAAGAAAAACAGCTGAGTCATGCACCCCCTATAGGAGATGATATTCTGCTTTAATACAAAGTTCATCAGCATTTTGGGGGTGAAAACAGAAGAGTAAAAGAGATCAATCAAGGAAAGATTGAAGAGGAAATAATACATGGGGATGTGAAGGTGGGAATTCAGCCCAATTAAAGTAATCAAACCAAGGTTGCCCACCACGGTGACAATGTAGATCACTAGAAACAGGTAAAAGAGGGGTTGCTGAAGTTCTGGACGATCTGTTAGTCCAGCAAGAATAAATTCAGTCACTAAGGAGTCATTTCTGGTCAGCATTCTCCTCGTCAGAGATCTGTTAGGACAGAAGGAAATTACATGAATGGAGAATCCAGCTCTGTCCTTATAAACTCTCACTCATGAGAAGGGGATTCAGACTGGTAGACTTCAAATCCTCCACTGCTGCATGGGATCTGAATGTACTGCCACACATATCCTTCAACATGTTAGTTACTCTGTCTTTTATCTTCATAAACTGTCTTGTAAGGATCAATTCCTTCTGTCTTTTCCTAGAAGAAAGAGTGATGGGGAGTTGGGATACAAGCCAACCTGCCAATGAGCTCTGGTAGTGAGGATGTCTCCTCATCTCTCCCTCTCATTCATCTGGCCCTTTCTTTTCTAGTTCTTACTCATATCTCCATTGCTATACTTGACGCTTTAGTTCCCTTGTGATGACACTCAATCTGGAGAATATTTCTCTAGGATAGAGACCATACTGACATTCTGTTTCCTGTAAGGGAGTCCTCATAGTCTAAGGTATCTCCAGATACTTACTGTAAGTCAACAACTAGCACCAAGTATAGAAGAGAGCCTAAAATTTATAGCAACCATACACTTCAGTATTTCTATGCATTCTTCTCCTCTGTTCTATCCCAGCTGAACAGAGAATAAAAAAGGATGCTAAATATGCTTTCCCAGGTTTTTGTAGGAGGGCATGAAAGAGAAACCTAATTAGTCTGTGTGCCAATTATATTAGTGGTTAAGTTTGTGAAAATGTATCAAACTGTATGCTTATGATTTATAAACTCTCATATATATATATACACATGAGAGTTTATGTATATATATGTGTGTGTGTGTATATATACATATATATATATATATACACACATATATATTATGTTAATAATCTTTTTTTTACATGGGCAGGCACTGGGAATCAAAGCCAGGTCACCGACATGGGAGGCGAAAATTCTGCCACTGAGCCACCGTCACACCTCCCTGTATGTCAATAAGTTTTTAAGAGGGAGACATATCTACTCTCCCTCCTCTGGCATACCTATGTTCTGTCACTTTTGTTTCTACATCTGTCTTGCTACAAGACTTGTGTGAAACTAACACAAAGGGCAGAATGCAGGCAATAAAACCAGAGCTCCACATCTCTGAGTTTCTTGGCATTCTATATAATACATTTCATCATTTTTCCACAACACAGAGAATATGAGGGAAAAATAGAACCTTGATTAACTCACCTCTTTCCACTGAAAGACCTCAATGCTGACACTTTATGTGTATTTCACCTCCACTGTTCTGGAGGAAGAATTGGCTTCGCAGATATCAAAGCTAACCAAATACAATCACAGAATCTTCTTGCTTTAATGGTAAGAGGGTTTAACAACAGCTCTCACAGTCAGAATATTCCAGAACTAATTCTGAGGTATAAATCATGTTTCTAGCCAAGAGATTATGTGCAGGGACACCGAAGCTCCCTTATCACAGAGCACCTGGAATTTACCTAGGCTTTATAATTCTTGCAGAGTTGAGTAGAAATCCAGGCATAGGTCTCCCCTAGGACTTCCCTTCGTGATGGGACCTGCAGAGAAAAGACAGTGTCTGTGCTTACACCCTAATTCATGATAGTAAATGTTAACTACCCATCAGGGGCTATATAATCCCCAAGGAATAGGGTAAAGGAGTCTCTGTGTCCCATATAAAGATTTGAATACAATTAATGTCAAGCAAATTTTAATAATTATAGTTCTAGGTAGCATATTAGTTTTAGTAGGAATTGATGTAAATTTCAGTAAAATTTATTTCTTATGGTCTTTTAAACCATATAAATGCTCAGTGTCTGATATGCATATTTTATAGGCAACTAGCAAAAGGATACTATTTCATTAATTTTAGAATTGGATGGTAGGGATGGTGGCACAACATCCTGAGTGTAACTTAACACCACTGAATTAAATATTTGAATGTGGGTACAGGTGAAATTTTAGGTTGTATTTTGCCACTAGAAAACATTTTTTTAAATATCTGGAACTGTACAATAGAAACATGAACCCTAATATAAACTTTGGACTATAGCCAATAGTATAATTATAATAACGCTATTTCATCATTTGAAATAAAGGTACCACACTAATGCAAAATATTATCAATAGGGAAAACTGCGTGTACGTGGAGGTATGTTGGAATTCTAAATGACTTTTCTATAAGCCTACAATTACTCTACCATAAAAAAAATATTTTTATATACGTGAAAACTGTCAAAATAAAAGACAAAAGACAAAGACCAAATTATATGTTTCTCCAAGTGATGTGCTTTAAGTTCAAAGACAAATGAAAGTAAATTAATGGGAAAAGATATACCATGCGAAGAGTAAACATGAGAAGGCTGGACTGGTTATATTAATATTATACAAAACAAACTTCAGGACAAAGAGTATTATCAGATACAAAGAAGGACATTTAATAATGATAAAAATGTCAAAAATAAAATAAAAACTACAGTTAATATCATACTTTAATGTTGAAAGTCTGAATTCTTTCACCCTATAATCTGGAAGGAAAGAAGGAAGTTTGCTCTTATCACTCTTATCAACATAGTATTGGAAATACCAGTCAGTGCAATATAGCCAGAAAATAAAATAAAAGACTAGATCAGAAACAAATGAAGAAAACTATTCCTCTTTGTATATGATATGATCGATTACATAAAAAAACACAAAATATTCACAAACACAATTTTTAAAAAACCTCCTAGGACCAATAAGCAAGCTCAGCAAAGTTACAGACACAAAATCATTACACAAAAATCAATATTTCTATATACTAGCAAAAAACATGGGGAAACAAATTTAAAACACAATATTTTTCACTTTAATTTTTAAAATTACCAAAGTATAGATCTAATAAAAAAATGCATAATATCTGTATGCTGAAATTATAAAGCCCAGGTGAAACAAATTAAAGAAGATAAAAAATAAATGAAGATACATATTATGCTGTTTATAGGAAGATTTCTGTATCTCAGTATAATAAAGATATCAATTCTACCCAAAGTGATCTATTATTTAATGCAATTCCTATCAAAAATCAAAGGCAGTTTTTTTTAGGTATTGACAAGATTATTATAAAATATATGTGGAAAGGCAAAGGAACAAGAAAAGTTAAAACAAATTAAAAAGAAAAGAGTAAAGTGGATGGAATCAGTCTACCCAATTTCAATATTTCAATATAACCACAATAATCAAGACTGTAGGGTATTGACAGATGGATAAACATGTAGATCATTGAAAAAGAATGGAGAACACAGAGAGAGGCCTAAATATTCCCAACTCATTTTTGACAGATGTGCAACAGCAAGTTGATGAAGGAGCATCTCAACAAATGGACTTGGAGGAGTCAGACATTTCTGAGCAAAAAATAGTAGAACTTCTACCTAAATCTCACAGTTTATTCAAAAATTAACTCAAAAATGGATCACAGACTTAACTGTAAACTGTAAAACTGTAAATCTTTTAGAAGAAACTAAGAACATCACAATCTAGGACTGTGTATTCTTAGACCTGATACAAAAAGCCTGATCCATAAAAGAAAAAATTGATAAATTAGACTTCTTCAAAACTAAAAATATCTGCTCATCAAAAGACACAATTAAGAAAGGGTAAGTCAAGGCAAAACGTGAGAATAAATTCTCAAATTATTTATCTGATAAAGAACTTGCATGAATTAAATATAAAGAACTCTTAAAACTCAGTAAGTTAAATAACCCAGTTAGAAAATTGGCAAAATATTTAAATTACACATTTCACCAAATGCCTCATAAGGTTAAGAAAAGATGCTCAGTATCATTATTATTTAGGGATATGTAAATTAAAACCAAAATTATTTGCACACTAGAATGAATAAAATTTGAAACAGACAGTATCAAGTATGGAGGAAAATGTGGAAAAAACTCAAACCCTCGTATATTGCTGATGGGACTCTAAACTCTTGATCCTCTTTGGAAAATACATTGGCAGTTTCTTAAAAGTTAAACTTTCCAGTTAACCCAGTCATTCCACTATTAGTGTAACACCAACTTCGCAAGTGTAATCTTAAAACTGTAAGCAACCAGTGACATCATCAATATGGTGATGTAAACAGTTACTGAAAATCTCTCCCTAGGGATTCAATGAAAAAAAAAAAAGGACAAATCTGAATTTTTTAGCGCTCTGGAAGAAGGTATAGACTGGAGAAGAACCCGAAAGATGCCGAATTGAAGAGAGAAACGTCAGGTAGGAAACCTCAGCACTGGAGCAGACAGTCCCCTCCCCACCCCCACAACCAGTCTCACACACAGCACACGTGGGCAAAGAAGCAGCAGCTGTGATCCCTTCCACTGAGGACCCAGAACATAGATAGAACCTATATTCACAGCAGCGAGATAGAACCTAATTGTTTGCAGACCCATGGGACAGGGGAGGACATCTCAAAACCCAGGGCAGTGAGGAATAGAATCTGAGAAAACTTGGACATAGTCTGTATTTCCAGCCTTGGGTCCAAAAGCCCTGCCCCCATTCCTGAAGGAAACAGCAGCTGGCGGTCTGATCCCCTCTAGTGCTTGGACGAATACGGGTTCAGCCTGGGGGTGGGGCGGTCTTTTGCCGCAAATGAAGTGGGGGGCGGGGGTCAGATTTTGGCCGGCAAAGTGAGTTTACGGGAAACCTGAAATTCTGGCTGCTCCGGGTCAGAGTCCTTCTGACCTGCAAGGAAAGAAGCGTTTGACGACGTTAAGTTATTGCACAGTGCCATCTGCTGGACGGGACAGAAAATGCAAAGGGAATTGAAGAGCTTTTTCAGATACTCTCCAGAAAATATATCAGAACCATTGGGACTGGTTCAGATCCCTGTATAGGATCCTACCCCTCTGTTGGCTGAGAAATATAGATGACCCAGTTGTTAAAACAGTGACCTAAACCAAACCTAGGTCTTGTGGGCCAGTGAAAAGCAGAGCACCACGGGGACCAGCAGGCTTGCTTTACCCACAGAGGTCTTGCCGCGGTGCCTAGTGTCTACCCCCATCCATTAAGGAAGCTGCTGTGAGCATCCAGTTCTGGGGGTGACCAGGGGCAGAGCCAACAAGAACCAGAAAAAACAAGAGCTGAAAAATTCTGATCAGTTAAACAGAAGCTACACCAGCGGTCTAGAATAAGTTGAACTGAATGCTGAAGAACAGATGTAAAACAAAGCCTACCAAAACACAAAGCCTAAGAACTGATAGAGAGCAAAGTCAACCACAAAGAAAACCCTAAGTAAAAGAGTGAAAGACCTCCAGAATAAACTAATCAAGGAAATCAGATGTCTAGGCACTGGCAAAAAATTACAAGTCACACCAGGAAAAATGAAGATATGGCCTGGACAATGGAATAAACTGACATGTTAAAAGAGATACAGGAGGGCGGGCCGCGGTGGCTCAGCGGGCAAAGTGCTTGCCTGCTATGCCGGAGGACCTCGGTTCGATTCCCGGCCCCAGCCCATGTAACAAAAACGGAGAAACAGAATACAATAAAACAAGAAAATGTTTAAAGATGTTTCCCTTTCTTCCTTCCTTCCTTCCTTCTATCCTTCCTTCCTTCTCTCTGTCTTTCCTTAAAAAAAAAAAAAAAAAAGAGATACAGGAGTTGAAAGAATTAATTAAGGATTTTCAAATAAGCATGCTAAATCAATTCAAAATGCAAATCAACAACTTGAGGGAAGGTATGGAAAAGAGATGAAGGATATAAATAAGATATTAGGCAACTATGAAGAAGAACTTAAAAGCTTAAATAAACAAATAGCAGAACTGATGGGAATGAAAGGCACAATAGAAGAGAGGAAAAGCACGATGGTCACTTACAGCAATAGATTTGAAGAGGCAGAAGAAAGAATTAGTGAATTAGTGAACTAGAATTAGTGTGTAGGTCTGAAATCCTATACACAAAAGAACAGACTGGGAAAAGAGTGGGAAAATATTAGCAGAGTCTCAGGGAACTGAATGACAACAGGAAGTACATCATGTTTATTTGTGTCCCAGAAGGAGAAGAGAATGGAAAGGAGCAGAAAAAAATAATGGAGGAAATTATCACTGAAAATTTTCCCTCTCTAATGAAAGACATAAAATTACAGATCCAAGCAGCGCAGCATACCCAAAACAGAAATGATTCAAATAGACCTACTCCAAGACACTTATTAATCAGACTGTCAAAAGTCAAAGAGAATTCGGAAGGCAGCAAGAGAAAAATGATCCACCACATACAAGGTAAGCTTGATAAGACAATGTGCAGTTTTCTCAACAGAAACCATGGAGGCGTAATATATTTAAGATACTGAAAGAGAAAAACTGTCGAACAAGAATCCTGTACCTGGCAAAACTGTCCTTCAAAAATGAGGGAGAGTTTAAAATATTTTCAGGAACTAGACACTGAGAGAATTTGTGAATAAGACCTGCTCTACAAGAAATACTAAAGGGAGCACTAGAGGCAGATAGGAAAAGACAGGAGAGAGAGAGTTTTGGTGAAGAGCTAGAAATGAAGACTATAAGTAAGGGTAAAAAGAGAAAAATAATAATAAGATATGATATATTAGAACAAAGCTATGATGCATGCAACAATGTGGATGAACCTTGAGGACATTATGTTGAGGAAACGAACCAGAAATTAAAGGACAAATACTATATGGTCTCACTAATATGAACTAACATTAATGAGAGAACTTTAAGAGCTGAAATTGAGAATGCAGATTATCATGAGATAGAAAGAGGGTAGAGATTGGGCATGGCATATACACATGATGGAATATTATGTAGCAGTAAGACAAAATGAGGTCCTAAAACATATGCCATAATGGATAAGCCTAGAGGGTATAATTCTGAGTGAAATAAGCCAGACATTAAAGGACATAGTATGATTTGTCTATTATGACTCTGGTAAAGAGAACAAACTCCAAATCATACAGCCCAGGAAGAAAATCTATACTCATATACAGCAATGAACTGGGTGTTACATCTCTGTAGCTAGAAAACGCAAATGACTTCACAAGCAATACCATATGTTTCATATTTTTGACAACCATTTATGACAAAGATTTTATAAAAGAGAAAAAAATTAATGAAAATAAAAAAGCAATTGCCATGTAAAGACTGTTTAATAACTATTAGTTTCTTTGCTTTTCCTAGGGAGAGAAATGAGTTGAGTATACTTTTATAGTCCTACCTCAGGGGTGTATCAACTCTCCAGCCCTATGTCATAATCTTGTCTGCAGGGACCTTCATCGCTTCTCCCTCCCACAAGACATCACACTGGTCTGTTATATTGATAATATCAAGTTGATTGGACCTAGTGAGCAAGAAGTAGCAACTACTCTAGACTTATTGGTAAGACATTTGCATGTCCGAGGACTGGAGATAAATTCAACAAAAATACAGGGGCCTTCCACCTCAGTGAAATTTCTAGGTGTCCAGTGGTGTGGGGCATGTTGAGATATCCCTTCTAAGGTGAAGGAGAAGTTGCAACATCTGGCCCCTCCTATGACTAAAAAAGAGGCACACCTAGTTGATCTCTTTGGATTTTGGTGACAACATATTCTTCATTTGGGTGTGCTACTCTGGCCCATTTATCAAGTGACCAGAAAAACTGCTAATTTAGAGAGGGGAACTGAACAAGAGGAGGCTCTGTGACAGGTCCAGTCTGCTGTACAAGCTGCTATCTGCTTGGGCTGTATGATCCAGCAGATCCAGTGGTGCTGGAAGTGTCAGTGGCAAATAGAGATGCTGTCTGGAGCCTTTGGCAGGCCCCTATAGGAGAATCACAACGCAGACCCTTAAAATTTTGGAGCAAAGCCGTACCATCTGCTGCGGATACCTACTCTCCTTTTGAGAAACAGCTTTTGGCCTACTGCTGGGCCTTAGTAGAGGCTGAACACTTAACCTTGGGCCACCAAGTTACCATGAGGCCTGAGTTGCCTATCATGAGCTGGGTGTTGTCTGACCCACCAAGCCATAAAGTTGGACATGCACAGAAGCACTCCATCATAAAATGGAAATGGTATATATGAGGTAGGGCCAGATCAGGTCCTGAAGGCACAAGTAAGTTACATGAAGAAGTGGCCCAAATGCCCATGGTTTCCACTCCTGCCACATTACCTTCTCTTTCCCAGACCAGAGCTATGGCTTCTTGGGGCATTCCTTCCAATGAATTGACTGAAGAAGAGAAAACTCGGGCCTGGTTTACAGATGGTTCAGCATGATATGCAGGTACCACGCAAAAGTGGACAGCTGCAGCACTACAACCCCTTTCTGGGGTGTCCTTAAAGGGCAGTGGTGAGGGGAAATCCTCCCAGTGGGCAGAACTTCGAGCAGTGCACTTGGTTGTTCATTTTGCTTGGAAGAAGAACTGGCTAGAGGTGCATTTGTATACTGGCTCATAGGCTGTTGCTAAATGGTTTGGCTGGAGGGTCAGAGACATGGAAAGACCATAATTGGAAAATTGGTGACAAAGAAGTCTGGGGAAGAATTATGTGGATAGACCTTTCTGAGTGGGCTAAAACATGAAGATATTTGTGCCCCATGTGAATGCGCACCAGAGGGTGACTTTAGCAGAGGGAGGTTTTAATAATCAAGTGAATAAGATGACCCATTCTGTGGATACCAGTCAGCCTCTTTCCCCAGCCACTCCTGTCATTGCCCAGTGGGCTCATGAACAAAGTGGTCATGGTGGTAGGGATGGAGGTTATGCATAGGCTCAGCAACATGAACTTCCACTCACCGAGGCTGATGTGGATACAGCCATTGTAGAGTGCCCAGTCTGTCAGCAACAGAGACCTACATTTAGCCCCCGATATGGCACCATTCCATGAGGTGACCAGCCAGCTACATGGTGGCAGAGTGATTACATTGGACCACTCCCTTCATGGAAGGGGCAGCGATTTGTTCTAACTGGAATAAACACACTCTGGATATGGGTTTGCTTTCCCTGCACACAATGCTTCTGCCAAAACTGTCATCCGTGGGCTTGCAGAATGCCTTATCCATCATCATGGTATTCCACATAGCATTGCTTCTGATCAAGGAACAAACTTCACAGCAAATGAAGTGCAGGAATGGGCACATGCTCATGGAATTCTCTGGTCTTACCATGTTTCCCATCATCCAGAAGCAGCTGGATTGATAGAACAGTGGAATGGCCTTTTGAAAACTCAATTATGGTGCCAACTACATGGCAATACCTTGAAGAGCTGGGGTAATGTTCACCAGGAAGCTATGTGTGCTCTGAATCAGCGTCTGCTATATGGTGCTGTTTCTCCCATAACCAGGATCCGTAGGTCCAGGAACCAAGGGGTGGAAATGGGAGTGGCATTCTTACTTCCTGTCCCTGCAACCATGAGCACTGATGGTCTACAGGTTTTAGTTCCAAAATGGGGAGTGATTCCACCAGGAGAAACAACGATTCCATTGAACTGGAATCTAAGACTGCCACCTGGTCACTTTGGGCTGCTCATGCACCTGGATCAACAAGCCAAGAAGGGAATTGCATTATTGTCTGGGGTGACTGACCCTGACTATCAAGGGGAAATAGGACTGCAACTACACAATGGAGGTAAAGAAGAGTTTTCTTGGAATATAGGAGATCCCGTAGGGCATCTTTTAGTACTACCATGCCCTGTGATTAAAATCAATGGAAAATTGCAACAGCCCAATCCAGGCAGGACTACCAATGGGTCTGAAACCTCAAGAATGAAGGTTTAGGTCACCCCACCAGGCAAAGAACCATGGCCAGCTGAAGTGCTTGCTGAGGGTAAAGGGAACATGGTATGGGTAATGGAAGAAGGTAGTGATCAATATGAACTATGACCACATGATCAGTTACAGAAACAAGGACAGTGATGCTGTTTTGTTCCTGTTATAGTATTTAAGTTATAAGATCTCAAGTTTAAGAATGAATATTACCCAAGGACTTTTACCCCATTCTGGAGAGAGTTCAAGTGTTTCCAATTATATGCAGGACAGTTGAGTATTGTTAGGTGAAAGGAAAAAATGTGTGTTTTAATGTTTTTTATTTAGAAATTAGGTATGGTTTAAGGTGATATATCTATATATAGTTGCCAAGTTGACAAGTGGTGGACTGTCATGGTCAGGTTCATGTGTCAACTTAGCTAAGTGATGGTGCCTATATGTCTGATTGGGCAAGTGCTGGCCTATCTGTGGCAATGAGGACATTTCATAGAATTAAATCATGATCACGTCAACTGCATCCACAGCTGACTCCATTTGTAATCAGCGAAGGGGAGTGTCTTCTGTAATGAATGATGCTCAGTCTAATCACTGGAAGCCTTTTAAGGAGAATTCAGAAGAGACAGGCTCTCTTCCTTCCTGCTTCAGCTGGAAAGCCTCTCCTGTGGAGTTCATCCAGACCCTCCATTGGAATCATCAGCTTCTCAGCCTGCCCTGCAGATTTTGGACTCGTGAGACACTTTAATAAATTTTGTATTTGTGAGAATTCCCTGTTGATTCTGTTTCTCTGAAGAACCCTGACTAATACAGGCCTCTATATTCAGTCTCTACACTAGCTTTTTTTTTTTTAAGGCGTATAAATTTAAAATGTGGTCATCATACTTTATCAAAACTAAAATAAAATAAACAGAAAGATGCAAGTTCTGGAGTCAATGTGGAGAGATGTACCTATTCACTGTTGGTAAGGAAGTAGAATGCTGCAGCCCTTCTGAGGCATATGGGTCCACAGGAGGCTAAGTATACGGTCTCCCTGTGATCTTGCAGCACATTATTAGGTATATACTTGGAAGAACTGAAAGCAGGGGTACAAATGGACGTTTGTATACTGGTATTTATGGTGGCAGTATTCACAGCCTTTAGAGCAGAGAAAAACCAAGATGACAGCTTAGTGGGGTGCAGGATTTAGTTCATCCTCCAGAGCAGATAATAAATAGCCAGGAACACTACAGAACAACTGCTGGGACCACATCAGTGATGGGACACACAGCATGCCTCAGTCTGGACAAGCTGGACCAGTTATGAGCCCCCCCAGGACCATGAGTTCCCCAAGCCATGGCAGCTGGTGCCCCTCCCCCATAGGTGGCTTCCCAGAGGGGAAAGGAAAGAGACTTTACCAGCAGCAGGGGCTGAACACAACCAAGTTCCAATTATGGAATTACTTAACAAATTCTGACCACTAAAAATAGGCCCCCAGCTCAGCTGAGCCTTGAGTAAAAGCTGAGGTTGCTGTTTTTAGCCCCAGTGCAGAGAGGGCAGGAAAAAAAAAAAAAACTGAGGGTTTTTGGTTGACAGCACAAAATACTTGAAAGAGTCTGGGCCCTGTGAGGGGACACATAAGACCTAGAAATACACAAAGAAACATACCAACTTAAGCCCTTGATTGGTAAACCTGAGGAATCGGGGTCCTGCTCTGAAAAGGAATTTTTTTCTTTTCTTTTTTGTGGCTGTGTTTCTACGGCTTAAATGCTCTTTGGATATAGCTGTAGCACTTCTCAGGCCCCAGGGTCTGGAAAACTGACGTGATTAAAGCCAGCCCACAACCTCTCCTCTGTCTCAACCACAGCCTCAGCAAGGAGAGTCTGCTGAAGTTAAAGGAACCACATTACTTTATGCTGGTGGGACTTGCAGGCAGACAAGCACCACATACCAGGTAGGATAGGAATGACACAGAGTCCAGAGGCTTCATAGAAAATCTTCCACCTGCTGGGTCTCACCCTCAGGTAAAATGGACACAGGTGACCCTTTCCTCCTGAGAGGAGGCCAGTTTGGTCTGGGAAAATCTGACTGGGGTCTATAATACCTAAGTAGACCCTCCTAAGGGAAAAAAGGCACCATACAGGCAGGGCAAGAAACAAAAAAGGAAGAACTAAAAATTTCTGACCTATTAAACAAAACCTAAGCTAAAGGTTTAGAATAAGCTGAACTGAATGTCAAAGAACAGATAGACAATAAAGTCATTCAGCAAGAAAATCCTAGGTAAAAATAAAAAGGCTAAAAACAATCTCCAGAGTAAACTACTTAAGGAAATTAAATGCCTAGACTCCAGCAAAAATAGCAAATCACACTAGGAAAATTGAAGATATGGCCCAAAGAAACAAACCAACAAATCAAATGAAATTCAAGAGTTGAAACAATTAATTCAGAATGTTCAAACAGACATGGAAAATCTCATCAGAAATCAAATCAATGAATTGAGGGAGGATATAAAGAAGGCATGGGACAAACAAAAAGAAGAAATCTAAAGTCTGAAAAATCAAATCACAGAACTTATGGGAATGAAAGTCACAGTAGAAGAGATGGGGGGAAAAAGTGGAAACCTACAAGGTAAGATTTCAAGAGGCAGAAGATAGGTTTAGTGAACTGGAAGATGGGACATCTGAAATCTGACAAGCAAAGGAAAATAAAGGGAAAAGAATGGAAAAATATGAGCAAGGACTCAAGAAACTGTACAATAATACATGAAGTATGATATACATATTGTGGGTGTCCCTGAAGGAGAAGAGAAGGGAAAAGGAGGAGGAAAACTAATGGAGGAAATTATCACTGAAAATTTCCCAACTCTTACAAAAGACTTAAAATTACAGTCCCAAGAAGTACAGCATGCCCCAAACAGAATAGATCCAAATAGACATACTCCAAGACACTTACTAATCAGAATGTCAGATGTGAAAGAGAAAGAAAGAATCTTGAAAGCAGCAATATAAAAGCAATCCATCACATGCAAGGGAAGCCCAATAAGACTATGCATAGATTTCTCAGCAAAAGCATAGAGGCAAGAAGATGGTGGTATAATATATTAAAGATACTAAAAGAGAAAAACGACCAACCAAGAGTTCTATCTCCAGCAAAATTTACCTTCAAAATGAGGAGGAAATTTAAACATTTTCAGACAAAAAAAAAAATCACTGAGAGAATTTGTGACCAAGAGACTGGCTTCAAGAAAAACTAAAGGGAGGACTAGAGACAGATAGGAAAAGACAGGAAGGGTGTGGAGAAGAGTATAGAAATGAAGACTATCAGTAAAGGCAAAAAGAAGAAAAATTGGATATAACATATAAAATCCAAAAGGCAAAATGGTAGAAGAAAGTACTGCCCTTACAGCAATAACACTAAACATTAGTGGATTAAACTCCCCAATCAAAAGACATAGACTGACAGAATGGATTGAAAAATAGGGCCCATCTCTATGCTGTCTACAGGAGACACATCTTAGACCCAAGGATAAACATAGGTTGAAAGTGAAATGTTGTGAAAATATATTTCATGCAAACAACAATCAGGAAAAAGCAGAGGTATCTATACTAATATTCAACAAATTAGACTTCCAATGTAGAACAATTAAAGGAGACAAAGAAGGCCACTATGTATTAATAAAAGGAACAATTGAACAAGAAGACATAACAATAATAAATATTTATGCACCAAGCGAGACTGCTCCAAAATACATGAGGCAAACACTGAAAAGAGAAATAGACACATCTACCATAATAGTTGGAGACTTCAATTCCCTGCTTTCATCAGTGGACAGAACATCTAGACAGAAGATCTATAAAGAAACTGAGAATAATACAATAAATGAACTAGACTGAACAGACATTTATAGACCATTACACCCCACAACAGCAGGATACATCTTTTTCTCAAGTGCTCATGGATCATTCTCAAAGATAGATGATATGCTGGGTCACAAAGCAAGTCTCAATAAATTTAAAAAGATTGAAATCATACAAAACACTTTCTGAGATCATAAAGGAATGAAGTTGGGAATCAATAGTAAGCAGACAGCCAGAAAATTCACAAATATATGAAGGCTTAAGGACACACTTAGACAACCAGTGGATCAAGGATGAAATAACAGGAGATTCAGTAATATCTTGAGGCATATGAAAATGAAAATACTACATATCAAAATGTATGGAATGCAGCAAAGGCAGTGCTAAGAGGGAAATTTATTGCCCTAAATGCCTATATCAAAAAAGAAGAGCAAAATCAAGGAATTAACTGTTCACTTTGAAATAACAGCAAACTAAACCCAAAACAAGTAAAAGGAAATAAATAACAAAGATTAGAGTAGAAATAAATGAAATTGAGAACATGAAAACAATCAAGAAAAACAGCAAAACCAGAAGTTGGTTCCATGAGAAAATCAATAAGATTGATGAACCCCTAGCAAGGTTGACAAAAAGAAGAAGAGAGAGGATGCAAATAAATAAAATCAGAAATGGAATAGGAGACATAACCACTGACCCCACAGAAACAAAGGAGGTTATGAGAGGATATTATGAACAACTTTATGATAATAAACTAGACAACATAGATGAAATGGATAACTTCCAAGAAAGGCATGAACAACCAACATTGGCTCAAGAAGAAATAGATGGGGCGGGTCATGGTGGCTCAGCAGCAAGAATGCTTGCCTGCCATGCCAGAGGACCTGGGTTCAATTCCCGGTGCCTGCCCATGCAAAAAAAAAAAAAAAGAAGAAGAAGAAGAAGAAATAGATGAATAGATGATCTTAACAAACCAATCACAAGTAAAGAAGTTGAATTAGTCATTAAGAGCTCCCAAAAAAGAAAAGCTCAGGACGAGAATGTCTTCACATGTGAATTCTACCAAGCATTCAAGAAGGAATTAGTACCAATCCTGCTCAAACTCTTCAAAAAAAATTGAAGAGTAAGGAAGACTACTTAACTCATTCTATGAAGCCAGCATCACCCTCATACCAAAGCCAGACAAAGATACTACAAGAAAAGGAAATTACAGATAAATGTCTCTAATGAATATAGATGCAAAAATCCTCAACAAAATTCTTCCAAATTGAATCCAGCAGCACATTAAAAGAATTATACACCATGACCAAGTAGGATTCATCCCAGGTATGCAAGGATGGTTCAACATAAGAAAATCAATTAAGGTAATACACTATATCAACAAAAAAAGTAGAAAAGCCACATGATCATCTCGATTGATGCAGAAAAGGCATTTGACAAAATTCAATATCCTTTCTTGTTGAAAACACTTCAAAGAACAGGAATAGAGAGGAACTTACTCAACATGATAAAGGTAATATATGAAAAACCCACAGCTAACATCATCCTCAATGGGGAAAATCTGAAAACTTTCCCCCCCCCCAAGATCAGGAACAAGACAAGGATGTTCACTATCACCATTGCTGATATGGTGATAGTGAACATCATATGGTGTTGGAAGTTCTACCCAGAGCAATTAGACAAGAAAAAGAAATGCAAAGCATCAAAATTGGAAAGGAAGAAGTAAAACTCTCACTGTTTGCAAATGATATGAAGCTATATGTCAAAAACCCAAAAAAATCCACAGCAAAACTGCTAGAGCTAATAAATGAGTACAGCAAAGTGGCAGGTTACAAGATTAAAACTCAAAAATCTGTAGCATTTCTATAAACTGGTAATGAACAGTCTTGGGGAGATCAAGAAAAAAATACATTTACAATTGCAACCCAAAGAATAAAATACTTAGGAATAAATTTAACTAAGGATACAAAAGACCTATACAAAGAAAACTACAAGAAATTACTAAAGAAGTCATAGTAGATGTAAATAAATGAAAAAGCATACCATGTTCATGGATTGGAAGACAATATAGTTAAGATGTCAATTCTACCTAAATTAATTTATAGATTCAATGCAATACAAATTAAAATCCAAAAAAACTTACTTTTCAGAAATAGAAAAACCAATAAGCAAATTTATCTCGAAGGGTATGGTGCCCTGAATAGCTAAAAATATCCTGAGAAAGAAAAGTAAGTCGGAGGTCTCACACTACCTGACTTTAAAGGGTATTATGAAGCTACAGTGGTCAAAACAGCATGGTGCTGGCATAAAGATAGATATACTGACCAATGGAATAGAATAGAGTGTTCAGATATAGACCCTCTTATCTATGGACAATTGATCTTTGATAAGGCAGTCAAGCCAACTCACCTGGGATGGAACAGTCTCTTAAATGGTACTTGGAGAACTGGATATCCACATTCAAAAGAATGAAACAGGATCCATATCTCACAGCCTATACAAAAATTAACTCAACATGGATCAAAGACCTAAACATTAGATCTAAGCCCATAAAACTTTTAGAAGAAAATGTAGGGAAATATTTTATAAATCTTATAATAGGAGGCAGCTTCCTAGATCTTACACCCAAAGCATGAGCATTGAAGAAAGAACTAGATAAATGGGAACTCCTCAAAATTAAACACCTTTGGGCATCAAAGAACTTTGTCAAGAAGGGAAAAAGACAACCTATACAATGAGAGACAATATTTGGAAATGATATATCAGATAAGTTTCTAGTATCCAGAGTACATAAAGAGGTTGTTCAACTCAACAACAAAAAGACAAACAACCCAATTACAAAATGGGCAAAAGACATTAATAGACACTTCTCAGAAGAAGAAATGCAAATGGCTAAAAGACACATGAAAAGATGCTCAATTTCCCTGGCTATTAGGGAAATGCAATGAAATATCACACCCACCAGAATGGCCATTATCAATAAAACAAAATGACAAGTGCTGGAGAGGATGTGGAGAAAGATGCACACTTATCCACTGTTGGTGGGAATGTGAAATGGTACAACCACTGTGGAAGGCAGTTTTAAGGTTCCTCAGGAACCTAAGTACAGAATTGCCATGTGATCCAGCAATACCATTGCCAGATATCTGCTTGGAGGACATGAGGGCAAGGACGCAAATGGACATTTGCACACCAATGTTTATAGCAGCATTATTTACAATTGTCAAGAGATGGAAACAGCCAAAATGTCCATCAACAGACAAGTGGCTAAACAAACTGTGGTATAGACATATGGTGGAATATTATGCAGCTGTAAGACAGAATGCAGTTATGAAGCATGTAACAACATGGATGGACCTTGAGGGCATTATGCTGAGTGAGATTAGCCAGAAACGAAAGGACTAACACTGTATGGTCTCGCTGATATGAACTAACATTAATGAATGAGCTTGGAGAATTTCAGTTAAGAACAGAGACCCTCAGGAGTTAGAAATAGGGTAGCTGTTGGGTAATTGGAGCTGAAGGGATACAGATTGTGCAAAAGGACTGATTGTAAAAATTCACAAATGAACAGCACAATACTACCTAATTGTAATAAAATAATGTTAGTACACTGAATGAAACTGAATGTGAGAATGATAGAAGCTGGGGGCACAAATGAAACCAGGAAGAAAGATAGACAATAAAGACTGAGACTGTACAATTTAAGAGTGCCTAGAGTATACAATGATAGTGACAAAATGTACCAATTAAAAAATGATTTTGCATGAGGAAGAACAAAGGAATGTCAATACTGCAGGGTGTTGAAAATAGATGGTAATTCATATTTTAAAACTTCAACTTCTACATGAGACTAAAGTGAAAAATGTTTATTTGGTACAAAATTTATATTTTGACTAGTGCATTTCCTAATATTACTTATATGGACAGGTTAATTGGACCTCGAATAGGGTATGAGATTTTCTGGTTTTGTCCATTGTGGTGCCCAACAAATCCCAGAGTGATTTGAACAGTGAATAAAGAAGTATTTGCAAAATTCTGTTGGGGGAATGGCCAGAAAGGGGGAAAATTCAACTTTCTCATTTGGAGAATTTTTGATATTCTTGCAAGCAGTGGGAACAATCAAATCAATAGGATGAGCTCTCAATCTTGGGGGTTGTTCATATAAAACTTATCCCCACAAAGGATAGTCTAAGCCTACTTAAAATTAGGCCTAAAACTCACCCCCAGAGAGCCTCTTTTGTTGCTTTTGTTGTTGTTGTGTGGCCTATCTCTCTCTCAGCCAACACAGCAAGCAAACTTATCATTCTCCCCCTCTCTACACGGGGCATGACTCCCAGGGGTGTAAACCTCCCTGGCAATATGGGACAGAAATCCTAGAATGAGCTGGGACTCCACATCAAGGGATTGGGAAATCCTTCTCGACTGAAAGGGGGAAGAGAGAAATGAGACAAAATAAAATGTCAGTGGCTGAAAGATTTCAGAGTTGAAAGGTTATACTGGAGGTTATTCTTGTGCATTATATAGATATCCCTTTTTTAGTTTAAGATGTATTTGAGTGGCTAGAGGGAAGTGCCCAAAACTGTACAGCTGTGTTCCATGAGCCATGTTTCTTGAAGATGATTGCATAATGATATAGATTTCATAATGTGGTTGCGTGGTTGTGAAAACCTTGGGTCTGATGCTCCTTTTATCTACAGTATGGACAGATAAGTAAAACACATGGATTAAAAATAAATAAATAAATAATAGGGGGAACAAGTGTTAAAATTAAAAAAATATATATATATATATATTGGGTAGATGGAAATAATAGTGGTCGATGTGAGGAAGAGGTAAGAGGTATGGTATGTATAAATTTTTTCTTTTTTCTTTTTATTTCTTTTTCTGGAGTGATGCAAATGTTCTAAAAAATTATCATGGTGATGAATATACAACAGTACAATGGTATTGTGAGTCACTGATTGTACATCATGTATGGAATTTTGTAAGTTAGGAATGTATGTACTTGCACATTGTTTTATCAATGAAAATTAAAAAAGAAAAGAAAGAGCCATGTTCATCAGGGTTTTCCGCTACATCACAGATGAAAAGAATGGAACAAAAGAACAGAAATCAGCAATATAAGAGCACTGAAATATTATGAAAGACTTTACCATATATACAATTTTGCTATCTATCTCTATTTTAATATGATAATAACTATTAAAATTTTTAAGGTAGAAAAGGGACCATATAACTGCCAGAGAAAACAAAGAAGAAACGATGAGTCAGACAGCATCCTGCTCTGTGATTCATTTTGGATGGGAAAGAACCACAAGCAAGAAAGCAGCTTGTGTTCATGTTAGGGGAAGGAATAGGGTGTTGCTGTTTCTTCAGTCAACAGGTGGAAATTTAAAATTTAGCTCAGCTCTGGTATCTGAGAAAGGGATTATGACTTTCCCCCCACCTTCCTTCTCCTGCTCTTCCACTTTTGCCTTTTTCTGGTGGTAGGTATTAAGCAGACCTCTCACTGGCTAGTCACCTCTATGTTATGTCAGCTCTAACTGCTCTCTCACTCCAACACTGCTGACATTGTGGTAATTGTAGTACCCTGACTTCTGGTCGCTCAGTGTTTCCAATGGGTCTGTGTTACTTTGAGGTCTCATCGTCTTCATAAATATTAATAGCCCCATCTCTGTGACAACCTTTTCTAACATCAGCCCTGGCCTGTAAAGGAGAAGCACCACTGACCTTACTGATGCTAATACCCCTCTCGGCAGTGCATGCTGGATGGATTTGGTAAAATGATGTAACCTCTAAACCTGCACATGAAAATTTATACTTTGTTGGATCTCTGCCCTCACATGTTATTTCTAATCCAGAATGCACACCTCTCTTCACATGTTTATTCTTTCTTTTGAAATCTTAAAGACTGCTTAGGAGCTCCACTTGTTCAACATGAGCCATTATTTTATCTAGACTTAGAGAGAGCCCCCCACCCCCAGCAATAAGTTGGTGTCATTCTTTGGGGTTCTTGCTGCAGTGTTAAATCTTATGTGTCATGAAACTACCCCCAAGTCAATGAATTCTTGGTTATTCAATCTTATGTATTAACCTATCTGAACAAGTACCCTCAAAATTCAATCTCCTCTGGCTTCTGCCTGTACATGTTACATGATTCTTAGAGCTCCTTTAGTACTTTTTTTTTTAATTCTTTTCTATCTTGTCTGGCCTAGCATATCCTCTGCCAGTTATGTTGGCAGCCAGGAGAGGAGATGGGAGCACCCTACGAGGAGGACCCCATTGTATTACTGATCACAGTTCTCTACAACATCTTCACATGGGGGACGACCTGGTTTTTAGTAAAGAAGGAATATGTAGTCTCATCAAGCTCTGAGGTTTCAGGAATCTACAAAGTCAAAATCCTCAAAAGCATCCACACAGATGCCTGTATGTTTTGGAGTGCAAAATTTTCCAGCTGTGACCCTGACATTAATACAATGGCCTGCCTTGGCTTAACATTTAGAAGCCCTATGATTCTATCAAATTTTGAATCTGTTCTACAACTGTGTGAACTTTACCACTGCCGGAGATAAGGATGTCTGTTGAAGCTACCAGCTTGACTTTGGCACTAATATTTAGCTTTTAATTATTTGTTAATTATCCCCACTTGCTCATTATCCTTCTACACAGTTTATTTAATGACAGCTAGCCAACTCCCACCTTGAAACCATAGGGCATTCCTTTCCACTGGTATTTGTAATAAAGTCATAATTGGTGAAGTCTTCCACAATTGAACTGTCTCCTTATACCAGAGCCTTTCCCATGCCCCACATTCTGCTCAAGATGTTGTTCTCATTAGCTGGATGATAAATGGGCTTGTCTCCAAACACTGGTTTTCTGTTTGTTTGTTTTTGTTTTTTTTTTCTTTGCTAGTCCTGGTGCTACCTGTGCCGGTAAAGATGCCAACATATAATTAGATGTGCCAGAGATTTATTGGGTAAAACACTTTTAAGAGATAAAAGAGGAAAGAATAGTAGTGGCAAAGAGAGCCTTTGGCCTTTGAAACAAATCTGATATCTATGAAAGAAGAAAGAGAAGAAAGTACTGACTACACAATGTCTCTGACCACAGAGCATTTCTAATAGGCTGATAGGAAGCTTTCAAGCAAAGGTTGCCTGGTAGAAGCGTCCTACATCAGGCATGAATGGGCTGACTCTAATATGCCCAGCCATGCTTGGCCATTGATGAGGGATATCACACATTATGTATAACCTTGGCCTGAACATTGTGGAGTATCCAAAAAAGGCTCTGGTCAACTATGCTCCCAGCAGGAGGTTCTCTTGAATGACATCTGAATGGTGTACCTCCATGGCCCATATGATGTCATACCCTTCAAATTCATCCTTTTTAAGACTGTTTTTTTCCATTCTATGTACCTCTGCATAGTCATATAAATTTTAGAATCAACCTTTCATTTTCTACAAAAATGTCTACTGATAATTTTATCTGGGTTACATTGAATCTACAGATCAATTTTGGGAAAATGGGCATTTTGATCTTGATGAGTCTTCCCATCTATGAATATAGTATTTCTCTCATCTATTTAGATCCTCCTTTATTTCTTACAGCAAGGTTTTGAAGTTTTTAATTAATACTAATTATTTTAGAATGGAATCCTATTGTAAATAATATTTTTGTCAACTTCATTTTCCACACCTTTGTTGCTATTAAAATAAACAAAATTGATTTTTATATGGTGACCTTGTATCTTATGACCTTGCTAAATTCAGTTACTGGTTTACTACTTTTGTCTTGGGTACTTTTCAGGATTTTCCACATACACATTCATATTTTCTATGAAAAATGATTATTTGACTCTTTCCTTCTCAATCTTTTGGCATTTTATTTCATTTTCTTGCCTTATTTCAATAGCTAGCTCCTCTTCAGATATAGAGGACAGAGAAAAATCTTAATTTATTTCCAGTTTTATGAGGAAAACATTTACTACTTAACCATTAATTATGATGTGAGCTATAGGGGTTTTATGTAGATGTTCTTAGTAAATTGAGAAAATCCTCTTTTATTCCTAATCTTCTAAGATTCTTATCATAAATGGGCATTTAATGTCTCAAATACTTTTTCAGTTATCTACTTAGCTGATTTTTTATTTTATTAATGCAGTGAATTATAGTGACTGATTTCTAGAGATTAAACTGATCTTAATTTCCTGGGATGAATCCCACTTGGTTTTAATGCATTATCCTTTTTATATAATATTGTATCAGATTTGCTATTATTGTTTAAATAATTTTTCACTTACATTTGTAAAGGATACTGGTGTAATTTTATTTCCTTGTGACTCTTTGTCTGATTTCTGTGTCAGATATGCTGCCCCCATAAAATGTGTTAAAAGTGTTTCCCTTTGTTTTCTGAAAGCATTTGTATAACATTCATGTTATTTGTTCCCTACATGTTTGATAGAATTACCTAGTGAGGCCATCAAAGTTTAAAGTGTGTGTGTGTGTGTGTGTGTGTGAATAATTACTATTAATTCAATTTGCTTATAGATACAGGATCCTTCATGCAATTTGTTTTTGCCTAGTAGCTCTTTATTTCTTTTAAAAAATTAAAAACCATATTTCATTGGACAACATAATCATTTTCTACAGAATGATTGAATTGAATAATGTAGCCCACCTTATATCCAGTGATGGTCCAAATAATCTTTTGAATATTTATCTTTTCTGAAACAACACAAATTTAAATGATGGATGAGGGTCTTTTTAACAAAATTAAAACCAAAAGATATTTCTGAGAACAATAAGAAGTGAGCCATCTACAAATCAATACAGTATATCTTTTATACATATTTTGAAGATATTATCTCAGAAGACTTTCAGGAAGCAAACGGAAATGGCAGCTGCCTTGATCTACATCCCAATATTTCCTCCAAAAGCAATACAGAACAATAAGAAAAAGCAAGTAAAACTCTATAAAAACTACAGTCTTGGCATAACCCAAGGACAGAAAATTCCCAAACTTCAAAATAACTGTAAATTAAGAATGAAAAACACTAAATATCAGGAAGTGATCCCTTTCACTCCTTCCTTTCAGCAAGGTGGAAAAAAGCTGTGAAAGAAAGAAGAGAGGTGCTTGTGATAGATCTAGTTTGCCTTAAAACAACAGTTAGAAACATCCAGTCCATCCTAAGTATGAAAACTAGAAAAAAGAATGTCTTGGTAGATCAGCACAAGATATACAGGAAGGGAGTCAAAAGTTCATGCAATTTCAAGTGACGCCTCTTGGTACACCAAGAGAGGAAAAATTAATATCATGTAAGTATTGAGTGTGGAGTAAAGAAGTAATAGAAGCCAAATAATAAAATAAAATTTTCTTTTAATGGCTTTAAACATAAAAATATTGAACAATAAAAGAAAGGGGAAAAAAAGTAGGCAAATTTGAGTAAAGAATAAGGTTCTTCACTGGCCCTATCCAGTACTTACCTAAGAATAATCTTCTATTGAAATTTCATTCATAGTTATTTAATAGAGGGAGAGTTCATTTCCTGGTATTGATTACTTTTTAAAACAGCCTATTGTTCTAACTTGCTAGCTGCTGGAATGCAGTATACCAGAAGCAGAATGACTTTTAAAAAGGGGAATTTAATAAGTTGCTAGTTCATAGTTCTAAGGCTAAGAAAATCTCCCAATTAAAACAAGTCTATAGAAATGTCCAATCTAAGACATTCAGAGAAAGATACCTTGGTTCAAGAAGGCCAGTGAAGTTCAGGGTTTCTCTCTCAGCTGGAAGGGCACATGGCAAACACAGCATCATCTGCTAGCTTTCTCTCCTGGCTTCTGGTTTCATGAAGATACCTGGGAGGCGTTTTCTTTCTTCATCTCCAAAGGTCACTGGCTTGTGGACTCTCTGCTTCATGGTGCTGCAGCATTCTCTGCTCTCTCTGAATCTCTCATTCTCAAAAATGTTTCTTCTTTTATAGGACTCCAGAAACTTCTCAAGACCCACCCAAATGGGTGGAGACATGTTATCACCTAATTCAGTTTAACAACCACTCTTGATTAAATCACATCTCCAGGGAGATGATCTGATTACAGTTTCAAACATACAATAATGAATAGGGATTAGAAGAAGCGGCTGCCTTTATAAAATGGGTTTAGGATTAAAACATGGCTTTTCTAGGGTCCATACATCATTTCAAACCAGCGCACCCATCTTTCAACAGAAAACCAAAATTAAAAATATGCTAAGTGATGATATTGTGAATTACTGATTATGTATGCAGAATGGAATGATCACATGTTAATGTTTTAGTTAATTTGTTGTTAATTTTTTTAATTAATAAATAAATTTAAAAAAATTAAACATATAGGCATTGAGCAGCAGATATTTAGCCTTTCCTCTCTCACTACTTCATTTTCCTCCTTATTTTGGTCTCCAAAAGTGTCAAACATTCCTGGGGTAGTTTTGGGTGGAGGTTGATAAAGTTGATGCCTACCACATTTCAGAAGCTGGAAGTTATGAAAGGAGATGCCCAGGCAAGTGTCACTCCCTTGCATGGGATATTCCCCAATAGCAAATGAGTCTTAATATGGTCTCATGTCAAGTCATTTTTCCCTTGCTTCTATCCTAACTGTTAGTAAAGTCTATTTTGAAGTCTCGGTTAAGATAAGATGAAATAAAGCATTTATTTTTAAAGGATTTATGCAGAGTAATTAATGTGGAAATACATAGCTATAAGGAGCAGAGTGGTAACTTTTATCTCCACATGTAGTTTGTCTAAAAAGAAAATAGAAGCAAGTGAATCAGTAAACTGAAAGGTAGATACAACCCTTATAACCACTTAGTTCACTCCTTATCTGAAGAAAAATACATCTCCAGATTTTCCAAGTAAATGAAATTTTAGTTTGTTTGATTCATTTAGACTTCTTTCATTTGTACTGAAAAGGTCATAATAAATACATGCCACTACTGTAACTTGTACAAACCTCTATGGCAGCACTTACTCCCACATGCATGCATAGCGTAGACCTTGGCAAATGACCTATACCTGAAGAAAGATCTCGCTCTTAAACAACCAGTAGGCTAAAGCAAAAATCACAAGGGAAACTGGAAAATACTTAATGAATGAAAACACAAACACAGCATACCAAAACTTTTTATGGAATTCATTGAAGGCAGGTCTCAGAGGGAAATTTATAGCTATGAATGCCTATATTTTTAAAAAAAGAAAGACTTCAAATCAATCATGTGGTAGTTATGTTCAGGTGTCAACTTGGCCAAATGACGGTGCCTAGCTCTGCTGCTGTGGACTTGAATCATTAGTATGTGAAGCTCATCTATGGCTGGTTGCATCTGCAATTGGCTAAGAGGAGAGCCTTCTGCAATGAGTGATGTTTAATTTAATTAGCTGGAGGCTTAAAAGAGAGAGGTCAGAAGAGAACTCAATACAGCACAGCCCAAGCAGCTCAACATATCTCATCTCGGCCCTCCCCTCAGCCCAGATGTTTGGAGATGCAGAAAGGAATCGCCTCAGGGAAAGCTGTAGAAACCCAGAAGCCAGGAAAGAAGGCTGGCAGACATGGCCCTGTGCCTTCCCATGTAAGAGAGAACCTCAGATAAAAGTTAGCTGCCTTTCCTTTGAAGAACCATGGTTTGTTTTTCTTTTTCTTGGGGGCGCGGGGGGTGGAGGGTCCAGGAATCAAACCCGGACTCCCACATGGAAGGTGAGCATTCTACCACTGAACAACCCGTGCACCCCATCCTTTGAAGAACCATAAGTTTTTAACTAAATAAATCCCCCTTTATTAAAAGCCAATCCATCTCTGGTGTGTTGCATTCAGGCAGCTTTGTCAGACTAAACCAAATAATATAACATCACATCTTGAGGAACTAAAAGAAAAATAAGCAAACCAAAAGTTAACAAAAGGAAGTAAATACTTAAAATTAGAATGGAAATAAATGAAAAACAGAATACAAAAAAATACATAGTATGAACAAAGCTAGAAGTTAGTTTTTTGAAAGGATCAGTAAAATTGACAGAACTTTAACTAGACTGACAGAAAAAAAAGAGAAAAGATGCAAATACTAAAATAAAAAATGAAATGAAAAAAGGATTATAAGATAATACTATGAACAATTGTATGCAAACCTACTAGCCATCCAGCAGAAATGGACAAATTCCTAGAAACAAAAATTACCTAAACAGAAAAAAACAGAAAACCTCAACAGACTTATAATGAATACAGAAATTGAGTTAATAATTAATAAAAAAGACTTCCACCAAAAAAAACACAAAAATTCCAAGACCAGATGACTTGACTGGTGAATTCTAGCATTTAAAGAAGAATTAAAACCAATCTTCCTCAAACACTTCCAAAAATTTCAAGAGGAGGAACATTTCCTAATTCATTCTCTCAGACCAGCTGTGCCCTGATAACAAAGTCAGATAAAGGCATTACAAGAAAAGAGAATTACAGAACAATTTCCCCTAGGAACATAGACTCAAAAATCCTTACCAATATCCTAGGAAATCAAATCCAATAACATTATTAAAATAATCTACCATGACAAAGTAGAAATTATCTCAGGAACACAAAATGGTTCAACCTATAAAAACCAATCAATGTAATACACTGAATAAATAAAATGAAGGAAAAAAATCACATTGATGCAGAAAGGCATTTGACAAAATTCAACAATCTTTCATTATCAAAATACTCAAAGAAAACTAGGAATAGAAGGGAACTTCTTCAATATCATAAAGGCTATTTATGAAAAAACTACAGCTAACACCCTACATGGTTTTCTCCCTAAGATCAGGAACAAGCAAAGGATGCACACTTTCACCACTTCTCTTCGATATTGTACTAGATGTTCTAACCAGAGCAATTAAACAAGAAAAAGATATAAAAGATATCCAAATTTGAAAGGAATATGTAAAACTATTTCTTTTTGCACATGGCATGATCCTATATACAGAAAATCCAAATTAATTCACAAGAAAGCTACTAGAACTAATGAACAAGTTGAGCAAAGTGGCAGCATACAAGATTAACAAACAAAACCAATTGGGTTTTTATACACCAGCAATGAACAATCCAAAGAGGCTATTAATAAAACAATTTCATTGCAATAGCATCTGCTTTTATTTCCTGGCTGCTAAAGCAAATAACCTGCAGTTATCTAGTGGTATGCCCTGAGCATTTGAGACACTACCTTATGTAACTTACTTGTGCCTCAAGACCTGCTTAAGCCCCTATCTCATTTTATGATGTAGTGCTCCTATGAATGCCCAACTTAATGGGTCAGACAACATCCAGCTCATGATAGGTAACTCAGGTCTTATGGTAACTCGGTGGCCCATGGTTAAGCATTCAGTCTCTACTAAGGCCCAGAAGCAAGTTAAAAGCTGTTTCTCAAAAGGAGAGTAGCTATCTGCAGCAGATGATAAGGCTTTGCTCCAAAATCCTAAGGGTTTGCACTGTGATTTTCCTATAGGGGCTTGCCAAAGGCTCCAGACAGCATCCTTGCTACTGGCACTTCCAGCACCATTGGATCTGCGGATCATATAGTTCTAATGGCAGACAGCTTGCACAGCAGCCTGGACATGTCACAGAGCCTCCTCTTATTCTTGTCCTCACTCAAAACTCTCAGCTTTCCTGGTCAATTATTAAATGGGCCAGAGTAGCACACCCAAATGATGAATATGTTGTCTCCAAAATCCAAAGAGGCCAACTAATTGTTGTGCATCTTTTTGGTCATAAGAGGGGCCAGATGCAACAGCTTATCCTTCACCTTAGAAGGGATATCTAGACATTGCCCATGTCACTGGACATCTAGAAATTTCACTGAGAAGTAAGGTCTCTGTACTTTTGCTGGATTTATCTCCCAACCTCTGACACAAATGCTTGACCAATAAGTCTAGAGTAGTTGTTACTTCTTGCTCACTAGGTGATATCAACATGATATCATTAACATAATGCCCCATGTGATACTTTGTGGGAAGGAGAAATGATAAGGTGCCTGCAGACAAGATTATGATGTAGGGCTGGAGAGTTGAAATACTCCTGAGGTAAGACAGTGAAGGTATACTGCTGGCCCTGCCAGCTTAAATCCAATATAATGGACCAGTGTGATGTCTTGTGGAAGGGGGAAATAATCAAGTTCTCTGTGGACAAGATTTTGACATAAGACTGGAAAGTTGTTATACCCCTGAGGCAGGACAGTGAGGGTATACTGCTGGCCTTGTCAGATGAATGAAAACTGTTTCTGTTGGTTCTTACTGACAACTATTGAAAAAAAAATCATTTGCCAGATCAGTAGCTGCATATCACATGTGAGGGGATGGGTTGATTGCTCAAGCAATGATACCACATCTGGAACGACAGCTGCAATTGAAGTCACCACCTGATTGATTTTATGATAATCCACTGTCATTCAAGTCCCATCAGTTTTCTGCATAGGCCAAATAAGAAAGTTGAATGGGGTGTGGTGGGAATCACCACATCTGCATCTTTCAGGTCCATAACAGTGGCATTAATCTTGGCAATCACTCAGGAATTTGGTAGTGCTTCTGATTCACTATTTTGCTAGGTAGAGGCAGTTCTAGTTGATTCCACTTGTGCTTTCCTACAATAATAGCCTTACTCCATAAGTCAGAGAACCAATGTGGAAATTCTACCATGCTGAGTATGTTGATTCCAATTATGCATTCTGGAACTGGGGAAATGACCACAGAATGGATCTGAGGATTCACTGGACCCATTGTGAGATGGACCTGAGTTAAACTCCATCAATTATCTGACCTCTGCAAGCCCTTACTCTTACTGGTGGACCACAGTGACATTTTGGGTCTCCTGGAATTAGCGTCACTCTTGAGCTAGTGTCTAGTAATCCCTGAAATATCCAATCATTTCCTTTTTCCCAATGCACAGTTACCCTGATAAAAGGTCATAGGTCTCTTTGGGGAAGGCTGGGAGGAAGGATAACAGTATAAATTTGGGGCTGTGTAAAAGTGTCCTTCCTCAAGTGTCCCAGGTTCTCCCCTCATTTGAGAGGCTCTGGGTCTGTAAACTGCCTCAAATCTGGGAATTGATTAAGGGGTTGTGACTCTCTACTTATGTAATTCAAGTTAGACTTCTGTTCAATTGACCTAGAACTCTTCTACTTATACATCTCAACCAGAATTTAATAGACTGCCCATCTGTTTTATTCTAGGTACCCCATGATCTACTTACCAATGCCACAAGTCTCTGTGAGCCAGATTATTTTGACTGCTGCTTTGAGTCTACCATCCATTTATGGTGGCCACACCCACCATGTCTACAACATGGCTGTCACAACATGGCTGCTGCCAACTTGGGATCCAATCATCCCCATTGTGTTTAAGGATTCCAGCTCAGTGACAGAAATTACCACAGTAATATCTGACTTATAGAGAAGGGTGACTACAGAACTCTTCAGGGATGATGGAGCTGGTTTCATGAATTTATTTCTCAAGTTTCTGGTGAAAGATGTGTCCTCTAGACATTTCTGGGGTGTGTGAGCAGGTCTTCCATGATAAATATACACTAATATTCCCATCTCTCTAAGCCCCTGGATCCCCTCATCTACATTAAACCAGGACATTTCAACCTCAGGTAATGTCCGCCAGCTTTGGGTCCATCTGTCAGCCAACCATCCAAACAAACTGTTAATGCCCTTTTTAACCCCTCGAGCCAGGACATTGAATGCAGAATCTCTGCTTAGTGGGCCCATATCAATAAATTCAGCTTGATTCAAAATTATATTCCTTCCATCATTATCTCACACCCTTAATATCCATTACCACACATATTTCCTTGATTTCTGTCTATATAGATTGGAAAACTATGTAGTTCTTTTGGAGTATAGGGTACCTCCTCATGGTTCACACTTTGTACCTCACCTTTTGGGGCCTCTTGAGACTTTTGTCTAGTTATAGGTCTTGAAGAAAAGAGGGGTGGTGGGGATGGGTCATGAAAAGAAATAGAAGTGTTTTTCAAGCCAGTTACCTCAGGGCATTCCATTTCATTTTATCTGGTGGAAGAGTGTTAGTCATTCCAGACAGAAGAGTGAGGGTTGTTTCCCCAGGGGAGGTGGTTATAGTGTTAGCAGGCACTGAAAGGTTAATCTCAATAGGTGGAGGTTGCATGGCAGACTTCTCTGGGGAGACAAGAGGTTGGGAAGCTGTTTCCTCAAGGCAAGCTGGAGGTCAGGAAGTTCTTTTCTCAGGGCAGTCCATTACAGCAAAGTCTCAGCAGATTCCAAGGATTCCATCTCCCCATCGCCATCATTATCAAGCCATATATCACCATCCCACTTTTCAAGATCTCATTCTTGAGAAGCACAAGGTTGAGATTTTAGTTTACATTGTAAATCTGCTACTTGCACAATGAAGCTGTGTCTCTTTTTCAGAGATCTCAAGTCTGCAACCACAGGAAATAAGATTTTCTTTCAAGGCACACATGGAAAGTTTTACATCATTCATATGGCGCTTAAGGTGCCTTTCCCTCATCACTGTATCCAGTGCCTTTGAATCTAGTCAGAGTAGAAAACAAATTTTAAAACACAGTTTTAAGATTCTGCACATCTGTAATCAACTGACTCATGATTTAATACACTAGCCTTCAGGCTTATCAAACAGTCATGAAATATCCTTGTAGCCATGGCTAGGCCAGTGCTTGCCTGACCAGACAACTGGGCATGATCCTTGGCCAAGCTGACACCAGAACCAAACCATCACAGAGCCTTACACACCCCTTTCCAAAAGGAGACCCAGAGCCCTCAAGAGTGCACAGACATGGAGGAAAGAGTTAGGAAGTAAGTCAAGTCTCCCCCCTTGAATGCACCACACCCACATGTGTCGTCCTAACCCCCACAACCCATGCCCCCATCCCTGTACCCCACACACTTGAGCCCTGCCACCTGGTACCCCAAGAAATCATGTTCCAACCACTCCCCCTAGGACCCATACATCCTCCCCACACCCCCACCACCCTAAGCATGCACACGCCTTCATCCCACCCACCCCCACACCTATGCACCCAAGCCTTGCCCCCTCAACCCCTGAACTCTGCCCCATGGGGTGGTGTCACAGAATTGAAGAGTACCAGTAAGGGTGACTAAAAGTGAAAAAAGGAAAGAATGAAGATGCTATATAGATCTGACAAATAAAATTCAAAGGATAAGGCAGTAGATTCAAGAAATGCCTTTCCAGTAATAACTTTGAATGTTAATGGATTAAACTCACCAATTAAAAGATACAAATTGGCAGAGTAGATTAGGAAACATGATCCATTTATATGCTGCTTACAAGAGACTCATCTTAGACTCAAAGATACAAAAATTGACAGTAAAAGGACGGAAAAAGATGTTTCGTGAAAGCTGCATCCAAAAATACAGCAGGATATACTAATATATAATACTATGCTAATATCAGGCAAAATAGAATTTAAATGTAAATATGTCATAAGGGACAAGGAAGGACACTATTTATTAATACAAGGGGTGATGATAGAACCCTAGATTAGGAACGTTTAGAGTTTTCCAAACGTGAGGTGACAATCTTAACACAAAAACAATAAAATGAGAAGAGTAAGGTTCAGGAGATTTTAAGGAGCTGGTCTTACAGATTCTGAAGACCATATGCTAATGGTGAGTGAGAAGGAAGAACCCAGTGATGATCTGTTTCTGGAATAGCTAACTGAGTAGATGATGGCACCCTTAACTTAGAAAAGGATGACAAGAAGAGAGTAAATTCTGGGTCCACAAAGACAGGCAGAATTAAATTTGGGGCCATTTAAGTGGCGCTGTCTGGTAAACAGAATTGTGAACTTAAACAAGAGTCCATGCTTATAAGGGAATAAAGATGAATAAAGGATAATAACAAGTAAAGGATAAGTTAATGGAGAAGGAGACCTAAAACTTACACAGCACTTAATATATGCCAAGCAGTGTTCTAAGTGCTCTAGGAATTGTTGGAATTTAACCCTCAAAACACCCCTAGAAAGTAGAAACTATTAAGTCCTTATATAGATCAGATAAAGAGGCTCAGAGAGAATAACTTTCCAAAATTACACATATAGTAGTTGGAGGAGTTTGAATTCAAGCATCTTTAGCCTGACTCCAGAGTCTGTTCTATTAACATTTTACTTCTCTTTGGATGTGGAAGATACCAGAAGACAGATAATATTAAAGCTATCATATAATATTATACCAATCCCCAAGAATGTAGAAAAGTTTTGGAAATGGCAAATGACTCAAAATTGAGCATAGGCTCTAGAAGTTAATGTGGATAATGCACAGGAGGCTATTCCCTCCCTGTACAGAGGGCTCAAAATTCTTAATGTGAACTGCTACTTGGAGCAAAACAAGTCCCAAAGGAACCACTGTTAACTCACTGACAAAAGATGTAAATAGAGCTCAGTAATTTCTTCCCTTGAGAGCTTGGCCATGGTCAAACTTTGCATGAAATCCTAAATAAGACGCTCATTTTCCAAGCTTCCAGTCAAGTTACTGAGAAATCCATGAAGGGTAAGATAAATTTCCAATATCAGCCAGTTTATGGTTTGGAAACATAAAGTTGATGCATTTGCCTGGCACTAAAATAGACATTCTAGGCAAAACCACAGAATCACAGTCCTTTCCTCTAAAAACTATCCCAGCTCCTCAAAGACTGAGATTTGTGTTATTTCATTATTCTCTATTATCAGAACCTTTGTCTCCTTCAGGACAGCGAAGAAGAAAGAACACTGAAGCTCCATTGGCAGTAAGGTCTCCAGGCAGAAAGAGAGTTGCCTCTGTTCTGATGTTTTCCATCCCACAGCTACAGGAGTGGAGAGGACTGGGGAGGTCCCCTGACTTCCTGAATAATTCATCCTGATTTTGAGGTGAGACTGTAAGAAGGGGAGGTGTGGGAAGAATGTAGGGCATTAGGGGAAATCCTCAGCACTTTCACCTAGCTAGTTACTGAGTATCTGAAAGGTAGAAGGAAGAAAATGGGCCGAGCAATGGGTATAGAGAGAATCACAGTGACTTCCCAGTCTCAGAGCTTCAAGAATTTCTACAGTGAGTGATTCCAAGTACCATTCTCAGCTCCCTTTGCTTCCCTGCTGCAATACCTTGGCTATTCCATTTATCCCTGCAAGATATTATTTCCTTATGTCTCAAATGTGGACGTGATTTTGTTGCTCACACTAAATGACTTTATGCTTGATTGTGCATTCCCAGTAGAGGGGAGGAAATTTAAAAAACATGGAAGGAAATTTCAAATGACAGAAGAAAGGTAAAATGGATAGTCACCGTTGCCATGGCTCTGTTTCTAAAATGCAGCCCCCACAGCCATGCTTAAGCCTCAATAGTCCTCACTCTAGAAACAAAAGATCACAGTCCCCTTGTAATGTGGCATTCTTCTCTCCTTTCCTCACAGACCATATCCCTGAAGACAAGGCAATGGAAAATGACTCCTTAGTAACTGAAATCATCCTGGTGGGATTTACAGAACAACCTGAACTCCAGCTACCCCTCTTCTTCCTCTTCTTAATTAACTTTGTGGTCACTGTGATGGGGAATTTGAGCTTAATTAATCTCATTTGTCTGAATTCTCACCTTCACACTCCCATGTACTTTTTCATCTTCAACTTGTCTTTTATTGACCTCTGCCACTCCTTTGTCCTTACCCCTAAAATACTGATGAGCTTTGTGTCAGAGAAGAACATTATCTCCTTTGCCGGATGCATCACTCAGCTATTTTTCTTTTGTTTCTTTGTCCATTCTGAGTGCTATGTGCTGACAGCCATGGCCTATGATCGCTACGTGGCCATCTGTAAGCCCCTGCTGTACACCGTCACCATGTCACCTAAGGTCTGTTCCCTGCTTATGTTTGGTTCATATGTGATGGGGTTTGCTGGGGCCATGGCTCACACAGGAGACATGGTCAGACTGTCCTTTTGTGATTCCAATATCGTCAACCACTACATGTGTGACATTTTCCCCCTGCTACAGCTTTCCTGTAGCAGCACCTATGTCAATGAGTTGGTGGATTCCATTATTGTGGGCACAGTTGTCATAGTATCCAGCTTCATTATTTTCATTTCCTATGCTTTGATCCTCTCCAATATCCTCCACATCTCATCAGCTGAGGGTTTGTCCAAAGCTTTCAGTACTTGTGGCTCTCATATAATAACTGTTGCTCTTTTCTATGGTTCTGGATTGTTCACACATCTGAAGACCTCTTCTGTTGGTTCTATGGGCCAGGGGAAGCTTTTCTCAGTGTTCTATACCAATGTGGTACCCATGCTGAACCCCCTTATCTACAGCCTAAGGAACAAGGATGTTAAACTTGCTCTGACGAAAACCCTGAGGAGAATTGCAAACTGAGGCAAGCCAATGAATAGCCCAACAAAAAATCATTAAGCATGTATATAAGTTTTTAGAGTACATAAGGATATGTATATTTATAATTTTAATAAACATTGTCCAGTTGTCCTAATTGGACCTAATTATTTGATTCATGTAAGTTAAAGTCATCTCTCAGTCTTAGAGGATAGGCACATTGAACTAATTCCCCACCTGAGAAATGAATGTGGTGCAAATTAAGCAAACACAATGAGACAATTGGGAACCATATGCATGGCTGCAGCCGTGTCCAGGGGGCTGGGTCAGGAGTACTGGGCAGGACTGTGGCACAATGGCCAGACTGTTTCTGCTGAAATACTTCCTGCTATTGGCCCCTCTCTTGGGCATGAAAAATATATAATCGTGGATTTTATATAACTCTTTCCACAAAAATTTCAACCAATTCCAAATCCTTATTAAGACATAAACTAAAAAAGAAGAAAAGGAAAAGGAGACAAATGTGTCTATAAAAGGACAGCAATGCTTTCTTCCCAAAGACTGGCTACCAGCAATCCTGAATTCTTCTGTCACATGTCAAGACACATGGCTGTGTCTGGTGGTCCCTCTTCTGGGTTTTGTTGCTTTTGGCCTCTTGCTTCTGTGGTTTTCTCTCTCTCTCTCTCTCTCTCTCTCTCTCTCTCTCTCTCTCTCTCTCTCCCCCCTCCACTCCCTCCTTCTCACTTCCTCTCCTTCCCTCTCCCTCTCTCTCCTCCATTCCCCTCCCCCGGCATCCAGATATCTTTATGAATTATCCTGAATCTGAACTTTCCGTGTATCAATTCCAAAAGCATCCACATTTTTTCTGCCCAGGTGATCTCACCTGACTGAGGCTTCTGCCAACTTTGTAACAACTAAAGCTCCATGCAATTCTGAGCACAAATGAAAAAAGACCAAGCTTTCAAAATACTCTGTTTCTCAGCTCCCCTAATATCTAGGCTCTCCATGATGTTTATTATCTACTACATATAAAATATATATATATGTATTTTAACATTTGTGGAGAATATATTTTTGGTCTGATTCCCTTGGATTTTTATTGTTATTTTTGTTGGAGTAAAGTTTACAATTTCATCATAGAACTCAACAAGGATTAATTATGTAATTGCCAATGCTAATAGTATCAATACTTATAGGTGTCTAGATGATATCAAAAGAGATCCATACTGCCTAATGAAGTGGGATTCATTAATTCATGGTAGGATGATCTGCTTCATGTCCATATTTATTGGCTAGAATGGATGTTCCTTAAGAATTAGAACTACTCTGGCACAGTTCAGGGCTATCTACACAGAATCAAATGCAGGATTCAGTACATTGTAGGTGCTTATTTAAATGCTTTTACCTTAGATGAATAATTTTTTTGAAAAAGAGAGTCTGACATCCAGAAAGCACCAGATGTACGTGGGAGGTGGGAAATGATGACCAAGGAGGTAGTATTGTGTGTCAGGAGCTGGAAACAGAGCGTTAAAGATGTATCTGTCCTCCCGTGGACTTAATCACTGAGTGCTAGAGAGCAGGGGCAGCAGACAAATATGGCAGAGGCCGCGGGAGCACAGCATCTCTCCCAGCCTTCCAGAGAAGTGTATCACCTGACTTTGAGATTGGAAACAGGTTGAAGGAGAAGGTAAGAAGAGTCGTGGTGCCACCAGTGAAATGGACTGGTTCCTGAGCACAACCAGATGCTTCTGGAGACTCCCCGAAATTCTTAAGGCAATTTCACAGTTGCTGAATCCTGCATTTGCAGATAGAAATTATTTTAGCACAACATTAATGGTTTTAAAATTTTAGAATTAGAGGTAGTCTAGTGCAATGACTCCTGTCCATGGTGATATATTGTTAAAAACATTTCTGGCAGATGATCATTCAGGTTCTGCCTAAAAATTTCTAGCCACAGAACACCTGGAAGGAGGACTAACTCCAGTTCTTCAGATTATAGATATCATGGATCTGACAAAGATATTATTTCCCAAAATCTATTAAGTGGACTTCAATCAGATGCAAAAATCCACAAGCCCTTTAAAATGTTTTGAATAGGTAAAACAATGATTTTTTTTTGTCATTTCAATAGTTCTTTATTCCCAGTACAAAAGCCTGATGGAGCATGATGCATGACATTAGATTATTAGGAGTTAAACATCATTGTACGCTGCAGGCAATGATTATGTTTAATTCAGAAAATACTTTTTATTTGTGGAGGAGCAAGATTATAATTTCTAAAAAGTGAATGTCACTGTTCTTGCCCTCAAGAAACTGATTAACCTCAGGGAGAGACAAATCTTCCAATCACATTAATCACATTGCTATTAGAAGGTCAGTTCATACAGATTTGAAACAACTAACCTTATTTTTATTTTAACTGTGACATAAGAATTTTTTTTCTTTTTTTTCTTTTTGCATGGGTAGGCACCAGGAAATGAACCCAGGTCTTCGGCAACAGCAGGTGAGAACTCTGCCACTGAGCCACTGCTGCCCACCCGACATAAGAATTTTAATTGCAAGAAAGCAGACACAACTCACAAAAGAAGCTTATAGATTTTTATCACTGAACCAGGCAGTGCATAGAAGCAGCCACCAGGTTGTGCTGGTGATTCAGTCACATTTTTGAAGCTACACGATGTAAACTGCTTGAGATTCATGCTTTGCATCTTTCTTAAGCTCCTAAAATGTATAGCCAAGGATTTTACATAACTCCTTATATAAACACTTCAACTCCTTTTTCAAACACATAAACTTAGAAAAGAAGATGTTCTTTAGAGCAAAATCTAAATTAAACAGGTTGATTATATTCAATTTGCAAAATTTGTTGGGCACCTACTATTTTGGGCACTGGATCATCCAAAAGAATGGCTAAGACATGGCAATCACAATATAAATAACATATACAAACCCTTCTAATACAATAGCTCACTAGAATGAAAGCTTCATAAAGAGCTTGGTGTTTTATTTTCTGCTCTGTCTCCAACATCTAGAACATAGGAAGAACCCAATAAATATTTGTTGTATTAATGAATTATTTAATGAATAATATATAATAGTTGTTGGTAGAAAGTGCTATAAACACTTAGGTATATTTTGGAAATGTTTTCTAGTTTTAAATAGTTCTAATATAATTGGAGATCTAAATGCATTTTTATAAACCAATGTTTTCAACCATCTCAAATCCATTTGATGAGCATTTAAATTTCACAAATCCCCCAAGACTCTGATGTATACCCCAAAGGAATAACATTATTTGGCATTCTTTAGAATAAGTGGTATCAAGAAAATATATTCACTCATTCTATCATATAACCTTCCCACAAAATTTCGGATCAATATGTAGCTTTATGAAACTATTTGAACTTATTTTAGTTTCAATAAACAAAATTTTAAGACAATAAATAATTATTTTACCTGTGTATGACATCTCTGGAGATTCTGACATGCCCATAATGACCAATTTCCGACTTTGTGAGAATTATTGTTTTGAACAAACCTTGGTTAAATATTTCTTTGTTGCCAACTTTGTTTATTCAGCAGAAGACAAACTTTTTAAGGATGTGAGTACATGTGTATGCACTTTGGCATCTAAGCCAATGCAGGTTATAGAATCTAGCACATCGTTTCTGTGATACCCTCTCTTTTATGTTGAATCTCAACCATTTCTGTTTTTTCTCCTCTCATATTTCTCTATTGTATATTCCTGATTCTTTCCATTCCCTCTTGGAAGGCAATGTGTGTTAATACAAAAAAAGCACAGAGGTTGGATCCAGATAAAGTAGGCTGTAAAGTTGGATTTACCACACTTCAGTGACCTTCGGTAGATTTCTTAACTCAGAATTTCAGTTTACTCCTCTCTAACAGATGATCATCAGATCATCTTGTTTTGATTTGTTGAAGCTTCCAGAACATAATATACCAAAATGGAATGATTTTTAAAAAAGGAATTTATTAAGTTACAAGTTCTAAAGCCATAAAAATGTCCAAACTAAGACATCCAGGGAAAGATACCTTGACTTAAGAAAGACCTACAGTTCAGAAACACCTCCAGCAGATGGGAAGGCACGTGGCCCGTGTCTGCTGGTTCTTTGGCTGCTTCTGGTTTCCAACAGCTTCTCTAGAGGTGTTTTCTCTCTGCATCTCCAAATGTCTGGGTCTCATGTTGGCTCTAAAGCTTTTTCCAAAATGTTTCCCATTTCAAAGGACTCTGGTGAACAAATCAAGACCCACCTTATATAATGGGTGGGGTCACATCTCTATCTGATCAGAAGACCACAATTGGGCATGCCACATCTACAAGGAAGTAATCTAATTAAAAGGTCATTCCCACAGCTGGGTGTGTCACATCTCCATGGAAACAATCCTATCAAAGTTTCCCACCCTAAACAGTAGGTCTGGCCCCACAAGATTGGATCAGGATTTAAACATGGCTTTTCTGGGTACATAAAAGTTTCAAACAGCACACACATATGCATGTTATTTTTGCCTTCTGAGGAGCAAAAGACATAAATGTGAGTTGCATGGGGAAGTATTCAATCTACTCTCAAGAAGTGTCTCTGTCACATTCTTCTTCCTCCACAAAGTGGGACACAAGATCTTCTTTTCTTCATTTGCATTAGGAAGCTATATTTGCACAAAACTGAGGAAACAAAGAAACTTCATGCTGTAGATAGCCCTGTGGTCCTTAGATAATGACAGTAGGCTGTGTCTTTTGCTCTCTCAATTAGGGAGCCCAGAATATTTGCCCAAAACTTAGGAACAGCTAGGAGATAAAAGGAGCTATAAATGCACATGTACGAGACAGTGACAATGTTACATTTTACCTAATTTAGCATGAATTACTCAGGGCCAGGAAAAAGTATTCAATAAATAAAGTTGCTGTGAATTTTGTCCAAAGAGTGGGCAGTTCAAGAAATACCATATATCCCTTGAAATAAAATTGAATGCAAAAAAGCTAACAGTTTTTAGTTTTAGCCATAAAAAAGAGGTCCAAACTTCAAATTGGCTCTGTCTAGTTCTATTTTATGGAATGAACTTAATCAAGAATAATTGCTGAATTTTAATAAATACTTTTTTAGCATCTGCCAGGATGACCATAAGATTTCATCCTCAGCTCTATTAATAAATTAATTATATTAATAGATTTCCAGATGTTGAACCATCCATGCATTCATGGAATAAACTCCACATAAATAGGATGAGTTATTCTTCTTTCTTTTGCTGAATAGTGTTTGCTAATATTTTGTTTAAGAGTTTTGTATTGATATTCATAAGTGAGGTTGGTCTGTAGTTTTCTTGTCAGATTTTGCCATCGATGAAATGCACACTTCATAAAAATAATTTTAAAGTTTTCATCACTTTCTAGTCTCTGAAACAGTTTAAATATTACTGGAATGAGCTGTTTGTTGGTAGAGTTCTCCTGTGAAGCCATCTGAGACTCATTATTTTTTGGTATAATCCTTTAACATCTTTCTATATTTTGACTTTAAATTTTCTAAATTGGTTTTATTAAATTCTATTTTCCTAGAGTTACATTTCATACAAGTTTTTCAATTCATGTGAATAGAATCAAGCAAAAAAAGTTGATTTTGTCTTTATTGCCTGTGTTTCTATAATTACTGTCCCCTCATTTCTTATTTTTTATATTTGTGCTTTCTCCATTTTTCTGAATTAGTATAGCTAGTAGCTGATTTATTTTATTGATTTCTTCCTGCTGTGAAGAATAGTTTATCTTCCCTTGTATTCCCAAACTATGTCACTAACTAACCATCAGATGTTTCTATTTGAACATGAACATTGATAATACTTTTACATTTCTAACTTACAACTGAGTATTGATTATAATCATAGATCAAGACCAGGGTTCTGGACTCGGGATTCACCACTGAACATAGTGTTGAAGCCATGGAGAGGGAGAGATGTCTCAGGAAGAGCTGAGAAGAAAAGCTGACCAACTTTAGAAAAAAAAAATCAGTCTTACTGCAGATCAAGATGTCATGATGTTGTGAGGTGAAAGAATTGTGGTAATGTGGCAGAGGGATTCGTTTTAGGTGTCTGACAATGAGACACTGATCAAATCATGTCTATCAGTTACTGTAAGTCAGAAGTCTCCAAATCTGTTCTAGTTCATTGACCACTAAGAACTAACATTTCCTCAACACCAAGCTGAAAGAACATCATGCAAGATGCCCTATCCTTGATTGGTGAGAGAAGTGAAGGCCTTCAGAATTTACAGTATATGGTATTTTCTGCAGAAATCATAGGTGCTGTTGCTAGAACATGGAAAAATTCCTCTGAGTTTATGTCATTTTAAATACTCTGTCATAAAGAAACTGGTTTCCAAAAGATATAAGGCAGTGCCTGATTAAATCAAATTTATACTCTCATGTCTACACAACCCAATTCCTCAATGGAAAAAATGTAGGAAAGTTATCCTCAGACTTTAAAGACACTTTCCATTATCAATCCTTTTCCATTTTGATCCTTTTGGGCCTGATTTGTGACTTTTTCCTACTCATTTCTTCCAGTGTTAACTTTTTAATTTTGCTATATTCTTATCAAAGTACATTTAATCTCATCCTTCTTTATTCTTGATTCTTTCCTATTAGTTCAAGATCCCATGGACCCAAACACAGTTTCCTAGAGGATGAGACTCAGCGATACCCGGAGGACAGATTGGCAAGGTTCAGTATGGCTTTAACTTACTTATAATAAATAAGTTAATATGTGCTCAGTAAATGTTCAGTATCATTATTATCATAATCTAGGTAAGGTCCAGACATCAGATTTACCTACCTTCTTTAAAGGTCTCCTACCTCTTACATATTTGGAGAAAATGGGTTTTGTCTCCCATCTCCTCCTCAGCCCTTTCCACGATACAGGTGCTTCTCTGTGGTAACCTCAGCTCCACCTGACACTGCCTTGCTCCTAGTCACGACGTGGAGGACATGAGCCACCTTTCTGCTCAGGATGCTGCTGCTCCCTCCATAAGAGCCAGCAGAGGGGTAAGTGCAAGGAAGGCCTGACTCCCCTTTACTGCCTTGTTCTCTCAGCAACACACATTGTGAAACTCTCCAATTTGTCAGAGAAATATGAACAAAGCAAATCATATGGACTCATTACTTTATATCATTTTCCCATAATCCAAAAGAAAGTACCAAATATTCTTCACAAAGAGTCTCTTCAAGGACTCCTCAACTTTCTAACCTCACTCAGAAAGCACCCCATTCATTCTTCTGAATATTATGACTCTCCATCAACCCATCTGTCTACATGGTTTGCATGACCCTGGTCTGTCTTCCACCCTGTCCTCAGGGCAGTTTATGAGGGTGTGTTCTCTAAAATATGAGTTATGCAATATTAAATTGCAGAATCTTTAGCAGAGTAGTACAGAGTGGTCTTTGGCACTCAAAATTCGGATCATTTCCAGACCTCCCTGAGAGTGGGAAGTGTAACATGATTCCACTTTTTCCTTGATTCTCTAATAGTTAACTGTAATACTAATATACATAGACATATGGATGCAAATTCTCAGAGACCAGAAAGTCTAAATCCACTTTAAATGTCCCCATAATCTTCACAATGAATCCAGGATAGGTTAGAGGTAGCAGTTAACATAATCATGCAGATCAGGAGAAAATCTCCTTTGTTCTTTTGCTTTTAACCTGAGTCCCCAGAAGCTAAGTAATTGGCTCAATTGAAAGACTTCTTACTCCCTGGCTACCACGCAGGAGTTTTGAAACTTGGGTTTGGGTTTATCTTTACATTTCAGTAACATTTGTGGGTCATCTCCTGTTTTACATTTATGTGCATAAAATTATCTTCCTGGACAAGCAACCTCTCTAAGGTTTGGAACACTCTTACTTATGGCACCAAGGTATATACCTTTGGTCTTTGATAAGGCTGCTGTCATAACTGAAGAAAAAATAACTTAATTCACTATAATGTACCATCATATCACTGTCTGCCCCATCTCCCAGCCAGAAATGTGGTTTTGCTTGAATAAAGCCATTTTGCCTGCCAAGAGAAAGATAAAAGTCAGGAAGACTCACCTTATTTATCTGTTAAGCCTAGTATAGAGTTCAATAAACAGTGGGTACTTAATAGATACTAAGTTGCATGCACTGAACCACTCTTAAGAGATACAAAATAGTATAATCGAAGAGGATACTTCCAAGTTTGGAAGAGATTTCCAAATTTTAAAAGTGGAAAAAAGACACTGTTTAGAAAAAAAGAGTTTAAATTCTTCCTCCTTTGGAAAAAAAAAAAGATGCTTGAGTATGACACTGCATTAGTCAGAGTTCTCTAGGGAAGCAGAACCAGCAGGAGATGTCTTTAAATATGAGATTTTATCAAAGTGTGTCCTGCAACTGTGGGGATGCATGAATCCAAATTCTGTAAGGCAGGACACGAGTTGACAACTCCAATGAAAGTCTTCAGTGAATCCCCCAGAAAAGGCTGGCTGGCTAAAGCAGAGAGAGTCTCCTGAATTCTCCTTTAAATCCTTCAACTGATTAAATCAAATATCCCAAATTGCAGAAGATAGTTCCCTTGGCCAACTGCACATATAATCAGTCATGGATGCAAGCAACGTGCTGATGATTTAATAAATCAGCCTTTTGGTTTATTAATCAGCCATTAAATGTCCTTGCAGTAACAATAAGGCCAATGCTTCCTTGACTGGACAACTAGACACCATCATTTGGCCAATTTGACACATGAACCAAACCATAATAGTCCACCCCTTGTCAACTCAACAGCTATAACACGTCACCTACACTATACTGAATCTTTAAATAGAACACAATAACAGACATATTTTTATTTTTCACCTATTGGTACTAAATTGATCAATGTACCACCAGAAATGCACTAAATTTCTCCAGAATAGGGTGTAACTCCTTGGGTAGCATTCACTCTTAAAATTGATATTGTATAACTTAAATGCTATGACATGAACAATGTAACTTATGTCATATGATAAGAGAATAAGAAAGAGAAGAAGACAGATATTTTCTTTATGTACAAATGCAAATATACGCATAACGAAGCAAGGAAGAAATATTCATACCATCATGATCTTCATTTCTATAATTGGTCACATGGTCATAGTTCATATGGTTCATATGTGTACTCTACCACCACCCATTCAATGCTCCCTCTACCCTCTGCAAGCACTTCAGGCGGCCATGGTTCTTTGCCTGGAGGGGTGGCCCAAACCTTCATTCCTGAAGTTTCTGGGCCATTGGTAGTCTTGCCCAGATTGTGTTGTTGCATTTCTCCATTGACTATAATCACAGAGCATGGTAGTAGTAAAAGACACCTTAGAGAATATTCTGCATTCCAGGAAAATCTTCTATACCTCCATTGTGTAGTTGCAGTTCTATTTCACCTTGATAGTCAAGATCAATCACCCCAGCCAGTACAATAATCCCTTTCCTTGTCTGTTGATTCAATGGAAGGAGAAGCCAAAAGTGGCCAAGAGGCAGTCTACAATTCTAGTTCAATGAAATTATTGTTGTATCTTCTGGAAGGAGCACTCCTCCTTTTGGAACAAGACCTACAGACCAGCAGAGCTTAAGCCTGCAGGGATAGGAGGCAAAAGTTTTTCTAGTGGATCACTTGGGGTGATAGTGAGTGGTGCCTCTCCCATTTCTACCACTTGATTCCTGGACCTGTGAATCCTGGTTACAGGAAAAACATAATTTGATTCAGACAATGGACAACTTCCTGGAGAACACTGCCCCATCCCTACAAGGTATTGCCACCTAATTGGCACTGTAATAGCATCTTCAAAAGGCCATTCTACCATTTTATCAACCCAGCTGCCTCTGGATGATGGGGAACATGGTAAGATCAGAGAATTTCATGAGCATGTGCGTATTGCCACACTTCATTTGTTGTGAAGTGGGTTCATTGATTAGAAGCATTGCTGTGCAGAATACCAAGCATAAGCTCACAGATAGTAGTTTTGGCAGAAGCTTGCTTTGAGGAAAGGGAAACCCATATTTGAGTATGTGTCTTTTCCATTTGGAACAAATTGCTGCCTCTTCCATGATGAAAGTGGTCCAATGTCATCAACCTGCCACCAGGTAGCAGGTTGATCACCTCAGATAATGATACCACACAGGGGACTGAATGTGGATATCTGCTGCTAGCAGTTTGGGCACTCAGAAGTGGCTGTAGCCAGGTTGGCCTTGGTGAGTGAAAAGGTCCATGTTGTTGACCTCCATCCTACCACCATGACCATTTTGTTCATGAGCCCATTGGGCAATGACAGGAGTAGCTATGGAAAGAGGATGACTGTTACCCACAGCACTGGTCACCTTATCCACTTGATTATTAAAATGTTCCTCTGCTAAAGTCACCTTTTAGTGAGCATTCACATGAGACATAAATATCTTCATGTTTTTTCCACCCAGGAAAGTCCATTACATACCACTTCCCCAGACCTATTTATCATCAATTTTCCAATCATGTCCCTCCTAAGTCTCTGATCATCCATCCAAACCATTAGCAACAGCCCATGAGTCAGTACACAACGCACCTCTGGCTGGTTCTCCTTCTAAGCAAAATGAAAAACTGGGTGCATTGCCCAAAGTTCTGCTCACTGGGAGGATTTCCTCCACCACTGTCCTTCAGGGATATCCCTGAAAGGTGATAGAGCACTGCAGCTGTCCATCTTTGGATGGTACCTGCATATTATGCCTAACCATTTTTAAACCTCGCCTGAGTTTTTCCTTTCCTCAGTTGACTGAGGAAGGAAATCCCCAAGAGGTCATTGTTCTGGGCAGTTAAAGAGAAGATAATGTGGCAAAAGTGGGGGTCATGGGCATTTGGGCCACTTTCTCATGTGACTTATTTGTGCCTTCAGGACCCATTCAATCCTTATGTCGTATATACCATTGCCATTTTATGATGGAGTGCTGCTGTGTATGCCTAACTTTATGGTTTGGTGGATCAGACAACACACAGTTCATGATAGGTAACTCAGGACTCATGGTAAGTTGGTGGCCCATAGTTAAGCATTCAATCTCTGCTAAAGCCTAGTAGCAGGCCAAAAGCTATTTCTCAAAAGGAGAGTAGTTATCTGCAGAGAATGGCAAGGCTTTACTCCCAAATCCAAAGGGTCAGCATTGTTATTCTCCTATAAGTGCCTGCCACAGGCTCAAGACAACATTTCTATTTACCACTGGCACTTCTAGCACCATTGGATCTGCTGGATCATATGGCCAAAGTGGCAGAGCAGCTTGCACAGCAGCCTAGACCTGTTGCAGAGCCTCCTCTTGTCCCAGTTCCCACTCAAAACTAGCAGCTTTTCTTGCCATTCAGTACTTGGGCTAGAGTAGCACACCTAAATGAGAAATATGATGTCTCCAAAATTCAAAAAAGCCAACTAGGTGTTGTGCCTCTTGTTTAGTCATAGGAGGGACCAGATGAAACAGCTTATCCTTCACCTTAGAAGGGCTATCTTGACAAGGTTAATGCCATTGGACATCTAGAAATTTCACTTAGGCGGAAGGCCCCTGTATTTTTGTTGGATTTATCTCCCATCCTCTGACATGCAAATGACGTACCAATAAGTCTAGAGTAGTTGCTACTTTTTGCTCACTAGGTCATATCAATATGATATTGTTAACATAATGGACCAGTGTGATGCCTTGTGGGAAGGAGAAATGATAAGGTGCCTGCAGACAAGATTATGATATAGGGCTGGAGAGTTGAAATACCCCTGAGGTAAGACAGTGAAGGTATACTGCTGGCCCTACCAGCTTAAAACAAACTGTTTCTAGTTTTCCTTACTAACAGCTATTGAGAAAAAGTCATTTGCCAAATCAATAACTGCATACCAGGTACTAGGTGATGTGTTAATTTTCTCAAACAATGCTACCACATCTGGAACAGCAGCTGCAATTGGAGTCACCACCTTGTTTGTTTACAATAATTCACTATCATCTCTCAAGGTCCATCCATTTTCTGCACAGGCCAAATAGGAAAGCTGAATGGGGATGTAGTGGGAATCACCACCCCTGCATCCTTCAAGTTCTTAAGAGTGGCCCTAATCTCTTCAGTCACTCCAGGTATCTGACGTTGCTTCTGTTTTACATTTTGTTAGGTATGGGCAGTTCTAGTGGCCTTCATTTGGTCTTCCCTACCATAAAAGCCCTTACTGCACAAGTCAGGGAAACAATATGGGGATTCTGTCAGTTGCTGAATATGTTGATTCCAATTATGTATTCTGAAACTGGAGAAATAACTGCAGAATGAGTCTGGGAACCCACTGGACCTACTCTGAAACAGACCTAAGCTAAAACTCCATTGATCACTTGACTTCCATAAGTCCCTACTCTGACTGGTGGACGAGAGTGCTATTTTGGGTCTCCTGGAATTAATGTCACTTCTGAGCCAGTGTCTAATAATCCCCCAAATATCTATCATTTATTTTTCCCCAGTGCACAGTTACTTGGTAAAAGAGCATAGATCTCCTTGGGGAAGGCTGGAGAAAGATTCATGGCATAAATTTTTGGCAGTATTCAGGGTCCTTCCTCAGTTGTACCTGGCCCTCCCCTCATTCAAGAGGCTCTGGGTCTGTAAACTGTCTCAAGTCTGGGAATTGATTAAGTGACCATGACTCTCTGACTTTGTAATTCAAGTTAGGCTTCTGTTCACTTGTCCGAGACCTCTTTTGCTTATATGGCTCAAACAAGAATTTAGTAGACTGCCCATCTATTTTAGTTCTAGACACCCTATGATCTACTAGCTGATGCCATAATTCTCTGCAAGTCAGCTTATTTTGACTGCTGCTTTGAGTCTGCTGTCCATTATGGTAGCCATGTCTGCCTTGCCTTTGGTGATTAAGCACTGTCATGTGGCTTCTGCTAATTTGGGATCTGATCAACCACATTGTGTTTAAGGATTCCAGCTCAGTGGCAGCAATGCCCACTGTAATATCTGACCTACAGAGAAGGGCGACTACAGAACTCCTCAGGGATGATGAAGCTTATCTCACAAATTTATTCCTCAAAGTCCTGGTAAAAGGTGTGTTCTCTGGATATACCTGGAGTGTGTGAGAAGGTCTTCCATGATAAATTCACTCTAACATTCCAAGCTTTCTAAACCTTTGGATCCCCTCATCTACATTACACCAGGTCAATCCTGGCATTTCAACTTAAGGTAATGTTGGCCACCTTTTGATCCTGTTTCAGTCAACCCCTCCCCACTACCACCAAAAAAAAAAATTGTTAACACCCTTTCTAACCCCTCAAGCTACAACTTTGAATGCAGAATCTCTGTTAAGTGAGTCTATATCAATAAATTCAGCTTGATCGAAATTTGTATTCCTTCCACTGTTATCCCACACTCTTATATCCATTCCCACACATATAACAGCTTCAAACCAGCCCACCTAGTGAAGCTAGATTAATTGCTGCAGAGGAGCGAGAGCTATTTCCCATAGGAGGTGGTTACTGGTTTCACCCGCAATGAAGGGTTAATCTCTTTAGGTGGAGGTTGGATGGCAGACTCTTCAGGGCAGACTGGAGGAAGGGAAGCTGTTTCTTCAAGGCAGTATAGAGCTTGGGAAGGTCTTTCCTCAGGGCAGGCTGGAGGCGGGGCAGGGTTGCCATTTCCTCAGGGCAACCCATCAGAGGTTTATCTAGCAAGCACTCAGCAGAATCCAGGGTTCCATTGTCCCCTCTGCTTTCATTACCAACCGATACTTTCCCATCCCAGTTTTCAGGATCACATTATTTTCCAATCAATGCCTTTAACAGTAGACACCCTGCAAAGTTGAGATTTTAGTTTATGTTGTAAATCTTCTACTTGTTGACAGAGATCTCAAGTCAGCGACCACAGTAAATAAGATTTTCTTTCAGGAAACAATAGAACTTTTACATCTTCCATACAACATTTAAGTTGCAAGTTTGAAGTCTTCAGTTCATCCTTTTCTCTTATAACTGTATCCAGCAGACCTAAGAACCATCAACCATCACCTTTATACCTCTTAACTCCACAAAATTTTATTAAGGTATCAAAAACACTGTCACCCAGAGTCTTGTCTCATACAAACATACAATTAGGAGGATAAAATGGTAATATTTCATATATCTCTATTGCCAGTTCATGCCACAGACTGTCAAGTGCCATCTTAATGATTGGAATTTGAGTCATTAGTGCTTTTGAGTCTAATCAGAGTAGAAAACCAATTGCAAAAACCCATTTTTAATATTCTGCTTCTCAAGAACCACTCCCAGTACCAAACTGTATTAGTCAGGGTTCTTTAGGGAAACAGAACCAATAGGAGATATCTATAATATGAGAGTTTATAAAGGTGTCTCATGCAACTGTGAGAATGCATAAGTCCAAATTCCATAGGGCAGGCCATAAGCTAACAGCTACAATGAAGGTCTTTAATGAATCTCTCAAGAGAGGTTGGCTGGCTGGAGCAGAGAGAGAGAGATTCCTTCTGACTTCTCCTTTAAAGCCTTCGATTGATTAGATTAAAAGTCACTAATTGCATAAGGCACTCCCCTTGGCAGACTGCAGATGTAATCAGTTATGGATGCAATCAACACACAGGTGATTTAATAAACCAGACATAAAATGCCTTTGCAGTAATGGTTAGGCCAGTGCTTGCTTGACCAGGAAACTTGGAACCATCATCTGGCCAAGTTGACACACGAATGTAACCACAACAGATGCTTTCCATGAGTCAACTGTCAATGAAACAGACCATCAGAAGAGCACTCTTTTCAGGGTTTTACCCAGAGCAAGCTTAACATCCTTATTCCTCAAACTGTAGATCAAAGGGTTAAGCATAGGAACCACATTGGTATAGAAGACAGAGGCAAACTTACCCTGGTACATAGATCCAGGAAAATAAGGTGCTAGATAAGTGAATGACCCTGACCCAAAATACAGAGCAACCACACTTATGTGGGAGCCACATGTACTGAAGGCTTTGGACCTACCCTCAGCAGAGGGAATGCGGAAGATCTTGGAGAGAATCAAAGCATACGAAATGAAGATGCTGATACTGGACATTGTGATGACAACTCCAACAACAATAAAAAACACCAGCTCGTTGACATGTGTGCTGCTGCAGGAGAGCTGCAAGAGGGGGAGAACTTCACACAGATAATGGTTGATGATGTTGGAATCACAGAAGGTCAGTCTCAACATATTTCCAGTGTGGGCCATGGCCCCAGCAAACCCCATCACATATGAACCAAAGAGCTGCAGACAACAGACCTGAGAAGACATGATAACCGTGTACCGCAGAGGGTTGCAGATGGCCACATAGCGATCATAGGCCATTAACACCAACACATAGCACTCAGAGTTGACAAAGAAGCAGAAGAAAAATAATTGAGTCATACATCCCACATAAGAGATGATATTTTCTGATGCAAAATCATTCAGCATTTTAGGAGTAAATACACAGGAATAGCAGAGATCTATAAAGGACAAGTTGAAGAGGAAAAAGTACATTGGGGTGTGAAGGCTGGAATTCAGTGCAATTAAGGTCATCAGGCCCAAGTTGCCCACCACAGTGAACACATAGATCCCTAAGAACAGAAGGAAAAGGGGTAGCTGGAGCTCTGCTTGTTCTGATAACCCCTTAAGGATAAACTCAGTCACTGAGGAGCTGTTTCTTAGAGTCATTCTTTTCTGGAGAGTGTCTGTAGAAACATGAGAGAAAATACAGACAGAAATACCAAGCACAAGTATGGCTGCTGAGACAAAAGTCTAGAAGTTAAACGAGTGCACTGATGTTCCTCCCTTCTCTTTCTGCCCTCATCTATTCTCCTCTCTCCCAGAGTACTAACAATGCATCTGCAACAAACTTCAGCACTGCTGGGCTGATCATGTATCCAAGCTAGAGTCTGTTTCATAGGCAATAGTTCTGCCTTTGTTTGAAAGATAAGGTGACAGTATATTCAAACTGGCTGCCTAAGGACCCTCAGAAAGACACCCATAGAGCCTGGAATACAATCTAGGCTCAGTGCCCAAAGAGCATCCCTGAACTAGAGAGACAGGAGCTCTCACATCCCCATGTTTTCACACATTCTTTTCCCAACCAGGTACCAGGTTCCTGCCTGAAGAGAAAACTGGGCCCCTACTTGTATCTGTATATCCTATCTTCCTTTTCTAGCCCCTTCATTCAGTCTCACCTCAAGATCAATGTTGAGAGCAGGGAGTCGATCAATATTTCGCAGAAACTTTGATTGATGAGTGTAAAAGAAAACCATCAGAAAAGGTGGGTTCAAACATTCACATTTCTTCTCCCTGGGCCCTGCACTTCTGGGCCTCATGTATCCTCTTTTTCCATAGGCAGGAGGAGAAAATGGTCCTGTTAGTATATAAGGTGGACAGCCTTAAGAGTTAACTGTTCTGATTCACTTGGTGCTGAGAATCAGAGATTTAACAGACCCCAGTCTATACAAGGTGCTCTAGGAATAGACCAAGAGTTCTTTTTATGGATTTTCCCAGATGGTATACTCCAGCTTCAGGAGAAAAAATAGCAATGCTCATTTTCACTATAATCCAGTTGGCAGATCATGAAGAACTTTATGCTGCTTGATGATCTGAGGGACTCAATTAGGCATAATTTCCCCTAGGCATTTCTCAGAGATCTGTCTCTATAGGGAAGAAATTGCATTGCCTTTGTTTACCACTTGGGTTATGATGTTTACCTAGCATCTTGGGGTCCACAATTCTACTCAAGCTTTCCCTTTACTGTAGGGACTTCATATCCTGTAGAGAGCTGAGTGTGGAGACTAATTTGTACTCTCCATTAACTCTTGGAGGCTGAGCTTGATTTTGAGGTAGGGACCATATGCTATCTGAGAGAACCTCAGCAAAAAGGCTTCTGGCACTATGAGCTGTTCTGCTCAAGTGTGCAACTACCACCTACTCTCCATTATTTATTGCTATATATGAAGAGATTAAAATATCACAATACATATGCAAGGAAGTGCACATATATGTGCACACACACACCCACACACATGCCCTCATGAGCTGCAGGCCAAAGGTACAGCGGGAGGTGTACCTGCAGGTTTTAATCCTACCAAACCCTTATGGTAAAGCTGCTCTCCATATTATCTGCTACATGAACATTCTAAGGAATATTCAAAACATGCAGGCATCTGCATTTCCAAATCCCAACTGAGGCTGCCTAAAGTAATCCCAGTTTTCATGGGACAGCCCTGATTCATGCCCGTTATACCTACATAATTATTAATGGCATGGTAAGATGTTTTATAAAACTATTAATTTTTTGTTTTACATTATGTTTTAAGTGTCTAGGTTTAACTATATTGTTACTCTACTAAATAATCAACTATATTGTTACTCTACTAAATAATCAACTATATTGTTACTCTACTAAATAATCAACTATATTGTTACTCTGCTAAAAAGAGCATAAGCTTCTATTCAGGTACTCTGGCCCCTGCTGTTTCCTAGCCACACTGAGTTCCATTGCCTTTCCTGACTGTATTGGTTTGCCAATGCTGCTGAAATGCAATATACCAGAAATGGAATGACTTTATAAAGGGAACTTATTAAGTTAAAAATTTATGATTCTAAGGCCATAAAAATGTCCAAACTAAGGCATTCAGAGAAAGATACCTTGACTCAATGAAGGCTGATTCCTGTTACATGGGAAGGCGTGTGGCAGGTATCTGCATGTCCTTGTTCCCAGTTCCATTGCTTTCAGCTTCTGATGTCAGTGATTTCCTCTCTAAGCATCTGTGGACCTTCATGGGTTCTGGTTTGCTAGGCATCTCATGGGAAGGTTCATGACAATGTCTACTGGGCTCTTCATCTCCAAACACCCATGTCTAGGCATCTGCTCTCTCTGCTGGCCCTCCAAACATCTCCAAATACCTGCATCTCTGTTGACCTGAAGCAACTGCTCTCCAAGCATCTGCATTTGAGGTTTCTCCAAAATGTTTCCCCTGTTAAAGAACTCTAGTAAATTAATCAAGACCCACCTTGAATGAGTGGAGTCACATCTCCATATAATCAAAAGGCCACACACACAATTGGGTGCTTCACCTCTCTCTGGAAATAATCTAACCAAAAGGACACACCCACTGAGTGAGTCAATCTCCATGGAAACAGTCCCAAATTGTCCACCCTAAACAGTAGGTCTAATCTCACAAAATTGGATTAGGATTAAAGACTGGCTCTTCTGGGGTACAAAACAGTTTTAAACCAGCACACTAAGGGAGTCTCTCTCTCTCTTTCACCCTTCTTGCCCTCAAAGCTTTCCTTAATTGAACCTACCCTTCCTGAATAACCAATACTCTCTCTTCAGTAGACTTTGGCTTCAAAAAGAGAAGGGCTTTGACTCCAAATTGTTTCTGAGTTCTACTTAGCTAAAAAGCAGAAAACACAGAAATACAAAACTTGGCTACCTGCCTGAAATAGGTGGAAGGGAAAAATAGGAGAAGAGAAATCACATTGGTGCAAGAAATAAACACTGGTACAATATACTGTTGTATACTACTGTATATTGGTACTATAAATTGTTTGGTGGCACTTAAAAAAATTGAACACAAACATGCATTTTGACCAGCAGCTTACCTCCTAGATATACACCCAACAGAAATAAGTGCATATGGTTCACAAAAGACATGCCAAGTAGTGCAGTGTTTTTGGCTAGTGGGTGTCTCTTAGATGAAGGAAATTCAAGGGCTGTGCTCTCCAAGTTAAATTCTAGAGGAGTGTTTATTTTCTTGCAGCTTTGGCTATTTGCTGCATTTGAAACACAGCTTTGTGTTTTATGTGACCTTTATTTGACCTAAAGTTGAAGGGTTTTGAGTGTTTAGACTAATTTAAAGAGCAGAGAGGTTGAAAGCAGTTAACTCTTGTTCAGTAACCACATTGCCTTGTTTGCCTGAGTATCTGACCCCTTTCCATAGACACTTCTTTTCCAATCCATTTGATTCTTCAATAGCAAGCTGCTACTACATCTCTCATCTTTTATGAAGGAAATAGGAGAGTCGCAGCTTTAGTTGTGAGACGTTCGCCCAAAGTTGTACCTATCACCCAGGGTATCTCAAAAGCAAGTTTCCTTCCCACCATTTTCATTTCTTTCTGCACCTCCATTCTTTATACAATGCTGTGAAGAGAGCACTCTCTCTCAGACGAATGGACACTCTCTTTGTTACTAGACAATTTTGAGGATGAAATGAGGGGGCATATGATTTCTTCTCTTACTACCTATTTGGATGTGTGTACTCGGGTTGAATGGTGTTCTTATATCTAGCTTCAAATTGCATCTTCTTACTCGAATTTTCCTCTTATCTCTTCTTAACTCTGGGTCCATTTTCTTTCATGGTAATGAAACGCCTGCCCCATTCAGGCAGCTCTGTTCTTGCAAAGCCCTGGCAGGACATTTTTAAGTTCTAGTGGAAAGCACTAAAAAACATCTACAGAACCACTTGGGACTCACTACTGTGAACCTGTTTTCTCAATCTTCTTCCATGTTGCATTCTTTCTGTTTTCAAGATAATAATATATTGTGTATTTGAATTGCTGAAAAATTGAAAATGAAGTTTAAGATAGATGTATATAATATGTATGCTGTATTGGTGCAATAATGGTAATTAAAATATGGATAAAGAAAAGGGAAAAAAAGACATGCCAAAAATGTTCACAGCAACATTATATATAATAGCCCCAAACAGAAAACAACCCATATATCCATCAACTGTAGACCGGATAATAAATTGTAGGATTTTAATAAAATAGAGTTCTATCACAGCTGTGAAATTTAATGAAATGCAACAAGGATAAATGTCACAAACCTATTAGGGAGAAGGAATCCAGACACGAAAAATATATACTTTATGATCCGTTTAAATAAAGTTCAAAACAAGCAAAGCAAGCCTATGGTATTAGAAGTCAGATAGCTTTTGCCCTCACGCCGCCAGGGCCCAGTGACTGGAAAGGGATCTGAAAACTGCATTGGGGTTACTTGTAATGTTCTTTTTCAGATAAGGATGCTGTTTATGCAAATGCATTCACTATGTAAAAAATCATCAAACTACATACCTATGCTGAAATAAAAATTTTACTTAAAACTTAAAAGCATACAAAACATTAATATGTTTATAAATCATGCTGCCACACCAGTTTACGAATAAAAATAGTAAACACTGAGTCATAATTATTTCATTTGTAAAATGGGAATTCACAGACTGAACAACTCATACAGCAGAACATAAAAAAAATCACTATTTTATTTCTTCTTTATTTTGTGTCTCTCAAAATAAAACACACATACATATTTTAATATAAAGAGAGTAAATCAAAGGGAAAGAGAATTAATGCATCTGGAGCAACTGTGTAGTGCCTGGCATTGTGCTGAGTATTTTCTATGTAATATGATGTTTTTAACAATGGTAATAAAGTTTTAAAATTGTGTGTGTGGCAGATTTTAAAATTTTATTGTCCATAGATGGCCATACCAACTCAACACTTCCTTCCTCCATCCCTCCCTGCCCCTTCCCCCCTTCTTTCACACACACACACACACACACACACATACACATGCTCCTTACAACTCTCATGTTCTTGGTACTATGTGACTGACACTCTCATCCAACAATGGGGTCTGTGTTCTCTAACCTTGTATCTAGGCAGGGGCTTAAAACTTCTCCAATTGATTGAGTGTGACAGAAGTGATGTAGTATGACTTTCAGGGTTAGGTCATAAAGGATGCAGCTTTCACTTGGCTCTCACTACCTCTTTTCTTTCTCCACATTTACTCTTCTTTTGATATCTCCCAGCATTTTAGACCAGTCATGTTGGAATCTTCTGGCCTTATCTCAAAATGCATGACCAGACAGCAAGGTTATGCTCATTTGCAGAGTGTTCAATGGAAGTAGTGTGACTCTATGTTTTTATGGGTGGACATGAGAAAATGATTCAAGGAAAATGGCCAGGGGGATCTCCAGTACCTATTTAGGCCACTTGGTCCAATTCCCCCTCCATATATAGAAAGTCTCCTCTTAGTTCCATATTTGGATATTGGTTCTGAAGTTTAATTTTATGAAATAATCATTTCTTTTTAGTACATATAATTTCCTACCCACTACCATTATCCCTCTTGTATGACAGTTTAGTGGATATGCAGCAATGAAACAGAAGGAAAGAATCTCTGTTCTTTATAGTAAAAGTCAATTTATTCATTTATTTATTAAGATCAGCTACTTCCTACAATATTTAAAACTTCGTATTTAGAAAAATCTCTCCTGGTAAAACAAAAACTAAGATTTCTGGTTGTATTCATTAGCAAGCTGCTGGAATGCAATATACCAGAATTGGAACAGCTTTTAAGAAGGGGAATTTAATAAGTTACAGGTTTACAGTTCTAAGCCTATGGAAATGTCCAAACTAAGGTATCTAGGGAAAGCTACCACAATTCAAGAAAGGCCAATGCATCTGGAACACCTCTGTTAGCCAGGAAGTCACACTGATTCCTTGCTGGTCCCTTGCTTTTGGGCTCTGTTGCTTTCAGCCTCTATTCCTGTGGGGGTCCCTCACCTTGCTTCTTTGGGGCTGGCTTTCATCACTTAGCTTCCCTTGGTTCTCTCCAGATTCTGGCTTGCTTAACATCCCATGGTGACATCTGCTGGGTGCCAAGCATCTCCAAATATCCATGTTTCTGTTTGTGAAGCAACTGTTCTCCAAGCATCTGTCCTTTCTCTCTAAAATGTTTCTGCTGTTAAAGGACTCCAGTAAACGAATCAATGCCCACCTGAAATGGGTGGAGTCACATCTCCAAATTGGCATGCCACATCTCCATCGAAACAATCTAATCAAAAGTTTCCAACCTACAGTATTGAATCAGAATTAAAGAAATGGCTGCCCCCACAAGATTGGATCATGATTAAAGCATGGCTTTTCTGAGGTACATAATACTTTCAGACAAGCACACTAGGTAAACTATAAAAACATGTATTTGTTAATGTCTGACTGTAAGAAACTAAGTGAATTCCTGTGAGAGAGAATGAGAAAAGATAAGAAAGTAAGGATCCAGGCACCCAACCTGGAGCTTTGCATAGGGAACTGGCAGATTACTGGTTGCCCAGAGTCTGGGTTTTAATAGGTTACATGGGCAGGACATAACAGATAAAAGCCTCAGGCTGAAACAGGCTGGGGGGTTGGAACCATGTGTTTTGAATGTTAAAGCTGTTGGAATGCAATATACCAGGAATGGAATGGTTGAGAAGGGAATTTATTATGTTGCAAGTTTACAATTCTAAGGCCATGAAAATGTCCAAATCAAGGCGCCAATAAAAGGTTACCTTCACTCAAGACTAATGCCATTCAAGACACCTCTGTCAGCTGAGAAGGCACATGGCTGGATCTGGGGGTCTTTGGCTTCTAGATACCTCTTTCAGCTGGCAAGGCATATGGCAACATCTGTTAGCTTTCTCTCCTAGCTTGTCATTTCATGAGGTTTACCCAGGGGTGCTTTCTTTCTGTATCTCCAAAGGTCCCTGGCTGTGTGGGCTCTGAAGCTGTTTCCAAAATGGTTCCCTCTTAAAGTGCTCCTGTAAGTGACCCTACCTTAAATGGGTGAAGACATATCTCCATGGAAACCACCTAATCAAAAGGTCCTACCCACAATTGGATAGGGTCCCATCTCCATGGAAACAATAAAAAATATCCCACACAAAGATATTGAATGAGGATTAAAGAACATGGCTTTTCCGTGGTACACCACAGTTTCAAACCAGCACATCCCACCCTCTTGATCCCCAAAAGGCATATTCTTTCCATATACAAAATACATTCATTCCATTACAATATCAAAAAGCCTTAAAACATTTCAGTAACAATACAAATACCATATAAAGTCAGAAACAGTACAAAATATCATCAAAGTCAGCTACAGGCATTGGTCTATCCCAAAGCAAAATTCTCCTTTGGTTGTAGATCTGTAAAACTCAGAACAAGTTATCTTCTGCAAATATACAAAGGAGGGACAGTCATAGGATACTTGCTTCTATTTCCATAGGGAGAAATTGGAAGGAACCCAGGGATCAGTTGACCCAAACAATTCTGAAAACTTGAAGGACAAACTCCATTATATTTAAAAGTCTAAGAATCATTTATCCTTAGGGCTTTAAAAAGTGGCAGTCCCACCCTTTCCAAGGGCCTGTACCACAGCTCTGCTTTCTCTAAATGCTGGGATGCTGGTTGGTTGCAAGACTGGGGCACATTAAGTCCCACCTTTCACTCGGCCCTACCTTCTTACAAGCTTCAGATTAGCACCCAGGATCTCTGCCATTTCAACCCCTCCAGGGAGATATTTTTAAAGATTTTTTAAAGAATGAAATAGAACTTTTAGAAATGAAAACATGCTAATTGAAATTATGAACTATGTGGATATGTTAAACCTAGTAGACATTATGTCAGCCCATTAGACACCAGTGAAGAAAGAAGAAGTGAGTCGGAGGCTAGATCTGAAGAAATTATCCAGAAGTCAGCGTCAGCCAGAGAAAAAGTGAGAGTGGTGGGGGCAGGGTGGGGGGAGGATTAGAAAAATAATTTGAGAAATAAAGAAACAAAGAAGGTTCAAAAGAAGCCTAAAAAGCATCCACCACAATCTAGGTCCTGTGCTTTGCTTTAAGAACAAAATAACAATCAAGACAGGCATGGCCCCTGCCCTTACAAACTTATATACAATCTAGAGAAATATAGAATAAACAGAAGCTTATGCATAATTCATTAGATATATAATAAGTGTGGCAGAAGGAAGTTGTGGGATGCCATGAAACCATTTCACAGAGGGGTAAGAGGTGTGTGGCCTTACTGAGAATGGAAGATCAGAGAATGTCTCTGAAGAAGTAAAATGCAGGTTTAAAAATAAAAAGTAAGAAGAAATAATAGATACTTTTATTCTTTGTGACTGTCCAACATTGGAAATCCTCCCTGTTTGAGGAATTTGCCCCCTTGTATAAGCTTTGGTTGGAACTAAGACTCTGCTTCCCTCTGAGAAAGCTCCTGAGACCCTGCAATGAGGAGGAAGAGAAGGGCTGAGCTCAGCCAGTCTGTTAGCACCATGAAGACTCTGAGTCTGGGGCATGGGGCACAAAGAAACAGGGGCAATTTGTATTTCATCTCGGCAAAAACAAGAAAAAGAATCCACCAGTAGGTGAATGCTGGGTCCTGGAGGTGCCAGCACCAACAAAAAGCACAGCCTCACTGGACTGTTCTGGGGGGTCTTTGGCATGATGCCACTGCCTGGACTTTCCTGGATTCTGCTTGGTTGCAAAAACTGGTTCCCCAGTCTGCTCTAAGATTCTGTGAACTACCCCATCTCCAGCCAATAAACTTCTTTTTTTTTTTTTTTTACCAAAGTTAACCAGAACCTGTTGTTTGCAGTTAAAAATCTTGATGAATGTAGTAGGGTTTAGCATTTAAGTGGGGGCTGTGGGTAGAGAATGGAGAGGGCTCACGTAGTCCAAGCTGTGGGGTAACTTTTCAAATCCCTGAGATGACTGCAGAAACACCCACAGCAATCACCTTCTTAAAGGGGCGTGACAAAACCCTCTATCTATGATTGACTCTATTTTGAATGAATTTTCCCCTACAGGAAAATGAATTGTTTAGATGTGGTTTGGAGGATAAACTGGCCAAACATTTCAGATTCCAGAGACTGCTATTCTTCATAACCCTATTATCCTTTTTTTTTTTTAACATGGGCAGGCACTGGGAATCAAACCCGGGTCCTCTGGCATGGCAGGCAAGCATTCTTGCCTGCTGAGTCACCGTGGCCCACCCATAACCCTATTATGCTTTAATAAATGGAATTCTGTAGCTCAGTAGAATGAATATAATAAACCTTTTTTTTTTTTTTGGATTACAAGAATTCATTCAACGAATTATCTGGAGAGCTTTTTTAATACAATGTGATCCATACCAAAAGAAGAGGATGGGGTGGGGGTGGGGAGGAAAGGAGGAGGAGGTGGGGGAGGAGGAGGAGAAGAAGAAGAAAAGATTGTTTAATCATCTGAGGACGCTAATAGTGCAATAATTATTTTTATTAATGATTAAATTACTCAAATATGGTTAAATTGATCAATACATATAGAATTCTATATTTCATATATCTATATCCACTTTACTGTCGATTGAGATGCCTTTTAAAATCAATAGATGGAATAGCTTCTTGCAAACTTTGCGAAAATAATTTTACTCAAAAAATCATTACAGTCTATTATAGAAAGTACATCTTTGACTTCATAACATGTTGTTTTACACTAGATCTTTATTCAGAAACCATCTCCAATCATTATATGGTTACTATGGAAATATACAATCTGCTTTAGAATATGATTTTAGAAATTCATTGCTATTAGTCTTGAATAATAAGTAGAAGGTTACCAGCTGAGAAAATTAGGAGGACATTCTGAGCAAAAAAAAAAACACAAAAGGAAATATGAAAATCATTTTAAAAACTGGCAAATTGGGGGATGAATGGTAAATGTTATTTAGGAATGGATCACAATATACCTGGCAATGAGGGGTGGTAGATTTGTGGGATTGATTAAGGGTGATAATTTAAAATATTCTTCTCTCTATATAATCAATTGAGAAACTAGCCACAGGAATCAGACAGAGATTATATATATATATATATATACCAGCCTTATTGCTGGCAAAATTGATTGGGGGTGGGGGGTGAAACCAGACTTGGATGTGCATCTACGACAGACCTTATAATTTCTTCATCACCCCCAACATATTAAACTTATGAGTCCAGGCACAAACTGAACTTCCCTGCAAGGGAAAGGAGTTGCAAATGGAACTGACAAATGTGATTCCTTAAATGGGTTTATCCCAACAAGAAAATAGGGAGAGAAAATGTGCGAAGGGAAAGGGTCCACGCCCAGCCAGGGTAGAAGCTCCTCCTCCCAACTCCTCAACAGTCCTGTAAGAAGGTATGCAGGGAAAGAGGATCCCTTCCTCATTTATCTGCCTGGGAAACAGAAGTTCCTCCCCTCTAGGGAAAGTGAAGAGTGTGGCAAAGCGGCTCACAGTTTGAACCCATATTGGTTAGCCCCACAAAGATTTTGGTCTTGACTGAAATCAATGGTGATTAAGATGGGAGCATCTCAGCATCACCAGACTTGCATTTTGACTTTTAGAAATGAGAAGGAGACAAGGAACCCTGAACTAAGTAGGTGAGAGGAATATGCAGGCTTCCACACCTAAAGGATGTGTCTGAAGAAGAGAATCAAGCATGACTTAAAAAGACGGAAGGAAAGAGGAGAGAAATCAAAGAGAAACCTACTTTTATAATTTAGAAAAGGAATTTAGGATCATCAGATGAGCATATCACTGTTACAGAGCTCTTTGAAAAGAATGAAACAATGTTACCTAAAAGGACAGCTGTTAATTGTGTAGCCAATTTATTGATTTAACGCAGGAGCATGCAGTCCTCAGCATGGAAGGTTCACTTTCCCCTCTGTTCCTAAATTAGGTTAAATGGCCTGGTTTCCCTGTTTATAGACTTGAAATGTATTAATCCTGAGCAGTTCCAATGTAAATCTGTAGCTGATGGAAGTCTTTGTTTCCCTTTTAAAAAGGGAGGTCCAAATGGCAGCAGACTGGCTGCTATGAACTTGAGTTGTTTTCATTCTTTCTATCATGATTTTTTACAAAATGACCTCATTTTCGTGGGTATATATAGTTTTTGCAAACTGGTCTAAGCCATCTCAACTACATACACACATACACACAGAAAAATATTCCCAAAGAATATATATCAAAAGGCCAAGAGTGGTATTCTCCAGGTGGGATCACAGATTTAAAAAATTTTTTGCTTATCCCTGCTCTCACGTATTCCCACAACACTGAAGTATTACTTTTGCAAATCTAAACAAAAAAATATAAAAAATTAAATTAAAAACAAAACACTGTGTAATTTAAATATTTTAAGGTCTCACTAGGGATTTATTCACCATTTATTTGCACCTTCTATGCCTCCCACTCATTAAGCTCCTGCATGTGTTAGATCACCTGGCTGAGATTGGGAGCATGATCTCAAATAAACATTTTCTAAATATATTACTATGCAATCCTTATAACAGTAATTAAGCAGCTCTCACATGTGTTTATTACTGACCCTATTAATTCAAAGCGCTAAAGCAGGAAAAAGATCTTTAGTGTTTTTCCCTTGATATATCTTTCTGGCAAATTCTTTCCAGCTAAGAATACAGGGACGTGCTCAGCTCAGAAACCATGGTAAAGAACTTAAACCGTGTGCAGGATGAATATATATACATCATATATGCTATTTCTTACACACCCAGATGGAACCTTCCAGAAAGCATTTAGTGTTAAAAGTGTAGGTTCTACAGTGAGACAGTCTAAATTATAAATTATTTTAAACACCACTTATTATCTGTACAATCTAAGCTAAGTTCCTTAACTTCTCTTAGCTTCAGTTAACCCCATCTGTAAAATAGGGTTAATTACCTCACGCGGTTGTGGTAAGGATTAAAGTAAGAATTTGTATGTAAAGACCATACGTCACAGTAAAGTCTCAGCAAATGTTATTATTAGGGTTTGAGATTGTGAGAGTTTGACCAATGAGTCCCTTCATCCCCAAATCACTTTCATCCTTAAATCATGCTAGCCTAGAAAGTAATAAAGTCACTGTAAGATATGAAGATGTGACATAAGTAAGGAAGCAAAGGGGCAAGCAGTCACATCCTTTCAGGAGACTAGACCAAATAGCATACAACAAAATGGTGTGGACTAGAGTCCGAGGGATTTTTTCCTCTTACCCCTGGTCCATTTCTTTCCCCCTTTCATGCAATCCCAGCAGTCACTGATGGAAACCTAAGGAAAATAGTGTGTGAACAGACAGAAAATGGTGAAAACAGGATTATGGATGACATTTAGATATGCCCCATTCACTGAGATCAGCTATCATTTGCACACAAACAGGTATACATGGACAAACATATAAATGAGTATTTTGCAAACAAGAAGACTCTCCCTTTAAATGCCTGCTTATAGAATTCCATTAAATACTGCTCATTCCACTTAGCATTCCTATCTTATTTTTAAACTCCGTTTATCTAAACAGAACCAGTGCTGGGGCATGGAAAATATGGGATGAACCCAAAATATGCTGTTTTCCCAGAAAGTAATAAAGTGCTGAAAATCTGATGGAGATATGTCAAAAGGACATAGGAACCAGTGTGGGGAGACTCCCACTGGCCATATCAGGATAAACTGTATGTTAAAATAAATGACAATAATCGATCATAACCCCTGAGATAAAATTAGAATGCATGAGTCTATAATGGCATACATACATGCGTATATACATACATACATGAAAAAGCCCTTCCTGATAGTAGAATGCCAACTTACAAATGGAAATCACATGGAAGAGTTATAAAAATCTTCATTTTTCAACCATCAAAGTAACAATTAATTCAGACAAGGATCATCAATATATGATAAAACTAGCGTGAAACTAGTAGGACAGTTTGAATAGCAATGAGGTATTTGAAAAACCTCAAAGCATCTCCCCCAAATTTGCTTTTAATTACAAAGGTGAAAATAGTAGTCTTCCCAATAAAATCACTAAGAAACTTACAAAAGTTGAATAACTTCTGTATTATCAAATGTTCCCAAAAGCCATTCTGAAAGGATAGTAAACATATTCACTTAGGAGAGTTTAAAAAAAGGCTTGCTCTGAGAAAGCAATACTGTGCCCCACAAAGACAGCATTTCCATCATTCCTGCTTTTTTTTTTATTATTCATTTATTTGTGCCAGCAATATACCCCAGTCACCTCTTATTCTAATTAATTCCCATCAAGTAGAAAAATTTTAAAGCAGCTTTTCAGGGAATTTGAAAATGAGATAAAGATTGTGTGCATGCATGTACATTATACATGCATGCAAAGACTTGTACATGCAAAGTTTGTTGCTGGAAAAATATACAATTAACAAGTAACAGTGATTGACCCTGGGCAGGGTTTCAGGAGTGAAGAAAAACTTTCTTTCACTGATTATTGTTTGGTAATAATTTTAAATACCGTGGACATGTAACACCAAATCAATATACAAATGCATATATATTGTAAATGTAACAAAAGAATAATCTGATAAAACATGGACATTTTTTCATATAAAGAACCTGGAAAGATGAACTGGTTTTCCCCAGGTCATATAATATATTAGCAGACATGCTAATACAAGGAGGAAGAGGGCATTTTAGAAACAAAGTTTACTGAGAGCCTGGCATTTAATTCTCTTGATAATCCTTCAAAAAAAGTTGACTGAATTTTTTCCCATTAAACACCTGCTTATAGAATTCCATTAAATACTGCTCATTTCACCTAGACTCCTTTTTTATTTTTAAACACCATTTATGTCTAAACATGACTCAGTGCTGGAGCAGGGTAAGTATGGGATCAACCTGAAATGTACTGTTTTGTCAGAAAGTAACAAAGCACTGAAAATCTGATGGGGATATGTAAAAAGGGCATAGGAACCAGTGTACCTACACTTTTAACACTAGCTGCTCCCTGGGTCCTAACACACTTCCCCCACACACCCTGCAAAGTTCTTCAAGAATCTCTCTGGTCAGTTAGCCAGGACCAACTCAACAGAATTCTATGCCTCCTACCTTCTTACAAAAATGTGATATTTAAAATTAGTTCTTGAAAAGTTGCATGAAGTTTCTGTAGACAGAACCAGCTTTTAACATCCTAGGCCAACTCATATCTGAAATAAAATTTGCCAGAGACTGAGGGAGGAAGAAGTGAGGTTTCACGGAGAGCCATCAGCATTAAAGAGCAAGACCCTGGATTCCAGTCACAGCCCTGCCACTGAGCAACTGAGTGACTCTGGGAACAGTACACAAGCCTGTATCTTTTCTCAGATAAATGAGGGAGCTGAATGAAGTGGTCTTAAAGGTAAAGACACTGACTGTTTAAATGTAAATATGATATTGTGCAGAGAATCTTCATAAATTAAAGAACCCTTAATAAAGAAAGGATCAACCTGTTTTAGAAAGTTAAAATTCCTCCTTGTAACAACTGGAGTCTGAACCATCTATGGTAGTCCTTTCATAAGTATTGCACCTTTACCAGAATGATTTTTTGCTCAAGGTTTTCTTCAGAGCAATTTTGACGTCCTTATTCCTCAGGCTGTAGATTAAAGGGTTGAGCATGGGTACCACAATGGTGTAAAACAGGGAGGACACTTTTCCCTGGTTCATAGGTAAAAGAGAAGATGGTTTGAGGTACACAAATGCCCCTGAACCAAAGAAAAGGGAAACTGCTATTATGTGGGAGCTACAGGTGCTGAAGGCTTTGGACCTGCCTTCTGTGGAATTGATATGGAGGATGCTGGAGAGGATGAGGGCATAAGAGATGAAGATGGTGACTGTGGGCACGCCAATGTCAATGCCCACAACAATGAAAACGACCAGCTCGTTGATGTAGGTGCTGGTACAGGAGCGCTCAAGAAGGGGAAGGATGTCGCACATGTAGTGGTTGATGAGGTTGTCAGTGCAGAAGGTCAGTCTCACCATGCAAGATGTGTGGGCCATGGCCCCAGCAAACCCCATCCCATAGACACCGAGCAGAAGGAGTGAACACACTTGAGGAGACATGGTGAGCGTGTACACCAGGGGGTTACAGATGGCGACATAGCGGTCGTACGCCATCGCCGACAGGATGAAAGACTCGGAGACCACAAAGAAAAGGAAGAAGAAGAGCTGAGTCATACACCCTGCATAAGAGATGATGTTCTTCTCTGAGACAAAACTCATCAGCATTTTGGGGGTGATAACAGTGGAATAACAGAAATCTATGAAAGATAAGTTGTAGAGGAAAAAGTACATGGGGGTGTGCAGGTGAGAATTCAGCCCAATCAGCGTTATTAAACCCAGGTTCCCCACCACAGTGACAACGTAGAAACCTAGAAACAGTAAAAAAAGGGGCATCCGGAGTCCTGGCTCATCTGTTAAGCCTGCAAGGATAAACTCTGTCATAGAAGAGGAGTTTCGGGCTACCATTTTCATCTGAGGGTTTCCGTGGGAGCACGGATGAAAAGAGCATTTAGAGAGAAAGAGAGAAACTCCCCCACTTCTTGAGAATTGGATCCACACAGAGAGATTTTGAACTTCAGTAGAAAGCTCATTCCTGATCTCTGTTGGTCTGTTCCCTCTGGCACGCTCTGAAGAAGGAAGAGGCAAGGGCAGGTGCTGCTATGAGATGGTCCCAAGGATGGGCTGAGGAGACTCTCAGATCTTTACCTTTATTCCTTCATTGTGTCCTTCCAACTCCCGTTTCTGCTCAAGTTTACAAAACCTGGGGCCCATCTCTGGGGAGAGTCTCTCAAAGGTTGGAGCCAGCCCAGCTCTGCCTAGAGGGTAGAGTTCATGGTCAACCTGGACAAAGCAGAGAGGTGAGGTGGTCTCTCTCAGAGTTTTAGGACCTGGGCTGGAACTTAGGAAATTTCAGGCCAGATTCAGGTACTCACCCTCCTTCAGCCACTCACCCTCCTTCAGCTTACAGCCTCAGGGTTACACCCTTTAATCCAACTCCTTCTCCTCAACTGATTAGGCAAAGAAATGTGAAATACCAATAAAGAAACTAAGCATAGAGCCCTTTGATCCCATCCTATTTAGGGGATCAGAGCCTGGGATGCCTTGGAATTCTTTCTGAGCTAAAGAATATGATGTCTGAGCAAGGCTTTGAACTGAGGCTATTCTCCAGCTTGCAGAAGGGATGCAGCATCCTTGCCTGTCATCAGTGCCAGGAGTAAGAGTGCACTGAACAGTTTTATTCTGGGTTTAGAGATCTGGGGACCTGATTAGAAGTAGAAAGTCAGAAATTCCCTTGGGATCACAGCCCTAGAAATTAACATTATAAAGAAGGAATTTTTGTTATACTCTTGATAATATTTAATTGGGCTTTTGGATACTTTATTTGTTCAATTAACATCTACTCAATAATATGGAAAGCATTGTGCAAAAATAAAAAACTTACCATTTGTTGAGGATTTATTGCATACTCAATACTCTGTCCTAGCACTTACATATTATCCCCAACATGGCAAGGATCCATTACCATTGTACAAATAATATTTCATTTTAATTTATCACCAAGTCTTATGAGTGGAGTTTTATTATGTCCACTTTAGAGATTAAATAATTCTCCAGATGTGAACTTTAAAGAGTCCTATTTAAATTTTGGTCCATCTGAAGCCAAATCTGGTGCTTATAAAAACCGTGTTTAACATCTCTCTGTGGGAGACAATGAAATATATAAAGCAGGGCTCTTGCCTTCAAGATTCTGACAATCTCTTGGAAAGACAAGATCATATGTAACTAACTAATAGGTAAAGAATGCAATAAAATCCAGAGGCAACAATTACATGTATGTGTTCATAGTAAGGCAATCAACATGCCACTTCCATTCCAGTTTATCATAGGAATTACATAATGCCTAGGGCAGAAGAGAAACAAAACCCTTCCCTGTCTTCTCCTGGAATTTGAGCTCAATGGTAAAGAACATTCTCCATCAGTTAAGAACAATATTTTCCAAAATTGCTAAATTGCTAGAACTCTCCTCTGTGGCCCCTGTCCTTCAACCTAGCTCCTTTCAGGGTTATTTTCAGTCATCTTCCTGGCTCCTTGGGCCCTGGTATCCACTGACTACAGTAGTTTTACTTGTAACTGTAAATGTTATTTTAGCTTATTTCCATTCCTTTACTTGTTATTTTAAGTTAATTGAGCAATTTGCGATACTATCACCAGATGCCTTCTTTTACAGCTACTTTATGCTAACCCTCGCTGCTTTTCTCAATTTTCAAGGGCTTCTGGGTCAGTGCTTGCAGGCTCCTATTAGCTATAACTAAAACAGGCAATCAATACATGCCAACTGAAATAATGTCGCTACCTATACCTTCCATTGTTTGAATCCCATAAAAACCCTAAGCATTTTAGTCTCAGGGAGACCGGATTTGAGTGGTGGCCCTTGTCCCTGTGCCAGTCAAACTAGCATTACAGCTTCATTTCTCCAAATTCCCGTGTCATAGAACTGACTTCTGTGCGCATTGGGCACTGAGCGCCTGCTTGGTAGCATCCTTCTACCTGGTGGCCTAGTAGCTTAAGCCCCTCACCCTACTGGACCAACTACATTGGTGCACTTGCTTTGCTTGCTCGGTCTTTTCCCAACTCTGCTTCTTTAATGATGAAAGTTACCCCTTCAGTGTCCTAGTTTCTCAGAAACTTGTTTGAGCTCAGTGACAGCTAATTGACACACTGATAGTCTCATAGATTTGAAGCAATATTAAAATTCATCTAATCCTGGAGTGAACAAACCTACACATGCCAACGAATTAGATAATAATATGCTTATTAAAAAAAGGGGTATCTTGGGGAAGCTTACATTTTCTATTTGGTGAGGGTGTGTTTATTGGTTATCTTTCTCTTTGGAACAATGAAATTATCTAAAATTGAGAGTTCTGGTGGACTGTTGACTGTGGGACATTATCCATGATGCCTAATGGAGGTGGCTGAAGGATGTTCTGACTGAGAAGTAGATTGGCGAAAGTACCTTGGCAAATGATGGTATATACATAGAGTCGAATATTGTGTTGCTACAAAAAGGAAAAAAGTCATGAGGCATGCAAATTGTGAATGAACTTGTGGGACATTTGGTGAGGCAAAATAAGCCAGAAACAAAGGAGCAATGATTGTATGGTCTCATTTAGAAAACACTTATAAGAAAACAGGGGCCTGGATTGCTCTTATAGCAGAAACATTTAGTCCAGAGTGGTAATTGTTATTTCTCAATTTTGAGAGACTGTTTTATATATGTATAACTCGGTATTTAGAGATAAAAAAGAACTGATCAGTTCTGGATTTAGGTAATTCAGAATACAGGGGTAAAGAAGACATTGTCTATATTTTAGAACCTCATCCACTCTTTGAAACCAAAGGAAGAAAAGTTTATTTTCTCCAGAACTTAAAGTTTCCTGCAGTACATGATCTAAACCAACCTGTCTAGATAGATTATTTAAACAATCCAAACATAGGAACTCAGAATAAGAATGAGGGACTTTAATCCTATATAATTTAATATAATGCCTGGATACATCCCAGAGTATATTAAGCAGATGATAAAAAAAGTACTGGCAAAGTACCTTAAGGGATGGGAGAAAAAATATGGAGCTATTAAACTTTACCACCAGGGAAACTCCTGATATTGTGTCAAATATTAGGGGCACCCAAATCAATAGGTGAAGCCCTTGATACTGAGGCTTGCTCTTGTGGAGCTTGCATATGTAGTGGAGGCACTTAGCCTGCCTATAGGTATGCCTAAGAGTTACTTCCATTGGACCTCTTTTGTTGCTCAGATGTGGCATGTCTCTTTCTAAGCCCAACTCTGTAAGTGAAATCATTGCCCTACCTGCTATGTGAGACATGACATCCAGGGGTGAAAATCTCCCTGGCAGTGTGGGAGATAATTCCCAGGGATGAGTCTGGCCCTGGCACTGTAGAATCAACAATGCAATCCTGACCAAAAGGAGGAAAAGAAGTATAGCAAATAAGGTATCAGTAGCTGAGAAAGGGCAAACAGAGTTTGCTGCCCCTATCCAGAGTTGAGAGGCTACTCTGGAGGTCACTCCTACATAAGCTTCAATTAGACATTGCTATCTACTCCAACCAAAACCATTTCAGCCAATCCCTCTAGGGCATTATATAAGATTCTACAAAGGTTCCGTGCACTAGGGCAACTTCCCAGAAACCTACAACCTCCAGATGGGTCCCCAGACCAGATAAATCCTGAAATGCAGAGGGGTCAGTCTCTCCAGAACATCAACTAGTTCCATTTCCCACCCCATATTATCAATGGCCCCTTCCACATGAAAAAGTTAAAGTGGGCATAGCCCAAATATCCCTAAAGAGTGGAGAAAGATCAAAGGTGATGGTGGATTATAACAGAGAAGGTAGGGTTTAACAAATCAGCATAATTGCTGAATCATTATATTTACATTTCTTTTAGTGTCCAATATCTTAGAGTAGCTAGAAGTAAGAACCCAAAATTGTGGAATTGTAACCTACACCAAACTCTGAAATCTTCTCTATAATTGTTGTGATATGCTTTGAAATTTATTGCTTTTTTCTATATATGCTATTTTTCACAAAAAAAAGGAAAAAGGATTTCTTTTAGCTTCCAGTCTTTTAGAGCAGCTAGAAGGAAAAATATGAAATACTAGAATGTTAACCCATAACAAACTCTGAAATCTGTTCTGTAACTACTTGTTGAAGTGTACTTTGAAAATCATTGCTTATCCTTTCTCTTCTTTGTATATATGTTATATTTAACAATAAAAAAAAACATTTTAAAAGTACATATCCTACTGCCCCTATCCAGACATCATAAAACAGAATCAGCATGTGTGGGACCTTTTCATCTGTATTTCTTTTCTAAATCTTACCCTGGTAATCTGCAGATTTAGCCAGGTCTGGGATTAACTGATTTTATCCTCCCCCACCCCCTCTCCTATTTTTTTCCAGACAGGAAAACTGGTTAGTGGTATAAGTTAGAGTCTGAAATAAAACTTGGGTCTCGAACCTCTGTGGGTGCTCTGGCCTTCAGTTTGACAGAAGTGCAGAGTACAACAAGGGAACAGTTGAGAAGCAGGTCTGAAACAGCACCCCTGTATCATCTTGAGACTTGACTGCCAGGACAAGAAGTATGTGTGCAATGTGCTTGGGAGTGGGGAGTCAGATTACTTTGAAGAAGAAAGTGATATGAGCATATTTCTGCTGGGGAAGAGCAGTTGGGTGTCAATGGCTTTATGCAACACTGCCCTGGGCAGAGTGTTTTTATCTTATAACTAAGGTTTCATGAACTCAAAGCACTAACAATAAGGGGTGAAGTTTTAGACTAAGTAGGTTATAAGTAAATACAGCAATAGTCATTTCTACTCTTCTTAGTGTATCACAAATCACATAATGTTTGCCCCTGCCTTGTAACTGTAGTGTCTTCTACCTTCTACTTTGAACATTTTTACAAACCCTGAGTTCAGGCACCATCACCAAGACATCTTGATGCCTCATTTCATATTACTCAGGCCACCTTTTCAGCTTCTACTGTTGCTGTGACAGACAGCTGCACCCAATTGTAGCCAAACAATACCTTTCCCTGGAGGCAGCACTTGGCCCTACTTCCTGCCCTAGGACTTCTCTGCTACAATCTGGAATGCTTGTGGGAATCTGCCATCATTCTAGGCATGTGCAAACTTGGAAGTATACAGGCATTAACACCCCTGGGGGCCAATGGATAAATGCTCCCCTCTTTTTTGTCTCTAGTGAGTCATTCTTCATAGTGACTAAAAGAGGACTCAGAGGGATTGATCTTAAGTTTCTCATTAAGGTACCCAACTCAATAACACATTTTTGGATTGGTTTTCTATCTTTCCCTGTTTCACTCTTCTTCTTTCCTCCACTCCTGTTCCCTGGGGTCACTTTTAAAAATAAACCACTTCCACCCAAGTTCTGGTCTCCAGCACTGCCTGTTATGGGAATCCAAGCTAAGACACTCCTAAAATAGTGTGTGGGGAAAACAGTCTACCCCAAATGCTGCCTGTTCCATCTTGTGGAGGGAATTAACCTCATCCAAAGCTGTTTGGTTCCAGGTCAGGAAACTAAAGATGAATCACTACATTCATCAAGTACCTGAAATTCCACAGTACAAAGAATTTTTGCATCTTGAGTATGTCCTGTCAATATGCCAAAATGCCAGAAGTAGAGTCTCAAGATATCATCAGCTACTACCCTAAAGGGTTGAATTGAAAAATTTTGGGGTTCTTTGTCTTTTGATCTGCCATAGCTATACTTACAATAGGCTGAGTGAGCAGCCATATCCCTCAAGCAACATGACGGATGTGAACTGGGTTTATGTGCTTCTATGTCTTTAAAATCAAATGCAAAAACTGGCTTCCAACAGCTCAAAAAATGCTATTAATCTCTCTAGATCTCAATCTTTTCATCTTCAAATAAGAACAATGAAAATAATTCACAAAATTGGTATGAGGATTAAATTAAATTATGAACATGGGATAACTGAGTAGAGAGGATGAAACATGGAAGAGCCTTGATAAAGGTTATAAGTAATAGACATATAACAAATATAAACATTGTATAGTATAAGGAGGAAATGAGGGAAAGAAAAAGCTTGCTAAAAGCTGATGAGCCTAAAAGAGGTAAGAGAGAGCAGTGCAATGGTGACTCAGTGATAGAATTCTCACTTGCCATACTGGAGACCCAGGTTCGATTCCTGGAGCCTGCCCATGCCAAAAAAAAAAAAAAAAAAAAAAAAAAAAAAAGAAGCAAGAGAAGGATCAACATAAGGTGAAGAAGAGAGCTGATAAAAGTGACAGGATTTCTGAAACAGTATTTTTTTCTTCAAAACTTTATCTAAGGATTCCAGTTGAACAAGACAGTGGTGTAAGATGCTCCAGGGTATCATTCCCCAACAGAATCTTTGAGCAAGCAGCAAAATCTGGCAGAGCCAGCCTCCTCAAAACTCCAGAGAACAGCTAAAGGGCTGCAGTGACTAGACAAGTATTGAATTGATAAAATGCAAAAAAAAATTGATAAACTGGTAGGGAATGCTTGCAGCACCCTTGCTGACCTTCCCCACCTCCTCCCCACTGTGATGTGGAGGCAACCTGCACTCCCACTGTGGGCTCTGGACCTGTTATAGAAGGAGAAAGTAACCCATATGCACATACTAGAGTACCCCTATATTGGCGCTAGTCAATCAGGTGAAGCCTGATTTGGGAAACACATCTCTGGCTTCCCTCCCAGTACTTGCCTACAGGCAGAAGCAGCCTGCTGACAGCTAAAGCAGTACAAGAAAGAATCAAGTGGAAATGGCCTAGGGCAAAGGACTACCTGCTTTAAGATATATAATAAAGCCCACTTGAGCGAAAGAAAGTCTATTTCATAGGAATAGAAAGGGTAATTGACTGTCTGTGAAAAAAAGGCAGGGAGGTAGGTGGAATTACTAAGGCCATGAGCAAGCACAGGCCCAGAACAAGATACAAGTTCAGAAAAGAAGGAGAAAACTCTGCACTTCATAGTTATCTCAAGGTTATCTCGATTGGAGAGCTAAACACTGAAGGAACACACCAGCCAATATAGAGCACCTCTCAACCAAATCTGAGAGGTGATTTTTGCATTTGTTTGTTCCTGACACTCAAGGAAATCTTGAGTTTGCATCTTGAGCTAGATACAAACTTCAGGAACAAACACTTCAGGCACTGCATCACAGAGATAATATTTTAAAATGTTAAAATGCACCCTGTGCAACCTAACATTACAAAACAAATAAAGAGGCAAGAGATGGTGTTCCATCCAAAGGAAAAGTATAGAAATCCAGAAATTATGAACAAAAAAGACAAGATTTTGGCTATAACAGAAAAAAACTTTTTTTAAATGATCCCAATAAGCTCCAGAAAATAAAGGAAAATATATAAAAGACTAAAGTATATCAGGAAAACAATGAATGACCAATATAAGAATCTCAGTCGACAGAGAGAAATTCTGAAAATGAATGAAACTGTAATACTAGAGTTGAAGTTTCTTACAGAAGAAAGAAACAGGGAACTTGAAGACAAGACAATAGAAATGATTCAAGCTAAAGAGCAGAGAGAAAAGATCATTTAAAAAAGCAAACAGAGATTCAGAGACCTGTTAAGCATGGGCACTATTAAGCATGCCAATATATGCAGTATGTAGGTCTCAGAAGGGAAAGAAAGCAATAAGGAGGAAAAGAAATATTCAAAGTAACTGCAGAATACTTTCCAAATCTAACAAAAGACATGAATATATGCATTTAAGAAGCTTCTATTAGAATAAACTAAAATCTAAACACACCAGATACATACTTATCAAACTGTCAAATGCCAAGGACAAGAAGAGAGTTCTGAAAGTTTCAAGAGAAAAGCAATGTGTTATATACAAGCATTTCTCAATAAGATAAAGTTCCATTTGCTCATCTGAAGAAATGGAAGAAAGAAGGCAGTGGGACAAAATATTTAAAGTGCTGAAATAAAGCAATTGCTAACCAAGAATTTTATAACCAGCAAGACTGTCTTTCAAAAATGATGGCGACATTAAGACATTCCCAGAGAAAAAAAAAGCTGAGAGAGTTTGTTACCACTAGACCTCCCTACAAACAATGTTAAAGGGAGTTCTTCAGACTGAAATGAAAGGACACTAGATGAGATTCAATGCAGTATAAAGAAATAAAGATCTGTGATAAAGTGAACCAATTGGGTAATTATAAATGCAAGTGTTTTAGTTTGTTAACGCTGTCAGAAATGGAATATACCAGAAATGGTTTGGCTTTTATAAAGGGAATTTATTAAGTTACAAGTTTGTAGTTCTAAGGCCATAAAAATGTCCAAACTAAGGCATCCAAGGAAGGATAGCTGGACTCCAGAAAAGCTGATCTGGGAAGGCTCATGGCTCACATATACTAGTCCTTTAGTTTCTGGTTTCAAACAGCTTCCCCAGGGATGTTTTCTTTCTGAATTTCCAAAGTTTTCGTCTGTGTCAGCTCTGAAGCTTTTTCCAAAGGACTCCACTAAGCAACCCAACCTTGAATGCGTGGAGATACAGCTTCATGGAAACCACCTAATCAAAATGTCCCACCCACAATTGGGTGGGTCAAATCTCCATGGGAACAACTTAATCAAAAATATCCCACACAACAATATTGAATCAATATTAAAGGGCATGGCTTTTCTAGGGTACACACAGTTTCACACCAGCAGAGTTTGTATGCATTTTTGTTATATAACTCCACTTTTTACTTCTTACAGTTTCTAAAATGCAAATGCATAAAGAGTAATTATAAATCTATGGTTTGAGACATATAATGTATAAATACAACAAATCCATGAAAAAGGTGAGGAGATGGAGGAGTAAGTGAGCAATGTATATGTGTGCTATCAAAGTTAAGATGATATCAAATCAAAAGATATTATTATAGATTTAGAATGTTAAGTTTTAGCCCCACAGTAATCTCAAAGAAAATATATAAAAATATATACGTAGAGAAATAAAGAGCTCAAAAAATCAAATAAATATGAAAGTAGGCATTACTGGAAGAAATGAGAGTCAAAAAGGTATAATACTTACTACAAAGAGCATGTGGTAAAATGGTGGAAGAAATGTAAATGACTTACATGTAAATGGCTTAAACTCTCCAGTTAAAAGGCAGAGATTGTGGTTTGAACAAAAACATATGACCCAACTATATGCTGCTTATAAAAGAGTTACCTAAAATTCAAAGAAACAAGTAGGTTGAAAGCGAAAGGATGAAAAATATATATACAATACAAGTAATAACCAAAAGAGAGCTGAGATAGCTATATGATTGCCAGATAAAATAGACTTTAAGTAAGAAATGTTGCGAGACAAAAAAAAAAAGGTAACTATATACTGATGAAGAAACCAATTCAATAAGAGGACATAACAATTATAAATATATATGTATGTAACAGCAGAGCTTCAAAATATATGAAGCAAATTTGACTGATTTGAAGGCAGAAATGGATGATTCTACAGTAATAGTAGGAGACTTTGAATCACTAATTTCAATAATGGACAGAACTTTTACACACAGAAGATCAATAAGGAAACAAAAGACTGTAATGACATTATAAACTAACTGAAACTGACAGACATATATAGAACACTTCACCCAACATCAGCAGAATATGCATTCTTCTTTATTGTGCATGGATAATTCTCCAAGAAAGACCACACATTAGGTCGACAAAACAAGACTCAATAAATTAAAAATATTGAAATCATACAATGAATATTCTCCAACCAACATGGAGTGAAGCTAGAAATAAAAAACAGAAGGAATATGTTGGAGACCCAGGTTCAATTCCTGGTGCCTGCCCATGCAAAAAAAAAAAAAAAAGACAGAGGGAGAACTGGAAAATTCACAAATACATGGAAATTAAACAACACACTCCTATACAATGAAAAGGTCAAAAAAATTGCAAGGGAAATTAGCTATATCTTGAATGAATGAAAATTGAAATGAAATGAATGAAAAAATACCAAAATTTATGGGAAGCAGTAAAGGCAGTGCTGAGAGGGAAAGTTCTTGCTCTAATGTTTACATCAAAAAAGAAGAAATACCTCAAATCAGAGATGCATCATCACAACTGGTGGATATAGAAAAAGAAGAGCAAATTAAACCCAAAATGAGCAGAAGAAAGGAAATAACTAAGATTACAGCAGAGATAAATGAAACAGAGAATTTAAAAATGGAGAGAATCAGTGAAACAAAAAGTTGATTCCTTGAAAAGATAAAAAAAAATCCACAAACTTGTAGATAGGCTAACAAAGAAACAATGAAAATGGATGCAAATAACTAAAATTAGAAGTGAAAGTAGGATGTTACTAACTCAAAAAATTGAAAAGGATTATAAGAGGTGCTGTGAACAACCATCTGACAATAAACAAGTAACCTAAATGCAATGAACAAATTCCTAGAAATACACAAACTATCTGCACTTACTCAAGAAGGAATAGAAGATCTCAACAGACTAATCACAAGTGAAGAGACTGCATAAGTAATCAAAAAGAAACAAAGAAAAGCCAAGGACCAGATAGTTTCACTGGTGAATTTTATAAGACAATCAAGAAGAATTAAGCCAATCTTGCTCAAACTCTCTCAAAAAAATGAAGATGAGGGTACACTCCCAAAGTAATTCTATGAGACCATCATCACCTTAATAACAAAGCCATATAAAGATACTGCAAGAAAAGAGACTTACAGACAAATATCCCCTTTGTATATAGAAGTGAAAGTCCTCAAGAAAATATTAGTAAACCCAATCCAATAGCACATTAACAAATTATATAACCATGACCAAGCAGGATTTACCACAGCTTTGCAATGGTGGTTCAACATAAGAAAAGCAATTAATAAAATGAAGGGAAAAAGTGCACAATCCTCTCAAGTGATGCAGAAAGAGTGTTCGACAAAATCTAGCACCCTTTCTTCATAAAAATACTTAGAAAGCTAGTAACAGAAAGAAACTTCTGCAACATATAAAGGGCATATATGAACCCCCCTCCCCTCCCAACCTCCCAAGCTAACATCGTACACAATGCCAAAGCACAAGAACAAGATAAAATCAGGTATAACAAGATTGTTACTCAGCATTTTACTGGAAGTTCTCACCAGAATAACTAGACAAGAAAAAGAAATAAAAGGTATCCATATTGGAAAAGAAGTAAAACTTTCACTTTCAGAAGACATGATCCTAAATATAGAAAGTCCTGAAAAAATCCATAACAAGGCTACTAGAGCTAATAAACAAATTCAGCAAAGTTGTGGGGTGCAAGCTCGAAATGCAAAAACCAGTATTTCAATAGTAATGCACAATCTGGAGAGGAAATCAAGAAAAAAATTTCATTTAGAATAGTAACTAAAGAATCAAGCATCTACAGATGAATTTAACAAAAAATATAAAGCATTTATAAATAGAAAACTACAAAACATTGCTGGAAAAATTGAAAAAGATCTAAATAAATGGAAGAACCTTCCTTGTTTATGAATTAGAAGACTAAATATCATTATGATATTAATTCTACCCATAGATTGAATGCAACCCATATCAAAATTCCAACAGCCTTTTTTGCAGAAATGGAAAACCCAATTATCAAATGTATTTGGATTTGTAAGGTTCTCTAAATATTCAAAACCATCTCGAAAAAATGAAGTTAGAAGACTCATGCTTCACAAGCTTGAAACTTACTACAAAGCTACAGTAGTCAAAATAGCATAGTGGTGGCACAAGGACAGATATATAGACAAATGGAACCAAACTGAAAGCTTAAAAATAGACCCACAGAGCTATGGCCCACCGATTTTCAAAAAGGGTGCCAAATCCACTTGGTAAAGAATAATCTCCACGACAAATGGTGCTGATAAAACTGGATGTAATATGCCAAAGAATTAAGATGGACCCCTACTTCACACCATATACAAAAATCAACTCAAAATGGATTAAAGACCTAAATACAAGGACCAAAACTATAAAACTCCTAGAAGAAAACATAGGGAAGTGTAATGGTTGGGTTCTGGTATCAACATGGCCAGGTGGTAGTACCCAGTTGTCTGGGAAGGCAAGAACTTTCCTAACCATTACTGTAAGGATATTTTGTGGCTGGTTGATAAATCAGAAGGCTGTTTTATTAAATTATCCATCAGTTGATTACAGCTATGGCTGATTGCACCTACAATTAACTAAGGGCATATCTCCCACAAATGAAACAATCCAGTTTGATTTTTATCTGATCAGTTGAAGACTTTTAAGGGAGAAGAGAGAATTTTATCTGCTTCTTCAGCCAGTGGGCCTCTCCTATGGCATTCATTAAGACCCTTCATTGGAGTTGCCAGCCCCATAGCCTGCCCTACAGATTTGGGATTCTTGCATTCCCATGGTTGCATGAGGCACTTCTATAAATCCTATATTTACATTTATCTCCTGTTGGTTCTTTTTCTTTAGAGAACTCTGACTAATACAGAAGGCCTCTTTAGAGCTTTGGGTTAGACATGGTTTCTGAGCTCTTACACCAAAAGCATGAGCAACAAAAGAAAAAATAATTAAATGGACTTCATCAAAGTTAAAAACTTTTGTGTACCACAGGACTTCATCTCAAAAGTAGAAAGACAACCTACAGAAAAGGAGAAAATATTTGGAAACCACATGTATTATAAGGGTTTGACATTCAGAAAATAAAAAGAAACCCTACAACTGAATAACAAAATCAACCCAATTCAAAAATGGGTAAAAGATTTGAAGAGATGTTTCAAATGGCCAAAAGCTCATGAAAAATGCTCAACATCATTAGTTATTAAGGAAATGCAATTCAAAACCACAATGAGGCACCATTTCACACCCACTAGAATGGCTACTATTAAAAAACAAAAAGGTACTGTTGGAGAGGATATGGAGAAAGAGAAACACTCTTTCATTACTGGTGGGAATTTAAAATGCTATAGCCACTATGGAAAACAGTTTGGTAATTTCTCAGAAAGTAAAGTATGGAATTACCATATGGCCCAGTAATATCACTTCTAGGTATATATCCAAAATAACAGGGACTTGAACAGATATTTTCACACTGATGTTCACAGTGACATTATATACAACAGCCAAAAGATGGAAGTAGCCCACACGTCCATCAATAGATAAATGTATAAACAAAGTGTGGTATGTATGTAGTTCTGATACATGTGACAACATAGATGGACCTTGAAGACATCATGTTGTATGAAATAAGCCAACCACAAAAGGAAAAATATTATACAATATCACTGATATGAAATAATTATAATAAACAAGTTCATAGAGTTAGAAACTAGAATAAAGGTTATCTGGGGCTGAAATAGGGAATTGGAGAGTTAATTCTTATTGCTACAGAATTTTTATTTAGGGTGATGGAAAAGTTTTGGTAATGGATGATGGTAATGGTAGCACATTATGAAAGTGATTAGTACCACTTAATTATATATTTGAATGTGGGTAAAAGGGGGCATTTTAAATTGTACATGTGTTACTAGAATAAAATTTTTTAAAAAATAAATAAGACTGCAATGCAAGCTGTGAACCATAGTTAATAGTGCAATATAATAATATCCTTCGACCAATGCAAAGTATTAACAATGAGGTGGGGAGTGTATAAGAACTCTTTATTTCCCACATGATTTTTCTGTGAACCTGCAGCTTTTCTGATAATAATAATTTTTTTTTTAATTTAAGAAAATTTTTTTTATCCAAGGTCCATCTAAACAATATAACTTGATCAACAGATAGGCCCTTGAATATTTTGCCCTTTCCCTATATCCTGCCCCACCACCACTACCCATACCTTGAGGATCAAATTGTGAGGTCAGGTGAGATTTCCTTTAAGACTCCAGTCTTCTTTTTTTTGAACATATTTTTAGTCTCAGTAGAAATCCTATTTCCCGAATACCCACAGTCTTAATGCTTGCTCTGCTCTCAGCTCTGTATCAAAACCAAGGAAGGTACTACAAACTCATAAACAGAGTCTATTAAAGCCTGTTAGGGATCAGCCACATCCCACACTGTCTTCTAGAAATTTTTATTTTTATGAAGACAAAATATTTAGCCAAAAAATAAAGCTCCAATTATTAACTTTCAAATGGCACTGAAACAATAAGCTGGAGTCATTAAGCAGAGGGGTTATGATCAGACTGCATTGGCAGCTACCTTCCCTCCACTTGACAAGCTAATTACACCACCTATCAGTCCTCTGTATGTGTATGTTTGTGTATGAGTGTAGATATTATTTGCACTTCCACAAGGCTTGCTTTTCCTCCACATGTAGGATATATTTTAGTCACTGCTCAGAAACAAAAGGCCTCAAATGTAAATCTTACACTTAGAAATTTGTCACTATGTTTGTTATTATGATAAATGCCCATTCCCACTCTCATTCCCATGGTAGTCAATTCATAATTAGAGAAAACAAATCATTATTACAAACCTGAAATGAGTCCCACAGGAAAGTCTCTCCTTGGGGCACAGAAAGCAAAGAAGACCCAAGCTTCATTAAAAGTTGGCTTTTCTCTAGGTGTCTTAGAGGATTTTTGTTTGTATGACAGATCAACCAAGAATTTATGTCGCTTCAGAGTCTGTTACCATGGGAACGATGTTTCAAAGACTCCTCAACTAGGGCTTCACTTAAGTCATGTTCCTTGATGAGCAGATGAAGCCTGAGCAGGAAGGAGTGTAGGAAGAACTATTCTTGACTGTACTCCTTTTTCTGTGGAACTGCCCTCTTTCCAAAACTTGAATCTCTGTATAATGCTTCCTCATTTCATTTCTTTCTTTTTTTTTTCTGTTTTTGTCATCACCTTCTATTTGTGTCATTCCATGTGTGATACATGTAAATGCAATTCAATGTGTCTCTTGCATGAACATTAACCCCCAGACTTCTGGTAGACCATCAAGTGGCATGAGATTAGCCCCAAGGGCACTAACCATCAATACACACCATAAAGGCCAAGCACAAGAAGAGGCACAGAACCTGGCCATAAGGAAAAGATGAAATGGCCTCAGTTAGCTCCTGAGAAAGGAAATAAAATTAAGCTCCTGTCATGAGTTATATGATTCTATGTTATACTGAATCTCAATTTACCTTTATTAAGTATTTTAATACACAAACCTATACATAAGTGATATTCATATTCAATAGAGATTCCTAGAATTAGAAAAGACATGGAAGGTTTATATCAGAGGTAACTAACATGTATTAAACACCTGCTATGTACTAAACACTGCTATGTACCAAGCACATAATATATATTATATCATGTATAGAAAATGAGTAATCTACATAAAGTGCAGATTTGATGTGCTTAAAATAGCCATCCAAGGGATTCAAGAATACTAATACCAGTATTAACATCTTATATTTATCAAATGTCTCCTATTTAACAGGAACTATGTTAATTGCTTCACACTTTAATTCAGTTAATTTTCACAAATTCTTATGATGTAGTTACTATTATCATTTCACTTTGTAAAAGAACATTTTCTTGAATCAAATTGTTTCCAGACAAAGATTGTGAATTTCTCTACCTGACATGCTCAATAAACAATTCCTGAAACACTGGGGTTTCAAAGAGAGAAAGAGTTTATTACTACATGTGTAGCAGGAGAACAGACAGCCTAACTGCCCAAAATCTGTCTCACCAAACAAAGGAGACTCGAGGTTTTTAAGGATTATAGCAAGGGGAGATGAAGTCATTTCAAATAGTAAATTCAAAGCAGCAAAGCAGAAAATATTGTTAACATATGGCTCAGGGTGGGCAACCCCAAATGGGGGGTTGGGTGGGGGTTTATACTGGACCACCAAAGCCAAGAGTCACCCTACACCCCTGCTAGGGGAACGGCCAGACTGAACAAAGTGACAGTTTGTTCAAAACCCTTTGTTGTTTGTCTGTAAGCCCTCTCTCCCTAATCATTGGTGCCACTGATATGGGAGGGGAAGTCAGTAGGACACTGTTGTGGTGCATGGTGTTCAACTTTAAGAAAGCTTTTACTGGTGACTGGGGAGTCAGGCTGACCCCTGGCCGACTTAGGAAACTGAGTGAATTAAAGTGGACCACTTTTAAGGAGGATAAAAAGAAATTCTCTTGTATTACAGTTTATCATTATTCTATCTTATAAATTAAAATTCACATTTCAGAGTAAGAGGAGAACATCTGTGTAGGTTCTATCTGGAAATTAAGCATGTTTCAAGGTGATGTGTATAGTTGCCAAGTTGATAAGGGGTAGACTGTGATGGTTAGGTTCTGTTCTCAGCTTGGCCAAGTGATCATGCCCAGATGTCAGGTCAGGCAAGTACTGGCCAGACCATTGCTGCAACGATACTTCATGGCTGGTTGATAAACCAGAAGTCTGTGTATTATATCATCAGTAGTCTATGTATTATATCATCAGATAAAATTTTTGAAATTTATCTCATTAAGAGAGTCTGTTCTGTACAAGTGATGTTGCGATTGCATGACCTTGGTAAGAAACAGTTAATATGTGCACTCTAGCTGGGAGGACTGGCTATCCTCCTAGAAGGAGGTGTACTTTAATAAAAATATCTAGGTCCCAGGAAGTTCCTCTTGGTCCCTAGCCAGTTCCCAGAGGACAAAACTGGGCCCAGTCACATAAGCTAATTAGAATTTGGCCACTATTATGTGAAGATATCATAAAAAGAGGAAAGAAAAAAAAACTTCATGCAAGCAGTTAGAGAAAGAAAGAGGAGAAAAATGAGAAGAGAAAAAAGATCTTATGAGAGAGGGAGAGCACCTCATCAGAACCTTATGCTCTGCTATGGGTCTTAACTAAGGAGACTCTGAATGCTGTCCACAAGACAGCTGTGGATTTTTACTAATGAAAGTTAAAATGCTGCTTCTGAAATTCTCCAGCACTTCTCTTCAGGTGTTGATGCCATCTTATCTGGTGATGTAACTATGCTTTATTTTTGAATTACTATTTTTAAATTATTTTATTTAATTACTTTCCTAATAAAGCTCTGTTTTTATATCACTAAAATCTGTGTTGTCCACAAATCTGAACCTAAAAATTAAATGGCCACAACTATCATGTTGCTTTTCATGGGACAAAATTAGCACTATGAGCAGGATTCTCATTTCAGCACAGCTTCAATAGCGGTGAAGGTCAGTTAGACAAGCTTTAGAAAATTTGCACAGAAATATGTACTATGTTCTTCTAAATATTGTAATGCTTTATTAGGACCATTTTTGATAAATTTAAAGTTGCTGGTTTCTTGTTCTTTTTGTATACAGAATATTTTGGATTTAAATGGTTTGTCTCTCTGGTTTACACTTTCTAATGCTATAAGACATTTGGAAATTTTTAGGTCAGTAGCCCCTCTGCAAAATTTACTTGAAATGGATTAATAGTGAGCCATAAGCTTTAGACATAGATTAGGAAATAATGTCACTTTTGAAAAAGTCCTCTAAGCTCAAAGTAAAAACAAAACAAAAATCCCAGGATGGGATATTTACTTTACTCCTCATTTGCAAAGGAATGGGCAAAATGCACAGGGCCCTGTGAAGAATTAAACAGGGAGAGCCTATTCAGGTTGCTCTGTGTCTAGAAAACATTCCATTAGAAAAAGGGAAAGAAATAATTGGAGTGTATAAAAAAGGATGGGCTTTGTTAATAGAATATAGAAAAATGTATGGACAGAGAGATCGAGCAATCTCTGAAAAAATGAATTATGAAAAGGAATTGGCAGAATTACTGGAAAAACTGTCCATGCTGCAGAATCAAAAGTTTGTTTTGGAAAATCAAATTTGTAATTATCAGTCAGTAGCTGAGAGGGTCGTGGTCCATGTGGCCCAATATAAATATAAAAAGAGATGGGGCAAAGTGAGCAAAGGAAAGTACATATGGTATCAGCCATGGCCACTGTTGATTGGGACCCTGATAAGTGGGATGGTGATGTGTGGGATGAGGCAGAAAATGAAAAAATAGGAATATTTTAGATGAGAAAGTGTGCCATAAAAACAAAAGAGTAAATATCCTCCAAAAATAGGGACTGGCCCAATACAAAGGCAAAAAGAAAAAAAACAGGGCAATAAGGTTACTTTCAAAACCACTATAAAAGAACAAAAAATAACTGGCATTCTTAGGTATTTTACTCAGAAACTGGTGAGGCATTAATTACCTGGATGGTCACAATTGCTGATGCAGGGGCTGGAGGAGCAGTGCTGGACTATACTGATTGCATAAAACCTGTAGGAATTAGCACCAATCCCTTTATACGAAGTGCTTTTCAGGAGTTTAGTTGGCAGACTGGAAAAAGTTCTAACTTGCTGGCATTGGCTGCACAAAGGTGTAATGAGCAATGCCCTGCTGACACTTATGTAGTCATGAAATAATTGACCCTGGTACACTTTGTGAGAGCTATGTAGAAATTTAAAAAGAAAGTTATAAAGTCAGCAATTGTATTGGGAGAGGCTGACACATACGACCTTCTCCTTGTCAATGCTTCACAGAGAAATGCTATCATTAAGGCAGCACCTCCAACCTATAAACACTTGATAATGACTTTAGTATTAGGGGAAACAGGCAATCTACTTGACAGGGTCTTAAATAAAATGACAGAGCTGGGAGACATGGGAGACAGGAATACAGGGAAAGGAAAGGCCAAAAGATATAATGGGAAATGTTTCCCCAATACCAGTAACAGGATTTCCCACAGAGCCTGTTCCAAGTCCTGCTGGAAGCTGGGGTCAACTGAAAAAAGTATTAATGTTTTGTCAAATAATGAAATAAAAAGGATGTATGAAGAATAATGTAAACCAAGTTATAATCATAAAGTGAATAGTTCTCCTACTCCTGGCAAGGCAGAAAACCTGCGTCCAGCTCCCTTGGCACCTCTGTACCCTCATTTAATCCCTTTCTTCCAGACAAAGGGATTAGGCCAAACCCCATTATCTTTGACTTCAAATTTGTGGCTCCCCTTTGGTTTTATGTTTCATCTTTTTAAATTGGGGAAGCTGTTTAATATTGAGAAACTCCTTGCTTGCAAGTTTTATCCTTACAGTTTTTTTTAAAAGTCTTGATATGTGCCATTAATTCTTATTTAAAAAATTGTATGTTGATGTTTTAAATATGCATTAACTAAAACATTTTAAGTATTTAACATCATTCTGACAAATATGATTTTGATAGTAATTGTATGTGGTGAAATGTTTGAAACAATGACTTAAGTATGAAAAATATAAAGGATGTGTTTTTACTAAAAGGGAAAAGAAAGTAGTTTTGTCCTAAGATAAAATAAATGGCTGTTGCAGAATAAGGAAAATGTAAAACAGAGCCTGAACAAAGATAAGAAGTTGCCAAAGGTTTGTGGAAAAAGAAATTATGGTCGAAGTCAGGAAAAGTTTTAGGTGAACTAAAAGGGAAGGTGTTGAAAGTACACAAACTCTTTAACATCTACCCTCCCTTACATGAGTTTGAGCCAGGGCATGTGGTGTGGGTAATAGACTGGAAGAAAAAAAAGCTCCCTCCAAACTTAAAGGAGAGGTCCTCACCTGTTGTTTTAGTAACCCCAACAGCTGTCAGAGTCATGGAGACCATCCCATGGATTCACCACTATTGGGTCAAGAGGGCCACCGCAGATGACCCCTAGAAGTGCACCCTTGATCCTGGACACCTGACATGCATCATTCTCCGGAAGCCACTGCACCCTTCTCCATTGCAGCTAAGATCAGCTGACCAGCCTAAGTGACCATCGTTGCCCTGCTCTAGCTCACCAGAAGCAGCTAGTCAACGCATGGCCAAAACCTAAGGAGACCTCCAAGCCCTGCCTCAATCACCCCAGAAGCTGATTGATCTATGCATGGTGAAGACTGAGGAATCAACACATGGACATCTTGGCCTGCCGGGTCTGTGGGCTAATTGTCTTTTCTTACTCTTTGCATTTGTCTTTCATTTAGCAGTTTTAGCCCTCCTGGAAATAGGTCACCTGGAGTGCTTCCTTAAAACCAACTTTACTCTAATTTGGTGGGATCCCCCTTACCCGGGTAACTTCCTCCTTCCTAGCTGCTGCCCAGAGTGTGTGTCTCCATTTCTTCCCTGAGGCTAATTGTACATTCATATGGTAGCACTCCCCATAGCCAGCACCATGCGCCTCACTCCTCTGTTTCTGCTTGGCATGGCCATAAGCCCTTCCATGGGGAATGACACATGCCAGGCATGACTCAAGACCAGCTATGTTGGGGAAAAGGTGAAAACTATAATCAGTATTCATGCCAGGGTAGTTCTCAGACCTGCATTCTTCTGTATGTACCCTTAAGGAAGGTCCCCCAGTATGTTGTAATCCCACCTTACCAGGTTCAGTAGTGCTGTTTTTGCTACTCTAAGGCAGCAAGGCTATTTCCAAATGCCTAGAAAGGGGAAAAGTTCCCAAGTCCACCTGACCTTCAACATATATACAGTTTACCCCCCACTGATTCCAACACCTTTCCTGGTGCAGTCTTCCTGGTAGTGCAGTGCATACCATAAGAGGGGAAGTTCTTGGCTATGCTGAGGTGGAGGCCTCCTGGGAGCTGGTGCCATGCAGTTTGTCTCTTTCCCAAAGCTATGAGCTGGTCCTTCACTAGAGAAAAAACCTGGGTTCCCTAAAACATGTGACCAGAGCAGGGGCCCTGCCAGCAGGTGAGGAAATCCCAAAGCAGATGCTGGACATGGATGCCAGAGGGTATAGGCTGTCAAAGAAGCAGATCAGACCCTCTCAGGGGGCATTGCCCCTCCCTCACTTGCACACCTCACGTCACCCTGATTGGCCTCGGAGGATGGCTGGTTAGACAAAAACGGGTAAGATTCCTCAAGGGAGGAACAACCTAAGACAGGCACAGTTGCAAAGGGGCCATCAGGAGAAAACTCAGGGTCAACAGAGGTGGGGCATAGACCCTCACCTCCCCAACTATGCAGGGACCTAAACCCTGCATGGCTACTTTGCCTCCCATGCCCAGCTCAGATCAGGACATGCCAACACCTGCAACAAGAAAAAGATGAAATATAGGTGATGCTACAACCCCTTCTTCTAAGTCAGGGTAAGCAACAAAGTGAGGGGGAAATGTAGCAAGCAGGTCCCTTGCAGGAGACAGGCCCTTCACCCATCTCTGCCCTACTTCCTCTTTAACCTACCTCCTCTTTAAAAATTCCCAAAATTCCTCTGAGAATCCCCTTATACATAAACAGGATGCCTATACCAAGAATGGATAAAACTGCACATAGGCAAGTAAGACAAATTCCTATAAAGAAACCCCTCCCCTAACCACTCATCCACTTCTGTAAACTCAGATTTGCACCTTTCCTGATTTAAACCAGCCAATTGTTTACCTCATCTTTAATGTGTCATCCTGTCTATAAAAACTGAAGTTAATCTTTTGCTTAGGGCTCAGACTTTCAGAGGCTACCTGACTGAGCCTTATGGCCATGGATGAATAAAAACTTAGTTCTGGAAACTTCAGAGCCTTGGTCCCAGTATTTTGTGTTTCTGAGTAACATTCCGGGAGGCTTGCAGCCTTGTCTCTGTTTTGTGCAGCATTTCCAGATGTCCAAACAGCTTAATTACAGTTCAGGGCTCCCAGGTACTCTCCCTAGTCCATTCCAAAATCCTCAAAAGCAAAAGGAACATTTATTTAATGCTTCAGTAATTACAAGTACCCTTTAAATCTTGATTTCTGTTGTCTTTTTATTTCTTTTTCTAAATTGATGCAAATGTTCTAAGAAATGATGAATATGCAACTAAGTGATGATATTGTGAATTACTGATTATATATGTAGAAGAGAATGATCACATGTTAATGTTTTAGTTAGTTTGTGTTAATTTTTTTAAATTAATAAATAAATAAATTTTAAAAAAAGAGAATAATAGGTAGTGCATCCAGCATCCCAATTGAAAGCACCCTGGGCTGCACCGTGAACAATTGAAATAATCTGCCGACCACTGAATTGAAAAAAAAAGTTGATTTCATATTGTAACATTGTTTGGCCTCAATATAAATTGGGAGGTGGAGAAGAATGGCCGGTAAACAACACTCTTGGTTTTAATGCCATTCTCCAATTAGATCTTTTTGGTAAAAGAGAAGGGAAGTGGTTTGAAATTCCTTATGTCCAGCTTTCGTGCTCTATATCAAGACAAGGGCCATGTGGACAGCTTGTAAAGTGTTTTATCTTAAGGGATAATTAAGAGATGAATCCTTTCTGTTTCAAGAAGAGAAGGAGGCAGATATTTTAAGTGACCCATTGTGAGCTAAACCCCCATGAAACCTCAAAAAGACTCAGGAATGATCTTCCCCTAAATGCAGACCTTGAGCCCACTGGACTTGAGGCTCCCATAGACCCTCCTCCTTTAAAGGAAGAAGCTTCCAATCCCACTGTGCCCCTCTGTATTCAAGTCCTGCAGACACACTCACAGTGGAGCCCCTTACCACCCCCCAGAGAATGAAAAAAAGAGCACAGAAGGAAATGGAATGTATTCTCTCTGGGAAGTAGCCTGTGGGGATATGGGAACTATAAGAGTTCACATTTGACTGACTTAGCAAAGTGTAAGAAACAATTGGGAAAATTTCCTGAGGACCCCTCCAAGTTTCTGGAGGATTTAAAAACCTGGTCCTCACCTATGACTTTATAGGCCAGTCAGCTTCTGACATTAGAAAACTTTTGCAAAAGATGTCCTCAGGATCCCAAACCCCTATGAAGGACCTTATGAGAACTGCCTTTTCTGTCTTGAATAACTGTAGCAGGGCTGCAGAGGAGGAGAAAGCAAGGAGAGACTGGAATAAGGCTCAGCTCACAGGTTTGGCTATGAATGGTAACCAGCCATTTCAGGGCCACTCTGGGCAGAAGCCACCAGGAACCTGACATCAATGTGGAGAGTTGGGGCACTGGAAGTGGGAGTGGCCCCAAAGACCAGAGGAGCCCCAAAGATGGAGAGAACTTCCAGGGCCCTCTCCACAAGCAGGAAGGCAGGACACTGGGCCCAGGAGTATGTCAAGCCCCAAGGGGGAGTGGAGTCTCTCCAAAAGTTGGCTGCTCCCGACCAGGACTGAAGGGGCCAGGGCCAATGGCTCCCTGGATCTCACAGAAGAATATTAAGATTGAAGAGCCCCAAGTGTCTCTAGATGTGGCAGGTAAGACCGTCAATAATTTAATTGATACAGGAGCCACATATTCTGTCTTAACGTCTCACTCTGGCCCTCTCTCCTCTAAAACCTGTCCTGTAGTGGGAGTAGATGGGAAGTGCCAGCACACTTCACCCCACCTCGCCCTGATGAATTGATAGTATTCTTTTGAACATCTGTTTTTAATAACACCAATGTGTCCCACCCCACTTCTGGGAAGCGATATATGGAAGGCATTAGGTGCTTTCAAACCAAATAATAGGCTGTCTGCCAAAACAGGAACCTGAAAGCCCCATTGAAAATGCTGTAACATTAAGTCTGGTGTTGACTGGGACAGAAAGCAGACTAGAGGCCCTCCCCTCAGAGTTAAAAAGACAGATTTGCCTGAGAAAGCAATTCACATGCTTCCCATTGTAATTCAGTACAAAAGGGACTTGTCTTTACCCAGAAAAGCAAAACAGTATCCACTAAAGAAGGAGGATATCAAAGGTATTCAACCTCTTATTCAAAAATTCCTGAAAGCAGGACCTCTCATCCCCTGTAGGTCCTTCTGTAGCATCCTATGCTGCCCGTTAAAAAGCCAAATGCTTCTTACCTGTCAGTGCAAGATCTTAGGGCCATAAACCAAATCGTCATTCCCCTCCACCCTATGGTACCTAACCCTTACACCCTCCCCCAAAACATCCTGGACCCCACCCCATGGTACTCAATAACAATTAAATAAGAACTGTCAATCACCAATGTCCCCACAAAATGGCAACTATCTAATTCTAATACTCTCTATAACTATTCCCTCTCTGTTCTATATGTTATCTCTACTATTAGAGTACATCTAAACAGGACCTGTCCATCTGTGACGTGTGTTCGGAATAGCTGAATCTGGATAATTATTATAGGTGGCATCCTGGGTACCAGAACTCACAGATGGCTGTCTACATTCAAGTGTGATGGGGACATCATTATATGACAAAATAAATGAACAGGGGAGCAAAGCAACTCTAAGCAAGCCAGAGCAAACCAGCCTTCCTCCCAATGTTATTGTTCTCTCATTTCTCAGCATTGCAATCTGTAAATTTGTAACTTCCTGTTCCCACATTCAGGAACTTACTTAGAAGAGATGACGTAAAGATTTTAAGAGTGATGGGATGGGGCAGATTGAAGCATGATAATGTTTTTGCATTTTCCAATATTCCCTACCCTCCCAACATTGTCAGCAGTTATGCACATTCCTACATGTACTCTCTCAACTCTATAAAATATAAAAAATTCACCCCTCAACCTCCCTGTAAGATTAAAGAGATTTAACTTTTTTGGAAGGGGATTGAAGCAGGATAAAAATAGGACAACTGTTAAGTCTCTGGTTTCTTATTCAGCTCTGAAAGAGTTAACAGACAACTGCAAGTGCCTTGTTTCTTATCTAGCTCCAAAGAAACTAACACAGAGCTGCAAACTTCTTGGGACAAAAATTTCCCTAAAGCCCCAAAACCATTGAAACCTCTCCAAACCACAAAAGCTTGTAAAATTCTGGGCTCAAAGAAAATTCTTAGTTAAATATAGAAAGCATAGGGTCATTAAGACCGTTAACCATCTGCCCAAAGACAAATTTTAGGTATGTGACAACAAACCTAGAATTCTGCTAGCTACCTCCTCCTAGAACAAAGACACCTTGTATTCAGAGTTTACCATGGAAACCTGCCACTGGTAAAACTTTTCTATAAAACTAGCTAGCCCACTTGGCTCGGTGTGTGTTCCTCTCTTGGGCACGTCTGTGTTCACCACTTTAACTTGTATTCTCTCTCTTTGATAAACTTCTCTTTTTAATAAACTTTACTACTTATACCTATTAGCCCTCTCATCTCAATTCTTTTAGTTTCAAGACTATCAAACCATGGATCAGGGTTCAGCTGGCACCATTGCCAGCAGGGCACCATTTACAATATCAAACCAATTTTATTCCAAGTGGCTCACTTGCAACCAGAAGAGACCATGTTATTTGTTTCTGATCGACATCGAAGGAGGTTTGCTTTTTGAGTTCTCTAATTCTTCTTCTTGTTGTTTGGAATTTGGAGTAATGGCTGGATCTTCAACACCCAGCTTGGATCATGAATTGAATTTAAACATGCAATCCACACTCTCAGATTGGCAAAACCAAGACAGAGAAGAAGGCAGGGTCTTTGATGATGTCAGGCAGCAACCCTAGCAGCTCTTGACCTTAGACAACCTCTGAGTTCACCCTTCTGTGTTTGAGCACTGTTACTGTTCTAAGTGTCCATTTGTTCTAAGCAGCCAAACTATGCTAGCTAATACTACTAGCAAAATACCTATTTGGTACTTATTTCATGCAAGTAGCTATTTAAGAACTTCATATACCTTAACTTATTTAACTTAAAACAAGTGATAAATAATATATGACATCTTTATGTTCAAGGGAGTTACCAGGTAGTAAGGGAATTCCTTAAATTATTCCTTCAATAAATAATTATTATATCTTATTTGGGCCTCATACTCTCCTAAGTGCTGGGGATACAAAAGACCTTGCCATGCCCTCATGGAGCTTAGAGCCCACAGAGAGTGTGGGGGGTCAGGAGCAATAAATCAGGCCCTAGCAAGAAAGTATCCAGAGTCACAAGATCCAGGGTGGAAAGTTCCCAAGAGTTAAAAATTATTATTGTTAAGAGTTAACAAGAGTTAACAATAATTATTGTTAAGAAACTAAAAGAATGAGATGTATTGTGCAAGAGCTAATGGCATTTTCCTGCTTCTGTAGATAAGCTTGCTTGCTTACAACTGCAAACCAAAATGTGGCTCTAAAAAGATAATGCCCCTTTTCCTGCTTCTGTGGATAAGCTTGTGGTTTTTGCCTTTGTAAGCCCCCCTTGAGAACCTCTCGGGGCTGCTCTCTGAATCTTCCTTCTTGGGGGTTTTCTGAGGCAGTTGCTGGACAGCTAATAAAGACTCCAAATTGGTTTGCAGATTTCTTTGAATTGTGTGTCTTTCTTTTGGTGCACCCCACAGCAAGAGAATTTCTGTAAGGCTCACCTTCTTCCTTGCATCCTTTAGTGGAAGGCATTTTCATAGATCTGATGATCAACCTGCTGTTTATCTACTTTACCACAGGATTAGTGGGCTTATCTGTTCTTAGGATTTCAACATTATCTCTATTTGGATGACCAAAAATCTCTAATTCTCTTATCCCTCTCAACTCTTAGGTATCTATCTTGTGTATATAGCCTGTTTGGATTGATAAATCCAGTATACTATCTTGTGGTCACCCCAAACTCGATATTTCCAAAGTAAACTCAACTCAATCTTCCCCCTTTATTTCCTCTGCTATTATCATTGGTGGGATAACAGCAGGGGAAATAAATGGCAGGGGGTGGGGGAAAGACTGCAGTGATTAAAAGCATCATTTTGCAATTAGGCATACCTCAATTCAAAACCTCAATTTGCCACTGACTTGGCTGTGTGGCTTTTTGAAGTTGTTTAATTTCTCTCATAGCTTTAAATACTTTATTTCAAGAAGAGGATAATATACAGACCTCAAAGCATTGCTATGATAACTAAATGGTGAAATGTCACTTTGGTAGGCCCAAGAGTAGTTTTTTCCCAAAATAATTATTATTCAAAATTATCTCCCTGGATCAGGAGGTACTTTAAGAAAGCTAAATTGGCACTGGTGTGCAGGATGGGGTGAAATAGGGGAAGTTGGAAGCCTGAAAAACTGTTCCAAGGCAATAAAAACAGAAAACAAAGTTATAAGAGACCTGGTGGTGGAGGAATTAGCAGAAATTACCAGCCTAAGGGTTAGAGGTGGGGAAAGGGAGGCAGGAAGGAGAGGAAAGGCCAAGGATGAAAGGTAAACCAGAAGGAGGAAAGTAAAGAGATAAAATCTGGACTTGTTAAAAGTACACCCAAGGGCAGGCCACGGTGGCTCAGCAGGCAAGAATGCTTGCCTGCCATGCCAGAGGACCCGGGTACGATTCCCGGTGCCTGCCCATGTAAAAAAAAAAAAAAGTACACCCAAGAGCCAAAGGTGAGTAAAACGGTGTGAGTGTGTCAACTGGAGTTTGGAGGAGACAATAAAGACAACTATTAGGAAATTAGGTAAAATAGAGTTAATCACAGAAACCACAAGTCAGGAGTTAAGGATGGAACTGTATGGAGCAGTGTTACCAGCTCAGTGTTACCAGCTCAGTGTTACCAACTCAGAATTGCCATTTCAAGTTAGTTCAGATGCTTACGCAGTATGGCAGAAGCTCTTTTATTTCTTTCTCAAGAGAAAGGGCACTCACAGGAACAAGTGGTGAATGAGTACAAAGCATAAGAACACACAGGCTCCTTTTGTCTTCGTCTCCAGCACAAAGACACCATTGGCTAGCTACTTAGGAGTTACAATCTAGTCTGGGAAGCTAGTCAATTAAAGAGTGAGTTTTCTACACCTTATTACCATAATTATTCATTTGTCTTTGACCAACTACAGATGAAGGTATGTTGAGTCCTTCTTTTGTGTATTTAGCTGCCTTAGAGAGGACCAGCCAAATAAGCGTCATACCTGACCAATCATAGATGAAGGTATGTTGAGTCCTTCATTATCATATGTTGTTTTGGGGTGAGGGGATGTGGGCCAGATTAAAAGGTCAAGGCTTAAGTTGCTTCCTTATTTGAGTGGAAAGAGTCCACCATCCCTTACAGAACATTTCAGCTGCCCACAGTTATAAAAAGGGAAGAGGAAGCTGACAGCAAATATGTCAGAGAAGGCAAGTGCTGTGGCCTTGAGCTAGTGGGTTCTAACCACATCACTTACTGGCCACATAAACTACACTGTGCTTCAGTGTTCCCATCTGCAAGTAGAGATATTAACACCTAGCACATAAGATTGTCATGAGAATCAACTATCAAAATGGTCAATAAATATTTTTTCATTATGAAGCATCATTTCATAAGGGATTTATCCCTCCATGTCTCTCTTTATCTACTTATTAAAATTCAACCTTGTATTTTTCACCCACTGTTACAAGAGTAAATGCCCTCAACTCCAATCATATGTTAAGATCCTTCAAGGCAAGATCATATCTTAAATATTTCTTGACATACTTACTCAATATTGAACACAATGATGAATGCACATGCTATTCATTAATATTTGTTGAGTTTAACAGAAAAAGAAAATACAGTTTTAAAACAGTCCAGATTTGAAAAATGCCAAATATGAGGATAAAGTTATTTTTCAAAAACTGAAGGAATTCACAAGAGGTTTTGTACATAATTGCCAAAAATAAACAAATCATCTAAATTACACCTACCTGGTTTAAGTATTTGACCATTTAAATATGAGAATGTTGACACTAAACTGTCAGTGATGCTGAGTCTCTTGGGTGTGGCTTCCAGAATCAAGATATTTATAGAATAGAAGGCACCTCCCAACATGTTGAGGGGTGGCATATGAAGGTTGTGTAGTGACAGAAGGAACTGCAAAACCTAAGAAGTCAGGAGCTTCCCAGAACTCAGTTTCATCATAGCCCACAGTTCAAGGCTCTCAAAATAGAAATCCATTTCTAAATGGCATTCATTTCAGGAGTATGTGTGCCATAAAAAGCAAATTATACTAGCACTAGCAATGTAAAGTATATGATTTCAAAGTATGTTAAGGACACTTCGGTTCCAAGATTGTGCTGGAGGATAAAATGCAAGGGGTTAGCTTGACCTTTAAAGGCAATTTGATAGAGGGGTTTTGCTAGGCATTAGTGAGGATGTCTCTATTGGCTCAAAAAGGTAAATCCTAAACATGAAGATTCATTAACTCTTATGGGAAACAATAGACTTTCTTTTTTGCATAGAGATGGCTCAGGAAGCCTAATTGCAAGATCATGGGAACTCTGCTCTTTTAAAAATTTCCTAATGGTCAGGAAAGTCACACAACCTCTCTGTAAAATTTTCTCATATTTTTCAAAGCTTTCTCTAGGGAACTTTTTTCTGAAGACTAGATTTAATCAAGAGGCAATGTGATGTCATTGAAGGAGTCCAGGCTGAGGTGTTTTAAGATTTAGCTGCATGGCCTTGGACAAGCCAAAATGTTATCAGGGATTTCCTGTTCTATAAGACAGGAATATTACAACCAGATGAGTCCACCTCACCACTTATGTACAGCACACCAGATGCCTTCTTTCCTGCCTATCATTAAAAGTGAAAGGGCCTCAGATATCCAACTTCACCTTCCTTATCTTTCCCCAAATGATTTCCCAGAGTGACCCCGTGGCTGCCAGCCTTGACTATCATCTATTGATGTGCTAATACTGTGGTAATTGCCTTACATTTTCAATTGCTGAAAGGATTCACAAGACTCAAACCCTTTACACTCACAGGGTAATTTATTACAGAAAGAATACAGTGCAGCAAGGGCAGAAGGGTCCAGAGGTCTCAGGTGTAACCTCTACTGTAACACTAGTAGGCTACACAGGATAAACTTTGTCTCCTAGTCTTGAACTGCCACCAACATATGTGGAAAGCCCCTTGATACCAGGAAGTCTGAAGTCCACCTGTGGTGGGGATCTCTTAGTGAGCTTGTGGGCACAGTCCATGTACATAACTCATATTGAACTGCTGAAATCTCTCAGGTTCCACTGAAAAACAAAAGCAATTATTATCATTGAATTATCATAACCCAATTATTATTACTAGACAATGCTAGCAAACTGATCCATCCTGCCCTAAATCAGCTTATGGACCCATAGTTGCAGAGTGCCATTCATTTATCTTTAGTTAACACATTCCATAGCATTGGCCAAAGTCAATACCATGTTCCAGGCAGCATGCAGTCAATCCATACCTGCTTAGGCTGAATCATGCTGTACAATTAATAACTGCCAGTTCTATATCTGTAGCTCAGACTTCCGTCTGTAAGACATCTCCACTGGAAAATCTCATATGCTTGCACACACCCTATTAACTATAACTGAAACTTAACCAATCAATATATGCCAAATTAAATAACATTACTATCCCTACTTCCTTTTGTTTAAACCCCATAAAAATCCTAAGCCCTTTAGACTCAGGGAGACAGACTTGAGCAGTGGCTCCTGTCTCCATACATTAAAGCTCTTTTCTCAAAATCTCAATGTCATGGCGCTGACATCTGTGCACATTGGGCAGTGAGCCCTTGCTCAGTGACAATATCTGTGAGATACTAGCTAAATCTGAAACTGTTTGTAAGAAATTAATATCTCTTGTTGAACAATTTCAGGCACAGAGTTCCTGTTGCAGTGTGGATTTCTTTGTCTTTTCTACCTCAACTTGATGCTCAAAGAGTATTTTCCAACTTTTAAAAAGAGGAAGGATGTTTTAGTCAAGCATCACTTTTTATGGGAATCAATTGAGACAACGTAATGGAAAGTTTTGAATTATGTGTATAGCAAACAGTATGGTATAGTGGAGACAAAACAGAATTTGTGGGTTCTAGAACAGTTCTATTTTTCACAGCTGCGTGACCTTGGGTAAGTCATTTAACATTCTGAACTTTGATTTTTTAAACTGGATGCCTTTATCTCTATTTCTGTATTCTATTCTTGCCCAAGAGAGGATTAATCACACTCAAGTAACACTTTATAGCCTGGAAGCCAGCAGCCTGCAGATTTATAACTCAAGAATCTAAAGACAGGAAAAAAACAAAGGAGATATCAGGCTTGGGTTTCAGTTACAAATCACCACCAATTAGTTCCACACCCTTAATCTGTCTGCACTTAAATTTCCTGAAGCGGAGATGTTTTTATCCTAAATACATTTCTCCCATTCCAAAGTGTTTTCTAGTATTAAAATAAACTATATGGTACTCCTCAAAATTGTCAAGTTCATCAAAAACAAGGAACATTTGAGAAAACGTCACAACCAAGAGAACCCTAAATGGTATGACATTTTAATACAGTATCCTGGCTGGGATCCTGGAACAGAGAAAGGACATAGGTAAAAACTAAGAAAATCTGAATTAAGTATGAACTTTTGTTATAACTAAGAAACAATGTTGAAACTTTTTCATTAACTAATGTAAGTTATCCACTTGGTGTGGGGTATAAAGGAATTCAATTCTCTATACAATCTTAGCAATTTTTCTCTAAAGTTAAAATTGCTTGAAAGTTAAAAGTTTATTTTAGAAAATAAAAATAACCCATTCCTGCAAAAATAATTTATAACTGTAATAATTACACAAATTTAGTTTGCCAAGGCTACTACAACAAATACCATAGCCTGGTTGGCTTAAACCACAGGAATTTATTTTCTCACAGTGGCGGAGTCTGGAAGTCTATAACCAAGGTGTTGGCAAGCCATGCTTTATCAGAAGTCTGTAGAATGCTTTTGGTAGCTCGCCAGCAATCCATGACTCTATCTCTGCTTCTCTCACATGGCCATCCAAATTTCCTCTGCTTATAAGGACCCCAGACATACTGGATTAAAGCCCATCCTGACTCAGTTGGGCTTCGTCTTAACTAATAACACCTTCAAGGGTTCTATTAACAAATGAATTCACATCCATAGTACCCGGAGTTAGGACCTGAAGACGTCTTTGTGGTGGACATTATTCAAACCATAGCATATTCTGTAGGCTTAAGAATAGGTAGGAAATTAGTTTTAGAGAGAAAGATATCCGTAGGTTTGGATTTTCAAAACCGGCAGGCACTGTGCTAATTGTTTTCCACTGAATTTCTCCTTTAAATCGTATTATTTTAATATCTATTTTATGGGCAAGAAAACAGACAAAAAGATTAAGTAACTTTGCCAAGGCCACCCAATTGATAAAGATCAGAGACGAGATTTGAATCAAGGCTGTCCTACCTTTGGATCTATACTAAAATATACTAAAAAAAAAGGTATAATTCCTATTTTCCCCAATATGCAGTTTCACTCTCCAGAATTATCCTCTTTCAATCCTTTTAGCTATTTCTTGTAGTATACCTCTCTATTTCTAAACAATATGCTTATACTGTTATTCTGGATTCAACTACTTTAATCATTCCTTACTGGGTTAGTGGCTAGGACAGAAGCTAGCTTGTTAAAGGCTTCCAAATATTATTTGTTAAATAAATTAAATCACATAATAGAATATGAGCATTTATCTCTGTAACATTACCTCCCTAAATTTCCTTCCCTTTTTCTCCTAGTAGTATTATATTATAGTTTCAATACCTGATAATTAGTGTTTGCATATTAAGTCTATGAAAATAATATCAGTGCAGAGACTGTTACCCTTATTTGGATTTCTTTTGGTTTTTCCTAAAGATAGTAATTGCCCCCATTGCCATTATTTCCTTTTTTCCCTCTCTCTAGTTTCTTCACACATTCCATTATGTCTGAAAAGCAATAATATTATTTTCCAAACTCTCAGACATTTAGACACTATCAGTCCCATCCTCCACTCTGCCCTCAACCCTCCAAAAGCATCTCCTGGATCCTTCCATCCTCTCATTCCAATCATGACTAATTGCTTCCAGGACCTGCTGAACAGCTTTTAGACTGAAACCTCCCTTTGCTATTTCCCTTGGCTGAATAATCTGTCTTCTGGATTCCAAGTCTTCCTTTTGTTCCCAGCTCATTCTGCTCATCAGCTTCATATGGTTATATGCAAGATTAATTTTTAAGTCCTTGGTGTTTGAAATATATTTATTACAACCATTACATTTGGCTGACACTTTGTCTGGGTATAGAATTCTAGGTAGAATATTACTTTGCTAGAAATTTAAAGGTTTTGCTCCTCTGTCTTCCAGGATTCAGTGTTGCTACTGAGAAGTCCAGTGCTGTTCTGATTTATGTTTCCTTGTGTGTGGCATATGGGGGCTATTTCTCTCTGTCTCTCTTCCTGTCTCTTTCTCTCTTTTTCTCTCAGCTTTTATGACTTTCTCATTTTTCCTAATGTTACAGATATTCCTCATATTACATCATGCTGTCATCTTGTGTGTTTCTTTTTTTTTTTTCATTATAAAGCATTAGCTAAGACTTTCTAACTGGAGATTCATACTTTCAGCTTTTCTTGTATTATTTCCCTAGTAATTTTTCCCGTCCATTTTTTAAATCTCTCTTTCTGGAATTCTGTTATTCAAATGTTGAGCTTCTCTTCCTACTTTTCTGTCTCTTTGTATTTTTGCTTTCTTTATGGGTTATTTTCTCAACTCTATCTTCCAACCCTTCTAATTTTTATTTTGTCTACATATTTTTTAGTTTTCAAGAGCATTTTTCTCATCCTTTTCAAATTCCATTTCTTTCTGTTAATGTTATAAGGATGGGCTACATATTCTACATTTAATTATAAAATTTAAAGGCAAATTTTAAACTATGTAATAACATAAGGATAGCCAGGTTACCTATTCTGAACACTATATTACATACAATGCTCAAGATTTGACAAAAGATTTATTGTCCACATACATTCACCCTTTCTTATATTTAAGAATCATAATATCTAGAGGTTGAAGTGATCTTATTGATCATCTAATCCATTCACCTGAGTTGCCCAGAACTCTATGATCCTTACCTGTTTGTTTACTATTCAACAAGAGCAATAACCAGTCCGCTCTCAACAAGAAACTTTTCAGAAGAAAACTTCTGTTTGTGTTCTCCTATGTCTTCTAATGTTTAAATAGCAAAAGAGAAATGAAATTACCAACAGAAGTTACAAAGATCAAAGATAACAATGGTACCTAAAGATCAAACTTTAATCTGCCTTTTTGTTTTAGTTTCACTTGTCTTCAAGTTCTTCCCAGGTGGCATTTTGGGCATCTTCCTGTGATGACTGGCTTCTATGCTTATGCATATATTGACTCTAAATGTTGAAAACTAAAGACTACAAATATAGAAATCAATACTATAAAAATAAGGGGAGGAAAAGAAGAGAGAGAGAGGTTGAGTCACTGAGGAAGAGAAAGTAGAATGAGAAAAGAAGACAAAGGACAGACAGAGGCTTGGAGACCCCAACAATAAAAAGAGCATGAAGGCGGGAAGCCCCTGAAGAAGCCTGTTCCCCACTCAGATGCTCAGTCTGTGGAAGCTCCATGTTCTGTTTCTAGGTTCACCAATCCTTGGCCTGATCCACCATTAACAAAACCTGAACTCCTCTGGCCATCAGGGTGTAAGAGACCTGAACATGTTCCTTATTTCTTGAACTTCTGTCAGAGTAAACTGTATTCCTAGACTACCCCAATTCTTCAATATATAAAATTGCACAGTCTTTTGACACTTTTAAAGAATATCACAGTCTATTTGACTAAAAATTCACATCTGATAAAAAGGCAGATATTTTACAGCCTTTGCAAGGTTAGAGTTTTGCATAAATTGATGTCATTATTGATGCATGGCCCAATAAGGGAGTTAACTTTAAAGGGAATATGATTTTATTGTCCCGTAGGATGTTAACCAGTCATGTACATAAAATGGTAATCGTATTTCAGCATAGTTTTACTACCTACATGTATGTGTGTGATTATATAAATATATACATATATACACACATGCACACATATAATCATATATATAATTGTGTGTGTGTATATTCCTATACCTTAAATGCTCTTAGAGCCAGCTTCTTTACCTTCCTGCTGGGTGCCTCATTAAAAAAGTGAAACATAATTTTGACATGTGCCAATAACAAATAAGTATTTAAGAGTTGAGATTTTTTTAAATTAACAGCAATAATATAAATAGTTTATGTTTATTGGATCTTAATATAAATAAAAAACTGTACTGTGTTTATATACTTTGTTTCATTTAATTCTTAATGAAATAGATTCTGTTATTATATATATATCAGTTTTGCAAATGAAAAAACTGAAATTTACAGAAGTTTGGTACTTATCTAGAAATCACAATCATGGCAGCCAAGAGGCAGCAAATCCAAATTGTCTTACTCTAGTAACCATATCCTTAGTCATGAAATATCCATTTCCTGTGAGTTTGTAATCTCTCTGAACATTGGTATAATGGTTTTGCAATACACATGTGCTTTGAATTTTAATACCTCCTAAAAAAAATTACCTTCATCAGATCCCTTCTGGCACTATCTGCTCCCAACTGTCTTTTTAGAGGGAGCTTCCATACGATCAAACAAGGGAAGCCCTTTCCGACAGTCTCCAGTCCTGAGCAAATAGCTGGTATCTTTCTGCCCCTGAGGATGCATTCTTCTGCCTCCCTATCCTCCCAACTCAGAAACCCAAAACCCACATGTCAGCACTGGTACAGCCCATATTTGAAGCAAGAGCTGACAATGTGTAGCTGACAACTGTACAGTTTAAAACCCCCTTCCCACACCATATCTTAATAAGTCTTCACAATTTTGAGCAAGTGTATTGTTTTCCTATTTTACAGACAAAAACTGGGATATATATATATATATATATATATATATATATATATATATATATATATATATATATATATATATATATAGCATGTATTAATTCAATGGAGGTTTTTTACCTCCATATTTCAAAGTTCATGATCTTTCCAATATACTACTCTGCTATGCATCTTCTAGCTTTCCAAGAAGTTTGGGTCCAAAAGGGAATTCTAGCAATGAGATTGAATTTGGAAAAGGCTAGGATCAGGGAGAGAAAAATTCATACCAAATGCAGGCCAGTTTTGAGGAATAAATCAGAGCCAAGAGTTAAATGCTCCTGGGACAAAGGGTACTATGAGGAAAAGCAATCCTGGCTAAGTCTTGGGAGTTCCAGGGCCCACCACAAACCACAAAATGAGGACCTCTCAATGCATTTAAGCGAACTCAAGCTAAAGCCCATAATTAGAGTCCACCAATTAAATGGGTGGCCTGGCCCCCCACAATCCCTCTCTCCCCCACTCCCCCACACCTCATTAATGAGATGGTAGCATAAAGCCACAAGGCTCCACCTACCCAAGAGACAATTCTGTCACCAGTTCGAGTTGATACCCTCGTCTCTGCAATCTCCATCAACAAGGATCTACTCAAGTGCAAGCCTCCCTATAATTACCAGGGGCATGGCCCATAACCTCACAAGTTTTTAGAAAACCATCTCCTATTATTAGCACAGATATTCCCAAGATTGGAACTGCAAATACCCTCTGATCAGAGCCAGCCAACTGCCTGAAACTGTTGTGTCCTCACTCTGCCTATGCTGGGATCCCAACTGGAGAGCATGGCATACCGAAGCTCAGCAATACATTGTCACTTGCACACACACTGCAGAGTACATGCACTCAGATTCCCCACTACCTGGCCACAGGAACCCTACCTCATGGAGCTAAGACTGGAGCAGCCACTGGATCTGATGATCAAGTTCATAGTTGCAGGCTTCCCCCTATTATTGCTGTCCCTGGGATTTTCCCAGGAGTTCTCCTCCAGTGAATTGCTGCCGTGTCCCATAGTTGGATTGCAACCCACAGTTTATGAAATGCTGTCTGAAGCATGTACTTTGGGGATCAAAAAAGAAAGGGCAAAAAAAAATGTGAGAAAGTCCAACTTAAATGATGAGAATTTCTAGAATTTTTCAATGAAAATCTTACAAATATTGGTAAGCACTTCAGAAAGTGGAACATAAAATTACCATGCAATCCAGCAATTCCACTTCTTGGTATACACCCCAAGACATTGAAAGCAGGGATTCAAACAGATATTTGTATATCAATGTTCATAGCAACATTATTCACAATAGGGAAAAGGTGCAAGCAGCCCAAGTATCCATCAACAGATGAGTGGATAAACAATATATGGTATAGGTAGTCAATAGAATGTTACTCAGCCATAAAAAGGAATGAAGTTCTTATAATGTTACAACATGCTGAACCTTGAAGACATCAGTTTGACTGAAATAACCCAGACACTAAAAGGCAAATACTGTATGATCTTTCTATGTATATATGAAATACCTAGAATAAATAAATTCATAGAAACAGTAGATTACAGGTTACATAGGAATAGGGATATAGGGGAAGGGGGAGTTATTGCTTAGTGGGTACATAATTTCTATTTGAAATGATGAAAAGGTTTGAGCAATGAATGTTAGTTACAGTAGCACAATATTATGAATATTATGAATATGAATATTATGAATATTACACTGAATTGCACACTTGGAAGCAGTTAAAATAAGAAATTTTGTGTTGTATGTATGTTACTACAATAAAAAGTTTTTTAAAAACCTAAAAAATAAGCTATTTTATCTTTATATTATTTTTATCATCTTGAAAATAAAATTTTGGACCATATATGGGTCTAGGCATTTATGGCACCACATTCTTTTCAGGATTTAAATTCAAAAAATGTCTTAAGCAAGATAATTATCTTCTCTGAGCTATCTTTCCATTCACCACCTCCAGAGCTATTTATTAGATATCATTAATGTCAAAACTACCTGACACATAGAATGTGACGAATAAATATTACATCTATTCCCATCTCTATTTTCATTTTCATCCTCTTATATTTATTGTTTTGGGCTCTCCATTTAGTCACTCCACAATGTGGAACAGCTGGGAGCCAGGAGATCTGACCCTCTTTTTTTTTTTGCTTCACTTATCTGCTTCCTAAATTATCGATGGAAGGAGCCTCAACCTCACATTGCCTATTCACTCACTAACAAAAGGGGAGAAAGCATCCATTCTTCTTATTTCTGTTTATGGAGAATAATGATGGGAAACCAAAGCCAAAGTCTTTCCCAGTGCACCCACATCTCTCCTCCAAGACCACCCACAACCTACATCCTTCCCATATATCTAGGCTCAAAACTCAAGCAATAAAACTTCTAAAAGATGTTCCTTCTCTCAGGAAGTAGACATCAACGTCAAACACAGGCGTGCTAGTGTCAATATGCATGGTTAGCAGAAACAAGTTGTGCTTCTGGGCTGTATGGGAACCTGCAGAAGTGTGGAAAGAGAAGAACTGACAGACCAGAAGCCTGAGTCAGTGAGCACATTTGGCTGATAGTAGGGCAAACAGTAGAGTGTTGTCCTCTTTCCTGCTATGGCACAGCAAGGCCTATAGAACAGTGTCTTCCAAATGCCAAAAATTGGAAAGAGGTAAAGAAGTAGGCCCTAGAGAATTCTGGTTCATTTTGTACTAGCTCTCATTCCTTGGTCCAGCAGAGAGCTGCCTGTAAAGAGTATTCTTCTTCCTAGACGTCCTATCCAAGGCTTTTGACAATGTAAACTTCAGTGATGTCAGGCTGCTTATGTGGACAACCCATGTATGAACACCCCTAGTCACCACAAATGTAATGAAACTGGCCAGCACAAGATGACAAGTCCCTGGTCTATTGCATTAAACGTCTTCTGCATGTGAGATGGCAATCACCACATAACAGCCTCTGTTTCATTCGAGTATCTCTTAGTCATGTTATAATCTTTCTTCAAATTACTTGTGATCCTCAGCTATTCTTTTCAAACTAAAAATACGCTAAGTTGGTAGGCCGCTCAATGGGCAGGAGTCACTTGGAGATTTCAGTGACTCACTTTTCACCCATTCGCGTAGGCTATTTTATTGGAGGACTTCTAACTTCAGTCTCAGAGGCTGATCAAAACCTCCAGAAAGGAGATCCCACTAATTTAAGAGGTAGAAAGAAGATGGCTTTAGTGATATTGTCAACATTCAGAGAGTTCGGTGACTGCCTCCAAGACTTTCACTTAATCCCCATCTCTACGGTTCGGTCTCCTTGCCTACTGCTGTGCCTCGGGTCCAGAAACCAGAGTTCCTCTGGTTCACACTCTCAAACAGTAAATCCTATGACTTACTCAAGATTGGGGAAGGACAAAAAAAATGGCAAAACTGTACCTCTTTGAATTGGGAGGGGAGAAAAACAGAAAATCTATACATAATATTTCAATAGTTTTTCTGGCATATTAGCTATAAGGAGCAAGTTACTCACAGTGTCTGAGCCTCACTTATCTCATCAAATAAATGGGATGGTAGAACTCACCTCCCATTGTTGTACAACTCAAGAAGTAGATACTCCCTTTTTTTGTCCTTACCCATCTTAGAAATCTTCAAAAATAAATTTCACTAAATCATATATAGACTATAAAATCTCATATTCCTTTAGAAAGGAAGACAACCATGGGGTGAGAAGAAATGTCTGGCACAATGCCAAGTATTTTACATAAATTATGTACATTAATATTCATAAAAATATATAAGATTAGGGGGTACAAGGGTAGAATTCTCGCCTGCCATGTGGAAGACCCAGGTTCAATTCCCAGTCCAGGCACTTTCAAAAAAAACAAAATAAAATGAAACAAACAAACAAGCAGACTAGAAAAAAACAAACAAAATTCAATAAATGATACTGCAATAATGGAAAATTCAAGTGGAAAAATAGTGAACTGTGACCCCACCATACAGCATAATAAATGTACATATATATATATATGAGGTTGGTATTATTTCCATTTTAGAGATAACTGAAGTGAGTTTAACAGAGTGAAATAATTATTCCAAACTTAGATGGTTAGTAAAAGACATAGCAGAGCTGCCTGTTAAGTTTTTTCAATTTATTTATACAATCATTATCAAAGATCAGGGCTACTGGATTACAGTTCAGCAACTGCCTGATAAATTTTTATTGGATGCCAGGAACAGTAATTTTACTTGTTGGGTGTTAGATATTTTTGTATTCTTACAAATATTCTTAAGCTTTGTTCTGGTATTCAGTTAAATTGCTTAGTAACAGTTTGGTCTTTTTAAGTCTTGCTTTTATGATTTGTTTGGCAGGACCAGGGCAGCATTTAAACTGGGGCTAATTATTTTCCATTACCGTGACAAGACTCTGTATCCCACCCAATGTGAAATATTAGGTTTTCTACTCTGCTTAAGTGGAGTGGGCAGTATGCCTTTTGTGAGCTTTGATCCCTCTTGCTTTTTCAGGTGGTACTTTCTACCACCTTAGGTAGTTTCTTCACATGCAGACATTGAATAGTACTCTGCTGAGTAGAAGAAATATATTTTCACTATTCATAGGGAAATTATAGGACTAAAAACGTATTAAAAGACCTCCAGGAAGATGGTGGAACAGGATAGGCTGAGTTCACCCCTGCTCCATAGAACAAATAAAGAAGTGACAGGAAAATGACCAGGACAGCAATTCCAGGGCGCAAGTAACAAGAGCACATCTTCTATACTATATGAGGAGGTCCTGGATAAAAAAGTGGAGAAATTGGGACAGAGAGAATGGTGTGAGTGTGCGTGGTCATGATTCCATCTGAAGAAAGTGGCAGCAAACAGGAAGGAGCAGTGTCTGAGGAGTGGGGAGCTCCTGCACTCCTGTCAGTTTCTGTAGCTAGCTTGGGAGGTTTTTCCTCTCAGCTGCACAGATGGGAGCTCCTGTAGGGAACTCAGAAGCCTGCAGACTTGGTTTGCCTGTACACAGAGAACTTCCAGCCAGTACACAGTGCCTGCCCCTGACCCCTGAGCAATCCACTGTGGGCACCTAGTTTCTGGCAGAGACTGGGGGACCTTTTCTTTGGGAAGAGTGCAGAGTGGAGCTGGTTTGACAATTGACTGGTGAAAGAGACTAGTTGGTACCCACTACCTCTTGCCTTTCTCCATGGAGGCCCAGAGCTCTCAAGCATGCATGAGTGGGCAGGCACAACTGAGCCAAGTCATGCTGCACTGCCAGATTTTTCTGAGTTGGCTGAGAGCAGGGGCAGTTGAAATATACAGTCCCACAGCCCAAGGTCATTCCAAGTGGGATCCTGGTGACCAACAGACCCCTAAGGCCCACAAGTGAATTCTCCACCAAGGTGCATACTGCCTGCTCCCCAGATCCAATGTTGTCAGATTTTAGCACACACCAAGACTAGCAGCCTTGGCAAGAATTGCACCAGATCTCCATCCTGCTCAGCTAGTTGCTACAGTGGGAGAGAATTTGAACTGAGGAAAAGAGGTGGCCTAGGAGCACCATTTGCTGGGAAGACATGGGAACTGCAGTCTGACAGATGGCCTATCTGCCTAGCTTTCAACAGAGCATCAAGTAGAGTTGTATCTCCCGCATGAGGCCCAGGCCTTGGTTTGGTGGGGAGTTACTGACAAACCAAGAGCAGAAGGAGATGTTTAACACAAACCCAAGCAAATATAAAATCTTAGAAGGGAAATCAACTTTCAAAATAACTTTATCAAGATATTCAAATACCTCAAAGCCAACAGAAAATCACAGAGCACATGAAAATGTAGGCAGATACGGCCAGTGAAATGACCAAATTAAAACATGAGAGAAAACACAGAATTTGGAACAAAATCAAAGACATTCACACCAATCTCCTAAATAAATTTAATGAATTGGCTATTGACATAAAGGATATCAAGAAGACACTAGAAGAGCATAAAGCATAATTTAAAATTAAAAATAGAAAACCTGGAGATCTGACAGAGATGAAAGATACAATAGACCAATTAAAAATATACCAGAGACACCCAATAACAGATTTGAAGAGGCAGAAGAAAGAATAAAGGGACAGGACAATGGAATTTGAATACACAACAGAACAAATGGAAAAAAAGATGGAAAAATTGGAATCAGACCTCAGGGAAATAATGGAGAACACAAAGTGCACAAATGTAAGAATCATCAGTGTCCCAGAAGAAGAGGAGACTAAGGGGCTAGAAAGATTAGTGGAGAAGATAATGTGGGAAAACTTCCAAACCTTTTTAAAAGACATAAATATGTTATTCAAAGAATCCCAGTGAATCCCAAATAGAATAAATCCAAATAGACCTACTCCACGACACATACAAATCAGACTCTCAAATGCTGAAGAGAAGTAGAAAGTCTTGAAAGCAGCAAGAGAAAAATGATTTCATCACATACAAGGGAAGCAACATAAGATGAAGTTCAGACTACAAAACAGGCACCATGGAGGTGAGAAAGCAGTGGTATGAAAGAGAAAATATTCCAACCAAGAATTCTTTATCCACCAAAGAAGTCCTTCAAAAGTGAGGGAAAGATTAAAATTTTCATAGACAAATGCTGAGAGAATTTGTTAACAAGGTGGCCTGCCCTACAAGAAATACTAAAGGAAGCTGTGTTGGTTGAAAAAGAAAGACAGGAGAGAAAGATATGGAGGAGGGCACAGAATTGAAGAGTATCAGTAAGGGTAACTTAAAGGATAAAAAGAGAAAGAGGGAAAAGAATATATAGATCTGAGCAATAAAAACCAAAAGATAAGATGGTAGATTCAAGAAATGCCTTTACAGTAATAACTTCTAATGTTAATGGAATAAACTCACCAATTAAAAGATAGAGATTAGAAGACTAGATTAAAAATATGATCCATGTAAATGCTGCTTACAAGAGACTCATCTTAGACCCAAGGATACAAATAGATTGAAAATGAAAGGATGGAAAAAGATGTTTAGAAGTAGCTATACAAGCATCAGACAAAATAGACTTTAAATGTAAAGAAGTTATAAGAGGCAAGGAAGGACACTACATTTTAATAAAAGTGACAATTCACCAACAAGAAATAATAATCATAAATATTTACGCTACCAGTCAAGGAGCTCCAAAGTACATGAGGCAAAAATTGGCAAAACTGAAGGGAGCAATTGGCATTTCAACAACAATAGTAGGAGACTTCACTACACCACTCTCTTCTGTAGATAGAACAACCAGACAGAGGATCAATAAGGGAAAAGAGGTGGGCCAAGATGGCAGCTTAGCAATGTGCACATTTTAGTTCATCTTCCAGAACAACTACCAAATAACCAGAAACAGTACAGAACAGCTCCCGGAGCCACGATAATGACCGCACACACAGTGTACCCCAGTCTGGAACAGCTGGACTGGCTGCAAGTCTCCGGAACCATGAGTTCCCCAAGCCGCGGCGGCCGGCGCCCCTCCCCCACAGGCAGCTTCCCAGAGGGAAAGGAAAGAGACTCTAACAGTAGCAGGGACTGAGTCCAACCAAACACCAATTGTGACATTAATAAACAAATTCTGACTACTAAAAATAAGCCCACAGCTCAGGCGAAACTGGTCAAGGCAGAGGTCGCTTATTGGGCTAACTGAAAAAGAGGAAAGGGGATGAAACCGGTTTTTGTGGCTGTTTCTACGGAGGCTTGGCTGCCTCTAGATTCAGCAGTGGGACTACTCGGGCTGCAACTGCCCCAGGAATAGGCAGAAACAGACTGCTTTCAGGGCTGTCTCCCACGCATGCCTTCCCCAGGGGAGGGGTGAAGCCCAACTTAGGTGGAACCCCTCTCTCAAGGAATTCAGACCCCAGGGCTTGGCAATTTGAAGCCATTAAAACCAGCCTACAACCTCTCTTCTGTCTCCACCATGCCCCCAGCAGGGAGAGCCTTCCAAAGTCAAAGGAGCCACAACATCTTCTGCTGGTGGGACCCACAGACAGACAAGCGCCACATACTGGGCAGAATAAGAAAAACAGAGCCCAGAGACTTCACAGGAAAGTCTTTCAACCTGCTGAGTCTCACCCTCAGGGAAAACTGACACAGGTGACTCCTTCCCCCTGATAGGAGGCCAGTTTAGTCTGGGAAAACCTGGCTGGAGTCTGTAATACCTATGTAGATCCTCCTAAGGGTGGGGAGGGAAAAGGCACCTTACAAGCAGAACAAGAAACAAGAAAACAAGAACTGAAAAATTACCCTCTGTTAAACAAACTTAAGCTAGAGGCCCAGAAAAAGCTGAACTGAAGGTCAAAGAACAGATAGACAACAAACTCATCTAGCAAGTAAACCCTAGGTAAGATAAGTGAAAGCAATCTCCAGAATAAACTAATTAAGGTAATTAAATGTCCAGACACCAGCAAAAAAATAACAAATCACACCAGGAAAATTGAAGATATGGCCCAAAGGAACAAACCAATAGTTCAAATGAGATACAGGAGCTGAAACAACTAATTCAGAATATACGAACAGACATGGAAAACCTCATCAAAAACCAAATCAATGAATTGAGGGAGGACATGAAGAAGGCAAGGAATGAACAAAAAGAAGAAATGGAAAGTCTGAAAAGACAAATCACAGAACTTATGGGAATGAAAGATACAGTAGAAGAGATGAAAAAAACAATGGAAACCTACAATGGTAGATTTCAAGAGACAGAGGTTAGGATTAGTGAACTGGAGGATGGAACATCTAAAACCCAAAAAGAAACAGAAACTATAGGGAAAAGAATGGAAAAATATGAACAGGGACTCAGGGAATTGAATGATAATATGAAGCGCACAAATATACGTGTTGTGGGTATCCCAGAAGGAGAAGAGAAGGGAAAAGGAGGAGAAAAACTAATGGAAGAAATTATCACTGAAAATTTCCCAACTCTTATGAAAGACCTAAAATTACAGATCCAAGAAGTACAGGATACCCCAAAGAGAATAGATCCAAATAGACATTCTCCAAGACACTTACTAGTCAGAATGTCAGAGGTCAAAGAGAAAGAGAGGATCTTGAAAGCAGCAAGAGAAAAGCAATCCATCACATACAAGGGAAACCCAATAAGACTATGTGTAGATTTCTCAGCAGAAACCATGGAGGCAAGAAGACAGTGGGATGATATATTAAATTACTAATAATGGAAAAGAGAACCTAAACAATGTGATAATGACTTAGACTTAACAGAAACATATATGTCTCATTACCCCTCCTCCCCCCCCAAACACCAGGATACATATTATTCTCTAGTGCTCATGGAATGTTCTCCAAGATAGATCATAAGCTGGGGCACAAACAGGTCTTAATAAATTTTAAAAGATTTAAATTATTCAAAGGATTTTATCTGACCACAACAGAATGAAACTGGAAATCAATAACCAGTAAAAACCCAGAGTTCTCACAAATACATGGAGATTAAATAACACTCTCTTTTTTTGGTATTTTAAATAAAATATAATCATTGTAAAGCCTATGTTTGTACAGTAACTTTCATAAATCAATTTAAAATTAGAGTAAACAGGAAAAAATCTACAGGTACAGATATCAGAGTTTCTTGAATTCTAAATATTGTACACTAACTTACATGCCATTTGATTAGCTATCAAAACTGTGTACATTCTCAAAATATCAAATAAAAAGTTATTAGAAACATCTCTTTTGCTATAATAATGACCTATATTAGTGAACATTTTCAAGTTTTTGATTCAGGAAAATATAAAGATACAAGTGTTTTAAAATTAACACGTAAATCTTACCTCTTACAATATCAAAATATTTAAAATTTATTTTATCTAATACTACTACACCTGCTTGTAATATTTTTCTTGTTATAGCTTACATAAAACATCTATTTCCATCTTTCACTGTTTGTATCCTTGGATCTAAGAAAGTCTCTTGTGAGCAGCATATAGATTGATTGACATCATTTAATCCATTCTGTCAATCTGTGTCTTTTGCTTAGTGAGTTTACCCCATTAACATTCAAAATTATTGCTGCAAAAGCAGCTATTTGGTCCAGCATCTTATACTATATCTATGTATACAACAGAGTTTCTTAAATTCTAAATATTTAAAAATTTAATTCTTAAATTCTAAATGTAGCATCTTATCCTATAGTTTATATTTGTTGTATCGATATATTCTTTTCCCTGTCTTACTTTTTATACTTTAACTTTGCTAATACTCTTCAATTTTGTACCCTCCTCCAGACCTCCCTGTCCTGTCTTTTTTTTTTTTTTTCCAGTTGCCAGGACTCCCTTTAGTATTTCTTGTAGGGCAGGTCTCTTGTTAGCAAATCCTTTCTTGTTTATCTATGAATATTTTAATCTCTCCATTAATATATATATATATATATTTTTTTTGGCATGTGCAGGCTCTGGGAATTGAACCCAGGTCTCTAGCATGGCAGGTGAGAATTCTGGCACTTTGAGCCAATGTTGCTCATCCTCTCCATCAATTTTTGAGGACAATTTGGCAAGATAAAGAATTCTTGGTTGGAAATCTTTCTTGTTCAAAATCTTAAATATATCACGCCAATGCCCTTTTGACTCCATGGTGCCTGTTGAGTTGTCTGAGCTCAGTCTTATATGGTTTCCCTTGTATGTAATAAAACTCTTTTTCTCTTGCTGCTTTCATGGCTTTTTGCTTCTCCTCAAGATTTAACATTCTGATAAGTATGTGTCTTGGAGTAAGCCTGCTTGGATTTCTTCTATTTGAGATTAATTGAGCTTGTTTGGTTTGGATACTTATGTCTTTTATAAGGGTTAGGAAGTTTTCCCCCATTATATCTTCAACTAGTCTTCCTAACCCTTTCTCTTCTCTTCTCCCTCCGTGACACCAATGATTCTTATGTTTGTACACTTCATGATGTCTATCATTTCCCTGAAATCAAGCTGCATTTTTCCATCTTTTTTGCTATTTTTTTTTTGCACATTCAAGCTAATTTGTGGTGTCTTCTAATTTGCTCATTCTTTCTTCTGTCTCTTGAAATCTACTGTTGTGAGTCTCTAGTATGTTTCTGGTTTGGTGTACATACTTTTATCTCTGTGACAGCTGATGTTTTTCTATTTATTCTTTCAAATTTTTCATTATGCTCCTCTAGTGTCTTTTTGAAATCCTTTATATTGTTCTGAACAACCCTAACTGGTTGTAGCAAATTCTGAGTCCCCTTGGGTGATTTAATTTGGTCATTTGGCTGAGTCTTACCTGCCTGGTCCTTCACATGCTTTATGATCTTCTGTTGTGGGTGGGGCATTTTCTTAATAAGGTTATTTCACAGATTTGTTTCCTCCCCAAGTTCAAGATTTTGTACCTATTTATATTGGCTTTGAAGGTCTCTTTTTTATTTGTTTTGTCAGTTTTTCCTCTGAGAACAAGACCCCAATGTTAAGGGTGGTTGGTTCTAGTTAGAACTTTGCCTGAGAGCTAGGCAGATAGGTAATTTGTCAGACTGGAATTTCCTCTTCTTCCCAGCAGATGGCACTACTGAGGCCTCACATCTCCTTAAGACCACCTGACCCTGACCACAGGTGCCAGCCACATCAAGTGAAAACCTGGGCACGTGACAAAATTTGCCAACTCTGGACTGGGGGATGGGCGACACACATCCCAGTGGAGACTTCTTCTGTGTGGCTGATGGATCTAGTGATCCCCAAACTCTCTCACAATGATGCTGGCCTGTGGGACCAGGTATTTCAACTTCACCTGGCCACAGCCAGTCTAGAAATGTCTGGAAGCCAGTTGCAGCCTTGAGCTCAGCCGGCTTCCTCAGCCTCACCTCTCCATCGGCACACACCTACAATCTTCTGTCCTCCGTGAAGAGAGGATAGCAGCACCAGGACCCAGACAGGTCTCTTTTACTGGTTGGATGTCTGACTGGCACACTTCATGCTCTCCCTCCTCCCTGGGGAAGGGACTCCCCGTCCTTGGTGAAGAAAAAGAACAGGCATCCACAGCAGCATGTCACAAGATGGGGAGTAGACACTAAATGGAGTCTGTGCACAAGAAAAGTATGTCTGTTATCTTCCAAGTTCACCATCGGCACTCCAAGGTACAAAGCCAAGGGGACAATCTTCCTAAGCCAGTAGCAGGGATAGGTGAAGTTGTGACCAAACGTATTTACCCCATTCTCTCCACTCTAATTTCTCTATTTTTTTGTTTGTTTGTTTGCTTTGCTTAGCCCAAGTCCTCTCTATGCTGGACAAAGACCCTCCGTGATCATTCACACCCAGGAGCCACATTATGCTTCTCTAGCGTCTTTTTGAAATCCTTTATTCAAAAGGATTTTAGCCACAGTCCCTATCATTTTCCTATTACCTCTCTTGTTGCATGGAGCTGGGGTGGCCTCAGCACCTTCTATTCCTTCACCTTACCGCAAGTCCCCAAATAACACACTCTCAAACAATCAAGTGGGTCAAAGAAGAAATTGCAAGAGTAATTGGTAAATATCTGGAGATGAATGAAAATGAAAATACAACATATCAGAAATTATGGGATGTGGCAAAGGCACTGCTGAGAGGGAAATTTATTACCCTAAAGGTCTATATTTAAAAAGCAGAAAAGCAAAAATTAAGGACTTAATTGCTCACTTGGAAGAACTAGAGAAAGAACAGCAAACTAATCCCAAAGCAAATAGAAGGTGAGAAATAACAAAGATTAAAGCAGAAATAAATGAATTAGAGGGGGGGCCTTGGTGGCTCAGCAGACAGAGTTCTCGCCTGCCATACTGGAGACCCGGATTCGATTCCCAGTGCCCGCCCATGTAAAAATAAAAAAACAGTATAGCCTTTAAAAAAGAAAAGAAAGAAATGAATGAATTAGAGAACAAAAAAAAAATAGAAAGAATCAATAAAACCAAAAGCTAGCTCTTTGAGAAAATCAATAAAATCAATCAAACCCTGGCCATGCTGACAAAGAGGGAGAGAGAGACAGACAGAGAGAGAGAGAGAGAGAGAGAGAGAGAGAGAGAGAGAGAGAGAGAGAGGATGCAAATTAAAAAAATCAGAAATGAAAGAGGTTTCTTTCATTGAAGAAATAAAAGAAAATAAGAAGAATTTCACTGAAGAAATAAAAAAGAATCATAAGAGGATACAATGAACAATTATACACCAACAAGCTAGACAACTTAAATGAAAAGGACAAATTCCTAGAACCATATGAACAACCTACACTTGCTCAAGAAGAAATAGAAGATAGCAACAAACCAGTCATAAGTAAAGAGATTCAATCAGTCATCAAAAAACGTCCTACGAAGTAAAGTCCAGGGCCAGATGATCTTACAGGGGAATTTTTTGCCAAACATTCCAAAAAGAGCTAACACCAATCCTGCTCAACTCCTCCAAAAAAAATGAGGAAAAAAGAACACTACCTAACTCATTTTATGAAGTTAACATCACTCTAATACCAAAATAGGATATAGATGCTACAAGAAAGGAAAACAACAGACCAATCTCTCTAATGAACATAGATACAAAAATTCTCAACAAAATACTTGCAAATCAAATCCAATGACACATTAAAAGAATTATACGCCATGATCAAGTGTAGTTTATACCAGGCATGCAAAAGTGTTTCAACACAAGAAAACCACTCAGTGTAAACAACACATTAATAAAATCAAAAGGGAAAAATCATATGATCATCTCAGTTGACACTGAAAAAGCATTCAACAAAATTCAGCATCCTTTTCTGATAAAAAAAAATTCAGATGGTAGGAATAGAAGGAAACTTCTGCAATATGATAAAGGGCATATATAAAAAAATAATAAATAAATAAATAAATACAGCCAGCATCAGTGTTAATGGTGAGAAGCTGAAACCATTGCCCCTAAAATTGGGAATGAGACAAGGATGCCCACTACCACAACTATCATTCACCATTGTGCAACTGGAAAGAAAATAGGAAACTTTTCATTATTTGTACATGACATGATCCTGTACTTGGAAAATCCTGAGAAATCTATGACAAAGCTACTTGAGCTAATAAACAAATTCAGCAGAGTGGTGAGATACAAGATTAATGTGCAAAAATCAGTAACGTTTTTATACACAAGTAATAACCTGAGGATACAACTAAGGGAAAAAATCCATTAAAAATATTAATTAAGGGTGGGCCACGGTGGCTCAGCAGGTAAGAGTGCTTGCCTGCCATGTCTAAGGACCCGGGTTCAATTCCTGGTGCCTGCCCATGTAAAAAAAATATATATATATATATTAATTAAAAGAACCAAGTATTTAGGAATAAACTTAACCAGTTATGTAAAGGACCTATATACAGAAAACTACAAAACATTGCTAAAAGAAATCAAAGAAGATTTAAATAGGCAGAAAGACATTCTGTGCTCACGGATAAGGAAGGTTAAATGTCATTAAGATGTCAATTCTACCCAAGTTGATCTTCAGATTCAAGGCAATACCAACAAATATTCTAACAACCTCCTTTGAAGACCTAGAAAAGCTAGTTTTTTATTTGGAAGGAAAAGAAGCCCTGAATAGTCAAAAATATTCTAAAAAAAGAATTAAGTGGGAGAACTAACAATTCCTAATTTTAAAGCTTATTTAAAAGCCACAGTGGTCAAAACAGCATGGTACTGGCAAAAAGGTAGACATATTGATCAACGGAAAGTAATTGAGAGTGTGGAAATAGACCACCAAATCTATGGTCAATTGATCTTTGAAAAGGTCCCCAATTCCAATGTACTGGAACAGAACAGGCTTCTCAGTAAAAGGGACAACTGGATATCAATAGCCAAAAGAATGAAAGATGACCCCTACCTTAGACCCTATATAACAATTAACTCAAAGTAGGTCAAAGACCTAAATAAAAGAGCCAGTGCCATAAAACTCCTAGAAAAAAATATAGGGCAACATCTTCAAGACCTAGTAATAGGAGGTAGCTTCTTAAACCTTACACTGAAAGCACAAGCAATGAAAGAAAAATAGATAAATGGGACCTACTCAAAATCCAATGCTTCTGTGCTTCAAAGGACTTTGTCAATGCAAAGTCAGTGAGAGAAAATATTTGGAAACCACATATCAGATAAGAGCTTGATATCCAGCATAAATAAAGAAATTTTATAACTCAACAACAAAAGAACAAATGACCCAATTACAAAAAGGGAAAAAGATGAATAGATATTTTTTCCAAAAAGCAAATACAAATGGCTAAAAAACACATGAAGAGATGTACATCTTCATTAGCTATAAGGAAAATGCAAACAAAAATTACAATGAGATATCATCTCACACCATATTAGAATGGCTGCTACTAAACAAACATAAACTACAAGTGTTGGAGAGAATGTGGAGAAATGGGAACACTTATTCACTACTGTGGGAATGTATAATGGTACAGGCACTATAGAAGACAGCTTGGTGTTTCCTTTGAAAACTAAATATCGAGTTGCCCTACTACCAGGTAATACCACTACTCAGTATATACAGAGAAGAGCTGAAAGTAGTGACATGAACATACATCTGCACACCAATGTTCACAGCAGCATTATTCACAATTGCAAAAAAGATGGAAACAATGCAAGTGCTTATCAACAGAGAAGTGGATAAAGAAAATGTGGTATATATATATACATACAATGTAATATTATGCAAAACAGTAAGATGAAATGAAATCCTAAAACATATGGCAGCATGGATAAACCTTGAAGACATAATACTGAGTGAAATAAGCCAGATACAAAAGGATAGATACTGTATGAATTTGCTAACAGTGTGGCCTGACGTTTGAGCAATGACTTGAAAGAGATTTAAGTGTTTGCTTGGTAAGATCAGTTACTGGAATGGAGCATTGGGTCATCATAGCCTAAAACAGTTCCTTTCCAAGGCAACATGTTTATGTCCTACATTCTAGACACAATACCTTAACCCAAAGCACTAGTTCTGAGGGAGAAAATTCTGAACATGGTAACAGTATAGAGAGGAAAGAGATCTTGCTGAAGTTGTAGACAATCCCAAGTCATCAAATGTACATTGTTGATTAAGACTAATATAGAGATAGATACAATTTTGTGTGGAAACTTGCATTCTACATCCCTTACCATAGGCTTATATAAAAAGATAACTGATTTTCATATCCAGGAAATAAATCTTGCTTGGGGAAATTCAAGCCTAAGTGATCAGGTGATTAGGTAAGTCTTTGGTTACATTTAAGGGCTGGAGTCCTCTTGGAGAAGTTATGAAATTATCACACAAACGCAAAGCCCATCTTCTTCCAGTCAAGTCAGACTAAAGCCTATACTCATAGGTCCATGTATATTTATGGTCCACATGTATCAATGAGGACTTACTTCTCCTCAGCTAAGTCAACGACAGTGCCTCATCAATAGATTTATGCTTAGAATATTCTACATCCAAGAGAGTCTAATGAATCCCAAACCCTGCTCAAGCAATAGAAAAAAATAACTCATAAATACAAAATTAAAATAAGCCCCACACATCAGGCTCTCCTTGAGACCTGAAGGCAAGGCTCTTGGGAGTTAATTAAATGTTCACTTTCTTCTTGGGACCTTTGGAGGATTTTTGCGGGCATGATGCAACACACCAGGGAAAGTTCTTTTGAGGTTTCTGTCACTTCACAGATGGTTTCCATGGGAACTTCATTTCAAATGCATTAGAGTTTTATTTCAAATGAAGAAGGGTTTCTCTAAAGTCGTTTTCACTGATGACTTTCTCCAAAGCAAGCAGACAGAAATGTAGAAATAAATATTCTTGACTGGGTTACTTTTGTTGGAGAAATGTCCCTTTCTCAAAATGTGAACCCGTGTGCAATGGCTTCCTTGTTCTATGTTTTACTAACACTAAAATACACATGAGAATGGATCATTCTGTGTTCATGTGGACAGTGTATATGCAACGCAGTGTCTTTATATATATATACCTCATGCACAGGCAATGACCCTCCAATGTCTGGTGGGCCAGCAAGTAGCACAAGAGTGTCACCAAGGGCAGAACCCTTCCTTTCATATGAGGAATCCAAGAATAAGTTGAAGTTCCAACAAAAAGAGTCAGGATCCTGTCTAGAGAGAAAAGTTGGCAATGATGGTTTTTATTTGACTTTACCTCAGACTCTAAGGCTAGGCATAGAATGAAATTCATCTCTCAGGAGTCATGTGGTCAGCATGATTTTAATGCTCAATGTTAAAGAGGCTTTTAAATAGGTGTACTCAGAATATTAAAATGCTCAGAATATGGATTCAAAACTAATATTCTATGCCCTGAGGAGGTTTGCAGTCTAACAGGCATGCGTCCAGTTCAGTCTCCTTTTATCTTCCTTTCTCCCCTCATGCTTCATAGTTTTCAATGCTCAGTTCTCAACCACCTGAGTTTCTGCTTCTTTAAACGTTTGGTAAACTCCTCACATGAAAACAACATCTTCTATATGGCTAGGTACTAACTTTGTATCTTTTATACTCATCTCTATTTATTTTCTACCCCATATATATTACGTTTCTATTGAAATGCTCTGGTACGCTAACCTTTTGGCACTTTGAAGTTGACAAGTACCAAGACGAATACATCTCTGTCTCAAAAGCAAATATATATACAGCTTCTTTTTTGTTTACTGGAGAGGAAGTAGAGGGCAATGTTAATGGGGTTATTATTAATTATCCTTGTTTGTTTGCTAAGATCCTAGTTCACATTTGTTGGCCCAGAAAAATTATCAGTAGCAATTGATAGGTTTCTTGACCTGGAATGAAGAGAGGAAACCAACACTTGGTTAAAGGAGCTTTATTGTGAGGCTATGAGCAGGTGGGCTGATGCTTAAGGTGACAGCAGTGAACAAGGGAAGGAGTACAGGTTATATATGTATATAGATATACATATATACCTGAGGGTTGGCAGGAAACAGGGAAAGGGAGGTGCATTTTCATTGTCTAGCATGGGAGCAAGAAACTGGCAGGCCAATAGGGGAGTTATCACAAGCTGCCAGGGCTACAACTGTCAAGAGAGGGGGATGTTAGATAAGGGGAGCTGTCACAGGAATGCAGCTGCCAGAGGGGGATGTAAGGACACTCGGGCAGCTCCCATGTGGGCTGGGGCAGGTGTGGTTTTGCAATGGACCTCTTGGAAGTAATGGGGAAGTAACAGCAATCCTCTTTACTAGTAAATATATCCCAGTTAGATGATAATTGTATGGTCTCTGTGCATGTTCAGAATATAACTTTGGAATCAAATCAACCTCAGTACAATTCCTGTCTCTGCCACTTACTACCTATGTGACTTTGAGAACTTTCTCTGAACTTCAAAATACTTACCTTAACATAGAAATTATAAATATAAATGATGCAGTTTCTAGCACACAAAAGGCATAAAAGCTAGTACTATTATCTTTATTTTATTACTATTATTATTGTTGTTCTTATTCAAATCTATGTTTTTGGATGAAAGGGATATTTTAGATTGCAATGATAAGAAGGGATAAGCTAAAGCAGGGAAAGACTGAAAGCAGGAAAATCAGTTAAAAGGCTTTCAAAAACAGTAGAAAGGACAGTCCAATGGTGGCTCAGTGGCAGAATTCTCATCTGCCATGCTGGAGACCCGGCTTGGATTCCCTGTGCCTGCCCATGCAAAAAAAAAAAAACAAACAAAACTGTAGAAAGAGTGAAACAAAAGCAGTGCCCAGAGATAATGTCAGGGAGGACTACGCAGAGTTGAGTAGCTCCATGGTTCGAGGGAGAAGGATAGAGAGGAAGTTCAAATCAAATCTGGCTAAAATTTGAACCCAAGCTATCAGGAGTAGGAATTCAGAATTGAAGAAATAAGGCATGGGAAGGATAAGGTGCAAGATTTTAGTCTCGCTGAAATGTTAGCAGAATTTCCAAAAGACAAAGATCAGTAAAATGTTAGCAATGGAAGATCAGAGCTTGAGAGAAAACATACCCAAACGCAAGTAGGGGAATCACCTAAGCAGAAGTGATCACAGAGAAATGGGGAATTGCTCCAAGCAGAAGTATATGAAAACAGAAAAGTCAAAGATTAAAGACTAAATCTTTCAAAAAATTCCCACATCAGAAAATAAGGAAACTGACCGGTAGAAATGCCAAAAAAGCCAAGTTTAGCAACTGTGAGCAAGATCTGGAGACAAACAGATCTGGCATCAAATTCCAAATTTATTATGCATTAGCTATGTGAGCTGGGGAAAGTTAATTAACATCAGCAAAACTAAGTGTTCCTGTCTGAAAACCAAGGGAAATAATACCAGTGTACCAAATGTATAAAATGTGGCTTCAGCACATATGTTCCCAAACCAGTCAGCTGGGCTGATGAAACAGATGACCTGGAAGGAGATGTTTCAACCACATGGCACAGTAATGATGATGATGTATATAGGGCACCTCCAATTGACCGTTCCATCCTTCCCACTGCTCCACGGGCTGCTCGGGAACCCAATGACCGGAGCCGTCTTCCCAAATAGCCGCCCTACACTGCTTTTCTAGGGAACCTGCCCTACGATGTGACAGAAGATTCCATCAAGGAATTCTTTAGAGGATTAAATATCAGTGCAGTGCGTTTACCACGTGAACCCAGCAATCCAGAGAGGTTGAAAGGTTTTGGTTATGCCGAGTTTGAGGACCTGGATTCCCTGTTCAGTGCCCTGAGCCTCAACGAAGAGTCTCTAGGTAACAGGAGAATTCGAGTGGACGTTGCTGATCAAGCACAGGATAAAGACAGAGACGATAGTTCTTTTGGCTGTGATAGAAATCGAGATTCTGACAAAACAGATACAGACTGGAGGGCCCGTCCTGCCACAGACAGCTTTGATGACTACCCGCCTAGAAGAGGTGACGATAGCTTTGGGGACAAGTATCGTGATCGTTATGATTCAGACCGGTATCGTGATGAATATCGTGATGGTTATCGTGACGGCCCACGCCGGGATATGGATCGATATGGGGGCCGGGATCGCTATGATGACAGAGGCAGCAGAGACTATGATAGAGGTTATGACTCCAGGATAGGCAGCGGCAGAAGAGCATTTGGTAGTGGGTACCGCAGGGATGATGACTACAGAGGAGGCGGGGACCGCTATGAAGACGGATATGACAGACGGGAAGATCGATCGTGGAGCTCCAGAGATGATTACTCTCGAGATGATTATAGGCGTGATGATAGAGGTCCCCCCCAAAGACCCAAACTGAATCTAAAGCCTCGGAGTACTCCTAAGGAAGATGATTCCTCTGCCAGCACTTCCCAGTCCAGTCGAGCAGCTTCCATCGTTGGAGAGGCAAAGCCTGTTGACACAGCTGCTAGAGAACGGGAGGCAGAAGAACGGCTACAAAAGGAACAGGAGAAATTGCAGCGTCAGCTGGATGAGCCAAAACTAGAACGACGGCCTCGGGAAAGACACCCAAGTTGGCGAAGTGAAGAGACTCAGGAACCGGAACGGTCGAGGACAGGAAGTGAGTCATCGCAGACCGGCACCTCCGCCACATCTGGCAGAAATGCACGAAGGAGAGAAAGTGAGAAATCTCTGGAAAATGAAACACTCACTAAAGAAGAAGACTGTCATTCTCCAACTTCTAAGCCTCCCAAATCTGATCAGCCTCTAAAGGTAATGCCAGCCCCTCCACCAAAGGAGAATGCTTGGGTGAAGCGAAGTTCTAATCCTCCTGCTGGATCTCAGAGTTCAGACACAGAGCAGCAATCTCCTACAAGTCGTTGCGGAAAAGTCCCTTCAGCTCAACCATTTGAGGAAGGACCAGCAAGAAAAGATGAAAACAAAGTAGATGGGGTGAGCGTCCCAAAAGGCCAAAGTGGGCACTCCATCCATGGTCCAGGAGATGGAGGGAGCAAAGACCACTGGACGGAGTCTGATAGGAAAGATGGCAAGAAGGATCAAGACTCCAGATCTGCACCTGAGCCAAAGAAAACTGAAGAAAATTCAGCCTCTAAGTTCAGTTCTGCAAGTAAGTACGCTGCTCTGTCAGTTGATGGTGAAGATGAAAACGAGGAGGAGGAATACACCGAATAAATCTCTACATCCTGTGCTCTCTCCTAGTCTCACTCCATCCTGGAACAATCGAGAGCAAATCAAACCGCTATCCAGACAAGACAAAATAAAACACACCGTCTCCTGGAAAAAAAAAATGTGGCTTCAGTAAATATTCCTTTTAAAGATATTTCTTCAATTCATGAAATTCACAGAAACCAAAGCAGGAGAGAATTCCAAAGAGTGAGAAATAACTAATGTTTCTGTCCATTCAAAGAAAGAAGAAGAACTGAAAAAAGAGGCTTTAAATTACATTGTACTCTTATATTTCTATTTACTTCTTCCATATCACTGTTTATCTATATTTTGAAAGAGTCTGTGTAAAACAGATCTAATTTGTCCTTGCATGTTTGGAAGAATTCAACATTAACACCATTTTAGTCTAGAATTTCCTTTGTGGGAAATATCTTGATAACAAACTCAATTTTATTCAATACAAGACTATGAGATTTTCTATTTCTTTACTTCTAAGCTTAACTAATTTACCTCTTTCAAATAATTTGTCCACTCCCACTGTTATCAACTTTACTGGCGTGAAGTTATTCATAACATTTCTTTATTATTTTTTAATGTCTGTTGCATCTGTGGTGATTGCCCCTCTTTTATTCCTGTAGCACCAATTTTTGTTTTCTATCTTTTTTCCTTAATCAGCTAATCAGAATTTTTGATTTCTCTATTAATTGTGACCTTCTAGTTCATTAATTTCCACTCTCATATGTATTATTTCTTCCCTTCTACTTACTTGAGCTCAATTCGCACTTCTGTTTCTAAGATAAAGCATAATGACGATTCACTTTAAACCTCTCTTGTTTTCTAATAAAGACATTTAAAATTGTAAATTTCTCTCAAAAAAAACACTTTAGCTGCATCCCACAATGTTCGGGCTTTTTTTCCTTCATTTTCATTGAGTTCAAAATATTTTCTAATTTCCTTTGTGACTTATTTTTCAACAATTGAGTTATTTAGAAACATGTAGCTCAATTCCCATATATTTGAACATTTTGCAGAGCCCTGTCCTTACTTTCCCAAAATTTATTTCACTGTATGTTTTCATTCCTTCTAGATTTGTTGAAAATGTTTAATGCCTCAACATATGGGCAACCTTCGTGAATTTTCCACATGCTTTTGAGATGAATCTATATTCTAAGACATAGAATATAGAATATGTCATTGGGTGACATATTCTATATATGTCACTTTGCTCATGTCACTTGATAGGTGTATTCACATCTTCAATGTCCAAAATTGATAGAACAAGTATGTCTACTTGTTCTATCAATCACTGAGAGAGAAGTGTTGAACTCTTTACCTGTATTGGTAAATTTTTCTATTTCTCATTTCAGTTCCATCATATTGGCTTATGTTTTTGAAGTTTTGCTATTAGGTAGATATGCATCTAGAATCTTTAGGTGTTTTTCATTAAATGATATTTGATCTTTGTTAATACTCCAAGTCCTGAAATATACTCCACTTTCTCATGATTGGTGCTAGCGTAGTATAGCATTTTCCATTTGTGCCAGTTTGTAGCTATTATACCCCAGAAAAGCCATGTTTTAATTCTGATTCAATCTTGGGGGTGGGGAGCAGCTATTTCTTTTAATCCTGATTCAATACTGTAGGGTGGAAACTTTTGATTAGATTATATCCATGGAGATGTGACATGTGGAATTATGGGCATAACCTTCGGATTAGATGGAGATGTGACTCCACCCAATCAAGGTGATCTTGATTACTTTACTTAAGTCCTTTAAAAGGAGAAACATTTTTAAGAAACCTCGGAGCAGATGCAGAAGCTTGGAGTATAGTTGCTTCAGAGCTGACAAAGCCAACCTAAGACCTAGACATTTTTAGATGCAGAGCCCAGCAGATGTCACTATGTGCCTTTCCATGAGATGCTAAGCAAGCCAGAACCCAGAGTTATGTTCCAGAGAGCTAAGTGAAGGCCCACGAATGCCAAGTGGGGAACCCCTACAGAAACAGAGTCTGAAAGCAATGAGGCCCAAGAGCAAGGAACCAGCAGATCCCAGCCACATGCTTTCCTGGTTGCCAGAGGTGTTCCAGACAGTATCAGCCCTTCTTGAATGAAGATAGCCTCTTGTTGGGCCTTAGTTTGGGCATTTTCCTTGCATTGGAACTGTAAACTTGTAATTTATTAAGTTCATTTTTAAAAAGCCATTCCATTTCTGGCATATTGCTTTCTGGCAGCATTGGCAAACTAATACATCATTCTTTAAAGAAAAGAAACCTGGATTTATACTTAAAGTCTAATTCTCTTAAAATACATATAGTAGGGTTTTGATTTTCTATCCGGTCTCTTTTTCTTTATCTTCATTGGCATGTTTAAATTATTTATATTATCTTCATTGGCATGTTTAAATTATTTATATTCAATATACTTATTCAATTATGACTATAATCTTGCTATTTGTTGTCTACCTGTCCCATCTGGCCTTTGTTCCCTTTTTACCCTGTCTTCCTGTTGTCTTTTGAATTAAGTGAGTACTTTTTAGTATTCTCTTCTACCTTCCCTGTTGACTTATTAGCTATAAAGCATTTTATTGGTGCTTGTTAATTGGGTGGATGATGTGCAACTTTATCCTATCAAATTTTATCTTTAATAATATTTTAACACATTATGTTTAACATAAAGAACTTTAAAAGAGTTTATTTCCATTGCCCTCATTCTTTGTGCTATCATTGTCATACATTTTATTCACCAAATATAATAAACTTCATGACGCATTGCTCTACTGTTTACTTTAAACAACAAATTACCCTTAAGCAAAATTTAAAATGAAATAAACATTAGTATTTTTGTATTTAACTATCTTGAGGTAATGATGAAAATGCACTTCTCAGATCCACTATTTCAGTAAGTATAAACTGCTGCTGAACACTGAAGTCAATTACCACAATAATATTGAGGCCTTGCTTCCCACAGGCTACCCCCACCCAACTGCTAAATGCAACAAGGATATTCTTGCTAGATGCAGGACTCCTCCAACATACTGGCACAATAATTCTGTCAACCTTGCCATCAGCCTGTCCAGTATAATGGCTCTCCCAGCCTCCTCTAGCTCCCTCTTCATTTTCCCTCACAGGTATCTCATCTGGTCTTGGCATCTGGATCTTCTCAGAGAACCTGGACCAATGCAAGTGGTAACAAGTGTAGTTCAATAAAAAAAAAAGACAGTAAGATAAGGACTAGAGACTGGCTCACTCATTGTGTGGTGTGGGAAGAGAGCTATGCCGGGTGGGAGTTTGGCATGGTAGTCCCTGGCAAAGGGGGCTTCTCATAGGTGTTGACCCAGAAGTATGTCCTGATGGAAGAGAACACTGCTATAGTGCAGTGATTCAGGACTTTGACTATAATTACTTCAGAGAGAGAGGAATTGACTGGTTCTTGCTAAGTTTCCCTGCAGACAGATAATGAAGGCTATTAATCATTAGTTATTAATAAATAGTGTAATAATTAAATGTGAGAGCCAGAGAGTCTCTTTGATAGCTTCCAAAGAGGTAGTTATCTTAAGTCTGAGCTGTAGGATGAAGTTTAATGGTTGAAATCACAAAGCTCTACAGACATTTAAATGTTCAGCCACATTTTTATTTGATTTTTATGCTCAAATCAGGGCCTTGGTTGAGAAAAACTGGGACCCTGAAAAATGGTATAGAGATATCTGCATGAATGCCTAATAGATGTTGGTTCTGCCTCAGGGGTCACCTTGAAATAAAATGGAGACAGAAAATATTCTCAATGGGCAGAGTTACAGAAGGTGCTACTAGTCATCCATTTTGTGTGGAAGGCAAAGTTGCATGGGTCAGAATATATAGAGATTTCTGGGAAGTAGTTAATGATCAGTCCACCTGATCAGGGACCTAGGAAAATAAAGGACTGAAAATTAAAGACAAGAAGATCTGAGGTAGCGGATGTGGGCAGCCATGTGGAAGTCAGCACAAAGTGTAAAGATTTTGTATCATATGTTCTGATGGCATTTCATTAGAAAGTAACCAACATGGAAGAATCATTGAACTCAGCCAGTTGACCATAGCTTACTTAAGTCATCAGACACCCAGAACTGACACAATAGCACATGAGTGGAGCGGCCACATTAGTAGAAATAAAGGCTATAAATGGGCCTAACAGCACAGGCTCTCACTAGTCAAGGCTGATCCAGTTACTGCTCCCTATGAATATGTGACTAGTAACAATAGAGACCAGAACTGAGTCCCATTATGAAATTATTCCTCAATGAGGTCAACTGGAAACTTGATGGCAAGTTAACTACATCAACAGTTCAAGTTCAAAAGGAATGGTATGAGTTTAACTTTCTATTCTCACTATGGGTTTGCTTTGGCTTCTCATACAGCCTCAACTGGATTAGCACACAAACAGGGGACCCATATCACATTGAAATAAGTGTGAGAGTAGGTTTATGGCCACGGATCCCACTGATCATAACACATACCACATCATCCACAGATGACCAGCTTCAAAGAGTGCTGGAATGGTCCTTTTCCTTTTTTTTTTGAAGGGTCTTTTTAAGATGCAGGTAAAGTACCAGCTCAGAAGCAAAACTCTAAAGGGGTGGAGTTCCATCCTTCAGGTCCTGGAACCAAGGGAGTTTAGTAGGAGTGGCTCCATTTGCCATCACTTCCAATGGCCCTACAACTCTGTGCTTCATGACCCTACAACACTGTGCCCTAGATGCTTGGAGGATCTGGCTCCCAAATGGGTACACTCTTGCCATGTGACACAGCAACAATCCCATTGAATTCTAACTTAAAGCTACCAAGCTACCACCCAGGCAATTTAGACTCCTCATGTCCGGTGGATTCAATATCCTGGCAGAAATAAACACTTTTGGTCAGCAGGAGGAGGAAGGGTTACTTAACATGTGGGGATAGGAATATGTGTGGGACTCAAATTTTCCACTTAGACATCTCCTGGTACTTCTTTGTCCCCTGTAACTGTGAACTGACATAGGTAGCAATCCCAGTCTATGAAAGTTTCATTATCAAAGATTCAAACCTTTCCAGAATGAAGGGATTTCTGTATTTTAGTCATTTATTCACTGATCAATGTCTATAATAGGGCCAAACTCATAATTATTAATAAATATTTCCTTAATTCATTAATTCCACTTAAAAAGGAAATGTGAATTTAACTCTCTAATGCTCTTCCATTACAGTTCCTCTCCCTATCCTCTGAATATAGTTGTTTTCAATTTTTGTTTCTCAATACTTAACATCTACATTATTAAACTATGTAAATAACTCACTATAGAAACAAATAATGTACGATAATAATGTTTCCTTACTTGTACTATTTTGTTTTGGGGGGTTTTATTTGTTTGTTATTTGTATTTGTACTACTGGTAATTTTTTCTGGAATTGATAACAATTACCCAATACTATGTATCTCTCCTTCATATTTTCACATGCTCCATCTATACTTACATATTCGAGATACAACTCCTTTATCAGATACACATTTTATAAATATTTTCTTCCAGTTTATGGTTTGGATTTTCATTTTTAATTTTTTTTTTTTTTAACATGGGCAGGCACCAGGAATCGAACCTGGGTCCTCTGGCATGGCAGGCAAGCATTCGTGCCTGCTGAGCCACCGTGGCCCACCCAGCTACCGTGGTCCGCCCGCATTTTCAGCTTCTAATAGTATCTTTTATTTTTTCGCATGGGCAGGCACTGGGAACTGAACCTGGGTCTCCAGTATAGCAGGTGAAAATTCTGCCACTGAGCCACCATTGCACTGCCCCTCTAATAGTATTTTTTAAAAAGCAAAAGTTTTAAATGTTGGTGAAATCCAATTTACAAATTTTTTCTTCTTGTCTTAGCTAAGTAATCTTTCCCTGACACAAAGTAGAAAAGATTTTCTTTCCTGTATTTTCTTCTGTGGTGGTTAATTCTATGTATCAATGTGGCTAGGCCATAAGACCCAGTTATTTAAGCAAGCACTACTCTAAATGTTGCTGTGAAGGGATTTTATAGAGGTAGTTAACACCTAGAGTCACTTGACTTTAATGAAAGGAGGTCATCCCAGGTACTGAGCGGACCTCATCCAATCAGTTGAAGGACGTAAGAGCAGAAGTCCAGGAAAACAAAGCCTGTTTCAGGACTGGAGCATAAATTCCTGTCAGAGTTTCCAGCCTGTCAGCCTGCCTTACAAATTTCAAATTTGCCAATCCCTACACTCCTACCATCCTTACAATGCATCATATACACATATAATTTATGTATATATCTATAAACACATCATATTAACTCTGTTTTACTAAAGAACTATAACTGATGAACATGCTAAAATTTTAAAGTTTTATATCTTATATTTAGGTCTATAATCCTTTTTTAGTTCATTTGTTATCATATTGATATGCAATTGTCTACAATCATTTGTTGAAAAGATTTTCCTTTTTCTACTAAATTGCTTAAGTAATTACATTGAAAATAAATTAACCATATGTATGTAAGTCTGTTTCTAGAGCTGCTGTTCTGTTCCAAGATCTGTAGTTTAACTTCATGTCAATGCCAAGTTGTCTTGATTATAGAATCTTCAGAAAAACCTTGAAATCAGGTTGTGTAACTCTTCCAACAGAATCAATTTGTCAGTTTATTCAAGATCATGGTGGGATCTTGATTGCAATTGCATTGAATCAGCAGATCAATTTAGGGTAAATGTGTTACCAGTTTTGATTCTTCCTTTCTATAAATATGGGATGTGTCTTCATTTCTGGGGGACTATTTTAATTTCTCTCAGCAATATTTTATAGTTTTTAGTATAACAGTCTTGCATGTATTTTGTTAAATCTACCCTCTGTATTTCATGTTTTTGATGGTATTTTTATTTTTTCAATTTCTAATTGTTTATTATTGGTATATAGAAATACAACTGATTTTTTTAATTTAGCTTGTATCCTCTAACCTTACTAAACTCACCCATTAGTTCTAATAGCATCTCTGTAGATTCATTAGGATTTTCCACACAGGCCATCTTTTCATCTGTGGATAAAAATAGTTTAGCCTACCTTTCCAATCAATGTGCTTTTTAAAATTTTTCTTGCCTTATAGCAATTGCTAGCCTTCCCATTGCAATGTTGGGTAAAAGTGCTCAAAGAGCTCAACTTTAACATGTTCCTAATCTTAGGGAAAAGTATTATATCTTTTATCAATAAGTTTGACAATTTTTCATAGATGCCCTTTTCAGGTTGACAAAAATCCCCCTTCTACTTATAGATTTTTATCATGAATGGATATCAGATTTTGTCAAATGTTATTTCTACACCTATTCAGATAATTTTATGGTTTTCATTTTTATTAGGTTAATATGATGAATCACATTGACTGATTTTCAAATGTGAAACCAACCTTATGGTTCAGGAATAATCCCCACTTGGAAATTATATAAAACTCTTCTGTATTAGGATTGACTTTATTTGCCAATATTTTGTTAAGTTGAGATTTCTTGTGTATAAGTTCATAAGGGATCTTGGTCTATATTTTTCTCTTTGTGATGTCCTTGTCTAGTTTAGGTGTCAGGAGTGATATGGCTTCACCTTATTCCTACAGTTTCCATTGGTGAGTGTTCTAGTTTGCTAGCTGCCGGAATGCAACACACCAGAGATGGGTTGGCTTTTAATAAAAGGGGATTTATTTTGTTGGTTCTTCAGAGGAAAGGCAGCTAACTTTCCACTGAGGTTCTTTCTTACATGGAAGGCACAAGATGGTCTCTGCTGGTCTTCTCTCCAGGCCCCTGGGTTCGAACAACTTTCCCCGGGGTGACTTTCTGCATCTCCAAAGGCCTGGGCTGAGCTGCTAGTGCTGAGATGAGGAATGCCAAGCTGCTTGGCTGTGCAACATTGCGCTCTCTCATTTAAGCACCAGCCAATTAAGTCAAACATCACTCATTACAGCAGACACGCCTCCTAGCTGACTGCAGATGTAATTAGCAACAGACGAGGTTCACATACCATTGGCTTATATCGGCAGCAACAAGACTAGGTATGCTCACCTGGCCAAGTTGACAACTGAATCTAACTAACACAGTGAGCCAAGGTCTCTGTCACCAAAAGTCACTTCATTCAGACTTACCCCTGGATCCAGATAACCTATTATGGCTACCTGAGAACTAAACTGGCCATGGGAAGATGGGAAGACTGGATCATCATTGCACAATGGCTCCTTCTCCATTCCAGTTAAAGCAAAAACTGACATGTATATTGCACTTTATAAAGTATACTGCACCTTTATCTATGCAATATCTTACATCCTCATAAGACTTTGATATGGACTGTATCATTTTTCCACTTTGTATTTATGAAAGTTTGGCCATATATGACACACCAAAGTCATATAGTAAGAAATTACACACCTAGGGGCAAAGATAGCAGCTTAGCAATGTGTGCGTTTTAGTTCATCCTCCAGAACAGCTACTAAATAACCAGAAACAGTACAGAACAGCTCCCGGAGCCATGATAGTGACCAGACACACAGCGTACCCCAGTCTGGATCAGCTGGACTGGCTGTGAGTCTCTGGAACCATGGGTTCCCCAAGCCGCGGCGGCTGGCGCCCAGCACCCCTCCCCCACAAGTGGCTTCCTGGAGGGAAAGGAAAGAGACTCTAACAGTAGCAGGGACTGAGTCCAACCAAACACCAATTGTGGCATTAATAAACAAATTCTGACTACTAAAAATAGGCCCCCAGCTCAGGTGAACCTGGTCAAGGTGGAGCTTGCTTATTGGGCTAACTGAAAAAGAGGAAAGGGGATGAAACAGGTTTTTGTGGCTGTTTCTATGGAGGCTTGGTTGCCTCTGGATTCAGCAGTGGGACTACTCATGCTGCAACTGCCCCAGGTATAGGCAGAAACAGACTGCTTTCAGGGCTGTCTCCAGCCTGTGCCTTCCCCAGGGGAGGGGTGAAGCCCAAATTAGGTCGAATCTCTCAAGGAATTCAGACCCCAGGGCGTGGCAATTTGAAACCATTAAAACCAGCCTACAACCTCTCCTCTGTCTTCACCATGCCCCCAGCAGGGAGAGCCTTCCAAAGTTATAGGAGCCACAACGTCTTTTGGTGGTGGGACCCACAGACAGACAAGTGCCACATACTGGGCAGAATAAGAAAAACAGAACCCAGAGAGTTCACAGGAAAGTCTTTCAACCTGCTGGGTCTCACCCTCAGGGAAAACAGATGCAGGTGACTTCTTCCCCCTGATAGGAGGCCAGTTTAGTCCGGGAAAACCTGGCTGGAGTCTGCAATACCTATGTAGACCCTCCTAAGGGTGGGGAGGGAAAAGGCACCTTACAAGCAGGACAAGAAACAAGAAAACAAGAACTGAAAAATTACCCTCTCTTAAACAAAACTTAAGTTAGAGACCCAGAAAAAGCTGAACTGAAGGTCAAAGAACAGATAACAACAAACACATCTAGCAAGAAAACCCTAGGTAAGATAAGTGAAAACAATCTCCAGAATAAACTAATTAAGGTAATTAAATGTCTAGGCACCAGGAAAATTGAAGATATTGGCCCCGTCAAAGGAACAAACCAATAGTTCAAATGAGATACAGGAGCTGAGACAACTAATTCTGAATATATGAATAGAAATGGAAAACCTCTTAAAAAACCAAATCAATAAATTGAGGGAAGACATGAAGAAAGCAAGGAAGGAACAAAAAGAAGAAATGGAAAGTCTGAAAAAACAAATCACAGAACTTATGGGAATGAAAGATACAGTAGAAGAGATGAAAAAAACAATGGAAACCTACAATGGTAGATCTCAAGAGACAGAGGTTAGGATTAGTGCACTGGAGAATGGAACATCTGAAATCCAAAAAGAAATAGAAATTATAGGGAAAAGAATGGAAAAATATGAACAGGGACTCAGGGAATTGAATGATAATATGAAGCGCACAAATATACGTGTTGTGGGTGTCCCTGAAGGAGAAGAGAAGGGAAAAGGAGGAGAAAAACTAATGGAAGAAATTATCACAGAAAATTTCCCAACTCTTATGAAAGACCTAAAATTAAAGATCCAAGAAGTGCAGCACACCCCAAAGAGAATAGATCCAAATAGACATTCTCCAAGACACTTACTAGTCAGAATGTCAGAGGTCAAAGAGAAAGAGAGGATCTTGAAAGCAGCAAGAGAAAAGCAATCCATCACATACAAGGGAAACCCAATAAGACTATGTGTAGATCTCTCAGAAGAAACCATGGAGGCAAGAAGACAGTGGGATGATATATTTAAATTACTAGAAGAGAAAAACTGCCAACCAAGAATTCTATACCTAGAAAAATTGTTCTTCAAAAATGAGGAAGAAATTAAAACATTTTCAGACCAAAAAATCACTGAAAGTATTTGTGACCAAGAGACCAGCTCTGCAAGAAATACTAAAGGGAGCACTAGAGACAGATATGAAAAGACAGAAGAGAGAGGTGTGGAGAAGAGTGTAGAAAGAAGGAAAATTAGATATGATATACAAAATACAAAAGGCAAAATGGTAGAGGAAAGTACTACCCAAAGAGTAATAACACTAAATGTTAATGGATTGAATTCCCCAATCAAAAGACATAGACTGGCAGAATGGATTAAAAAACAGGATCCTTCTATATGCTGTCTATGGAAACACATCTTAGACCCAAAGATAAACATAGGTTGAAAGTTAAAGGTTTGGAAAAGATATTTCATGCAAATAACAATCAGAAAAGAGCAGGAGTAGCTATACTAATATCCAACAAATTAGACTTCAAATGTAAAACAGTTAAAAGAGACAAAGAAGGATACTATGTACTAATAAAAGGAACAATTCAACATGAAGACATAACAATCATAAATATTTATGCACTGAACCAGAATGCCCCAAAATACGTGAGGAAAACACTGCAAACACTGAAAAGGGAAATAGACACATCTACCATAATAGTTGGAGATTTCAATTCCCCACTCTCATCAATGGACAGAACATCTAGACAGAGGACCAATAAAGAAAAAGAGAACTTGAATATTACAATAAATGAGCTAGGCTTAACAGACATTTATAGGACATTACACCCCACAACAGCAGGATACACTTTTTTCTTAAGTGCTCATGGATCATTCTCAAAGATACACCATATGCTGAGTCACAAAGCAAGTCTCAACAAATTTAAAAAGATTGAAATCATACACAACACTTTCTCAGATCATAAAGGAATGAAGTTGGAAATCAATAATAGGCAGAGTGCCAGAAAATTCGCAAATATGTGGAGGCTCAACAACACACTCTTAAACAACCAGTGGGTCAAGGAAGAAATTACAAGAGAAATCAGTAAATATCTCAAGGCAAATGAAAATGAAAACACAATATATCAAAACTTATGGGATGCAGCAAAGGCAGTGTTAAGAGGGAAATTTGTTGCCCTAAATGCCTACATCAAAAACGAAGAAAGGGCAAAAATTTGGGAATTAACTGTCCACTTAGAAGAACTGGAGAAAGAACAGCAAACTAACCCCAAAGCAAGCAAAAGGAAAGAAATAACAAAGATTAGAGCAGAAATAAATGAAATTGAGAACATGAAAACAATAGAGAAAATCAATAAGACCAGAAGTTGGTTCTATGAGAAAATCAACAAGATTGATGGGCCCTTAGCAAGATTGACAAAAAGAAGAAGAGAGAGGATGCAAATAAATAAGATCAGAAATGGAAGAGGAGACATAACCACTGACCTCACAGAAATAAAGGAGGTAATAACAGGATACTATGAACAACTTTATGCTAATAAATACAACAATGTAGATGAAATGGACAACTTCCTAGAGAGGCATGAACAACCAACTTTGACTCAAGAAGAAATATATGACCTCAACAAACCAATCACAAGTAAAGAAATTGAATCCGGCATTAAAAAGCTTCCCCAAAAGAAAAGTCCAGGACCAGATGGCTTCACATGTGAATTCTACCAAACATTCCAGAAAAAATTAGTACCAATCCTGCTCAAACTCTTCAAAAAAAAATTGAAGTGGAGAGAAAGTGACCTAATTCATTCTATGAAGCCAGAATACCCTCATACCAAAACCAGGCAAAGATATTTTTAAAAAAAAGAAAACTACAGACCAATCTCTCTAATGAATATACATGCAAAAATCCTCAACAAAATTCTAGCAAATCGAATCCAGCAACACATTAAAAGAATTATACATCATGACCAAGTAGGATTCATCCCAGGTATGCAAGGATGGTTCAACATAAGAAAATCAATTAATGTAATACACCATATCAACAAATCAAAGCAGAAAAATCACATGATCATCTCAATTGATGCAGAGAAGGCATTTGACAAGATTCAGCATCCTTTCCTGTTGAAAACACTTCAAAGGATAGGAATACAAGGGAACTTCCTTAAAATGATAAAGGGAATATATGAAAAACCCATAGCTAATATCCTCAATGGGGAAAAATTGAAAACTTTCACGCTGAGATCAGGAACAAGACAAGGATGTCCACTATCACCATTGTTATTCAACATCATGTTGGAAGTTCTAGCCAGAGCAATTATGCAAGAAAAAGAAATACAAGGCATCAAAATTGGAAAGAAGGAAGTAAAACTATCACTGTTTGCAGATGGTATGATACTATACATTGAAAACCCTAAAATCCACAGCAAAACAACTAGAGCTAATAAACAAGTACAGCAAAGTGGCAGGTTACAAGATCAACATTCAAAAATCTGTAGTGTTTCTATACACTAGTAATGAACAAGCTGAGGGGGAAATCAAGAAACGAATCCCATTTACAACTGCAACTAAAAGAATAAAATACCTAGGAATAAATTAAACTAAAGAGACAAAAGACCTATACAAAGAAAACTACAAAAAACTGTTAAAAGAAATCACAGAAGACCTAAATAGATGGAAGGGCATACCGTGTTCATGGACTGGAAGACTAAATATAGTTAAGATGTCAATTCTACCTAAATTGATTTACAGGTTCAACACAATACCAATCAAAATCCCAACAACTTATTTTTCAGAAATATAAAAACCAATAAGCAAATTTATCTGGAAGAGCAGGGTGCCCCGAATTGCTAAAAGTATCTGGAGGAAAAAAAACGAAGCTGGAGGTCTCACGCTACCTGGCTTTAAGGCATATTATGAAGCCACAGTGGTCAAAACAGCATGGTACTGGCATAAAATAGCTATATTGACCAATGGAATCGAACAGAGTGCTCAGATATGGACCCTCTCATCTATGGACATTTGATCTTTGATAATGCAGTCAAGCCAACTCACCTGGGACAGAACAGTCTCTTCAATAAATGGTGCCTAGAGTAATGGATATCCATATGCAAAAGAATGAAAGAGGACCCGTATCTCACACCTTATACAAAAGTTAACTCAAAATGGATCAAAGATCTAAACATTAGGTCTAAGACCATAAAACAGTTAGAGGAAAATGTAGGGAGATATCTTATTAATCTTATAATTGGAGGTGGTTTTATGGATCTTACACCTAAAGTAAGAGCACTGAAGAAATAAATAAATAAATGGGAGCTCCTCAAAATTAAACACTTTTGTGCATCAAAGAACTTCATCAAGAAAGTAAAAAGGCAGCCTACACAATGGGAGACAATATTTGGAAATGACATATCAGATAAAGGTCTAGTATCCAGAATTTATAAAGAGATTGTTCAACTCAACAACAAAAAGACAGAAAATCCAATTATAAAATGGGAAAAAGACTTGAACAGACACCTCTCAGAAGAGGAAATAAAAATGGCCAAAAGACACATGAAGAGGTGCTCAACGTCCCTGGCCATTAGAGAAATGCAAATCAAAACCACAATAAGATATCATCTTACACCCACCAGAATGGCCATTATCAACAAAATAGAAAATGACAAGTGCTGGAGAGGATGTGGAGAAAGAGGCACACTTATCCACTGTTGGTGGGAATGTCAAATGGTGCAACCACTGTGGAAGGCAGTTTGGCGGTTCTTCAAAAAGATGAATATAGAATTGCCATATGACCCAGCAATACCATTGCTAGGTATCTACTCAGAGGACTTAAGGGCAAAGACACAAATGGACACTTGCACAGCAATGTTTATAGCAGCATTATTTACAATTGCAAGGAGATAGAAACAGCCAAAGTGTCCATCAACAGACGAGTGGCTAAACAAACTGTGGTATATACATACAATGGAATATTATGCAGCTTTAAGACAGAATAAACTTATGAAGTATGTAACAACATGGATGGACCTTGAGAACGTTATGCTGAGTGAGACTAGCCAAAATCTAAAGGACAAATACTGTATGGTCTCACTGATATGAACTGACATTAGTGAATAAACTTGGAATATGGCATTGGTAACAGAGACCATCAGGAGATAGAAATAGGGTAAGATATTGGGTAATTGGAGCTGAAGGGATACACTGTGCAACAGGACTGGATACAAAAACTCAGAAATGGACAGCACAATACTACCTAACGGTAATGTAATTATGTTAAAACACTGAATGAACCTGCATGTGAGAATGATGGAGGAGGGCTGGGGACATAAATGAAATCAGAAAGAAAGATGTTAAAGATCGAGATGGCATAATCTAGGAATGCCTAGATTGTATAATAATAATGAAATGTACAATGTACAAATTTTAAAAATGTTTTGGCATGAGGAAGAACAAAGGAATGTCATTATTGCAGGGTGCTGAAAATAGATGATAATTAAGACTTTAAAATGTCACCTTATGTGTGAGACTAAAGCAAAAAATGTTTATTTGTTACAAAATTTAGATTTTGACTAGAGCGTTTCCTAATATCACTCATGTAGCTAGTTTGATTGAATGTCATAAGAACTTGGAATCTCAGGTAGGACATGAGATTTTGTTGCTTTCTCCAGAGTGATGCCCCAATGAATTCCAGAGTGATTTGATCAGTGACTGGAAAAGTATTTGCAAGCCCCCTTCAAGGAATGGTGAGAACGGGGAGAAATTCAACTTCCCCAAGTTGAATTCTTGATATTCTCACAAGCAATGTGGACAACCAAAGCTATAGGCTGAGCCCCCAGTCTTGGGGGGTTGTTCATATGAAACTTAACCCCACAAAGGATAGGTCAAGTCTACTTAAAATTTAGACCTAAGAGTCACCCGCAAGAGAGCCTCTTTTGTTGCTCAGATGTGGCCTCTCTCTCCAGCCAATATGATGAGCAGTCTCACCACCCTCCCCCTCTCTGTGTGGGACATGACTCCCAGGGGTGTTGACCTTCCTGGCAATGTGGGACAGAGATCCTAGAATGATCTGAGACTCAGCATCAAGGGACTGAGAAAAAACCTAGAATGAGCTGAGAATTAACATCAAGGGATTGAGAGAACCTTCTTGACCAAAGGGGGAAGAGTGAAATGAGACTAAGTGTCAATGGCTGAGAGATTCCAAACAGAGTCGAGAGATTATCCTGGTGGTTATTCTTATGCATTAAGTAGATATCACCTTGTTGTTCAAGATGTAGTGGAGAAGCTGGAGGGAGCTGCCTGAAAATGTAGAGCTGTGTTCCAATAGCCATGTTTCCTGATGATGATTGAACAATCATATAGCTTTCACAATGAGACTCTGTGAATGCGAAAACCTTGTGTCTGATGCTCCTTTTAGCTACTATATCAACAGAAGAGTAGAACATATGGAATAAAAATAAATAACAGGGGGAACAAATGTTAAAATAAATTTAGTTTGAAATGCTAGTGGTAAATGAAAGTGAGGGGTAAGGGGTATGGTATGTATAATCATTTTTTTCTCTATTATCATTTTATTTCTTTTTCTGTTGTCTTTTTATTTCTTTTTCTAAATTGATGCAAATGTTCTAAGAAATGATGAATATGCAACTATGTGATGATATTAAGAATTATTGATTGTATATGTAGAATGGAATGATATCTTAATGTTTTGTTTGTTAATTTTTTAATTAATAAAAAAGTTTTAAAAAAAAAGAAATTAGACACCTAGGCCTCTTGTAGTCTTTATTTATTTATTTATTTTTGTAAGCTGTATGGCAGGGTCTCATTTCATTATTTTTCCATGTGAGTATTTCACTATTGCAGCACCATTTGTTGGATTTCTGTTTGTTTGTTTTGCTTGTTTGTTTGTTTTGGGGAAGTGCATGGACCAGGAATTGAACCCAGGTCTCTTGCATGGCAGATGAGAATTCTACCACTGAACTACCCTTGTACCCCCTCCTCCTATATTTTTTACCTCTATATTTCAAAGTTCATGATATTTCCACTAATCTATCATTTCATGTATTGTCAAACTTTCACAAAGGACTTGTAGGGTCTCAATCACACAGTAATGTTGAAACATTTTTGGAAAATGAAGTGAGGCAGGAAGCCAAATTTAACAATAATGCAGGGCAGTTTTGGGGAATGAATCAGGAATGAGAGTTAAATCTGTTCATAAAGACAAAGACTATGATGCTGGGTTGTAATCCCTGAGTCTTGAATCTCCAACCCCACTACAAATAAAAAAATGAGGGGCTTCAATGCATTTTAGCAAACTCAAAACTCAGACTAACATCCACATCACTCCTTCCACCAACATACCCCCAGCCATATCTCATTAATGACAGGGCAGCTAATGTCACAGGACTCCACCTACCCTAGTAGAGAATCCTGGCACCACCCTCATTGATGCCCCAATCTCTGAAACCTCCATCAGCAAGGATCTACTCAAGCGCAATCCTCCCTATAATTACCGGGGACCTGGCCCATAGCCTCACAAGTTTTTAGAGAAACATCTCCTGCTCTTAGCATAGATAGTCCCAAGACGGGGACTGCAGACACCCTCTGCTCAGAACCAGCTGCCTAAAACTGGAGTGCCCTCATTCTGCTTATGCTGGGATCCCAACTGGACAGCTCAGGATGCCCACGTTTAGCAATACCATGTCACTTGCACACACACTGCAGAGTACTTGCACTCAGGTTCCCCACTGCCTGTCCACAGGAGCCCCAACTCATGAAACTAAGCCTGGAGCAGCCCCTGGATCTAATGGTCAATTTCATAGTTGCAGGCTTCCCCACTATTGCTGATGCCCCTGGGATTCTTCCAGCAGCTTTCCTCCAGTGAGTTGCTACCATAACCCACAATTAGATTGCAGCCCACAGTTTGAAAAACATGTACTTTGGGGGCAAAGAAAGTAGAAGCAAAGCATGTGGGAAAGTTCAACTTAAGTTATTAAAAAAGACAGTGACACGTGGCGCAGAAGCTGCCTCACCACATTCTGTTTCTTTGGAATCTCTTTTCACTACTAGTGATCCTTGACTCTTCTCTTGAAACTAAGAGTGATATAAACCGATGGTGTTTGGGCCAAACTGATAAACAAGAGGGTTTCATTCTCCAGGAGTTCATGTGGGTTGTATTATTAGGGGATTTCAGTATCTAGTTTTTTTATTCTTGAGCTGATCTAGTTTTTTGTTCTTGAGCTGATCAATTTCACCAGAAATGAACCCTCCAGCTTCCTAACTTAAGGGGTGTGGTAACAGTAGCCATAATAATCTTGATGATTTTTATCAATTTTTCAGTCAATTGATCAGTTTTTCTTTTATAGTTTATGTTTTTTTTTTTAACCTCCTGTTTAGGAAATCTTCGTTCAACCTAATATGACAAAAAAAAAAAAAAAACTCCTATGTTTCCTTCTGAAAATTTAATAGCTTTAGCTTGACACTTAGGACAATGATCCATTTTTAAGTTTTCGTAGAGGGAGAGATAAAGTTTAAAGGTTATTTTCTCCTATACGTATCGATTATTCCAGCACCATATTCCAGCACAAAGAAAATCTTTTCTCAAACTAAAATTACCTTTGCACCATTGTTGAAATCACTCAGCCATGCAAATATGGGTTTATTTTTGGACTCTGTCCTTTTTCATTGATCTATACATTGATTCTGGATTAATGTAACTTTAGTAAGTCTTGGAATGAAGTAGTATAAATTCCACAACTTTATTCTTTCTCTTCAAAATAGTTTTGAATATACTAGCCTTTCCATATGAATTTTAAAGTAAATTTGTGAGTCTCTTTTTTAAAATCCTGTTAGGGTTTTAATTAAGAGTGCATCAAATCTATAGATTAATTTGAGGAGGACTGACATTAAAACAAAATTGAGTTTATTCAATATTTTTTTCCATGTTAAAAAGTTTAATGAATTTTAAAGCTCTTGAGCAAAAATCCAAAACTTAAGAAACAAATGTTAGTGTCTGTTCTAGTTTGCTAGCTGCTGGAATGCAATATACAAGAAACAGAATGGCTTTTTAAAGGGGGAATTTAATAGGTTGATAGTTTACAGTTCTAAGGCTGAGAAAATGTTCCAATTAAAGCAAGTCTATAGAAATGTCCAATCTAAGGCATCCAGGAAAAGATACCTTGGTTCAAGAAGGCCAATGAAGTTCAGGGTTTCTCTCTCAAGTGGAAGGGCACAAGGCAAGCACAGTCAGAGTTTCTCTCTCATCTGGAAAGGTACATGGTGAACAAGGTCAAGATTCCTCTCTCATCTGGAAGGGCACATGGCAAACATGGCATCATCTGCTAGCTTCTTCTCCTGGCTTCCTGTTTCATGAAGCTCCCTGGGAGGCATTTTCCTTCCTCATCTCCAAAGATCACTGGCTTGTGAAATCTCTGCTTCATGGTGCTGCAGCATTCTCTGCTCTCTCTGAATCTCCTCCTTCTCCAAAATGTTTCCTCTTTTATAGGACTCCAGAAACTTATCAAGACCCACCAAATGGGTGGAGACATATCGTCACCTAATCCAGTTTAACAACCACTCTTGATTAAATCACATTTCCAGGGAGATGATCTAATTACAGATTCAAACATACAATATTGAATAGGGATTATTCTGCCATTACAAAATGGAATTTTAATTAAAACATGGCTTTCCTAGAGTCCTCACATCTTTCCAAACCAACAAAGTGCCATTATCAGACAACCTGTTAGACATTAAACTGTCTATCTGCAGATACATTTGGATGGGATCAATTTTATCAGTAATTTAATAAGAGTTGATGTAATGAATGTAAAACTCATACCAGTATCCATCCATGACCTTTACAGGGGCTTATAAACAAAGCTACAGTAGTAGGATGGAAAAATTTTAAATGAGAGGCCTGAAAATGAGAAGGAAAAAAAAGAGGATATAAAAAAGTAGGGAAGTAATTGAAAAGAAGTGCCCTTTCAATATCAGTCATTTAGATTTGTACCTTCAGAAGCCCAGAAGGCTTCCTGTGCATTCTTCATTAGCCTATGGCATTTCTTCATTATGAACAAAGCAAATAGATTTCTTACAACATGAACATGGCATAACTTTCTTTTCATTCTTCTTAATTTCCCTTTGCAATATTTTGCAGTCTGTGCAGACCCTGAACATCTTTTGTTAAATTTATTCCTTATCAGTTTCTTATATTATTATCATTGGATTTTTTTTACCTTCCATTTGCTATTTACCAATTGCTAATATGTTTTTATATTGACCTTAAATCCTGAGGCTATAAAACTTACTTATTAGTTCACTTACTTTCTTGTAAATCCCTTGATGCTTTCTAAATACATGGTAATTTCATCTACAAATAAGAACATATTTACTTCTTTCTTTCTAACTTGTTTTTTATTTATTTGCTATTAATGAATTGGTTATTTATTTCACTTGTATAAAATGTTAAATATAATGGGAGTGCATATATGCTTGTCTTATTCTTGATCTTAGGTTAGAAGATAAGTGAGCTTTTCAATAGTAAATATAGCATCAGCTGTGCATTTTTCATAGATGTTTTAAGTCTGATACATGATACAAAAGAAATATCTTCAAAGAGTATTGATTTTGTTCAAATGCTTTTTCTACGTCTTTTGAAGACTTTTTCCCCTTTTCCCTATTAATATGGTGAATTACATTATTTGCTGATCTAATGTTAAATCAAATATAACTTCCCAGGAGAAACCCTACTTTGTCATGATATAAAAGGAAATTGATCGGTAGTTCTCTTTTCTTGTGATATCTTTCTCAGGTTTTGAACTCAGGGTAATAATCATCTCATAAATGATTCAGGAAGTAATCCCTCCTCCTTCATTTATTGAAAGACTGTGTGTAAGCATGGAATTACTTCTTTAAATGTTTAATAGAATTGACCTTAAACAAGCTGGACCTCAACGTTTCTTTGTAGGAAGATTTTCAAAATCCAATTTCTTTAATGTGGAACAATTTTTATTTTCTGTTTCTTCTTGGGTCGATCTTGGTAATTTGTGTCTTTCAAGGAATTTTTCTCTTTCATATAGGTTGTCTATATTAATGACATAATGTTGCCAATGATACTTCCTTTATGATTCTTTTATAGTCTGTAGGCTCTTCATTGATATCCCCTCTTTCATTCCTCCTAATGGAAATTTGTGTCTTCTGTATATTTTTCTTGATTTGACTAACTAGAAGCTTATCACTTTTATTGATATTTTCAAAGAATAGCATTTGGTTATATTTATTTTCCTCTACTGATTTTTTTGTTTCTATTTCACTGAGTTCTGTTCTTATTTTTAACAGTTCTTCCTTTCTGCTTATCTGGTTTAATTTGTACTTATTTCTCCAGTTTCTCAAAATAGAAACTTAGACCATTTATTTAAGTGCTTCCTTTTTTCTGATATCAGTAATTAAAGCTATAAATTTACCTCTAACCACATCAGCATCCCAAATTTTGATGTATGTATTATCATGATCACTAAATCCTAAATATTTTCTTATTTCTCTGATGATATATTCTTTTACTCAATGATTATTTAGAAGTATTATTTTTAATTTCCAAAATTGGAGTACTTCCTGGTTATCTCATTGTTTCTGATTTTCTAAGCTAATTTGTTTGCTGTTGAGAGCATACTTCATATGTTTTCAACTTTTAAAAATGTACTGAGACATGTTTTATGCATACCATATACATTTATTATGTATGTTTTATGCATACCATATACATTATACCAAAACAATGTTATTCTGCCATTGTTGGATGTAGAGTTCTACAAATACCAATTATGTCCAGGTAGTGATAGTATTATTCAGATCTTGTATGAAATTGTTTGTGTTTATTTTTTCTATTAATTGCTGAAAGAGGTGCAAATCTCCAACTATGCTTGTGAAATTATATATTATATATTTCTCCCTTTCATTCTGTCAAACTTTGCATCATGTTTTTTTAAATTATTCTTTATTCTTAAAAGTGATGTAAGTTTACTAAATTTACTGTACATTGTCAAATAAATCTGCAATGGAAAATAAAATAAAATAGAAAAATCATGCCAAGTGTGCAGCTGTCAGTCTGCTAGCCATCAGGATATTAAATAATTCAATAATGTATTTCAGATTTAGCCTTACGTTTAAGGAACTTAATTGTTTCAAAGGGTTCTACCTTGTCACGTGTTATCTGAACTGGGTATCAGAACTCTATATAAATGTAATGAAGTGAACAAAAATGTCAGAAAATCCTTATTTAATGTCCTCTTAACCAAAATAGAACCAAAGGAAATTAAACACACACAATAATACAGACATGCCAAGTCCCTTTGATGTGGTCTATAAAGTTAAAAACTGAGTCTTAAAGCAAATGCATAAGAAGCACTTTTGAACTTTGTAAATAAATGGTTTGTGCAGGAAAATGTGCTTCTGGATTTCTTTTTAAACATGCTTATTATCTAGAATTTACTTTAAAATCAAACTTGAGTAAAATAAAAAAATATATTACCAGCCAAACAGGACTGATTCGGGTAAGGAAATAAAACAGAGAGTACATTTGAACCAGGTTTTATAAAGGAATTAACATATATAGATTTCTCATTTTTTTTCAATGTAAAAACCATTGTTACAACTATGGCACCAAATTTTAAGTGTCTCCAAATTAGTTACCTTTTACGCTTAGCTGTGCAGCTTTTCCTCAAGGAATCTGTCTTTGTGCTAATCATTTAATTTACAAATCTATTAGTTTACAAATGATTGCAGCAGTCAGTAAAATGGATATGGGGGGGCACAAGAGTAGGTCAGTGGTGGAATTCTCACCCACAATGCAAGAAACCTGGGTTCAATTCCTGGCCCATGTACTTCCCAAACAAACAAAAAAGTCCAAAAAACAAAAATTCAGCAGATGGTGCTACAATAAGGGGATGCATACACAGAAAAAAGAATGAAATGTGACCCCTGCATACAGTACATAAAAAAATAAAAAGTTTTTAAAAAATAAAATGGACATTTAAAATGACTTGGCATTTAACTTCAAGCTCTGTACTGCAACTTTTCCTCATAAAGAATATTGAAACAACAGCAGCAGATTCAGCGCAGCAAGACTCTGATGTCCCCAGTGGAAATTACTTTAAAAAAAAAAAAGCCGTTACATGGCACAGCCTTGTTTTGCTTTCCCTAAAAAGTACAATACAAACCAATTAAGAGTATATTTTCAGGAAACAGTCTATATCTTCACATAACCAAAAAAATTTAATTTAAAGAGTAGGTTTTCTGTCATTATCTTGGCAATACCGTAAAATGGTTTTATATTTAGACCTGAAAAAGTTACTGTGATTTAAAAGACTTAAATTTTCTAAACCATTATTAAACAATAATTAAACTTTTTCAGTTTTAAATGAACAATATATTGCAAGTCCTCATAATCCATGGGCTCAATATAAGAAAGTTATCCAAAATACGTTGCAACTTTACTAAATTGATGCTGACCTGCTGTATTAGTTAGGGTTCTCTAGAGAAACAGAATCAATAGGGAAGACTCACAAATATAAAACTTATAAAAGTGTTTCACATGACTGTGGGAATGCAGAGTCCGAAATCCACAGGGCAGGCTGTGAAGCCGACGATTCCAATGGAGGGTCTGGACGGACTCCACAGGAGAGGCTCACCAGCCGAAGCAGGAATAGAACCTGTCTCTTCTGAATCCTCCTTAAAAGGCTTCCTGTGATTAGATTAAGCATCAGTCATTGCAGAAGACACTCCCCTTTGACTGATTACAAATAGAATCAGCTGTGGATGCAGCTGACATGCTCCTGATCTAATTCTCTGAAATGTCTTCATTGAAACAGACAGTTCAGCACTTGCCCAACCAGACAAACCAGTACCACAACTTGGCCAAGTTGACACAGGAACCTGATCATGACACCTGCCCACCTAGAAGGTTTCATTTTTCAAGAAAGAGAAATGGTAAAATATCAGTAAAAATACGGTCAAGGCCCCACTGCTCAGTCCAAGATACTTACGATGACCAAAATGAAAAGGCTGTAACATATATTGGATGTCAGTTGACAAATTATCCACTAAAATATGTATTAGCTAATGTCTTCTGTAACTGCTGCTATAGGGACACTCAAAGCTCATGTCTACATGTCAGAAATAATATCTTTAAAGCAATGTTCGTCCAAACATATGACATTCAACACATTTAGCCATCTTCCTTTGGAGGTCTTTCTCATGTACCTGTACAATGGAATTATAGGATTGTTGGTCTAGATTATATTGATTTTTATTTGCACCAAACTGCACTCTGGCTTTGCCTTTAACTGAGGTGGCATTGATTTGCATGACTGATTCTAATGCACAGGCACTGCTCCAGCCCTGTTTTGTTAGAAGTTCCATACATAATACTCCTCCACCCAACACCTACCTCTCAAAACAACTGGTAATATCACTCAAACAAATGGAGGATCAAATGGAAAGTTATCCCTAAAGAAGTTAAGCAAAATACAGTCTATGTCTTCTTTCTCTTTTAAGATCTAAGGATCACTGTGCAAGAGGCTATGAGAATCAGCCTTCTGCAGTTTAACATGCCAGTCATATAAACTGCCATTTATGAGTTGCACTGAATAAATTCCTGTTTTATAACTCTGAGATCTGTATATGCTCCTGTATATAGCTCTTCCATAAGTCTATCTGAAGCATGTACTGACCCAGACACTGCACCATTTAGATGGTTTTGCCCTTGTGTCTTCCTAGTATTTTCTCATATGGCCAAATTTTCTTTCTCAATTCCTTCATTCTCTGGCTTTGTTCCACTAATAGGCTTGCTTCATGTCCTCTGAAGCTCTGTGTTGGAGCACATACACACTATGATCCACCGAGGTGTTGGCTTTTTATCATTATGAAGCATCATCTTTATTGCTGGTAACTTATTTTTCAAAGGTATGTTTCATGTGATACTAGCATATCATAATATCATAGTACTATGTACTAAAGTACTATAGTACTATCATAGTATCATAGTAGTGATTACTCCAGCCTTCTTGGGCTTACTGCTTGCATGGTGTTCTAGTTTGCTAGCTGCCGGAATGCAACACACCAGAGACAGATTGGCTTTTAATAAAAGGGGATTTATTTTGTTGGTTCTTCAGAGGAAAGGCAGCTAACTTTCCACTGAGGTTCTTTCTTACGTGGAAGGCACAGGATGGTCTCTGCTGGTCTTCTCTCCAGGCCCCTGGGTTCCAACAGCTTTCCCCGGGGTGATTTCTTTCTCCATCTCCAAGGGCCCGGGCTGAGCTGCAAGTGCTGAGATGAGGAATGCCAAGCTGCTAGACTGTGCTACATTGTGTTCTCTCATTTAAGCACAAGCCAATTAAGTTAAACGTCACTCATTGCAGCAGACACGCCTCCTAGCTGACTGCGGATGTAATTAGCAACAGATGAGACTCACCTACCATTGGCTCATGTCCACAGCAACAGAACTAGGTGCTTTCACCTGGCCAAGTTGACAACTGAATCTAACTACCACACATGGCATATCTTTTTTCATCAATTTACTTTCTTTTTTTCTTTTTCAATGCTAAGGCTTCATCCATACTGTTGCATGTAGCTGTAGTTCTTTTTTTATTTTTATTTTTTAAACATAACAACATACAAACACATACATTCTTACAATATGATCATTCCATTCTTGGTATATAATCAATAACTCATAATATCACATAGTTGCATATTCATCACCATGATCATTTTTTAGAACATTTGCATCAAATCAGAAAAAGAAATAAAAAGAAAAAAATTCTTACATGCCATACCCCTTACCCTTCCCTCTCATTGGCTGCTAGTATCTGCATCTACCCAATATGTTTTAGCCTTTGTTTCCCCTATTCTTTTCTATACCCCTTACCACTCCCTTTCATTGATCTCTAGCATTTCAATCTACTAAATTTATTTTAACATTTGTTCCCCTTATTATTTGTTTATTTTTAATCCATATGTTTTACTCATCTGTCCATATCATAGATAAAAGGAGCATCAAACACAAGGTTTTCACAATCGCACAGTCACATTGTGAAAGCTATATCATTACACAATCATCTTCAAGAAACATGGTTTCTGGAACACAGCTCTACATTTTCAGACACTTCCCTCCAGCCTCTCCAATACATCTTAACTAAAAAGATGATATCTATATAATGTGTAAGAATAACCTCCAGGATAACCTCTCAAATCTGTTTGAAATCTCTCAGCCATTGACACTTTATTTTGTCATATTTCTCTCTTCCCTCTTTTGATCAAGAAGGTTTTCTCAGAAAAACCAATAAGCAAATTTATCTGGAAGGGCAGGGTGCCCCGAATTGCTAAAAGTATCTTGAGGAAAAAAAACGAAGCTGGAGGTCTCACGCTGCCTGACTTTAAGGCATATTATGAAGCCACAGTGGTCAAAACAGCATGGTATTGGCATGAAGATAGATATATCGACCAATGGAATCGAATAGAGTGCTCAGATATAGACCCTCTCAACTATGGACATTTGATCTTTGATAAGGCAGTCAAGCCAACTCACCTGGGACAGGACAGTCTCTTCAATAAATGGTGCCTAGAGAACTGGATATCCATATGCAAAAGAATGAAAGAGGACCCGTATCTCACACCCTATACAAAAGTTAACTCAAAATGGATCAAAGATCTAAACATTAGGTCTAAGAACATAAAACAGTTAAAGGAAAATGTAGGGAGATATCTTATGAATCTTACAATTGGAGGCGGTTTTATGGACCTTAAACCTAAAGCAAGAGCACTGAAGAAAGAAAGAAATAAATGGGAGCTCCTCAAAATTAAACACTTTTGTGCATCAAAGAACTTCATCAAGAAAGTAGAAAGACAGCCTACACAATGGGAGACAATATTTGGAAACGACATATCGGATAAAGGTCTAGTACCCAGAATTTAAAAAGAGATTGTTCAACTCAACAACAAAAAGACAGCAAACCCAATTACAAAATGGGAAAAAGACTTGAACAGACACCTCTCAGAAGAGGAAATACGGATGGCCAAGAGGCACATGAAGAGATGCTCAATGTCCCTGGCCATTAGTGAAATGCAAATCAAAACCACAATGAGATATCATCTTACACCCACCAGAATGGCCAATATCAACAAAACAGAAAATGACAAGTGCTGGAGAGGATGCGGAGAAAGAGGCACACTTATCCACTGTTGGTGGGAATGTCAAATGGTGCAACCACTGTGGAAGGCAGTTTGGTGGTTCCTCAAAAAACTGAATATAGAATTGCCATACGACCCAGCAATACCATTGCTAGGTATCTACTCAAAGGACTTAAGGGCAAAGACACAAACGGACATTTGCACACCAATGTTTATAGCAGCATTATTTACAACTGCAAAGAGATGGAAACAGCCTAAATGTCCATCAACAGACGAGTGGCTAAACAAACTGTGGTATATACATATGATGGAATATTATGCAGCTTTAAGACAGAATAAACTTATGAAGCATGTAATAACATGGATGGACCTAGAGAACATTTTGCTGAGTGAGTCTAGCCAAAAACTAAAAGGCAAATACTGTATGGTCCCACTGATATGAACTGATATTCAAGAATAAACTTGGAATATGTCATTGGTAACAGAGACCATCAGGAGTTAGAAACAGGGTAAGATAATGGGTAATTGGAGCTGAAGGGATACAGACTGTGCAACAGGACTAGATACAAAAACTCAAAATGAACAGCACAATAATACCTAATTGTAAAGTAATCATGTTAAAACACTGAATGAAGCTGCATCTGAGCTATAGGGGTTTTTTTTGTCTGTCTGTTTGTTTGTTTGTCTTTTTTTCTTTTTCCTTTTTTTTTTACTATTAATATTATTTTTATTTTTTCTCTATATTAACATTCTATATCTTTTTCTGTTGTTTTGCTAGTTCTTTTCCTAAATCAATGCAAATGTACTAAGAAATGATGATCACGCATATATGTGATGATGTTAAGAATTACTGATTGCATATGTAGAATGGAATGATTTCTAAATGTTGTGTTAATTTCTTTTTATTCTTTAATTAATAAAAAAATCCAAAAAAAAATGGACAGCACAATACTACCTAATTGTAATGTAATTAATTATGTTAAAATACTGAATGAAGCTGCATCTGAGCTATAGTTTTTGTTTGTTTGTTTGTTTGTCTGTTTGTTTGTTTGTTTTTTGTTTTTTTCTTTTTCCTTTTTTCTTTTTTATATATTTTTTCCATTTTTTATTTTTATTATTATTTTTATTTTTTCTTTATATTATCATTCTATATCTTTTTCTGTTGTTTTGCTAGTTCTTTTCCTAAATCGATGCAAATGTACTAAGAAATGATGATCATACATCTATGTGATGATATTAAGAATTACTGATTGCATATGTAGAATGGAATGATTTCTAAATGTTGTGTTAGTTAATTTTTTTTTAATTAATAAAAAAAAGAAGAAGGTTTTCTCAATCCCTTGATGCTGAATCCCAACTCACTCTAGGATTTCTGTCCCACATTACCAAGAAGGTTTATACCCCTGGGAGTCATGTCTTACATAGAGAGGGGTAGGCAGTGAGTTAACCTGCCATGTCAACTGAGAGAGAAAGAGGTCACATCTGAGCAACAAAAGAAGTCCCCTGGGGGTGACTCTTGAGCCTAATTTTATTCACTGTTCAGATCACTCTGGATTTATCAGGGCAGCACTCTGGACAAAACTACAAAATCTCATGCCCTACTCAAGGTTCCTTGTACTTATGGTGTTCAATTAAACTGTCCACATAAGTTATATTAGGAAATATCTAGTCAAAATATAAATTTTGTATCAAATAAACATTTTTTTGCTTTAGTCTCACACATAAGTTAAAGTTTTAAAATATGAATTAACATCTATTTTTAACACCCTGTGATATTGACATTCTTTTGTTCTTCCTCATGCAAAAACATTTTTTAATTGATATGTTTAGTTACCATCATTGTATACTCTAGGTATTCCTAAATATTACTATCTCAGTCTTTATTCTCTATCTTTCTTTCTGGTTTCATTTGTGCCCCCAGCCCTACTCCTTCTATCATTCTCTCATTCAGCTTCATTCAGTGTACTAACATTATTGTATTATGGTTAGGTAGTATTGTGCTATCCTTTTCTGAATTTTTACAACCAGTCCTGTTGCACATTCTGTATCCCTTCAGCTCCAATTACCCAATATCTACTCTATTTCTAACTCCTGAGGGTCTCTGTTTTTAAGTGAAATTCTCCGAGTTCATTCACTAATGTTAATTCATATCAGTGAGACCATATGGTGTTTGTCCTTTTGTTTCTGGCTAATCTCACTCAGCATAATGTAATCAAGATCCATCCATGTTGTTACGTACTTCATAACTTCATTCTGTCCTACAGCTGCATAATATTCCATTGTATGTATATACCACAGCTTCTTTAGCCACTCTTCTGCTGATGGACATTTTGGCTGTTTCCATCTCTTGGCAATTGTAAATAATGTTGCTATAAACATTGGTGTGCAAATGTCTGTTTGTGTCCTTGCCCTCATGTCCTCTGAGCAGATACCTAGTAAGGGTATTGCCAGATCATAAGGCAATTCTATACTTAGCTTCCTAGGGAACTGCCAAACTGTCTTCCACAGTGGTTGTACCATTTTACACTCCCATCAGTGGATAAGTGTGTCTCTTTCTCCACATCCTCTCCAGCACTTGTCATTTTCTGTTTCATTGATAATGGCCATTCTGGTGAGTGTGAGATAATATTTCATTGTGGTTTTGATTTGCATTTCCCTAATAGCCAGGGAAATTGACATCTTTTCATGTGCCTTTTGGCCATTTGTATTTCCTCTTATGAGAAGTGTCTCTTCATGTCTTTTACCCATTTTGTAATTGGGTTGTTTGTCTTTTTGCTGTTGAGTTGAACAATCTCTTTATATTTTCTGGATACTAGACCTTTATCTGATATATTGTTTCCAAATATTGTCTCCCATTGTGTAGGCTGTCTTTTTACTTTCTTGACAAAGTTCTTTGATGCACAAACTGTTTACTTTTGACTTCCCATTAATATATTTCTTTCTTCAATGCTCATGCTTTGGGTGTAAGATCTAGGAAACTGCCTCCTATTACAAGATTTATAACATATTTCCCTATAGTTTCTTCTAAAAGTTTTATGGTCTTAGATCTAATGCTTAGGTCTTTGACCCATTTTAAGTTAAGTTTTGTACAGAGTGTGTACATTCTTTTGCATGTGGATATCCAATTCTGTAGGCACCATTTATTGAAGAAACTGTTCTATCCCAGGTGAGTTGGCTTGACTGCCTTATCAAAGATCAATTATCCACAGATCAGAAGGTCTATATCTGAATATTCTATTTGATTCCATTGTGCCAGTACCATGCTGTTTTGGTCACTGTAGCTTCATAATACACCTTAAAGTCAGGTAGTGTGAGACTCCGACTTCATTTTTCTTTCTCAGGATATTTTTAGCTATTTGGGGCACCCTGTCCTTCTAGAAAAATTTAGTTATTGGTTTTTCTCTTTCTGAAAAGTAAGTTTCTTGTATTTTATTTAGTATTGCATTGAATCTGAAAATCAATTTAGGTAGAATTGACATCTTAACTATATTTAGTCTTCCAATCCATGAACAGGGTATACCCTTCCATTTATTTAGGTCTTCTTTTAGCAATTTTTTGTAGTTTTCTTTGTATAGATCTTTTGTATCCTTAGTCAAATTTATTCCTAAATATTTTATTCTTTTGGTTGCAACTGTGAATGGAATTTTTTTCTTGATTTTCCCCTCAGATTGCTCATTACTAGGGTATAGAAACACTCCAGGTTTTTGAGTGTTGATCTTGTAACCTATCACTTTGCTGTACTTATTTACTAGCTCTAGTAGTTTTGCTGTGGATTTTTCTGGGATTTCAACATACAGTATCATATCATCTGTAAACAGTGAGAGTTTTACTTCTTCCTTTCCAATTTTGATGTCTTATATTTCCTTTTCTTGTCAAATTGCTCTGGCTAGAACTTCCAGCACAATGTTGAATAACAATGCTCATAGTGGACATTCTTGTCTAGTTCCTGATCTTAGGGGAAAAATTTTCAGTTTTCCCCCCTTGAGGATGATGTTAGCTGTGGGTTTTTCATATATTCACTTTATCATGTTGAGGAAGCTCTCTTCTATTCCTGTCCTTTGAAGTGTTTTCAATAAGAAAGAATGTTGAATTTTGTCAAATGTCTTTTCTGCAACAATGAGATGATCATGTGGTTTTTCTGCTTTGATTTGTTGATATGGTATATTATATTAATTGATTTTCTTATGTTGAACCATCTCTGCATACCTGGGATGAATCTTACTTGATCATAGCATATAATTCTTTTAATGTGGTGCTGGATTCGAGTTGCAAGAATTTTGTTGAGGGGTTTTGCGTCTATATTCATTATAGAGGTGGTCTGTAATTTTCTTTTCTTGTAATATCTTTGTCTGGCTTTCTTATGAGGGTGATGTTGGCTTCATAGTATGAGTTAAGTAACCTTCCCTCCTCTTCAATTTTCTTGAAGAGTTTGAGCAGGATTGGTACTAATTCCTCCTTGAATGTTTGGTAGAATTCACGTGTGAATTCTGGTCCTGGACTTTTCTTTTGGGAAAACTTCTTAATGACTAATTCAATTTCTTTACTTGTACTTAGTTTGTTGAGGTCATCTATTTCTTCCAGAGTCAATGCTGGTTGTTCATGCCTTTCTAGGAAGCTATCCGTTTCATCTACATTGTCTAGTTTATTAGCATAACGTTGTTTGTAGTATGCTCTCATTACCTCCTTTATTTCTGCGGGCTCAGTGGTTATGTCTCCTCTTCCATTTCTGATTTTATTTATTTACATTCTCTCTCTTCTTCTTTTTGTCAATTTCACTAAGTGTCCATCAATCTTATTGATTTTCTCATAGAACCAACTTCTGGTTTTATTGATTTTCTCAATTGTTTTCATGTTCTCAATTTCATTTATTTCTGCTCTATCTTCAGTATTTCTTTCATTTTGCTTGCTCTGGGGTCAGTTTGCTGTTCTTTCTCTAGTTCTTCCAAGAGAACAGTTAATTCCTAGATTTTTGCTCTTTCTCTTTTTTTATAGATAGGTTTAGGGCAATAAATTTTCCTCTTAGACTGCCTTTGCTGCATCCCATGAATTTTATATGTTGTGTTTTCATTTTCATTTGCCTCAAGATATTTATTGATTTCTCTGGTAATTTCTTCTCTGACCCACTGGTTGTTTAAGAGTGTGTTGTTGAGCCTACATATATTTGTGAATTTTCTGGCACTCTGCCTCTTATTGATTTCCAACTTCATTCATTTATGAACTGAGAAATTGTTCTGTATGATTTTGTGCAAGTATGAATCTGTGGTGGACCCCAGAAAAGTGACATCCTTTAATCTTCATTCAATATTGCTGGGTGGGAGCATTTTGATTGTTTCCATGGAGGTGTGTCTCCACCCATTGAAGGTGGAGTTGCTTACTGAAATCCTTTAAAAGAGGAAACATTTTGGAGAGAGTCTCTTTTGGTAGAGAAAACCAGTAGACGCCACCATGTTCACCATGTACCCTTCCAGCTGAGAGAGAAACATTGAACATCATCAGTGTAGGAGTAAGGGTTAAAACAAGACCCTCAGAATTTGTTGGGAGCAGCTGGCATCAGGATGGTGGTGGCAGTAAACAGTGGAGATTGTTATGTAGAGCAGTCTGGGAGGAAGAGAATGTTTACCCCAAATGGTTATGTTAAGTATGAAGGAAGAGAACACTGAAAAATAAGCACTCTGTTCCCTCAGGAAATGCATGCATACCTTTTTGTCACCCTGTAGTATATAGGCTGGATCTGGTTAAGAATAAAGTTGTCTGAGTCTGTTGTCTATTATCGCTGATCTTCAGACCCCCTGATCCCGTCTCTTTCTTGTCGTTCCTTAATACCCTTCAAACTCCATTCCACAGGAAGCAACATCTGGCTCCCAACATGGGGCATGAAGAAGAAGAAGACTATGAAACAATATTGAGGAACCAAGGAAAAGTCTCCGTTAGAAGGACATTTGTTCAGCCAATAAAAGAGAACTCGAGACATATTGGTAAAGTAAGCCATATTGGTAAAAGTAAGCATTTTCCTTGTAGCATCAGGGTAATGGGTAATCATAATAAGTGGCTGGAGGAGTATGTTTGTCTGTTAAAAACATTGTTAAAAACTACAGGGGTCTCAATGAAGACTTCAGAGTCACTAGAGCTCTTTTCTTTGGTACAGAAGCATTGTTATTGGTTTCAGCCTTAAGGCCGTAATGTTTTAAATCTTAAGCAATAGAAATTGGTTATGAAGGCTTTGCAGTGAGCATAACAAAATGGGGAAGATATTCCTATTTCTATTTGGTCATTGTGTTCAGTCAGGCAATGAACCACCTAGCCCCCGCTTTCTCTTAAACTCTGTGTTGTGTTTTTTCTCAATCTCCCACTGCCCCTTGTAACCCTGTTTGGACAGTGGCTTGAGCTATACTTGGCAACTGGTGCCCAGACAGGGATCTGATAGGGGAATTCTTAAAGCCTAAAGTGAAGAGACACTCTAGGGACATCCACTACAAATACTACAAAGAGCTTATAAGAGCTACAAAAGGGTAAGGAGTAAATTGGAGATATTTTCAGCTAGGTGTAAAATATGGGGTATTCAGGTTCAGCAGAAAGGAACCTCTATAAATCTATGCTGTCCACTAGAGGCAAAAAATTTTCTCAGTCTCAGTTAGAAACTTTTCTTTGTCATGTACAGGATTGTTGCTCATGGTTTTCAAAAGAAAGTACAGTTAATCCTCAAACTTGGGCAAAAGTAGGAAAACAATTAAGAAACAGATATGAGACCCTTAATCTTAAACAATCTCCAGTATGTACTTTTTCTCAGCTATCCAAATATATAATTGAGCCCACTGCTGATATAACACTCCAACCCATACCTTTAACTTGGAAAACAAATGAGCCTTTCTGGGTTGAGCAGTGGCCCTTATCTATAGAAAAGTTAGAGGCTCTAACTCAGTTAGTTCAAGAACAGTTTAAAGTGGGACATATAGAAGAATCTCATAGTACCTGGAATTCTCCAGTATTTATTATAAAAAAGAAATCAGGAAAATGGAGAATGTTAACTGATTTGTTAAAAGTTAATGATGTAATTCAACCTATGGGGTCATTACAACCTGGCTTGCCCACACCATTTATAATTCCTAAAAACTGCTCTTTTATTATAATAAATTTTAAAAATTGCTTCTTTACCATACCTTTAGCAGAGCAAGATAAAGAAACATTAATTTCTGAGCTTGTTTTTAATGAGCTGCCTTTATATAAAAATTCATATATACCTGAGTCTGAAAATATTTAATAGGAACAATGCCATGCCAAACAAAAGTCAGTACTCATTAAATTCTTATGAAATTGTAACAGATTGGTCCCCTAAGTAGTATGCAATTCAAGATTGTAGTTCTGACTCAAAGTTTTCTGTTGAGTTACCTTGGTTTAATCTAAATAATTGTTCTACTGAAATTTATACCAATGCTACAAATAAAATCTTGTGACAAGGAATGGGAATGGCAGCCCCATCTCCTTTTGTTAACTTAGATCCTCAACAAACAGTGATTTGGAAACTGGCCATGAATTTAGCTCCTACTCATATTTGAAAAAGAAATATATTTTAAGAACTTTAAAACTTAAAATTCTTGTTAAAAACTATATATTGATGTTTCAAATATGCATTAACTAAAGTATTTCAAGTATTTAACATTAATCAAATAAATCTAATTTTGATGGTAATTGTATGTGGTAAAATATTTGTTTAAAATAATGACTTAAGTATGAAAAATATAAAAGATGTATTTTTATTACTAGGAAAAAGAGAATAGTTTTATCCTAAGATGAAATGAATAACTACTACAAAATGAAAAAAAAAAAGTAGGACAAAGCCTGAACTAATATAATAATTGCTGAGGGTTTGTAAAAATGGAAATCAAGAAAGATTTAATGAGTCTAAAATGACAACATTTTCTTGGACTCTTAGCTGGTTCTAATGAAAAGATATGAAAAAATTTCTATATAATCAGTGTAAAAAGCAAACTGTCCATGTTTTATCAAAATAACTTATGTTAACTTTTATCATGTTGTTATCTGTATAAAAAATACTGATTTTCTCTTGGGTATCATTATACTGGCAAAAAAAAAACTGTTTCTTTTCTTGCCCCAAACCAGGTGGCTTAATCTATTAATCTAAGTAATATTGCTGTAAATGAATCTATTACTGGTTAAATAATATTCAAATCATATAAATACCTAAATTCTTTTAGGCCAAAATATCTTAATGCTTTGTCCAGTGTTTATATAAACTACATATGTATAAACTAAATGTATCCCCAAATAACCATGGCAGATCAGATTCAAGGGCTGAATGCAAGGAAAAAAAAATACTTGTAGAGTCTGTTCTGTTCACTTGATGTTGCCATTACATGCAACTGATGTTGCTATCACGTGACCTTGGTAAGAAACAGTTAAAATGTGCACTCTAGCTGGGAGGACTGGCTATCCTCCCAGAAGGAGATGTACTTTAATAAAGATTCTAGGTCCCAGGAAGCTCATCTTCATCCCTAGCCAGTTCCCAGGGGACCTGACTGAGCCCAGTCATGTAAGCAAATTGGAATTTGGCCACTACTGTGGGGAAATATCATAAAAACTGCATGCAATAAATTTAAAATTACCAAAAAATGCACAGCCAATTAAAGAATCCTCATTTGTGAATTCCTTTTCAATCAATCCAATGAATTTATTTTTAAAAATCTGGTCATTTACTATGGGTACATGTCACTATTGACACTTACTCTGCTCTCATTTTTGCTACCTGCCATGTTAGGGATTTCTAATTGTATGTTACAGAACCTGTTTGATATTTTACAAGGAAATTCTGATTTTTTAAGCAAGAGGCAGTTAACAGCTGTGGTTGAACAAGAATTATAATTAGTTGAACCATGCATTCAAGAAGGACAGCTTGTTCAAATAGATCTAGAAAAACCTGTTGATTTTATTATTTTCTTTACCTTGCAATCTCCCACAGGCCTATTTTGGCAAGATGGTGTTTTAGAATGGATCTTTTTACCAAACAATAGACAAAAATGTTTAAATACATATCTGCAAAAAATCATTTCTTTAATAGCCAAAGGTCACCAAAGATATTATCAAGTAAGAGGTCACAATCCTAATCGCATAGTGTGTGATCTCACAAAGGAAGAAATTCAAAATCTATTTATCTTCAACACCTCTTGGCAAATAGCATTAATGATTTTAAAAGATAAATTGATAACAATTTGCCTATGTCAAAACTTTTACAATTTCTAAAAAGAACACAATGGATTTTGCCTAATATATTTTGGGCTTCCCTGCTAGCCATTACTGTCTTTACTGGCAGTAATGGTAATGGGCAGGATGCATATGTCACCCCAGGGGAAAACAAAAGTTGGAAAATGCCTTATACCTCAGCCCAGTGCACTGAATTAGCAGCTGTAATTCAAGTACTGCAAATTTTTCCACAATCTCTTAATATTGTTTCTGATTCTGAATATGTCTGCCAAACAGTTACTCACATCGAGACAGCTTCTTATTTGAAGGAGATGAATTATCCTGAATGTTTTTGCATTTACAAACATTAGTCAGAAGTCAAATTAATTCCCCTTTTTATCATGCATATAAGAGCTCATACTAATCTTAAAGGTCTTTGTCATTACAAAATCAGCAAGCATATACTCTTGTGGGAGTAATTCAAGATTCCGTGATATTTCACAAATTGACCCATATTAATAGCAAAATGTTGTGAGAGAAATTTCTGTCTTTATCTAAACAGCAAGCTCAGGACATTGTTTGGACTTGTCCAACACGTGGACCTTTAAATGCACTCCCATTTGCATCAGAGGTTAATCCTTGAGGTTGAAAAGCAAATAAATTATGGCAAATGGATGTTACTCATATTTCACATTTTGGCAAAATGTAATATGTACATGTTGTCATAGACACCTGTTCTCATTTCTTCTGGGCTACCACATGATCTGGAGAATGTTTCTGCCATGTTCAATCACATTTACTTAATGCTTTTGCTGTCATGGGATGCCCTCAGTCTATAAAAATGGACAATGGTCCCACTGATACAGGGAAGCAATTTCATAAATTTTGTACTACTTTTCATATTACTCATATCACAGGAATTCCACATAATCCCTCTGGGCAAGGAATTTTTGAATGAGCAAACTGGATGCTCAAGTCTATGCTTATGAAACAAAAAGGGGGAGATGATGATCAGGAGGATGATGTTGTGAAAATAAGTACACCTAAAGATCAATTAGCAAAAGCACTGTCTACTTTAAATCTTTTAAACATTTATGATAATTCATCACAGACTCCTGAAGAACAACATTTTAGTAATTTGGAAAAGAAAATGATACAACCCAAACAGAACTGCAGCTGCAGTTGATCTATTGGAAAGATGTTAAGAATGACCTATCGAAACCAGGCATGATAAAGGTGTGGGGTAGGGGATTTGCTCTTGTCATTGCAGATGACAGAACCTCAGTTTGGATTCCCTTGAAGAGAATAAAACCCAGATATGTAGACCCTGATGAAAATAACTAAATGGGTAATGTACATTATAGGACATATAACTTTAATTGCTGAAGGACAGAGACATAATTATACTTATTGGGCTTATATTCCTAACCTACCTCTGCTGCAGGCACCAACATGGGCAGATCCAATTTCACCAATATATCTGAATACTAGTTTAGGATTCCCAGGTCTAGTAGATTCAAGGCTTCCAAAACTACTTAAGGAAGAAGAAAAATGATATCAAATTTAACTCTTCCATTTTTAGAATGACCCATATGCATAGGTAATGAATTACCATGTATGACAATAAGTAATCGAACTACATGGTTTAAGATCAAGAATGATCCTTGTAATTACTTATACATATATCCCTATTTTAACTCTATGGAATCAAATGGTACTTGCCTATTAGCTGGGAAAGAAAGTTGGAATGGATGGCAGTTATGTCATATGGATCAAGCAGTTATCATAATTAATGATTCCTATGGAATTATAAGGGATGCAACCCCTGTTGGGCCTCCCATCTCTAACTCAGAGATAACTGAGACTATATGGACAGGTAAGCTAAATCAGAGTTTAGTACATAGAGGACGATTTGTGCCAAATCCTTGGGGCAATAAATACAACATTAGTCAGAGAGATTTATGGAAAATTTTCCTAGGACTGGGACCAATTTTTATAGCAAATTCCAGTAACTATAACTTCTCTCTAAATAGCAGCCATAAACATTATATGCAAATATGTACTAGAGATCCATATGTATTTGTTAAAGGTCATATGCATATAAGAAATCAAACTTTTAATTGTGAGAATTGGTTTCTATTCATTTGTCTCCAAGCATTTATGTTGCAGGAAAAATGAGACAATTACAGCAGCAAGGAGAAGAAGAGGTATTTGGTTGCTGGTGCAGATGTCAAGGTCTTTGCAATCCTCTCCAGAAACACAAATCCTGATCCATTTGACAAAAGAATATCTGAAAAGGACTATGAGACTAATTGGACTCATTATTGCAGCTGTCATTGGAATCATTGGACTTATCACAGTGGCTGTGGTTGCTGGAACTGCATTGCATCAAACTATACAGATGCAGCATTATGTTAGAGAATAGCATAAAAATGCCAGTGAACTGTGTCATAGTCAATTTCATATTGATGAGCAAATTAATAATAGACTTAATGATATAGAGACAGCATTGATTCATATTGGAGATCAAATGTATAATTTAAATTTTTTAGGACGTTTAAAATGTGACTGGAATGAGAGCAATTTTTGTATTACCCCTTTAAGATATAATCAATCTGAAATAGAATGGGAAAAGGTAAAAAGGTATCTTTTGGAGCATTCCTATAGTTTAAGTCTCAATATCTTAGAATTACAAAAGAGGGTATTAGAAATATCTCAGAATAATTTATATATAGCCTACAGAGATGATGTTATACAATCACTTACCCAAGAGCTAAAAAATCTTAATCCTATTTACTGGTGGAAATCACAGCATTTTTTGACTACTATAGACTCAGGTTTGGGGCTGTTTATACTCTTTATCTTCCTCCTCAGCTGTGTCAAACAACAAATGTTCAAAGTAGCAAGCCACGCCACTAAGCAAAGCTGCACTAACAGTGTGATTCTGGCGAAAGTCCTTGGCTCTCTCCCAAATCAAAGTCAGAGAGCTTGGCTGATAGCCAATGACCGGTAAGACCCTTCCTTCAGAGCTTAAGGGCAACCTAAAACAGGGACAGTCACCTCAGCTAAGAAAATTAAAAGGGGGAAATGTAGGAGCAAGGGTTAAAATAAGACCCTCAGAATTTGTTGGGAGCAGCTGGCAGTCAGGATGGTGGTGGCAGTAAACTGTGGAGATTGTTATGTAGAGCAGTCTGGGAGGAAGAGAATGTTTACTCCAAATGGTTATGTAAAGTATGAAGGAAGAGAGCACTGAAAAACAAGCACTCTGTTCCCTCGGGAAATGCACGCATGTCTTTTGTCACCCTGTAGTATATAGGTTGGATCTGATTAAGAATAAAGTTGTCTGTAGTCTGTTTCTATTATCACTGATCTTCAGACCCCCTTCCCATCTATTTCTTGTCATTCCTTAATATTCTTAGAGCTCCATTTCATAGGAAGCAACAATCGGCCTTCTTGAACCAAGGTATCTTTCCCCAGATGCCTTAAATTGGACATTTCTATAGATTTGCTTTAATTGGGACATTTTCTTGGCCTTAGAACTGTAAGCTAGCAACTTATTAAATTCCCCTTTTTAAAAGCCATTCTGTTTCTGGTATATTGCATTCTGGCAGCTAGCAAACTAGAACAGATTTCAATCTTCTTAAATTTATTGAGACTTGCTTTGTGATCCAGCATATCATCTATCCTTGAGAATGATCCATGAGCAATTGAGGAAAAGGTGTATCCTGCTGTTGTGGGGTGTAGTGTTCCATAAATGTCTTTGAAGTCCAGTTTGTTTATTGTATTATTCAAATTCTCTGTTTCTTTATTGATCCTCTGTCCAAATGTTCTGTCTATCAAAGACAGCAGGGAATTGAATTCTTCAACTATTATGGTAGATATGTCTATTTCTCTTTTCAGTGCCTCAGTGCATAACTATTTATGATTGTTATATCCTCTTGTTGGATTGTTCCTCTTATTAATACATAGTGGCCTTGTCTCTTTTTATTGTTTTACATTGAAAACTAATTTGTTGGATATTAGTATAGCTATACCTCCTCTTTTCTGATTGTTGTTTGCATGAAATATCTTTTCCTAACCTTTCCACTTCAACCTGTACTTATCCTTGGGTCTAAGATGCATCTCCTGTAGACAGTATATAGATGGGTCCTGTTTTTTAATCCATTCTGCCAGTTTATGTCTTTTGATTGGGAAGTTTAATCCATTAATATTTAGTGTTATTGCTGTAAGGGCAGTACCTTCTTCCACCATTTTGCCTTTTGGATTATATATGTCATATCTAATTTTTCTTCTATTTACCTTTACTAATAGTCTTCATTTCTACACTGTTCTCCATATCTCTCTCTCCTGTCTTTTCCTGTCTTTAGTGTCACCTTTGTTGTTTCTTGCAGAGCTCATCTCTTGATTACATATTCTCTCAGTGATTTTTTTTTTCCTGAACATGTTTTAATTTCCCCCTCATTTTTGAAGGACAATTTTGCTGGATGTAAAATTCTTGGTTGGCAGTTTTTCTTTTCTAGTATCTTAACTATATCATATCACTGTCTTCTCACTTCCATGGTTTCTGCTGAGAAATCTACACATAGTCTTATTGTGCTTCCCTTGTATGTGATGGATTGCTTTTCTCCTGATGTTTTCAAGACTCTCTCTCTTTCTCTTTGACATCTGACATTCTGATTAGTCAGTGTCTCAGAGTATGCCTATTTGGATCTACTCTGTTTGGGGTACACTGTACTTCTTGGATCTGTAATTTTAAGTCTTTCATAAGAGTTGGAAATTTTTCACTGATGATTTCCTCCATCAGTTTTTCTCCTCCTTTTCCCTTTTCTTCTCCTTTTGGGACACCCACAGCACATATATTCATGTGCTTCATGTTGTCATTCAATTCCCTGAGTCCCTGCTCATATTTTTCCATTCTCTTCCTTATATTTTCTTTTGATTGTCAGATTTCAGATGTCCCATCCTCTAGTTCACTAACCTTATTTTCTGACTCTTGAAATCTAACATTGTAGGTTTCCATTGTTTTTCATCTCTTCTACTGTGCCTTTCATTCTCATAAGTTCTGTGATTTGTTATTTCAGACTTTCAATTTCTTCTTCTTGTTCATCCCTTGCCTTCTTTCTATCCTCTCTCAATTCATTGATTTGACTTTTGATGAGGTTTTCCATGTCTGTTCAAACATTCTGAATTAATTGTTTCAATTTCTGCATCTCATTTGAATTGTTGGTTTGTTCCTTTGACTGGGCCATATCTTCAATTTTCCTAGTATGATTCATTATTTTTTGCTGGAGTCTAGGCATTTAATTTCCTTAATTAGTTTATTCTGAAAATTGTTTTCACTTTTTTTACCTAGGATTTTCTTGCTGGATGACTTTGTTGTTTATTTGTTCTTTGACATTAAGTTCAGCTTATTCTAGACCTCTAGCTTAGTTTTGTTTAACAGATCAGAATTTTTAAGTTCTTGTTTTCTTGTTTCTTGTCCTGCCTGTATGGTGCCTTTTTTCCTCCTTAAGAGGGTCTACTTAGGTATTATAGACCCCAGCCAAATTTTCCCAGACCAAACTGGCCTCCTTTCAGGAGGAAAGAGTCACCTGGGTCAGTTTTCCCTGAGGGTGAGACCCAGCAGGTTGAAAAACTTTCCTATGAAGCCTCTGTACTCTGTGTTTTTCTTATCTTGCCCAGCATGTGGCACTTGTCTGTCTGCAGGTCTCACCAGTATAAGGTGATGTGGTACCTTGTAACTTCAGCAGACTCTCCCTGCTAGGGGTGTGGTTGAGACAGAGGAGAGGTTGTAGGCTGGCTTTTAATCACTTTGGTTTTCCAGATCCTGGGGTCTGAATTCCTTGAAGGAGGGATTCCACCTGAGTTAAGCCCCATACCTCTCCTAGGGAAGGCACAGCCTCCAGAAAAACTTTCAAACAAGCCTAATTCTGCCCATACATGGGGCAGTTGGAGACTGAGAAGCCTTGCAGCTGTATCTAAAGAGCAGTCAAGCCATAAAAACACAGCCACAATAAAGAAAAGAAAAAAAAATCCTTTTCAGAGCAGGACCCCCATTCCTTGAGTTTGCCAATCAAGAATTTACATCGGTACATTGCTTTATGTATCTCCATGTCCTATGCGCCCCCTCCTTTCCTTCAGGGCCCAGACCCTTTCAAGTATTTTGTGTTGTCCGATCCAAAAATCTTCTGTTTTGTTTTCTTTTCTTTTCTTTTTTCTTTTTCTGTCAGCCCTGCCCACTCTGCACCAGGGCAAGAACGAGCAACCTCAGCTTTTATTCAAGGTTCAGCTGAGCTAGGAACCTATTTTTAGTAGTCAGAATTTGTTAATTGATTCCACAATTGGAATTTGGTTGTGCTCAGCCCCTGCTCCTAGTAAACTTTCTTTCTTTTTCCCTCTGGGAACCAGTCTGCTTGGGAGGGGTGCCAGCTGCCTTGGCTTGGGGAACTCATGGCTCTGGATGGACTCACAGCTGGTCCAGCTTATCCAAACTGGGGTATGCTGGGTATCTGGTCACTGATTTGGCTCCAGCAGTTGTTCTGTACTGTTTCTGGCTATTTACTAGTTGCTCTGGAGGACTAACTAAATCCCACACCTCACTAAGCCGCTATCTTGACTCCTCTCTTCATCAATTTACTTTCAATCTTTTGGTGTCTTAATGTATTTTAAAGTGTCTCTTATAGACAATATGCAGTTATTTCTTGGTTTTGTTTTTAATCCTACTGACAATCTTCTCCACTTATCTTAAGTAAGGTTTAAGATAATTGTTGATATGTTTGGGCTTAGTTCATTTTATTGTTGTTTTCTACTTGTCTCTGTTTTTTGTTCCTCCATTTCTTTCTTTGTGAACTTTATTATTTGAATATTTTTCACAATTGAAGTTTAATTTTCTTGTTGAGTTTTAACTATTCTTCCTTGTATTATTTTATGAATGATTGCCCTATTAATAATTTCCTTATTACAATATATACATCCTTAATCTTTGACATTCTGCTTACAATTAATACTATATTATTCCATAAAAATATAGAAATACTTCAAAATATGGATCCATGTCCCCAATCCTTACATTATAGTACTGATATATAACAATCTACTTACACTATAAATTCCACAATAAAATTTTATCATTTTTGCTTTAAACAGTACACACTTTCTAAATAAATTGAGAGAAAAAGGCATAAATTTTAAAAAATCTTTGGAATTATCCAGACATCTTCCATTTCTGATTATCCAAGTTTTCATCTGATATCATTTCCTTTCAGCCTGAAGAACTTCTTTCATCATTTCTTATAGGTAGGTCCGCTGACAATGAATTCTCTTAATTTTTTTGTTATTTGGAAATGTCTTTATTTTGCCTTTGTTTTTGAATAATATTCGGTGATTCTTTTCTTTTTGTTTTTTATTTTAATGCTTTAAAAATGCTCTACTCTCTTCCTGTCTCAGCCTTTCATTTGATCATTTAGTTTCCTGTATATATTTTATTTTTCTCTTGCTGATTTTTAAGATTTGTTTTTCACTTTTTACTTTAACAGTTTCACTATGAAGTGCCTTAGCATGGGTTTCTTTATATTTATTCTGCTTCATGTTCATTTAGCATCCTGTATTTTAAAATGCCTATATGTTATCATATTTGGGAAATGTGAAAGGGTTATTTCTTAAAATTTTTTTTCTGTCCCATTTCTTCCCTCCTCTCCTCCTGGTATTACAATTAAACATGTTTAAGCATTAGAAATCATCTAACAGTCTTCTGAAACTCCACTTATCTTCTTCAGTTTGTTTTCTCTCTCTCTCTCTCTCTCTCTCTCTCTCTCTCTCTCTCTCTCTCTCTCTCTCTCTCTCTCTCTCTCTCTCTCTCTCTCTCTCTCACCTTGGATAATTTCTACTGGTCAACCTTCAAGCTTACTCTCTTTTTGTTCATGTCCACTCAGCTATTACATACATCCAACTAATATGTTATTTAAGAAATAGTACTTTTCCATTATAGAACTTCCATTTGTTTTATTGTTGTTTTGTTTTGTTTTTTGGCATGGGCAGGCTCTGGGAATTGAACCCGAGTCTCCAGCATGGCAGGTGAGAATTCTGCCACTGAGCCACCAATGCACCACCCTAGAAGACCTTTTTTTTCTGTTTAGTTTAAAATGTTCCTGTTTATATGTTGACATTTATCAGTTGTTATTTGAGATTTTAATTCATTGAGAACATGTTTTGTTTTACTTTGTTGAGGACAAGTATAACAACTGTGTTAAAAATTCTTATCTACTAGTTTCAGCCTCTGGTTCACCTTGTGATATCATTGATTTTTTTTCTTGAAAAATATTTTTTATTTCATTAGTTCTTCATACATCAAGAAGACATGTATCCTGGACAATATGAATGTTAGGTTCTGGAGATTATACTTTCTGTAACTTTCTCCTCCTCTTATTAGGTAATTGTCTTGGCTGGGCTTGAATTGCAAATTCTTTTTCTTGGGCAGCATCTTGGGTCCAGTTCAGTCATTTTGTCTACATCTGGGCTGCTTTGAGTTGTTTTGCACATGTATGACTTAGGGGTCAAATGGAGGTATAGATGAATCTAATTTGGAGATCTCCATTCTGGCTCTTTCATTCCCAGAATTCCATGACTCACTTCAGCATTTATGATGTGTGGCTTCACTTTTCTGGATCCCCGAGCCATAGTGACTGTAGCTTTTTCCACTTGAATGCTGTGCAGAAAGCACTTACTCCGAGGTAAAAAGCCGCAAAGATTGGTGCTTACTAGGTATTGCTCCCTGTTTCCCCTCCTCTGAGTGTGTGTTAACATCCTATCAGGAGCTGTATGCTTCTGTTCACTTGCCAGAACCTTCAAGTGGCTGTTTTTGTCTTTTTAATTATATTCAGATTTAATTTTTTTTTATGTAGGAAACGTCATCTGATAAAGGTCTCAGTCCATACTCAGAATTTATTTTTCTTTTTTCTTTTAATTCATTTATAACATGCATGTATTTCTTCATCCGAAACTATGTATAGCAAAAACTAGAGTGCAGAAATCTTCAGAATTCAACACAATCTGTAGACACTACTCAGGTCAAGGTACAGAACATTCTCAGCTCCCCAGAAGAGTCCCTCACACTGTTCTCCAGTGAACAATACCACAACTACCTTCCCAAGAAGTAATAATATTCTTCTTCTATTCTTTGTAGTTTTGTTGAAATTCATATGTTTTTTTCTCTGGTTTATTTTGTTCATAATTGTGTCAGTGAAATGGATTCATCCGCTGCTGTATGAGGTAGTCGTTTTTCATTCATTCAGCCGTATATTATCCATTCTATGAATATAAAACAATTTATTTATCCACTGCATTTTTTAATGCTGTATGGCTGGGTCATATTTCATTATTTTTTCCATGTGAGTATCCCATTATTGCAGCACCATTTGTTGATTCTTTGTGTGTTTGTTTATTTTTTGGGAAGTGCATGGACCAGGAATCAAACCGGGGTCTCCCGCATGGCAGGTAAGATTTCTACCACTGAACCACCCTTGCACGCCTTTACTTATCAATTGCAGTTTATGGCAATAGTTATTTCTTAAAAGACTAAGCCAGGCTTTACTGTTCTGTTGATAAGAGGATAATATAAGCATGGTTTGTATGCTTAACAAATATCGATAGAATATGTGTATCCCTTCAAAGAATGTTAATAAATATTTTTAATATTTATTAAAAATAATTTCAGAGCAGGCCACAGTGCAGTGACTCAGCAGGCAGAGTTCTCACCTGCCATGCTGGAGACCCACGTTCGCCTCCCAGTGCCTGCTCACGCAAATAATAATAATAATAATAATAATGCCAGCATTATTAATTAAATGTGTAATTAACATTTATGCTTTAAGTGGTCAATATTTTGAAAGAAATCTATTTTTCCTGGGCTATGTAATTGTACTTTAGTGTCTGTTGAATTTTCTTAGGAAATCAATTCAGAAGCTTATAAAGTTAGAAGCTTAATTTTTGTGTAAATTAATTATATTTTATTATATGGTATATCTTTGCTTTTAGAACAGATTATTGATCATATTTTTTTATTTATTTTACTCTAAATTTTTACTCAGAAACCATATCGCATTATATGTTACTTTTATAATGTTCTTAAGGAAATATATCATCAAGTATATGATATAATATAAACATATTGCTATGAGTCATGGATAATAAGTGAGTTCACCAGAGAGTAGGGGAGAGTATTGCAGGCAGAGGAATTTGAAAATCAATAACTTGCAGTCCCAGTAAAGGCAATATGGATTGACTTGCGCAGAGGCAATATGGTCTGAACCACTGAATGTATGAAAGGGAGGGAAGAAGATTTGGGGGGTTATTAAGGGTGATAATCACTCATCTTACTCTTTGTACTCTCAGTAGAGAATTAATTGAGAAATGAGACATAGAAGCCTCACAGAAGGAGATCAAAAGATCAGCTTTAATATTGACAAAGTCAACTGGAGAACACAGCTTAGATCTGCATCCACAATGAGGGTCTTTAATTCCCTCACTGCTTCCCCAGATGTATTTGACAAACCCAGGCACAAGGGGAATCTGACAACAATAGGCTTTCCCTACCATGAACAAAGGGACATATGACAGAGGAGAAGAATGTTGGTCCAGAGGGACAGGCCAGTCCTACAATCCCAAGAGGGCTGAGCAATTCAATTCCAGTTCAGTCTCCCAGCTTCAGCAGGAATGAGTCTCTCCTTTCTTTTGAGGAAGAGGGGAGCAGGAATATGGATAATGAGAAAGGATTCATTTCATTCTTTACTCTCCTAGAACATGGAAGGATAGGTGCCCTTTATAAGAGAAATCATCTGCTTTTGGCCAGAGGTAATTAGGCCTTTAGAGGGAGGGGGACTCATTTGTCCAAACCAGGTTTCCTCTTGTGTATAAACATATAATTGCATATCTCACATATGTGCATAATTGCATGTTAAATAGGTTCTCCCAAAGTTCCATAAATATAGCTCAGTACTGTTTTACTGCCAAAATACTTATGTTTCAAACCCTCTCCTCTTGAAAAAGTAAAAGTAACTAGAAAATGTGAAGACAACAGTTTATCAGACTATTTTCCCTTCAACCCAGCTGTCTCCCTATATTGATCAGGGATCAGCCTTGCTTCTAGGAACTCAGGTCATTCTATGCAATGTGGGGGTAAATAAATAAAATGGACCTGTTTTAGAGGCCTGCTTTCCCACACACTATGAATAACTTCAAGAAGACAAAGTATAGATACTGCTCTGGAACAATTCACCAGCATTTGTTACATGCAATGACATTCCTGAATTTGGAGAAAAGACAGGGCGCTCCACTCTGCCATTATTTGTGTGGGGAAGAAGAGACAGAGAGATGTGTAACTGCCCATCATAATTTTGGTTTCCTTTGTGAAACTGTCATGTAGAGAGTAGAGTAGACAAGTACATCAGAGCTGGCCATAAGGAGTTTTAGAAAACTGACCCTGTGACCCATGAGTGAGGCACTCTGGGGGAAAAGATGTCCAGGGCAGAGAGATCCACATGGATTCATTAGGCAGAGAGAACAGGGACTATTTCCAAAGCATGGGTAGGATGTATGAAAATCACTAGGTACACTGCAGTATCCCAGGACCAGCAAAGAAGGCACCATTACCACCTCTAGACCTGAAGTGTCATGGAGAGAGAGAGAGAGCTGGATAGGTAGGGTGATGGGACATGAATGCAGCCACAGTACTCCCACAGGAAAGAGACCAGAAGAATAGACACCCTGCCTCATTCTCCTTATCCCCTTTCATTCTCCATCAGTGCCTGCTGAAGACAGAGGGCAAAAATCTGTGAATGTAGTCCATTTCAGAAAGATTCCCAGGAAAAGAGCAGGATGGATGACTATAGGAATAGACTTTTGAGGGGCAAAAAGAAGATATCTAGCTTAGTCAGAAATTCAGCCCTACAAATGAGGCCCAAATGGCCAGGAAGAATATTGGAATGTTACTTTCTGAAACATCTTGGGGACATCAGACAAGAGGGCTGAAAGCACCAAGAACTTGCCAATAACCTCTGGGAGTTTGAGGGTTATTAAAGAACAGCCTTTTTTTGTCACAATTGGGATAAAACCAGAGTAAGTAGAAAGGTATAAGTAACTCCATTTCTAAATATCTAGGGAAAAAAAGGTAGAGGAAACCAAGATTCTGCAAACAGAAAGACAGACCTCTTTACCAGAGGAGTAATTTATTCACAATGAAGAAAAACAAAATTTAACCCAACACATAGAGCATAAGAATAAAGATATACTCTGCCATGAATTTTGTTCATGATCAGATATGAACAGCAGAAGATATGTCCTGAAGGAAGACAACTCAGGAGACAAATGAACAATTCAGATGCAATGTTTCACTCCTTAATATCACGTAAGTAGCATGGAAACACCTTTGCCAATTGGAAGGTATACCAAATGCTTGTCATTGCTCCACCCTCATACTCTCAGATTCTGTTCTCATTTTTGATGCACACCAGCTTCAAGTCTGCTTTCACATACTCCCAACAGCCAGCACCTACTTTTATTTGTCAGAGAACTCTGCTCAGGATGCCAGAGCCTGCTTTTCCTGAACAGGAGAGTCCACAGTGCCTGGGAATTTACATCCCCTATAGTACCTCTGAACCCATGACTGATGTGTGGAAGGTACAAATACTCCACATACCAGCCCTGGCTCAACAATTCTGAGGCACATCAGGCAATATCTTCAAAGTCTCCTTGGGAGTGTCAGCTCATCATCAGAGTTTGCATGTTACTTGTATGTTAAATACAAGCTTAACCACTTTCCTTTCTCAGTCTCACTTCTGCATTCCCCTACTAGATTTGTCTGAGAATGATTTCTAAGAATCATGTCCATGTGAAGTTTCATTTCAAGGTCTTCCGGGGAACCAAATCCAAGGCTGAGGGTAAGGAAACCAAATGAAGAGGATAAGATGAGACCACACACAAAGAAAATGGGTGAGGGGTCATTTGAGGATATATTTAGAAGCCATCACTTTTTAGAAGGAAAATGTTCAGAATTCAGAACTTACCATGAAAAAATTCAGAAACAAAACACAATATGTCACTACTGCTCCAACTCAAAAATAAGCCCCAGAGTTTTCATGGTGGGAGACTAGCTTTTGAGTTAGATCATTCAAAATGGTTGTCACTATGCTGTAGAAAGAAGGCAATAGTGTAGCCACTGGTACTCAGTGGATTATTCCAAGACCAGCTGCAGCACTAACACCTGAGAACTTGTTAGGAATGAAAATTCTTGACTGCTACATCAAGCTACATCAACCCTACTGAAACAGAAACTCTATGGGTGGGGTTCAGAATTGAACATTTTAGCAAGTCCTCCAACAGCTTCAGATACACATTTGAAGAGCACTGGTATAGCCCAAACTCCGAGGACAAACTGAGGTATGTGCATTTCTCTAGTCCAAAGAAAAAGAGACATTTTGGATCTGCCTCAGGATAGAAGAAATGGAGGATGGTGGAAAGGATGAGTATATGAGAAATAAAAAAGGTAAATCATACTTTTGACAATGAATTCAACAGCTTGCAAAACAAAAGCTGATAAAGGAAAGCCTGATAAGAGGTATACCACATGTGCAATGCTTGATGGTGTTGTAGTAACAGAAGGACAAACTGACCATGGCTCCTGGGTGCGCCATGACGCCACCAATATCTATCCCGATACAAATCAAATATCATCCGGGGGCAGCCGACTTACCTGGAGCCAAAGGCCCCCAACCTGAGTGAGTCATCTACAGCAAAGGGCAGAGCTAACCAACCCACCCAAAGGCACTATCTGTCACCAGGGGAAAAGAGAAGGAAGAGAGGAATACAAAACACCGGACAAGGGAGAGGGACTAAGTAAAACTAATCTATAAAAGCAACGGCCCCACATAGTCTATTGCTTCTTGCCTTTCATGTTTCTTTTCCTGTGAGAACACCTGCATGTCTTATCACATGTGTATTCAATCAATTTTCAGCCTGGGTTTTTTTAAAAAAAAGAAGTATCAACAGAGCACAAACCTGAGGAGAACAGATCCTATAGTGACCACGGCCACTGGTATAAAACAGAGTGATCAGTAATGACAGAGAAACAGAAGAAAAGACCAGAATCTTGCACTTCAAATGAGCGATGATATTCCTCTCTGATATAAGTTGATGTTCACATTGAAATGACAAAGTAATAGAAGAGAACTAAGGAATTTGATAAGTTGAAGACAAGCTTGTAAGGACATTAAGACAATAATTCAGCTCATTTAAAGTAACTACTCCTAAGAATAAGAAGAGCATGGGCTTCAATTATTGTCCATTTGTGAACCAAGCAAAAATAAAGTAGTTGCTATTGAGACATTTTCCACAGTCACTCTTTTCTGTAGAGTCATCCTTGGGTAGGAGAGAAAAACCATCTAAACCAATTCCTTGAGTTAAAAATGAGAATTCCTACTCTTGTAATAGGAGAATGAATTCATATTAACAAAGAGAGGATGAATAGTCTATGCATGTTTATCTCTTCCTGCCTCCTTCTGTACTTATCAGGGCCCTTCCCAGATGAATGCATTCCCAGGTTTGAAAAATGCCCTGGTAAAGTCAGCTCCTCAAGGAGGCCAACAACCAGGCTGGGCAATACTAGAGTATACACTGGGAACCTGCATTCACAGCAAAGGCAAGGAAGCGGCTTCTCAGATAGGTTCAGTAGGGTGCTCAGTCACTCAGGAGCCTCACTTTGCATCAAGTATGAGAATTGGAAGAGAGCAAGAGACATTATTATGACCTCTTCTTCCCTCACTTCAGTCACCCTTATTCCAGAACCAAATTAAAGGAAGAGACTGGTGCCAAAACATGCAGTTGTCAGGCCCCCAGTCTAAGAAGGTATGGAGACATGTACGATGCAGCCATACTGTCACTCTCCCTCGTTCCCCTTACTATCAGTAAGCCTATAGTCCATGCTCCCCGACCTCCTGGAAGGAAATAGGAGACAGAAGCCTGTTGTGCCAGGAAAATTAAAGGCTGCATTACTCTGGAATCAATTCTGAGCCAAAGAACACGATTCAAACCAAGGATGTCCCCAGATACTCCTCTCCAATTTAAGGAAAAAAAAAAAACCACCTCCCCATGACACTGTGGCTATAAGAATTATACCTAGTTGCTTTTAAAAATTTCCACTAAAACATGCTGCTAATGAATAGTGGTGTAATTTTTTCTAGAGTTTACCTTCTCAAATAATTGTGCATACTTTTCCATAAAAATGAAATGAAAAACAGCACTTAAAATTGGAGTGAGCATGAAGCCTTCTAATTTAGGTCAGTCAGAATGACACCTTCCACCCAGTGGCCTCATGTCCAAATGTCAGCACAGTTATCAAGTGCATAAACGGGAACTGAACCTGTGGCTCTGAGGTGCCCTGAAAACCAAACACAAAGCCCTCAGTGGCCTGGAAAAAATCAGATTTTGTAATGCAAGTACAGGATTGTTATTCTGACTCTGGGGTACAGTGGGAGAGACAGCTGAGAAATTGCATGCATAACTTACAAAATAATAGCTATAAGACTGTGAATGTGGAAGAGTGGAACATTGATCACTCTTCTCAATTTTGAACACAAAAGGAGGAAGTGGAGAGGAGTATCAAGAGGAATATTTTACGTAAAGAAAACTTGCATATATTTAGAAGTAGAAGAGTCTGTATAGAAGGACAGGTTAAAGGCCTAAGGAATAAGAGAACAGTTTGACAGAATAAAATCCCAGAGAACATGAAAAGAATTTGACAAAATTTAACATTCATTCATAATTTTAAAATATGCAACAAATTAGAGAATGATGGATAATTAAGATGAAAAATATATATAAAACTCAGCCTAGAGGCCAGCAATTTAATTTGGAAACACCGGTGGCATTCCCAATTAGAACCTAGAGCAAAACCAGGATGCCTACAGTCTCTAACATTATTTAATATTGTATTAAAGGTATTAGAAAATGCAGTTACAAAAAGGAAAGGAATTAGAAGCATAAGTATCAGAAAGTACAGGTAAAATTATCTTTATTTATGGTAGATTTTACTAAATATTGGAAAATTCAAAGAATCAATGAGAAAAAACATCTACAAATAATAATTACATTTTGCAAAATATAAAAATAACATAGTTAATTAATATAATTCATACATAGGCACAATAACCAGAAGATGTAATAAAAGATTAGAATCTCATTAAAATAGCAAAAATAAAACTCCCCTAATAACAAATATACAAAATATATAAGAGGGGCAGTGTGATGGTGGCTCAGTGGCAGGAATCTTGCCTGCCATGCCAGAAACCCAGGTTCAATTCCCGCTGCCGGCCCATGCAAAAGCAAACAAACAAATATATATATATATATGAGGAAAATTATAAAATACTATGAAAAATATTAATGTAGATCTGAACAAATGGGAAGTCATGTCACACTTCATTGGAAGCCTCAAGATCCACAGGTGTCAATTGTTCCTTAAGTTCACTTATAAATTTAAGATGCAAACAATAAATATACTATCAGGTTTTGTCTGGGGCTAGTTGTGAAGGTGAAGGTTAAACATGAATAGCCAGGAAAACCCTAAAAAACAAGAGCAATATGTGCGAATTTACACTTAAGATATGAAAACATTATGCAATTGCTATAATTAAAGCAGTGCGATATCAGCATATGAATAGACTGATCAATGGAAAAGAATAAAAAACACAAAAATAGCTGAAGCACCTATGAAATTCAGTATACAATGAAGGTATTATACACAATGAGGGAATTGTATACAATGAGTATCATAGCTCAAATCAGTAGATAAAAGATGGACTTTTTGTGATTAGAACAACTGGATAACCATATAAAAAAGATAAAGTTAAATTCATTTCTCACAATATAGAATGGTATAATTTCTATATAGAAACAAATGAAATCATACAAATGAAACAAACAAATGTAAATAAATAAATCATACAAATATTAAGAAAAAACTGGGTAAATTTCTTTGTAACTTAAAGGGGAAGAAAACATTTCTAACTATGAGACAAATTCCAGAAATAATAAAAGATTAATAAATTTAATAAATAATTTTTTTAATTCTTAAGGAAAATCAGAAGCTGAATCACAAATTGGGAAAAAATACAAGCAACTTATCACTGATACATAAGAGCTAATTCCCCTCATATAAAGTCCTCCTAAAAATTGTAAAGACCAAAATCCTGACAGAAAATGAGCAAAAGGTGTGAAATGACAAGAAGTAATACTAATAACCATTAAATACATGAAAACATTCCCAACTTTCTCATAGTAAGAGAAATGCACATTAAAACAAAATGTAAAAACTATTTCTCATCTATCAGGTTGGAAAATTCCAAAAGTTTAGTAATGCATCATGTTAGAGAGACTGTAGATTAATAGGCATTCCCATTCACAGCACAATTCAGTGGACGAAAATTTGGCAATATCCACCAAAATGATGTATGCATTTACCTTTGGTGCCAGCAATCACACCACCAGGAAATATACCAAATATACACTAGCAAAATTACAAGGCTGCTGATTACAATGTTAATTATAATAGGAAATATATTAGCAAATTCTAGTGAATCTACAAAAAACAAAAAAGCTACTAGAACTGATAATTTAGCAATGTTGCAGGATATAAGATGAATATACAAAAATGAAACATATTTTTATACAATAGCAACAAACAACCAAAAATAGAAATTAAAAAACATTTTATTTTTCAATGACATTTGAAAATATGACATACTTGAGGATAAATCTGATAAAAGATGTGCAAGACATGTACACTCAAAACTACAAAATATTGTTGACAGAAGTTAAAGACCCAAATAAATACAATGATATATTTTGTTCAAGAATTAGAAGATTCAACATTAACTCTTCCCCAAAAAGATCTGCAGATTCACGCAATCCTAATCAAAATCAAAAAGATTTTTTGTAGCAATTTACAATCTGATTTTAATATTCATATGGAAATTCAAAGGATGTAAAGTCACCAAAATAACTTCAAAAGTGATGAATGAAGTTGGAGAACTTATACAAAGTGACTTCAAGTATTATTATAAGATGTAGTAATCAAAACTGTGTGGTATTGACATCAAGATAGACCAACAGACAAATGGAAGAAAATTGCAAAGAGGATCATTGATTTCAACCAAATGAAATGACAATTACTGGACATCCATATGCAAAACAAAAACAACAAAATAACAACAATAAAAAAACTTTCATCCATATCCCACTCTTTATACAAAAATGAACCAAAAATGGATTATAGACCCAATATAAAAAGCTATTAAATATTGAGAATAAAATATAAGAGAAAGTCTGTGATCTTGTTTAGGCAAAGAATTCTTAGATATGACAAAAACAATCCTATTTTTCAATTAGGCAAACAAATTGAATAGGCACTTCACAAAAGAAGTTATCAATAGCTAATAAAAATTCTGAGAAATTCTGAGGCATTTCATATTAAGAATTACTGATTGTATATGTAGAATGGAATAATTTCTAAATGTTGTGTTAGTTAATTTTTTTATAATTAATAAAAAAGAAATGCTCTGAGGCATTGCTCAAAAGAAATGAAAGCAGATGTACACACAAAGACTTAAACATGAATGTTCATAGTAGTTTTGTTTATAATAGCCAAAAACTGGAAAGAAATCAGATGTCCATCATGTGACTACGGAGTCACATCTCCGTAGGGATAATCTCATCAGGTTTCTGACCTGCAGTACTGAATGGAGATTAAAAGAAATGGCTGCTTCCACAAGATGGATCAGGATTAAAACATGGCTTTTCTAGGGTACATAATCCTTTCAAGCCAGCACAGGTAGCATGATAAAAACTCTTTTAAACAGGACACAGATAATACTAACCATAAAAGGGAAAGTATATAAATCAAACTTCACTAAAATTTAGACCATCTGCTATTGAAAGATACCATTAAGAATAAGTAAGTTAGAGTCTAGGTGAAGATATTGCTATATGTTTATATATGTATATATATGCATGCATCTATAATAGGCATACAGGTACATGTATATAAAAAAGGGCTTAAATACAGAATTTTTAATTTCTTCAAATCAGTAAGAAAACAAAAACAATCCTATTTTTCAATTAGGCAAACAAATTGAATAGGCACTTCACAAAAGAAGTTATCAATAGCTAATAAAAATATGAAGAGGTGTTCAGCATCATTAGTCATTAGGAAAATTAAAATTAAAACAAAAGGCATTCCACTGCACCCATAAGAATGGACAAAATAAAAATACAAAGTATTAATAAAGGTGTAGAGCAGCTGGAATGCTCACATACTATTGATGGCTGTGCAAATGGACTCAGACATTTTGGAAAAGTTTGGTAGTATTTATGAAAGTTAAACATATGCCTGCTACCCATAAAATCCACATATAGGTATGTGCACAAAAAAATTTGCACCGTTGAACCAAAATACATGTTCAAAAATGTCCATAGAAGCTTTATTAAGAATAGGCAAAAACTTGAAGCTCTCTGTATATTCATTAATGGGATAAATAGTAAATTATTGTATATTCATATAATGTAAAACTACACAGCAACAAAAATTATAATCTACTGATACACACAACAATATGGAAGAGTATCACAGTCTTTATGTTGCAAAAAAAATCCAAAAACAATAGAATACCTGTTCATACAAAGTTCAGAAACAGGCAAAACTAAGCTAAATGATCTATAATAATAAGCCAAAACACTGGATAACTCTGGGGGCAGGGAGGTGGAGGGCAGATAATATTAACTGAAAAGGAGCAAGAAGAAACCTTCTAAAATGGATCAAAATGTTTTGTATCTTTATTCAACTTGTGGTTACACAGGCACATGCAAAAACTAAATAAGTTAGACTCCAAAATCCTTAAAAGAAGGACTTTTTCTGGAGGAGGGCACAGAATTGAAGAGTATCAGTAAGAGTAACTTAAAGGATAAAAAGAGAAAGAGGAAAAAAGAATAGATAGAGCTAACAAATAAAATCCAAATTATAAGATGGTAAATTCAAGAAATGCCTTTACAGTATTAATTTTGAATGTTAATGTATTCAACTCACTAATTAAAAGATTCAGATTTGTGGAATCGATTAAGAAATATGATCCAGCTATATGCTGCTTACAAGAGACTCATCTTAGACACAAGGATATAAATAGACTGAAAGTGAAAGGATGGAAAAAGATGTACCATGCAAACTGTAACCAACAGAGAGCTGAAGTAGCTATGCTAATATCAAACAAAATAGACTTCAATGTAAAGACATCAGAAGAGACAAAGAAGGACACTACATATTGATAAAAGTTAAATTCACCAAAAAGAAATAACAATCATAAATGTTTATTCTCCCAATTCCCAATCAAGGAGCTCCCAAGTACATGAAGCAAGCACTGGCAAAACTGAAGGGAGCAATAGATGTTTCAACAATAATAGTGGGATACTTCAATATACCACTCTTCTCGGTAGTAGAACAACCGGGCAGAGATTAACAAGGTAAGAGAACTTAATTTGATAAGTGAATTAGACTTAACAGACATTTATAGATTGTTACACTCTGAAACACCAGGATATACATTCTTCTCTAGTGCTCATGGAATGTCCCCAGGATAGATCATATGCTGGGGCACAAATAAAAAGGTCTTTACAAATTTTAAAAATTGAAATTACTCAAAACACTTTCTTTGATCACAATGGAATAAAACTGGAATACAAAAACCACCAAAGAATCAGAACTTTCACAAATTATGGCAATTAAATAACACACTCTTAAACAATCAGTGGGTCAGAGAAGAAATTGCTAGAGAGATCGGTAACTATCTGGGATGAAAGAAAATGAGAATATGACATATCAGAATTTATGGGATGCAGCAAAGGCAGTGAAGAGAGGGAAATTTCTTGCCCTAAACGCCTATATTAAGAAAAAGAAGAAAGTGCAAAAATCAAAGAGCAGCAAACTAACCCCAAATCAAACAGAAGAAGAAAAATAAAAAAGATTAAAGCTGAATTAAATGAATTGGAGAACAAAAGAAAGAATCAATAAAACCAAAAGTTAGTTTTTTCAGAAAATAAAAATAAATGATGGACCCCTCACTAGGCTGACAAAGAAAAAAAAGGATGCAAATAAGCAAAATTAGAAATGAGAAGGGTGTAATTACCACAAACCCTGAAGAAATAAAAAAAAAAAATCATGAGAGGATACTATGAATTACTATATGCCAATAAACCAGACAACAGAGATGAAATGGAAAAATCCCAAGAAACAAATGAGCAATCTACACTGACTCAAGAAGAAATAGAAGATCTCAACAAACTAATCACAAGTAAAGATATTCAATCAGTTATGAAAAATCTTCCTAAAAAGAAGTGCCCAGAGCCAGATGGCTTCACAGGGGAATTTTATCAAACATTCCAAAGAGAAACCAATTTTGCTCAAACATTTCCCAAAAAATGAGGAAAAAGGAATACTACCTAACTCATTTTATAAAGCTAGCATCACTCTAATAGCAAAGCTGTGTAAAGATGTTATAAGAAAGAAAAACTACAGGTGAATTTCCCTAATGAATATAGATGCAAAAATTCTCAACAAAACACTAGCAAATCAAATCCAATGACACATTTTGTGGATAAACAAAGTGTAGTATATATATATACAATGGAATATTATGCAACTGTAGGACGAAATGAAGTTCTGAAGCACATAACAAGATGAATAAACCTTAAAGGCATAATGCTGAATGAAATAAGCCAGACACAAAGGGATTAATACTGTATGGTTTCACTTTTATGACATGGTAAAGGTAAAGTCAGAGGCTTATGGTAAAAAATATAGGGGACCTAGAGATACACGGAAGCTGGAGATGGGCAAACGGCTAGCTAATAGGGTTGAATTTAAATGTAAGGAAATGGATAAATGTGAAGGCAGTTCATTAGTAGGTCCATAAGTAATATTGCCATATTGAAGGTGAACATGATTGAAAGGGATTGTATAGAGCCATATATCCCACCGATTAACACTACAAATATAAATATACTTGCATGAACTACTTCAAAGTTATGAATCTTGTACAAAGAGTTTATAATATTAGGATATAGGGGAAAAACTAGTATGGCATGCTATGGGCTATGTTTAACAGGAAGACATCAGCAATATCACAGCAATACCAGGGATAAATCATGGAGAAAGTTAAGGGGTGGTTTAGATTTTCTATTTCGTGTGGGTGTGACTATTGGTTATTTTTCTCTTGGGAGCAAAAAAAATTGCCTAAAATTCAGAGTGTTGATGGACTGCTGACTTTGGACGTTATACATGATGCCCAAGGGATGGAGGTGGCTGAAGGATACACTGACTGAGAAGTAGGATGATGTATACATATGCTTGAATATGGTGCCTCTACAGAAAGGAATGAAGTTGCAAGGCAAGTAAGCATTGTATGGTCTCATTTAGAAAATATTTATAAGGAAATTGGGTCCTAGATTTTAAGCTCTTATAGTAGTCATATTTAGTTTGAAGCAGTAATTGTCATTTCTAGATTTTGAGAGACTGTGCTATATATGTATAATCTGGTATTTCCCTGCAACTCTGGATCCATGTGTGACACCTAAGATTCAGAGTAGGAGTTCTACAGTTCCAAATGCTCATTACCACATGCAATAACTGTTAAGGAAATTGATAAAGAAGTCAGGCTTCAATTAGAAATAAGAATGAAGCCAATCTGGTTGGGATTAAGGTAAATAAGAATTCAGAGGGAAGGAAGACTGTCTGTATTTTAGAAGTTCACCTACTCTATGAGACCAAGGAAGAGAGGCTTATTTTGTCTAGTACCTAAATTTTCTGTGGCACATAATCTAACTCACCCTGTCTGGATAGATCATGTAAACAATCCAAAAACAGGGGGCCCAGAATGGGGATGAGAGCTTGTAATTCTGTATAGCTTAATGTAATGCCCTGATACATCACACAGTTTGTTGAGCAGATAATTAAAAACTATGGGCAAAGCCCCTTGAGGGATGGGAGAAAAAATGTGAAACTTTTAAACTTAACCACTGGGAAAATCCCTAATACTGTCTCAAACATTAGGGACTCTAAAGTCTATAGGCCAAGCTTACTCTTGTGAAGCTTATTGATGTAGTGGAGAATCTTAACCTACCTATAGTTATGCCTAAAAGCTACTTCCATGGGACCTCTTTTATTGCTCAGATGTGGCCTTTCTCTCTCTAAGCCCAACTCTGCACGTGAAATCATTACCCTCCCCCTCTGTATGGGACGTGATGTCCAAGGGTGAACATCTCCTTGGCAACGTGGGATATGACTCCCAGGGGTAAGCCTTGCCCTGGCAACCAAGGGATCAACAATACCTTCCCGACCAGAAAGGGGAAAAAGAATTGTAACAAATAAGGTATCAGTGGCTGAGAGAGTTCAAATAGAGTCAAGAGGCTACTCTGTAGGCATGCTTCAGCTAGACATTGCTATTTATCATGGTTTGTCAAACCCCAATCAAAACCATTCTTGTCAATTCTGAAGAACCCCTAGGGCTTTATGTGAGATTCTACAAAAGTTTCATGTAGTATGACTACTTTCTAGAAGCCTACAGCCTCCAGATGGGTTCCTAGGCCAGATAAGTCCTGAAACCCAAAGGAACCAGCTTCTCTAGATCATCAGCTAGTTCCATCCCCCATCTTATATAATTGATAGGTCTTTTCAACATGAAAAAGTTAGAAGGGCATAGCCCAAATACCCCTAAAGATAGAGAGAAATATCAAAGGAGAAGGAGGAGTTATGACAGAGAAGATAGGATTTAACAAATGAGTATGATTGCTGAATTATTTTATCGATCTTTTTTTTTAGTCTCCACTGTCTTGGAGCAGCTAGAAGTAAAAATCTAAAGTTGTGGAATTGTAACCTATACCAAACTCTGAAATCTGTTCTACAACTAATTGCTGCAGTGGGCTTTGAAATTTATTGCTTTTTGGTATATGTGTTATTTTTCACAGTAAAAAAATTAAAACTTCTGTTTTATTCCATTCCCTACATTGTACTGCATACCCACCACACCCACTCACTTTCAAATTCAGAGTCACCTGATTTTGATGACCTGTTCAATTTCAGCTGAAGTACCATCCTCTATGCTTATTCCTTTGATTTCCCCAGCAAGAATACAGTCATTTCAGAGGACAAAACTAAACATCTATCCAAACTTCCCTTTTATTTCCCCAGTAGAAGAGACCTTTCCTTATGAAGAGTTCGTAAATCAAAATATTTCCTAAGCTCTTCACTGATGATTACTTCTCAAAGCAAAGGAATTTTACCACTCATGATGAGTTTAGACCAAAAAGTTCTTATAGATTCTTTACATAAAGCTATACCTCCTGTTCTAGTTTGCTAGCTGCTGGAACGCGACACACCAGAGACGGATTGGCTTTTTTAAAAAAAGGGGATTTATTTTGTTGGTTCTTCAGAGGAAAGGCAGCTAACTTTCCACTGAGGTTCTTTCTTACGTGGAAGGCACAGGGTCGTCTCTGCTGGTCTTCTCTCCAGGCCCCTGGGTTCCAACAACTTTCCCCAGGGTGATTTCTTTCTCCATCTCCAAAGGCCTGGGCTGAGCTGCGAGTGCCGAGATGACGAATACCGAGCTGCTAGGCTGTGCTACACTGCGTTCTCTCATTTAAGCACCAGCCAATTAAGTCAAATGTCACTCATTGCAGCAGACACGCCTCCTAGCCGACTGCAGATGTAATTAGCAATAGATGAGATTCACGTACCATTGGTTTGTGTCTGCAGCAACAGAAATAGGTATGCTCACCTGGCCAAGTTGACAACTGAATCTAACTAACACACCTCCCTTTAATAAAATACTGCAGATTTATCAACCTATTGGGAGATCACTGTATGTCCCATTACTATCATGGCTGCCTGCAATGCCTGAAAATTCATTAGCAATTGACTCTTCTAATAAACTGCTTGGTGCTGCCCTGATAACTAAATATACACCCCAAACTCTCTACTGTTCTGTTGCATCCTCCAGACTAGAGCTGTCCAACAGAAACATAATGCAAGCTACATATGTAATTTAGAATTTTCTAGTAGATACATTAAAAAACTAAAACTAAACAGGTAGGTTATTTTAATGATATTTTATTTGGCATAAAATATCCAAAATACTATGATTTCAGCATATAACAACATAAAAAATATTGAGATATTTCACCTTATTTTTCCCCCTATAGGTCTTCAAAATCCACATTGTATATTACACTTACATTTTACATTTACATTATGTCTCAGTTTGGACGATGACATTTCAAGTGCTCCACAGCCATACATGGCTAATGACTACCATATCGGACAGTATAGCTCCTGATTATCTTAAACCGCAGACTTCTCCATCAGGTCTCTAATACCCAAGGTAAACCTTGAAATGAAATGACAAATTCTGTCTCTGTTAGTTTTGACATAATATCCAATACCTCCACCCAGAGTCTTTACATACCACATGATTGTGTCGCTAGGGCTTCACACACCAAAGCAGTGGTGCCATGCTTGCTTCTATCCTTCCCACTTACACACTACAAAATTCATCAAACACTTTTCTTGTCATCTTGCCAAGACCAATTCAACTGAATTTTTCACCTCCTACTTTCCTGCAAAATGTGATATATCAAAATTATCCTTTGAAAAGTTGCATGAAATTGCTGTGAATATATCCATATTTTAAATGTGCAAGGTTAACTAACATTTGAAAGAAAATCTTCCAAAAAAGAGATGAGGCAAGAAAGCATGGCATAGGGGGTGCTTGGTGGTTCAGTGGTAGAATGCCTGCCTTCCATGTGGGCAGCCCTTGCACCAAAAAAAAAGAAAGAGAGAAAGGAAGGAAGGATGAAAGGAAGGGAGGGAGGGAGGGAGAGAGAGAGAAAGAAAGAAAAAGAAAAACAGGCATAACTGAATTGTATACTTAAAAGTAGTTAAACTGGGAAATTTTGAGTTGTATGTATGCTAAAACAATTTTAAAAACTTAAAAATGAAAGTATGGCATAAAGGAAAAGAATTTTGATTCAGGTTCAAGAGCCTGCACTCCAAACTCAGCTCTGGCAACAGGTAGTTTTATGACTGTAGGCAACCTACAAATATTTGCATCTCCAAAGTGTGGCATATTATACAAAAGAGCTAGATTAAATTATTCCTAAGCACCATCCAATACTAAATACTCTATAATTGTAGAGACTATTTTTAAAAGTAAAGAAGAAACAGTTGAGGGTAAAATCCATTTGGGAAAGAGAGTTCAAATCTCTTCTGTTTATAGAATAGAAGGCACTGGAGCTTGTATCCCTCAATGAAAATAAAAACAGCCAAATTGAAAACAAATCCTTGGATCCCCTTTCTCAATTCCTAATATTTTTTCAAGAGAGGGTTATTCTGCCCAAGGTTTTCTTCAGGGCAAACTTCACATCCTTATTCCTCAAGCTATAGATTAATGGATTGAACATGGGCACCACAATGGTATAGAAGAGGGAGGAAATTTTCCCCTGGTCAAGGGGCAAAATAGAGGGTGGTTTGAGGTACATAAAAGCTCCTGAACCAAAGAAAAGAGAAACAGCAATTATGTGAGAGCTGCAGGTACTGAAGGCTTTGGACCTGCCCTCAGTGGAGCTAATGTGGAGAATGCTGGCGAGAATGAAGCCATAAGAGATAAAAATGGTGATAATAGGTACCCCAATGCCAATGGTCACAACTATAAAGACCACAAGCACATTTATATAAGAGCTATTGCAGGACAGCTCAAGGAGGGGAAGGATGTCACACATGTAGTGATTGACAACATTGTCAGCACAGTAGGTCAGAAAAACTATATTCCCTGTATGGGCCATAGCCCCCAAAACTCCCATCCCATAGACACCTAATAAAAGGAATAAACAGACCTGCGGGGACATGGTGACCGTGTACACCAGTGGTTTACAGATGGCAGCATAGCGGTCATATGCCATCGCTGACAGGATGAAGGACTCAGAAAACACAAAGAAACAAAAGAAAAAGAGCTGAGTCATACACCCTGCATAGGAAATGATGTTCTTCTTTGAGATGAAACTCATCAGCATTTTGGGGATAATGGCAGTAGAGTAACTAAAATCTATGAAGGACAAGTTGAAGAGGAAAAAGTACATGGGAATATGAAGGTGAGAATTCAGCCCAATCAGTGTTATCAAGCCCAGGTTCCCCACCAGAGTGACCACATAGAAACCTAGAAACAGAAAGAAGAGAGGGATCCTGAGTCCTGGCTGGTCTGTTAAGCCTGCGAGGATAAACTCTGTCACAGAAGAGGAGTTCTCTATTGCCATTCTCCTCTAGAAGTGTCTGTCAATGAAAAAAAAGAAATAAAATGCTGAGAGAAAGAAACACCTAACACCCCCCCCCCCGAGAATGGCATCTGAACAGATAGACTTTGAGATGAAGATATTTCCTCATACCTGTATCTGTCATCACTGTGCCCAAGCATCTTTAGTTATCCTAGTACCTGCCTCAGGGTGAACATTGCCTCCACTGTGAGGACTGCTAAGACTGAAGCAAGGGACCCCAAAGTTGAACTCGGATGATCCTCCAACCTTCCCTATAGCCCTCTCCAGGCCTTGCTCAGTTTTGTAAAGCCTGAAGCTCTTCTCTGAATTAATTGTTGAGAGGAGGGGAGAGGAGGGGAGGGGAGAGGAGGGGAGGGGAGAGGAGGGGAGGGGAGGGGAAGGGAGGGGAAGGGAGGGGAGGGGAGGGAAGGGAAGGGAAGGGAAGGGAAAGGAAAGAAGAATAAAGACAAGATCATATACTGAGCACTAACCAAGAATTGACACTCTATCACAGTACAGATCAGCTCAGGCAGGCACGCACTCTCCTTTGGCTTGGAGCCAAAGTGCTCTGCTCTACAGGCTCCCACCTTTCTCTCTTATGAGGACTCAACTGCCCTGGTGAAAAGGAGGTTATAGCTTTGGTTTCAGACCGCTCCGTCCCTGGTTCTGTTTCAAGGATTGAACCTCTGGTTTATCTTGATTCTCTTTCTGACCTGAAGGACAGAATCCCTGATTGTGGCTTGGCCCCGGGGCTTCTGTCTGGCTTCCAGAGGGACTGCATCCTTTTTTAACACCCACGGATAAGAGAAAACAAGACTTTTATTCTGGATTACAGATCTCAGTGGCCTGGTTACAGAGGCTCCCTCAGGATCACTGCCCCAGAGACCACTTTTCCTAATGAAGAAGACATGTTTGTTTACACCCTTGATAATGCTTGACCTGGCTTTTAGTATGGCCTATCCTTTCCTTTAGGTTACATCCTTTCAGCACAATTAAGCACAAGGCATTATAGAAAAATTAATTCTTGCTATCATGTATGGAGCATTCACTAAGTACCAAACACCATATCTGACACAACACCCTCACACCAACACCAAGAGTTCAACAGCAATATGCAAGTATTACCTCATTTATTTCTCACAGCAACCTTTTAAATTAGACCTATTAACCTCCACTTGAAAAGTAAAGAGCACAAACAACTAGTAGGTTCCACAATCTTGAGTCAAATATTGGTATGTCCAACTCCAAACTTCACAGAGGCAGGGAAACTTGCTGAGCAATCACAACTTAATGTAGGTTACTGACTAAAATCAGTTTGTTCCACAAACCAGTCCTCGCCACTCTAAACTCCATGCATTGTCAAACAGTTCTCAGGAAGGAATCTCTTTCATACAGGAACTAATAAAATTTTATGAAGCAATTTAAACGCCACGCTCCTTACTAGGGCTTTTATATATTAAGGATGACAGATTTCATAACCAAGAAATAAATCTCAAATTGGGGAAATTTGAACTTCAGTGTGCACTCAGGGGGTTAAATATGAGCTTTCAATCCTAGGTTAATGACACAGTCTACTTGAAGAAGTTATGAAATAATAAAGGCAGAAGCCCATCTTCTTCCAGACAAGTCCAGTTAAAACACTGCATACAGGCCTGTGTATGTCTATGATTACTTGTGAAAACATCAATGAGGACTTGCTTATCCTCCCCTTTGGGACATATTCAGCTGAGTACCAGCAACGATGGTGCCTCATCTTTGCATTTACGCTTAGAATTTCCCACATCTCAGAGGGATTCTAATGAATCCAAACCCATATTCGCAATCCCACTGCACAAAAGTTACAAAAGGGGAAAAACAATTCATTATCATAATATTTAAATAAGCCCTCACAAGACAGGCTTTCCTTGGGACCCAGAGGCAAAGAAGATGAAGAGATCTCTGGAAGCTTTAGGAGGATATTATCTGTTACTTCAGACACAAGTGCCATGGCAACTTCATTTCAGAGGCATCTTAACTTGACCGTCTCTAAAACCATATCCCAAGATGACTTGTTGCAGTACAAGCAGATAGCAGAAAAAAAACCCTGAAAACTATTTTGTCCTTTCTCCATTGGTGCAGTACTGTCACCTTTCCAAACCTTGATGCTTCTTTCTTCTATTACTGCTAAGTTAAACTATATATTATACATGTACCTTAACATGTATGGACATGGGAAGTGCTACATGCAATAAAATGTCTTTGCACATATGTCTCATGCATGTGCATTAGTACTCAGATTTTTTGTAGATCATAGAGTTGCACAAGTATGGTCCCAAGTGCACCACCTATCTCTACACATCATAGGAACACCAGCTCCAATAAGAAGCACAAATCTGATTGGAAAGAAAAGACAACAGCTGAGAGGCTTCTGTGTAAGATAAGCCTTGATCACCTCCTGGGAAAGTAGAAAGAATTACACTTGTTGGGTATGTTATATTATAACATAATAAAATTTGGGATTTATTTTTTATTTTTATTTCCTTTCTGGAGTAATGAAAATGTTCCAAAATTGATCATGGGATGTATGTGCAACTACGTGAGCCTTCTGCTGGAAGGGAGGCAAGCTGTGCTTACAGATGGGCTGGCAGCCACTTGAGGAAATCCCTCGGTTTGGAGCAAATGGCTTACGCGAACCAAGAGAGTTGAGAAGACGTGTCACCTGGATGCGCTTCTCCATGATGGGAGGCTCAGGTCTATGAGGCGATGATTGGCAGAAAAATACAGCAAAAAGAATTGTGAAGTCCATTAGAAATTATCTGTAATTCTTACTCAGTGAACTTCAGTTTGAACTGAGAGGGGCTGCTCTAAATTGTAGTTTCAGTCCTTTATGTAGGATTTCGTGGGATACTGTGTTTTATGGCATGTGAGACCATTATGCTGTCTCTTTTGATGGATGGAAAATGTTTCCTCCAAAGTCTCCACAATTAACATTATATGGCTTTATTTCTTCTCTCTGAAGGACACATTATTTTTAAAGGTTATTTATCCTCCAGGCAGGTCCTCGCTGTGATTCATTCTTCTGATGAGGTTAGTCAGAATATCATCCTCCAGACATGCAGTAAAGCTCAGTAGCAGAGAATATAACAGTGCCCTTAAACTCCTTAACACTGGAGATAAATTAACACTAATAATCTAGGTACCAGGGTAGCAACTGACTTGGCAGAATGGAATTCACCAGTGCACGGGGCTAGTGGCCAGTGTCACTCTGCTGGGCTCCTGGGTCCTGTGTGGGCTCGGTGGCTGGTGAACCTCTGATTTCTTCCTCCTTCCTTGTTCAAGACACACCACACCGTACTCAGGCCCCTCTGGCCAATAGCCGGGATCACCCAAACAGCTGCCAGCCCTGCGGATCCAGAACAGCGCCTGCCGCTACTAAAGTCTCCATGGATCAATGAATTCTCAGTTCATTTCATGACAGACTATCAAGAAGACTTCTCGAAGTAGATAAGCAATGACAAGATAGGAGGGAGATCTGCCTCACTGGGAAACATTTTATTTTAATTTTGTTTATTTTTAAAAATATTTGTATTACTATATATCCATGCACATACAGTCCATCCATAGTATACAATCAATAGCTCACATTATCCTCACGTAGTTGTATGTTCATCGCCGTGATCATTTTTAGAACATCTGCCTCACTGGATCAGTTTTCCATTCTCTATAATAATGGTTCTCAAACCTTGGTCTCCACACCATACCACATTACTTGCTTAACATGCTGTGTATTAATAGTTAACAGGTTAAACAGAGCACATACATGGGGATGTATGCAGAACTACGTGATGAGACTGTGAGCCAGTGATTGTATACTTCAGATGGTCTGTATGGTGTGTGAGTGTATCTTTTTTAAAAAATTTATTTATTAATTAAAAAAAACTAACAATCGAACTAAACCATTAACATATATAATCAGTAATTCACAATATCATCACTTTGTGTGAGTGTATCTTAATAAAATGTATTTAAAAAAAGAAAGAATTATACTCATCTATCAGTAGCCATATGGATCTGTATTATAGTTAAGGTTAAATTGATTTTAGTAAGTGTATTCAGCAAATTAATGTGCAAGGTGCAAGGATATGAACAGCATGGTTCATGCCAGAAAAGGGCTTATAATCTATTTGAAGCTTCTCCCATACTGCCTCATCTTCTTATTTCTGTCCCTGCATGTTTTACATTTTTCAGGTTTAGTTCCTCACCTACACTTTTTCTGCTTCCATAAATAAATGCTCAATGAGCTCTTCTTTTTCAATTTCAACAACCTCTCTATAAGTATGGCTCCCAAATTTGTGTCTTTAGGTCTCAGCTCTTTTAAATTGTCTTCCTGTGTATTTAAACTCTTTTCCAGATATTTCCAAAAGACTGCCCTGTGGTCCATCTCTGAACTCACTGAGCACAAAGATCTTCATTTTCCCTAAAGTAGATTTCCTTCCAACCTTTCCATTTAATTTGGGTACCAATGAAAGGAAGTAGAGGGTAGAATTCATAAAGTGATTATAAGTCCTGGTTTGTCCAGTATTGTATCAGTTTGTGCCTATTATCCCAGTGACATTATTAGTAGCTCCCTTTTCACCCTGACATATATCTTGGTTGAATGATATGTATTCAGAGCATCAACTTTGAAATCTGGCAGACTTTAGCACAAATCCTGGCTCTGCCACTTACTATATGATCTTAAGAACTTGTTTAACCTCTCTATGAGTTTCAAAATTTTTATCTTTAAGACGATAACTCAATAGATTGTTTTAATAAGTAAATAACTGCACCTTCTGACACATAGAATGCACAATAAGCAGTTATTTTGTTGGTGGTGGTATTATTATTATTATTATTATTATTATTATTATTATTATTATTAAAAAAACATCTCCTTGTATGAAAGTGGTATCAGAATAAGCTGGTGCAGGAAGAGACTAGATGCAAGGAAATCAGTTAAAAGGCTTTACATAAATAGTAGAAACATAAGATTAAAAATGCGGGCCACTATTATGAGAAGATGATGAAATGCAAGACAGGATTTATATCTCTGTGGTTTGAAACAAACAGAGAAGAAGAGACCCAAATCAAAGTTGACTAAGATTTTGAGCTAGAAAAACAGGAGTAGGATGTCAGAAATAGAGAAATAAAAAAGGGTTAGGGTAAGGGGTTGGATTTTAGAGAAAATCAAACAGACTCCAAGTGGCAAAGATAAAAAACAAGTAGGAAATTGGAAATCAGAGCTGGGTGCTAAAAATTGAGGAATCATCTGAACAGAGGTTATCACATAAAAATGGGGGAATTGCTTCAAGCAGGAATATTTACAATCAGAATAGCAGAGGGTAAGAATTGAACCTTTCAAAAATGCCACAAATGGATAACGGAAAGATATTGACCCAACAGAATTTGCTGAATACAATGCATTTGCATGCAAATATAGTGCAACGAAAATCCACATTACAAACCTATACTCCCAGAGACTTTTTTTACAATATGAAAAAAATTTATCAGTGGCTCTGACAAGCAGGCATTTGATTAACCTATTCCCCATCAAAAAAAAGTAATATGATCTGTTCATAACTAGTTTTATTAAAATTAAATTTAAAATATTCAATTAAATTTAATATACTGATAATAACATTGAAATGACAATGATGCCAGAAGGTTTTTGCCCATCAAGGTCGAAGTATTTGTAGAAGAAATCTGTCCCTTTCCTTTAGGTATTGGCAAAGAAAAATTACTGAATGACAGAAATAGCTATAAAGAAAGCAGCCAGAATGTAAAACACTTCAAAATAGAATAATTTTTATTCCAGGATTTAAATTCAGGAAAAGTTGTGCTGATTAAGAGAGCAAAGTAAGCCAGCACACACACAAAAAAAATGTAAAATCTATAATTTACAAGACATGTAAAGGGTGCAAAATAAATTAAAATTGTGCTAGAAAGTTCAATATAGTAGGAGTTAATCAGACAAACCTAAGATAAACTTCAAGTATAGTTTAATGGAAAAGAAAGATGTAGTTTAATGAATAGGAGAAGGGAGATTATTCTAAGCATAATAACAACATTATAATAGACTAATAACTAAATTAAATTAAATATAGGTGCAAAGAAACCAATCAATGTAAAGAAAGCAATGTAGTAAAGTTTTCATTAGATATTCCTCTGTACTCCTAATGCAAGATTGAAGATTCTGTCTACAATTTACAAAGACGTTTTCTGGAAAGGAAAGCGCATACTCTCTCTGTGTTTGTTCTGGTATTTCCTAGAGATTTCTCTCAGTACAGTAATTTTATTCTAGTAGCTAGCTTAAATCAAGAGGCAACATGGTATCCTGGAAGGAGCCTGGGCTTAGGCATCTAAAGATTTAGCTCTGTTATACAGCCTTGGAGAAGGCCTAGGAATTCTTTAGCTTGGGAATTCCTCCACTGTAAAGAGGGAAACAAAATCTGCCTTATCTATGCCATGACATTTTTTAATAAATAGAACCAGATGTAGTGAAGCTCAATGAATACTTCTCAGTCCTATTTTACTTGACACTGCAGACAGCTTCCTTCTTCTTAAAATACTCGTTTTCCTTGTCTTTCAAAAAAAGACACTCTCTTTTTTTGGAGAAAAACTCTCCTATTTTTCCTCCAACTTGTGGGCATTTCCCAGTCTCCTTCAAGAACTAAATATTGATAGTCCCCAAGGTCCCACCCTCAGCCTTCTCTCTGCATCCTATTTACATTCCCTGAAAGATCCTGTTCACTCCTCTGCCTTGAATTACCCTCTGCTATTGACTTCCAAATCTGTACGTCTATCCCTGATATTTATCTGAACGCCCAACAGATACCTAAAATTCAGCACATTAAAAATTGATCTCAGGCGGGCCATGGTGGCTCAGTGGCAGAGTTCTCATTTGCCATCACGGAGACCCAGGTTTGTTTCCTGGTGCCCGGCCATGAAAAAAAACTAAAAAATAAAAAAATTGGTGGCACCATCTTTCCCCCAAACCTTACTCCTTCAGCTGCTCAATCACCCCTCATCAATAATAAAGTTAAATTGACTCTAAAAGAAAGGAACCATGCCAGTAACCTGAAAATCAATTCACTGAAAGCTAATTTACCAACAAGCCAATTTGCCAAAAGCCAATTCACTGAATAACCAATTTGCAAAACTTGTTCCTTTAACAGCTTATTTCTTACAAGTACTTCATGCTTAATTCATAAAAATTGTGTAATACTTATTAACATAAAGCAAAAAATAAAATCCAGCCATATGTCTACCACTTGTAAATAACTACTCAATATTTGGTTGCATGCTATTTGATGTTTTTTCTACGCATGCATATATTTTGTATAATATTATATATCATCTTGTATATACTGTCTTTAAAGGTTTTTATTGAAACTATATATCACTGACATCTTTTCAAGTTGAGAAATAAACTTCAGCATCATTCTTAATGGTTTCATAATATTCCTTTGTTGGAAGTACTATAATTCAGTGTTCCAGTTCATCTTTGTTTCGGCACTTCTTTGGTCTAGTTTCCACAATGATAAACATTGCTGAAATGAATGTGCATTTTTGCAAACCTTACCATTTATTTTCTTAGGGTAAATTCCTAGAAGTGAAATTTCTAGGTATAATAGGTATAGTATACCTTTAGACTCAGAAATATATAGCAATATAGAACATTCCTATAATTTCTCATGAAGAACTTTTCCAACCACACCCTACCAGGAATGAATGAACGTGCCTTTTGCCCCAGATCTTTCTGAAAAATTTCCCACAAATTAAGACAACTTGATTCTAAAAGTAATATCACGTTATTTTAATTCAAATTTCTATAATTACAAGTCATGTTAGGCTTTAGGATTTTTTGTTGTTGCTGTTTCTTCTCCATGGCCATTTTAAGTTGTATTTGAATATTTAAATCAAATTTATTTTTCATTAACTGACATAAAGTAAAATGAACCCAGTTTATATGTATAGTTCAGTGATTTTTGACAAATGTATATGCCCATGCAACCACCACTCAAACATTTTTATTATCCTTAGAAGTTCCCTGGTGCAATAAATGACCCCTGCTCCTGGTACTGGGCAATTACTACCTGATTGCAGTCTTTACATATTAGTTTTGTCTGTGTTCAAATTTGATAAAATTGGAATCATACAGTGTATTAGTTAGGGCTCTCTAGAGAAACAGAATCAACAAGAAATATTTGAAATATAAAATTTATAAAAGTGTCTCACGTAACTGTGGGAATGTAGAATCCAAAATCCATAGGGCAGGCTGTGAATCTGATGATTCCAATGGAGGGTCTGGATGAACTCCACAGGAGAGGCTTACCAGCTGAAGCAGGAAGAGAGCCTGTCTCTTCTGAATCCTCCTTAAAAAGCTTCCAGTGATTAGATTAAGCATCATTCTTTAAAGAAGACACTCCCCTTGGCGGATTACAAATGGAATCAGCTGTGGATAAAGCCAATGTGATCATGATTTAATTCTATGAAATATCTTCATAGCAACAGACAGGCCAGCACTTGCCCAACCAGACAAACAGATACCACCACCTGGCCAAGTTGACACATGAGCCTGACCATGACATATGGTATATACTGTTTTGTGTCAAGGGCCTGTCACACAGCATAAATTTTTGTGATTCATTTATGTGGTTGTGTATATCAATAGTTCATTACTTCCATGGGAGCACTACCTAAAACCAGTACTGTGTTAAACAGATATGTTTGCCTGATTCTCAATCTTAAGAGAAATATGTTCAGTCTATCACCATTAAGTATGATGTTATCTGTAGGTTTTCCATAAATACCCTGCATTGGGTTGAGAAAGATTCATTTTTATCTCAGTTTGTAACATGACAAATAGAGAATAAATTATTAACTGCTTTCTTTGCATCTATTGAGATTATATGCTTTTTCAATGCAATTTTATTGTTATGTTCACATACCACTCAATCATCCAAAGTGTACAATCAGTGGTTCACTATATCATCATATAGTTGTACATTCATCACCACAATTTTTGAACACTTTATTACTGAAAAAATACATAAAGAATAAAAATAGAGATGAAAAAGAACACCCAAAGTATTCCATGCCCCTTATCCTCCCCTATTATTTATTTTGTGTCCTTATTTTTTTACTCTTCTGTTTACACACTGGATAAAGGAAGTGTCAGCCACAAGGTTTTCACAATCACATGGTCACCCTGTAAAAGCGATATGGTTATGCAATCATCTTGACGCATCAAGGCTACTAGAATACAGTTCAATAGTTTCAGATATTTCCTTCTAGCTAGTCCAATCCACTAAAGACTAGAAAGGGATATTTATATAATGCATAAGAATTACCTCCAGAATGACCTCTCAACTCTATTTAAAATCTCTCTGTCTCTGAAACTTTATTCTGTGTCATTTTTCTTCCCCCTTTTGGTCAAGAAAACTTTCTCAATCCTATGATGCCAGGGCCTGGCTCATCCCTGGGAGTCAAGTCTCACACTGCCTGGGAGATTTATACCCCTGGGAGTTGCATCTCACATAGGGGGAAGGGCAATGAGTTTACTTGAGGAGTTGGCTTTGAGAGAGAGTGGCCTCTGAGCAACAAAAGAGGTTTTCTGGGGTGGCTCATAGGCCTAATTATAAGTAGATTTAGCTTCTCCTTTGCAGGGATAAATTTCAAGAGTGCAAGCCCCAAGGTTGAGGGCTTGGCCCATTAAATTGGTAATCCTAGTGCTTTTGAGAATATCTGGAGTTCCCCAAGTGGGGAAGTTTAATATTTCCACACTATCCCACAGCCCCTCAAGGGGGCTTTGCAGATACTTTTTTATTCTCTGCCAAGATTACTCTTGGATGAGATTATATACTTTTTAACCTCTATTCTGCTAATATGGTGAATTTCATTGATTAATTTCAAATGTTAAACCATGCTCTTCAGGATAAACTCCACTTGGTCATCTTGTATTATCCCTTTCATATGTTATTGATTTTATTTGCTGTCATATTGCTAAGAAATTTTGCAATTATATTCCTAAGAAACATTGGTTTCGAGTTTTCTGTTCATATAATTCATTGGTTATGGCATCAGGATAATGTTGGTATCCTGTAAGGAGTTGGGCAGTGTTTCTTCCTCCTCATATTCTGAAAGTTTTTATAAAATAAGACCATTTTTCCTTACACTGTTTGGAAGAACCCAGCACTGGAGCCATCTTTATAGAAATTTTCTTTATGGAAAGTTTTGTGTTTTTTTTTTTTTCTTTGTCTCAGGATCTCTAACATATCCCCCCTTCATTCGTGATATATTGACTTTTTTTCTTACTGTCTAACTAGAATTCCATCGATTATTTTGGTCTCTTCAACCAGATTTTGGTTTCATTGACTTTCTATGCTGATTATGGCTTTCTATTTTATGATATCCATTCTTATGTTTGTTATTTGTTTGCCTTTACTTAACTGGATACATTTGTCCTTTTTTTACTTTCTTATAGTGAAAGTTTCAGTCATTGATCTTAAACCATTCTTATTTTCTAATATAAGCATTAAAATCTTAAATTTTCCTCCAAACACTGCTTTGTAGTTAAAGTAGTGTTTGGAGGAAAATACCACAACTTGTGGATGCATTGTTTTAAATATCATTCAGTTCATGATGTCTTCTAATTTAATTTGTAGTTTCCTTTTCAGCCCATGTGTTATTGAGAAGTGGGCAGTTTAATGTAAAAGTTTTTTGTGATTTGTCAGATATCTTTTTGATTAATTACACTATGGTCACAGAAGTAACTTTGAATATGCCATTCCTAAATATATTTAAAATTGTTTAATGGCCCTGTGTATGGTCTACTTTTGTGAATTTCTCATGTGCATTTGTTAATAATGAGTTTTCTGTGGATGGTAGGTAGAATTTTCTGTAAATGCCATTTCGTTTATGTTGGTTGCAGAGTTGTTCAAGACTCCTATATCCTTACTGCTTTCTTTGTCTACTTGTTCTATCACTTATTGAAAATTAAGTGTTAAAACTTCCAACTATAATTGCATATTTGTCCATTTCTTCTTCCATTTTTTAATTATTTGATTCATATATTTGAAACTCTATTAGTAGATGAAAATACAGAATTATTATATATTTTTTATTAATTGATCCTTATATTATTATAAAGAGTCACTGCATCTCTGGGAATATTTCAAGTCCTAATATCTACTTTGTCAGAAATTAATATAGTCACGGAATACCTCTTTTGATTAATATTTGCATGGTATATCATTTTAGTTTTAAGCCATCTGTGTCTATCTTTAAAATGTGATTCCTATTAATAGCATATATCTGTATCTTACTTTCATTTCTCTTAATTGGAGCATTTAAAACATTTATATTCAAAGAATAATGGATATGGTTGAATTTAAATCTACCATGTTATTTATTCCCTACTTGTTTTTTTGTTTTGTTTTGTTTTTCATTATTCTTTTTTATTCAGGAATCAACTTCCAATTCTGTCTCATGTCCTTTATGCTATTGATAGTACATTTTATTTCCATACATAGTATAAATGCCACAATACATTTCTATTATTTGGGCTATAAATAGTTATCTTTCAAAAAAATTTTTAAAATAGAAAAAATATCTCTTTTATTTTTAACCACATAATTAACATTTTCCAGAAATCTTCATTCCTTGTGTATATCCACGTACTCATTCTCCTTTAACAGGAAGAACTAGTTTCTTATGGTGAAGATTTGCTAGCAATGAATTCTCTAATCTCTTATTCATCTGTAAAAAAAGTTTACTTTGCCTTAATTTTTAAGTAAATTTCCTCTGAATATAGTCCTAGACTGGCAGATTTCTGTTCTTTCAATATTGCTAGGATTTTGCTCCCTTTGCCTTCGGCTAGCATTGTTTATGAGAAGAAATCCAGTCATCCTTATTTTTTGGTCCCTTTCTGAAATGTCTTCATCATCTGGTTGTTTTTAAAATGTTTCTTTTATCACTGATTCTAAGCAATTTGATTATTATATGACTAGGGATGTTGTGGTGTGTGGTTATCCTGTTTGGGGTTCTTTGAGAGTCTCCTGTAGGTTTATATTTTTCATCAAACTTGAAAATTTTCAGCTATCATTACAGCTGATATTTTTCCTGACCCATCCCTCTAGTCTCCTTTTGGGTCGAATTGAGGTACATTAATGGACCCTGAGGCTCCAAATGTTTTGTCTTGTCATTTTTCTCTCTGGTTTAGTTTGAATAGTTTCTCTTGTGAAGTGTCCAAGTTTTCTGATCATTTCTTCTACAATGACTGATCTTCCATTTAGCTCAACTGGTAAATTTTTGTTTTCAGATAAACTATTTTCAACTTTACATGTCCATTTGATTTTCTTTCATAGTTTCCATTTCTCATTCTTTTATGTTCCGATTTCTCATGTGCTTTAAGCACACTTATAATGGCTTTTTAAAGCCCTCGTCAACTAAATTCCATCATTTCTGTCATTTTGTGTTTCTGATAGCTGAAATTTTGGTTATGAATTACATTTTCTGATTTCTTGGAATTCTACAAACTTTTTTTAAGGGTTTTTTTGTTTTTGTTTTGTTTGTTTGTTGTGTAGGCTGCATGGTAGAGTCACATTTCATTAATTTTTCCTGTGAGTATCCCATTATTGCAGCATCATTTGATGAATTTTTGTTTGTTTTGTTTGTTTGTCTTTTGGGAAGCGCATGGACCTGGAATCAAACCTGGGTCTCTCGCATCCAGGTGAGAATTCTATCACTGAGCTACCTTGCACCCCCAGAATTCTACAGACTTTTGATTGGATTCCTAGCATTGTGATTGTTACACCAATGAGTACTGGATTTTCTTGTTTTTCTTTTAAAATCTTGAGATTTTCTTTTTACCTGACACTTAAGTTGCACAGATGGGTTTGATCTTTTTGAGGTTTGTTTCCAGCCTTTGTGAGAGCAGGTTTAATGTATCCTAGGGCAAGTTTAGCCCAACCCATAGATTATGGCCTTGCTGAGGCCTGTACTGAATGCCCAGGACAATCATCAAGATCTCCCTATGCTGGATGGTAGGAATTCAAACATCTCCCAGTCCTGTGTGTGTTCTGGGAACTGTTAAGATTCCAAATCTTTGCTAGTTATTTGCCTAGCCACGGGAACTTTTCCCCATATATATGCAATTTAGTATTTAGTCAAATGAGAAATAAAGCAAATGAATAATTATATGATGTTCCTATGTCCTTGAGAACCAGGATTCTGATTGAGAACTAAAAAAGATATATAGATGAACAATGGTAAAAGCACTGTGGTTTTGAAATTGAATTGGAAATTTTGATATGCTCAAATAGTCTTACAATACACATGTAAAATATATTCTATTTCTGACCACTGAAAAATCCTAGAAACAGTGACTAACATGGAACCCACAAAGTACCATTTTCCAATTCTAAACATTAGACCTTATTGAATAAATGTCTAATTTCAGGTCTAGGGAATGAAATATACGATATGAACCCAGAACACCTTCTAATATCAAACAGTGAGGAAACCCAAATACTAACGGAATTGTGTCAAAAAGATCCAAAAGCCACAATGAAGAATCTCCAACTGGCTAAAGAGGGGATATTTTGAGCATCAGAATCAATAACTATCACAAGTTGAAATATGATAAATATATTTAACCCATGAGCATTTAATGGTATTTTTAAAAACTGATCACTTTCATAATATAACAAAGAACAAAATTATTATTTTGAGCACTAATAAATAAGGAAAACCATTTTTAAAAAACTATATCAGTAATGCATTGGTATTTATGTTCTTAAATAAGAAACTTTGCTGTGAATGAATTCTTATGATGGAAACTGTATTAGTGAAGAATTTCTACTAGCCTTCTTTTCTCATTCCCCTCAACCTCCCATCTCATCACCATGTTAGATGTTGGCTGCAGCAAGCAGAATAATTTTTTAATGAAATTTTTAATAAATTCAGTGAATTTGTTTTTGGAGAAATGTCTATTGCCTAAAGATAGAAAAGAAAATAAAGTTCCTTGATAATAACATTTATAAAGATAGTTAAAGTTCATTGAACCTAAAGATGAATAACTGATAGTTAATAGTGACCATGGTGCAACTGATGGCGATGGTGGTGAAGGAGATGAGGATGTTGAAGTTCATGACTGGGCAGTCATGGTAACGACGGTGGTAACAACAATGAAGCCAAAGATGGTCCAGGGTCCAGTTAGATGCCAAGCTTCCCAAACTGTGAGGTAACTCTCTCAATAAAAGGAAAATTAATATATCTGGGATATATTACATTATTTACATGCAGCTATAAACCTGGACTCTAATTGCCTCTTCATTGAGGATCCTAGTCTCAAGTGGCTTCATCCCAGGAGAGGTTCTACTTATGTATTAATAGACCCCAAGGTTCCCAGTCTCAGGGACACATTTTTCAGGTCCATAGGGTTTGCTTTAACTTGGATTACTTGCAAACGTGGTGAATGTTGAATTTTGTCTAGTGCTTTTTGTGCATGTACAGAGATATTCATATGGTTTTCTTTTTTAGTCTCTTAATATGTTATGTTATACTGATTCAGATTTGGATTAAAGCAATCGTGCCTTTCAGGCATAAATTCCACTCTTTCATAATGTTTACGCATTTTATGTAGTGTTGAATTTGATTTGATATTTTATTAAGGGTTTTATAAGCAATGTTGTTCTGTAGTTTTCTTTTTAATATCTTTACCTGGTTTTAGTATCTGCAGTAATAGTGGTCTCATGAAATGAGTGAGAACGTTTTCACCTCTTCTAAATTCTAAAAGAGATACGTGATGTAGAGTTAACTGTTTTACAGAAGTCAACAGAGAAGGTATTTAGGCCTGGAATTTTCTTTGTAGGGAAAGTATTTAGGTGTGAATTTCACTTCTTTAATATTACTATTTAGGTTACCTAATCTTGAATGAGGTTTGGTAGTTTCTATCTTTTAAGGAAGTTAAAATTTGGGACATTAAATTGTCCATAGTTTTTCACTGTTATTCTTTTAATGTCCCTAAGATCTGCAGTGATGTCCCCTCCTTCCTTTCTAGTATTGGTGATTTGTGTATTCTCTCTTTTTCTGTTTCTACACTCCCTCCCACCCCCTTTTTCTCTCCCTCTCTTTTCCCAGGTTGGCTAGATATTCATTATTTTACTGATGTTTTCAAAGAACCAGCTTTGGTCTCATTGATTTTTTTTTCCCAGAGTCTATCTGTTTCTTATCTCATTGACTTTATGTTTATCTTTATTACTTTCCTCATTCTGTTTCTTTTTGTAATTTAAGGTTCTTGATTTTAGAATTTCCTTCTGTTTTAAAATAAGTATTTAATGAAGTAGTTCAAAAATTGTGTTGTCTTCTTTTCATTCAGTTTAAAATTATTTTTTAATTAATCTTGTGACTTCTTCACCCATGTGTTATTTAGAAGTACACTATTTAACTTCAGATACTTAGAGATTTTCCAGATATCTCTCCATAATTGATTTATAGTTTGAATTTGTTGTAGTAAGTGTGTATACTCCATACTATTTCAACCATTTTCAGTGCGTAGAGGTTAAATTTTATTAACCAGAATATGTTCTACCTTAATAAATATTCTGTGTGCCCTTGAAAATATTGTGTATTCTGTTGCTGCTAGATGTAGTGTTCTAAAAATGTCAACTAGGACAAATTTGTGGGTTGTTTTCCACATTTTTACTCATTTTTTCTATGAGTTCTGTCAATAAGAGAGAAGTATTGAAATCTCCCATTTTTTGTTAGATTTGGTTTTCTGCTTTTGTTGCCAGTAATTTTTGCTTCATGTATTTTGGAACTCTATTAATAGGTGAACTCATTTAGACTGTTTGAATTGACCCATTTGTCCTTATGAAATGCCGTTCTTTGTTCATTCCTTGCTCTGAAGTCTACTTAGTTTCATGTTGATATAACAAAACTAGCTTTCTCTTGATTAGTGTTTGCATGGTATATATTTTTCTATCTTTTAGTTTAAGCTGTGTCTTTATATTTAAAGTGGATTTCTTGGAAATACATATTGTTGGGGTACTTTTGATCCAATTAGACAATTTTAGCATTTTAACTGAAGTACTTAAAACATCAACCAACAAAACTGTTGGATTTAAATCTATTGTCTTGCTATATATTTTCTACTTGTCCCAACTATCCTTTATTCCATTTTCTCTTTTTCCTACCTTCTTTTGGACTATTTTTTTTTAATATTTTTATTGACAAACCTTCACGCACATACAGTGCATACATGGAGTATAATCAGTGGCTCACAATATCATCACATAGTTGTGTATTCATCACCATGATCATTTTCCTTAGAACATTTGCAAAAAATGAAATAACTCATACATCCCATATGTGTTACTGCTTCCACTTATTGACCACTAGTATTTCCATTTACCCAATTTAATTTACCCCTTATCCCCCCTATTATTTATTTATTTATTATCTATGGTTTTTTACTCATCTGTCCATACCCTGGATAAAAGGAGCATCAGACACAAGGTTTTCACAATCACACAGTCATATTGTAAAAGTTACATCTTTATATATACAATTGTTTTTAAGAATCAAGGCTACTGGAACACAGCACAGCAGTTTCAGGTACTTCCCTCCAGCCACTCCAATGCACCAGAAACTAAAAGGAGATATCTATATAATGCATAAGAATAACCTCCAGGATAACCTCTCGATTCTGAAATCTATCAGCCACTAAAACTTTATTTTGTCTCATTTTCTCTCTTCCCCCTTTTGGTTAAGAAGGCTTTCTCAATCCCATGTTGCCAGGTCCTGGTTCATCCTGAGAGTTCTTGAACTGACTATTTTTGAAAATTAAAATTATACCACCACTACTAGCTTACTGGCTGTAGCTCTTTATTATTTCTTAGTTGTTCTAAGTTTTACAGTACGCATCTTTAACATATTATGGTCTACTTTCAACTAATATTAAACCACTCCGTATGTAGTATCACAACCCAACCATGTATAGTTCTAGTTCCCTTTCTGTTCTTTGTGCTACAGATGCCACATTTTTACTTCTACATGTGTTAAACCCCACAATACCTTGTGATTATTGCTTGAAACAACCATATCTTTTAAAGAGAGAAACATTTCCATTGTCCTTTATTCTTTCATGTTTATTCAAATTTCCACCTGGTATTACTTCCTTCTGCCCCAAAACTTATTTTGTCATATCTTATAGTGTAGTTCTTATGGCAAAGAATTCTCTTAGCATTTGTTTGAAAAGTCTTCATTTCACCTTTATTCTTGAAATATATTTTCACTGATTATAGAATTAAAGGTTGAACTTCTTTTCTTATAGCACTTTAAAGATGTGACTTCATTGGCTTCTTGGTGATACAGTTTCTGATGAGGAGCATACTATAATCCTTATCATTGTTTCTCTACAATGTGTGTGAGTTTTTAAAATTTGGATGCTTTTAAAATTTTTCTCTTTATTGTTAGTTAACAACTACTTAACTATTGTGTACTTTCGTACTCTTTGAAGGTTATCCAACTTGAGATTCACTAAGTTTTTCATATCTACAGGGTTTAAATTTTCTTTAAGTTTAGAAATTTTTCAGCCACCACTTCTTAAAATATTTTTCCTCTACTCACTCATAACCTCTAGAATTTTAATTATACTCTATGTTTTATCATTTGATATTATTATTTCACAAGACAGCAAGGTTTTGTTCACCGTTTTTGGTTCTTTTTTGGGGGGGGCACCTTCTATTGCTATATCTTCATGTGTGTGGATTTGTTCTCCTGCAGTGCCTCATCTGTTGCCAATCTCATTCAGTGTATATTTTCTTTCAGCTACTGTATTTTTCATCTCTAGAAATGGCATTTGGGTCTTTAATATACTTTTCATTTTTCCTTGCATTGTGTTTCTGAGCATATTTCTAATAATCATAATAGCTGTTTTAAGGCCCCTGTCTGTTCATTCCATCATCTCTATCATTTATGGATCCAATTTTATTGGTTCTATTCCTTCTGGTTGTGTTCATATTTTTCCTGCTTCTTTGACTGGCTCTGATTGTATGCAACACATTGTTGGAATTCTACATTTCTGAATTCTGGATTTTACTGTAATCCTTTGAAAAGTACTGGGCTTTTTCTGGCACATAATTAATTTACACACGTATCCATTTCATTATTTGAAGGATTGTTTTTAAACTCTGTTAGGAAGATTCAGCATAGCTTCACTCTTCTTCAGTTTCTCTGCTTTGTATGTATTATGAAGTCTCTCCACCTGACAGGGAGAAAAGAAAACTATTTACTGTACTTTGTAAGCTTTTTGAATTGCTTGGTCTACCCTTCAGAAATTTTTATTTACTCTAGCCTCATGAACTTTTATTGCACACATTACAGATCAGGACAAAGCTAAAGACTCAAAGGGATCCCTCTGCAGATCTCTGGAGCCATTTATGTAGAGCTCCCTCTTCTTGGGCACCATGCCATGCATAATCTAGCAACTTAGGTCTGTCCAAATACTGATCTCTAATGCGTCAATGTAGATACAACTGAACACTTCCTGGATTCCACCGCTTTGCATATGTCATGGAAAACACCTACAGGTAACTAAAATGGTACAATCACAGGGCTCATGTTGCTTGTTTCCTTTTTCTCAGGAATCAGTTTGGCACACCTGTCACCAAAAATCTGTAAAATGTTGTTTCCTATATTTTGTCTGCTTTTCTAGTTGTTCATGTTGGAAAGACAATTCCAACAGGAATTAATCCTTCATGAAAGGAAATGCAGTTCACTCACTAATTTTTAACTAATCTGAAGCCCTATGTTGCGATATTCTCCAGACTAGACAAAACATACCTTTTTTACTCACATAGAATATTTGTGTAAAACTTAGCCAGTATCAGACAAAATATTTCAGTTTCTTAAATTTACCATTTGGTAGTTACTCAACAGAATCTAACAGAATGATTTTAGCAAGCAACTTATCAGAAGAAAACTATCTTCTTTTACACATTAAGTATTTCTTCTGTTTCATATCATTAAGTAGAAAGGAGAAATGAAGAAAAAATTTCACAAGAAGACGCACAGCATGGTGACAGGAGGTTCCTCTCAAGACCAATTTTGAACTGGCATTTTGACCTAGATGCACCAATATTCCTTCCAGGGAGCCTTTTGGATAATTACATATAATTATCATCAGCTGAAAGCCTTCTCTGCATTGACCACAGGATGACTTTAAAAGCTGAAAAACAGTAAATAGTAACTTGGAAGTCAACAACATAGCAACAGAAAAATGGTGAAGCAATAATAAGAGAGGTTGAAGTTATTCAGGGAGTAGGGGAAAGTACATTTGGTGTGAGGAGAAAAGGTGGACGAGGGCAGATTGGTAAGTAGGAACCCAGGATTTTAAGTATTCAGAGAGGCACTTAAGGAAAATATGCCCATGTCCTTCTCACCCCCACATCATTTTGCTCTTCATTTGTGAATTGTATTAAATTCTACTTTTAGTTCCACCTACTCCTAATACTGATCCAACCTGAATTTTCCTGCATCCTCGGAGCATACTGGAGAAGAATCATCTTATATTTTCCCTCAGTTACTCTATTCTACTCTTAATACCATTCCAAGCCTAATATCCACAGATTTTTAAGCTACAAAATTACTTTAGTTCCAATGAACACAAAACTCTAAAAAAATCTATACTTTCAATACAATGCCACAGGTCAATTAAATAAGTGTTTCTATACATGGAATCATGACATCAGTGTTTATGAAGCTTACTGGGTGACTATAATGTATAGCCAAAATTACGAAAACTACCTAAGGACCTTGGGTCGAATGAAAAATTAGAACAAATTTCACCTGCCTAATAAAAGCTCAATTTTATACAGTAACTGAATATTTGACAAATATTTGCAGTATTTCTAAAACAACCTTAGGAAACAATATTGAAATTCTATTCATTTTCCAGATAGGAATATTGACCTGTCAATCAGTAAGTGGTAAAGCTTTGACTGCCATCTTGCACCATCTGGGTTTGAGATAAGGTGACCTCACATTTTCATTTTCTAGGGAATATTTTGAGATTGCTTGAATGACAAAGGAGATTACATTTCTGAGGCCAAATACATCTCTAACCCAGAAATGAAACATACTAGTAGTAGCCTGTAGGGGACTTAAGAGTATGAGAGTGGCAAAAAGCTCAAGATGTGGCCCTTTTTATCTTACTTTCATGATTTCCAAAACACTCCATGACTGTCTAACTCCTGGAAAATTAGAAGTGATGAGAAGTTCAGCAATCAGGAAAAAGTTCAGGATCCCTCAGTGAGGGGCAATGTTGGTACCTAGTCTCATCTGAAAGGCCTTTCATGGGTTTTCTCTCCCATCCTCAGACTCCAACTCTGAGGAGAATGGCTGCAGAAAATCACTCCACAGTGACAGAATTCATTCTCGGGGGACTAACAAATCAGCCAGGACTCCAGCTCCCCCTCTTTCTCCTCTTCCTAGGGATCTACACGGTCACCATGGTGGGGAACCTGGGCATGATCATGCTAATCCGCATGAATCCTCAGCTTCACACCCCCATGTACTTCTTCCTCAGCAATTTGTCCCTCGTGGACATGTGCTACTCCTCTGTTATACCCCTAAGATGCTGGTGAACTTTGTGTCAGAGAAGAACATCATCTCTTATGTGGGGTGTGTGTCACAGCTCTACTTCTTCCTTGTTTGTGTCATTGCTGAATGTTACATGCTGATGGTGATGGCCTGTGACCTCTATATTGCCATCTGCAATCCTTTGCTTTATAACATCATCATGTCCCATCAAGTCTGCTCTCTGCTGGTGGCTCTGGCCTACATCATGGCACTCATGTAACATGAGGCTCAGTGACAGAGACTGTCCTCATGTTAAAGCTGTCCTATTGTGAGCTCCTCATCATCATTACTTCTGTGACATCCTCCCTCTCATGAAGCTCTCCTGCACTGGTACTTATGATGTCCAGATGGTAGTTTTCTATTTGGCTGGATTTAATCTTATAGTCCCGAGCTTAATGGTCCTTGTTTCCTTTGCCTTCATCTTTTCCAGCATCCTCCACATCAACACCACAGAGGGCAGGTCCAAAGCCTTTGGTACCTGCAGCTCCCACCTGGCAGCTGTGGGAATGTTCTACGGCTCTACTGCATTCATGTACTTAAAGCCCTCCACGGCCAGTTCCCTGGCCCAGGAGAACGTGGCCTCCATGTTCTACACCACAGTGATCCCCATGCTGAACCCCCTGATCTACAGTCTGAGTAACAAGGAGGTCAAGGCTGCCCTGCAGAAAACACAGGAGAAAACCATTTGCATTCAAATGTCATTCTTTCTTAGGTTGAAAACTGGAGTATAAATATAGAGGAGAAGCCTCCCAAAAAAGCACACAAGGATGGAGAAAACCTGTTTCTCAATATGACTGATTGAATGCACTCATTCATGTTTTCCTCTTCCCTTTTTTGCCTATCATATCTCTCATGTCTGACTTTGCTGAATCTTTCTGGTTTCAATTTCATATTTTCTTCTACTTGAGGTCAGTTTCCTCTATCCTTGGACCTCTGGTAAACATTTATCTATATTGACTACAATAGAATGCAAATTTAGAAGTTTCAAAATGAGTTTAAGAGAACTATTCATTGATTTATTATCTTTTATAAAGAAACTATTACCAAAACTAATTCTAGTAATTTGCACTTAGGAACATATAAGACAACTGAATATGAATTTGAAAGAGGTGACTGTGAAGGTTAATTATGGTCTTCAGTTGTTTGGTCAAACAAGCACTGGCCTGATTATTACTGTGAGGGCATTTCTTGGATCTGAATAGTTACTCAGTTGATTGCATCTATGGCTGATAGTATCTACAATCATTAAAGGAGATTGCCTTCAGCAATGAGAGACATCTCATCCAATCAGTTGAAGGCCTTAATGGAAGAACTGTTGATTTTAGCAGTCAAAGAATTTCTGTCTCTACTTCAGACAGACAGCATCTCCTTGGGAATTTGTCATCTTCATCAAGTTTCTAACTTGAGGCTCCTTTTTCTCGGAAGAACCCTGACTAATAGAGGAACACACAGTCCTTTTCTTATCCAGATTCCTTCCTATACTCTATGCTCCCTCATTACATTTACCTTCTATATATTCCTGTCCATCATCTTTTAAATGGTCCCCTTCGTTCAATTGCCACTAACACCAACAGCACTATCAACATTATCATAGCATTTAACATTTACAGGACACAAAGTCTTCTAAGTGTTTTACTTAATTATCTTAGTTCTCAGATAAGGAAACTTTAGAGAAGGTAAATAACTTTTCTCAGGATGATATAGCTGGTAAACTGACAGCACTTGGATTCAAATCAACAACTCATTATCCCCTTTCTCTTGGTTGACAGTGTCTCTGTGCAGCCTTGTGATTATACCTGATAACATAACTTGCCAACTTCAAACTTCTCCTGAAAATAACTTCCCTTCCTTCCACCATCTTCCCATACCTTTGATGTTACCAATGCATATCTGATATAGGGGAGTCATTTGTCCTCCTTAAATAACTGGCAGTTCTGTATCCTCTGCCAATCTGACTCAGTAAATCCAATTGCATGAGATAAAATGTCTTCCCCCATTTACTTAGAAACATATCAGGGCTTTATGTTAAAGAATCAGTTGCCTTGAACTGCAAAAATAATTTGGAAATTCTTTTTATTGTCATTTGTATTTATGTAGGAGGAATAGATTTGTCATTTTTTTATTATTTTAGATACAAAACTGTATCAGTAACATGGAAAATGAAGTAACTCCGGGTTTCTTAAGCAGAAAGGGATTTAATACAGGGTATTAAATACTCACAGTTTTGGATTTGTTGGGTTTTTGTTGTTTTTGTTTTTATATTTAGAAAAGGAAGAGTGAGAAAGTTTCCACTGGACTACCGAGTCCAGAACAATCCCACAGTAGATATGACCTAGACATCAGGAAGCTCCTGCTGTTGTGTCGCTCTTGCCACCATGAAAAATACCTCTCACACCCATGAAATAGGCCAACATTATAAAACATTTGAGCTTCCATAACATTATTGACAACAATAGCAGCTGAAAGGTTGTCTCCCCAGCACTTCCACCTCAGAACCTTTAACAAGTGCACTTAACTAGTAGAAACTGATTTACATCCAGAACCATAACTGCAAAGGAGAATGGAAATTATAGCCATTCTGAACAAAAGTAAGTGTTGAATGATAAGGTCATTCCAAAATTTCAATCCTATCTACTTTCTCCTGCAGGGTCCCCCTGAGAACTGAACTAAAGAACTCTTTAAAATTTAATAAAATAGATTAATGTATCTTTGCTACCTAAGATGAAGAACAGTTCTTTAAAAAAAACAAAACTTCAAAGTATAAATTCATAAAGCAAAATATTTGGATGAATTTTATTACATCAAAGCTAAGAAATCTTATTAAACTGAGGACCCAGTGGACAACAGTCCTCAGAATGGAAGAAGACAATTTTTGACTCTAAAACTGACAAGGGATTAAAAACCAGAGAATACTCAAGTAATCCCTGAAAATCAACAACAAAAAGACATAAATCTCAAAAGAAAAACTGGCAATGTATATGAGCTGACAATATACATAAGAGAGAACCCAAAACAGGCTGTCATATATGAAGAGATACCCAAACATCTGACTAACCAGAGAAGTGCAAATCAAAACAATAATGAAATTTCTCTTCACATCTATCATATTTGCAAAGCCAGAATCAGTGGACATCTGGAGATCTAAACCCTAAGGTACTTGTCACCATTCTGTGGAGTAATCAAACACTACTTGAGAAAATATAGACTATGTATCCCTAGAACCAAGCAATTCTGGTACAGGACACACATCCCAAAGGAATTCTCTCAGAGGTCAATAAGGGTCACATGCAAAGATGTTCACTGTAGCATTATTTGCTGGATTATTTACTAGAAATTGTTCATCATCTGGAGGGTAGATGAATAACATATGGGGGCACATCACAAAGACTGTGCAGCAATGAAGAGCAATAGACTAGCTGTAGACACAGCAACATAGATAGATGCCAGATGCACAGTGCTGAGTAAAAAAAGTAAAGGATATGAAATATAATATTCCTTATGTGTATTAATTTTCACACAAATATGAATGTGCATTTGAGTATGTGTATATGTATGTATGTATATATATATATATATATATATATATATATATACACACACACAACACACAAAATATCACAGAAAGATACACATTCATTTCAGCGGGGGAGAATGGAAGTGGGGAGATGAAGACAAAGAAATAGAGTCTCAGGTCATTTCAGTCAGTACACATAGGAAATCCCTAAATCAAGCTGGCCACTCAATAGGGAGACAGGCTGGCCCATCCTTGGTATTTGTGCAGCCTGGAGCAAAAGGAAAAATGATGCCCAAATAATTTATCTAAGTACTTAATAACAAAGTCAAGCTAATAAAATATTAAATAAAACATGCCCCTATCTACGGTGTGGAGAGATGAGTAAAAAATATGGATTAAAAATAAATAAATAATAGGGGAAACAAATGTTAAAATAAATTGGGTAGAGGGAAATACTAGTGGTCAATGAGAGGGAGGGGAAAAGGGTTTGTATGAGTTTTTTCTTTTTTCTTTTTATTTCTTTTTCTGGAGTGATGTAAATGTTCTGAGAAATGATCATGGTGTGAATATACAACTATGCGATGATATTGTGAGCCACTGATTGCACACCAAGTATGGAATGTTCATGCGTTAAGAATGTTCATGTTATATGTTGATTCATTTTATTAATAAATTTTTTAATAATGTTCATGTATGTTGATTGGTTTTATTAATAAAGAGTTTTAAAAAAGACATGCCCCTTCCTCTCACCTTAACAAATTATCTTCAAAACTCCTTGAAAGGGCAGGTTCAAATTTACAATCCTTAATTACATTATCTTCTAAGCTCCATGCCAAAATACGACGGTGCAGAGAGAACCACTTTGAGTCCCAACCACCTTCTCATGGCCCATATAGCTTAACATCCTCCACTTCCCACCTCTGGTTTGTCCCATAGCACAAGGGGCCTACACATATGCACGTATGGACATGCCCAGTCGTCAAGTCCAATTGCTACCAAAACCCTTCACACAGCTTCAGCCTAACCACTCCATGAGACGAACACACCAACAGTGTGGTCTACTGTCAGAAGGATGGACCCAGGGAAGACACTGGTGTGGGTTCTGCAAGCAGAGTTGGGTCATTAGGGCAGAGAAATTTGGCTTTCCCGACTCTGGAAATAATGTCAAGAAGTGAAAATACAGGCTCTAGCTGGAAACATTTCCTTGGTTCCTCAGACAGACTCATGGGAAAGAATGTGATCAGCTGATGTGTTGGGGAGGCGGTCTCTCAACAAAGCTAAATGGAGTATGTGCCCTTTGCTCTAGTATTAGACCTCTAGCTGCTTCTCCTCCAGGAGACTACGTAAGCCCACAGTACTGCAACATACAAAGCACCTAACATGCAATATCAATCAATTCTAAAAGTTTTTAAAATATTTCTATTGAGAAATTTTCACACACACATAGTCCATACATGGTATACAATGGTATACAATCAATGGTTCCCAATATCATCACATATTTGTATCATCACCATGATCAATTTTAGAACATTAGCATTATTCCAGAAAAAAATTAAAAGAAAAAAACTCATACAATCCTATACCCCTTACTCATCCCTCTCACTGACCACTAGTATTACAATAAACCCAATTTTTTACCCTTTATCCCCCTGTGCTAAATTGCAAGCTGCCAGAATGCAATATACCAAAACCAGCATGGCAATTAAAAGTGGGAATTTATTAAGTTATAAGTTTACAGTTCTAAGGCCATGAAAATGTATGAATTAAGGTAAGGCTATAAAAACATCCAAATTAAAGCATTCAGGGAAAGATACCTTGGTTCAAGAAGGTCGATGATGTTTTGGCCTCTGTAGGCTCTGGAAAGGCACCTGGCGATGTTTGCTAGCTTTCTCTCCAAGCTTTTCCAAAGGCTTCCCTGGAGCTCTGTCCATTCTGTTGGCTCTGTCAACTCTGGCAGCTCTAAAGCTTTTTTCAAAATTGTTCCCTCTTAAAAGGCTCCAGTAAACAACCCTACCTTGAATGAGTGGAGACATATCTCTATGAAAACCACCTAATCAAAGGTTACCACCCACAATTGGGTGGGTCACATCTCTATGGAAACTATCAGAACAGTCCCACCCAGCAATATTGAATGAGGATTAGAGGGCATGGCTTTTCTGGGGTACATAATAGTTTCCAACTGGCACATTCCACCCTTCGGACCCCAAAAAGATATGTTCTTTCCAAATGCAAAATACATTCATTCCATAACAATATCAGAAAGTTTTAAACCATTTCAGTAATAATGCAAATACAACACAAAATCAGAAACAGTACAAAATGTCATCAACGTCAGATACAGGTATGGTCTGTCCTAAGGCAAAATTCTCCTCCGGCTCTGGACCTGTAAAATTCAGAACAAGTTATCTGCTGCCAATATACAAAGGACAGACAGTCACATGATATATGTTCCCATTTCCATAGGGAATAATTGGAAGGAACACAGGGGTCACCAGTCCATATAGCTCTGAAAACCTGCAGGGCAAACCCCATTAGATTTCAAAGTCTGAGAGCCATTTATCCTTGTGGCTTTAAAAAGTGGCAATCCCACCCTTTACAAAGGCCTATGCAGTGGCCTTGCTCTCTCTTAAAATACTGGGGTGTGTTGCAACACTGGGGCTCATTGGGGGGACCACCTTTTTCTCGGCTCCACCCTCTCCATAAGTCAGGGGGCTGCACCCAGGTTCTCTGCCATCTCCAGGATGCATGCTCAATCCCTCCAGAACAAGAGGGTCTATGCCCCATTGTAACCTTTACCAAAGAGAAGCTCTCAGCCCTGCTGGACCACTGTTCCTGAGTATTTCTTAGACATGGGCCAGCAAAGCCAACAGCTCAGAGCACCAGTGACAGCAGTACCTTCAGCAAAAGTTCCCTGGCTGCACATGGATATGTTCATAACACTTTAGTGCATTGTTAATCTCTTCGTTGTGCCTTTCATTCCTATAAGTTCCATTATTTTCCATTGCATGCTTTCAAATTCCTCTTTGTGCTCACCTAGTGTCTTCTTAATATACTTTATGGCTTCAGTCATATTTTCTTACATTTCCTTGAATTGACTTAGATTTGCTTGAAATCTTTGATTAGTTGATGCAAATTCTGTCCTTCCTCTAACTTTTTTATTTGTTTTTTGGCTGGGCTTTATCTTTCCTGTTTCTTAGTATGGCTTGTAATATTTTGCTGATGTCTAGGCATATGATTATCTTGATGAGTTTACTCTTAAAGGTCAGTTTTTCTCTTACCTTGGTTTTTATTGTTGATTGGCTTTGAGTTAAGGCTCTTCTTTGACTCTTGGTTCAACTTATTCTAAGTCTTTAGAAGCGCCCATATTTAACTTGCCAAAACATGGTGAGGGGCCCATGAAGGGGGGGAACAGACCAATTCCAAAGGGCGCTGTGGAGAGGGTTAGGAAAGACACCAAAAAGCCTTTTTTTCTTTGGCACCCCAAAGTTGTGCTTTCCTGGTCTGCCCAGAAGGTGACACTCTTTGGCAAACAATACCCCACAACCCTAAGAAGGAAGTGTATTTTACAACCTTCACAGGCTTCATCTCTGGTGTGTGTGGGGTCTGTGTTGAAGCAATGTCCCTGGGAACCCTTTCCAGGGTAGGCTAGAACCTTGATTCACAACCAGGACCCAGCGTTCCAAATTTGCTGATCAGGAGTAATGCTCAGCACTCAACGCTGGCCCTCCCTGTTTTGGGGAAGAAAGACCCCATGTCCCTCTCAGTCCACAGCAGCCAGTCACAGACCATACCAAAGCTGCTTGCCTCCATAGGGTGGGGATGGGCACTGGCAGTTGTGGTGGTGAGATTCACTCAGGTTTTTTTTGCCACAGCTTTTCAGTCTTTCTTCCCTGCTCCTTCCTGCACACTGCTTCCCTGGTCTCTGGATCCCTTGAACCATTGTTTCAGACAGTTTCTGCCTGTCTACTAGCTGCTTTTGGAGGAGTACTGGGTCCTGCAAGCTCCCTACTTTGCCATCTTCCCCGGAATTCTACAAAAGTCAAATTTTAACATATCCCTGGGGTCTGCTTTGCCCTTGGATCCTTAAGAGAATTTATGATTTTTTACTTGTTTTTTGCCATTTGTAATTTAGGGAAGTGGAATTATAATTGGGCATTGGGATTCACCAGGGTCACTATGGGACACAGCAAAATTGTAAGTGTGAATCTACATGAGGCACAGTTTTTGTTGGGAATTCAATGAAAAAAATCTCCAAGAAGTGGATAAATGAGTGGATGCTGAATGCGTACACACACATACTCATAGACATACATAGGCCAGGCCAGATATTACAGTTGGACTTGACAGGAAGCTAGGTTTCTGCCTTAGCTGATGGATTTCATAAACTTCTGAAGAGAAGCACTGATAAAGAAACATAACTTAACCTTTTGCTCACAAATGCTCATGTTTTAAATAGAGATTTTTTCCTTTGGCTAAAAACACCATAATTTCTCTGTGAAGAGATCTGGAGTGCAGGTGGCCACACACCAGTTCAGCTGATCCCAGTACAAAAGAGTTTATCAGATACCTTCCTGAGAATTAAAGCAATGTAGAGCAGGTGTGCTGGGTGTCTAAGGCCAAAAGTGTGCAGGTGGTGTCTTCATTGTGTGATCTATGAGTAGTGAAAATCTCAAAAAGTTTTTTTCCTTTCTAACTTTTCAGGGTCCAGACTCCCTCTATTAGAGCCAGTGCTTTGGGTAAAGTCATTGTTTTGAAGTATAAGGTGAAAATTCATTACCTAGGAGGAGTGTTGCCTCATTGGTTCATTAAACTAGCTAAATTAACAAGCACATCTCTGACCATCATCTTACATAATTTTCCTACTTGTCAACTTCACAAAGAGAATTAACTAGCCATCTTATTTAAACTTAAGGCCCATAACAACTATTTCCTTTCTTCTTTCCTTGTTTTAATTTTTTTTTTAACTTTTATTTTGGCAACATGTATACAACTCAAATTTTCCCATTTTAACCACTTTCAAGTTTTGGATTGGATTTGCTTGATAATATTTTGTTGCAGATTTTTGCATCTATATTCATAAGAGAAATTGGTTGGTAAATCTTTTTCTTTGTAGTGTCTTTATTTGGCTTTGGTATCAGGATAATACTGGCCTCAGAAAATGAGTAAGGAAGTTTCCTCATCTTTAATATTTTGGAAGAGTTTGAAAATGATTGGTTCTTTGAATGTGAGGTAGAATTCACCAGTGAGGCTGTCTAGTCCTAGAGTTTTCTTTTTGGGAGGTTTTGGATAGCTGACTCCATCTTCTTACTTGCAACAGATTTGTTGATATCTTCTATTTTTCCTTAGTCAATTTAGGTAAATTGTATGTTCATAAGCATTTGACCATACCATCTAAGTGATCATTCATTGTATAATGGTTCACAGAATTCTCTTATTACCCTTTTTTTACATGGGCAGGCACTGGAAATCGAACACAGGTCCTCTGGCATGGCAGGTGAGAGTTCATGCCTGCTGAGCCACCATGGCCCTCTGTTATTACCCTTTTAATTTCTGAAAGTTCTGTAGTAATGTCCCCACACTAATTTTTTATTTTAGTAATTTGCATCTTGTCTCTTTTTTTTTGTATCTTGTCTCTTTTTTCTTTGTTAGTACAGCTAAAGTATTTTCAATTTTATGGATCTTTTCAATGAACCAACTTTGGTTTCATTGATTCTCTCCATTGTTATTCTCTTCTCTACTTCACTTAGCTCTGCTTTAATCTTTACTGTTGGTTTTTTCTTCTAATTTTTAGTTTAATTTGCTTTTAGGTTATTGATTTGAGACCTTTTTATTCATTAGAGATTTATAGCTATAAACTTCCCTCTTAGCGCTGTCTTTGCTGTATCCCGTAATTTTTAGCAATATATTCATGATGATAATACATATACAGCTAAAAAATTACCATTATAACCATTTTAAAATGTACAATTCAGGGTGTCACATTCACAGTATTGTGCTACTATTTCATGCCCTCAAACAGAAACTCTGTGACCTTTAAGCAGTAATTCCCCATTTCCTTCACTCCCCAGATCAGGGAAACCTTATATTTTGCGTGCCCAATAACATATAAATATGATTAATTCTTATGTACCTGTATTTTAGCTCTTGTTAGAAATGTAGAGTTATATACTGAGAAAACATTACTGCTGGCATTTGTATTTACCCATGTAATTACCTTTATCAGAGAGTTCTATTTTTTCACAGGACTCCTAGCTATACTGTCTAGTGTCCTTTTCTTTCAACTCAAGGAGCTCCCTTTAGTATTTCTTGTAGGGAAAGTATAGTGGTGATGAATTCCTTAAGCTTTTTTTAAAGTTTGCTGATTCTTCTGTCTGTTCAAGTATGCTGCTTAATCCCTTTTGTGAATTTATTTTCTTCACTAGAGAAGTTGCATGTTTACAGAACAATCATGTATAAAATACAGGACTCCCATACACCACTCACAACCAATATCTTGTATTAGTGTGTAATGTTTGTTACAATTGATGATAGCACATTTTTAAAAATTGTACTCTTAATTAAAGACCATGGTTTAATGTAGGGTTTACTGCTTATGTAATGTAGTCCATGGATTTAAAAAAAAAAGTTTTGTTTTGTTACTATTATATACAATTTACCATTTCTTTTTAACCATATTCAGATATTTATTTCAGTTCTTTTGTGTTCACAATGTTGTGCTATCATCACCACCATCCATTTCCCAAACATTTCCATCATCTCAAATAGAAACCTGCTGTGACCAGCACAGCTCAGTGACAGGACTGAAGGGAGACAATGGGAAATTGAGAAAGTAACACAAGAGATAAGAGATATAGTTAAAGCTGGGACCAGGTGGGATTCTGAGGCCAGGTGGAGATTCAAAGACCCCAAGAGGTTCAGTATGGTTTATTCTATAGGGCTGGGAGGTAAAGAAAGTCAAAAATGTAACTAAAGAATGAGGGAGGAGGAAGCACGAGATGAACCATCTGCTTCCTTGTGACAGGATGAGTCAAAAAGTTACAGGTTTCCCAAGACCTCCTTCAGCAACAGACTCAAGCAGCTTTGCGACACTTTAGTCTTTTCAAAATATCAGGTGCCTTTTCCCACAAAGACAACTTTGCTACATCTCTGCAACAAGCATGTGACCTCTGTCTCATGCATTCCTGACAGGAACCCTGTACATTTTAAGCATTAACATCCAATTCCCTGTTCCTACCCTGTCCCCTGATAACCTGTATTCTAGATTATGACCCTATGAGTTTGCTCACTCTAATTGTTTCAAATCAGGGAGAGGGTAAAACATTTGTCCTGGCTTGTTTCATGCAACATGATGTTGTCACGTGTATTAGGGCTTCACTCTTTTTTGCAACTGAATAATATTCCATTGTATGACTATCTATCTATCTATCTATCTATTTATCTATCTATCTATCTATCTATTTATCTATCTATCTATCTATCTATCTATCTATCTATCTATCTATCTATCTATCTATCTATCTATACCACATTTTATTTACCCATTCATTGATTAAGGGACCTTGAGTTACTTCTATCTTTTTGCAGTTGTGAATGACGACCCCATGAACATTCATGTGTGCTTATTTTTAGCTCTGTTGGGTATATCCCTTGTAGTGGGATTTCCAGGTCATATGGTAGTTCTATACTTAGCTCTCTGAGTGTATTAGTCAGGATTCTATAGTGAAGCAGAACTGACAGGAGATACTTGTAAATATTATGAGATTTTATAAAAATAGTCTTATGCAACTATGGGAATGCAGAAGTCCAAATTCCCTAGGGCAAGCTTCAAGCTGGGAACTCTGATGAAGGTTTTCAATGGATTCTTTAGTAGAAGCTGGCTGGCTGAAGTAGAGATTGCAATGTTTTAGTCTCCTCTGCAGTTGTCCTTGTCTGGGGAGGATTGAAATAATGGTTGCCACTGCCTTTGTCCAGCTGGGCTGAAATGATGCTTGCCTTAAAGCTGTCCTTGAATAGTGTATGAGATCTTGTTGGCTTGTACAGGTTAGTGTGATGCCCTGATGTATCCCAGAGTAATTTGGGCAGAGAATTTAAAATATTTGCAAAGTCCCCTTGGGGGACTTGGGAGATTCCCCATTTGGGGAATTCCTGATATTCTAACCAGTACTGGGGACAACCAATTCAAAAGATTTCAGCCTTCAATCTTGGAGTTTGCTGCTATGATGCTTATTCCTACACAAGAGAAGCTAAGTTTCCCTATAATTATGCCTAAGAGTCACCCCTAGAGAATGCCTTTTGTTGCTCAGATGTGGCCTCTCTCTCTCTAAGCTTATTCAGCAGGTAAACTCGTTGCCCTCCTCCCTACATGGGACATGACTCCCAGGGGTGTAAATCTCCCTGGCAATGTGGGACAGGACTGCAAGGTATGAGCCAAGACTCAGTATCATGGGATTGAGAGAGCCTTCTTGACCAAAAGGAGAAAGAGAGGAATGAAACAAAATAAACTTTCGAGTCAAGAAATTATCCTGGAGGTTATTCTCATGCTTATATAGATATCCCTTCTTAGTTTATGGCATATTGGAGTGGTTGGAGGGAAGTAGCCGAAACTTTTGAACTGTGTTCCAGTAGTATTGATTCTTGAAGATGAATGTATAACTATATAGCTTTTACAATGTGACTGTGTGATTGTCAAAATCTTGTTTCTGATACTTCTTTTATCCAAGGTATGGACAGATGAGTAAAAAAAAATGGATAAAAAATAAATAATCAATAGGAGAGTGTGCCCATTTGAAGCTATTGTGTACCCCAGAAAAGCCATGACCTTTAATCCTCATTCAATATTGCTGGGCAGGATCTTTCTGCTTGTTTCCATGGAGATATGACTCACCCACTTGTGGGTGGTAATTTTTGATTAGAAGGTTTCCATGGGGATGTGTCTTCACCCACTCAAAGTGGGGTTGCTTACTGGAGCCCTTTAAGAGAGAACCATTTTGGGAAGAGCTTTAGAGCAACCAGAGCCACCAGAACTGACAGAGCCAACAGAATAGACAGAGCTGTGGGGAAGCTGTTGAAGAGAAAGCCAGCAGATCTTGAAGAGAAAACTGGCACATACCATCATGTTCCTTCCAGTTGAGAGAGAAAACCTGAATATCATTGGCCTTCTTGAACCAAGGTATCTTTACCTTGATGCCTTAGATTAGACAATTTATAGCTTTAATTTGGACATTTTCATAGCCTTAGAACTGTAAACTTACAACTTAATAAATCCCCCATTTAAAAAGCTACTCTGTTTCTGATATATTGCATTCCGGTAGCTTGCAAACTAGAACAGGGTGGGAAAGACTGAGACTGCTACAGTTTCAATTAAAACAGCTTTTGTCACTGTAGCTTTTCTTTTAAGAAGCTGGCCAGGGTTCCCATCCTTGGGATCACTTTCTCTGTATCCCAAAGATCCCTCCAGTAGTGGCAAAACTGGACACCAAGGTTGTCTGGGTCTCCTATCACTCCACACCTGCACAAGAACCATTGGTCCAGGTTTACATAAACTTGCACACATAACATAGTCAATTCAGCTCAAGTCAAGGGACAATTTAAAATCAATTTTCAGTGGTAAGAAAAACAATTGTAAGCTATTAAGATATTCCTAAATTGCTTTGATTCTTAGAATACATAGTTTTTCTCTGGGATCAAAGGAAGATAAGGTTGATGACACCTCAATTTTAATTATTAAGAGTTTCTTATAAGCTCTGTGTCTTTCTTTTAGGGAGCAGGGTAGCAAGACCTTTAGATTTTTGAAGTTCTTAGACATGTGTTTGTGTCCTTGCAAAGCATACATCATTCATTTTGCCCCACATCCACCCATACACATCGAATAACCCTGAACTCCATAATCTTGAAATGAAATCATAAATTAGAAACTAGTACAGTTTTAGCTCCCTTGGGGCAAGAAAATTTCAGGCTTAGGTTGGAAACCTAGGGCTTTCCAAACCCTGCTTGAATTAGAGATCTACAAAATAAACTTAATTTTTCATCCCTTAGCTGTATATGAAGTAAAAAAAAATATTTTTTTCTTTAAAAATTAATCAGTCAAGCACTAAAATATTTCTAGGCCCTTGCTTCTCTCTCTTAATTGGGTCTTTATATCTAACTGCCTCTTAATTATCACCTTACAATAAAGGGCTCTGACAGTCAACTTGACTCTTGAATCTTGAAGCAGTGTCCTTTATCTATTTGAATGAGAGTTTTATCCTTGAATCCTGACTGAATGGTTCTTGTCCTCTTTTATCAGAAATTCTCTTTGCTTTTATTTATTGGCCCATTTGTCAGCTTTATTACTTCTACCCCTATTAGGCATGGTTCCCCAGTCGAACCTCAGGGATTTAGAGGAAGGCATTTGATCAGTCCACATATATGTATCTTGTGGATTATAACATCTAATTCTGCTTCTATGTAAATATTGAACTTGCTTTAATGACAATCAGAGCATGTTATGATTTGGATAGGGGTGAGTACCTTGCCAAAAGGATATGGTACCTGTTCTTTAAGAAGGGACAGCTTAAATCTTTATATGAATTCTCTCATGGAAAAATAATCAGGCATAAATCAAAAATAAGAGGGAAGATTAAAGTTTGTTTTGGATCCCAGAAATCAAATCATATTTATAAATGTATAATTCAATTACTATTTGACTTAAATGGGTTTGTTGGGAAACGTTATTTTTACTATTCTCTACAGAATAGTGTATTTTCCAATTACTTATCAAACAACTCAATGGACTTTTAAAATACAACCTATTTTTAACTTGGAGGATGTCTGAACAATGGTTTTTCTACAATTATATATAAAATGTACTTGAGTTAATGTAGAAAATACTACTTTATGCCATAGTGAAAATATTAGAACAGCTTAAATTTAGCAAAAAGTTAATCATAAATATAGTAAAAAAATACATCATTATAACAATGTTCATCATAGCACTTTATACTACAAATTGAAACCAGACTGAATAACTGAAAGTAGGGGATAGTAAAAAATATGGATTATACATATAATGTGGATATTTTGCTGTTACCAAAATGTTTTAGAATAAAATTTAATGACATAAAATTGTTCATGAGAATATATTCAATGAAAAAAAAGGGGCTATAAACAAAAATTACACTAGAGGCATACAAAAGCAGATTTGAACAGGCAGAAGAATGGATCAGCAAACTAGAAGACAAGGCATCTGTAATTGTGCAGACAGAAGAATAGGCAGAGAAAATAATGGAAAAAAATTGAGCAGGGTCTCAATGAATTGAATGACACAAGCATGTGCAACATGGTTGTACCAGAAGGAGCATGGAAGGGAAAGGGGAAGAATATTTAAGCAAATAATGGTCCAACATTTCCCAACTCTAATGAAAGGCTTTAATTTACATATCCAAGAAGTGCAACAAACACCAAAGAGAATAAGAACTAATAAACCTACTCTAAGACATGTATTAATCAGAATTTCAAATGCCAAAGATAAAGAGAGAATTCTGAAAGTAGCAAGAGGAAAAGGATTCATCACATACAAAAGATGCTCAATAATACTAAGTACCAATTTCTCATCAGAAACCACAGAGGCAAGAAAGCAATGGTATGATATTTTTAAGGTCTTGAAAGAGAAAAACTACTAACCAAGAATTCTTTATCCAGTCAAACTTCCTTCAAAAATGAGAGAGAGTTAAAAATAGTCACAAATAAATAGAAACTGAAAGATTTTGTCAACAGAAACATGCTGTACAAGAAATACTAAAGGGTATTCTGCTGACTGAAAAGAAAAGACAGGAGAGTGGCTTGGAAGAGAGTATAGAAATGACGATTATCATTAAGGGTAACTAAAGAATAAATAGAGAGACAAAAATAAGATATGGCATATAAAAGCCAAAGCATAAAATGATTGAAGTAAGTACTGCCATTACCGTAATGACATTAAATGTCAATGGATTAAACTCCTCAATCAAAAGACACTGACGGATTGGATTTACAAAATATGATCCTTTTGTATGAGATCTACAAGAAACTCACCTTTGACACAAGGATACAGATAGGTTGAAAGTGAAAGGTTGGAAAAATATATTCCATGTAAAGAATAACCAAAAAATAGCTGGAGTCACTATACTAATAATGAACCAAATAGACTTTAAATGTAAAACTGTTATAGGAGACAAAGAAGCATTATATACTAATGAAAGGGGCAATCCACCAAGAGGAAATAATAACTGTAGCTATTCATGTACCTAACCAAGGTGCCACAGAATATATGAGCCAAACACTGACAAAACAAGAGAGAAAGAGACATCTCTACAATAATATTTGGAGACTTCAATATATCACTTTTATCAATAGATAGAACATCTAGACAGAATATAAATAAGTAAACAGATAAGTTGAATAAAATGATAAATGAACTAGGCCTAACAGACATATACATAATATCGCACACCAAAAGAGCAGAATATACATTCTTCTCAAGTGTTCGTGGATCATTCTCCAGGATGGACCACATGTTGGGTTACAAAACAGGTCTTGATAAATTTTAAAATACTGATATTTTATAAAGCACTTTCTCTGACCATAATGGAATGAAGCTGAAAATCAATAACAAATAAAAAACCAGAAAATTCACAATAATATGGAGGCCAAAACAACTAACTCTTAAACAAAAAGTGGGTCAAAGAAGAAACTGTAAGAGAAATCTGCATATATCTCAAGGCAAATGAAAATGAAAACACAGGATACAAAAACTTATGGGATGCAGCAAAGGCAGTAATGAGAGGGAAACTTCATGCCTACATTCAAAAAGAAAAAAAGAGCTAAATAAAAGAGATCAGATCATATTTTTCTGACTTTTTTTATTCAGCTCTTTTTTCTTTTTTAATGTATGCCACAAGTAGGAAAACTCAGGTGAAGTGGAAATTCCCTCAACATGATTAAGGGCATATATGAAAACCTACAAAGCTATAGTTATCAAAGCCACATAGTACCGGCATAAAGAGAGATTTACTGACCAATGGAATCAAATTGGGAGTTTAGAAGTAGACTCTGACATCTATGGCCAATTGATATTTGACAAGGCTGCCAAGTCCACCCAACTGGGACAGAATAGCCTCTTCAACAAATGGTGCTGGGAGAACTGGATATCCATATCCAAGAGAACGAAAGAGGACCTCTACCACACACATTATACAGAAATTAACTAAAAATAGATCAAAGACCTAAATATAAGAATCAGGACCATTAAATTTAGAGAAAAATATAGGGAAGCACTTCAAGATCTTGTGGTAGGCAATGGTTTCTTAGACATTACACCTAAAGCAATGTAGGGACTCTGCAAGTTGCTGAATATGTCTATTCCAATGGTTCGTTCTAGTACTGGAGAAATAGACACAGAAGAGGCTCAGGAACACTGTACCCAAAAGTGAGCTGGACCTTAGCTAAAATTTCATTGATCACCTGACCTCCACAAGCCCTTTCTCTGACTGGTGGACCACAGTAATATGTTGGGTTCCTGAGGTGAGTATCAGTTCAGAGCCAGTGTCCCATAAGCCCTGGAAATTCTGATATTTTCTTTTCCTCAGGGCATGGTTACCATGCTAAAATGCCATAGGTCCCTTTGAGGAAGGCTTGGAGAAGGATGAACAGTATACATTTTAGGAAGAATAGCCATGTCTTTCCTCAAGGTGACCTGATATTACCTTCATTGAAGGGGTTCTAAGCCTGTAAACTGTCCCCTCTGGGAACTGACAGAGAGGCCATAGTTTCTGTCTTTGTGATTCAAGTTAGACTTTTGTCTACTGACCTAGAACTTTTCTGCTTATGCAGATCAAGTAAACATGTATTAGACTGCCAAATTTTTTGTTTCAGGGTACCCCATTACCAACTTCCAATGCCTAACTTAGGTCTTTGCAAGTCAGAACATTCTAATTACTGTTCTGACTCTGCTGTCCATTAAACTAATCATGTGCAACTTGTCTTTGGTGATTAACTGCCTCTTGGCCCCATCACCCCAGGATCCAATTACTTAAGGACCTCAGGTCAGTGACAACAGTTCCCACTATAATATCACACCTACAAAGGAGTGCAACCACAGAGCTCCACAGAGTTTCTGGAGCTCCCTTCACAAAGTTCTCATAGAAGTGGTGAAAGATCTGTCCTCTGGATGCTCTTGATGGGTGACAGGTCTTACATGATAAATCCATTTAAGATTCTAACCTCCCTAAACTTTCACATACCATATTCTACATTATACCAGGAGAGTTCAGGCATCTCAACTTCATTTTGGTCCATGTTTCAGTCAACCAAAGTGTAGAGCCCTTTCTAACCCCTCAAGCTACAACAATGAAGCCAGAATCTCTGCTTACTGAGCCCAAATCATGAAGTTTAGCCTGATCCAAATTGATGATCCTCTCATCATTATCCCATACCCTTTGTATAGGTTCAACACTGTTCCCTTGATTACTGTATGTGTAAATTTGAGGGAAAAAAAACATGCAATTCTTTTGAACTATACTTCAACCTCTTCATGGGCCACAGTCTTACCTCACCTTTTGGGGCATGCAGGGATTTCAGCCTAGTTATAGGTCTGGAAAAAAAGAAGAGTATAGGAGTGGGTCCTGAGAAGAATCAACTACCTCAGGGAATTCCACCACATGTTTATACAGCAAAGCAGGGCTAACTTCCCTAGACAGAAGGAAGAAGGCCTATTTCTACTGGCAAAGAAGACTCAGCAGAATTTCACAGTTCAATGTCCCCGACTTCATCATGACTTGCCCATATAGTCCCATTCCGATTTACAGGATCCCATTCCTTCCCAACCAATATCCTCCATTTAACATCAGTAACCCTGCATGTTTGGGAAATCAGTTTGCTGGTAATTCAGCTACTCACCTGACATTCTATATTTGGTTTTCAAATATCTCAATTCTGCAGCTATAGGACATGAGGGTTTCTTCCAAGGCACACATAAAGTTTCCTATCATTAATGTAGCACTTGATCTGGAAATTTGAAGACATGAGTTCATCTGTTTCTTTCATAACTTTATCCAGCAGATTTAGAAACAGTCAATCTCATTACACTCATTGTTTTGAAAAGATGTTCTAAAGTGTCATATACACAGTCAACCAGAACCTTGTCTCTCATAGGTAATTAAGTAAGTGCCAAATCATGCCACGGACTCTTATGTCAGTTTGAAAGGATTTATGTACCCTAGAAAAGTTATGTTTTAATCCTAATCAATTTTGTGGAAGCAACAGTTTCTTCTAATCCCTATTCAGTACTATAAGGTTGGAAACTTGATTTGGTTATCTTCACGGAGATGTGACTCAATCAATTGTGGGTATTAAACTTGATTAGATGGGGCAGTGCAATGGTGGCTCAGTGGCAGAATTCTTGCCTGCCATGCCGGAGACCCGGGTTCAGTTCCTGGTGTCTGCCCCTGTAAAAAAAAAGTGGTTCGAGATATGTCTCCAACCATTCTACGTGGGTCTTGACCAGTCTAGTGGAATGCTATAAAAGAGGAGACATTTTGGAGAGAGGTCCTTTTGAGAGCCAGGAGCAAGTTACAGAACCATGACAGCAGGATGAGAGAACCACAGAGTCCAGCCAGCATCCTTTGGAGATGAAGAAGGAAAAATGCCTCCCTGAGAGCTATATGAAGCAAGAGGCCTGGAAAGGAAGGTCATAGATGTCGCCCTGTTCACCACATGCCTTTCCAGTGGAGAGAAAAATCCTGAACTTCATCAGCCTTCTTGAACCAAGGTATCTTTCCCTGGATGCCTTAGATCAGACATCTCTATAGACTTGGTTTTGGACATGTCCATGGCCTTAGAACTGTAGTCTAGCAACTTATTAAATTCTCCTTTTTAAAAGTTGTTCCAGTTCTGGCACATCGCATTCCAGCAGCTGGCAAACTAGAACTCTCTTTGCCTACTTTATCACTGGAAATAGTGTCATTTGTGCCTTAACACTAATCAGACTTTAAAAATTCCAAAACTACTTCAAAGGAATCATCCTTAAAGATTCTGTTCCTCTGGAATCACCCTCACTACAAAATATCTGTATAAGTAAGGGTTCTTAAAAAAAAAAAAAAGACACCCCTCTCCCCCACCCTGCCAACAGGGCTGCCGTTGGCTGGGACAGGCCCCTTTTCTTCAACTATTTTCCAGGGAGGTGGGTCTGGGCTTTAGGCAGATAGTATTTAGCTTAACAATATTTGGAAACCTATTTGAAAAGGATTATTCCAGTGTGTCAAATTGTCAGCATGGAAAAAAGGAAGAAATTAAAGACTAAAGCTTTGGATCTGCCTGTTCCTAGAGAATTCGTCAATTTAAGTGGAATCAGAAATCATGGTGGAATCTGTTACCTTAATTCTCTTCTTCAGACTCTGCATTTCACACCTGAATTCAGAGAAGCTTTATTTTCTTTTGGTCCTGAAGAGCTTGGTTCTTTGGAGTTTAAGGAAAAAAATGATGCAAAGGTTCAAATCATACCTTCACAGGCGCAGTGACTGTTTCTCAGCTTCTGCTCTTAGATCAGGAAATTGTATCCACAATAGATCTCACTGACAGTTCTGGGTAGACCAGCAATGAGGAAATGGGACAATATGATGTGCAAGAACTGAACTGCATTCTCTTTAGTGTTTTGGAAGCATCTTTAATTGGGACCTCTGGCCATGACCTCATTAATTGTCTGTATCATGGAACCATTGTTAACCAGATTTAAAGAATGTGAGAACATTAGTGAAAAGCAGGTGAGTATGCAAGAGCATTTTGGTAATAAGTTATATCACAAACTGCAATTCGTGTTAAATCTATAACCAATAATACAACATGAGGGTTAAAGTATGTATAACTAGTAATACTTTTATTATTTTTTTATTTGAGCTCCACTTATCATCAGTTTATAATTCAGACTTCTTCATGTAAACCAAAAGAAACAAATATCTCAAATCTGAACTTTAGTCCTTTATTCAGTACTCCAATGTTTGGAAAATAAGATATGGTGGGGGAATGTACAAATAAAAGACTAACCTCATGAGAGAAGCTGATCTCATCATGATTGAGTGATTGGGATATTATAAAGAAATTTAATTAGAAAAGTAACAAAACTAGAGAATACTGAGGAATTTTATAATTGACAAACATTTAGAATCTAATATTGGATTTAATTTATTAATGGTCTTCAGAAATTTCATTTGTATGTGCTTGCTTATTCAAGCTTATAATCCTGTTTTTTTGTTTGTTTGTTTGTTTGTTTGATTGATTTTTGCATGAGCATGTACCAGGAATATAATCCTGTTTTAAAAAATGTAATCTCCAATTCTTTGTAACAATACAGACTATCTATTTAATCTAATTAGAATTAGAAAGTGGAAATTTTCTCATGTAAATATCATAATCTCTGTGCTACAAATCTTGTACACCAGATGGGGTCATTACTGAGCAGCCATCATTTAATAAAAATCTCCTTGTGTTATGGTAAGAGTTATAGAAATTTCTGTATTCAACTATATGAATAAAATCATAATTAAAAAAACAACAGATATATGTGTATACATGCACATACACATATGATTACACACACATATATAATTAGGAGATTTTATTATAAAGAATTGGTTCATGTGATTGTGGGGGCTGTAAAGTCTGAATTCCATAAGGCATGTTGCAGGCTGGAAATTTTGATAAAGGTAATATTCAGTCTGGCATGCAAATTCCTTGCAGGAAGCTGGCAGACTGGAAATTCTGGTAAGATTTGATATTGAAGTCTAGAAGCGAAATTCTTCTGACTCTGGAACCCTTAGCTCCTGCTGGTAAAACTGACTTTACAGTTAATTAAGGTCAACTTATTTTTTTCTTTCTTATTTTATTTTTTTATTTTGATTTTGTTTAGGATCAACTTATTTTTATACTAACTCCATCTGAAAATACATCCAGAGTAACAGAAATACAACTGGACTTCCAAACCTAGCCAAAGTGACATGTAAAATTAATTGTTACAGATAGAAAGAACATATTCACAAGAACATATGCCCAGAACATAGTAAGCACTCAGTAGTTGAAAGGCAGTAATAATCCTTTCATGTTCAAAAATATTTGCAGCATACTGAAAATATTAAATGTCTTATTCTCTATGAAAATTCTTTTTGAATATATATTCTTCAAAATGTTCAACAAATATATTCTTCCTATAGATATACTCAATAACCATATTCTATTTATGTTTGTATACCTCAAATGATTATTCTTGTGAATATAAATAATGATCAAACATTTGGAATATCTTGGTGGATTTTAAGATAGCATGATTGGATTTTTAGTCTCCTTGAATAGGCCCTGTGCCAGCTTGAACCTATTGTGTACCCCAGAAAAGCCATGCTTTAATCCTGATCCAATTTTGTGGGGCAGCCATTTATTTTAATCCTAATTCAATATTGTAGGGTAGAAACTTCAAATTATCTCCTTGGAGATGTGGTGCACCTAATTATGGGTATGACCCTTTGATTAAAAGGAGATGTGACTCCACCCATTCAAGGTGGGTTTTGATTAGTTTACCAGAGTCCTTTAAAGGGGGAAACATTTTGGAAAAAGCTTCAGAGCTCACACAACCAGAGACTGTTGGAGACATAGAAGGAAAACACCCCCAGAGAAGCCATATGAAATAAGAAGCCAGGAGAGAAAGCTAGTAGTTACTGCCATGTGCCTTCCTGGTTGACAGAGGTGTTCCAGACCCACCAGCTTTTCTTGACGGCTTAGAACTGTAAACCTGTAACTTATTAAATTCCTTTTTAAAAAGCTGTTCCATGTGAGAATGATAGAGGGAAGAAGCCTGGGGGCAAAAAGGAAATCAGAAGGAAAGATACACAACAAAGACTGAGATGGTATAATCAAGGAATTCCTAGAGTATATAACAATAGTGACTAAATGCACAAATTTTAAAATGTTTTTGCATGAAGAATAAAGGAATGTCAATACTGCAGGGTGTTGAAAATAGATGGTAATTAATATTTTTAATTTTTGACTTGTGTGTGAGAATAAAGCAAAAAATGTTTATTTGGTACAAAAATTATATTTTGACTAGTGCAGTTCCTAATATAACTTATGTGAACAGATTAATTGAACACCATAAGTACATGTAACCTTGGATAGGGCATGAGATTTGGTAGGTTTGTCCAGAGTGGTGTCCAGATAAATCCCAGAGTCATTTGAACAGTGAATAAAAAAGTATTTGCAAAGTCTCTTTGCGGAAATGGTGAGAAAGGGGGAAAATTCAACTTCCCAAGTGGAGAATTCTTGATATTCTCACAAGCAGTGGGGACAACCAAAGCAATAGGCTGAGCCCTCAATCTTTGGGTTTGTTCATATGAAACTTAACCCCACAAAGAATAGGTCAAGCCTACTTAAAATTAGGCCTAAGACTTACCCCCAAGAGAACCTCTTTTGTTTCTCAGATGTGGCCTCTCTCTCACAGCCAACATGACAAGCAAACTCACCTCCCTCCCCCTCTCTACATGGGACATGACTCCCAGGGGTGTGAATCTTCCTGGCAACATGAAATCCTAGAATGAGCTGGGAAATCAGCATCAAGGAATTGAGAAATCTTCTTGACCAAAAGGGGGAAGAGCGAAATGAAACAAAGTAAAGTGTCAATGGCTGAGACATTCCAAACAGAGTCAAGAGATTATCCTGGAGGTTATTCTTATGCAATAAATGGATATTATCTTTTTAGTTAAGGTAAAAGGCTAAGGTAAGAGGCTGGAGGGAACTGTGTGAAAATGTAGAGCAGTGTTCCAATGTTTCTTGAAGATGATTGTATAATGATATGGCTTTTGCAATGTGACTGTTTGATTGTGAAAACTTTGTGTCTGATGCTTCTTTTATCTACCTTATGGACAGATGAGTAAAACATATAGATTAAAAATAAATGAATAATACGGGGAACAAATGTCAAAATAAATTTAGTAGATTGAAATGCTAGTGTTCAATGAAAGGGAGGGTTAAGAGGTAGGGCATGTATGAATTTTTTTTCTGTTTTCCTTTTATTTCTTTTTCTGAATTGATGCAAATGTTCTAAGAAATTATCATGATGGTGAATATACAACTATGTGATGAAAAAAAGAATGTTCATGTTGTATGTTGATTGGTTTGATTAATAAAAATTTAAAAAGTAAATAAATAATAGGGGGAACAAATGTTAAAATAAATTTAGTAGATTGAAATGCTAGTGATGAATGAAAGGAAGGGGTAAGAGGTATGGTATGTGTTCTAGCTTGCTAGCCACCGGAATGCAATATACCAGAAATGGAATCGCTTTTTAAAAGGGGAATTTAATAAATTGCTAGTTTACAGTCTTAAGGCCAAGAAAATGTTCCAATTAAAACAAGTCTGTAGAAATGTCCAATCGAAGACATCCAGGGAAAGATACCTTGGTTCAAGAAGGCCAATGAAGTTCAGGGTTTCTCTCTCAAGTGGAAGGGCACATGGTGAACACAATCAGAGTTTCTCTCTCATCTGGAAAGGCACATGGCAAACACAGTCAAGGTTCCTCTCTCATCTGAAAGGGCATACGGAGAACACAGCGTCATCTCCTCACTTCTTCTCCAGGCTTCCTGTTTCATGAAGCTCCCCGGGAAGCATTTTCCTTCTTCATCTCCAAAGGTCGCTGACTGGTGGACTCTGCTTCTCGTGGCTATGTAGTTCTGCTCTGCTCTCTCTGAATCTCTCATTCTCTGAAATGTTTCCTCTTTTATAGGATTTCAGAAACTAATCAAGACCCACCCACATGGGTGGAGACATGTCGTCACCTAATTCAGTTTAACAACCACTCTCGATTGCATCACATCTCCAGGGAGATGATCTAATTACAGTTTCAAACATGCAATGCTGAATAGGGATTAGAAGAAATGACTGCCTTTATAAAATGGGATTAGGACTAAAACATGACCTTTCTAGGGTACATACATCTTTCAAACCAGCAGAGTATGTATGAACTTTTTTCTGTTTCTTTTTATTTCTTTTTCTGAATTGATACAAAAGTCCTAAGAAATGATCATGATGATGAATATATGTGATGATATTGTGAATTACAGATTGTATATGTAGAATGGAATGATCATATTGTAAGAAGGTTTGTGTTTGTTTGTTGTTATGTTTTTAAAAATTTTTAAATAATTAAAAAAAAAAAAACACCCATTCCATTTCTGGTATATTGCATTCCAGCAGCTTAACAAACTAATACTGCCCCATTAAAAAAAAACCAAAGCTATTGTGCCAAAGCCCAATCCTGTGTGTAACATCTATAATGAAAATAGGTGATGTGTTATCCCTCTTTACCCCAAACACAAGCAGAAGGGCACAAATACAAAAACATAAGCAAATGGGCACAAATCATCAAGAGCTAAAAATCTCCAAGGACAATAAAGATAAAGGAAGAAAATGTTCAGAAAAAGTAGAAATGGGATATACTTTTTTCAGTACGTCTCAAAAACAAAAGAAAATGGAGTTTCATGAGCATGAAGAAAGACAGAAAAAATGTAATTTGATGAAAAAATGAATGACAAAATGGTCAAGATAAAACACCATATAAATCATAATAAAAAGACAATAACCTTTCTGTTAAAATTGAGAAATCACATGACATGCCCACAAAATAGAAATGAATACTATAAAATTATTTCAAAATGAGCTAAAACATATCAAGAAAAGACACAAAATTTGAAAGAAAAACATACATCATGTGAAAGAATAACAGTTTTAAAAACTCATTAATGAGGCAATAGGAGTCAGGAACTCTTTGAAATAAAAGAAAATACAATTTCAGAAATTAAGACTGAACCAGAAGAAAAAGAAAGGCAAATAAGCAAAACAAATAATGCCTTAGGGAAAAAAGAGAGCAAAGAAGAGACTAAAAATAAAAATAAAAAAGAAGTGAAGGAGCGGGCCATGGTGGCTCAGCAGGCAGAGTTCTCACCTGCCATGCTGGAGACTCGGGTTCGATTCCCGGTGACTGCCCATGCAAAAAAAAAAAATTAAAGGAATAAGCAAAGACCTAATCCACATGCAGTAGGATCACTGTAGGAAAACTAACCCAAGCAAGTGAACAGAATAAATAACAAAAATTATAATTCAAGAAACTTTTCCGGGTTTTAAAGAAAAGAAAGATTTGAGTTGACATATTGAAAAGAAACAATGCATTGCCCCAGAATACATCTCAAAACGTACCCTTGTAAAAATTAAGGAGTTTATAAAAAATATTTTTAAAGATGTCCGTTAAGCAATAAGATAGAAGAGGTTAAGTAAAGAGCATAAAATCTTTTCTTGGTTCAGAAATGACCCTACATTTCTTAGTTTGGAAAAGACCTAGAAATAATGACCATAGAAGGAGTTAGCCTCTCTGGCACCCACCTGGGAACTTGAAATATGTTTTCCCTGCTGGAAGAAACCAAGTTTCTTGGGGAAATGATTGATTCCAGAGATGAAAAATGAAATGTACAAGATGAACAAAGAACATATTATCAGATCAGAGAGCAAGGAAAGGATTAGAGAGCACTCAGACCAGGTCAGAAAGTCTCACAAGACAAACTAGAGAATTCCACAGGCTGAAGACAGAAAAATTTGTACTTCAAAAATATAACAGCAATGTATTTAAACATAAAATATGTTGAAGCTGGTGAGCTTAACATTAAATTAAAGAAAAACAACTGGTCTACCTTTGAAGAATAACAGAAAATGAAACTGTTACCTTGAAAACTAGAAAATGAAGGAAATTAACTTTTAAAAAAAAGTAAAACAACGGATTTCTGTGGTGATATAACTTATCTTGACTGTGAAGGAGAATACGTGAACATGAACATACCCAGTGATAAAATTAAATAAGACTAAATAAATACACAGAAGTGAATATAAGTAAAAGAGGTGGGTTGTATTAGACTCATCGTCCTATGTGTGATGTTGTATTATAGTTTTGCAAGATGTTCCATTAGAGGAAATGTGTAAAGGGGTCAAGAGATATATCTGTGTTATTTTTTACAAGTATTTGGTCTACAGTTAGCTCAAAATAAATAGTTTATCTTAGCAGCATATTACCAATATATTGGTAGATAAAATATTATTGATATATTCTTGAATAGGACATTTTATTGTGAATGAATTCTCCTTATGAATGAGAACAGAGGATGAAGAGTCCTTATGAGCCTTCCACTCCCACCCCTCACCCTCCTGCCATTCAACCTCGTCACTTCACAGGTGCAGTAACAGAGTGACAAATTTAACATTCCTTACAAATTTAACATTCCTTTACTAAATTATAGAGTTTGAGTAAAATATTTTAAGTTGTCTTAAAACCCTTTAAAATACACATTTCAAAACTGGGTTATTGGCCTAGTGACATAAATATTGATGACAAGCAACAATGATGCTGGTAAGGGATGATGAGGTTGACAGTAAAGACTGAAGTGGTTGTGGGATGAGGAGGGGAAGGGGTGGAAGAAGGGAACTAACTGTAGGAGGTGAAATATCCCAATTTTGACATTAGGCCTTAAGCTTCCCAGATTGCAAGAAATCCCTCAACAAAAGGAAAATTAACACCCCTGGGAGGCAAAACATGACTCACAGCAGAGGTGTAAGCAAGGCTCCTGGTTGCTTCAGTGAGGACCCAGTCTCTAGAGTGACCCCAAAAGAGTTTCTGCTACTATATAGATAAACAGACTCCAAGGCTTTCAATCTTGGTGGACGGTTTTCCATGGCTCTGCTGGCCGCTCTGAGGAAATAACAGGACTAGATACACGTATGGTTTTCCTGTTTCCTAATACGCATTTCCTAACTATTGAAACCAAGGTATTCCCTGAGATTTCCTGTAGACCGTGCTCCATTTTTCCTCACCACAGGTCATTCATTGCAGATTTAAAGCAACTGCATGAGAAAAACCTCTCTTCCATGAACTTCTGTTGATAAAACAGGCTCTTTACAATCATATGATTCCCTTATCTCTAAGTGCTTTTTCTCTGTGTAATGTGTTCTCAGCAGCAGTAATCCTGAAACTCTGATGACCTGGTAAAACCAGAGGTAAGAATCTTAGTAACTGATAAAAATATGTGAATTATTTTAGAGGATTGTATGAGTAAAAAAATTCATTAATGCTGTATCTCTCAGGGTTCTCCAGGGAAACAGAACCAAAAGGATGTGTATGTAGAGAGAGAGATTTATTATAAGGCTTGCATTAATGCAATTGTGAAGGCTGGCAAGTTCAAATTCTATGGGGCAGACTGTAGGCTAGAAATTCTGGTAAGAGTGATGTTGATGGGTGTTAGGTCGGGAAATCAGGGAAGGTCACCATGACTCGAGCTGTGTAAAATGCGCTGCCCCTTCTAGACATCACCTAACCCCCTTGCTTAAAAACTGCCCACACCAGGATCCAGCGGCAAACTCACAACACCCTAACTGGAGTTCTGTGAGCTCAGCCCGGGAGCTCAGGAATAAAATCGCTCATTCTAAGGTTTTTTGGTCTGCCTCTTCTCTCTTTCACCTCCTAAACCTTAAAATGGGTTCACTCTGAATTCCTTAAGGTGGAAACTCAGGAGGGAGGGGAGGGCATAGTCTTGAGGCAGAATTCCTTCTGACCCCTGAGATTCCCACAGTTATCACACTTAGGATCTTCAACTGACCTGATGAGAACCAACCATTGAGAGTAATCTCCTTAAGGTCGGCTCATGCTAATGCCACCTATGAAATCCCCACTTAAAAACTAGGGCATGGTTGACAAAAAAATTTCCAAACCATAACCCAGGCAAGTAAACACATAAATTAACCCTCACAAATGCAGCCCAGAATTTTCCTATAAAACATGCTCATTTTCTTAGCAAAGCAGCATGGTTTAGTGGAGCCCAAACAGACTGCTGGTCTGAGTCCTGGGTTCTAGGCCAAGTTCTGTCTCATACTAGCTATGTGGCCTTGAGTAACTTACTTAACTTTTAGAGCCTCAAATTCCTAGAGAATGAAAAAAGATATCATAGCACTCCACTTTTTCTTATGCTATGCTCAATTAAGACATCAAGTATCAAACACATTAGATCACAACACAGCCTTAAAGACACAGGTGTACAGCCGGAGACCTGGGTTCGATTCCCAGACCATGCACACACACACACACACACACAAAAAGACATACATGAACAAATCATGAGGCTAAAAACTGCAGGCAAGAGAAGGAATTCAATAACAGGAGAGAACAGAGGTTATTTTCAGTTCCAAGTTACCAATACATAATAAACCTCAGGCAGGTCAGTTAATGGTCGAATCTACAGTTTTCTATGAAAATGGGAATCAAAGTCCTACTCTAAGTACTTTTCCCCCATATCCACTTATTTTGGGAGGTATTAATGGGCTTCATCTTTTTCAAAAGGAAGAAATAATTAAAATACTGAGAATTTACTTTACTAGCTTAAGAAATACATTTCAGAGACAAGAGATATCTGTAAGTTTCCTATGACAGCAATGACGGACCATGTTTTCTAGAGAAGATGCCTATAATGAGTACTTTTCCACTAGGGAAATAACAGTGTGAAGGCAATAATAACATAATAATAATAATAATATAATAATTGTAATAGTAATAACAATAAATAGCTATTGTGTGCTAGGAACACTAGCATGTGCGAATGCACAGGTTGCACAAAGACCAATAAAATCATAATTTCTATGGATGGAATCAAATCATCATTAATTTTTAACACTTCCTGATTCTAGTACACAGCCAAAATAAAGAATCATGCCTCAGGGCTTCAATTCCAGTAAAAATGTAAGAAAAACATTCAGACACCTCATAACAACTCACATTTTTAAGGGCATTTGCCATTTGAAAAATATTTCTAAATATGCAATATCTAATGTTATTTTCACAACCACCTTGGGAATTTAGTTTATTAATTTTTTTATCATTCATATATAAATATAGACATGACTAAGTGACGCATCTGTAACTACCATGTCACCCTCACACTACAAGGGTTTGTAGATCTGGGTAAGGCCTGAGAGTTTGCATTTCTAAAAAATTCCAGGTGACACAATTGAAGCTGGTCCATAGACTATCCTTTAATCTCCACTGTTTTTGAATATTTGAAACAAGATCATTGTAAAACCTCCAGATCTTGCATTTTCCTCTCATATTCATGATCTTTGAACACTCGGGGGCAGATCTGTTGACCTCCCAGCAAACAGAATTGAGGAGAGGAGGCAGGAGAAAAGAGCCCAGGATCCCTCAACCAGAGACAAACACTGAAAACAAGCAGTCCAGGGGATGCCTTTCATGGGTTTTCTCTCCCATCTTCACAGGCTCCAACTCTGAAGAGAATGGCTGCAGAAAATCACTCCACAGTGACAGAGTTCATTCTCGGGGGACTAACAAATCGCCCAGGACTCCAGCTCCCCCTCTTCCTCCTCTTCCTCGGGATCTACACGGTCACCATGGTGGGGAACCTGGGCATGATCACGCTAATCCGCATGAATCCTCAGCTTCACACCCCCATGTACTTCTTCCTCAGCAATTTGTCCCTTGTGGACATGTGCTACTCCTCTGTTATTACCCCTAAGATGCTGGTGAACTTTGTGTCAGAGAAGAACATCATCTCTTATGCAGGGTGCATGTCACAGCTCTATTTTTTCATTGTTTTTGTTGCTTCTGAATGTTACATGTTGACGGTGATGGCCTATGACCGCTACGTTGCCATCTGCAACCCTTTGCTTTATAACATCAGCATGTCCCATCAAGTCTGCTCCCTGCTGGTGGCTCTGGCCTACATCATGGGACTCATCGGCTCAACAGTAGAGACCATCCTCATGTTAAAGTTGTCCTATTGTAAGGTCCTCATCAGTCATTACTTCTGTGATATCGTCCCTCTCATGAAGCTCTCCTGCACTAGCACTTATGATATCCAGATGGTAGTTTTCTTTTTGGCTGGCTTCAACATTGTAGTCACTAGCTTAATGGTCCTTGTTTCCTATGCCTTCATCCTTTCCAGCATCCTCCACATCAGCACCACGGAGGGCAGGTCCAAAGCCTTCAGTACCTGCAGCTCCCACCTGGCAGCTGTGGGAATGTTCTACGGCTCTACTGCGTTCATGTACTTGAAGCCCTCCACAGCCAATTCCCTGGCCCAGGAGAACGTGGCCTCCGTGTTCTACACCACAGTGATCCCCATGCTGAACCCCCTGATCTACAGTCTGAGGAACAAGGAGGTCAAGGCTGCCCTGCAGAAAACACTGCGGATAAAATGATTTTGATGCGAAAGTTCTGATCCTTTCCATCTTAAATATAATCTGTCATCAATTCCAGAGAGAAGCCCTTGAATGTTGGTCCAACCAACTCTACATGCTTCTCTCTTCCTTCCCTCCCCCTCTTCTCTCTTGCTAACTCTTTGAAACTGGCTGATTTCAGTTCACACTTTCTTTCATATAGTATGTTTTCTGTCTCCTGAGTTTTTTTTTTTTTTTTTTTTTAAAGGAAAGACAGAGAGAAGGAAGGAAGGATAGAAGGAAGGAAGGAAGGAAGAAAGGGAAACATTTTTAAACATTTTCTTGTTTTTTATTGTATTCTGTTTCTCCGTTTTTGTTACATGGGCTGGGGCCGGGAATCGAACCGAGGTCCTCCGGCATAGCAGGCAAGCACTTTGCCCGCTGAGCCACCGCGGCCCGCCCTCCTGAGTTTTTGACAAACATTTAACTTATTGTAATTTGACATCAACTTTACACTTTCATCCTTGAGTTTGAAAGCCATTCATGGTTTTATTACCTTCTGTGGAGAAAATATTAGTAGATCCTATTCTTAATTTTGTAATAAGGAATACACAAGACAAAGAGGTAAATGTCAAGTTTATTGCTGTCTTCTCTTTCATGTCTATTTATAACCTTACCCAAGAACTTTTGCTTAATCCCTTTATTCACTTGTGTTAGAAACAATGATAATAATAATAACAGCAGCATATACTTTTTGGATGCTTACTATAAGCCAGACATTCTTCTTAGGGCTCCACATGCGTCATTTCGATGATACCTCACTATACCTCAATTAAACACCTAGAGACACTATTTTTATCCCCAATTCACAGGTACTGACATTTTGTTTAATAACTCACTTAGGGTTACATGGATGATGAACACACAACACTGGGATTCAACTCAGGTCATGATGACCCCAGAGCCCACACTCTTGGTTATCACATTAACACCTTCAGTTTAGATCTTCTCTGCACTGCTTATTGATTCTCCCTTAATTAAGTCCTTCCTAATATTAACTCAAATCACCTCCTTTATCACTGACAAACCTTTCTTCCTTTATAGGCAACTTCTACAAAATGGCTAAAATAAGATTGCACTGTGGTCATCAGTTTGACTTGGTTTGCCTGAGTCTTGCCCAGTTTTAACAAATCCTGTATCTCAGGAAATCACTATGTCTCAGGAAACCACTCAGCCCAGGCAACAAAATGATGTTTTGTCACCCTGAATTACACATTGCTGCAAGGTCCCCGGCCAAAATTCTTCCAAAAATCCATTTGTCTCTGGACAAAATTTCTTCCTCTATTGCATATAATTACATCAAGGATACACATTTTAGATTCAGCGGTCTTATACTGCAAAAAATTTAGGGGCATTTTCTGATCATTCAGCTATGTTTGGTTCAATATTGTATCAGTCAGTGTTTCATTATAGGAAATAGGAATCACTCCAAGTTTCTAAAGCAGAAATCGATCTAATATAGGAAATTACATGTATATATTTTCTTGAATGGTTGGACTAGTGCATCCAAAGCAATTAATTCCATAGTAGAGATGACCTAAAAGTTAGGAAGCTCCTGATGTTGCTGTCACTGCTGCCACCATGAAAAATGTCTCTCATACAGACAAATTGGCAGGCAAACAACAGCATTGTAGGATAGCATTCTAAATCAGAGATTCTACAAAATGATTATCACCTGGGAACTAATTAGAAATGAAAACTTTCAGCCTCACCAGACCTCCTGAATAATTGGGTAGGGCCCAGTACCTGTTTTCTAAGAAACCCTTAGGAGATTCTGTTACACACTCCCACCTTCCAAATCTAACTAATTCACATGCAGAACCCTACATGCCTGGAAATCTGAGAATTTTAATTTTTACCCTTTTAACCCTCTAACCAGAGAGACAGTGGAACTGATACGGAGAGTATTCCAGAGTAGCTACTTTACATATTTTCTCCTGACCTCTCTCCAGCAGCAGCTGAAAACTTCACCATTAAAGATCCCCTCTATTCCAAAGAACATGTAGAAATTAATCTTTTTTTAAAAAAGGGAGAAATGAAAGAGCAAAAAAAGGTGTGGTGCATTTGATTACATGAAACATTAAGATTTTTGTTCAGCACAAGTTACCAGAGATAAAGTTAATAGCAAATAATAGAATTGGAGAAGATATCTAACTAGCACATAAACACCTGAAAGTCCATAAGAAAATGACATCATCAACAACAGGGGTAAAACGGGCATAATATATAGAACAGACAATTTGCAGAAGAAAAACCTGAAGGGCCCCCGAGCATATGAAAAGATGCTCACTCGTTACTAATAAGAGGAGTGCAAATTAAAATAACAATGGGATATCTCTTCATATTTATAAAACTGGAAAAATATTTAAAATCTGGATGGTGTTAAATGTTTATGAGGATGTGGCAATTGAAGAACCCTCATGCATGTAGACTGTTCTGCAGAACAAAATGTTACTTAAGAAAAATACGTAAATGCATCTGCAGAATTTAGCAATCCTTGCCTTGGGATTCAAACTATGCTAGAACTATTTTCTCCAATGCCCACATGAAAGCATGTATAAAGATGCTGATTGTATAGGAAATTGGAGACAAAATGGGCACCCACCACTGGGGAGCAAAGGAATACCTTTAGCATCATGGATGGAAATTACAGCATAGTAATGTGTGGGAAAAGAAAGATAACAAAATATACAGCACATTATTTATGTATTTAAAAAATGCAAGCACATAAATCAACAAAAGCACATTTAGGAAGCCGAAACCCCGTAAGCACTTTAGAATGATGGTCCTGAGACATACGATGCATGAAAGTGAGTGTGATGGTTTGAAGCTTTATGTTCCACAGAAAAAGCATGTTCTGAAAGCTAATCCATTTTCTTGACTGTTTACCCATTGTAAGTAAATTCTTTGGTGAGCGGGATATTAAGGTGAGAAGTGTCACATCTCATTCGGGGTGGGTTTTAATCCCCTTAATGCAATCCTTTAAAGAGAATGAAACATAAACAGAGCAGAAACTGAGACCTCTCTGAAACTGAGAACAGAGAAACTGAGACAGGCACACAGAAGCTGAGAAAGAAATTCACAGATGGAGAAACCAAAAGCTGAAAACAGCAAACCCTGGGAGAGAAGGGAGAGAGCAGCCAATCCACCATGTGCCTTGTCATGTGGCAGAGTTGCTGAAGATCACCATTAGCCTGTCTTCAGAGCCCAGGTATTGTCTTGATGATACCTTGATTTGGACATATTCATAGCCTCAGAACTGTAAGCTTGTAAATTACACCCATTTCTAGTATATTGTATTTTGTAAAGGCCAACCCATTATCTGGTATGTTATATTTTGGCAACATTAGCAAACTAAAACAGTGAGGATTAAAAGAAAAGGAACAGATCCATCTTCCTACCCCAAATTATTGGCAGACCCTTCCAACATGAAAAAGTTAGAATGGCCATAGCCCAAACACCCCTAAAGACAGATAGAAAGGTCAAAGGTGATGGTGGAGTTCTACAGACAAGATAGGATTTAACAAATGAGTATGTTTGCTGTATCATTAAGTAGATATCTCTGTTAGTCTTCAGTATCTTAGAGCAGCCAGAAGTAAAAACCTAAAATCCTGGAATTGTAACACATGTCAAGCTCTGAAACACATTCTACAACTAATTATGGTGCTGTGCTTTGAAATTTAGTGCTTTTTGTATATATGTTATTTTTCACAAAAAGGAAAAAAAAAGTCAATTGCGATAATAAAAAATATTTAAGCCTTCTAGCCTCCTATTTTCTGGAGCAGTAAGAAGGAAAAATCTGACAGGATTTGTTCTGTAACTACTTGTTCAGGGGTCCTTTAGGAACTATTGCTTTTTTATTTCATGGCTTTGTATATACGATATATTATACAATTTAAAAAGTTATTTTAAAAAAGGAACAAAAATAAAAATTCCTTTTCCTAGATCCACCTCTCCATCTACATCACTCAACTTAGGGCACACCCAAGATGCCCTAGATAAGAGGGTGACACTGCTCTGTTGAACAGAGATAACAGGTAGGCCAGCCCTTAATAACTGTGGGGCTTGTCGAAGGATTACAGATGAAGCCCCACACACCAAATATCTGAATATATAAAAGTTATGAACCAAGTAAACAAAAAGTTAAATATTTTCTTTCCTTCTACCTTTACATATATACCATCATAGCAAGCTAAAGAGCCAGGCTCAGATTTAGAAATCTCAGATTTCTGGGTTCCATATCAGAATGTGGTACTAGGAGAAGAGTTTCCTACCTCCTGGTCCCCTGCCCACAGTGACAGCTTCCCACCTTCCACTTTCCAATCCTAGGTCTTCTCCACTCTACAAGGGGCCTCACACACACACACAGGAGCATCTTCACGTCCGAATTCCATCCACAGCCCTTAAACACAGCTGCAACCTGGCTATGTGGGTCTGAGGGTGAACAACCATCTGTGCGGTCAGCCTTGCGATAGTGAGTCAGGGGAGAGCCTCTAAGTAGGGCAGGGTATTTAGGCAGGGAATTGGGTTATGCCCAACACTGAAAGCAAAGTCTAGAAGGGGGAGGGGACAGGTTCTGATTTGGTGCATCCTTGTGGTCCCATGTATTATGCATCCCATGTGGAGAGGCACAACCAGAGAAAGGTCAGGTTAGGGCAGAGGATAAGAGCTGGGAAAGAACAACTATGTAAGAGACAGAATCAATTCCTTGAGTCCAAAGTGAGAATTTCTGTTGCTTTAAATATGAAAACCTGCAGTTTTGACTGAAGAGAAGATGAGTGATGTAGGAATGTTTTCACTTTCTGCCCCTTTTGCCCTCTCCTTACAATTCCAAGCACAAGTTTGAAAAGTTCAACGAGCCCGTGGGATCCCCTTGCAGACCAGCAAGGCTGGCTGGGCTGTGCTAGCACGTGCAGAGGCAGACCCAGTCCACTTTTCACAAGCAAGGCAGCAGCCGCTCAGACAGGCCCGTGTCCAAGGGTGCTCAGGGACCTGGCCTGAAACAAGAATGAGAATTGCCAAAAGACCTAAATACATCACAACCTCAGGCTCCTCCTCTTCTCACCCCCATACCAGGACAACAACGTGAAGGAGGAGCTCTCAGAACATTCAGTCCCAGGGCTCTGTATTAGTAAAAGGACAGAAAAGATGTTAAAATACAGCCACGCACCCATGCTCTGTCTAGTGATACCTGAGTAGGATCCTACAGTCCTTTTTTTCCCTTTCCTAGAAGGAAAATCGCTCTGATAATGAAAGAGCGGACAACCCTGAAACTATAACCTTGTATCACTGTTATACTATAAAATAAAAGCCTCGTCCCTTAGTGCTGAAATTTCTTGACAGCACTGACCTAAGGCCTAATAGCTAATCAAGACATGCCCTAATATTCCTCTCCAATCAAGAAAGGAAATGCCGTCTTTCCACAGTAGAGCAATCATAACATATTTTAAAAGTTGTTTAAGAAGAGCCATAAAAAACATCATTTTTCATACATTTTCACATTCAAAAATTGCAACAACAAATACAAATTGCTCCCAGAGTCTGCCTAGAATCCTAGGGAAGAAAGGGCCGACGGATACTCTCCCAAGGAGGAATTGCTCATTGTGTTCACACATAAAGAACTCTGACTACTCTCAGGCACAATTTCACTTAAATCTTGGACTACTTAAACTCAAAGTATGAGTTCGATTCCTATTCTACACCCCTTTTGATAAATGCAAAAGATTGAAATTTTACAGAGCATGTGCTTTGAACACAGGGGATTATATGAGAAATAAATAACAAAAACATATCTGAGAAAAAAAGATCACATATTAAATAATTTATTTCTAAATAAGAAATTGGTCAAAGAAGAGGAAATCACAGGGAAGATGGTAAAATAATTTGGATGAAAAAATAAAGAAAACAAAAATTACTTTCCCTATTTCCTGGGAAAATAAATAATCAGAAGTCTAGACAAAATGTTATTCACAAAAGTGGTAATCACAGCTTTACTTATAGTAATAAAACCTTGGGGACAATGATGCATTTTAATATTCACCGACAGAAAAGAAAAGCTTAAATAAAATATATCTACATGATAAATCCATGGGAAATTGTAACTCGAAATATTTAACAAGGAAAAAATGCTCACATTATAATGATAAGTTAAATGGCATTTCATAGCATGGTATATAGAGGATGAACCAATTGGAAGAAAATTTCATAATGCAGTTGTTATTCTCCTTTGCTGAATTGTGAATGATGCAGCTCTATCAGTTACCTATTGCTGTATAACAATCACAAAACCCCACTGGCATACAACAATGATACTTGTTATCATTTTTTTTTGGCCAGGGTTTACATGACAAATTCCATAGACTGGTTGGGTTAAATAACAAGAATTACTTGTCTAAAAGTTTTGTAGTCTTGAAGCCCAAAATCAAGGTATCAGCAGGGTCATGCTTTCTCTGAAGCCTGTACCATTCTGAAGGTGGCTTGCGGGCAACCCATAACTCAATCTTTGGTCCCCTCACTTGCCCATCTGTTTTTCTTTGTCTCCTCCTCACTCTTATACATTGCATCCAATTTTCTTCTGCTTACAAGAAGTCCAGTTATATTGTATTAAGATCTACCCTGATGAGCTTGGCTACATTTTAATAAGATCTTCAAAGATCCTGTTTACAAATTGGTTCACATCAACAGAACCAGAAGTCATGCCTTGAACATGTCTTTGTGGGGGACATGATTCAATTCATATCACTCACATATCTACACTTTGATTGTGGTGGCTGAGCTCATCTGGCACACATGAGTAGCTCTGATTTGGGGTGGGGTGAGTGTCTGCTCCACAAGTGCTCATTGGGAGAATGGGTTGGAAAGGCTACCACTTATCCAGGCGAAGCTCTTCTCAAAAGGCAGTGGCTGATGCACAACAGGGAAAGCTCCACCTTACAAGCCCACTCCCAGCCCCTGCTATTACACAACTGCTAATATACAAGTGACTGAAATGGGTCACACGGTCAAGCCGAATGTCAATGGGCAGGGAAATGTGTTCTACCAGGGCAAGGACATGGATACATGACACCGGTGATCTTTTCTCTCATACATATGTTTTCACAGCACAAATTTACAACAGTAAATTTGAGCAGCTACAAAAAGAAAAAGAAAATAAGACTTGAAAATTTTTCTAAAAATACGTTAACTAAACATATAGAAAAGTTTTCTGAATGGAAAATACTTATAACCCTGGTGCTTCCAGCTATCGAGGGCTCTGACTTTGCCACAGCATCCACCAAATAGAAATGGAGCTGGTGCAAAACATGAGGTAGGGCAGGATGTCTGGGGATCCTAATGTTTCTCCAGGTTTGCAGGGTTGGAGACCACAGGATACATCCAATCTAAAAATGTCTCTGGTCTCTCTCATGTTTCTTAGCCATATATCTTCCTACACTCCTTAGTAAGTGGTTACTCTTCTTTTTTACCCCTGTAATGCTTGCTGCTTCATCCTATTTTAATCTGTATCTATTGTAAGAATCATTCTTAAAGATGCGTTTATAAAAGTTTAAAATTAGAAGTGGCTCCAGATATATGTAAATAGAGCAGGGGACATAAATACTTAAACATACATCTAATATCTCTATAGGATTCTTAAGAAAAATCGTGCAATTACTTTTTCTAGCAAAGAGAATTTAAGAATGAAATTTCTAAACAGGAGGAAGAGATCTTTTCACTGTATAACCTCCACTTACACTGTTCAATGTGTAAGTATTCCATACTACTTAACCAAAATATATCATTTTTAAAACAAAAGTTAGATTTGAGCTCATTTTTCTCATGCCTATGCAGAGGCCCAGAAAAATGAAGTTATTTGCCTAACATCATTTAAAAACTATAGGAAGTGCTAATAACTAGATGGAGTCCAGCAGGGAGAGAACTTAGATTTATGGAGTGTCTGCCATTGATTTCTCTCAGAAACCTCAAGAGAGGAAAATTGCTGTCTTCCTTTTAAAAACAAAGAAAATAATATTTAGAGACATTACATAATTTGCTCAGTCATTCAACTTCTAACCAACCGAACTGCAATGCAATACTGACTCTACTATGTGGCTTAAAAGTACTAGAGGCTACACCCCAACCTCATATGGCCTCTCCACTTCAACCAGCTTATTAAACCCAACAGAAAACTCAGTTTTCCTCCCTGTCCTATTCTGATTAAGTAACATTCTCAATCTTAGGATGTCATTCCCACTGATCTGTTTCATACCAAAGAGCAAAGCTAAACACTCATCCAAACTATGTTGTTTCCCAAAAGAAGAGAACTTTCCCAAGGAAAAGTTCATAAACCGAAGTGTCTCCCCATCACATGAACATGTTAATGTTTTCAGAAGAAACTTTGTCATTCACGAAGCATTTACAAGAAAAAGTTCTCATGTATGACATAAACCTGCACCTCACTTTACCAAATGATGTGGATTTACAAACCAGCACTGAGATAAACTGTCTTTTTCCCACATAAGCCTGTATGGGAAGTACTATTTACTGTGCCAGAAAATTCTGTGCAAGTTGCCTCTTCTAATAATGAACTGCTTGGCGTTGCCTGATAAGTAGATAGATCCTGAAGTTATTTACTGCTCCTTTAAAGCTTCCAGACACTTAGATAATTGTCCTGAGCCACAAGTTTCTGAGTCATAGCACAGATTTTCCCTTTCTTAAAGGAAAGCGCTCTAAATTATGACACACTTAGTCTTAAAATGTTGTATGTAACTTTAACTACCCATGTTTAAAACGAGACAGGCTCCCTAGACTTCCAGCACTACCTCAGGAATTCTCATACTAATTGCTATCTGGGACTTAACATACCTGCCACTCACACACCCCAATCTTCCCACACTTCTCTTGTCTTTTGGCCAAAAACAACGTAAGAAATTTTTTCACCTCCTATCCTCTTGAAAAAAATTGTAATCATCACGGTTATTTGTTGAGAAGCTACATGAAATGACTGTGAAAAGAATCAAATTTCAAATACTAAATACTACACTTTTAAATTAAATTTGCAAGGGCAGCAATGGAGCAAAGAAACAGGCATACAGAAAAACAGAGTAAATTGGAATTGAAGGGCCTGACTACAGTCCCATCTGTGGCCCCTGCTGGTTGTTTGTCTTTGGGAAAAGACATGCCTGAGTCTCTGATATACAGGTCCATTAAGCCTGTATATCTTAAATGATTCATAATATCCATTCAAAATTAATTGATCTATGCTTGCTGAAACAATTTTCATAAAATAAAGAATGCCTTGAAAACAATTATCCAAATGTAAGGAAGTAAAATTCATTCCTGTACGTGAGAGAAAAAACTGGAACTTGGATCCCTCATTTAAAACACCCATGTACACACACACACACACACACACACACACACTAATAAATAAAGCACTGGATCTTCTTCCTCAATTGCTCCTCCTTTCTTAAGAAAATGTGTTTCTATTCATGGTTTTTCTCAGGCCAACTTTGACATCCTTGTTCCTCAAACTATAGATTAGTGGGTTTAACATGGGTACTACAATGGTATAAAACAGGGAGAACACTTTTCCTTGGTCAAGGGGCAAAATGGAAGGTGGTTTAAGATACACAAAAGCCCCGGAACCAAAGAAAAGGGAAACCACAATTAGGTGGGAGCTGCAAGTACTAAAGGCTTTGGACCTACCCTCCTTGGAGTGAATATGGAGAATGTTGGAGAGAATTAGAGCGTAAGAGATAAAGATGGTGACAATGGGCACCCCAATGTCAATGGCCACAAAAATAAAGACCACCAGCTCATTCACATATGTGCTATTGCAGGAGATCTCAAGGAGAGGAAAGATGTCACACATGAAATGATTGACAAGGTTGTCGGCACAGAAGGTCAGACTTGCTACACTCCCTGTATGGGCAATGGCCCCCAAAAGCCCCATCACATAAACACCTAACAAAAGGAATAGACACACTTGCGGAGACATGGTAACTGTGTACAACAATGGTTTACAGATGGCAACATAGCGGTCATACGCCATTGCTGACAAGACAAAGGACTCAGAGATGACAAGGAAACAGAAGAAAAAGAGTTGTGTCATACACCCTGCATGCAATATGATATTCTCCTTTGAGACAAAACTCACAAGCATTTTGGGAGTGATGGTAGTGGAGTAACAGAAATCTATTAAGGAGAGGTTGAAGAGGAAAAAGTACATGGGAGTGTGGAGGTGAGAATTCAGTCCAATCAGAGTTATCAAGCCCAGGTTTCCCACCACAGTGATGATATAGATGCACAGAAACAAGAAGAAAAGAGGGATCTGGAGACCCGGCAAGTCCGTTAAGCCTGAGAGGAGAAACTCAGTCACAGAAGAGTTCGTAGCTGCCATTTTCCTCTGGTGGGGTCTGTGAGAAAAACAGAAAGAACCAGTTAGAGTGAAAACCTCACTATCACCCTCCCAGGATCCCACCACCATTCTTGATAACAGATTCCACAGACAGAGATGTGAAACTCTGGTCTTTACGAATTGCTAGGCTAGAATACAATGTGGGTGAACTTTGTCTCCACGATGACAGCTGGTACACCTAAGGAGAGGGGTGCTAAAAATACACTGGATGACTTTTTAAATTTTAAGTCGGTTCCTTTTCTGTGACCTTTCCTCTCCTGCCTCTGCTTCAGTTGTTGACACCTGTCCTCTTCTCAGAAGGAATTCTGACAGGTAGAAGCCACTGTGATGATGCTCAGGGCTTCCACCTCTGGGTCAGTGCTGGACTAGCTGGAAGATAAAGTTGTGTTATTTTCCCAGAAATAATAATTTTGTAAAGCTATCACTTATTTAGTGTCTACTATGAGAGAATCTGGTCTAAATTCTATGTGACAATGTTATGTTCCCTATGTTACAGATGAGATACCTGAGACTAAATCATTAGCATGGAGTAAAATACTCCTAAATTGCAGCAATAAGATGATCTCAGGTCATGTGGCTCCCATGGTTTGTGCTTTTCACCACCACACTACATGACGGTCCAAGATCAGGCAGGCACTCACTTGTCTTGAGTTTAGAACCTCGAGGCTACACTGCACTCACTGTCTCTTATCCACAATTTTCCTCCAGAAATGGCCCTTGGGAACAGAGAATGACAGCATTGAATTCAGAACCCTCTGCTCCCAGTCCTGATCAAAGGATCAGAACCTCAAATTTATGCTAGAACTCTTCCACAACAAAACATCATTTCTAATTGTTGGATTGCTCTAAGCCCTTGTCCAGCTTCCAGGGAAAAGATGGAACTTTTTCCAGACTAGTGAATCAAAAGCATCACAGGAGGATTTTATTCTAGATTAGAGATGTCAGCAACATGCTTGTTACAGTATAAACTCCCTTTGGATGATTACCTTAGAGACTGCCATCCCTAAGCAAGAAGGAATGTTTTGTTTGTACCATGATGTTAATAATTTGTCCTTTAATGACTCAATTATTACATTCAACTAACATCTATTCAGCACTATGAAGAGCAAATCATTTTGAAAAAAATAATTATCATTACCATTTCTTGAGCATTGAATATTACCTGAAAGCCAAGATCCAAAAGCAATATATAAATATAACTTTGTTTACTCTTCACAATAATGATATTCATTTTAAAGGTAGGGTGCTGACAAAGACAACAGGCTTCAGAAACCCCAGTGGTGCTATGTCTCTCTGCTTCTATATCTCTTATTTAGCAACCAGTATAAACTGCCTCCTTATGAGAGCACTAGTAAAAATCCGAAAAGTAGGGTCCTTGCCACCTGGGACCTAAAAGTCTGGTAAAAAAAATTTTTTAATTTTCATAAAAATGAAATGACTTTAATTTTAAAAAGTGATTACGGCCAGGAAGGGTAAACAATAAGGCAAATATAATTTAGAAGGGGACATTCAATGATTTATCCACATTACAATTAAATCCAGGAATTGTACTGCTCCCAGCTTAGAAAGGAAAGAAGATTTCATTGATTCCCTTCCCCTATCTTTTCATGGAATGGAAACTTGATTGTAATAAAGAATCCAAATTAGATAATTGCTCATATCCTCTTCCAAGATCAACATTTCTCTGAATTTATAACTAACCAAAATTCCCCATAACTGTCCTGACTTCTACCCACATTTCTTTGAGTACTTGCCCCAACTGAATTTCTACCTGCTCAATGCTCTCAAACTGAATCCTAGTATATCCTTTTCCAGTGCAGGATCAGACATTAGTTTTTTTTTTTCTTTAGTTTTGTTTTTTTTTCTTTACTATTTTCTACTACCTATCCTAACCTCTGCCTTCTCTACTCAATATTTCAATATCTCAGATACTTTTTGTTTTAGTTTCTTAGAGTTACCATTACAACATTACAGTTGGCTTAAAACAAGTGTAATTTATTGTCTCAGTTCTGGGTGCTAGAAATCCAGACAAAAGCGTCATCAAGACCATACTTCCTCTGAAATCTTTAAGGTTCTCATGGTAGCTTGTTGCCAATATATGGCATTCTGTGGCTTGTTTAATAACCCAATCTCTATCTCTGTCACCTTGCTGTCTTCTCTCTGTTTTTCTGTTTCCAATTGTCCTCTCCTCAAATGGGCAGAAACTATACCGGATCGGGCCCAACCTAATCCAGTCTGTCCTGATCTTAACTAAAAGTATCTCAAAAATGCTATTTCTAAAATGAATCATATTTACAATCCTGGGAGATAGGAAGTGAACATATCTTTTTGAAGTATACAATTCAATGCATAACATTACACCCTGTGGCCCTTCCCACCTGCAAAAGGACATTCACCAGATCCCATCAGCCGCAAAAGTACTAAGCCAACCAGCATCAACTCTGAAGTCTAGATTTCATCTTCTAAATCATCTAAAACAAGTACAGATGAGACTCTAGGTATAATTCATTGTAAGGCAAAATTCATCTCCATCAGTGGACAGGTAAAACGATCAAAGTAGTTATTTGCTACCAAACACAATATGAGACTGGCATAGGATTGACTTTCCCATTCTAGAAGGAAGGAATTTGAAAGAAAAGGGGTCATGAGTCCCAAATGAATCCAAAATCCTGCAGTGAAAATCCATTAGATTCCATGGTCTATGAGTAATCTGTGGTTCAGTGCTCTGTCCTTCTGACTTCTGGAGTGGCAGCCCCCCATCTCTGAATGCCAGGTGGTGGCCCCACTCTAGGGCTCAGACTTTCACACCATGGCCCTGCTCTGAGAATTATTCTTCCTCATTTTCTCATATCTCTGTCACTTTCAGTAAAGCCTAGCCATGCTTCTGCTGACAATCCTCCATAACCATGTTGATCTCTCATGCAATTCACCAGGGTTGAATTCATCAGTAAGGAGGGTCCTACACAGATATTTCCTAGACACCACATTTTTAATCCTGGCTTCTTCCAAGATTATTGATTAGATCCGTCAGTCCTGTGCCTAATCTTCTTTGAGCAAATGGTTGTCCAGTGACATCCCTTGGCCCTATTTCCAGAATACAATATATGGATAGGCCATCAATTTCTCAAATCATAAATTGCTGGTTTCTTTTTGCTTAACAGTTCAAGTTTCAAATTTTGAAAAAAAAAAGAAATTTTATTTCTTTACTTTCACATTTTACAATAGGCGGCACAGATAAACCAGGCTGAACCATCCATACTTCTCTCAGCTAAATATCCAAGTTCAAGTTCTGTCTTTCATCCAACATCATAACACAATTCTGCCAAGTTCTCTGCCATTTTACAGAAAGGATAACATTTCTTCCAAATTCCAGTAACATTCATCATTTCCTTCTAAGGTCTTGGCCAGTTTTGCCTTTATGTCTATATTTCTCCCATCTTTCTGTTCAAGACTATCTAGGGTTTTACTATCAAGTGTCTCAAAATTCTTCTTGCCTAGACCCAATTCCCAATTCCAAGTCCACTTCCACATTTTTCCATATTTAAACAGCAGTGTTTTCGTCCCTGTACCAAAAACTGTCTTAGTTTCTGAAGGCTACAGCAACAAAGTACCAAAACCTGGGTGGCTTAAAACAACAGAGATGTATTGTTTCAGAGTTCTGCAAGCCAGAAGTTCCTGCAGCCCACAAACAAAGAGAGAGAGAGAGAGAATCATATGACCCCAGGTAAGCATGCAGAGTACCAGAAATACCAAATATGTGAATAGATACAAAAGAATACTTTTTGTATTTCTTGAAAATTCAAATTACTCTACTTCAAGCAAAAGAAAGATGATTTATGCTGATGTTTAATATATGTAAAATATACAAAATGAGAACAGAAATAAAATGTAATACAATAATGCAAATAAAATAATACAAATGATATAATAAAAATATATGGAAGTATAGCTAAAATTTCAGTAGAAGAGATAACATGAAGTACTGAAAAACACTCAAAAAGATCCATGAATGGTAAGAAAAGACACCAAATTAAGATTAACATTTGAAATTCCCAGTGCCTGACCATAAAAAAAATAAATAAATAAACATTTGAAAATTAACCAACATATTCACTTCATTAATAGAACAAAAGGGTAAAACCATATCATCTCAAAAGCAGTAGAAAGAGTATTTGATAAAATTCAATATCTATTCATGATAAATAGTTTTAGCAAACTAGGAATATAACCAGATATTCTGTATCTGATAACAGATGTCTATGAAAGACCTACAGTTAAGCTCATACTCAGTAGTGAAATACTAAATGATTACATCTTAAGGTTAATGAAAAGTCAAGAATATCCACTGTCCCAACTTCTATTCAACAATGAATGTTAAGTTGCCAGCCAATGCAACACATGAAGGTATTAAGAGCTCAGCGCTTAATATATATCATTCACAACGGCAAGGATATAATAAAAAATTCCTCTTGACTGCCTCTGCTTTCTATTCCTATCTCTCTGAATAGTCCTGTGCCAGTTTGAATCTTTTGTGACTCCAGAGAAACCATGTTTTAATCCCGATACATCTTGTGGGAGTAGCCATTTCTTTTAAATCCCTACTCAGTACTATATGTTGGAAATATGATTAGATTACCTCCATGGAAATATGACCCACCCAATTGTAGGTATTAACCTGTGATTAGAGGGAGATGTGACTCCACCAATCCAGGTAGGACTTGATTACTTTACTGGAATCCTTTAAAAGAGGAAACATTTTGGAAAAAGCTTCAGAGCCATGAGAGAGAGCCACAAGAGCCCATGCAGCCAGACACCTTTGGAGATGAAGAAAAAAACACCCCTGGGCATTTGGAACAAGAAGCTTCATGAAACAAGAAGCCTGGAGAGAAACAAGCTCATGAAACAAGAAGCTAGGAGAGAAAGCTAGCAGACGTCTCCATGTTTGCCATGTGCCTTTCTAGTCGAGAGAGAAACCCTGAACTTCATCAGCCTTCTTGAGTGAAGGTAATCTCTTGTTGATGCCTTAATTTGGACATTTCAATAGATCTGCTTCAATTGGGACGTTTTCACAACCTAGAACTGTAAACTTGCTGCTTAATAAATTCCCCCTTTTAAAAGCTGCTCTGTTTCTGGTATATTGCATTCCAGCAGCTAGCAGACTAGAACAACCCCTTATAACTGTTCAGTGCTGCTCAGTGCCCTCAACCTGAATCTTCATTGACATGATCCTAAATATGTTTGTCCTTCTCGTTATGTTTGCATAAAGAGGTCTAAAATTTGGAATGGAAAATATTAAAACATCTTTATTGAAACATGATATAAGTATACATAGAAAATACAAAGAAATATAAATGCCATAATTACAAGTTACATTTTACAAGGTCATGAAATACAAGGTTAATAGATAAAATTAATTATTATTTCCATGTATCAGGGAAAAATTTATAAAATTTTCGAATTTAATTTTAAAAAGAACATTTAACTAGCAATAAAAAAGAAAATCATGAAGTACCTAGGAATGAGTTTTTAAAAATTTATATATGACCTCTATGCTAAAAATTAAAAATATAGCTGAACAATTTTAATAAAATCTAAATAAATGGAAAGATATGAATTTCATAGATTGGATCAGGAAAATAAGTACTGTTAATTTGTTAAGTCGACAATAATGAATGCATGGATTCAATTAAATTCCAATAAAAATAGGAGATTTCTTGATAGAATTTGACAAGATGACTCTAAAATTTACATGGAATCACAAAGGTTCTAGAATAGCCAAAATGACTGGAAAAAATAATTGGAGAACTTACACTACCTGACTTCAAGATTTATATAAAGTTACAGTAATTAAAACAGTATCATTCTGGGGTGGGCCACGGTGGGTCAGCAGGCAAGAATGCTGGCCTGCCATACCAGAGGACGGGGGTTTGATTTCCGGTGCCTGCCCATGTGAAAAAAAAAAAAAACAGTACCATTCTGTAATACAGATATGTAAATAGATTAGTGGAGCAGATTAGACTATCCAGAAATAGACCCAAGCATATAAGCTCACTTGATTCTTTACAAAGGTGGCAAAGCAATTCAATGGGGGAAAAATTGTTTTAATCAGTATTTCTGGAACAACTGAATATGTATATAAAAACATAGAAGATCCTTGACCTCTTTTTCTTGTTTAAGTGTACTCTACTCATATGAACTAGAGAGTAGAGTTGCATATTGAGGATACAGGACTACAGGATTTTGCACTTATGCCTTTCAATAAGCTTCTTGATGATCTTCATTTCTTCACACTACTCCTACCCACTCTCTCTTGTCTCTTCCTTTCAACCTGTAGAACTTCCTTTAATAATTCTTGGAGGGCAGGTCTCTTATTGGCAAAATGTCTCAGTTTCTGTGCATTGGTGAATATTTTAAACTGATAAATATTTAAATATTTTGAAGGATTCTTTTTCAGATAAAAAATTGGGGGCAGGAAGTTTTTCTCTTTCAGTACCTCAAATACATCAAATACACTGCCTTCTCACCTCCATGGTTTCTGATAAGAAATCGGGACTTTGTCTTATTCAGGATCCCTTGTATGTGATGAATTTTGTTTCTCTTGCTGCTTTCAGAATTCTTTCTTTATCTTTGGCATTTGACATTCTGATTGGTATGTGTCTCAGAGTAGATCTATTAGAATTTATTCTGTTTGGAATACATTGAACTTCTTGAACATATATGTTTATGTTACTCATAGCAGTTAGGAAGTTTGGGGTCATTATGTCCTCAAATATTTTTATGTCCCTTTTCCTTTCTCTTCTTTTTCTAGGACATCATAGTGCATATATTTGTACACTTTGTGCTTTCACTCAAACCCCTGAGACACTACTCAATTTTTTTTCATTCTTTTCTATATTTGTTCTTTTGACTGTATGATTTCAATTATCCTGTCTTCTAGTTTGCAGATTCTTTCTTCTGTCCATTCAGATCTACTGTTGTATGCCTCTAGTGTATAGTTAATCTCTACTATTGTGCCTTTCATACCTGTGTTAGTTTGTTAAAACTGCTTGAATGCAATATACCAAAAACGGATCAGCTTTGATAAAGGGGATTTAAAAAGTTACAAGTTAACAGTTCTAAGGCCTTAAAAATGTTCAGAAAAAAATATCCTGACACTGAAGAAAGGCCAATACCTGTCACATGGTGTGATGCTTAGGTTCTGGTGTCAACTTGGCCATTTGATGATGCCCAGTGGTCTGGTCAGGCAAGCACTCTTCTCACCATCGCTGCAAGGATATTTTGTGACTGGTTGATAAACCAGAAGGCTGGTGTATTAAATCATCAGACAGTTGATTGCATCTGGGGCTGATTACATCTGCAATCAACTAAGGCATGTCTCCCACCAATGAGATAACCCAATCAGTGGAAGACATTTTAAGGAAGAAGAGAGACTTTTTCACAGCTTTTTCAGTCACCAAGCCTCTCCTGTGGAGTTCATTCAGACCCTTCATCAGAGCTGCCAGCTTCACAACCTGCCCACAGATTTTGGACTCTTCCATTTCCATGGTTGCATGAGACACCATCACAAATTTCGTGTTTACAGATGTTTCCTGTGGTTTCTGTTTCTCTAAAGAACCTTGACTAGTACAGCTTGGTACCAAGAGTGGTTCTTGAGAAACAGAATCTTAAAAGTGGGTTTTTGGGTTTGATTCCCAGTGCCTGCCCATGCAAATTGGTTTTCTACTCTTATTAGACTCACAGGAAGTAATGACTGTATTTCCAATAATCAAGATGCACTATCAGTCTATACGGTGAGTTGGCAAGGGAGATACTCAAAATATCACATTAGATTTTGCTAACTGTATGCTTATATGAATCAAGGGTCTGGATGAGAGTGTTTTTGACACTTTGACACAGTTCTGTGGAATTAGTAGGTATAATGATGTTGACTGGTTGTTGTTAGATACAATGGATGCAGTGATGAGAGAAACAGATAAGTTGAAGGCTACATATTTGCAACTTAAGTGCCATTTGAACAATGTAAAAGTTTCCATGTTTTCCCTGAGAAAATCTTATTTCCTGTGCCCACAGATTTCAAATCTCTGAAAACCAGATACAGACGCTCATTGTGCAAGTAGCAGACATACAACATAAACTAAAATCTCAACCTTGCAGGGTGTCTTCTGTTAAAATAAGGGCTTCAGCTGTAAAAGAATAGGATCCTGAAACTTGGGATGGAGATATATGTATTGATAATAATGGCAATTCTAGGAGACAGAATCCCTGGAATATGCTGAACCTTTGCTAGATAGCCCTGTAATGGATTGCCCTGTGGAAACAGCTTCCTGGCCTCTAGTCTGCCCAGAGAAATCTGCCACCCAACCTATCTAATAAGAGTAACCCTTCAATGCCTGCTAACTCTATAACCACCTCCTCTGGGGAAACAGCCTTCACTCCTCTATCTGGAGCAACTAATTTTGTTTCACCAGAAAAAACTGCAACAGAAGCCCTGAGGTAATAGGCTTGAAAGACACATCTATTTCCTCTCATAACCCATGCCCACCACCCCTCATTTCCTCAAGACCTATAACTAGACTAAAGTCCCAACAGGCCCCAATAGTGTGACCCACGAGGAGGTACACTATACTCCAAATGAATCGAATGAGTTTTATAACCTACATAGACATAAATCAGGGGAATATGTGTGGGAATGGATAGTAAGTATGTGGGACAATTGTGGAAGGAATACAAACTTGGATCAAGCTGAATTTATTGATATGGGCCCACTAAGCAGAGATCCTGCATTCAATATTCTAGCATTACAGTTTGTTTGGATGGTTGGCTGAAATATGGATCAAAAGGTGGCCAACGTTACATGAGGTTGAAATGCCAGAACTGCCCTAGTATAATACAGATGAGGGAATCCAGAGGCACAGAGAGACTGGAAAGTTAGAGTGGATTTATCAGGGAGGAACAGCTCACATACCCCAGGAATGTCCAGAGGACACATCTTTCACCAGAAGCTTGAGAAAGAAATTCATGAGACCAGTTCCATCATTCCTGAAGAGTTTTGTAGTCACCCTTGTCTGTAGGTCAGATATTACTGTGGGAACTGCTGTCATTGAGCGGGAATCCTTGATCAGATCCCGAGTTGGCAGAAGCCATGTGGTGACAGTTAATCACCATAGACAAGGTGGGTGCGGCCACCATAATGGACAGTTGACTCAAAGAAGTAGACAAAATAATCTGACTTGCAGAGACTTGTGGTGTTGGCTAGTAGATTGTGGGGTACCCAGAAGTAAAATAGATGGGCAGTTTACTAAATTCTTGTTCGAGCTGTATAAGCAGAAGAATTCTAGCTCATATGAACAGAAGTCTAACTTGAATTATGAGAACAGAATCATGGCCCCTACATCAATTCCCAGACTAGAAAAAGTGTACAGAAGCAGAGCCCCTTGAATGAGGGGAGGGTCAGATACCTTGGGGAAGGTCTCTTTTATACTGCCCCAAATTTACACTGTTAACCTTCCTTCCAGTCTTCCCCAAGAAGACCTATGGCCTTTTACCAGGTTGGCCATGCACTGGGGAAAAGGAAATAATCAGATGTTTTGGATTATTAGACACTGGTTCAGAAGCGACATTAATTCCAGGAGACACAAAACATCACTCTCGTCCACCAGTCAGAGTAGGGACTCATGGAGGTCAAGTGATTGATGGAGATTTAGCTCAGGTCTGTCTCACAGTGGTCATTTGCCCAGTTGAAGAAGGCATAATTGGAGTCAACATACTCAGCAATTGCAGAATCTCCACATTGGTTCTCTGACTCATGGAATGAGGGCTATTGGAAAGGCCAAAAGGAAGCCACTAGAACTGCCCCTATCTTGCAAAATAGTGAATCAGAAGCAATACTGGATTTGTGGAGGGACTGCAGAGATTACTGCTGCTCTTAAGGACATGAAGGATGCAGGCATGGCAAATCCCATCACATCCCCATTCAACTCTCCTATTTGGCCTGTGCAGAAAACAGATGAGTCTTGGAGGATGACAGTGGCTTATCATAAACATAACCAGGTGGTGACTCCAATTGCAGCTGCTGTTCCAGATGTGGTAGCATTGCTTGAGCAAACAAACACAACGCCCGGTACCTGGTATGCAGCCATTGGTGAGGCAAATGCTTCTTCTCAATAGCTGTCAGTAAGTACTACCATAAACAGTTTGCATTCAGCTGGCAAGGCAGGCAGTATACCTTCACTTTCCTGCCATAGAGCTGTATCAATTCTTCAGCTCTATATCACAATCTTGTCTGCAGGGACCTTGATCATTTCTTTCTCCCATGAGACATCACACTGGTGCATTTTATCGATCATATCATGTTGACTGGACCTAGTGCGCAAGAAGTAGCAGTTATTAAAAACTTATTGGTAAGGCATTTGTGTGTCAGAGGATGGGAAATAAATCCAACAATAATACAGGTGCCTTTCTAGGTGTTCAGTGGTGTGGGGTATGTTGGGATATTCGTTCTAAGGTGAAAGATAAGCTGGTGCATCTGACACCTCCTATGAACAAAAATGAGGTACAATGCATCATTGTCTTCTTTGGATTTTGGAGACAGAATATTCCTCATTTGGGTTGCCACTCCAGCCCATTTACTGAGTGACCAGAAAAGCTGTTAGATTTGAATGGGGACTGGAGAAAGAGAAGGCTCTGTGACATGTCCAGGCTGCTAGGCAAGCTGTTCTGCCATTTAGGCCATATGATCCAGCAGATCCAATAGTGCTGAAGGTGTCAGTGCCAAATAGGCAGGTCCATATAGGAGAACTACAGTGAAGAACCTTAGGATTTTGGAGCAAAACCTTACCATCCACTGAAAATAACTACTCTTTTTCTGAGAAACAGCTTTTAGCCTGCTATTTGAGCCTTAGTAGAGACTGAATGCTTAACCATGGGCCACCAAGTTACCATAAGAACTGAGTTGCCTATCATGAGCTGAGTGTTGCCTGACCCACCGAGCAAAAAAGTCGAGCAGCAGCACTCCATTATAAAGTGGAAATGGTATATAAGGGATAGGGCTCAAGCAGGTCCTGAAGGCACTATTATATTACATGAGAAAGTGGCCCAAATGTCCATGGTCCCCCTCCTGCCACATTACCTTCTCTTTCCCAGACCAGAGCTGTGGCTCTTGGTGAGATACTTATAGTCAGCTAACTGAGGAAGAGAAAACTCAGCCCTGGTTTACAGATGGTTCTGTACAATTTCCAGGGGTCACCCAGAAGTGGGAAAGTACAGCACTACAACCCCATTCTGCGATGCTCTAAAGAACACTGGTTTCCTTGAAATCACAGGAAAATCAGCCACCTGAGGTTTACTGTGTACTCTGCAGAAAGAACAGTCAGACAATCAGATTTCAGGGACTTGCCCTGGAGTAAAAGCTGGACTCAGATGAGGGTCCAAAAAAAAAAAAAAAAAAGAACACTGGTGAGGGGAAACCTCACAGTGGGTGGAACTCCAAGCAGCACACCTGGTTGTTCATTTTGATTACACGGAGAACTGCCCAAGGGTGCATTTGTCTCCTGACTCACTGGCTGTTGTCAGTGGTTTGGCTGGATGGTCAGGGTTTGTAAGGAGCATGATTGGAAAATTGGTAACAAAGAGGTCTGGGGAAGAGATATGTGGATAAGCTTTTTCTGAGTGGGCAAAGAATATGAAGATACTTGTGTCCTAGGTGAATCTTCACCAGAGGGTGACTTCAGCAGAGGAAGGTTTTAATAATCAAGTGGATAAGATGACATATCCTGTGGATACCAGTGTTCTAGTTTGCTAGCTGGCAGAATGCAACACACCAGAGGTAGATTGGCTCTTAATAAAAGGGGATTTATTTCATTAGTTCTTCAGAGGAAAGGCAGCTAACTTTCAACTGAGGTTCTTTCTTATGTGGGAAGGCACAGGGTGACACTGCTGGCCTTCTCTCCAAGCTTCTGAGTTCCAACAACTTTCCCCTGGGGTGCTTTTTTTTTGCATCTCCAAAGGCCTTGGTTGAGCTGGGAGTGCTGAGATAAGGTATGGTGAGCTGCTTGGGCTGTGCTATGTTGAACTCTCTCATTTAAGCACCAGCCAATTAAATCAAACATCATTCATTACAGCAGGCATACCTCTTAGCAGACTGCAGATGTCATGAGCAACAGATGAGGTTCATGTACCATTGGCTCATGTCCACAGCAACAGAACTAGGTACCCTCACCTGGTCAAATTGACAAGTGAATTTAACTAGCACAACAAGCGAGCCTCTTTCTTTAGCCACTCTTACCATTGCCCAATAGGCTCATGAACAAAGTGGGCATGATGGTAGGGATGAAAGTTATGCATGGGTTCAGCAACATGGACTTCCACTCGTGAAGGCTGACCTGGCTATGCTCACTGCTGAATTACAGAAACAAGGACTGTGATTGTATGAGTATTTCCCCCTTGTTTTGTTATGAGTATGTTTCCATTTGTACATAAGCAAATATCTTGCTTTCCTCTTATCATATGACATAAGTTGTATTGCTCATGTTGTAGTATTTCAGTCATAGGATATGAGGTTTAAGAGTGAATGTTACTTAAGGACTTGCACCTTATTCTGGAGAGATATAGTACATTTCCAATTGTATGCAGTACAGTTTAGTATTGTTAGGCGAAACATATTCTGTTATTGTGTTCTCTTTGACAGTAAAGCATGTTTCAAGGTGATGTGTAGAGCTGCCAAATTGACAAGTGGTGGACTCTGGTGGTTAGGTTCTGGTGTCAACTTGGTCAACTGATGATACTGAAGTTGTCTGATCAGTCAAGCACTGGCCTGACCATTCTGTCAAGGATATTTCATGACTGGTTGATAAATCAGAAGGCTGGTGTATTAAATCATCAGACAGTTGATTGCATCTGGGGAGAAGAGAGACCTTTTCACTGCGTCTTCAGTCAGTGAGCCTCTCCTGTGGAGTTCATTCAGACACTTCATCGAAACTGCCAGCCTCACAGCCTGCCCTATGGATTTTGTACTCTTCCATTCCCATGCTTGCATGAGACACCTTTATAAATCTCATATTTACAGATATCTCCTTGGTTCTGTTTCTCTAGAGAACCCTGACTAACACATATGGAAAGGCATGTGGTGGCATCTGCTGGTCCTTATTCCTAGTTTCATTGCCTTAGCCTCTGAATCCAGTGGCTTTCTCTTTAGGCATCTGTGAGTCCTGACTTAGCAGCCCTGGGTAAAAATTCTGGGTTTCATCTCTCAACTTCACATCTCATTGAAAGGAACATAGTGAAGTCTGCTGGGCTCTGGTTCCCTACTACCTTCCGTCAGCTCTCTCAGCTCCTGACATCTCCTGGGGCTTCTGTATTTTCACGCTTTCTCCTAAATGTTTCCCTGTTTCAGCTCTTTTGAGGACTCCAGTAAACTAAAAGGCCCACCTTGAATGAGAAATGTCATATCTCCATCTAACCAAAAGGTCACACCCACAATTGAGTGTGTCACATCTCCATGGAAACAATCTAATCAAAAGGCCCCACCTTACAATATTGAATCAGAATTAGAAGAACCAGACTTTTCTGGGGTACATAGCAATTTTAAACCAGTGCAATCCCCATAATATGTTGTTGCTTTTTATGCTTTCAAGCTCTTCTTTATGTTCATTTTATTCTTAATATCCTTTATCTCTTTATGTATATCTTCCTTCATCTCCTTGAATTAACTTAAGAGATTTGTTTGAACATCTTTGATTAGTTGCTCCAACTTCTGAGCCTCCTCTGAAGTTTTAATTTGTTCCCTTGACTGAGCCATATTTTCCCATTTCTTAGAATTTGCTTTGTTTGTGAAAGCTGCTGGAATGCAATATACCAGAAATGGAATAGCCTTTATAAAGGGAATGTATTAAGTTACAAGTTTACAGTTCTAAAGCCATAAAAATATCCAAACTAATGCGTCCAGAGAAAGATACCTTGATTCAAGAAAGGCCAATGTCCATCACATGGGAATGCACATGGAGATGTCTTCTGTTTCTAGGCATCTGCTCTCCCTGTCACACTCCAAGCATCTACAAACATCTGCATCTCTTTTGGTTCTGAAGTAACTTTTTTCTCCAAAATATCTCCTCTTTTAAAGGCTTCCAGTAAACTAATCAAGACCTACCTTAAATGGGTGGAGTCACATCTCCAGCTAATGAAAGGAAACACCCACAACTGGGTGTATCACATCTTCATGGAAGTAATTCAATCAAATTCTCTACCCGAACCAGTCTGCCCCCATGAGATTGAATTGGGAAAGAAAATGTGGCTTTTCTGGGGCACATAATTTGAAACCAGCACAGGATGGCTTATCATTTTTTGCCGATGTCTATACATCTGATTATGATGAGCTGATGAGTTAACTCTGACGGCCCATTTCTCCTTCTTTTGTCTAAGGTTTTATCGTGGATTGGGTTTTGTTTCACTGTCAGAAGAGAGCTTCCTTTGCTCTGTTCCTTCTCCAGAAATCTTGATCTGTTCTGTTTGTTCTTGCACAGATTTTTTTCCCCAGCTCTTGTGATTTGTTTAAATTCTCTCCCTCATGCAATGCCTTGTTTTCCTTACACTTTTCAATTCTGGTATCCATCCTGTCTTACAGCAGTTCGGTTTAAACTCCCCTCCCTATTCTTTTGTGAGGCTTTTCTGCTTCCAGTTTCTTCCCTATTAGGGAAGTCATTTGGGAGCCATATGGGATCAATCCAGAAAGGCAGGACACTTCAGAAAGTCCATTTTACTTTACATGTCCAGTCAACTGAAACTGGATTGAGTGAAGGCACAACAGTTCTTGCCAGCCTTTCTATGATGGTCTCTCTTTTTTATTTATTTAGTGTTTTGCCCCTGAGGGGCCCTTTGTATTTAACACTCCTCAGCAGGTTTTGTTCCACCTTGGATCTCTGCAGAATTAGGATCTTCTGCCTGGACATGCGTGGAGTTCTAACTCACTGCTATGAGTCTAAAATCCCAGTCCATGGTGGGAAGGAGCAGGGCTGTGCTGCCTTTGTATGACTTGCAAGCTGTATAGGACCAAGTGAGGGCAGGTTAAAGGGAACCAACCAACACCTGGGACAGAACTCTCCTACCTGAGTTTTTTCTGTTTATTCGATTCAGCATTTGTGGAGTCTTTCTCCAGTCTCTACCATAATCCTGAGTGCTAAGCAAATGGGATGTGTCTTTTTATTCACTAAATCTCTGAGAAGGCCTTTTGAAGGCATGTCTTACATCAGCAACCCTGTGGATAACAACAATAACAAAAATAGGTGATATGTTATCTCCTTTTCCTCCAAGCACACACTGTTAAAAACATGAAGGGACAATACAGGAAAAGAAAAGAGAGAGAGAGAAATGGGTATTTTATAGGTCTGAAATTAGAAAAAACCAATTTGATATAAAAATGAAAAATAGAAAAGGATCAAAAAGAATTTCCACATAAATTTGAATTAAGAAGAGAATAGCAGCTATAAAAAGTAGAGAGCCAATCATATTATATCACAAAAAAATGAATGCTGTAGCATTATTTCAAAAGGAATTAAATGCATTAAAAAATAATACAAAATATGAAAAACAACATACCTCATATGAAATAACAACAATCATAAAAACTCATACAGTAGGCCAGAGGAGTCAGGAAATTTTTTAAACAGTAAAAGATCTTTAATTCCAGAGATTAAGACTGAATTAGAAGAAATAGAAGAGCAAATAAAACACATGATGCCTTAGAAAACAACAAGATGAAAAGGAGTCTAAAAATAAAAATGAAAAAGAAATGAAGGAAGTGGATTTACAAGAAAGTAACAACAACAGATACTGAGCAAAAATCTAATTCACATATTGCAGAATCACTGAAGGAAAAAACAAAAGCAAATGGATGGAACAAAGAAAATTGTAGTTCAAGAAAGTTTTCCTGGTGTTAAAGAAAGAGAAAGATTTGAGCTGACATATTGAAAAGAAACTACTTGTATACAAGGAATTGCCCCAGAATAAAGACATCAAAATATATTCTTGTAAAATTAGAGGAATTTAGGAAAAGAAAAAAAGAGTTCCATAAAGCAGTAAGATAATCGATGTTAAGTACAAAAAGCATAGTGCTAAATTTCCTAGTACAGTTTTAAAAGGCTTAGGAATAATGACTACCCTAGAAGCAATGACCCTCTCTGGCATTCAATCTGAGGTCTTGAAATACTATTTTCCCACTGGGAGAAAACAAGTTTCTGAGGAAAACCATTGATTCCAAAGCTTAAGAATGAGATGTACAAGATGAACTCAGAATATCTTGTCAGATCATATGGTAAGGAAGGGATTAGACATCTCAGGCCATGTCATAAAGATGCAGAGACAAACTAAAAGAAAACTCCATAAGCTGAAGATAGGAAAATTTGCTTCAAAAATATAACAACTAGATACAGGAGCTGAAACAATTAATTTAGAATATATGAAAAGACATGGAAAACCTCATCAAAAATCAAATCAATCACTTGAGGGAACATATAAAGAAGGTAAGAAATGAACTAAAAGGAAGAAATCAGAAGTCTGAAAAAACAAATCACAGAAATTATGGGAATGAAAGGCAAGGTAGAAGAGATGAAGAAAACAATGGAAACCTACAATGATATATTTCAAGAGACAGAATACAGGATTTGTGAACTGGAGGACGGAACATCTGAAATCTGGCAAGAAAAAGAAAATGTAGGGAAAAAATGGAAAAATATGAGCAGGGACTCAGGGAATTGAAAGACAATAAGAAACGCATGGATATACATGTTGTGGGTGTCCCAGAAGGAGAAGAGAAGGGAAAAGGAGGAGAAAAACTAATGGAGGAAATTATCACTGAAAATTTCCCAACTCTTATGAAAGACTTAAAATTACAGGTTCAAGAAATGCAGCGTATACCAAAGAGAATAGATTCAAATAGATGTACTAATCAGAGGTCAAAGAGAAAGAGAGAATCTTGAAAGCAGCAAGAGAAAAGTAATCCAACACGTACAAGGGAAGCCCAATAAAAATATGTGCAGATATCTCAGCAGAAAGCATAGAGGCAAAAAGACAGTGGGATGATATATTTAAATTATTCTACCCAGCAAAATTGTTCTACAAAAATGAGGGAGAAATTTAAAAATTTCCAGACAAAAAGTCACTGAGAGAATTTGTTACCAAGAGACCAGCTCTGCAAGAAATACTAAAGGGAGCACTGGAGACAGATATGAAAAGACAAAAAGAGAGAGGTGTGGAGAAGAATGTAGAAAGGAAGACTATGAGTAAAGGTACAAAGAAGGAAAATTCTGTATGACATACAAAATCCAGAAGGCAATATAGTGGAAGAAAGTACTACGCATGCAGTAATAACATTAATGTTAATGGATTAAACTCCCCAATCAAAAGACATAGACTGGTAGAGGACTTCTGGAGAAGATGGCGGCTTAGTAAGATGCGCAGGTCTTAGTTCCTCCTCCAATAAAGCAACTAAAGAAACAGAAACAATACAAAACAGCTCCCGGAGCCACGACAGAAACCAAAAAGACAGTGTACCCCATTCTGGAACGGCTGAATGGGAAGGGAGAATCCGCTGCAGTGAGATACCCGAGGGGCACGCGTTTTACCGGCCAGGGCGGTTGGCGACTGGAGTCCCCTCCACGCACGTGGCTCCCCGGTCTGACTGGGAACATTGGATAGCGGGGCCCTCCCGCCACGCTTGGCGTCTCGGGCCAGCTGGGCAATTTGGACCGGCACTCCCCCAAGCTGCGGTGGCCGGCGACCCCCCCCTTCACGCGCAGTTTCCCGGGCCGACTGCGAGATTCGGATTGGCAATTTAAAGGAGCCACAGCATCTTTTACTGGTGGGACCCGCAGACAGACGAGCGCCACGAGCGCCACCTACTGGGCAGGAAAAGAAAAACAGAGCCCAGAGATTTCACAGAAAAACCTTTCAACCAGCCGGGTCCCACACCCAGGGAAATCTGATCAAATGCCCAGACACCAGCAGAAAATAATGGATGACGCTCAGAAAATTGAAGATATGGCCCAGTCAAAGGAACAAACCAATAGTTCGAATGAGATACAGGAGCAGAGACAACTAATGCTGAATATACGAACAGAAATGGAAAAACTCTTCAAAAACCAAATCAATAAATTGAGGGAGGACATGAAGAAGACATGGGCTGAACAAAAAGAAGAAATAGAAAATCTGAAAAAACAAATCACAGAACTTATGGGAGTGAAGGACAAAGAAGAAAAAATGGAAAAAACAATGGATACCTACAATGGTAGATCTAAAGAGACAGAAGCTACAATTAGTGAACTGGAGGATGGAACATCTGAATTCCAAAAAGAAACAGAAACTATAGGGAAAAGAATGGAAAAACTTGAGCAGGGGATCAGGGAACTGAATGACAATATGAAGCGCACAAACATACGTGTTGTGGGTGTCCCAGAAGGAGAAGAGAAGGGAAAAGGAGGAGAAAAACTAATGGAAGAAATTATCACCGAAAATTTCCCAACTCTTATGAAAGACCTAAATATACAGATTCAAGAAGTGCAGCGCACCCCAAAGAGAATAGACCCAAATAGGCATTCTCCAAGACACTTACTAGTTAGAATGTCAGAGGTCAAAGATAAAGAGAGGATCTTGAAAGCAGCAAGAGAAAAACAATCTGTCACATACAAGGGAAATCCAATAAGACTATGTGTAGATTTCTCAGCAGAAACCATGGAAGCTAGAAGACAGTGGGATGATATATTTAAATTACTAAAAGAGAAAAACTGCCAACCAAGACTCCTATATCCAGCAAAATTGTCCTTCAAAAATGAAGGAGAAATTAAAATATTTATAGACAAAAAGTCAATGAGAGAATTTGTGACCAAGAGACCAGCTCTGCAAGAAATACTAAAGGGAGCACTAGAGTCAGATACGAAAAGACAGAAGAGAGAGGTATGGAGTAAAGTGTAGAAAGAAGGAAAATCAGATATGATATATATAATGCAAAATCCAAAATGGTAGAGGAAAATATTATCCAAACAGTAATAACACTAAAAGTTAATGGACTGAATTTCCCAATCAAAAGACACAGAATGGCAGAATGGATTATGACCCAGCAATACCACTGCTAGGTATCTACTCAAAGGACTTAAGGGCAAAGACACAGACGGACATTTGCACACCAGTGTTTATAGCAGCATTATCTACAATTGCAAAGAGATGGAAACAGCCAAAATGTCCATCAACAGAGTGGCTAAAAAAAATGTGGCATATACCTACAATGGAATATTATGCAGCTTTAAGACAGACTAAACTTATGAAGCACGTAATAACATGGATGGACATAGAGAACATTACGCTGAGTGAGTCTAGCCAAAAACTAAAGGACAAATACTGTATGGTCCCACTGATGTGAACCGACATTCGAGAATCAGCTTGGAATATATCATTGGTAACAGAGACCAGCAGGAGTTAGAAACAGGGTAAGATAATGGGTAATTGGAGCTGAAGGGATACAGACTGTGCAACAGGACTAGATACAAAAACTCAAAAATGGACAGCACAATAATACCTAAGTGTAATGTAACTATGTTGGAATACTGAATGAAGCTCCACCTGAAATATAGTTTTTTGTTTGTTTGTTTGTATCTTTTGTTTTTGTTTTTTTCCTTTTTTTATATATATATATTTGTTATTAGTATTATTATTTTAATTCTCTTCTCTATATTAACATTCTATATCTTTTTCTGCTGTTTTGCTAGTTCTTTTCCTAAATCGATGCAAATGTACTAAGAAATGATGATCATACATCTATGTGATGATACTAAGAATTCCTGAGTGCATGTGTAGAATGGAATGATTTCTAAATGTTGTGTTAATTTCTTTTATTTTTTTGATTAATAAAAAAAAATTTTAAAAAAAAAGACATAGACTGGTAGAATGGATTAAAAAACAGGACCCATCTATATGCTGTCTATACTCAAAGGTCGTGAGGGCACACCAAACGGACATTTGCACACTAATGTTTATAGCAGCATTATTTACAATTACCAAGAGATTGAAACAGCCAAAATGTCCATCAACAGATGGGTGGCTAAACAAACTGTGGTATACACATACGATGGAATATTATGCAGCTATAAGACAGAATAAAGTTATGAAGTATGTAACAACATGGATGGACCTTACGGACATTATGCAGAGTGTGATTAGCCAAAAACAAAAGGACAAATACTGTATGGTCTCACTGATACAAACTGACATTAGTGAATAAACTTGGAATATTTTGTTGGTAACAGAGATCATCAGGAGATAGAAATAGGGTAAGATATTGGGTAATTGCAGCTGAAGGGATACAGATTGTGCAACAGGACTGAATATAAAAACTCAGAAATGGACAGCACAATACTACCTAACTGTAATACAATCATGTTAAAACACTGAATGAAGCTGAATGTGAGAATGATAGAGGGAGGAGGGCAGTAGGCATAAATGAAATCACAAAGAAATATGGACAATAAAGATTGAGATGGTGTAATCTAAGAATTCCTAGAGTGTATAATGATAGGGACTAAAAGTACAGATCTAAGAAAATGTTTTTGCATGAGGAAGAACAAAGGAATGTCATTAGTGCAGGGTGCTGAAAAAAGATGGTAATCAATATTTTAAAATTTCAACTTATGTGTGAGACTAAACAAAAAATGTTTATCTGCTACAAAATTTATATTTTGACTGGTGCATCTCCTAATATAACTTATGTAGATAGTTGGTTAAACACCATTATACATGGAACTTTGGGTAGGACATGAGATTTTGTTGGTTTGTCCAGGGTGATGCCCCAATGAATCCCAGAGTGATTTGATTACTGAGTGGAAAAGTATTTGCAAAGTCCTCTTCAGGGAATGGTGAGAATGGGGGGAAATTCAAACTTCCCAAGTTGAATTCTTGATATTCTCACAAGCAGTGTGTACAACCAAAGCTATAGGCTGAGCCCCCAGTCTTGAGGTTTGTTCATATGAAACTTAACCCCGCAAAGGATAGGTCAAGCTTACTTTAAATTAGGCCTAAGAGTCACCCCCAAGAGAACCTCTTTTGTTGCTCAGATGTGGCCTCTCCCTACAGCCAACACAACAAGCAAACTCACCACACTCCCCCTGCCTAGGTGGGACATGACTCGCAGGGGTGTGGACCTTCCTGGCAACATGGGACAGAAACCCCAGAATGAACTGAGACCCAGCATCAAGGGATTGAGAAAACCTTCTCAACCAAAAGGGGGAAGAGGGAAATGAGACAAAGTGTCAATGGCTGAGAGATTCCAAACCGAGTCAAGAGTTTATCCTGGAGGTTATTCTTATGCATTAAGTAGATATCACCTTGTTATCCAAGATGGAATGGCGAGGCTGGAGGGAACTGCCTGAAAATGTAGAGCTGTGTTCCAGTAGCCATGTTTCTGGATGATGACTGTATAATGATATAGCTTTCACAATCTGACTGTGTGATTGTGAAAACCTTGTGTCTGATGCTCCTTTTATCTACCTTGTCAACACACAAGTAGAACATATGCAATAAAAATAAATAATAGGGGAAACAAATGTTAAAATGAATTTAGTTTGAAATGCTAGTGATCAATGAAAGGGAAGGGTAAGGGGTATGGTATGTAAATTTTTTTTCTGTTTTCATTTTATTATTCTGTTGTCTTTTTATTTCTTTTTCTGAATTGATGCAAATGTTCTAAGAAATGATGATGATGAATATGTAACTATGTGATGCTATTGCGAATTACTGATTATATATGCAGAACGGAGTGAGCAAATATTAAGAATGTTTGTGTGTCTTTCTTGTAATTTTTTAATTAATAAAAAATTCTTAAAATATATAACAACTACATTGGATTGAAACATAAAATATGTCAAAATTGGGGGAACCTCATATGATATTAAAGAAAAAATAACTGGTCACCTTTGGAAGAAACAGAAAACAAACTCATCATTTTGAAAACTAGAAAATGCAGGAAAAGTGTTTTAAAAAAACAATAGGGAGTTGCTTACTAGAGTCCTTTAAGAGGGAACCATTTTGAAGAAAGCTTCAGAACCAACAGAGCCTACAGAGCCAGAGACCTTTGGAGATTTGGAAGGAAGTTACCCCAGGGAGGCCTTACGAAATGAAGAGAGAAAGCTAGCAGATGTTCCCATGTGCCTTCCCAGCTGACAGAGGTGTCCAGAAACCAAAGATCCCAGCAGATGCCAGCCATCTGACTTCCTAGATGATGGAGTTGTCCCAGACAATATCACCCTTTCTTGAGTGAAGGACACAAATGCAGGAAGGCGAGGGATCCAAGATGGCGTCTTAGTAAGGTACATGCGTCTTAGTTCCTCCGACTCCAAATCAACTAATAGGTGAACAGAAACAGTACAAAACAACTCCCGGGGCTACAGCAGGGAATGGACACACAGAGTAACCAAGTCTGGGCTGGCTAGTCTGACTGCGAAACTCAGCTGCGGTGAGTGAGATCCCCGAGCGGCGGGCGATTTCCCGAGCAGCCGCAGCTGCGGCGGTCCAAGCTAATCCCTCCCTCCTTCCGGGGCTGACTGAGAGACTCGGAGAGACAAGCTTCCCAGCCAAGGCAGCCGGCGCCACACTTTTGCGGGCGGCTTCGAGTCCGCGACTACAAGTCTCGGATCAGAGGGCTATCCAAAGTCTGGGCTGGCAAGTCTGATTCCGAGTCTTGGCTGCGGCGAGACCCCCGAGCGGCCGCAGCTGCGGTGGTTCGAGCTAATCCCTCCCTCCTTCCGGGGCTGGCTGAGAGACTCGGAGAGACAAGCTTCCCAGCCAAGGCGGCCGGCGCCACACTTTTGCGGACGGCTTCGAGTCCACGACTACAAGTCTCGGATCAGAGGGCTATCCAAAGTCTGGGCTGGCAAGTCTGATTGCGAGACTTGGCTGGGGCGAGACCCCCGAGCGGCCGCAGCTGCGGCGGTCCAAGCTAATCCCTCCCTCCTTCCCGGGCCAGCTGAGAGTATCGGAGAAGTAAGTTCCCCAAGCCGAGGCAGGCGGCGCCCTTCTTTTGCGGGCGGCTTCGAGTCTCGGCTTTAAGTCTGCGGCTACGAGTCCCGGATCAGAGGGCTATCCAAAGTCTGGGCTGGCTAGACTGACTGCGAGACTCGGCTGCAGTGAGACCCCCGAGCAGCGTGCGATCTCCCGATCAGCGGCAGCTGCGGTGGTCCGAGCTACTCCCTCCCCCTTTCCGGGCCGGCTGAGAGTATTGGAGAAGCAAGTTTCCCAAGCCGAGGCAGGTGGCACCCCTCTTTTGCGGGCGGCTCCGAGTCTCTGCTTCGAGTCCGCGGATACGAGTCTCAGATAGGAGGGCTATCCAAGCCGCGGAAGCCCCCCCCCCCCCACGGGAGGCTTCCTGGTCCGGTGGGGAATCCCCCAGGCCCGCTGCGGCCCGCAACCAGCCACAGGGTCCCCTCAAGCCGTGGCAGCTGATGCCCCCACCACGCGCGGCCCCTGAACCAACGGAGAGATTTGGATCCGAAAGCCCCAGGCCACGGAGATCGGTGACTGGGGGAGACCCATTCCAAACACTTGAGACAAACGTGTGCCACGTGCGCCACGTACTGGGCAAGATAAGAAAAACAGATCCCAGAGATTTCACAGAAAAATCTTACAACCTTGCTGGGTCCAACACCCAGAGAAATCTGAATAAATGCCCAGACGCCAGCAGCAGAAGATAACTGTCCACGCTCAAAAGATTGAGAATATGGCCCAGTCAAAGGAACAAACCAATAGCTCAAATGAGACACAAGAGCTGAGACAACTAATGCTGAATATACGAACAGAAATGGAAAACCTCTTCAAAAATGAAATCGATAAATTGAGGGAGGACATGAAGAGGACATGGGCTGAACATAAAGAAGAAATAGAAAAACTGAAAAAACAAATCGCAGAACTTATGGAAGTGAAGGATAAAGTAGCAAACATAGAAAAAATAATGGATAGTTACAATGATAGATTTAAAGAGACAGAAGATAGAATTAGTGATTTGGAGGATGGAACATCTGAATTCCAAAAAGAAACAGAAACTATAGGGAAAAGAATGGAGAAATTTGAACAGGGTATCAGGGAACTCAAGGACAATATGAACCGCACAAATATACGTGTTGTGGGTGTCCCAGAAGGAGAAGAGAAGGGAAAAGGAGGAGAAAAACTAATGGAAGAAATTTTCACTGAAAATTTCCCAACTCTTATGAAAGACCTAAAATTACAGATCCAAGAAGTGCAGCGCACCCCAAAGAGATTAGACCCAAATAGGCGTTCTCCAAGACACTTACTAGTTAGAATGTCAGAGGTCAATGAGAAAGAGAGGATCTTGAAAGCAGCAAGAGAAAAACAATCCATCACATACAAGGGAAACCCAATAAGACTATGTGTAGATTTCTCAGCAGAAACCATGGAAGCTAGAAGACAGTGGGATGATATATTTAAAATACTAAAAGAGAAAAACTGCCAACCAAGACTCCTATATCCAGCAAAATTATCCTTCAAAAATGAGGGAGAAATTAAAACATTCTCAGACAAAAAGTCACTGAAAGAATTCGTGACCAAGAGACCAGCTCTGCAAGAAATACTAAAGGGAGCATTAGAGTCAGATACAAAAAGACAGAAGAGAGAGATATGGAAAAGAGTGTAGAAAGAAGGAAAATCAGATATGATATATATAATACAAAAGGCAAAATGTTAGAGGAAAATATTATCCAAACAGTAATAACACTAAATGTTAATGGACTGAATTCCCCAATCAAAAGACATAGATTGGCAGAATGGATTAAAAAACAGGATCCTTCTATATGCTGTCTACAGGAAACACATCTTAGACCCAAAGATAAACATAGGTTGAAAGTGAAAGGTTGGGAAAAGATATTTCATGCAAATAACAACCAGAAAAGAGCAGGAGTGGCTATACTAATATCCAACAAATTAGACTTCAAATGTAAAGCAGTTAAAAGAGACAAAGAAGGACACTATATACTAATAAAAGGAACAATTAAACAAGAAGACATAACAATCATAAATATTTACGCACCAAACCAGAATGCCCCAAAATACGTGAGGAATACACTGCAAACACTGAAAAGGGAAATAGACTCATATACTATAATAGTTGGAGACTTCAACTCACCACTCTCATCAAGGGACAGAACATCTAGACAGAAGATCAACAAAGAAATAGAGAATCTGAATATTACTATAAATGAACTAGACTTAATAGACATTTATAGGACATTACATCCCACAACAGCAGGATACACCTTTTTCTCAAGTGCTCATGGATCATTCTCAAAAATAGACCATATGCTGGGTCACAAAGCAAGTCTTAACAAATTTAAAAAGATTGAAATCTTACCCAACACTTTCTCGGACCATAAAGGAATGATGTTGGAAATCAATAATAGGCAGAGTGCCAGAAAATTCACAAATACGTGGAGGCTCAACAACACACTCCTAAACAACGAGTGGGTCAAAGAAGAAATTGCTAGAGAAATTAGCAAATACCTCGAGGCGAATGAAAATGAAAACACAACATATCAAAACTTATGGGACGCAGCAAAGGCAGTGCTAAGAGGGAAATTTATTGCTCTAAATGCCTATATCAGAAAAGAAGAAAAGGCAAAAATTCAGGAATTAACTATCCATTTGGAAGAACTGGAGAAAGAACAGCAAGCTAGCCCCAAAGCAAGCAAAAGGAAAGAAATAACAAAGATTAGAGCACAAATAAATGAAATTGAAAACATGAAAACAATAGAGAAAATCAATAAGGCCAGAAGTTGGTTCTATGAGAAAATCAATAAGATTGATGGGCCCTTAGCAAGATTGACAAAAAGAAGAAGAGAGAGGATGCAAATAAATAAGATCAGAAATGGAAGAGGAGACATAACTACTGACCTCACAGAAATAAAGGAGGTAATAACAGGATACTATGAACAACTTTACGCTAATAAATACAACAATTTAGAGGAAATGGACGGGTTCCTGGAAAGACATGAACAACCAACTTTGACTCAAGAAGAGATAGATGATCTCAACAAACCAATCACAAGTAAAGAAATCGAAGCAGTCATTCAAAAGCTTCCTAAAAAGAAAAGTCCAGGACCAGATGGCTTCACATGTGAATTCTATCAAACATTCCAGAAAGAATTAGTACCAACTCTCCTCAAACTCTTCAAAAAAATTGAAGTGGAGGGAAAACTACCTAACTCATTCTATGAAGCCAACATTACCCTCATACCAAAACCAGGCAAAGATATTACAAGAAAAGAAAACTACAGGCCGATCTCTCTAATGAATATAGATGCAAAAATCCTCAATAAAATTCTAGCAAATCGTATCCAACAACACATTAAAAGAATTATTCATCATGACCAAGTAGGATTCATCCCAGGTATGCAAGGATGGTTCAACATAAGAAAATCAATTAATGTAATACACCATATCAACAAATTAAAGCAGAAAAATCACATGATCATCTCAATTGATGCAGAGAAGGCATTTGACAAGATTCAACATCCTTTCCTGTTGAAAACACTTCAAAGGATAGGAATACAAGGGAACTTCCTTAAAATGATAGAGGGAATATATGAAAAACCCACAGCTAATATCATCCTTAATGGGGAAAAATTGAAAACGTTCCCCCTAAGATCAGGAACAAGACAAGGATGTCCACTATCACCACTATTATTCAACATTGTGTTGGAGGTTCTAGCCAGAGCAATTAGACAAGAAAAAGAAATACAAGGCATCAAAATTGGAAAGGAAGAAGTAAAACTATCACTGTTTGCAGACGATATGATACTATACGTCGAAAACCCGGAAAAATCCACAACAAAACTACTAGAGCTAATAAATGAGTACAGTAAAGTAGCAGGTTACAAGATCAACATTCAAAAATCTGTAGCATTTCTATACACTAGCAATGAACAAGCGGAGGGGGAAATCAAGAAACGAATCCCATTTACAATTGCAACTAAAAGAATAAAATACCTAGGAATAAATTTAACTAAAGAGACAAAAGACCTATACAAAGAAAACTACAAAAAACTGCTAAAAGAAATCACAGAAGACCTAAACAGATGGAAGGGCATACCGTGTTCATGGATTGGAAGACTAAATATAGTTAAGATGTCAATCCTACCTAAATTGATTTACAGATTCAATGCAATACCAATCAAAATCCCAACAACTTATTTTTCAGAAATAGAAAAACCAATAAGCAAATTTATCTGGAAGGGCAGGGTGCCCCGAATTGCTAAAAACATCTTGAGGAAAAAAAACGAAGCAGGAGGTCTTGCGCTGCCAGACTTTAAGGCATATTATGAAGCCACAGTGGTCAAAACAGCATGGTATTGGCATAAAGATAGATATATCGACCAATGGAATCGAATAGAGTGCTCAGATATAGACCCTCTCATCTATGGTCATTTGATCTTTGATAAGGGAGTCAAGCCAACTCACCTGGGACAGAACAGTCTCTTCAATAAATGGTGCCTAGAGAACTGGATATCCATATGCAAAAGAATGAAAGAAGACCCATATCTCACACCCTATACAAAAGTTAACTCAAAATGGATCAAAGATCTAAACATTAGGTCTAAGACCATAGAACAGTTAGAGGAAAATGTAGGGAGATATCTTATGAATCTTACAATTGGAGGCGGTTTTATGGACCTTACACCTAAAGCAAGAGCACTGAAGAAGGAAATAAATAAATGGGAACTCCTCAAAATTAAACACTTTTGTGCATCAAAGAACTTCATCAAGAAAGTAGAAAGACAGCCTACACATGGGAATCAATATTTGGAAACGACATATCAGATAAAGGTCTAGTATCCAGAATTTATAATGAGATTGTTCAACTCAACAACAAAAAGATAGCCAACCCAATTACAAAATGGGAAAAAGACTTGAATAGACACCTCTCAGAGGAGGAAATACAAATGGCCAAAAGACACATGAAGAGATGCTCAATGTCCCTGGTCATTAGAGAAATGCAAATCAAAACCACAATGAGATATCATCTCACACCCACCAGAATGGCCATTATCAACAAAACAGAAAATGACAAGTGCTGGAGAGGATGTGGAGAAAGAGGCACACCTATCCACTGTTGGTGGGAATGTCAAATGGTGTAACCACTGTGGAAGGCAGTTTGGCGGTTCCTCAAAAAGCTGAATATAGAATTGTCATACGATCCAGCAATACCATTGCTAGGTATCTACTCAGAGGACTTAAGAGCAAAGACACAAACGGACATTTGCACACCAATGTTTATAGCAGCGTTATTTACAATTGCAAAGAGATGGAAACAGCCAAAATGTCCATCAACAGACGAGTGGCTAAACAAACTGTGGTATATACGTACGATGGAATATTATGCAGCGTTAAGACAGGATAAACTTATGAAGCATGTAATAACATGGATGGACCTAGAAAACATTATGCTGAGTGAGTCTAGCCAAAAGCTAAAAGACAAATACTGTATGGTCCCAATGATGTGAATCGACACTCGAGAATAAACTTGGAATATGTCATTGGTAACAGAGTTCAGCAGAAGTTAGAAACAGGGTAAGATAATGGGTAATCGGAGCTGATGGAATACAGACGGTGCAATAGGACTAGATACAAAAACTCAAAAATGGACAGTACAATAATACCTAATTGTAAAGTAATCATGTTAAAATACTGAACGAAGCTGCATCCGAGCTATAGGTTTTTGTTTTGTTTTGTTTTGTTTGTTTTGTTCTTATTATTATTACTTTTATTTTTTTCTCTATATTAACATTCTATATCTTTTTCTGCTATAATGCTAGTTCTTCTAAACCGATGCAAATGTACTAAGAAACGATGATCATGCATCTATGTGATGTTTGTTAAGAATTACTGATTGCATATGTAGAATGGTATGACGTCTAAAAAAAAAAAAATGGTCAGCACAATACTGCCTAATTGTAATGTAATTATCTTGGAACGCTGAATGAAGCTGCATCTGATCTATAGTTTTTTGTTTGTTTGTTTGTTTTCTCTTATATATTTTTGTACTTTTTATTTTTATTTGTGTTTTCTCTCTGTGTTATCACTTTATTTCTTTTTCTGTTGTAGTGCTATTTCTTTCTCTAAATCGATGCATATGTACTGAGAAATGATGACCATACACCTATGTGATGATATTAAGAATTACTGATTGCATATGTAGAATGGATTGATTTCTATTGTTGTGTTAGTTAATTTTTTTAATTAATAAAAAAAAAGAGGAAATAAAAAAAAATATTAAAAAAAAAAAAAAAAAAACAATAGACCCAGTGGCAGAGTTCTTGCCTGCCAGGCTGGAGACCTGGTTCGATTTCCAGAGCCAGCCCATGTAAAAAACAAACAAAAACGCTACAATACAAGGGATCCTTGTGATGATATAACTTTTTACCTTAAAAAGTGGTGGTGGGGGCGGGCCGCGGTGGCTCAGCGGGCAAAGTACTTGCCTGCCATGCCGGAGGACCTCGGTTCGATTCCCGGCCCCAGCCCATGTAAAAAACAAACAAACAAACAAAATACAATAAAACAAGAAAATGTTTAAAAAAAAAAAAAAGTGGTGGTGGTGGATAAATGAACCTATGCATGTGATACAATTGCATAAGAACTAAATAAATACATATTGAAAATAAGTTTAAGTAAAACAGGGGGACCAATAACTAGAACAAATATACATCACTAGTATAAGGTGTTAATAGTAGGGTGGTATTACGTGGAAAAAATAACCTAATGCAAACTATGGACTATAGTTAACAGTAACATGTAATATTCTTTCTTACTGTAATAAAGGGACAAAGGTACCATGCCAATGCTAAGTGTCAATAATAGGGGGTATTTGGGATATGGGATTTTTCTTTTTGGAAAATGAAAATGTTCTCAGATTGATTGTGGTAATGAATGCACAACTCTGTGATTATACTGAGAGTCACTGATTGTACACTTTGGATATATTGTATGGAATGTGAAAAAAATGTTTGTTTTTAAAATGGGGGGATTGAATAAAATCAGTGGAATGTATCAATTTCAATGACAGGGAAGTCATATTATACTATAATTCTGCCAAAGGTGATCACTGGAAGAAACTGTAAAAGGTAAAGGAAACTTTCTGTATTATTTCTCAGAATATGCACATGAATCTACAATTATAGTTATCTCAAAATAAAATGTTTTATTTTAAAATCTTCATTAACACTACATTCATGGGTAATACATTACTGAACATATTCTTGAATAGGAAATTTTCTTATGAACATATTCCACTCATGAATGAGAATGCATCAAGAAAGAATTCATAGATTCTACCATCACATTTCCCTCACCCTCCTGCCATTCTACCAGGTCAGTCCACAGGTGCAACAGCAGGGTGACAAATTTAGCATTCTTTACAAATTTAACATTCCTTGACTTAAACTATACAGTTTGTTTGGGGAAAGAATTTTAATTTATTTTAAATATTTTGAAGCTGGGTGTGTCATTTGTGCCTAGTGACATATAATTTTTATTCATTTTTTTGGTATGCTGTATGGTGGGGTCACTTTCATTCTTTTTCCAAGTAAGTATACTGTTATTGTAGCGTCATTTGTTGAATTTTTGTTTGTTTTTTGCTTGTTTGGGAAAGTGCATAGGCCAGGAATCGAACCCAGATCTCTCGTATGGCAGATGAGAATTCCACCACCGAACTTCCCTTGCATCCCCTCTAATGACATATAAATATTGATGACAAGCAGCCATGATGGTGGAAACTGATGATGAGGTTGATGATGATGAATGAAGTGGTTGTGGGATGAGGAGGAGAAAGAGAAGCAGAAGCAAATTGTTGGAGATGAAATAACCCAAAACTGACATTAGGCCCTAAGCTTCCAAGTTGCAAAATAAGTCCCTCAATAAAAGAAAATCAACACCCTAGGGAGACAAAGCATGACTCACAGCAGAGGTATAAGGAAGGGCTCCTAATTGCTCGTTCAGTGAGGACCCAGTCCCTGGAGTGACCCCAAAAGAGGTTCTGTACCTATATAGATAAACATACTCCAAGGCTTTCACTCTTGATGGATGGTTTCCACGACTCTGCTGGCCTCCCTGAGGAAATAACAGAACTAGATACATGTATGCTTCTTCATTTTCTGATATGCATTTCCTGACTGTTGAAACCAAGGTATTCCCTGAGATTGCCTGTAGATTGTTCTCTATTTTTCTTCACCACAGGTCATTCATTGCAGATTTAGAGCAGCTGCAGGAGAAAAACCTCTCTTCCAAGAACTTCTGTTGATAAACTGGCAATTTACATCCATATGATTCCCTTATCTCTAAGTGATTTTTCTCTGTGTATTGTGTTCACAGCAGCAGTAATCCTGAAACTTGGTAAGAATTTTAGTAACTGATAAAAATATGTGGATTATTTTAGAGGATTTTATGAGTAAAAAAAATTGATTAACACTATATCTTTCAGGGTTCTCCAGGGAAACAGAACCAAAAGGATGTGCGTGTAGAGAGAGAGATTTATTATAAGGCTTGCATTAATGCAATTGCAAAGGCTGGCAAGTTCAAATTCTGTGGGGCAGACTGGAGGCTAGAAATTCTGGTAAGAGTGATGTTGATGGGTTCAACCTGAATTCCTTAGGGTGGAAACTCAGGAGGGAGTGGAGGGCATAGCCTTGAGGAATAATTCCTTCTGATCCCGGAGATTCCCACAGATCTCACACTTAGGATCTTCAACTGACTTGATGAGGATACCCACATTATTGAGAGTAATCTCCTTAAAGTCGTCTCATGCTAATGCCACCTATAAAATCCCCACACAAAAACGAGGTCATGGTTGACAAAAAAATTCCACACCATAACCTCACCAAAGAGACATACAAAATTAGTCATCACAAATGAGGTCTGGAAATTTCCTATGCAATGGTGTTCACTCTTTAGCAAATCAGCATAGTTTGTGGAGACCAAACAGACTGCTGGTCTGGTTCCTGGGTTCTAGGTCAATTTCTTTTCTCATACAAGCTATATGACCTTGAGTAATTTATTTAACTTTTAAAACATCAAATTCCTAGAGAATGAAAAAATATATAATAGCACTCCTCTTTTATCATATGCTATGTTCAAATTAAGACATCTGATACAAAACACGTTCAACAACAAAGCCTTAGCATTGAGGTGTGCAAATCATACACCTAAAAACTGGAGGCAAGAGAAGAAATTCAGTAACAAGAGAGAACAGAGGTAACTTTCAGTTCCAAGTTGCCAATACATAATAGACCTCAGGCAGGTCAGTTAATGGCCAACACTTCAGTTTTCTCAATATGAAAACTGAAATAAAAGACCTATTCTAAATACTTTTCTACCCATACTCAAGAACTTCAGGAGGAGTTAATGAGATTGACTGTTGGAAAAAATGTGTAAGCTATAAAGCATTAAACAAAGGTTAGCAATGATATGATGCAATTAAAATACTAAGATTCAAATTTATTAGCTTAGGAAATACATCTCAGAGACAGAGATGTCTGTAGGTATCCTATGCCAGAAATGATCATACATGCTTTCTAGAGAACATGTCTGTAATTTCAGTACTGTGCCACTAGAGAGACAACTGCTGAGGTTTTGATGCTTATTCTGATTATAATAATATCAATAATGATAATAATACTAAACAGCTATTGGGCACTGACCATGGACAATAAATGTACTGGCTACAACCACAGATGAATTAACTCAGAATTTCTGTGGGGAGAACCAATTCCTTAATAGTTTTTAATGCTCCACGTGATTCTAATATGCAGTCAATGTAGAAAACTGCTGTTTTAGGGCTTCAGTACCAGTGAAAATCTAAGAAAAAAATCTTGAAACCTCATAACAACTCACATTTTTATAGGCACTCACTATTTGGAGGTATTTCTATATATGCAATATCTTGTTATTTTTGCAACCACCTTGGGAATTTATTTTACTAATTTCTTCATTCAGATACAGAGACAGACTTGTCACAAATTAACTACCATGTTACTCCGACACAACATGGATTTGAGATGAGTATTCATAGGTTTATATTGAGTACATATATGAGATTACATAGATGGCACAGAAATTTCCATTCTGAGTCATAACACATCTCCAACTGAAAAGTATAAAATATCATACTTGGGGCGGGCCGCGGTGGCTCAGCGGGCAAAGTGCTTGCCTGCTATGCCGGAGGACCTCGGTTCGATTCCCGGCCCCAGCCCATGTACCAAAAACGGAGAAACAGAATACAATAAAACAAGAAAATGTTTAAAAGATGTTTCCCTTTCTTCCTTCTATCCTTCCTTCCTTCTCTCTGTCTTTCCTTAAAAAAAAAAAAAAAAATATCATACTTGTTGGTTCTAGGATAGAGGTTGTGAAATTTAGCATGCATCAGCATCACTTTTGTTTGTTGAAAGAAAAGTGCTGAAGAAAGGCTGCCTGGTGAGAATGAGACCAGGGGACAGAAAGAGCGGAGAGATGACAGTCTGAATGACTTTGTTTGAGTCCTTGATCCAGATGCTCGTGAGCTGGTACATCCCATACTCCCCAGGGATGAAAGTATGTAAAGTCCCCTTTTCATCAGAGTGTTGGATTCCACCCACAGAGTTTTTTCATTTAGTAGACCTGGATGAGACCTTGAGAGTTGCAAAATCTGAAAGCAACATGGGAACCTATGATGCTTGTCCAAGAATTGCACTTTAAGAACCACTGCTCTAGGATAATTATTAACATGAGAATAGTAAGGGCTCCCAATCTTGACATTTTCCTCTCATTTTCATGATCTTTGAAGATTCAGGGACAGGCTTACATCCAGAAAACAGCTAAAGGGAAGGGAAGCAGCATCAGAAAAGAACCCAGGATCCCTCAGCTGGAGACAAATGCCCAAAGGAGTCTCACAAGCAGAGCAAGAGCAGCCTTTCATGGGTTTTCTCTCCCATCCTCAGGCTCCAACTCCGAAGACAATGGATGCAGAAAATCACTCCACAGTGACAGAGTTCATTCTCGGGGGATTAACAAATCGCCCAGGACTCCAGCTCCCCCTCTTCCTCCTTTTCCTAGGGATCTACATGGTCACCATGGTGGGGAACCTGGGCATGATCACACTAATCCGCATGAATCCTCAGCTTCACACCCCCATGTACTTTTTCCTCAGTAATTTGTCCCTTGTGGACATGTGCTACTCCTCGGTCATTACCCCTAAGATGCTGGTGAACTTTGTGTCAGAGAAGAACATCATCTCTTATGCAGGGTGCATGTCACAGCTCTACTTCTTCCTTGTTTGTGTCATTGCTGAATGTTACATGCTCATGGTAATGGCCTATGACCGCTATGTTGCCATCTGCAATCCTTTGCTTTATAACATCATCATGTCCCATCAAGTCTGCTCCCTGCTGGTGGCTGTGGTCTATATCTTGGGATTCCTTAGCTCAACAATAGAGACTGTCTTCATGCTACAGTTGTCCTATTGTAAGGTCCTCATCAGTCATTACTTCTGTGACATTCTCTCTCTCATGAAGCTCTCCTGCACTAGCACTTATGATGTCCAGATTGTACTTTTTCTTTTTGCTGGATTTGACATTATAGTCACCTGCTCAACAATCCTTGTTTCCTATGCCCTCATCCTTTCCAGCATCCTCCACATCAGCACCACGGAGGGCAGGTCCAAAGCCTTCAGTACCTGCAGCTCCCACCTAGCAGCTGTGGGAATGTTCTACGGCTCTACTGTGTTCATGTACTTAAAGCCCTCCACGGCCAGTTCCTTGGCCCAGGAGAATGTGGCCTCCGTTTTCTACACCACAGTGATCCCCATGCTGAACCCCCTGATCTACAGTCTGAGGAACAAGGAAGTCAAGGCTGCTCTGCAGAGAACACTGCAGATAAAATGACTTTGATGCAAGATTCTTATTCTTTCCATTGTAAATGTATCCTGTTGTGAATTTGAAAACAGGCCCTTTGAATTTTGGCTCTTCCAGCTCTACATGGTTCCCTCCTTCCTTCTTTCCTCTCTCTTCTCTTTTGCTGACTCTTTGAAATCAGTTGACTTCAAGTTCATGCTTTCTCTCATTTAGGGTCTGTTTTCTCTCTCCTGAGTCCTTTGATAAACACTATCTTAATTGGCAATTTGATACAAACGAACCTTTCAGCACTGAGTCTGAGAATCATTCTTGTTTTATTTACTTCTACAGAGATATTATTAGGAAAGCCTATACTTACTTTTTGTTCTTAGGAATACACAAGAGAGGTGAATTTCGAGATCACCAAGAAAGTGCTGCTTAATCTGAGCCAGGCACTCTTCTTAGTGCTCCATATGCATTATTTCAATTATACCTTACTACTACAGGTACCCTTTATCCCCATTTCACAGATATTTTACTCAAGGTAGTAGGGCTGAGAACAAACCGCACTGGCATTCAAACCCTAGTCTAGATGACTCCATAGTCCACACTCTTAGTTATCATATTTTTCTCTTCACTTAGAATGCTTCTAGACAGTCTATTGCTGCTGCCCTTTTTATATCCCTCTACTTTTAAACAGTGTCTGTAATTTCCTCAAATCACCTCTTTTTATCATTTACCAACCATTCTTCCTATACAGGCAACTCCTTCCAGATGATTAAGGAAAGATTACACAATGGTGAGCATCCTGCCACCGTTTACCTGGGACTTTCCAAGTTTTAGCTCTGAAAACCCAATATCTCCTGAAACCCCTGAGCTCCAGACAACAAAAGACATTCACCCTGGATTACACTTATTGCAAATGCCATTGCCAACCTTACTCAGAAAATAAAATTTTCATGGGATGTAATTTCTTCCCTCTTTTCTTATTATATCCAGGATACATGCTATAGAATCAGCAGCCTGTGTTGTACCATTTATTGCTCTATTTGGTACAATATTTTATCAGTCACTGTGTCACTATGAGAAATAGAAATAATTCTAGGTTTCTAAAGCAGAAAGGGATTAAATACAGAGAATTACATACTTACAAGTTTGTGAATGGATGGAGGAGGACTTTGGGAGCCCAAAGCATCTCACAATAGACATCACCTAGACATCTGGAAGCTCCTGCTGTTGATATCACAATGAAAATATGCATCTGATCCCAGTAAGCTGGCAAATGAACAACAGCATTGTAGGATAACATTTGAAACCAGTATTACTAAATGATTTTCACCAGACAACCTGTTCAAAATGAAAAGTTTCAGGCTCACCCAGACCAACAGAGAAATTGGGCTGAGCTCAATAGCTGTTTTAAGAACCATCAGGTGATTCTGATATACACTCACACCTACTAAATCTCACACTACTATATGTAATTAGTGAAAACTATTAACATCAGAATGTCTGATGCACTCACACCCGAAACTTGTAAATTTTATCTTTTTGAACTGCCTCCTAGAAAGAGAATGGAACTGAAACTGAGAGAGACACCCCAATTTAGCAACTTGACCATTTCCTCCTGATCTTTCTCCAGCAAGAGCCAAGATCTCTACCACTAAAGATCACCTCTATTTTAGGTGCTTTAATCCTGTATAGATTATTGTAATGCCTGGAAACTTCCTAGAGTAAATTAAGTAGTTAATCAAAAAGTATTGGCAAAGTCCCTTGAGAGAGGGGAGAAAGAATATGGAACTATTGAACCTTACCATCAGGGAATCCCCTGATACTGTGTCAAATTTTAGGGATACCCAAATCAATAGGCCATGCCCTCGATCATGAGGCTTACTCTTGCTTAAGTAGGTAACAGAGAAGCTTACACTAGCTATAGACATGCCTAAGAGTTACTTCTAGAGGACTCTTGTGTTGCTCAGATGTGGCCTCACTATCTCTAAGCCCAACTCTGCAAGTGAAACCATTGTCTTCCCTCTACATGGGACAAAACATCCAGGGGTGAAAGTTTCCCTGGCAACATGGGAAATGACTCCCGGGGATGAATCCAGACCTGGCACTGTGGGATCAACAATTCCATCCGACCAAAAGGGGGGAAAGAAGTGTAATTAATAAAGTATCAGTGGCAGAGACAGTTCAAATAGAGTCAAAAGGTTGTTCTGGGGTTGCCTTTATGCAAGCTTCAGTTAGACCTTGCTACCTATCGTAACCTGCCAACCCCCAATCACGACCATTCAGCCAATCCTAAAGAACACCTAGGGCAGTTAGGAAGTTTGGGGCCATTATGTCCTCAAATATCTTTATGTCCCTTTTCCCTTCTCTTATCTTTCTAGGACACCATAGTGCATACATTTGTACACTTTGTGCTTTCACTCAAACCCCTGAGACACTACTCAAGTTTTTTTCATTCTTTTCTATATTTGTTCTTTTGACTGTATGATTTCGATTATCCTGTCTTCTAGTTTGCAGATTCTTTCTTCTGTCCATTCAGATCTACTGTTGTATGCATCTAGTGTATAGTTAATCTCTACTATTGTGCCTTTCATACCTGTGTTAGTTTGTTAAAACTGCTTGAATGCAATATACCAAAAACGGATCAGCTTTGATAAAGGGGATTTAAAAAGTTACAAGTTAACAGTTCTAAGGCCTTAAAAATGTTCAGAAAAAAATATCCTGACACTGAAGAAAGGCCAATACCTGTCACATGGTGTGATGCTTAGGTTCTGGTGTCAACTTGGCCATTTGATGATGCCCAGTGGTCTGGTCAGGCAAGCACTCTTCTCACCATCGCTGCAAGGATATTTTGTGACTGGTTGATAAACCAGAAGGCTGGTGTATTAAATCATCAGACAGTTGATTGCATCTGGGGCTGATTACATCTGCAATCAACTAAGGCATGTCTCCCACCAATGAGATAACCCAATCAGTGGAAGACATTTTAAGGAAGAAGAGAGACTTTTTCACAGCTTTTTCAGTCACCAAGCCTCTCCTGTGGAGTTCATTCAGACCCTTCATCAGAGCTGCCAGCTTCACAACCTGCCCACAGATTTTGGACTCTTCCATTTCCATGGTTGCATGAGACACCGTCACAAATTTCATGTTTACAGATGTTTCCTGTGGTTTCTGTTTCTCTAAAGAACCTTGACTAGTACAGATTGGTACTGAGAGTGGTTCCTTAGAAACAGAATCTTAAAAGTGGGTTTTTGGGTTTGATTCCCAGTGCCTGCCCATGCAAATTGGTTTTCTACTCTTATTAGACTCACAGGAACTAATAACTGCATTTCCAATAATCAAGATGCACTATCAGTCTATACGGTGAGTTGGCAAGGGAGATACTCAAAATATCACATTAGATTGTGCTAACTGTATGCTTATATGAATCAAGGGTCTGGAAGAGAGTGTTTTTGACACCTTGACAGAGTTCTGTGGCATTAGGAGGTATAATGATGTTGACTGGTTGTTGTTAGATGCACTGGATGCAGTGATGAGAGAAACAGATAAGTTGAAGGCTACATATTTGCAACTTAAGTGCCATTTGAAGAATGTAAACGTTTCCATGTTTTCCCTGTGAAAATTTTATTTCCTGTGCTCACAGATTTCAAATCTCTGAAAACCAGATACAGACCCTCATTGTGCAAGTGGCAGACTTAAAACATAAACTAAAATCTCAACCTTGCAGGGTGTCTCCTGTTAAAATAAGGGCTTCAGTTGTAAAAGAATAGGATCCTGAAACATGGGATGGGGATATACGTATTGATAATAATGGCAATTCTAGGAGATAGAATCCCTGGAATATGCTGAACCTTTGCTAGATAGCCCTGTAATGGATTGCCCTGTGGGAACAGCTTCCTGGCCTCAAGTCTGCCCAGAGAAATCAGCCACCCAACCTATCTAATAAGAGTAACCCTTCAATGCCTGCTAACTCTATAACTACCTCCTCTGGGGAAACAGCCTTCACTCCTCTATTTGGAGCAACTAATTCTGTTTCACCAGAAAAAACTGCAACAGAAGCCCTGAGGTAATAGGCTTGAAAGACACATCTATTTCCTCTCATAACCCATGCCCACCACCCCTCATTTCTTCAAGACCTATAACTAGAGTAAAGTCCCAACAGGCCCCAATAGTGTGACCCACGAGGAGGTACACTATACTCCAAATGAATCGCATTAGTTTTATAACCTACATAGACATAAATCAGGGGAATATGTGTGGGAATGGATAGTAAGTATGTGGGACAATTGTGGAAGGATTACAAACTTGGATCAAGCTGAATTTATTGATATGGGCCCACTAAGCAGAGATCCTGCATTCAATATTCTAGCATTACAGTTTGTTTGGATGGTTGGCTGAAATATGGATCAAAAGGTGGCCAACATTATGTGAGGTTTAAATGCCAGAACTGCCCTAGTAGAATACAGATGAGGGAATCCAGAGGCACAGAGAGACTGGAAAGTTAGAGTGGATTTATCAGGGAGGAACAGCTCACATACCCCAGGAATGTCCATCTTTCACCAGAAGCTAGAGAAATAAATTCATGAGACCAGCTCCATCATCCCTGAAGAGTTCTGTAGTCACCCTTGTCTGTAGGTCAGATATTACTGTGGGAACTGCTGTCATTGAGCTGGAATCCTTAAACTCAATGGGGATGATCAGATCCCGAGTTGACAGAAGCCATGTGGTGACAGTTAATCACCATAGACAAGGTGGGTGTGGCCACCATAATGGACAGTTGACTCAAAGAAGTAGACAAAATAATCTGACTTGCAGAGACTTGTGGTGTTGGCTAGTAGATTGTGGGGTACCCGGAAGTAAAATAGATGAGCAGTTTACTAAATTCTTGTTCGAGCTGTATAAGCAGAAGAATTCTAGCTCATATGAACAGAAGTCTAACTTGAATTATGAGAGCAGAATCATGGCCCCTAAATCAATTCTCAGACTAGAAAAAGTGTACAGAAGCAGAGCCCCTTGAATGAGGGAGCGTCGGATACCTTGGGGAAGTTCTCTTTTATACTGCCCAAAACTTACACTGTTAACCTCCCTTCCAGTCTTCCCCAAGAAGACCTATGGCCTTTTACCAGGTTGGCCATGCACTGGGGAAAAGGAAATAATCAGATGTTTTGGATTATTAGACACTGGTTCAGAAGTGACATTAATTCCAAGAGACCCAAAACATCACTCTCATCCACCAGTCAGAGTAGGGACTCATGGAGGTCAAGTGATTGATGGAGATTTAGCTCAGGTCTGTCTCACAGTGGTCATTTGCCCAGTTGAAGAAGGCATAATTGGAGTCAACATACTCAGCAATTGCAGAATCTCCACATTGGTTCTCTGACTCATGGAATGAGGGCTATTGGAAAGGCCAAAAGGAAGCCACTAGAACTGCCCCTATCTTGCAAAAGAGTGAATCAGAAGCAATACTGGATTTGTGGAGGGACTGCAGAGATTACTGCTGCTCTTAAGGATATGAAGGATGCAGACATGGCGAATCCCATCACATCCCCATTCAAGTCTCCTATTTGGCCTGTGCAGAAAACAGATGAGTCTTGGAGGATGACAGTGGTTTATCATAAATATAACCAGGTGGTGACTCCAATTGCAGCTGCTGTTCCAGATGTGGTAGCATTGCTTGAGCAAACAAACACATCGCCCGCTACCTGGTATGCAGCCATTGGTGTGGCAAATGCTTCTTCCCAATAGCTGTCAGTAAGTACTACCATAAACTGTTCGCATTCAGCTGGCAAGGCCAGCAGTATACCTTCACTGTCCTGCCATAGAGCTGTATCAATTCTCCAGCTTTATATCACAATATTGTCTACAGGAACCTTGATCATTTCTTTCTCCCATGAGACATCACACTGGTGCATTTTATCCATCATATCATGCTGACTGGACCTAGTGCACAAGAAGTAGCAATTATTAAAAACTTATTGATAAAGCATTTGTGTGTCAGAGGATGGGAGATAAATCCAACAATAATGTAGGTGCCTTTCTAGGTGTCCAGTGGTGTGGGGTACGTTGAGATATCCCTTCTAAGGTGAAAGATAAGCTGGTGCATCTGGCACCTCCTATGAACAAAAATGAGGTACAATGCATCATTGTCTTCTTTGGATTTTGGAGACAGAATATTCCTCATTTGGGTTGCCACTCCAGCCCATTTACTGAGTGACCAGAAAAGCTGTTAGATTTGAATGGGGACTGGAGAAAGAGAAGGCTCTGTGACATGTCCAGGCTGCTAGGCAAGCTGTTCTGCCATTTAGGCCATATGATCCAGCAGATCCAATAGTGCTGAAGGTGTCAGTGCCAAATAGGCAGGTCCATATAGGAGAACTACAGTGAAGAACCTTAGGATTTTGGAGCAAAACCTTACCATCCACTGAAAATAACTACTCTTTTTCTGAGAAACAGCTTTTAGCCTGCTATTTGAGCCTTAGTAGAGACTGAATGCTTAACCATGGGCCACCAAGTTACCATAAGAACTGAGTTGCCTATCATGAGCTGAGTGTTGCCTGACCCACCGAGCAAAAAAGTCGAGCAGCAGCACTCCATTATAAAGTGGAAATGGTATATAAGGGATAGGGCTCAAGCAGGTCCTGAAGGCACTAGTATATTACATGAGAAAGTGGCCCAAATGTCCATGGTCCCCCTCCTGCCACATTACCTTCTCTTTCCCAGACCAGAGCTGTGGCTCTTGGTGAGATACTTATAGTCAGCTAACTGAGGAAGAGAAAACTCAGCCCTGGTTTACAGATGGTTCTGTACAATTTCCAGGGGTCACCCAGAAGTGGGAAAGTACAGCACTACAACCCCATTCTGCGATGCTCTAAAGAACACTGGTTTCCTTGAAATCACAGGAAAATCAGCCACCTGAGGTTTACTGTGTACTCTGCAGAAAGAACAGTCAGACAATCAGATTTCAGGGACTTGCCCTGGAGTAAAAGCTGGACTCAGATGAGGGTCCAAAAAAAAAAAAAAAAAGAACACTGGTGAGGGGAAACCTCACAGTGGGTGGAACTCCAAGCAGCACACCTGGTTGTTCATTTTGATTACACGGAGAACTGGCCAAGGGTGCATTTGTCTCCTGACTCACTGGCTGTTGTCAGTGGTTTGGCTGGATGGTCAGGGTTTGGAAGGAGCATGATTGGAAAATTGGTAACAAAGAGGTCTGGGGAAGAGATATGTGGATAAGCTTTTTCTGAGTGGGCAAAGAATATGAAGATACTTGTGTCCTAGGTGAATGTTCACCAGAGGGTGACTTCAGCAGAGGAAGGTTTTAATAATCAAGTGGATAAGATGACATATCCTGTGGATACCAGTGTTCTAGTTTGCTAGCTGGCAGAATGCAACACACCAGAGGTAGATTGGCTCTTAATAAAAGGGGATTTATTTCATTAGTTCTTCAGAGGAAAGGCAGCTAACTTTCAACTGAGGTTCTTTCTTGTGTGGGAAGGCACAGGGTGAAACTGCCGGCCTTCTCTCCAGGCTTCTGAGTTCCAACAACTTTCCCCTGGGGTGCTTTTTTTCTGCATCTCTAAAGGCCTGGGCTGAGCTGGGAGTGCTGAGATAAGGTATGGTGAGCTGCTTGGGCTGTGCTATGTTGAACTCTCTCATTTAAGCACCAGCCAATTAAATCAAACATCATTCATTACAGCAGGCACACCTCTTAGCAGACTGCAGATGTCATGAGCAACAGATGAGGTTCACGTACCATTGGCTCATGTCCACAGCAACAGAACTAGGTACCTTCACCTGGTCAAATTGACAAGTGAATTTAACTAGCACAACAAGCGAGCCTCTTTCTTTAGCCACTCTTACCATTGCCCAATAGGCTCATGAACAAAGTGGGCATGATGGTAGGGATGAAAGTTATGCATGGGTTCAGCAACATGGACTTCCACTCGTGAAGGCTGACCTGGCTATGCTCACTGCTGAATTACAGAAACAAGGACTGTGATTGTATGAATATTTCCCCCTTGTTTTGTTATGAGTATGTTTCCATTTGTACATAAGCAAATATCTTGCTTTCCTCTTATCATATGACATAAGTTGTATTGCTCATGTTGTAGTATTTCAGTCATAGGATATGAGGTTTAAGAGTAAATGTTACTTAAGGACTTGCACCTTATTCTGGAGAGATATAGTACATTTCCAATTGTATGCAGTACAGTTTAGTATTGTTAGGCGAAACATATTCTGTTATTGTGTTCTCTTTGACAGTAAAGCATGTTTCAAGGTGATGTGTAGAGCTGCCAAATTGACAAGTGGTAGACTCTGATGGTTAGGTTCTGGTGTCAACTTGGTCAACTGATGATACTGAAGTTGTCTGATCAGTCAAGCACTGGCCTGACCATTCTGTCAAGGATATTTCATGACTGGTTGATAAATCAGAAGGCTGGTGTATTAAATCATCAGACAGTTGATTGCATCTGGGGAGAAGAGAGACCTTTTCACTGCGTCTTCAGTCAGTGAGCCTCTCCTGTGGAGTTCATTCAGACACTTCATCGAAACTGCCAGCCTCACAGCCTGCCCTATGGATTTTGTACTCTTCCATTCCCATGCTTGCATGAGACACCTTTATAAATCTCATATTTACAGATATCTCCTTGGTTCTGTTTCTCTAGAGAACCCTGACTAACACATATGGAAAGGCATGTGGTGGCATCTGCTGGTCCTTATTCCTAGTTTCATTGCCTTAGCCTCTGAATCCAGTGGCTTTCTCTTTAGGCATCTGTGAGTCCTGACTTAGCAGCCCTGGGTAAAAATTCTGGGTTTCATCTCTCAACTTCACATCTCATTGAAAGGAACATAGTGAAGTCTGCTGGGCTCTGGTTCCCTACTACCTTCCGTCAGCTCTCTCAGCTCCTGACATCTCCTGGGGCTTCTGTATTTTCACGCTTTCTCCTAAATGTTTCCCTGTTTCAGCTCTTTTGAGGACTCCAGTAAACTAAAAGGCCCACCTTGAATGAGAAATGTCATATCTCCATCTAACCAAAAGGTCACACCCACAATTGAGTGTGTCACATCTCCATGGAAACAATCTAATCAAAAGGCCCCACCTTACAATATTGAATCAGAATTAGAAGAACCAGACTTTTCTGGGGTACATAGCAATTTTAAACCAGTGCAATCCCCATAATATGTTGTTGCTTTTTATGCTTTCAAGCTCTTCTTTATGTTCATTTTATTCTTAATATCCTTTATCTCTTTATGTATATCTTCCTTCATCTCCTTGAATTAACTTAAGAGATTTGTTTGAACATCTTTGATTAGTTGCTCCAACTTCTGAGTCTCCTCTGAAGTTTTAATTTGTTCCCTTGACTGAGCCATATTTTCCCATTTCTTAGAATTTGCTTTGTTTGTGAAAGCTGCTGGAATGCAATATACCAGAAATGGAATGGCCTTTATAAAGGGAATGTATTAAGTTACAAGTTTACAGTTCTAAAGCCATAAAAATATCCAAACTAATGCGTCCAGAGAAAGATACCTTGATTCAAGAAAGGCCAATATCCATCACATGGGAATGCACATGGAGATGTCTTCTGTTTCTAGGCATCTGCTCTCCCTGTCACACTCCAAGCATCTACAAACATCAGCATCTCTTTTGGTTCTGAAGTAACTGTTTTCTCCAAAATATCTCCTCTTTTAAAGGCTTCCAGTAAACTAAACAAGACCTACCTTAAATGGGTGGAGTCACATCTCCAGCTAATGAAAGGAAACACCCACAACTGGGTGTATCACATCTTCATGGAAGAAGTAATTCAATCAAATTCTCTACCCGAACCAACCAGTCTGCCCCCATGAGATTGAATTGGGAAAGAAAATGTGGCTTTTCTGGGGCACATAATTTGAAACCAGCACAGGATGGCTTATCATTTTTTGCCGATGTCTATACACCTGATTATGATGAACTGATGAGTTAACTCTGACGGCCCATTTCTCCTTCTTTTGTCTAAGGTTTTATCGTGGATTGGCTTTTGTGTTAAGGTTCTTTTTTGATGTTTACTCTAACTTATAATAGCCTGTGTTTAGCTGATAAAATTTCCTCAGTTCTTCATCTAACGCTTGCTTTAGATATAGCAAGCAATTTTTTATGATTGCAACTTTTCTGCAATTGTTTCACTGTCAGAAGAGAGCTTCCTTTGCTCTGTTCCTTCTCCAGAAATCTTGATCTGTTCTGTTTGTTCTTGCACAGATTTTTTTTCCCCAGCTCTTGTGATTTGTTTAAATTCTCTCCCTCATGCAATGACTTGTTTTCCTTACACTTTTCAATTCTGGTATCCATCCTGTCTTACAGCAATTTGGTTTAAACTCCCCTCCCTATTCTTTTGTGAGGCTTTTCTGCTTCCAGTTTCTTCCCTATTAGGGAAGTCATTTGGGAGCCATATGGGATCAATCCAGAAAGGCAGGACACTTCAGAAAGTTCATTTTACTTTACATGTCCAGTCAACTGAAACTGGATTGAGTGAAGGCACAACAGTTCTTGCCAGCCTTTCTATGATGGTCTCTCTTTTTTATTTATTTAGTGTTTTGCCCCTGAGGGACCCTTTGTATTTAACACTCCTCAGCAGGTTTTGTTCCACCTTGGATCTCTGCAGAATTAGGACCTTCTGCCTGGACATGCGTGGAGTTCTAACTCACTGCTATGAGTCTAAAATCCCAGTCCATGGTGGGAAGGAGCAGGGCTGTGCTGCCTTTGTATGACTTGCAAGCTGTATGGGACCAAGTGAGGGAAGGGAAAAGGGAAACAACCAACATCTGGGACAGAACTCTCCTACCTGAGTTTTTTCTGTTTATTTGATTCAGCATTTGTGGAGTCTTTCTCCAGTCTCTACCATAATCCTGAGTGGTAAGCAAATGGGATGTGTCCTTTTATTCACTAAATCTCTGAGAAGGCCTTTGGAAGGCATGTCTTACATCAGCAACCCTGTGGATAACAACAATAACAAAAATAATTGATATGTTATCTCCTTTTCCTCCAAGCACACACTGTTAAAAATATGAAGGGACAATACAGGAAAAGAAAAGAGAGAGAGAGAAATGGGTATTTTATGGGTCTGAAATTAGAAAAAACCAATTTGATATAAAAATGAAAAATAGAAAAGGATCAAAAAGAATTTCCACATAAATTTGAATAAAAAAGAGACTAACTTAGCTATAAAAAGTAGAGAGCCAATCATATTATATCACAAAAAATGAATGCTGTGGCATTATTTCAAAAGGAATTAAACACATTAAAAAATAATACAAAATATGAAAAACAACATACTTCATATGAAAGAACAACAATCACAAAAACTCATACAGTAGGCAAGAGGAGTCAGGAAATTTTTTAAACAATAAAAGATTTTTAATTCCAGAGATTCAGACTGAATTAGAAGAAACAGAAGGGCAAATAAAACGCATGATGCCTTAGAAAACAACAAGATGAAAAAGAGTCTAAAAATAAAAATGAAAAAGAAAAGAAGGAAGTGGATTTACAAGAAAGTAACAACAACAGATACTGAGCAAAAATCTAATTCACATATTGTAGAATCACTGAAGGGAAAAACAAAAGCAAATGGATGGAACAAAGAAAATTGTAGTTCAAGAAAGATTTGCTGGTGTTAAAGAAAGAGAAAGATTTGAGTTGACATATTGAAAAGAAACTACTTGTATACAAGGAATTGCCCCAGAATAAAGACATCAAAATATATTCTTGTAAAAATAGAGGAATTTAGGAAAAGAAAAAAGAGTTCCATAAAACAGTAAGATAATAGATGTTAAGTACAAAAAAGTATAGTCCTAAATTTCCTAGTACAGTTTAAAAAGACTTAGGAATAATGACTAACCTAGAAGCAATGACCCTCTCTGGCATCCAATCTGAGGTTTTGAAGTACTATTTTCCCACTGGGAGAAAACAAGTTTCTTAGGAAAACTTTATTCTGGGGCAATTCCTTGTATACAAGTAGTTTCTTTTCAATATGTCAACTCAAATCTTTCTCTTTCTTTAACACCAGCAAAACTTTCTTGAACTACAATTGATTCCAAAGCTTAAGAATGAGATGTACAAGATGAACTCAGAATATCTTGTCAGATCATATGGTAAGGAAGGGATTAGACTTCTCAGGCCATGTCATAAAGATGCAGGAGAAAAACTAAAAGAAAATTCCATAGGCTGAAGATAGGAAATTTTGAGCTTCAAAAATATAACAACTAGATACAGAAGCTGAAACAATTAATTCAGATATATGAAAAGACATGGAAAACCTCATCAAAAACCAAATCAATGAATTGAGGGAAAATATAAAGAAGGTAAGGAATGGACTAAAAAGAAGAAATCAAAAGTCTGAAAAAACAAATCACAGAAATTATGGGAATGAAAGACAAGGTAGAAGAGATGAAAAAAACAATGGAAACCTACAATGATAGATTTCAAGAGACAGAACACAGGATTTGTGAACTGGAGGACGGAACATCTGAAATCTGGCAAGAAAAGCAAAACATAGGGAAAAAATGGAAAAATATGAGCAGGGACTCAGGGAATTGAAAGACAATAAGAAACGCATGGATATACATGTTGTGGGTGTCCCAGAAGGAGAAGAGAAGGGAAAAGGAGGAGAAAAACTAATGGAGGAAATTATCACTGAAAATTTCGCAACTCTTAGGAAAGACTTAAAATTACAGATCCAAGATGTGCAGCGTACCCCAAAGAGAATAGATCCAAATAGACGTACTCCAAGACATTTACTAATCAGAACATCAGAGGTCAAACAGAAAGAGAGAATCTTGAAAGCAGCAAGAGAAAAGCCATCCATCACATACAAGGGAAGCTCAATAAGACTATGTGCAGATCTCTCAGCAGAAAGCATGGAGGCGAGAAGACAGTGGGATGATATATTTAAATTATTCTATCCAGCAAAATTGTTCTTCAAAAATGAGGGAGAAATTAAAACATTTTCAGACAAAAAATCACTGAGAGAATTTGTTACCAAGAGACCACCTCTGCAAGAAATACTAAAGGGAGCACTAGAGACGGATATGAAAAGACAAAAAGAGAGAGGTGTGGAGAAGAATGTAGAAAGGAAGACTATGAGTAAAGGTAAAAAGAAGGAAAATTCTATATGAGATATAAACTCCAGAAGGCAAAATAGTGGAAGAAAACACTACCCATGCAGTAATAACACTAAACATTAATGGATTAAACTCCCCAATCAAAAGACATAGACTGGCAGAATGGATTAAAAAACAGGACCCATCTATATGCTGTCTCTACTCAAAGGACATGAGGGCAAGAACACAAACGGACATTTGCACACCAATGTTTATAGCAGCATTATTTACAATTACCAAGAGGTAGAAGCAGCCAAAATGTCCATCAACAGATGGGTGGCTAAACAAACTGTGGTATATACATACGATGGAATATTACGCAGCTGTAAGACAGAATAAAGTTATGAAGTATGTAACAACATGGATGGACCTTATGGACATTATGCTGAATGTGATTAGCCAAAAACAAAAGGACAAATACTGTATGGACTCACTGATATGAACAGACATTAGTGAATAAACTTGGAATATTTTGTTGGTAACAGAGACCATCAGGAGATAGAAATAGGGTAAGATATTGGGTAATTGGAGCTGAAGGGATACAGATTGTGTAACAGGACTGAATATAAAAACTCAGAAATGGACAGCACAATACTACTTAACTGTAATACAATTATGTTAAAACACTGAATGAAGCTGAATGTGAGAATGATAAAGGGAGGTGGGCAGTAGGCATAAATGAAATCACAAAGAAATATGGATGATAAAGATTGAGATGGTATAATCTAAGAATGCCCAGAGTGTATAATGATAGGGACTAAAAGTACAGATCTAAAAAATGTTTTTACATGAGGAAGAACAAAGGAAAGTCATTAGTGCAGGGTGCTGAAAAAAGATGGTAATCAATATTTTAAAATTTCAACTTATGTGTGAGACTAAACAAAAAATGTTTATCTGCTACAAAATTTATATTTTGACTAGTGCATCTCCTAATATAACTTATATAGATAGTTGGTTAAACACCATAAGCACATGGAACTTTGGGTAGGACATGAGATTTTGTTGGTTTGTCCAGGGTGATGCCCCAATGAATCCCAGAGTGATTTGATTACTGAGTGGAAAAGTATTTGCAAAGTCCTCTTCAGGGAATGGTGAGAATGGGGGGAAATTCAAACTTCCCAAGTTGAATTCTTGATATTCTCACAAGCAGTGTGGACAACCAAAGCTATAGGCTGAGCCCACTGTCTTGAGGTCTGTTCACATGAAACTTAAACCCACAAAGGATAGGTGAAACCTACTTTAAATTAGGCCTAAGAGTCACCCCCAAGAGAACCTCTTTTGTTGCTCAGATGTGGCCTCTCTCTCCAGCCAAAATAACAAGCAAACTCACCACCCTCCCCCTGTCTAGGTGGGACATGACTCGCAGGGGTGTGGACCTTCCTGTCAGAACACATGGGACAGAAACCCCAGAATGAGCTGAGACCCAGCATCAAATGATTGAGAAAACCTTCTCGACCAAAAGGGGGAAGAGGGAAATGAGACAAAGTGTCAATGGCTGAGAGATTCCAAACCGAGTCGAGAGGTTATCCTGGAGGTTATTCTTATGCATTAAGTAGATATCACCTTGTTATCCAAGATGGAATGGTGAGGCTGGAGGGAACTGCCTGAAAATGTAGAGCTGTGTTCCAGTAGCCATGTTTCTGGATGATGACTTTATAATGATGTAGCTTTCACAATGTGACTGCGTGATTGTGAAAACCTTGTGTCTGATGCTCCTTTTATCTACCTTGTCAACAGATGAGGAGAACATATGGAATAAAAATAAATAATAGGGGAAACAAATATTAAAATGAATTTAGTTTGAAATGCTAGTGATCAATGAAAGGGAATGGTAAGGGGTATGGTACATAAATTTTTTTTCTGTTTTCATTTTATTATTCTGTTGTCTTTTTATTTCTTTTTCTGAATTGATGCAAATGTTCTAAGAAATTATGATAATGATGAATATGTAACTATGTGATGATATTGCGAATTACTGATTATATATGTAGAATGGAGTGAGCATATATTAAGAATGTTTGTGTGTCTTTCTTGTAATTTTTTTAATTAATAAAAAATTTTAAAAATATATAACAACTACATTGGATTGAAACATAAAATATGTCAAAATTGGGGGAACCTCATATGATATTAAAGAAAAAATAACTGGTCACCTTTGGAAGAAACAGAAAACAAACTCATCATTTTGAAAACTAGAAAATGCAGGAAAAGTGTTTTAAAAAAACAATAGACTCAGTGGCAGAGTTCTTGCTTGCCAGGCTGGAGACCTGGGTTCGATTCCCAGAGCCAGTCCATGCAAAAAACAAACAAAGAAACAAAAACACTACAATACAAGGGATCCTTGTGATGATACAACTTTTTACCTTAAAAAGTGGTGGTGGTGGATGAATGAACCTATGCATGTGATACAATTGCATAAAAACTAAATAAATACATATTGAAAATAAGTTTAAGTAAAACAGGGGGGCCAACAACTAGAACAAATATACATCACTAGTATAAGGTGTTAATAGTAGGGTGGTATTACGTGGAAAAAATAACCTAATGCAAACTATGGACTATAGTTAACAGTAACGTAATATTCTATCATATTGTAATAAAGGTACAAAGGTACCATGTGAATGCTAAGTGTCAATAATAGGGGGTATTTGGGATATGGGATTTTTCTTTTTGGAAAATGAAAATGTTCTCAGATTGATTGTGGTAATGAATGCACAACTCTGTGATTATACTGAGAGTCACTGATTGTACACTTTGGATATATTGTATAGTACGTGAAAAAAAGTTTGTTTTTAAAATGGGGAAATTGAATAAAATCAGTGGAATGTATCAATTTCAATGACAGGAAAGTCATATTATACTATAATTCTGCGAAAGGTGATCACTGGAAGAAACTTTAAAAGGTAAAGGAAACTTTCTGTATTATTTCTCAGAATATGCACATGAATCTACAATTATAGTTATCTCAAAATAAAATGTTTTATTTTAAAATCTTCATTAACACTACTACATTCATGGATAATACATTACTGAACATATTCTTGAACAGGAAATTTTCTTATGAACATAATCCACTCATGAATGAGAATGCATCAAGAAAGAATTCATAGATTCTACCATCACATTTCCCTCACCCTCCTGCCACTCTATCAGGTCAGTCCACAGGTGCAACAGCAGGGTGACAAATTTAGCATTCTTTACAAACTTAACATTCCTTGACTTAAACTATACAGTTTGTTTGGGGAAAGAATTTTAATTTATTTTAAATATTTTGAAGCTGGGTGGTTGTGCCTAATGGCATATAATTTTTTTTTTTTGTATGCTGTATGGTGGGGTCACTTTCATTCTTTTTCCAAGTAAGTATACTGTTATTGTAGCATCATTTGTTGAATTTTTGTTTGTTTTTTGCTTGTTTGGGAAAGTGCATAGGCCAGGAATCGAAACCAGATCTCTCGTATGGCAGATGAGAATTCCACCACCGAACTTCCCTTGCATCCCCTCTAATGACATATAAATATTGATGACAAGCAGCCATGATGGTGGAAACTGATGATGAGGTTGACAATGATGAATGAAGTGGTTGTCGGATGAGGAGGAGAAAGAGAAGCAGAAGCAAACTGTTGGAGATGAAATATCCCAAAACTGACATTAGGCCCTAAGCTTCCAAGTTGCAAAATAAGTCCCTCAATAAAAGAAAATTAACACCCTTGGGAGACAAAGCATGACTCACAGCAGAGGTATAAGCAAGGGCTCCTAATTGCTCGTTCTGTGAGGACCCAGTCCCTGGAGTGACCCCAAAGGAGGTTCTGCTCCTATGTAGATAAACAGACTTCAAGGCTTTCAATCTTGATGGATGGTTTCCATGACTTTGCTGGCCTCCCTGAGGAAATAACAGGAGTAGATACATGTATGGTTCTTCATTTCCTGATATGCATTTCCTGACTGTTGAAACCAAGGCATTCCCTGAGATTGCCTGTTGATTGTTCTCTATTTTTCCCCACCACAGGTCATTCATTGCAGATTTAGAACAACTGCATGAGAAAAACCTCTCTTCCAAGAACTTCTGTTGATAAACTGGCAATTTACATCCATATGATTGCCTTATCTCTAAGGGCTTTTTCTCTGTATATTGTGTTCACAGCAGCAGTAATCCTGAAACTTGGTAAGAATTTTAGTAACTGATAAAAATATGTGGATTATTTTAGAGGATTTTATGAGTTAAAAAAAATTGATTAACGCTGTATCTTTCAGGGTTCTTCAGGGAAACAGAACCAAAAGGATGTGTGTGTAGAGAGAGAGATTTATTATAAGGCTTGCATTAATGCAATTGTAAAGGCTGGCAAGTTCAAATTCTGTAGGGCAGTCCGGAGGCTAGAAATTCTGGTAAGAATGATGTTGATGGGTCCAACCTGAATTCCTTAGGGTGGAAACTCAGGAAGGAGAGGAGGGCATAGTCTTGAGGCATAATTCCTTCTGATCCCGGAGATTCCCACAGATCTCACACTTAGGATCTTCAACTGACTTGATAAGGACACCCACAATTGAGTGTAATCTCCTTAAAGTCGGCTCATGCTAATGCCACCTATAAAACCCCCACACAAAAACGAGGTCATGGTTGACAAAAAAATTCCACACCATAACCTCACCAAAGAGACATACAAAATTAGTCATCACAAATGAGGTCTAGAAATTTCCTATGCAATGGTGTTCACTCTTTAGCAAACCAGCATAGTTTGTGGAGACCAAACAGACTGCTGGTCTGATTCCTGGATCTAGGTCAATTTCTTTTCTCATACAAGCTATATGACCTTGAGTAATTTATTTAACTTTTAAAACATCAAATTCCTAGAGAATGAAAAAATATATAATAGCACTGCTCTTTTATCATATGCTATGTTCAAAGTAAGACATCTGATACAAAACATGTTCAACAACAAAGCCTTATAGTTGAGGTGTGCAAATCATACACCTAAAAACTGGAGGCAAGAGAAGAAATTCAGTAACAAGAGAGAACAGAGGTAACTTTCAGTTCCAAGTTGCCAATACATAATAGACCTCAGGCAGGTCAGTTAATGGCCAACACTTCAGTTTTCTCAATATGAAAACTGAAATAAAAGACCTATTCTAAATACTTTTCTACCCATACTCAAGAACTTCAGGAGGAGTTAATGAGATTGACTGTTGGAAAAAATGTGTAAGCTATAAAGCATTAAACAAAGGTTAGCAATTATATGATGCAATTAAAATACTAAGATTCAAATTTATTAGCTTAGGAAATACATCTCAGAGACAGAAATGTCTGTAGGTATCCTATGCCAGAAATGATGATACATGCTTTCTAGAGAACATGTCTGTAATTTCAGTACTGTGCCACTAGAGACACAACTGCTGAGGTTTTGATGCTTGTTCTGAATATAATAATATCAATAATGATAATAATATTAAACAGCTATTGAGCACTGACCATGGACAATAAATGCACTGGCTACAACCAAAGACGAATTAACTCAGAATTTCTGTGGGGAGAACCAAGTCATCAATAATTTTTAATGCTCCACGTGATTCTAATATGCAGACAATGTAGAAAACTGCTGTTTTAGGGCTTCAGTACCAGTGAAAATCTAAGAAAAAAATCTTGAAACCTCATAACAACTCACATTTTTATAGGCACTCACTATTTGGAAATATTTCTATATATGCAATATCTTGTTATTTTTACAACCACCTTGGGAATTTATTTTACTAATTTCTTCATTCAGATACAGAGACAGACTTGTCACAAATTAACTACCATGTTACCCCAACACGACATGGATTTGAGATGAGTATTCACAGGTTTATATTGAGTGCATATGTGAGATTACATAGATGGCACAGAAATTTCCATTCTGAGTCATAACACATCTCCAACTGCAAAGTATAAATATCATACTTGTTGGTTCTAGGATAGAGGTTGTGAAGTTTAGCATGCATCAGCATCACTTTTGTTTGTTGAAACAAAAGTGCTGAAGAAAGGCTGCCTGGTGAGAATGAGACGAGGGGACAGAAAGAGCAGAGAGATTACAGACTGAATGACTTTGTTTGAGTCCTTGATGCAGATGCTCGTGAGCTGGTACATCCCATACTCCCCAGGGATGAAAGTATGTAAAGTCCCCTTTTCATCAGAGTGTTGGATTCCACCCACAGAGTTTTTCATTTAGTAGACCTGGATGAGGCCTTAAGAGTTGCAAAATCTGCAAGCAACATGGGAACCTATGATGCTTGTCCAGGAATTGCACTTTAAGAACCACTACTCTAGGATATTTATAAACATAAGCATAGTAAAAGCTCCAAATCTTGACATTTTCCTCTCATTTTCATGATCTTTGAAGATTCAGGGACAGGCTTACATCAAGAAAACAGCTAAAGGGAAGGGAAGCAGCATCACCAAAAGCCCAGGATCCCTCAGCTAGAGTCAAATGCTCAAAAGGAGCCTCACAAGCAGACCAAGGGCTGCCTTTCATGGGTTTTCTCTCCCATCCTCAGGCTCCAACTCCGAGGACAATGGCTGCAGAAAATCACTCCACAGTGACAGAGTTCATTCTCAGGGGAATAACAAATCAGCCAGGACTCCAGCTCCCCCTCTTTCTCCTCTTCCTCGGGATCTACACGGTCACCATGGTGGGGAACCTGGGCATGATCATGCTAATCCTCGTGAATCCTCAGCTTCACACCCCCATGTACTTCTTCCTCAGCAATTTGTCCCTTGTGGACATGTGCTACTCCTCGGTCATTACCCCTAAGATGCTGGTGAACTTTGTGTCAGAGAAGAACATCATCTCTTATGCAGGGTGCATGTCACAGCTCTACTTCTTCCTTGTTTGTGTCATTGCTGAATGTTACATGCTCACGGTGATGGCCTATGACCGCTATGTTGCCATCTGCAATCCTTTGCTTTATAACATCATCATGTCCCATCAAGTCTGCTCCCTGCTGGTGGCTGTGGTCTATATCTTGGGATTCATTGGCTCAACAATAGAGACTGTCCTCATGCTAGAGTTGTCCTATTGTAAGGTCCTCATCAGTCATTACTTCTGTGACATCCTCCCTCTCATGAAGCTCTCCTGCACTAGCACTTATGATGTCCAGATGGTAGTTTTCTTTTTTGCTGGATTTGACATTATAGTCACCTGCTTAACAATCCTTGTTTCCTATGCCCTCATTCTTTCCAGCATCCTCCACATCAGCACCACAGAGGGCAGGTCCAAAGCCTTTGGTACCTGCAGCTCCCACCTGGCAGCTGTGGGAATGTTCTACGGCTCTACTGCATTCATGTACTTAAAACCGTCCACGGCCAGTTCCCTGGCCCAGGAGAATGTGGCCTCCGTGTTCTACACCACAGTGATCCCCATGCTGAACCCCCTGATCTACAGTCTGAGAAACAAAGAAGTCAAGGCTGCTCTGCAGAGAACACTGCAGATAAAATGACTTTGATGCAAGATTCTTATTCTTTCCATTGTAAATGTATCCTGTTGTGAATTCCAAAAGAAGCCCCTGAATTTTGGCTCTTCCAGCTCTGATGGTTCCCTCCTCCTTCTTTCCTCTCTCTTCTCTTTTGCTGACTCTTTGACATCAGCTGACTTCAAGTTCATGCTTTCTCTCATTTAGGGTCTGTTTTCTCTCTCCTGAGTCCTTTGGTAAACACTATCTTAATTGGCAATTTGATACAAACTTGAACCTTTCAGCACTGAGTCTGAGAATCATTCTTGTTTTATTTACTTCTATAGAGATATTATTAGGAAAGCCTATACTTACTTTTTGTTCTTAGGAATACACAAGAGAGGTGAATTTCGAGATCACCAAGAAATTGCTGCTTAATCTGAGCCAGGCACACTTCTTAGTGCCTCATATGCATTATTTCAATTATACCTTACGACTACAGGTAGCCTTTATCCCCATTTCACAGAGACTTTACTCAAGGTTGTAGGGCTGAGAACAAACCACACTGGCATTAAACCCTAGTCTAGATGACTCCATAGTCCACACTCTTAGTTATCACATTATTCTCTTCACTTAGACTGCCTCTAGACAGTCTATTGCTGCTGCCCTTTTTATATCCTTCTACTTTTAAATCCCTTTTTATATCCTTCTACTTTTAAAGGGATTTAATACAGTGTTTGTAATTTCCTAAAATCACCTCTTTTTATCATCTACCAACCATCCTTTCTACATAGGCAACTCCTTCCGGATGATTAAGGAAAGATTACACAATGGTGATCATCCTGCCACCATTTGCCTGGAACTTTCCAAGTTTTAGCACTGAAAGTCCAAAATCTCCTGAAACTCCTGAGCTCCAGACAACAAAAGACTTTCACCCTGAACTACACTTACTACAAATGCCATTGCCAACCTTACTCAGAAAATGAAAATTTCATGGTATGTAATTTCGTTCCCCTTTGCTTACTATATCCAGGATACATGCTATAGAATCAGAAGCCTGTGTTGTACCATTTATTGCTCTTTTTGGTACAATATTTTATTAGTCAGTGTGTCATTATGAGAAATAGAAATAATTTTAGCTTTCTAAAGCAGAAAGGGATTTAATACAGAGAATTACATGCTTACAAGTTTGTGAATGGATGGAGGAGGACTTTGGGAGTCCAAAGCATCTCCACAATAGTCATCACCTAGAAGTCCAGAAGCTCCTGCTGTTGCTAGCACCATGAAAATATGCATCTGATCCCAGTAAACTGGCAAATGAACAACAGCATTGTAGGATAACATTTGGAACCAGATTCTCCTAAATGATTATCACCAGAGAACTTGTTCAAAATGAAAAGTTTCAGGTTCACCCAGATCTACTGAATAATTGGGCTGAGCTCAATAGCTGTTTTAAGAAGCATCAGGTGATTGATATACACTCATGCCTTCTAAATCTCACACTACTGTATTTAATTAGCGGAAACTATTAACATCAGAATGTCTGATGCACTCACACCCAAGAATTGTGAATTTTAGCTTTCTAACTGCTACTGAGAAAGAGAGCGGATCTGAAACCGAGAGAGCCATCCCAAAGTAGCAACTTGACCATTTCCTCCTGATCTTTCTCCAACAAGACCCAAGATCTCTACCAATAAAGATCACCTATAGTTTAGGTCCTTTAATCCTGTATAGATTATTGTAATGTGTGGAAACTTCGTAGAGTATATTAAGTAGTTAATCAAAAAGTATTGGAAAAGTACCCTGGGTGGGGTGGGGGTAGAAATAATATGGAACTATTGAACCTTACCATCAGGGAATCCCCTGATACTTTGATACTGTGTCAAACTTTAGGGATACCCAAATCAATAGGCCATGCCCTCGATCATGAGGCTTACTCTTGCTTAAGTAGGTAGCAGAGAAGCTTAGACTACCTATAGACGGGACTAAAAGTTACTTCTAGAGGACCCTTGTGTTGCTCAGATGTGGCCTCACTCTCCCTAAGCCCAACTCTGCAAGTGAAATCATTGTCTTCCCCTCTACTTGGGACAAAACATCCATAGGTGAAAGTTTCCCTGGCAACATGGGAAAGTTATGGAAAACAATAAAATCTTATTTATGAAAAATAACTAAATGCATCTATAGGACCTAGCAATTCTTGTCCTGGGTATATATCCAAAAATAATACTCTCCCAGGCCCACACAAGGACAAGTACAAAGATGTTCATTGTACCATTACTAGTAATGATGGGAAATTAGTGGCAATGTGGGTTTCTGCCACTGGAAAAGTACGTAGCTGAGTTGTGGTAGAGACTGAAGCAGTGAGAAGCAAAGGATTAGCTAAAAGCAACACAGATGGGTATTGCCAGCACAGCAATGGGAGAGAAAATATGAACTATGAAGCACGATATTATTTATGTACATTAAAATACAAGGACACAAACCAACTAAAACACATTTAGAAAAAAAAGTAACATAAAATACACAATTAAGCAGGTTAGAATTGTTGTCTGGAAGGATAAAATGGATGAAAGTGAGGAGTAGAAGAAAAAGAAACGTAAATAAAATTCTTTTTCCTAGATCCAGCTCCATATCTATACCCCCAAAAAGCTTTTGACAAGAGCTAGAGACTGAACTGTTGAATAAAGTAATAAGCAGGCTAGCCCTTAATATTTGTGGGACTTGAAAGGCTAGAAATGAAGCTGCAGGTATCAATATCTAAATATTTTTAATGGATAAAGTTAGTTAAATGCTAATTAAATATTTTCTTTCCTCCTACCTTTACCAATAAACCATCATAACAAGCTAGAAGGTCAGGTACAAATTTTGAAATCTCAAAATTTTGAAAATTCTGTGTAAGAATGTGGTACTCTTAGAAAAAGTTCACTGGCTTCTGGCCCCCTGCTTACACCTGCAGCTTGCTCCCTCCAACTTCCCAACTAACGATCTTCCTCATTCCAGGAGGGGCCTTACATGTATACACATACCGGTGTGAAACTGCTATGTACTCCGGGAAAAGCCATGTTCTTCTAATCCAGTCTTGTGGTGGCAGACCTATTGTTGGGTGGGACCTCTTGATTAGGTTGCTTCCATGGAGATCTGACCCTGCCCATTAAAGTGGGTCATATCCTTTCATGGAGTCCCTTATGAGAGAGAATGCAGGGCCAAGACAGAAAGCAGAGAGATGGAACCAAGTGACAGACGTCTGGAGGTGCAGAAGGCACTGAGAGAGCTGTTTGAACACAGAAGCCAGGAAAGAAGTATGACAGACAGTGCCATGTGCCTTTCCATGTGGCTGAGAAACCCTAGACGTGTTCAGCTGTTTTTGAGAGAAGGTATCCTATTGCTGGTGCTTTAATTTGGACATTTTCATGGCCTTAGAATTGTAACTTGTAACTGAATAAATCCCCTTTATAAAAGCCTATCTGTTCCTGATACATTGCATTCTGAAAGCTTTAGCAACCTGAAACACACACAGGAAATTCTTCATCTCCAAGTGCCATCCACACCCCTTACACACACCTGCCCCTAGACATTTTCGGTCTAGGATGAATAACCAGAAATGTGGCCTGTCCTTGGTATGAGGAGCCAGGAAGGGCCTAGAAATATGCACAGGGTATTTAGACAGGGAATTTTGTTACCACCAGCACTGAAGTCAAATTCCAGAAAGTCGGGCATGAGCTCTGGCTTGGCACATCTTCATGGCCCCATGTATTATTCACCCATGTGCATAGGCACAGCCAAAGGAAGGTCATATGAGGGCAGAGTATAAGGGCACCATTCACCCAGCTTGACAGGTACAACAGAGTTGACCTCTACAGAGGTGTTTGTCCCTAGCTGATTCTCCCACAGTTTACATAAGATGCAATGTTTCTCTCTTACATCATAATTTATAAAGTACTTTAACACTCACTATCAATCAGTCTTCTCAACCACTTAGATTATATTACAGAGAAGAAAACTGAAGCTGACCTGCTCAAAGTCACGTAACAAAAAATTGGCACCAACATCCCTTGCCTTGTGATTGAAAATTGCAATGTTAATACTCTCTCCACTTCTGTACTTTGCCATGCATTCCACAACTTCTCAGGAGGGCCTAATACACTTAAAATACCTTGGAAAAAGAGTAGGATGGAGACCAGGGAGGACATATTTTAGCATTAAATACACAGCAGTTTTGGAAAAGGAACCACAATCCAAAGCCTTCATTGAGATAAAGAATAAAATGCAGGTGTAACAATTTCAGGCATACTGAAATTCAGGTTGTGGGGTCTCCATTCTGATCCTGAATTACAAAGTGATAGCCTCAACATGTTAAGAAAATTCCACTCAAACTCCACCACAATGAATGGATGGAGTACATGGCCTCACAGTATATCCCTTCCCTATCACCTTGCCAAAAATAACACAGGTAATCCTAAGGCTCTAGAGACAGCCCCAATGTGCATTATTTTAGAGGACTGTATGAGTAAAAATATTGATTAATGCTGTATCTCTCAGGATTCTCCAGGGAAACAGAACCAAAAGGACATGCATGTACAGAGAGAGATTTATTATAAGGCTTGCATTAATGCAATTGTGAAGGCTGGCAAGTTCAAATTCTGTGGGGCAGCCTGGAGGCTAGAAATTCTGGTAAGAATGATGTCAGTGGGTTCAACCTGAATTTCTTAGGGTGGAAACTCAGGAGGAAGTGGAGGGCATAGTCTTGAGGCAGAATTCCTTCCGACCCCTGAGATTGCCACAGTTTTCACACTTAGCATCTTCAACTGACTTGATGAGGACAACCACATTATTGAGTGTAATCTCCTTAAAGTCGGCTCATGCTAATGCCACCTATAAAATCCCCACACAAAAACGAGGTCATGGTTGACAAAAAAATTCCACACCATAACCTAGCCAAATAGACATACAAAATCAGTCATCACAAATGAGGTCTAGAAATTTCCTATGCAATGGTGTTCACTCTTTAGCAAACCAGCATAGTTTGTGGAGACCAAACAGACTGCTGGTCTGATTCCTGGATCTAGGTCAATTTCTTTTCTCATACAAGCTATATGACCTTGAGTAATTTATTTAACTTTTAAAACATCAAATTCCTAGAGAATGAAAAAATATATAATAGCACTGCTCTTTTATCATATGCTATGTTCAAAGTAAGACATCTGATACAAAACATGTTTAACAACAAAGCCTTATAGTTGAGGTGTGCAAATCATACACCTAAAAACTGGAGGCAAGAGAAGAAATTCAGTAACAAGAGAGAACAGAGGTAACTTTCAGTTCCAAGTTGCCAATACATAATAGACCTCAGGCAGGTCAGTTAATGGCCAACACTTCAGTTTTCTCAATATGAAAACTGAAATAAAAGACCTATTCTAAATACTTTTCTACCCATACTCAAGAACTTCAGGAGGAGTTAATGAGATTGACTGTTGGAAAAAATGTGTAAGCTATAAAGCATTAAACAAAGGTTAGCAATGATATGATGCAATTAAAATAGTAAGATTCAAATTTATTAGCTTAGGAAATACATCTCAGAGACAGAAATGTCTGTAGGTATCCTATGCCAGAAATGATGATACATGCTTTCTAGAGAACATGTCTGTAATTTCAGTACTGTGCCACTAGAGACACAACTGCTGAGGTTTTGATGCTTGTTCTGAATATAATAATATCAATAATGATAATAATATTAAACAGCTATTGAGCACTGACCATGGACAATAAATGCACTGGCTACAACCACAGACCAATTAAATCAGAATTCTGTGGGGAGAACCAAATCATCAATAGTTTTGAATGCTCCATGTGATTCTAATATGCAGACAGTGTAGAGAACCGCTGTTTTAGGGCTCCAGTACCAGTGAAAATCTAAGAAATAAATCTTCACACTTCAAAACAACTCACATTTTTATAGGCATTGACTATTTGGAGATACTTCTATATATGCAATATCTTGTTATTTTTACAACCAGCTTGGGAATTTATTTTACCAATTTCTTCATTCAGATACAGAGTCAGACTTGTCACAAATGAAACAGCTGTAACTACTATGTTACCGTGACACTACATGAATTTCAGATGAGTATTCACAGGTTTATGTTGAGTGCATATGTGAGATTACATAGATGGCACAGAAATTTCCATTCTGAGTCATAACACATCTCCAACTGCAAAGTATAAAATATCATACTTGTTGGTTCTAGGATAGAGGTTCTGAAATTTACCACGCATCAGCATCACTTTTGTTTGTTGAAGCAAAAGTGCTGAAGAAAGGTTGCCCGGTGAGAATGGGACTGGGGAGGACAGGAAGAGCAGAGAGATGACAGTCTGAATGACTTTCTTTGAGTCCTTGATCCAGATGCTCATGAGCTGGTACATCCCATACTCCCAGGGATGAAAGTATATAAAGTCCCCTTTTCATCAGAGTGTTGGATTCCAACCACAGAGTTTTTCATTTAGTAGACCTGGATGAGGCCTAAGAGTTTCAATTACTGCAAGCTACATGGGAACCAATGATGCTTGTCCAGGAATTACACCTTAAGAACCATTGCTCTAGGATAGTTGAAAACATGAGCATGGTAAAAGCTCCAAATCTTGACATTTTCCTCTCATATTCATGATCTTTGAACATTCAGGGACAGGCTTACATTAAGAAAACAGCTAAAGGGAAGGGACGCGGCATCAGAAAAGAGACCAGGATGCCTCAGCTGGAGTCAAATGCTCAAAAGGAGCCTCACAAGCAGTCCAGGGGCTGCCTTTCATGGGGTTTCTCTCCCATCCTCAGGCTCCAACTCTGAGGAAATGGCTGCAGAAAATCACTCCACAGTGACAGAGTTCATTCTCGGGGGACTAACAAATCGGCCAGGACTCCAGCTCCCACTCTTCCTCCTCTTCCTTGGGATCTACACGGTCACCATGGTGGGGAACCTGGGCATGATCATGCTAATCCTCGTGAATCCTCAGCGTCACACCCCCATGTACTTCTTCCTCAGCAATTTGTCCCTTGTGGACATGTGCTACTCCTCTGTCATTACCCCTAAGATGCTGGTGAACTTTGTGTCAGAGAAGAACATCATCTCTTATGCAGGGTGCATGTCACAGCTCTACTTCTTCCTTGTTTTTGTCATTGCTGAGTGTTACTTGCTGACGGTGATGGTCTATGACTGCTATGTTGCCATCTGCAATCCTTTGCCTTATAACATCAGCATGTCCCATCAGGTCTGCTCCCTGCTGGTGGCTGTGGTCTATATCTTGGGATTCATTGGCTCAACAATAGAGACTGTCCTCATGCTAAAGTTGTCCTATTGTAAGGTCCTCATCAGTCATTACTTCTGTGACATCCTCCCCCTCATGAAACTCTCCTGCACTAGCACTTATAATGCCCAGATGGTACTTTTCTTTTTGGCTGGATTTGACATTATAGTCACCAGTTTAGCAATCCTTGTTTCCTGTGCCCTCATCCTTTCCAGCATCCTCCACATCAGCACCACAGAGGGCAGGTCCAAAGCCTTCGGTACCTGCAGCTCCCACCTGGCAGCTGTGGGAATGTTCTACGGCTCTACTGCCTTCATATACTTGAAGCCCTCCACAGCCAGTTCCCTGGCCCAGGAGAACTTGGCCTCTGTGTTCTACACCACAGTGATCCCCATGCTGAACCCTCTGATCTACAGTCTGAGGAACAAGGAAGTCAAGGCTGCTCTGCAGAGAACACTGCAGATAAAATGACCTTGATGCAAGATTCTTATTCTTTCCATTGTAAATGTATCCTGTTGTGAATTCCAAAGAGAGGCCCTTGGGCTCTTCCAGTTCTACATGGTTCCCTCCTTCCTCCTTCCCTCTCTGTTCTCTTTTGCTGTCTCTTTGAAATCAGCTGATTTCAAGTTCATGCTTTCTCTCATTTAGGGTCAGTTTTCTCTCTCCTGAGTCCTTTGGTAAACACTATCTTAATTGGCATTTTGATACAAACTTGAACCTTTCAGCACTGAGTTTGAGAACCATTCTTGTTTTCTTTACTTCTGTAGAGATATTATTAGTAGAGCCTACTCTTACTTTTGTTTTTGGAAATACACAAGAGAGGTGAATTTCGAGGTCACCAAGAAATTGCTGCTTAATCTGAGCCAGGCACTCTTCTTAGTGCTTCATATGCATTATTTCAATTATACCTTACTACTACAGGTACCCTTTATCCCCATTTCACAGATACTTTACTCAAGGTTGTAGGGCTGAGAACAAACCACACTGGCATTCAAACCCTAGTCTAGATGACTCCATAGTCCACACTCTTAGTTATCACATTATTCTCTTCACTTAGACTGCCTCTAGACAGTCTATTGCTGCTGCCCTTTTTTTTAATATCAAAATAGAGCAATTTATTCAAGACACTGAATATGATCTGTTGATTCTCTCTTGAAACAAATGAGCTACGACACACAAGGTGATTCTGTTTTCAAAGAGCGTGAAGGTGAGTGGGGGTGGAACGGAGAATGAAATTGGGCCAATGTTGATTTAACTGAATCTGGAAAACGCCAACAGAGAACCAGGCCTGGCTGCACTTCTGACACAGACAATAAAAACTGCAGAAGCCAGAATTCAAACTTCAGAGAGTGGCAGAAAGAATAGCTCTGCATTCAACATGAAACACAATTAAAAAAAAAAGGGTAAAAAGGAGAAAAACAAGGAACGAAGCAGACCCTTACATATGACAAAGTGCACTTCACTTGGCTCCATGATCTATCTTTTCAAAGACAAAGTCAAGCCCTACGCATGTGAGCTGGGGGTCAGAGTGGGTTTAACCCGGCCCGGCTCTTTCCCTCTCCCACAGGCCGCGTCCTTTCACAGATGGGTGGGGGCTCTTGGTCACTTCAAACCCAACTACCGAGTCTGTAAAGGATCACTGTGTTTCATCTGCATTGAGAATCACGGTTGAATTTGGTCACTACTGAAGCATTACTCACAACTGTGAAGAGCAGTAAACAGTCAAACAAGAACGATGCACATGGGCTGCCCCCTTGATTTCAAAAGATGGGGCTGTGGACACTGTGGTGGCAGGGTGGATGCTGGCGTGCAGACGTGGGCACTCAATAAACAGCTGTTGTCCGAGGTGTGTCTCTGCTGCTGGGGGTGTTGCTGTGTGTGCCCCGTCTTCTGGCTTGGTCCCCTGGGGGCCAGCGGCAAGCTGTTCTCTGTCCCATGGCTTGGGTGGGGGAAAGGCAGAGAGGTGGCCACAGCCTTCCTTCGTCTCGGGGAGGTGGGGGGGGCTCTATTGCGCACAGGGATGGTTCTGCTGTGCCCAGGCCTCGCAGCCTTTGGCTCCAACCTAACAATTCTGGAGGGGGCGCAGATCACCAGGAGGCTAAAGAGCACCCTTGAGCCAGACCCTGGCCACCTCTGCTCCTCTAAAGACTGTCAGGCGGCTCCTTCTAGTGCAGCCACGCTCACAGACTGGCAGCTGTTCTTGGCTTGGCTTGACCATGGGCCGACCCTCAAAAGCTGACGTTCTGTACAGACAAATACATTTTTATATGGAAGGAGTAAAGATGGTACTCCATCGGCCCTGAAGAGTTCTTGGGGCAGGAATGAGCACCTTCTCCGGGGAAGCCTGCCACCCTCACAGGCGGGAGTGGCGGCTCTGTACACCTCTGGCCTTCTCGGTTAAGTGTTCAGGTAACAGAGCCCTTTTTCGCTCTTCTGCAGACAAGCTTGAATAATTCAACCACCCAAGTGGAGGTCAATTATTCATCGGAGAACAATCAATCCACCCTGGCTTTGGTAGCTGGTCCTGGCATATTCTGAGTTCAACTGGAAGCCCTTCCTCGTCCCTGATGATTGATTTTCAGTGCCACAGATGACCACCACCCCGGCTTGTCGCTGGAACACACCCAGCTGAAACCTACCCCCTGCCAGCTGCTTCCAACAACCCCAGACCCCTGACCAACTTGTCCAGCCTTTCCTATGGCTGCAGGCAAGCCCATGAGAGAAGAGGCTTTCCCCACTATAAATTTAAAAAACAGGTCAGTGTTGGGTTATGACAAAAAAAAAAAAAAAAAAAAAAAAAAAGAGCACAAACCTCACCTGATCTCATGGAAGGAAACCCCTCTAGGAACACAAAGCTGCATTTAATGTTTAAAAAACTGTAAAAAGATTATTTTAAAAAACCTTTCTCCTAGTCTCCTGTCAAGAGAAAGAAATTGTAAAGACAGCAGAAATTATTACTGATGTTCTACCTATACAATTCATGTTCAGGACCCAGCAGCTTCTTTTCACATCTATTTTTGTGATTAGATGAAATCAGACCATGGCGCCTTAGGTCAGCTTTGCAAGGACCAGCCAGTCCTGTTCTTGGTGGCCTGAGCGACGGGAGTTTGACTGCTGGGAAAGACGTAGCTAGGACGTAACACTGAGCCAGGCTTCCACTCTGACGGCTCCTTCAACACCTTTTGCTTTTGGAAATGCTTCTGCAAGGTCAGAAGGCAGTGTTCTTTCTTTCTTTCCCGCCGGCTGTGACAGTGAACACACACCAAAAGATGCACTTTCTCTTCTTTGGACCAAAACTGCTGGAATTTTTCTCATGGGTTGCAGAACAATCTCGTTGCTAACCATAGGACCGACCTGTTTTCCACCTGGCATTTTCTTGACCACCTTTCGTGAAGCTAAAGAGAGGGAAAGGGGAAAGCTACCTCAGACCCTGCCTGTGTATTTTCAAAAATTTTAAAATATTTGAAATTTTAGACACAAATCTGTCTATGTCTGATGGCCATTTTAAAATTGTTTAACATAAAAATAATTTTTTTTCAAAAATACTCCCGGCTCTTTCTCTTATAAGTCATTTTTTTTCTCATGTAAAAATCTCCCTGCCCTGCATTCTTACATAAAGCACTTATTACACACTCAAAGTGCCCTTGCAACGCTAAGATCTGAAGCAACTACATGAAAGGGACAGAGAGAAAGTGAGCAAGGGGAGGGAAGGGGAAGGCAGGATGGTGCAGAGGGGGAGAGAGAAAGCTGTCCATCAAAGATTTTGTCCTTGTGTCCACCTGGCTACATCTACTGAGGGTGTACTGAAGAGTGAAACAAAACCAGAAGAAAAAGGCAGATGGGGACAGGGAACAACAGAGGAAAGAGGCGACAAACCCCAAATAAACAGTTTCCATCTCAGCCTGAGGCCCCCAGACAATAGGATTCCAGGTGATAGAAAAATCACTGAACAAAAAAAAGATTCTAGAAAATAGAAAGTGTTGGGCTTACAAAGTTGCACATTTCATCGGTAGAAACCGGGCTTTGAACGTCCTTTGCGAGAGCAACTGTAGTGTCCAAATTGTAAGGAAAAAAAAAAAAAAAACCACAAGGAGGAGGATTTTCTTTTCCCCTTTTGGATTATCACAGCATTTTGCCTTTTTGTGGTTTTTTTTGGCACAGCTTCTTTTTTTTTTTGTCCTTTCAGCCATCAGGGCCTGTCCGATGTAGCAAACCATGCACTGTCTAACTCTTGGCTTCGTGTTCCCCAGGCAGAATGTCCCAGGCAGAAGCCATCCTTTCTCCCCCCCACCCCATAACATGACTGTGGTTTTGTTTGTTTTTAAACTTCTTGATGAAGATTACAAAAATATATAGACTCCTGTGGCCAGGGACGACTTGATTTCAAAGTACACTCTAACGCAAGTCAGGTTCACACAGTTTTGGAGCTGATAAGGATTGTATTGGAAGAGTGTGGCAAACCCACACACTCACTGCTGGTCCATTAGAATTCTTTCTTTCTACAGCATTTTGTGTTTACTTCCGCAGATCTAACACACACATGGAGCCGTCGGACGCGCTGGCGCCCACTTTGTCTCCTCGCACGTTCCAGCAAACCTCAAAGATGCCGCCAGTGCCTCGGTAGCTGTGGACGAGGCTTCCACTCTGAGTATTCCAGATATGGACACACTTGTCGAAGGAACCGCTGGCCAAATATTTTCCGTCAGGGCTAAAAGCTACACTGTAGACAGGTTCCTGGAGTTTCGTTAGTGTGTGGATGCAAACACCTCGCTCGACGTCCCAAAGTCGAACCGTAGAATCAAATGAAGCTCTTGCTAGCATTATGTTGGAGTTTGGGTTGCTGGTGGCGGGCCCGGTGGGACTCCACTTGATGGTGTAGATCTCTTTGCTGTGAGCCTGAAGGTCGTGGACACATGTATCCTGCTTCATACTCCAGATCTTTAATGTCATGTCATCAGAACAGGATGCTAGCAGCACTCCAGAAGGATCCCATTTGATTGCATTGACCTCGTTCGTGTGTCCTTGGAAGGTTTTGACTGGGGGTTCGCAGCCGAGCCTGCACACATGAATGCACATGTCCGTGCTACAGGAGGCAAAGGTAGTGTTGTTCTGCCAATCTACATCAAGAGCGGGGGCTGAATGAAAAGGACACTGTTGCTTGGCTTCTCCTGTGTGGGCATCCCAAATTATTGTTGTTTTGTCTACACCGGCACTCAAAATGTAATTCCCGTTTTTGTTCCATTTCAAGGCAAAGATGGGACCTTTATGTTGGCCTAAGGTGCTGGCCAGGTTACCATCTTCCGTCCATATTCTTGCAAAACCATCATATGACCCAGTAGCCAATAGTGGTCCATCACTATTCCAGTCCAGCGAGGTGACGTCTTTATTACTAGGGACGTCGTGTCCCCCTTCTCGTATGCAGTGCCTCAGCACCAGCTGGGTGGAGCCTCCGTTGCTGTTCTCGTTAAGGTTCCATATCCTTGCAGTGGAGTCTCCAGACCCGGAAGCCAGAAGGTCGCTGACAGGGTTCCAGGCACAGAGGAACACCTCAGACTCATGGCCCCGGAGGACGGTGGCCTTGTTGGGGGGAATCTCAACGTCCCCGTCTATCTCCATTGGTTTTGAATGATTATTTATTGCATGTGCCCCGTTCTCGTCCCCATTCACTGCGGCCTCTCCGTTCTTTGATGGATTTTGCTGGCACACAGCTGCCCGGGTGTCGCCGCCACCGCCGCTGTGGCTGTTGCTGCTGCTGCCGCCGCGGCCGCAGCACTGGCTTGCTGCTGAGCTAGCTTCTCTCTGAATGCCTGCTGCCGTGTCTGTACCACGTCGGGCATCACGGCGTCGATCAGGGAAAGGGACTCTATAGGGCGGCGGTCAAAGACTGTGCCATCCTCATTGATGCTGATTTCTGCCTCCACATACTGTAGTCCCTTCTGGAGGATGGAGATGAGGGCGGCCGGGGGTACTAGTGTCCCATTGATGTTGGACTGGCTGATGTGGCTCTCAATACCGAACGTGAAGGCCGAGTGAGAAAATCCCGACTCCTGCAGATAGCGATACACCAAAAAGTTCAGCTCGTCACTGGTTATGCTCATCTTAGCCTCACCAACCAGCGATGAGGTCTTTAATGAAGGAGGAGCCACCCTCTTTATGGTGACTTCATGTGTAGACCTTCAGACAAGTGAGCGTGCCAGCATCCAATCATATAAACCGCAAGGTACTTGCTGGGGCATTCTCAGAGTCAAATGCAGGCAAATCCCTTTTTTCTTTCGGGGTTTCCTTTTAGGCCTGTTTTCTATCTTCAGTTACCTCGCCGCGAAGCCGTGCAACTTGTGGCGGCGTCACCGCTCCCGGCCAGCTCGCTGCCTCCCTGCGGACGTCCAGCCCCGCGCCCCGGCGTCCGTGGCCCAGGAGGTCCCGGCGCCCCGGAGCCGCCGAGCGCCGCCCCCGGGCCACCCCCACCACCGCGAGTCCCCGACAGGCGTGGGCACTGGAAAGTTTCGGGCGCGCAATGGCGGCGGGAGGGCGCTGCGGCGGCGGGCGGGGGCGCGGGCTGCTGCCCTTTTTATATCCTTCTACTTTTAAGCAGTTTCTGTAATTTCCTCAAATCACCTCTTTTTTATCATTTACCAACCATTCTTCCTATATAGGCAACTCCTTCTGGATGATTAAGGAAAGATTACACAATGGTGATCATCCTGCCACTGTTTGCCTGGGACTTTCCAAGTTTTAGCACGGAAAGCCCAGTATCTCCTGAAACTCCTGAGCTCCAAACAACAAAAGACATTCACCCTGGATTACACTTATTGCAAATGCCATTGCCAACCTTACTCAGAAAATAAAATTTTCATGGGATGTGATTTCTTCCCCCTTTTCTTATTATATCCAGAATCAGCAGCCTGTGTTGTACCATTTATTGCTCTTTTTGGTACAATATTTTATCAGTCAGCGTGTCACTATGAGAAATAGAAATAATTCTAGGTTTCTAAAGCAGGGATTTAATACAGAGAATTACATGCTTACAAGTTTGTGAATGGATGGAGGAGGACTTTGGGAGCCCAAAGCATCTCCACAATAGACATCACCTAGAAGTCCGGAAGCTCCTGCTGTTGCTAGCACCATGAAAATATGCATCTGATCCCAGTAAACTGGCAAATGAACAACAGCATTGTAGGATAACATTTGAAACCAGTATTACTAAATGATTTTCACCAGAGAACTTGTTCAAAATGAAAAGTTTCAGGTTCACCCAGACCTACAGAGAAATTGGCTGAGCTCAATAGCTGTTTTAAGAAGCATCAGGTGATTCTGATATACACTCACACCTACTAAATCTCACACTACTATATGTAATTAGTGGAAACTATTATATCAGAATGTCTGATGCACTCACACCCGAAACTTGTAAATTTTAGCTTTTTGAACTGCCTCCTAGAAAGAGAATGGAACTGAAACTGAGAGAGCCACCCCAATGTAGCAACTTGACCATTTCCTCCTGATCTTTCTCCAGCAAGAGCCAAGATCTCTACCACTAAAGATCGCCTCTATTTTAGGTGCTTTAATCCTGTATAGATTATTGTAATGCCTGGAAACTTCCTAGAGTAAATTAAGTAGTTAATCAAAAAGTATTGGCAAAGTCCCTTGAGAGAGGGGAGAAAGAATATGGAACTATTGAACCTTACCATCAGGGAATCCCCGTACTGTGTCAAATTTTAGGGATACCCGAATCAATAGGCCATGCCCTCGATCATGAGGCTTACTCTTGCTTAAGTAGGTAACAGAGAAGCTTGGACTAGCTATAGACATGCCTAACAGTTACTTCTAGAGGACTCTTGTGTTGCTCAGATGTGGCCTCACTCTCTCTAAGCCCAACTCTGCAAGTGAAATCATTGTCTTCCACTCTACATGGGACAAAGCATCCAGGGGTGAAAGTTTCCCTGGCAACATGGGAAATGACTCCCGGGGATGAATCCAGACCTGGCACTGTGGGATCAACAATTCCATCTGACCAAAAGGGGGGAAAGAAGTGTAATTAATAAAGTATCAGTGGCAGAGAGAGTTCAAATAGAGTCGAAAGGTTACTCTGGGAGTTGCCTTTATGCAAGCTTCAGGTAGACCTTGCTACCTATCATAATCTGCCAACCCCCAATCACGACCATGCAACCAATCCTAAAGAACACCTAGGGCAATGTATAAGATTCCACAAGGGTTCCATGAACTAGAATAACTTCCCAGAAACCTCAACATTCGGATAGTTCCCTGACCCAGATATGTCCTGAAACCTAGCCCAGCCTCTCCAAAACATCAGATAGTTCCATCTCCCTAACCCATATTAGTGACAGACCCTTCCAATATCAAAAATTTAGAATTGCCATAGCCCAAACAACCCTAGAGAGGTATGAAAAGATAAAAGGTGATGGTGGAGTTATACAGTGAATATAGCCTTTAACAAATGAATATGAATGCTGAATCATTATTTTAGAACAGCTAGAAGTAAAAACCTAAAATTGTGAAATTATAATCCACGTCAAAGTCTAAAATATGTTCTACAACTAATTGTGGTGCTGTGCTTTGAAATTTATAGCGTTTATGTATATATGTTATTTTTCACAAGAAAAAAAGAAGGAAAAAAAGTCAATTGTGATGATAAAAAAAATTTAATCCCTCTAGCCTCCTATATTCTGGAGCAGCTAAAAGGAAAAATAGGAGAGGATCATATGGTAGCCCATGACAAACTCTAGGATCTGTCCAGTAACCACTTGTTGAAGAGTACTTTGAAAACTATTACTTTTTATTTCTTTGCTTTGTATATATATTATACAATTAAAAAGTTAAAATAAAAAAAGATCCTCTCTATCCTAAAGAAAATGTTAGAAGTCATCTTTGTAATGTGAAGATAAGAAACCATAGAGCACAAAAAAAAAAAAAACTGGTGAGTTTCATTACAACATTTATTGGGGTTTTTGTTTAGCACAGGCCAGTAACAATAAAGTAAACAGGAATATAATAAAATTGGAGAAGATATCTAACTGGCACGTGTAATGAACACCTGAAAATTTACAAGGAAATATCTTCATCAATACGGGTAAAATGGGTGCCTGACCATGTCAAAAAAAAAAAAAATAGGGGTAAAATGGAAATAATTTTCAAACAATTTGCAGAAGAGAAAACTTGAAGTATCCCTGAATATATGAAGGTATGTTCACTTATTACTAATTACAGAAGTGCAAATTAAAGTAACAGTGAGACATATCTTTGTATCTATAAAGCTGACAAACTATTAAAATTGACGTAGTAAGTGTTGGAGAGGACGTGGTGACGGAAGAATCCTGATACATGGAGACAGTTCTGGAGAACAATAAAATATCACTTATGAAAAATAACTAAATGCATCCGTAGGACCTAACAATTCTTGTCCTGGGTATATATCCAAAAATAATTCTCTCCCAGGCCCACACAAGGACAAGTACAAAGATGTTCATTGTACCATTACTAGTAATGATGGGAAATTAGCAGCAATGTGGGTTTCTGCCACTGGAAAAGTACATAGCTGAGTCGTGGTAGAGACTGAAGCAGTGAGAAGTAAAGGATTAGCTGAAAGCAACACAGATGGGTATTGCCAGCACAGTAATGGGAGAGAAAGAATGAACTATGAAGCACGATATTATTTATGTACATTAAAATACAAGGACACAAACCAACAAAAACACATTTAGGAAAAAAGCAACATAAGATAAACATTTAAGCATGTTAGAATTGTTCTTTGGGAGGATAAAATGGATGAAAGTGAGGAGTAGAAGAAAAAGAAATGGAAATAAAATTGTTTTTCCTAGATCCACCTCCATATCTATACCCCCAAAAAGCTTTCGACAAGAGCTGGAGACTGAACTGTTGAATAGAGTAATAAGCAGGGCAACCCTTAATATTTTGGGGACTTGAAAGGCTACAAATGAAGCTGCAGGTATCAATACCTAAATATTTTTAATGGATAAAGTTAGTTAAATGCTAATTAAATATTTTCTTTCCTCCTACCTTTACCAATAAACCATCATAACAAGCTAGAAGGACAGGTACAAATTTAGAAATCTCAAAATTCTGAAAGTTCCGTGTAAGAATGTGGTACTCTTAGAAAAAGCTCACTGGTTTCTGGCCCCCTGCTTATACCTGCAGTTTGCCCCCTCCAACTTCCCAACCCCAGATAGTTTTCCTTCCAGGAGGGACCTAACATGGATACACATACCGGTTTGAAACTGCTATGTACTCAGGGAAAAGCCATGTTCTTCTAATCCAGTCTTGTGGTGGCAGACCTATTGTTGGGTGGGACCTCTTGATTAGGTTGCTTCCATGGAGATCTGACCCTGCCCATTAAAGTGGGTCATATCCTTTCATGGAGTCCCTTATGAGAGAGAATGCAGGGCCAAGACAGAGAGCAGAGAGATGGAACCAAGTGACAGATGTCTGGAGGTGCAGAAGGCACTGAGAGAGCTGTTTGAACACAGAAGCCAGGAAAGAAGTATGACAAACAGTGCCATGTGCCTTCCCATGTGACAGAGAAACCCTAGACATGTTCAGCTTTTCTTGAGAGAAGGTATCCTCATGCTGGTGCTTTAATTTGGACATTTTCATGGCCTTAGAATTGTAACTTGTAACTGAATAAATCCCCTTTATAAAAGCCTATCTGTTCCTGATACACTGCATTCTGAAAGCTTTAGCAAACTGAAACACACACAGGAAATCCTTCATCTCCAAGTGCCATCCACACCCTTTGCACACAGCTTGCCCCAAGACATTTTGGGTCTAGGGATGAACAACCAGAAACTTGCCCTGCCCTTGGTATGATGAGTCAGGAAGAGCCTAGAAATAGGCACAGAGTATTTAGATAGGGAATTTTGTTACCTCCAGCACTGAAGTCAAATTCTAGAAAGAGGGGCATGAGCTCTGGTTTGGCACATCTTCATGGTCCCATGTATTATTCACCCATGTGCAAAGGCACAGCCAAAGGAAGGTCATATGAGGGCAGAGTATAAGGACACCATTCACCCAGGTCGACAGGCACAACAGAGGTGACCTCTACAGAAGTGTTTGTCCCTAGCTGATTCTTCCACAGCTTACATAAGATGCAATGTTTCTCTCTTACATCATAATTTATAAAGTATCTTACCACTCACTATCAATCTTCTCAAACTTTTAGATTATATTACATAGAAGAAAACTGAAGCTGACCTGCTCAAAGTCACGTAACAAAAAATTGGCACCAACATCCCTTGCCTTCTGATTGAAAATTGTAATGTTCATACTGTCTCCACTTCTGTACTTTGTCATACATTCCATAGCTTCTCAGGAGGGCCTAATAAATTTAAAATAGCTTGGAAAAAGAGTAGTATGGAGACAAGGGAACATACTTTAGCATTAAATGCACAGGAGTTTTGGAAAAGGAACCACAATACAAAATCTTCATTGAGATAAAGAATGAAATGCAGGTGTAGCAATTTCAGGCATACTGAAATTCAGGTTGTGGGTCTCCATTCTGATCCCAAATTACAAAATGATAGCCTTCAACATGTTTAGAAAATTCCACTCAAACTCCACCACAATGACATGGATGGAGTACATGGCCTCACTGTATATCCCTTCCCTATCACCTTGCCAAAAATAACACAGGTAATCCTAAGGCTCTAGAGACAGCCCCAATGTCAACAGTGTGGCACCAGCTCCAATAGTAAAGTTGAACACTCCTCTAGAAAATGCCTGTAAATGCTGAACATCCCTCTACTTACTATGGGCCTGGACTGTTATTCACTGAATCATCTCCTCTTAGCATAAAAAAATTACTGAGTCAGCTGCCTGAAGCTGTCATGTGCTCACTCTGTCTATACTGAGTCCCTTCCTGTTCTCTGTTCTTCTCCATGCTCAACAGGCATCTTGCTGCTGGCAATCTTCTCTAAGAAGGCCTACTGCCTGACAAGATAGCCAAGTTCACATCTGTGGGTGCCCTGCTTTCACTAATATCACTGGCCCAAAAGATCTCCTTTAGTGTGTTGTTGCCCTTTCCAGGGAAAGTGGAGGTTTTCAACAACTTTATTCCACTCTTTACAGGATTTAGAGAAGGACAATACCAAGGGATATATAATGGTGGAGTTTTATTATTTTGGACTGGGCTGGATTGCCCAGCTTTCCGATTAAGTATGTGCTTATGCACCAACAAATTAGAGACCAAAAATGCTTTGGATAATGTCATGATCAGGTTCATGTGCCAACTTGGCCAGGTGGTTTGTCTGGTTGGGCAAGTACTGACCTGTCTACTACTATGAGGACTGTTCTAGTTTGCTAACTGCTGGAATGCAATATACCAGAAACAGAATAGCTTTTGAAAAGGGAAATTTAATAAGTTGCTAGTTCATAGTTCTAAGGCTGAGAAAATGTCCCAGTTAAAATAAGTCTATAGAAATGTCCAATCAAAGGCATCCATCAAGGGAAAGATACCTTGGTTCAAGAAGGCCAGTGAAGTTCAGGGTTCCTCTCTCAAGTTAGAAGGCACACGGTGAACACAATCAGGACTTCTCTCTCAGTTGGAAGGGCACATGGTGAACAGGGCGTCATCTGCTAGCTTTTGCTCCTGTCTTCTGGTTTCATGAAGCCCCACGGAAAATGTTTTCCCTCTTCATCTCCAAAGATTGCTGGCTTGTGGACTCTCTGCTTCGTGGTGCTGCAGCATTCTCTGCTCTCTCTGAATCTCTCTCATTCTCTAAAATGTTCCCTTTTATAGAACTCCAGAAACTAATTAAGACCCACCCAAATGGGTGGAGACACATTTCCCCCAATCCAACTCAACAACCACACTTGATTCGGTGACATCTCCAGGGAGATGACCGAATTACAGATTCAAACACACAGTATTGAATAGGGATTATTCTGCCTTTATGAAATGGGATTTAGATTGAAACATGGCTTTTCTAGGGGACATACATTCTTTCAAACCAGCACAAGGACATCTCACAGAATTAAATCATGATCGTGGTTGGCTGCACCCACAGCTGATTGCATTTGGAATCAGCCAAGCAGAGTGTCTTCTGCAATGAGTATGTTTAATCAAATCATTGGAAGGCTTTTAAGGAGGATTCAGAGGAGACAGTCTTTCTTCCTGCTTTGGCCAGCAAGTCTCCCCTGTGGAGTTCATCCAGACCCTTCATTGGAGTGCCCAGCATCATAGCCCGCTCTATGGATTTGGACTCTATATTCCCATGGTTACATGAGTCACATTTGTAAATTTGATATCTGCAGATATTTCCTGCTGATTCTTTTTCTCTAGAGAACCCTAGCTAATATAGCTTGGTACTGAGAGTGAGGTGGTTCTTAAGAAACAGAATCACAAAAATGATGAGTATTTATTACTGGTTTCCTACTCTGATGGGACTCAAAGGCAAGAAGGACACTGATTCCCATAATCAGAATGATACTGCTAATCTGTGGAGGGCCAGGAACAATCAATCAAGGCCAAGCAGGAGCAATTATCAGGCACAAATAGGGAAAGTCCCCACAACATTGGTGCAGAAGGTCCCCAAGAGTTAAACTATAACCAATATTAAGAAACTGAGAGAACGGGATGCATTTTGGCAACAGCTAACGGCATTTTTCTGCTTCTATGATACACTTGCTTGCTAGCAACTGCAAAACCACAACATAATTTTAGCCTATAAGCACACCTTGAAAACCTCTAGGTGCTGCTGTCTGAATCTTCCTTCTTGGAAGATTCTGGGGCAGTTGCCAGACGGCTAATAAAGACTCCAAATTGGCTTGCACTTTTGAATTATGTGGTCTCTCTTTCGGTGTGCCCCACAACAAATCCACGGGGTGAGGTAACAAAATAGATAGTCAAAATATCACCATTGGATTCTTCTAATACTTCACTTGAACGAAGCCAGGTTCTGGAGGATAATGTTTTTGACACTTTTTTGGAGTTTTGCTGAAATAGGAGGTATAGAGATATTGGTTGGTTGTCATTAGATACACCGTATACATTAATGAGTGAAAGGGTAGGGCTTAAGACTTCAAATGAAGAGCTTATGTGCTGACAGATGTAAATGATTCTATGAGTGTCCTAAAGGAAAATCTTATTTCCTATAGCTGTAGACTCGAGATCTCTGAAAATGACTCAGAATATTATTGTTAGAGTAGCAACTTTACAACATAAACTGAAATCACAATCTCGCATGGTGTCTGCCATTAAAGTGACAGCATTGATTGGGAAGGAGTGGGACCCTAAAAATGGGATGGTGACATCTAGATTGATAATGTCAGTGGAGAGGTTGAAACCCTAGGTCATGCTGAGTCCTCTCTAATAACCGTGTAATAGTCTGCCCTGAGCACATAGCTGCCCCACCTCCAGCCTGCCCTGAGGAGTTCACCACCCAACCTCCACCTGAAGGGATTAGCCCTAGAGTGATTAATCATGTTTCTCCAGATGAAACAGCAAATGAATGCCATGAAGAAAATGGCATAGAAGATATTTCTAATTCTTTTCAGGGCCCCCCAGCCCACCTCCACATTTCTTCCAGATCTACAACTAAAGTCCCAACAGACCCCTAAAGGTGAGATACAAAGTTTCACACATGAGGTGGTACGTTATACTGAAAAAGAACTGTGTGAGCCTTCCAATTTATATAGACAGAAATCAGGGGAATATGTGTGGCAATGGATTTTAAGGGTGTAGGATAATGGTGGAAGGAATATAAAGCTGGATCAGACTGAATTTATTGATATGGGTCTATGTGCTGGTTTGAAATGATATATGCACCCTAGAAAAGCCATGTTTTAATCCTAATCCCTTTGTGTAAAGGCAGCCCTTTCCTCTAATCCCTATTCAGCATTGTATGCTTGAAATTGTAATTAGATCCTCTCCCTGGAGATGTGATTTAATCAAGAGTGGTTGTTAAACTCGATTAGGTGGAGCTGTGTCTACACACATTTGGGTGGTCTTGATCAGTTTCTAAAGTCCTATAAAAAAGTAAACATTTTGGAGAACAGAGGATCCAGAGAGAGCAGAACATAACAACATAGCCACAAGAAGCAGAGTACACCAGCCAGCAACCTTTGAAGATGAAGAAGGAAAATGCCTCCTGGGGAGCTTCATGAAATAGGAAGCCAGGAGAGAAAACTAGCAGATGATGCCATGCTCACCACATATCTTCTCACTTGAGAGAGAAAGTGTGAACTTCAGCTTTCTTGAACCAAGGTATCTTTCCATGGTTGCCTTTGATTGGACATTTCTATACACTTGTTTTAATTAGGACATTTTCTCAGCCTTAGAAGTGTAAACTAGCAACTCATTAAATTCCTCTTTTTAAAAACCACTAGGTTTCTGGTATATTGCATTCCAACACCTAGCAAACTAGAACAGCCTACTAAGCAGAGATTCAATGTTATAGCTCAAGGGGTTAGAAAAGGCATTAACAGTTTGTTTGGATGGTTGACTGAAATATGAATCAAAAGGTGGCCAACATTACCTGAGGTTGAAAGGTCAGCACTGCCTGGTATAATGTAGATGAGGGGATCCAGAAGCTTAGAAAGATTGGAATGTTAGAGTGGATTTATCATGCAAAGCCTGCTTTTATACCCCAGGAATGTCTGGAGGATGCACCTTTTACCAGAACTGTAAGAAATAAATTTGTGAGACTAGCGCCGTCATCACTGAAGAGCTCTGTAGTTGCACTTCTGTGTACATCAGATATTACTGTGGGAACTGCTGTCACTGAGCTGGAATCCTTAAACATAATGGGGATGACTGGATCCCGAGTGGGCAGAAGCCAGGTGGCAGCACTCAATCGCCAAAGGCAAGGCAGATGTGGCTATCATAATAGACAGCAAACTCAAAGCAAGAGTCAAAATAATCTGACTCACAGAGACTTGTGGCATTAGCTAGTAAATCATGGTGTACCTATAAGTACAATAGACGGGCAGTCTACTAAATTCTTATTTGAGCTGTATAAACTAAAGAGTTCTAGATCAAGTGAACAGAGGTCTAAATTGAATTACAAGAACAGAGATTCCAGGAAACTTAATCAATTTTCAGGCTTGAGACAGTTTAAATACCCAGAGCCCCTTGAATGAAAGGAAGGCCAAGTCTCTTTGGGGGTAAACCCTGTTACACTGCCACATATTTATACTGTTAATCTTCCTTCAAGCCTTCCACAAGGAAACAGACAGCCTTTTACCAGGGTAACTGTGCCTCAGGGAAAAGGAAATGATAAGATATTTTGGGGATTTTTAGACACTGGTTCAGAAGTGACATTAGTTCCTGGGGACCCAAGACATCACTCTGGTCCACCAGTCAGAGTGGGGTCTTATGGAGGTAAGGTGATCAATGGAGTTTTAGCTCATGTCCATCTCATAGTGGGTCCAGTGGGTCCCTGGACCCATTCCTTAGTTATTTCCCCAGTTCCAGAATGCATAATTGGTATCAACATATTGAACAACTGACAGAATCCCCACATTGGCTCTAACTCATGGACTGAGAACAATTATAGTGGGAAAGCCACTATGGAAGCCACTACAACTGCCCCTACCAAGCAAAATAAAAATCAGAAGCAATACCATATTCCTGGAGAGACTGCAGAGATTACTGTCACTCGTAAGGACTTGAAGGATGCAGGGGTGGTGATTCCCACCACACCCACATTCAAATCTCCTATTTGGCCTGTGCAGAAAACAGATGGGTCTTGGAGGAGGACAGAGGATTATCATAAGCTCAACCAGGTGGTAACTCCAATTGCAGCTGCTCTTCCAGATGTGGTATCATTGCTTGAGCAAATCAAGGCATCCCCTGGTTCCTGGTATGCAGCTCTTGATTCGGTAAATGCTTTTTTCTCAATAGCTGTTAGTAAGGACCACTGGAAACATTTTGCTTTCAACTGGCAAGGTCAGCAATACACTTTCACTGTCCTGCTTCAGGGGTATATCAACTCTCCAGCCCTATGTCATAATCTGGTCTTCAGGGATCTTTATCATTTCTCCCTCCCACAAGACATCACACTGGTCCATTATATTTATGATATCATGCTGATTGGACCTAGTGAGCAAGAAGTAGCAGCTACTCTAGACTTATTGGTAAGACATTTGTGTGTCAGAGGAAGAGAGATAAATCCAACAAAAATACTAGGGGTCTTCCACCTCAGTGAAATCTCTAGGTGTCCAGTGGTGTGGAACATGTTAAGATATCCCTTCTAAGTGAAGGTTAAGTTGCTGCATCTGGTGCCTCCTTTGAACAAAAAAGAGAAAATGAAGGAAATTACCTTAAAAAAACAAGGGATTTCTGTGGTGATATAACTTATCTTGACTCTAAGGTGAATACATGAACATAAACATACCCAGTGATAAAACTAAATAGGACTGAATAGAAACACAAAAGTGAGTATAAGCAAAAGAGGTGGGTTGTATTAGACGCATTGTCCTATGTGTGATATCGTATTATAGTTTTGCAAGATGTTCCATTAGAGGAAACATGTAAAGCATTCAAGAGATGTCTCTGTGCTATTTTTTACAAGTATTTGGTCTACAATTAGCTCAAAATAAATAGTTTATCTTAGCACCATATTACCAATATACTGGTAGATAAAATATTATAGATATATTCTTGAATAGGACATTTTATTGTGAATGAATTCTCCTTATGAATGAGAACAGAGGATGAAGAGTCCTTATGAGCCTTCCACTCCCACCCCTCACCCTCCTGCCATTTTACCTCATCAGTCCACACATGCAACAGCAGAGTGCAAATTTAACATTCCTTTACTAAATTATAGAGTTTGAGGAAAATATTTTAATTTGTCTTAAAACCCTTTAAAATACACATTTCAAAACTGGGTCATTGGCCTAATGGCATAAATACTGATGACAAGCAACGATGATGCTGGTAAGGGATGATGAGGTTGACAGTAAAGACTGAAGTGGTTGTGGGATGAGGAGGGGAAGGGGTGGAAGAAGGGAACTGTTGGAGGTGAAGTATCCCAATATCTTAGGCCTTAAGCTATCCAGATTGCAAGAAATCCCTCAACAAAAGGAAACTTAGCACCCCTGGGAGTCAAAACATGAATCACAGCAGAGGTGTCAACAAAGGCTCCTAGTTACTTCAGGGAGGACCCAGTCTCTAGAGTGACCCCAAAAGAGGTTCTGCTACTATATAGATAAACAGACTCCAAGGCTTTCAATCTTGGTGAATGGTTTCCATGGCTCTGCTGGCCTCCCTGAGGAAATAACAGGACTAGATACATATATCATTCTTCTATTTCCTAATACGCATTTCCTAACTATTGAAACCAAGGCATTCCCTGAGATTACCTGGAGACCGTGCTCCATTTTTCCTCACCACAAGTCATTCATTGCAGATTTAAAGCAACTGCATGAGTAAAACCTCTCTTTCATGAACTTCTGTTGATGAAACAGGCTATTTACAACCATGTGATTCCCTTATCTCTAAGTGCTTTGTCTCTGTGTAATGTGTTCTCAGCAGCAGTAATCCTGAAACTTGATGACCCGGTGTCATGGGTAGGGACAGGTGTCAACTTGGCCAAGTTGTGGTACCTGCTCATCTGATTGGGCAAGCGCTGGCCTGTCTGTTGCAATGAGGACATTTCATAGGATTAGGTCATGATCACGTCAGCTACATCCACAGCTGATTCCATTTGTAATCAGCCAAAGGGGAGTGTCTTCTGCAATTAGTGATGCTAAATCCAATCACGGGAAGCCTTTTAAGGAGGACTCAGAGGAGACAGGTTGCATTCCTGCTTTGGCTGGTGAGCCTCTCCTGTGGAGTTCATCCAGGCCATCCATTGGAGTTGTCGGCTTCGCAGCCTGCCCTGTGGATTTTGGACTCTGCATTCCTATGGTCACATGAGACACTTTCATAAATTTTATATTTGCAAGTGTTCCCTGTTGATTCTGTTTCTCTAGAGAACCCTAACTAATACATCTTGGTACCGGGAGTGGTTCTTAAGGAACAGAACCTTAAAAATGGGTTTTTATGAATGTTTTTCTACTCTGACTGGGCTCAGAGACACTAAGGACTCTGATTCCCATAATCAGAATGACACTCCCAATCCATGGACTGAGTTGGCAAAGGAGATAGTCAAAATATCATCATTCGATTCTCCTAATGCTTCGCTTGTACGAAGCCAGACTCTGGGGGATAATGTTTTTGATACCTTTACAGAGTTTTGTAGAAATAAGAGTTATAGAGATGTTGGTTGGTTGTTGTTAGATACACTGTCTACATTAAAGTGTGAAAGGGATGGGCTTAAGGCTTCAAACAAGAAGCTTAAGTGCCGTCTGAAAGATGTAGAGGTTTCTATGAGTATCCTGAAGGAAAATTTTATTTCCTGTAGCCATAGACTTGAGATCTCTGAAAATCAGACTCAGAATCTTATTGTTAGAGTAGCAACTTTACAATGTAAACTGAAATCTCAGTCTTGCGTGGTGTCTGCCGTTAAAGTGAGGGCATTGATTGGAAAGGAGTGGGACCCTGAAAAATGGGATGGTGACATATGGATTGATAATGATGTTGGGGGTGAGGTTGAAACCCTAAACCATGCTGAGCCTTCTTTAGATAACCCTGTAATAGTCTGCCCTGAGGAAACAGCCGCCCCACCTCCAGCCTGCCTTGAGGAATTGGCCACCCAACCTCCTCCTGAAGGGATTAGCCCTAGAGTTATTAATCCTGTTTCACCAGATGAAACTGCAAATGAAAGCCCTGAAGCAAATGGCTTGGAAGATATTTCTAATTCTTTTCATGACCCACCCCCACCACCCCTCATTTCTTCTAGACCTATAACTAGACTAAAGTCCCAACAGGCCCCTAAAGGTGAGGTACAAAGTATCACACATGAGGAGGTACGTTATACTCCAAAAGAACTGTGTGAGTTTTCCAATTTATATAGACAGAAATCAGGGGAATATGTGTGGCAATGGATTTTAAGAGTGTGGGATAATGGTGGGAGGAATATAAGGCTGGATCAGGCTGAATTTATTGATATGGGCCCACTAAGCAGAGATTCTGCATTCAATGTTATAGCTAGAGCAGTTAGAAAAGGTGTTAACAGCTTGTTTGGGTGGTTGGTTGAAACATGGATCAAAAGGTGGCCAACATTACCTGAGGTTGAAATGCCAGAACTGCCCTGGTATAATGTAGATGAGGGGATCCAGAGGCTTAGAGAGATTGGGATGTTAGAGTGGATTTATCATGCAAAGCCTGCTCCTACACCCCAGGAATGTCCAGAGGATGCACCTTTTACCAGAACAGTGAGAAATAAATTTGTGAGACTAACACCATCATCCCTCAAGAGCTCTGTGGTTGCACTTCTCTGTAGGTCAGATATTACTGTAGGAACTGCTGTCACTGAGCTGGAATCCTTAAACACAATGGGGATGACAGGATCCCGAGTTGGCAGAAGCCAGGTGGCAACACTTAATCACCAAAGACAGGGTAGACGTGGGTATTATAATAGACAACAAACTCAAAGGAGGCAACAAAATTATATGACACGCAGAGATTTGTGGCATTGGCTAGTAAATCTTGGGGTGCCTAGAAATACAATAGAAGGGCAGTCTACTAAATTCTTGTTGGAGCTGTATAAACAAAAGAGTTCTAGGTCAAGGGAACAGAAGTCTAACCTGAATTACAAAAACACAGAGTCACGGCCCCTTAATCAATTTCCAGACTTGAAACAGTTTACAGATCCTGAGCCCCTTGAATGAAGGGGAGGCCAGGTCCCTATGGGGGAGAAACCTGTTACACTGACACAAATTTATACTGTTAACCTTCCTCTAAGTCTTCCCCAAGGAGACCGACGGCCTTTTACCAGGGTAACTGTGCTTTGGGGTAAAGGAAATGATCAGATATTTCGGGGATTATTAGACACTGGTTCAGAAGTGACATTAATTCCAGGGGACCCAAAACGTCACTCTGGACCACCAGTCAGAGTGGGGGCTTATGGAGGCCAGGTGATCAATGGAGTTTTAGCTCAGGTCCATCTCACAGTGGGTCCAGTGGGCCCCCGGACCCATCCTGTAGTTATTTCCCCAGTTCCGGAATGTATAATTGGCATAGACATACTGAGCAACTGGCAGAATCCCCACGTTGGTTCTCTAACTCGTGCAGTGAGGGCTATTATGGTGGGAAAGGCCAAGTGGAAGCCACTAGAACTGCCCCTACCAAGCAAAATAGTAAATCAAAAGCAATACCGTATTCCTGGAGGGATTGCAGAGATTACTGCCACTCTTAGGGACTTGAAAGATGCAGGGGTGGTTATTCCCACCACATCCCCTTTCAACTCTCCTATTTGGCCTGAGCAGAAAACAGATGGGTCTTGGAGAATGACAGTGGATTATCGTAAACTCAACCAGGTGGTAACTCCAATTGCAGCTGCTGTTCCAGATGTAGTATCATTGCTTGAGCAAATCAATACATCCCCTGGTACCTGGTATGCAGCTATTGATCTGGCAAATGCTTTTTTCTCAGTAGCTATTAGTAAGGACCATCAGAAACAGTTTGCTTTCAGCTGGCAAGGTCAGCAATATACTTTCACTGTCCTACCTCAGGGGTATATCAACTCTCCAGCCCTATGTCATAATCTTGTTCACAGAGAACTTGATTGTTTCTGTCTCCCACAAGACATCACACTGGTCCATTATATTGATGATATCATGTTGATTGGACCTAGTGAGCAAGAAGTAGCAACTACTCTAGATTTACTGGTAAGGCATTTGCGTGTCAGAGTATGGGAGATAAATCCAACAAAAATACAGGGGCCTTCCACCTCAGTAAAATTTTTAGGTGTCCAGTGGTGTGGGGCATGTCGAGATATCCCTTCCAAGGTGAAGGACAAATTGCTGCATCTGGCCCCTCCCACAACCAAAAAAGAGGCACAATGCCTAGTTGGTCTTTTTGGATTTTGGCGACAACATATTCCTCATTTGGGTGTGCTACTCTGGCCCATTTATCGAGTGACCAGAAAAGCTGCTAATTTTGAGTGGGGACCTGAACAAGAGGAGGCTCTGCGACAGGTCCAGGCTGCTGTGCAAGCTGCTCTGCCACTTGGGCCATATGATCCAGCAGATCTAATGGTGCTAGAAGTGTCAGTGGCAAATAGAGATGCTGTCTGGAGCCTTTGGCGGGCCCCTATAGGAGAATCACAATGCAGACCCTTAGGATTTTGGAGCAAAGCCTTACCATCTGCTGCAGATAACTACTCTCCTTTTGAGAAACAGCTTTTGGCCTGCTACTGGGCCTTAGTAGAGACTGAACGCTTAACCATGGGCCACCAAGTTACCATGAGACCTGAGTTGCCTATCATGAGTTGGGTGTTGTCTGACCCACCAAGCCATAAAGTTGGGCATGCACAGCAGCACTCTATTGTAAAGTGGAAATGGTATATATGAGATAGAGCCAGAGCAGGTCCTGAAGGCACAAGTAAGTTACATGAAGAAGTGGCACAAATACCCAGGGTTTCCACTCCTCCTGCCACATTACCTTCTCTTTCCCAGACCAGAGCTATGGCCTCTTGGGGTGTTCCTTACAGTGAATTGACTGAGGAAGAGAAAACTCGGGTTTACAGGTGGTTCAGCACGATATGCAGGTACCACCCGAAAGTGGACAGCTGCAGCATTACAACCCCTTTCTGGGGTGTCCTTGAAGGACAGTGGTGAGGGGAAATCCTCCCAGTGGGCAGAACTTCAACCCATGCACCTGGTTGTTCATTTTGCTTGGAAGGAAAACTGGCCAGAGGTGCGTTTGTATACTGACTCATGGGCTGTTGCTAATGGTTTGGCTGGATGGTCAGGGACTTGGAAAGACCATAATTGGAAAATTGGTGACAAAGAGGTCTGGGGAAGAAGTATGTGGATAGACCTTTCTGAGTGGGCTAAAAACATGAAGATATTTGTGTCCCATGTGAATGCGCACCAGAGGGTGACTTCAGCAGAGAAAGATTTTAATAATCAAGTGGATAAGATGACCCATTCTATGGATACCAGTCAGCCTCTTTCCCCAGCAACTCCTGTTACTACCCAATGGGCTCATGAACAAAGTGGTCATGGTGGTAGGGATGGAGGTTATGCATGGGCTCAGCAACATGGACTTCCACTCACCAAGGCTGACCTGGCTACAGCCACTGCTGAGTGCCCAATCTTCCAGCAGCAGAGACCCACACTCAGCCCCCGATATGGCACCATTCCCCAAGGTGACCAGCCAGCTACATGGTGGCAGGTTAATTACATTGGACCACTCCCTTCATGGAAGGGGCAGCGATTTTTTCTAACTGGAATAGACACATACTCTGGATATGGGTTTGCTTTCCCTGCACGCAATGCTTCTGCCAAAACTACTATCCGTGGGCTTACAGAATGCCTTATCCATCGTCATGGTATTACACATAGCATTGTTTCGGATCAAGGAACACACTTCACAGCAAATGAAGTGCAGGAATGGGCACATGCTCATGGAATTCTCTGGTCTTACCATGTTCCCCATCATCCAGAAGCAGCTGGATTGATAGAACGGTGGAATGGCCTTTTGAAAACTCAATTACGGTGCCAACTAGGTGGCAAAAACTTGAAAGGCTGGGGTAATGTTCTCTAGGAAGCTGTGTATGCTCTGAATCAGTGTCTGCTGTATGGTACTGTTTCTCCCATAGCCAGAATCCATGGGTCCAGGAACCAAGGGGTGGAAATGGGTGTGGTGCCACTCACTATTACTCCTAGTGATCCACTAGGAAAATTTTTGCTTCCTGTCCCTGCTACCCTGAGTTCTGCTGGTCTACAGGTTTTAGTTCCAAAACGGGGTGTGCTTTCTCCAGGAGAAACAACAGTGATACCACTGAACTGGAAGTTAAGATTGCCACCTGGCCACTTTGGGCTACTTATACCTCTGGATCAATACACCAAGAAGGGGATTACATTATTGCCTGGGGTAATTGACCCTGACTATCAGAAGGAAGTAGGACTGCAACTACATAATGGAGGTAAAGAAGAGTTTTCTTAAAATATAGGAGATCCCCTGGGGCGTCTATTAGTACTACCATGCCCTGTGATTAAAATCAATGGAAAACTGCAACAACACAATCTAGGCAGGACCACTAATGGCTCTGAGACTTCAGGAATGAAGGTTTGGGTCACCCCACCAGGCAAAGAACCACGGCCAGCTGAAGTGCTTGCTGAGGGGAAAGGGAACATGGAATGGGTAGTGGAAGAAGGTAGTGATAAATATGAACTTCGACCACGTGATCAGCTACAGAAACGAGGACTGTAATGCTGTTTTGTTTGTGTTATGCTATTTAAGTTGAAAGATATCAAGTTTAAGGATGAATGTTGCCCAAGGATTTGCAAGCTATTCTGGAGAGATTTAATGTGTTTCCAGTTATATGCAGGACAGTTGAGTATTGTCAGGTAAAAGAAAAAATGTGTGCTTATTTGTTTTCATTTGGAAATTAAGTATGGTCTAAGGTGATATATATATATATATATATATATATATATATATATATATATATATATATATATATATATATATATATATATATATATATATGTGCCAAGTTGACAAGGGGTGGACTGTCATGGTTAGGGACAGGTGTCAACTTGGCCAAGTTGTGGTACCTGCTCATCTGATTGGGCAAGCGCTGGCCTGTCTGTTGCAATGAGGACATTTCATAGGATTAGGTCATGATCACGTCAGCTACATCCACAGCTGATTCCATTTGTAATCAGCCAAAGGGGAGTGTCTTCTGCAATTAGTGATGCTAAATCTAATCACGGGAAGCCTTTTAAGGAGGAATCAGAGGAGACAGGTTGCATTCCTGCTTTGGCTGGTGAGCCTCTCCTGTGGAGTTCATCCAGGCCATCCATTGGAGTTGTCGGCTTCGCAGCCTGCCCTGTGGATTTTGGACTCTGCATTCCTATGGTCACATGAGACACTTTCATAAATTTTATATTTGCAAGTGTTCCCTGTTGATTCTGTTTCTCTAGAGAACCCTAACTAATACACCCGGTAAAACCAGAGGTAAGAATTTTAGTAACTGATAAAGATATGTAGATTATTTTAGAGGATTGTATGAGTACAAAAATTCATTAATGCTGTATCTCTCAGGGTTCTCCAGGGAAACAGAACCGAAAGGATGTGTGTGTACAGAGAGAGATTTATTATAAGGCTTGCATTAATGCAACTGTGAAAGCTGGCAAGTTCAAGATCTGTGGGGCAGACTGGAGGCTAGAAATTCTGGTAAGAGTGATGTTGATCGGTTGAGTCTGAATTCCTTAAGGTGGAAACTCAGGAGGGAGAGGAGGGCATAGTCTTGAGGCAGAATTCCTTCTGCCCCCTGATATTCCCACAGTTATCACACTTAGGATCTTCAACTGATTGATAAGGATCACCCACATTATTGAGAGTAATCTCCTTAAGGTCAGCTCGTGCTAAGCCACCTATGAAATCCCCACTCAAAAACTAGGGCATGGTTGCCAAAATGAAATCCAAACCATAACCCAGGCAAGTAAAAACATAAATTAACCCTCACAAATGCAGTCTAGAATTTTCCTATACAACGATGCTCATTTTTTTAACAAAGCAGCATAGTTTGGTGGAGCCAAAACAGACTGCTGGTCTGAGCCCTGGGTTCTAGGCCAAGTTCTGTCTCATACTAGCTATGTGGCCTTGGGTAACTTACTTAACTTTTAGAGCCTCAAATTCCTAGACAATCAAAAAAGATATCATAGCACTCCACTTTTTTTTATGCTATGCTCAATTAAGACATCAAGTATCAAACACATTCAATCGCAACACGGCCTTAAAGATACAAGTGTACAGCCGGGGACCTGGGTTCGATTCCCAGACCATGCACACACACACACAAAAGAAAAAAGATACAGATGTACAAATCATGAAGCTAAAAACTGCAGGCAAGAGAAGGAATTTAATAACAGGAGAGAACAGAGGTTATTTTCAGTTACAAGTTAGCAATACATGATAGACCTCAGGCAGGTCAGTTAATGGGCAACTCTACAGTTTTCCATGAAAATGGAAATCAAAGTCCTACTCTAAGTACTTTCCCCCCTATACCCAAGTATTTGGGGAAGTATTAATGAGATCCATCTTTTTCATAAGGAAGAAATAGTTAAAATACTGAGAATTTACTTTACTAGCTTAAGAAATACATTTCAGAGACAAGAGATATCTGTAAGTTTCCTATGCCAGCAATGATGGTTCATGCTTTCTAGAGAAGATGCCTATAATGAGTACTTTTCCACTAAGGAAATAATAGTGTGAAGGCAATAATAATAATAATATAATAATTATAATAGTAATAATAATAAATAACTATTGTGTGCTAGGAACACTAGTATGTGCTAATGCACAGGCTACACAAAGACCAATCAAATCATAAGTTCTATGGATGGAATCAAATCATCGATACTTTTTAATGCTCCCTGTGATTCTAATAGACAGCCAAAATAAAAATCCATGCCTTAGGGCTTCAATTTCAGTGAAAATGTAAGAAAAACATTCAGACACATCATAATAACTCACATTTTTAAGGGCATTTGAGGTTTGAAAAAATTTCTAAATATGCAATATCTCATGTTATTTTCACAACCACCTTGGGAATTTAGTTTATTAATTTTTTATCATTCATATATAAATATAGACTTATCAATAAGTGATGGATCTGTAACTACCATGTCACTCTCACACTACAAGGATTTGTAGATCTGGGTAAGGCCTGAGAGTTTGCATTTCTAAAAAATTGCAGGTGACACAATTGAAGCTGGTCCATAGACTAACCTTTAATCTCCACTGTTTTTGAATATTTGAAACAAGATCATTGTAAAACCTTCGGATCTTGCATTTTCCTCTCATTTTCACGATCTTTGAACACTCAGGGGTAGGTCTGTTGACCTCCCAGCAAACAGAATTGAGGAGAGGAGGCATGAGAAAAGAGCCCAGGATCCCTCAACCAGAGACAAACACTGAAAACAAGCAGTCCAGGGGATGCCTTTCATGGGTTTTCTCTCCCATCTTCACAGGCTCCAACTGCAAGAAGAATGGCTGCAGAAAATCACTCCACAGTGACAGAGCTCATTCTCAGGGGACTAACTAATCAGCCAGGACTCCAGCTCCCCCTCCTCCTCTTCTTCCTCGGGATCTACACGGTCACCATGGTGGGGAACCTGGGCATGATCACACTAATTCACATGAATCCTCAGCTTCACACCCCCATGTACTTCTTCCTCAGCAATTTGTCCCTTGTGGACATGTGCTACTCCTCTGTCATTACCCCTAAGATGCTGGTGAACTTTGTAGTCAGAGAAGAACATCATCTCCTATGCAGGGTGCATGTCACAGCTCTATTTTTTCATTGTTTTTGTTGTTGCTGAGAGTTACTTGCTGACCGTGATGGCCTATGACCGCTATGTTGCCATCTGCAACCCTTTGCTTTATAACATCATCATGTCCCATCAAGTCTGCTCCCTGCTGGTGGCTCTGGCCTACATCATGGGACTCATCGGCTCAACAGTAGAGACCATCCTCATGTTAAAGCTGTCCTATTGTAAGGTCCTCATCAGTCATTACTTCTGTGACATCGTCCCTCTCATGAAGCTCTCCTGCACTAGCACTTATGATATCCAGATGGTAGTTTTCTTTTTGGCTGGCTTCAACATTGTAGTCACTAGCATAATGGTCCTTGTTTCCTATGCCTTCATCCTTTCCAGCATCCTCCACATCAGCACCACGGAGGGCAGGTCCAAAGCCTTCAGTACCTGCAGCTCCCACCTGGCAGCTGTGGGAATGTTCTACGGCTCTACTGCGTTCATGTACTTGAAGCCCTCCACAGCCAATTCCCTGGCCCAGGAGAACGTGGCCTCCGTGTTCTACACCACAGTGATCCCCATGCTGAACCCTCTGATCTACAGTCTGAGGAACAAGGAGGTCAAGGCTGCCCTGCAGAAAACACTGCAGATAAAATGATTTTGATGTGAAAGTTCTGATCCTTTCCGTCTTAAGTATAACCTGTCATCAATTCCAGAGAGAAGCCCTTGAATGTTGGTCCAACCAACTCTGCATGCTTCTCTCTTCCTCCCCTCCCTCTCTTCTCTCTTGCTAACTCTTTGAAACTGACTGATTTCAGTTCACACTTTCTTTCATATAGTATGTTTTCTCTCTTCTGAGCTTTTTGAAAAACATTTAACTTATTGTAACTTCACATAAACTTTACACCTTCAGCCTTGAGTTTGAAAGCCATTCATTGTTTTATTACCTTCTGTGGAGAAAATATTAGTAGATCCTATTCTTACTTTTTGTAATAAGGAATACACAAGACGAAGAGGTAAATTTCAAGGTTATCACTGTCTTCTCTCTCACGTCTATTTATAACCTTACCCAAGAAGTTTTGCCTGATCCCTTTATTCAGTTGTGTTAGAAACAATGATAATAATAATAGCAGCCTATACTTTTTGGAGCTTACTATAAGCCAGACATTCATCTTAGGGCTCCACATGCGTCATTTCAATTGTACCTCACTATACCTCAATTAAACACCTAGAGACACTATTTTTATCCCCAATTCACAGGTATTGACATTTTGTTTTATAACTCATTTAGGGTTATATGGCTGATGAACAAACAACACTGGGGTTCAAACTCAGGTCAAGATGACTCCAGAGCCCACACTCTTGGTTATCACATTATCCCCTTCACTTTAGATTTTCTCTGCACTGCTTATTGATTCTCCCTTAATTAAGTCCTTCCTAATATTAACTCAAATCACCTCCTTTATCACTGACAAACCTTTCTTCCTTTATAGGCAACTTCTACAAAATGGCTAAAACAAGATTGCACTGTGGTCATCAATTGGACTTGGTTTGCCTGAGTCTTGCCCAGTTTTAACAAATCCTATATCTCAGGAAATCACTATATCTCAGGAAACCACTCAGCCCAGGCACCAAAATGATGTTTTGTCACCCTGAATTGCACATTGCTGTAAGGTTCCCAGCCAAAATCCTTCCAAAAATCCATTTGTCTCTGGACAAAATTTCTTCCCCTATTGCATATAATTACATCAAGGATACACATTTTAGATTCAGCGGTTTTATACTGCAAAAAATTTAGGGGCATTTTTGGATCATTCAGCTGTGTTTGGTTCAATATTGTATCAGTCTGTGTTTCATTATAAGAACTAGGAATCACTCCAAGATTCTCAAGCAGAAATGGATCTAATATAGGAAATTACATGTATCTATTTTTTTGAATGGTTGGAACAGGAGGTTGGGAGTTCCCATTGGGGGACTAGTGAGTCCAAAGCAATTCCACAGTAGAGAGGACCTAAAAGTTAGGAAGCCCCTGCTGTGGCTGTCACTGCTGCCACCATGAAAAGTGTCTCTCAGACAAAAAAAAATTGGCAAGCAAACAACAGCATTGTAGGATAGCATTCTAAATCAGAGATTCTACAAAATGATTATCACCTGGGAACTAATTAGAAATGAAAACTTCCAGCCTCACCAGAACTTCTGAATAATTGGGTGGGGCCCAGTATCTGTTTTCTAAGAAACCCTTAGGAGATTGTGTTACACACTCCCACATTCCAGATCTCACTAATTCACATGTGGAACCCTTCATGCCTGGAAATCTGAGAATTTTAACTTTTACCCTTTTAACCCTCTAACCAGAGAGACAGTGGAACTGATATGGAGAGCATTCCAGAGTAGCTACTTTACATATTTTCTCCTGACCCTCCTCCAGCAGGAGCTAAAAATGCCACCATTAAAGATCCCCTGTATTTCAAAGAATATTAAAAATTCATCTTTTTTTAATAAAATTGAGAAATGATTAAGCAAAAAAAGTGTGGTGCATTTGATTACATGAAACATTAAGATTTTCGTTCATCACAAGTTACCAGGGATAAAGTTAATAGCAATATAATAGAATTGGAGAAGATATCTAACTAGCACGTAAACACCTGAAAGTCCATAAGAAAAAGACATCATCAACAACAGGAGTAAAATGGACATAATGTATAAAACAGACAATTTGCAGAAGGAAAACCTGAAGTGCCCCCGAGCATATGAAAAGATGCTCACTGGTTATTAATAGGAAGAGTATAAATTAAAATAACAATGAGATATCTCTTTATATTTATAAAACTGGAAAAAAATTTAAAATCTGGATGGTGTTAAATGTTAGTGAGGATGTGACAATTGAAGAACCCTCATGTGTGTAGACTATTCTGTAGAACAAAATATTACTTAGGAAAAATACGCAAATGCCTCTGCAGGACTTAGCAATCCTTGCCTTGGGATTCAAACTATGCTAGAACTATTCTCTGCTATGCCCACATGAAAGCATGTACAAAGATGCTCATTGTATAGGAAATTGGAGACAAAATGGGCACCCACCACTGGGGAGCAAAGGATTACCTTTAAACAACATGGATGGAAATTACAGCATAGTAATGTGTGGGAAAAGAAAGATAACAAAATATACAGCACATTATTTATGTATTTTAAAAATGCAAGCACATAAATCAACAAAAGCACATTTAGGAAGCCTAAACCCCTTAAGCAGTTTAGAATGATGATCCTGAGACATATGATGCATGAAAGTGAGTGTGATGGTTTGAAGCTGTATGTACCCCAGAAAAGCATGTTCTGATAGCTAATCCATTTCCTTGACTGTTTACTCATTGTAAGTAAATTCTTTGGTGAGCAGGATCTTGAGGTGAGAAGAGACACACCTCATTCAGGGTGGGTTTTAATCCCCTTACTGGAATTCTTTAAAGAGAATGAAACATAAACAGAACAGAAACTGAGACCTCTCTGAAACTGAGAACAGAGAAACTGAGTCATGCACACAGAAGCTGAGAAAGAAATCCACAGACAGAAAGCCAAAAGCTGAAAACAGTGACCCCTGGGAGAGAAGGGAGACAGCAGCAGACCCTAGCCCAAACACCCCTAAAGACAGATAGAAAGGTCAAAGGTGATGGTGGAGTTATACAGAGAAGATAGGATTTAACAAATGGGTATGTTTGCTGAATCATTAAGTAGATATCTGTGTTAGTCTTCAATATCTTAGAGCAGCAAGAAGTAAAAACCTAAAATTCTGGAATTGTGACCCATGTCAAGCTCTGAAACATGTTCTACAACTTATTAACGTGCTGTGCTTTGAAATTTAGTGCTTTTTTTATATATGTTTGTTGCTTCCTGTTGAAACGGAGCTCGAAGGATATTAAGGAATGATGAGAAAGAAAGAAAGGAAGAAGGAGAGAAAGAAAGACACAGACGGGCTCAGGGGGTCTGAAGCTAGAGTTTACTTCAGACAGACTTCAGACAATTTTATTCTTAACCAGATCCTGGTTATATACCATAGAATGACAATAGGCATGCATGCATTTCCTGAGGGAACAAAGTTCTTATCTTTCAGTGTTCTTCCTTCGTACTTAAAATAACCATTTGGGGTAAACAAACATTCTCTTCCTCCTAGACTGTCTTACATAAATCAGATAACATAAAGCAGCTTACTGCCGCCACCACCCTAATGCCATCTACTCCCAAGTAGTTCCGCAGGTCTTATATTAATCCTATCTCCTACATATGTTATTTTTCACAAAAAGGAAAAAAAGTCAATTGTGATAATAAAAAATATTTAAGCCTTCTAGCCTCCTATATTCTGGAGCAGCCAGAAGGAAAAATCTGAAAGGATCTGTTCTGTAACTACTTCTTGAGGGTCCTTTGGGAACTATTGCTTTTTTATTTCAGGCTTTGTATATACAATATATTATACAACTTAAAAAGTTATTTTAAAAAAGGAACAAAAATAAAAATTCCTTTTCCTAGATCCACCTCTCCATCTACATCACTCAACACACCCAAGATGCCCTAGATAAGAGGGTGACACTGGACTACTGAAGAGAGATATGGGTAGGCCAGCCCTTAATATTTGTGGGGCTGTCGAAGGATTACAGATGAAGCCCCACACACCAAATATCTGAATATATAAAAGTTATGAACCAAGTAAACAAAAAGTTAAATATTTTCTTTCCTTCTACCTTTACATATATAACATCATAGCAAGCTAAAGAGCCAGGCTCAGATTTAGAAATCTCAGATTTCTGGGTTCCATATCAGAATGTGGTACTAGGAGAAGAGTTTCCTACCTCCTGGTCCCCTGCGCACAGCGACAGCTTCCCACCTTCCACTTTCCAATCCTAGGTCTTCTCCACTCTACAAGGGGCCTCACACATACATACAGGAGCATCTTCACGTCCGAATTCCATCCACAGCCCTTAAACACAGCTGCAACCTGGATATGTGGGTCTGAGGGTGAACAACCATCTGTGTGGTCTGCCTTGCGATAGTGAGTCAGGGGAGAGCCTCCAAGTAGGGCAGGGTATTTGGGCAGGGAATTGGGTTATGCCCAACACTGAAAGCAAAGTCTAGAAGGGGGAGAGGACAGGTTCTGATTTGGTGCATCCTCGTGGTCCCATGTATTATGCATCCCATGTGGAGAGGCACAACCAGAGAAAGGTCAGGTTAGGGCAGAGGATAAGAGCTGGGAAAGAACAACTATGTAAGAGACAGAATCAATTCCTTGAGTCTGTAAAGAAGGATTTTATAAAACTTAACAGTAGCTAACTTTTCTTATGTAAAGAAGGATTTTATAAAGAAAAGAGTTATGGGCCCCATCAGGCTAAAACAACCCGGGACTTCCCAGGGGCGGTTATCTGCTGCCTTTGTTATGCAAGGTTTTCTGCTGCCTTGGTTATGCAAGGTTGTAACTGCCAGAGAAAGTTTATCTAAGAATGCAACTGAGAAGGTTGAGTAAGGGAGTTTTGCACGAGACAGCTGCTTCTTGCAAGAAGCAGCTCCCATGACTCATGCACAAAAAATGTTTGTTATCTGCTTCTTGCAAAATGTTCGTTATCTACTTCCTGCATAAAGCAGAACCTGTAACTAATGTTCAACCCTCAAACCCCACACCCTTATCCTGGCCCTCAAAAGGCTTCCCAAAACCCAGGTTCGGGGCTCTCTGTTCCTGCATGTTCAGTGAGCCCCACGCATGTGTGGTAAATAAACCCCTTGCGTGTTGCATGAGAGAACGTCTCTTGGAGTCTTCCTTTGCGTGGCAAAACTCTCGAATTCTCGCATTCTTACAAGTCCAAAGTGAGAATTTCTGTTGCTGTAAATACAAAAACCTGAGGTTTTGACTGAAGAGAAGATGAGTGATGTAGGAATGCTTTCACTTTCTGCCCCTTTTGCCCTCTCCTTACAATTCCAAGCACAAGATTGAAAACTTCGCAAGCCCCTGGGATCCCCTTGCAGACCAGCAAGGCTGGCTGGGCTGTGCTAGCACGTGCAGAGGCAGACCCAGTCCACTTTTCACAAACAAGGCAGCAGCCACTCAGACAGGTCCGTGTCCGAGGGTGCTCAGGGACCTGGCCTGAAACAAGAATGAGAATTGCCAAAAGACCTAAATACATCACAACCTCAGCCTCCTCCTCTTCTCACCCCCATACCAGGACAACAATCTGAAGAGGGAGCTCTCAGAACATTCAGTTCCAGGGCTCTGTATTAGTAAAAGGACAGAAAAGATGTTAAAACACAGCCACACACCCAAGCTCTGTCTAGTGATACCTGAGTAGGAACTTACAGTCCTTTTTTCCCTTTTCTAGAAGGAAAATCGCTCTGATAATGAAAGAGTGGACAATCCTGAGACTATAACCTTGTATCACTGTTATACTAGAAAATAAAAGCCTCGTCCCTTCGTGTTGAAATTTCTTGATGGCACTGACCTAAGGCCTAATAGCTAATCAGGACATGCCCTAATATTCCTCTCCAGTCGAAGAAAAGAAATGCCATCTTTCCACAGCAGAGCAACCGTAAGATGATATTTTAACAGTTGTTTAAGATGGGCCATAGAAAACATCACTTTTTGTACATTTTCACATTCAAAAACTGCAACAACAAATACAAATTGCTCCCAGAGTCTGCCTAGAAACCTAGAGAAGAAAGGGCCTACAGATACTCTCCCAAGGAGGAATTACTTCTGGGGACAAGAAGCATTGCTCATTGTGTTCACACATGAAGAACTCTGACTACTCACAGGCACAATTTCACTTAACTCTTAGACTACTTAACCTCAAAGTATGAGTTCGATTCCTATTCTGCACCCCTCTCGAAAAATGTAAAGGATTGAAATTTTACAGAGCATGTGCTCTGAACACAGAAGATTATATGAGAAATAAATAACAAAAATATATCTGAGAAAAAAAATCACATAGTAAAAAACATATTTCTAAATAAGAAATTGGCCAAAGAAGAGGAAATCACAGGGAAGATGGTAAAATAATTTGGATGAAAAAATAATGAAAACAAAAATTACTTTCTCTATATCCTGGGAAAATAAATTATCAGAAGTCTAGACAAAATGGTTTTCACAAAAGTGGTAATCATAGCTTTACTTATACTAATAAAACCTTGGGGACAATGATGCATTTTAATATTCACCAACAGAAAAGAAAAGCTTAAATAAAATATATATCCATGATAAATCCATGCAAAATTATAACTCGAAATATTTATTAATAAGGAAAAATGTTCACATTATAATGATAAGTTAAATGGCATTTCATAGCATGGCATATAGAGGATGAACCAACTGGAAGAAAATTTCATAATGCAGTTGTTATTCTCCATTGCTGATTTGTGAATGATGCAGCTCTATCAGTTACCTATTGCTGTATAACAATCACAAAACCCCTCTGGCATACAAGAATGATACTTGTTATCATTTTTTTTTATTTGGCCAGGATTTATATGACAAATTCCATATCCTGGTTCAGTTAAATAACAAGAATTACTTGTCTGAAAGTTTTGTAGTCTTGAAGCCCAAAATCAAGGTATCAGCACAGTCCTGCTTTCTCTGAAGTCTGTACCATTCTGAAGGTGGCTTGCAGGCAACCCATAACTCAATCTTTGGTCCCCTCACTTGAGGGGACCTCAAGTTTTTCTTTGTCTCTTCCTCAATCTTATACATTGCATCCAATTTTCTTCTGCTTACAAGAAGTCCAGTTATATTGTATTAAGGTCTACCCTGATTGAGCTTGGCCACATTTTAATAAGATCTTCAAAGATCCTATTTACAAATGGGTTCACATCAACAGAACCAGAAGTCATGCCTTGAACATGTCTTTGTGGGGGACATGATTCAATTCATATCACTCACATATCTAAAATTTGATTGTGGTAGCTGAGTGGGGTGGGTGTCTGCTCCACAAGTCTTCATTGTGAGAATGGGTCGGAAAGGCCACCACTTACCCAGGTGAAGCTCTTTTCAAAAGGCAGTGGTTGATGCACAAGAGGGAAAGCTCCATCTTAAGAGCCCACTCTCAGCCCCTGCTATTACACAACTGCTAATATACAAGTGACTGAAATGGGTCACACGGTCAAGCCGAATGTCAATGGGTAGGGAAATGTGTTCTACCAGGGCAAGGACATGGATACATGACACCGGTGATCTTTTCTCTCATACATATGTTTTCACAGCACAAATTTACAACAGTAAATATGAGCAGCTACAAAAAGAAAAAGAAAATAAAATGAAAATTTTTCTAAAAATACGTTAACTAAACATATAGAAAAGTTTTCTGAATGGAAAATACTTATAACCCTGGTGCTTCCAGCTATCGAGGGCTCTGACTTTGCCACAGCATCCACCAAACAGAAATGGAGCTGGTGCAAAACATGAGGTAGGGCAGGAGGTCTGGGGATCCTAATGTTTCTCCAGGTTTGCAGGGTTGGAGACCACAGGATACATCCAATCTAAAAATGTCTCTGCTCTCTCTCGTGTATCTTAGCCATATATCTTCCTACACTCTTTAGTGAGTGGTTACTCTTCTTATTTACCCCTGTAATGTTTGCTGCTTCATCCTATTCTAATCTGTATCTATTGTAAGAATCATTCTAAAAGGTGCTTTCATAAAAGTTTAAAACTAGAAGTGGCAACAGATATATGTAAATAGAGCAGGAGACATAAATACTTAAATATACATTAAATATCTCTTTAGGATTCTTAAGAAAAATGGTGCAATTACTTTTTCCAGCAAAGAGAATTTAAGAATGAAATTTCTAAACAGGAGGAAGAGATCTTTTCACTGTATAACCTCCACTTATACTGTTCAATGCGTAAGTATTCCATATTACTTAACCAAAATATATCATTTTTTAAAACAAAAGTTAGATTTGAGCTCATTTTTCTCATGCCTATGCAGAGGCCCAGAAAAATGAAGTTATTTGCCTAACATCATGCAAAAACTATAGGAAGTGTTAATAACTAGATGGAGTTCCAGCAGGGAGAGAACTGAGATTCATGAAGTGTCTGACATTGAATTCTCTCAAAAACCCCATGAGAGGAGAACTGCTGTCTCGCATTTAAAAACAAAGAAAATAATATTTAGAGACATTACATAATTTGCTCAGTCATGCAACTTCTAACCAACTGAACTACAATGCAATACTGACTCTACTATGTGGCTTAAAAGTACTAGAGTCTACATCCCAACCTCATATGGCCTCTTCACTTCAACCAGCTTATAATAAACAACAGAAAACTCAGTTTTCTTCCCTGTCCTATTCTGATTAAGTAACATTCTCAATCTTAAGGTTTTATTCTCACTGATCTGTTTCATACCAAAGAGCAAAGTTAAACACTCATCCAAACTATGTTGTTTCCCAAAAGAAGAGAACTTTCCCAAGGAAAAGTTCATAAACCAAAGTGTCTCCCCAGCACATAAACATGTTAATGTTTTTCAGAAGAAACTTTGCCATTAATGAAGCATTTAGGAGAAAATGTTCTCATGTATGACATAAACCTGCACCTCACTTTACAGAATGATGTGGATTTACAAACCAGCACTGTGATAAACTGTCTTTTTCCCACATAAGCCTGTATGGGAAGTATTTTTTACAGTGCCAGAAAATTCTGTGCAAGTTACCTCTTCTAATAATGAACTGCTGATTTCTGGAGAAGATGGCGGCTTAGTAAGACGCGCGGGTCTTAGTTGCTCCTCCAGAACAGCTACTAGGGAAGTAGAAACGGTACAGAACAGCTCCTGGAGCCACAACAGAGACCAAGAAGACAACATACCCCATTCTGGAATGGCTGACTGGCTGGGAGAACCCGCCGCGGTGAGATCACCAAGGGGCGCGAGCTTCCCCGGGCCAGGGTGGTAGGAGGCCAGAGACCCTCCCTCTCTCCTTCCCGGGCTGGCTGGGAGAATTGGACAGGCAGTCCCCTCAAGCCACAGCAGCTGGCACTACCCCCATGCGCGGCTCCCCGGACCAGCTGGGAGAATTGGATCGGAGATACCCCAAGCCGTGGAAACTGATGACTGGGGTCCTTTCCAAACACATGGCTTCCCAGCCGGCTGGGAACGGTGGATAGGCACTCCCCCAAGCCGCGGCAGCCGTCCTCCTCCCACCACACTTGGCACCCCGGGACGGCTGGAAAATTTGGACAGGCACTCCCTCAAGCCGTGGAGGCCAACGCCCTCCCGCCACACTTGGCGCCCTGGGGCCGGCTGGGAAATTTGGACAGGCGCTCCCCAAGCCGCGGAGGCCGGCGACCCTCCCCACGCGCGGATTCCCGGCCTGGCTGAGAGATTCGGATTGGCACTCCCCCAAGCCGCTTTGGCTGGCGAGCCTCTCCTACAGCGAGAGTTTTCCAAAGTTAAAGGAGCCACCGCATCTTTTACACTTGGGACCCGCAGACATACAAGCGACACGTGCACCACCTACTGGGTAGGATAAGAAAAAGAGAGCCCAGAGATTTCACAGAAAAATCTGTCAACCGGCTGGGTCCCATACCCAGGGAAATCTGATTAAATGCCCAGATGCCAGGAGAAAATAACGGACCACGCTTGGAAAATTGAAGATATGGTGCAGTGAAAGGAACAAACCAATAGTTCAAATGAGATACAGGAGCTGAGACAACTAATGCTGAATATACGAACAGAAATGGAAAACCTCTTCAAAAGTCAAATCAATAAATTGAGGGAGGACATCAAGAAGACATGCACTGAACAAAAAGAAGAAATAGAAAAACTGAAAAAACAAATCACAGAACTTATGGGAGTGAAGGAAAAAGTAGAAAAGATGGAAAAAACAATGGATACCTACAATGGCAGATTTAAAGAGACAGAAGATAGAATTAGTGAACTGGAGGATGGAACATCTGAATTCCAAAAACAAACAGAAACTATAGGGAAAAGAATGGAAAAATTTGAGCAGGGGATCAGGGAACTGAATGACAATATGAAGTGCACAAATATACGTGTTGTGGGTGTCCCAGAAGGAGAAGAGAAGGGAAAAGGAGAAGAAAAACAAATGGAAGAAATTATCACTGAAAATTTCCCAACTCTTATGAAAGACCTAAAATTACAGATCCAAGAAGTGCAGCACACCCCAAAGAGAATAGACCCAAATAGGCGTTCTCCAAGACACTTACTAGTTAGAATGTCAGAGGTCAAAGAGAAAGAGAGGATCTTGAAAGCAGCAAGAGAAAAACAATCCATCACATACAAGGGAAACCGAATAAGACTGTGTGTAGATTTCTCAGCAGAAACCATGGAAGCTAGAAGACAGTGGGATGATATATTTAAATTACTAAAAGAGAAAAACTGCCAGCCAAGACTACTATACCCAGCAAAATTGTCCTTCAAAAATGAGGGAGAGACTTCTGGAGAAGATGGCGGCTTAGTAAGACGCGCAGGTTTTAGGTCCCCCTCCAGAACAGCTACTAGGGGAGTAGAAACAATACAGAACAGCTCCCGGAGCCACGACAAAGATCAAAAAGACAGCATACCCCATTCTGGAATGACTGACTGGCTGGGAGAACCCGCTCCAGTGAGATCGCCGAGGGGGGGCGGGTCGCCCCCGGCTGTGGCGACAAGCGGCCGGAATCCCTCCCTTCCTCCTTCCCAGGCCAGCTGGGAGAATTGGACAGGGGGTCCCCTCAAGCCGGGGTGGCTGGCGCCCCCCCCCACGCGCAGCCCCCTGGACCAACTGGGAAAATTGGATTGGAGATTCTCAGGCTGCAGAGAACAGTGACAGGGGTCCCTTCCAAACATGTGGCCTCCTGGTCCGGCTGGAAACGGTGAAATCTCCCAGGCTGCAGAGGCTGGCGCCCTCCCGCCACACTTGGCGCCCCGGGCTGGCTAGGAGATTTGGACGGGCACTCTCCCAGGCTGTGGCGGACGGCGACCCTCCCGGCGTTCGGATCCCTGGGCCGGCTGGCACTCTTCCAAGCCACTTCGGCTGGCAAACCTCTCCCACGCTGAGAGTTTTCCAAAGTTAAAGGACCCACAACACTTATTACTGGTGGGACCCGCAGACAAACGAGTGCTACGAGCACCACCTACTGGGCAGGATAAGAAAAACAGAACCCAGAGATTTCACAAAAAAATCTTTCAACCTGTTGGGTCCAACACCCAAGGAAACCTGACTAAATGCCCAGACGCAAGCAGAAGATAATGGATCACGCTCAAAAAATTGAAAATATGGCCCAGTCAAAGGAACAAACAAATAGTTCAAATGAGATACAGGAGCTGAGACAACTAATGCTGAATATACGAACAGAAACGGAAAACCTCTCCAAAACAAAACCGATAAATTGAGGGAGGACATGAAGAAGACATGCGCTGAACAAAAAGAAGAAATAGAAAAACTGAAAAAACAAATCACAGAACTTATGGAAATGAAGGATAAAGTAGAAAAGATGGAAAAAACAATGGATACCTACAATGATAGATTTAAAGACACAGAAGAGAGAATTAGTGATTTGGAGGATGGAACATCTGAATTCCAAAAAGAAACAGAAATGATAGGGAAAAGAATGGAAAATTTTGAACAGGGAATCAGGGAACTGAAGGACAATATGAAGCATACAAATATACACATTGTGGGTGTCCCAGAAGAAGAAGAGAAGGGAACAGGAGGAGAAAAACTAATGGAAGAAATTATCACCGAAAATTTCCCAACTCTTATGAAAGACCTAAAATTACAGATCCAAGAAGTGCAGCACACCCCAAAGAGAATAGACCCAAATAGGCATTCTCCAAGACACTTACTAGTTAGAATGTCAGAGGTCAAAGAGAAAGAGAGGATCTTGAAAGCAGCTAGAGGAAAGCAATCCATCACATACAAGGGAAACCCAATAAGACTGTGTGTAGATTTCTCAGCAGAAACCATGGAAGCTAGAAGACAGTGGGATGATATATTTAAATTACTAAAAGAGAAAAACTGCCAGCCAAGACTACTATACCCAGCAAAATTGTCCTTCAAAAATGAGGGAGAAATTAAAACATTCTCAGACAAAAAGTCACTGAGAGAATGTGTGACCAAGAGACCAGCTCTGCAAGAAATACTAAAGGGAGCATTAGAGTCAAATACGAAAAGACAGAAGTGAGAGGTATGGAGAAGAGTGTAGAAAGAAGGAAAATCAGATATAATGTACATAATACAAAAGACAAAATGGTAGAGGAAAATATTATCCAAACAGTAATAACACTAAATGTTAATGGACTGAATTCCCCAATCAAAAGACATAGACTGGCAGAATGGATTAAAAAACAGGATCCTTCTATATGCTGTCTACAGGAAACACATCTTAGACCCAAAGATAAACGTAGGTTGAAAGTGAAAGGCTGGGAAAAGATATTTCATGCAAATAACGACCAGAAAAGAGCAGGAGTAGCTATACTAATATCCAACAAATTAGACTTCAAATATAAAACAGTTAAAAGAGACAAAGAAGGACACTATATACTAATAAAAGGAACAATTAAACAAGAAGACATAACAATCATAAATATTTATGCACCAAACCGGAATGCCCCTAAATACGTGAGGAATACACTGCAAACACTGAAAAGGGAAATAGACATATATACCATCATAGTTGGAGACTTCAATTCACCACTTTCATCAATGGACAGAACATCTAGACAGAGGATCAATAAAGAAATAGAGAATCTGAATATTACTATAAATGAGCTAGACTTAACAGACATTTATAGGACATTATATCCCATAACAGCAGGATACACCTTTTTCTCAAGTGCTCATGGATCATTCTGAAAGATAGACCATATGATGGGTCAAAAACCAAGTCTTAACAAATTTAAAAAGATTGAAATCATACACAACACTTTCTCAGATCATAAAAGAATGAAGTTGGAAATCAATAATAGGCAGAGTGCCAGAAAATTGACAAATACGTGGAGGCTCAACGACACACTCTTAAACAACGAGTGGATTAAAGAAGAAATTGCAAGAGAAATTAGTAAATATCTCGAGGCGAATGAAAATGAAAACACAACATATCAAAACCTATGGGACGCAGCAAAGGCAGTGCTAAGAGGGAAATTTATTGCTCTAAATGCCTATACCAGAAAGGAAGAAAAGGCAAAAATTCAGGAATTAACTGTCCACTTAGAAGATATGGAGAAAGAACAGCAAACTAACCCCAAAGCAGGCAAAAGGAAAGAAATAACAAAGATTAGAGCAGAAATAAATGAAATTGGAAACATGAAAACAATAGAGAAAATCAATAAGAACAGAAGTTGGTTCTATGAGAAAATCAATAAGATTGATGGGCCCTTAGCAAGATTGACAAAAAGAAGAAGAGAGAGGATGCAAATAAATAAGATCAGAAATGGAAGAGGAGACATAACCACTGACCTCACAGAAATAAAGGAGGTAATAACAGGATACTATGAACAACTTTATGCTAATAAATACAACAATTTAGATGAAATGGACGGGTTCCTGGAAAGGCATGAACAACCAACTTTGACTCAAGAAGAAATAGATGACCTCAACAAACCAATCACAAGTAAAGAAATTGAGTCAGTCATTCAAAAGCTTCCCAAAAAGAAAAGTCCTGGACCAGATGGCTTCACATGTGAATTCTACAAAACGTTCCAGAAAGAATTAGTACCAACTCTCCTCAAACTCTTCAAGAAAATTGAAGTGGAGGGAAAGCTACCTAATTCATTCTATGAAGCCAACATCACCCTCATACCAAAACCAGGCAAAGATATTACAAAAAAAGAAAACTACAGACCAATCTCTCTAATGAATATAGATGCAAAAATCCTCAACAATATTCCAGCAAATCAAATCCGACAACACATTAAAAGAATTATACATCATGACAAAGTAGGATTCATCCCAGGTATGCAAGGATGGTTCAACATAAGAAAATCAATTAATGTAATACACCATATCAACAAATCAAAGCAGAAAAATCACATGATCATCTCAATTGATGCAGAGAAGGCATTTGACAAGATTCAACATCCTTTCCTGTTGAAAACACTTCAAAAGATAGGAATACAAGGGAACTTCCTTAAAATGATAGAGGGAATATATGAAAAACCCACAGCTAATAACATCCTCAATGGGGAAAAATTGAAAACCTTCCCCATAAGATCAGGAACAAGACAAGGATGTCCATTATCACCACTATTATTCAACATCGTGTTGGAGGTTCTAGCCAGAGCAATTAGACAAGAAAAAGAAATACAAGGCATCAAAATTGGAAAGGAAGAAGTAAAACTATCACTGTTTGCAGACAGTATGATACTATACGTCAAAAACCCGGAAAAATCCACAACAAAACTACTAGAGCTAATAAATGAGTACAACAAAGTAGCAGGTTACAAGATCAACATTCAAAAAACTGTAGCATTTCTATACATGAGCAATGAACAAGCTGAGGGTGAAATCAAGAAACGAATTCCATTTACAATTGCAACTAAAAGAATAAAATACCTAGGAATAAAATTAACTAAAGAGACAAAAAAACCTACACAAAGAAAACTACAAAAAACTGTTAAAAGAAATCACAGAAGACCTAAATAGATGGAAGGGCATACCGTGTTCATGGATTGGAAGACTAAATATAGTTAAGATGCCAATCCTACCTAAATTGATTTACAGATTCAATGCAATACCAATCAAAATCCCAACAACTTCTTTTCGGAAATATAAAAACCAATAAGTAAATTTATCTGGAAGGGCAGGGTGCCTTGAATTGCTAAAAGTATCTTGAGGAAAAAAAACGAAGCTGGAGGTCACACGCTGTCGGACTTTAAGGCATATTATGAAGCCACAGTGGTCAAAACAGCATGGTATTGGCATAAAGATAGATATATCAACCAATGGAATCGAATAGAGTGCTCAGATATAGACCCTCTCATCTATGGACATTTGATCTTTGATAAGGCAGTCAAGCCAAATCACCTGGGACAGAACAGTCTCTTCAAAAAATGGTGCCTAGAGAATTGGATATCCATATGCAAAAGAATGAAAGAGGACCTGTATCTCACACCCTATACAAAAGTTAACTCAAAATGGATCAAAGATCTAAACATTAGGTCTAAGACCATAAAACAGTTAGAGGAAAATGTAGGGAGATATCTTATGAAACTTACAATTGGAGGCGGTTTTATGGACCTTAAACCTAAAGCAAGAGCACTGAAGAAAGAAAGAAAGAAATGGGAGCTCCTCAAAATTAAACACTTTTGTGCATCAAAGAACTTCATCAAGAAAGTAGAAAGACAGCCTACACAATGGGAGACTATATTTGGAAACGACATATTGGATAAAGATCTAGTATCCAGAATTAATAAAGAGATGGTTCAACTCAACAACAAAAAGACAGCCAACCCAATTACAAAATGGGAAAAAGACTTGAACAGACACCTCTCAGAAGAGGAAATACAAATGGCCAAAAGACACATGGAGAGGTGCTCAACGTCCCTGGCCATTAGAGAAATGCAAATCAAAACCACAATGAGATATCATCTCACACCCACCAGAATGGCCATCATCAACAAAACAGAAAATGACAAGTGCTGGAGAGGATGCGGAGAAAGAGGCACACTTATCCACTGTTGGTGGGAATGTCAAATGGTGCAACCACTGTGGAAGGCAGTTTGGCGGTTCTTAAAAAAACTGAATATAGAATTGCCATATGACCCAGCAATACCATTGCTAGGTATCTACTCGAAGGGCTTAAGGGCAAAGACACAAACGGACATTTGCACACCAATGTTTATAGCAGCATTATTGCAAAGAGATGGAAACAGCCAAAATGTCCATCAACAGATGAGTGGCTAAACAAACTGTGGTATATACATACAATGGAATATTATGCAGCTTTAAGACAGAATAAACTTATGAAGCATGTAATAACATGGATGGACCTAGAGAACATTATGCTGAGTGAGTCTAGCAAAAACTAAAGGAAAAATACTGTATGGTCCCACTGATGTGAACCGACATTCAAGAATAAACTTGGAATATGTCATTGGTAACAGAGACAATCAGGAGTTAGAAACAGGGTAAGATAATGGGTAATTGGAGCTGAAGGGATACAGACTGTGCAACAGGACTAGATACAAAAACTCAAAAATGGACAGCACAATAATACTTAATTGTAATGTAATTATGTTAAAACACTGAATGAAGCTACATCTGAGCTATAGTTTTTGTTTCTTTGTTTGTTTGTGTCTTTTTTCTTTTTCCTTTTTTTGTATATTTTTTTATATTTTATTATTATTATTATTTTTAATTTTTTCTCTATATTAACATTCTATATCTTTTTCTGTTGTTTTGGTAGTTCTTTTCCTAAATCGATGCAAATGTACTAAGAAATGATGAACATACATGTATGTGATGATATTAAGAATTACTTATTGCATATGTAAAAAAAAAATGAGGGAGAAATTAAAACATTTTCAGACAAAAAATCACTGAGAGAATTTGTTATCAAGAGACCAACTCTGCAAGACATACTAAAGGGAGCTCTAGAGACAGATATGAAAAGACAAAAAGAGAGAGGTGTGGAGAAGAATGTAGAAAGGAAGATTATGAGTAAAGGTAAAAAGACAGAAAATTCGATATGACATATAAAATCCAGAAGACAAAATAGTGGAAGAAAGTACTATCCATGCAGTAATAACACTAAATGTTACTGGATTAAACTCCCCAATCAAAAGACATAGAATGGCAGAATGGATTAAAAAACAGGACCCATCTATATGTTGTCTCTCCTCAAAGGACGTGAAGGCAAGGACAGAAACGGACATTTGCACACCAACGTTTATATCAGCATTATCTACCATTACCAAGAGATGGAAACAGCCAAATGTCCATCAACAGATGGGTGGCTAAACAAACTGTGGTATATACATACGATGGAATATTATGCAGCTGTAAGACAGAATAAAGTTATGAAGTATGTAACAACATGGATGGACCTTACAGATATTGTGCTGAGTGTGATTAGCCAAAAACAAAAGAACAATTACTGTATGGTCTCACCGATACGAACTAACATTAGGGAATAAACTTGGAATATTTTGCGGGTAACAGAGACCATCAGGAGATAGAAATATGGTAAGATATTGGGAAATTGTGGCTGAAGAGATATAGATTGGGCAACAGGACTGAATATAAAACCTCAGAAATGGACAGCACAATACTACCTAACTGTAATACAATTATGTTAAAACACTGAATGAAGCTGAATGTGAGAATGATAGAGGGAGGAGGGCTGGAGGCATAAATGAAATCACAAAGAAATATGGATGATAAAGATTGAGATGGTATAATCTAAGAATGCCTAGAGTGTATAATGATAGGGACTAAAAGTACAGATCTAAAACATGTTGTTGCATGAGGAAGAACAAAGGAATGTCATTAGTGCGGGGTGGTGAAAATAGATGGTAATCAATATTTCAAAATTTCAACTGATGTGTGAGACTAAAGCAAAAAATGTTTATTTGGTGCAAAATTTATATTATGACTGGTGCATCTCCTAATATAACTTATGTAGATAGTTGTTTAAACATGATAAGTACATGGAACCTTGGGTAGGACATGAAATTTTGTTGGTTTGTCCAGAGTGATGCCCCAATGAATCCCAGAGTGATTTGATTACTGAGTGGAAATGTATTTGCAACGTCCCCTTCAGGGAATGGTGAGAACAGGTGAAAATCAACTTCCCAGGTTGAATTCTTAATATTCTCACAAGCAGTGTGGACAACCAAAGCTATAGGCTGAGCCGCCAGTCTTGAGGTCTGTTCATATGAAACTTAACCCCACAAAGGTTAGGTCAAGCCTACTTAAAATTAGGCCTAAGAGTCACCCCCAAGAGAACTTCTTTTGTTGCTCAGATGTGGCCTCTCTCTCCAGCCAACACAACAAGAAAACTCACCACCCTCCCCCTGTCTAGGTGGGACATGACTCGCAGGGGTGTGGACCTTCCTGGCAGAACACATGGGACAGAAACCCCAGAATGAGCTGAGACCCAGCATCAAATGATGAGAAAACCATCTCGACCAAAAGGGTAAAGAGGGAAATGAGACAAAGTGTCAATGGCTGAGAGATTGCAAACAGAGTCGAGAGGTTATCCTGGAGGTTATTCTTATGCATTAAGTAGATATCACCTTGTTATCCAAGATGGAATAGTGAGGCTGGAGGGAAATGCCTGAAAATGTAGAGCTGTGTTCCAGTGGCCATGTCTCTTGATGATGACTGTATAATGATATAGCTTTCACAATGTAACTGTGTGATTGTGAAAACCTTGTGCCTGAGGCTCCTTTTATCTACCTTGTCAACAGACAAGTAGAACGTATGGAATAAAAATAAATAGTAGGGGAAACAAATGTTAAAATGAATTGAGTTTGAAATGCTAGTGATCAATGAAAGGGAAGGGTGAGGGGTATGGTATGTAAATTTTTTTTCTGTTTTCATTTTATTATTCTGTTGTCTTTTTATTTCTTTTTCTGAATTGATGCAAATGTTCTAAGAAATTATGATGATGATGAATATGTAACTATGTGATGATATTGTAAATTACTGATTATATATGTAGAACGCAGTGAGCATATATTAAGAATGTTTGTGTGTCTTTCTTGTAATTTTTTAATTAATAAAAAATTTTAAAAATATATAACAACTGCATTGGATTGAAACATAAAATATGTCAAAATTGGGGGAAACTCATATGATATTAAAGAAAAAATAACTGGTCACCTTTGGAAGAAACAGAAAACAAACTCATCATTTTGAAAACTAGAAAATGCAGGAAAAGGGTTTTAAAAAAGCAATAGACTCAGTGGCAGAGTTCTTGCCTGCCAAGGTGGAGACCTGGTTCGATTCCCAGAGCCAGTCCACGCAAAAAACAAACAAACAAACAAAAATACTACAATACAAGGGATCCTTGTGATGATATAACTTTTTACCTTAAAAAGTGGTGGTGGTGGATAAATGAACCTACGCATGTGATACAATTGCATAAGAACTAAATAAATACATATTGAAAATAAGTATAACAGGGGGACCAACAACTACAACACATATACATCACTAGTACAAGGTGTTAATAGTAGGGTGATATATGGGGAAAAAATAACCTAACGCAAACTATGGACTATAGTTAACAGTAACATGTAATATTCTTTCATATTATAATAAAGGTACAAAGGTACCATGCCAATGCTAAGCGTCAATCCTAGGGGGTATTTGGGGAATGGGAATTTTCTTTTTGGAAAATGAAAATGTTCTCAGATTGATTTGTGGTGATGAATGCACAGCTCTGTGATTATGCTGAAAGCCACTGATTCTACACTTGGGATGTATTATATGATATGTGAAAAAAATATTTTTTTAAAAAAAACGGAGGGAATTGAATAAATTCAGTGGAATGCATCAATTTCAATGACAGGGAAGTCATATTATACCATAATTCTGCAAAACGTGATCACTGGAAGAAACTGTAAAAGGTAAAGGAAACTTTCTGTATTATTTCTCAGAATATGCACATGAATCTACAATTATAGTTATCTCAAAATAAAATGTTAAATTTTAAAATCTTCATTAACACTACATTCATGGGTAATACATTACTGAACATATTCTTGAATAGGAAATTTTCTTATGAACATATTCCACTCATGAATGAGAATGCATCAAGAAAGAATTCATAGAGTCTACCATCTCATTTCCCTCACCCTCCTGCCATTCTACCAGGTTAGTCCACAGGTGCAACAGCAGGGTGACAAATTTAGCATTCTTTACAAATTTAACATTCCTTGACTTAAACTATACAGTTTGTTTGGGTAAAGTATTTTAATTTATTTTAAATATTTTGAAGCTGGGTGTGTCATTTGTGCCTAGTGACATATAATTTTTATTCTTTTTTTTTTTTGGTATGCTGTATGGTGGGGTCACTTTCATTCTTTTTCCTAGTAAGTATACAGTTATTGCAGCATCATTTGTTGAATTTTTGTTTGTTTTTTGCTTGTTTGGGAAAGTGCATGGGCCAGGAATCGAACCCAGGTCTCTTGTAGGGCAGGCAAGAATTCTACCACTGAACTTCCCTTGCATCCCCTCTAATGACATATAAATATTGATGACAAGCAGCCATGACGGTGGAAACTGATGATGAGGTTGACAATGATGACTGAGGTGGTTGTGGGATGAGGAGGAGAAAGAGAAGCAGAAGCAAAGTGTTGGAGGTGAAATATCCCAAAACTGACATTAAGCCCTGAGCTTCCCAAGTTGCAAACTAAGTCCCTCAATTAAAGAAAAAATTAACACCCTTGGGAGGCAAAGCATGACTCACAGCAGAGGCATAAGCAAAGCCTCCTAATTGCTCATTCATTGAGGACCCAGTCCCTGGAGTGACCCCAAAGAGGTTCTGCTCCTATATAGATAAACAGACTACAAGGCTTTCAATCTTGGTGGACAGTTTTCCATGGCTCTGCTGCCCTCCCCGAGGAAATAACAGGACTAGATACATGTACGGTTCTCCTATTTGCTGATATTTATTTCCTGATTGTTGTAACCAAGGCATTCCCTAAGATTGCTTATAGACTGTGCTCTATTTTTCCTCACCACAGTTCATTCATTGCAGATTTAGAACAACAGGGTGCGAAAAATCTCTCCGCATGAACTTCTGTTGATAAAACAGGCTATTTACAACCATATGATTCCCTTATCTCTAGGTGCTTTTTCTCTGTGTAATGTGTTCTCAGCAGCAGTAATCCTGAAAGTCTGATGGCCTGGTAAAATCAGAGGTAACAATTTTAGTAACTGATAAAAGTATGTGCATTATTTTAGAGGATTGTATGAGTAAAAATGTTGATTAATGCCGTATCTCTCAGGATTCTCCAGGGAAACAGAGGCTGCATTAATGCAATTGTGAAGGCTGGCAAGTTCAAATTCTGTGGGGCAGACTGGAGGCTAGAAATTCTGGTAAGAGTGATGTCAATGGGTTCAACCTGAATTCCTTAGGGTAGAAACTCAGGAGGGAGTGGAGGGCATAGTCTTGAGGCAGAATTCCTTCTGACCCCTGAGATTCCCACAGGTTTCACACTTAGCATCTTCAACTGACTTGATGAGGACACCCATATTATTGAGAGCAATCTCCTTAAGATCAGCTGAGGCTAATGCCACCTATGAAATCCTCACTCAAAAATGAGATCATGGTTGATAAAAAAAATTCCACACCATAACCTAGCCAAATAGACATAAAAAATTAGTCATCACAAATGGTCTAGAAATTTCCTATGCAATGGTGTTCACTCTTTAGCAAACCAGCATAGTTTGTGGAGACCAAACAGACTGCTGGTCTGGTTCCTGGGTTCTAGGTCAATTTCTTTTCTCATACAAGCTATATGACCTTGAGTAATTTATTTAACTTTTAAACATCAAATTCCTAGAGAATGAAAAAATATATAATAGCACTGCTCTTTTATCATATGCTATGTTCAAATTAAGACATCTGATACAAAACATGTTCAACAACAAAGCCTTAGAGTTGAGGTGTGCAAATCATACACCTAAAAACTGGAGGCAAGAGAAGAAATTCAGTAACAAGAGAGAACAGAGGTAAGTTTCAGTTACAAGTTGCCAATACATAATAGTCCTCAGGCAGATCAGTTAATGGCCAACACTTCAGTTTTCTCAAAATGAAAACAGAAATAAAAGTCCTATTCTAAATACTTTTCTACCCATACTCAAGAACTTCAGGAGGAGTTAATGAGATTGACTGTTGGAAAAAATGTGAAAGCTATAAAGCATTAAACAAAGGTTAGCAATTATATGATGCAAGTAAAATAGTAAGATTCAAATTTATTAGCTTAGGAAATACATCTCAGAGGCAGAAATGTCTGTAGATATCCGAAGCCAGAAATGATGATACATGCTTTCTAGAGAACATGTCTGTAATTTCAGTACCATGCCACTAGAGAGACAACTGCCAAGGTTTTGATGCTTGTTCTGAATATAACAATATCAATAATGATAATAATATTAAACAGCTATTGAGCACTGACCATGGACAATAAATGCACTGGCTACAACCACAGACCAATTAAATCAGAATTCTGTGGGGAGAACCAAATCATCAATAGTTTTGAATGCTCCATGTGATTCTAATATGCAGACAGTGTAGAGAACCGCTGTTTTAGGGCTCCAGTACCAGTGAAAATCTAAGAAATAAATCTTCACACTTCAAAACAACTCACATTTTTATAGGCATTGACTATTTGGAGATACTTCTATATATGCAATATCTTGTTATTTTTACAACCACCTTGGGAATTTTTTATTTTATTTTACCAATAAAAATATTTTACCAATTGAAAATATTTTACCAATTTCTTCATTCAGAAACAGAGTCAGACTTGTCACAAATGAAACACCTGTAACTACCACGTTACCGTGACACTGCATGGATTTGAGATGAGTATTCACAGGTTTATATTGAGTTCATATGTGAGATTACATAGATGGCACAGAAATTTCCATTCTGAGTCATAACACATCTCCAACTGCAAAGCATAAAATGTCATACTTGTTGGTTCTAGGATAGAGGTTGTGAAATTTAGCATGCATCAGCATCACTTTTGTTTGTTGAAGCAAAAGTGCTGAAGAAAGGTTGCGAGGTGAGAATGAGACTGGGGAGGACAGGAAAAGCAGAGAGATGACAGTCTGAATGACTTTCTTTGAGTCCTTGATCCAGATGCTCGTGAGCTGGTACATCCCATTCTCCCCAGGGATGAAAGTATATAAAGTCCCCTTTTCATCAGGGTGTTGGATTCCAACCATGGAGTTTTTCATTTAGTACACCTAGAAGAGGCCTAAGAGTTTCAATTACTGCACGCTACATGGGAACCAATGACGCTTATCCAGGAATAACACTTAAAGAACCATTGCTCTAGGATATTTGAAAGCATGAACATGGTAAAAAGCTCCAAATCTTGAAATTTTCCTCTCATATTCATGATCTTTGAACATTCAGGGACAGGCTTACATCAAGAAAACAGCTAAAGGGAAGGGACGCGGCATCAGAAAAGAGACCAGGATCCCTCAGCTGGAGTCAAATACTCAAAAGGAGCCTCACAAGCAGTCCATGGGCTGCCTTTCATGGGTTTTCTCTCCCATCCTCAGGCTCCAACTCCGAGGAAATGGCTGCAGAAAATCACTCCACAGTGACAGAGTTCATTCTCGGGGGACTAACAAATCGGCCAGGACTTCAGCTCCCCCTCTTCCTCCTCTTCCTTGGGATCTACATGGTCACCATGGTGGGGAACCTGGGCATGATCATGCTAATCCTCGTGAATCCTCAGCTTCACACCCCCATGTACTTCTTCCTCAGCAATTTGTCCCTTGTGGACATGTGCTACTCCTCTGTCATTACCCCTAAGATGCTGGTGAACTTTGTGTCAGAGAAGAACATCATCTCTTATGCAGGGTGCATGTCACAGCTCTACTTCTTCCTTGTTTTTATCATTGCTGAGTGTTACATGCTGACGGTGATGGCCTATGACCGCTATGTTGCCATCTGCAATCCTTTGCTTTATACCATCAGCATGTCCCATCAGGTCTGCTCCCTGCTGGTGGCTGTGGTTTATATCGTGGGATTCATTGGCTCAACACTAGAGACTGTCCTCATGCTAAAGTTGTCCTATTGTAAGGTTCTCATCAGTCATTACTTCTGTGACGTCCTTCCTCTCATGAAGCTCTCCTGCACTAGCACTTATAATGCCCAGATGGTACTTTTCTTTTTGGCTGGATTTGACATTATAGTCACCAGCTTAACAATCCTTGTTTCCTATGCCCTCATCCTTTCCAGCATCCTCCACATCAGCACCACAGAGGGCAGGTCCAAAGCCTTCAGTACCTGCAGCTCCCACCTGGCAGCTGTGGGAATGTTCTATGGCTCTTCTGCGTTCATGTACTTGAAGCCCTCCACTGCCAGTTCCCTGGCCCAGGAGAACTTGGCCTCTGTGTTCTACACCACAGTGATCCCCATGCTGAACCCTCTGATCTACAGTCTGAGGAACAAGGAAGTCAAGGCTGCTCTGCAGAGAACACTGCGGATGAAATGACCTTGATGCAAGATTCTTATTCTTTCCATTGTAAATGTATCCTGTTGTGAATTCCAAAGAGAGGCCCTTTGGCTCTTCCAGCTCTACATGGTTCCCTCCTTCCTCCTTCCCTCTCTGTTCTCTTTTGCTGTCTCTTTGAAATCAGCTGATTTCAAGTTCATGCTTTCTCTCATTTAGGGTCAATTTTCTCTCTCCTGAGTCCTTTGGTAAACACTATCTTAATTGGCATTTTGATACAAACTTGAACCTTTCAGCACTGAGTTTGAGAACCATTCTTGTTTTCTTTACTTCTGTAGAGATATTATTAGTAGAGCCTATGCTTACTTTTGTTTTTGGAAATACACAAGAGAGGTGAATTTCGAGGTCACCAAGAAATTGCTGCTTAATCTGAGCCAGGCACTCTTCTTAGTTCTTCATATGCATTATTTCAATTATACCTTACTACTACAGGTACCCTTTATCCCCATTTCACAGATATTTTACTCAAGGTTATAGGGCTGAGAACAAACCACACTGGCATTCAAACCCTAGTCTAGATGACTCCATAGTCCACACTCTTAGCTATCACGTTATTCTGTACACTTAGACTGCCTCTAGAGAGTCTATTGCTGCTGCCCTTTTTATATACTTCTACTTTTAGGCAGTTTCTGTAATTTCCTCAAATCACCTCTTTTTTATCATCTACCAACAATTCTTCCTATATAGGCAACTCCTTCCGGATGATTAAGGAAAGATTACACAATGGTGATCATCCTGCCACTGTTTGCCTGGGACTTTCCAAGTTTTAGCACGGAAAGCCCAGTATATCCTGAAACTCCTGAGCTCCAAACAACAAAAGACATTCACCCTGGATTACACTTATTGCAAATACCATTGCCAACCTTACACAGAAAATAAAATTTTCATGGGATGTAATTTCTTCCCCCTTTCCTTATTATATCCAGAATCAGCAGCCTGTGTTGTACCATTTATTGCTCTTTTTGCTACAATATTTTATCAGTCAGCATGTCACTATGAGAAATAGAAATAATTCTAGGTTTCTAAAGCAGGGATTTAATACAGAGAATTACATGCTTCCAGGTTTGTGAATGGATGGAGGAGGACTCTGGGAGTCCAAAGCATCTCCACAATAGACATCACCTAGAAGTCCAGAAGCTCCTGCTGTTGATATCACCATGAAAATATGCATCTGATCCCAGTAAACTGGCAAATGAACAACAGCATTGTAGGATAACATTTGAAACCAGTATTACTAAATGATTTTCACCAGACAACCTGTTCAAAATGAAAAGTTTCAGGCTCACCCAGACCAACAGAGAAATTGGGCTGAGCTCAATAGCTGTTTTAAGAACCATCAGGTGATTCTGATATACACTCACACCTACTAAATCTCACACTACTATATGTAATTAGTGAAAACTATTAACATCAGAATGTCTGATGCACTCACACCCGAAACTTGTAAATTTTAGCTTTTTGAACTGCTACCTAGAAAGAGAATGGAACTGAAACTGAGAGAGCCACCCCAATGTAGCAACTTGACCATTTCCTCCTGATCTTTCTCCAGCAAGAGCCAAGATCTCTACCACTAAAGATCGCCTCTATTTTAGGTGCTCTAATCCTGTATAGATTATTGTAACGCCTGGAAACTTCCTAGAGTAAATTAAGTAGTTAATCAAAAAGTATTGACAAAGTCCCTTGAGAGAGGGGAGAAAGAATATGGAACTATTGAACCTTACCATCAGGGAATCCCCTGATACGGTGTCAAATTTTAGGGATACCCAAATCAATAGGCCATGCCCTCGATCATGAGGCTTACTCTTGCTTAAGTAGGTAACAGAGAAGCTTACACTAGCTATAGACATGCCTAAGAGTTACTTCAAGAGGACTCTTGTGTTGCTCAGATGTGGGCTCACTCTCTCTAAGCCCAACTCTGCAAGTGAAATCATTGTCTTTCCTCTACATGGAACAAAACATCCAGGGGTGAAAGTTTCCCTGGCAACATGGGATATGACTCCTGGGGATGAATCCAGACCTGGCACTGTGGGATCAACAATTCCATCTGACCAAAAGGGGGGAAAGAAGTGTAATTAATAAAGTATCAGTGGCAGAGAGAGTTCAAATAGAGTCGAAAGGTTACTCTGAGGGTGGCCTTTATGGAAGCTTCAGGTAGACCTTGCTACCTATTGTAACCTGCCAACCCCCAATCACGACCATTCAGCCAATCCTAAAGAACACCTAAGGCAATGTATGAGTCCACAAGTGTTCCATTCACTAGAATAACTTTCCAGAAACCCCAACATCCGGATGGTTCACTGACCCAGATATGTCCTGAAACCTAGCCCAGCCTCTCCAAAACATCAGATACTTCCACCTCCCTAACCCATATTAGTGACAGACCCTTCCAATATCAAAAATTTAGAATTGCCATAGCCCAAACAACCCTAGAGAGGTATGAAAAGATAAAAGGTCATGGTGGAGTTATACAGTGAAGATAGGCTTTAACAAATGAATATGAATGCTGAATCATTAAATTGATATCTTTTAGTCTCCAGTATTTTAGAACAGCTAGAAATAAAAACCTAAAATTGTGAAATTGTAATCCATGTCAAAGTCTAAAATATGTTCTACAACTAATTGTGGTGCTGTGCTTTGAAATTTATAGCGTTTATGTATATATGTTATTTTTCATAAGAAAAAAAGAAGGAAAAAAGTTGATTGTGATGATAAAAAAAAATTTAATTCCTCTAGCCTCCTATATTCTGGAGCAGCTAAAAGGAAAAATAAGAGAGGATCATATGGTAGCCCATGACAAACTCTAGGATCTGTCCAGTAACCACTTGTTGAAGAGTGCTTTGAAAACTATTACTTTTTATTTCTTTGCCTTGTATATATATTATACAATTAAAAAGTTAAAATAAAAAAAGATCCTCTCTATCCTAAAGAAAATGTTAGAAGTCATCTTTGTAATGTGAAGATAAGAAACCATAGAGCACAAAAAAAAAAAACTGGTGAGTTTGATTACAACATTTAATGGGGTTTTTGCTTGGCACAGGCCAGTAGCAATAAAGTAAGTAGGAATATAATAAAATTAGAGAAGATATCTAACTAGCAAGTGTAATGAACACCTGAAAATTTACAAGGAAATATCTTCATCAATAGGGGTAAAAAAGGTGCCTACCATGTTAAAAAAAAAAAAGATAGGGGTAAAATGGGCATAATTCTCAAACAATTTGCAGAAGAGAAAACTTGAAGTATCCCTGAATATATTAAGGGATGCTCACTTATTACTAATTACAGAAGTGCAAATTAAAGTAACAATGAGATATATCTTTATATCTATAAAGCTGACAAACTATTAAAATAGATGTAGTAAGTGTTGGAGAGGACGTAGCGACGGAAGAACCCTGATACACAGAGACAGTTCTGGAGAACAATAGAATATTACTTATGAAAAATAAATGCACCTGTAGGACCTAGCAATTCTTGTCCTGGGTATATATCCAAAAATAATACTCTCCCAGGCCCACACAAGGACATTTACAAAGATGTTCATTGTACCATTACTAGTAATGATGGGAAATTAGCAGCAATGTGGGTTTCTGCCACTGGAAAAGTACATAGCTGAATCACGGTTGAGATTGAAGCAGTGAGAAGCAAAGGATTAGCTAAAAGCAACCTAGATGGGTATTGCCAGCACAGTAATGGGAGAAAAAGGATGAAATATGAAGCATGATATTATTTATGTACATTAAAAATACAAGGACACAAACCAACAAAAACACATTTAGGAAAAAAGCAACATAAGATAAACATTTAAGCAGGTTAGAATCATTGTTTGGGAGGATAAAATGGATGAAAGTGGGGAGTAGAAGAAAAAGAAATGGAAATAAAATTCTTTTTCCTAGATCCACCTCCATATCTATACACCCAAAAACCTTTCGACAAGAGCTAGAGACTGAACTGTTGAATAAAGTAATAAACAGGGCAATCCTTAATATTTTGGGGACTTGAAAGGCTACAAATGAAGCTGCAGGTATCAATACCTAAATATTTTTAATGGATAAAGTTAGTTAAATGCTAATTAAATATTTTCTTTCCTCCTACCTTTACCAATAAACCATCATAACAAGCTAGAAGGACAGGTACAAATTTAGAAATCTCAAAATTCTGAAAGTTCCGTGTAAGAATGTGGTACTCTTAGAAAAAGCTCACTGGCTTCTGGCCCCGTGCGTACACCTGCAGTTTGCCCCCTCCAACTTCCCAATCCCAGATAGTTTTCCTTCCAGGAGGGACCTTACATGGATACACATACCGGTTTGAAACTGCTATGTACTCAGGGAAAAGCCATGTTCTTCTAATCCAGTCTTGTGGTGGCAGACCTATTGTTGGGTGGGACCTCTTGATTAGGTTGATTCCATGGGGATCTGACCCTGCCCATTAAGGTTGGGCATATCCTTTCATGGAGTCCCTTATGAGAGAGAATGCAGGGCCAAGACAGAGAGCAGAAAGATGGAACCAAGTGACAGACATCTGGAGGTGCAGAAGGCACTGAGAGAGCTGTTTGAACACAGAAGCCAGGAAAGAAGTATGACAGACAGTGCCATGTGCCTTCCCATGTGACAGAGAAACCCTAGACGTGTTCAGCTGTTTTTGAGAGAAGGTATCCTCTTGCTGGTGCTTTAATTTGGACATTTTCATGGCCTTAGAACTGTAACTGGTAACTGAATAAATCCCCTTTATAAAAGCCTATCTGTTCCTGATACATTGCATTCTGAAAGCTTTAGCAAATTGAAACACACACAGGAAACCCTTCATCTCCAAGTGCCATCCACACCCTTTGCACACAGCTTGCCCCAAGACATTTTGGGTCTAGGGATGAACACCCAGAAATGTGCCCTGCCCTTGGTATGATGAGTCAGGAAGAGCCTAGAAATAGGCACAGAGTATTTAGATAGGGAATTTTGTTACCTCCAGCACTGAAGTCAAATTATAGAATGTGGGGCATGAGCTCTGGCTTGGCACATCTTCATGGTCCCATGTATTATTAACCCATGTGCATAGGCACAGCCAAAGGAAGGTCATATCAGGACAGAGTATAAGAACACCATTCACCAAGGTCGACAGGCACAACAGAGGTGACATCTACAGATGTGTTTGTCCCTAGCTGATTCTCCCACAGTTTACATAAGGTGCAATGTTTCTCTCTTACATCATAATTTATAAAGTACCTTAACACTCACTATCAATCAATTTTCTCAACCTTTTAGATTATATTACAGAGAAGAAAACTGAAGCTGACCTGCTCAAAGACATGCAACAAAACATTGGCACCAACATCCCTTGGCTTGTGACTGAAAATTGCAATGCTCATATTCTCTCCACTTCTGTACTTTGCCATGCATTCCATAGCTTCTCAGGAGGGCCTAATACACCTAAAATAGCTTGGAAAAAGAGTAGGATGGAGACAAGGGAACATACTTTAGCATTAAATGCACAGGAGTTTTGGAAAAGGAACCACAATACAAAATCTTCATTGAGATAATGAATGAAATGCAGGTGTAACAATTTCAGGCATACTGAAATTCAGGTTGTGGGTCTCCATTCTGATCCCGAATTACAAAATGATAGCTTTCAACATGTTTAGAAAATTCCACTCAAACTCCACCACAATGACATGGATAGAGTACATGGCCCCACTGCATATCCCTTCCCTACCACCTTGCCAAAAATAACACAGGTAATCCTAAGGCTCTAGAGACAGCCCCAATGTCAACAGTGTGGCAACAGCTTCAATAGTAAAGTTGAACACTCCTCCAGAAAATACCTGTAAATGCTGAACATCCCTCTACTTACTATGGGCCTGGACTGTTATTCACTGAATCATCTGCTCTTAGCATAAAAAAATTACTGAGTCAGCTGCCTGAAGCCGTCATGTGCTCACTCTGCCTATACTGAGTCCTTTCATGTTCTTTCTTCTCCTCCATGCTCAACAGGCATCTTGCTGCTAGCAACCTTCTGTAAGAAGCCCTGCTGCCTGACCAGATAGCCAAGTTCACATCTGTGGGTTCCCCACCTTCACTAATATCACTGGCCCAAAAGATCTCCTCTAGTGTGTTGCTGCCCTTTCCAAGGAAAGTGGAGGTCCTCAACGACTTTATTCCACTCTTTACAGGATTTAGAAAAGGACAATCCCAAGGGATATATAATGGTGGAGTTTTATTATTTTGGACTGGGCTGGATTGCCCTGCTTTCCGATTAAGTATGTGCTTATGCACCAACAAATTAGAGGCCAAAAATTCTTTGGATAATGTCATGATCAGGTTGATGTGCCAACTTGGCCAGGTGGTTTGTCTGGTTGGGCAAGTACTGACCTGTCTACTACTATGAGGATTGTTCTAGTTTGCTAACTGCTGGAATGCAATATACGAGAAACAGAATAGCTTTTGAAAAGGGAAATTTAATAAGTTGCTAGTTCATAGTTCTAAGGCTGAGAAAATGTCCCAGTTAAAATAAGTCTATAGAAATATTCAATCGAAGGCATCCATCCAGGGAAAGATACCTTGGTTCAAGAAGGCCAATGAAGTTCAGGGTTCCTCTCTCAAGTGAGAAGGCACATGGTGAACACAGTCAGGACTTCTCTCTCAGTTGGAAGGGCACATGGTGAACAGGGCGTCATCTGCTAGCTTTCGCTCCTGGCTTCTGGTTTCATGAAGCCCCACGGAAAATGTTTTCCCTCTTCATCTCCAAAGATTGCTGGGTTGTGGACTCTCTGCTTCGTGGTGCTGCAGCATTCTCTGCTCTCTCTGAATCTCTCTCATTCTCTAAAATGTTCCCTTTTATAGGACTCCAGAAACTAATTAAGACCCACCCAAATGGGTGGAGACACATTTCCCCCAATTCCATTCAACAACCACTCTTGATTCAGTGACATCTTCAGGGAGATGACCGAATTACAGTTTCAAACACACAGTATTGAATAGGGATTATTCTGCCTTTTTGAAATGGGATTTAGATTGAAACATGGCTTTTCTAGGGGACATACAATCTTTCAAACCAGCACAAGGGCATCTCACAGAATTAAATCATGATCGTGGTTGGCTGCACCCACAGCTGATTGCATTTGGAATCAGCCAAGCAGAGTGTCTTCTGCAATGAGTATGTTTAATCCAATCATTGGAAGGCTTTTAAGGAGGATTCAGAGGAGACAGTCTTTCTTCCTGCTTTGGCCAGAAAGTCTCCCCTGTGGAGTTCATCCAGACCTTTCATTGGAGTCACCAGCACCATAGCACGCTCTATGGATTTTGGACTCTATATTCCCATGGTTACATGAGTCACATTTGTAAATTTTATATCTGCAGATATTTCCTGCTGATTCTGTTTCTCTAGAGAACCCTAGCTAATATAGCTTGGTACTGAGAGTGAGGTGGTTCTTAAGAAACAGAATCACAAAAATGATGAGTTTTTATTATTGGTTTCCTACTCTGATGGGACTCAAAGGTAAGAAGGACACTGATTCCCAGAATCAGAATGATACTGCCAATCTGTGGAGGGCCAGGAGCAATCAATCAGGGCCAAGCAGGAGCAATTAATCAGGCCCAAGTAGGGAAAGTCTCCGCAACATTGGGGCGGAATGTCCCCAAGCATTAAACAATAACCAATGTTAAGAAACTGAGAGAATGGGATGCGTTTTGGCAACAGCTAATGGCATTTTTTTTTGCTTCTATGATGCACTTGCTTGCTAGCAACTGCAAAATCACAACATAATTTTAGCCTTTATAAGCACACCTTGAAAACCTCTAGGGGCTTCTGTCTGAATCTTCCTTCTTGGAAGATTCTGGGGCAGTTGCCAGACGGCTAATAAAGACTCCAAATTGGCTTGCACTTTTCAATTATGTGGTCTCTCTTTTGGTGTGCCCCACAACAAATCCATGGGTGAGGTGGCAAAAGAGATAGTCAAAATATCACCATTGGATTCTTCTAATACTTCACTTGAACAGAGCCAGGCTCTGGAGGATAATGTGTTTGACACTTTTATGGAGTTTTGCTGAAATAGGAGGTATAGAGATATTGGCTGGTTGTCGTTAGATACACCGTATAAATTAATGAGTGAAAGGGAAGGGCTTAAGACTTCAAATGAGAAGCTTATGTGCTGACAGATGTAAATGATTCTATGAGTGTCCTAAAGGAAAATCTTATTTCCTATAGCTGTAGACTCGAGATCTCTGAAAATGACTCAGAATATTATTGTTAGAGTAGCAACTTTACAACATAAATTGAAATCACAATCTTGCATGGTGTCTGCCATTAAAGTGACGGCATTGATTGGGAAGGAGTGGGACCTTAAAATGGGATGGTGACATATAGATTGATAATGTCGGTGGAGAGGTTGAAACACTAGGTCATGCTGAGTCTTCTCTAATAACCCTGTAATAGTCTGCCCTGAGGACATGGCTGCCCCACCTTCAGCCTGCCCTGAGGAGTTCACCACCCACCCTCCACCTGAAGGGATTAGCCCTAGAGTGATTAATCATGTTTCTCCAGATGAAACTGCAAATGAATGCCATGAAGAAAATGGCTTAGAAGATATTTTTAATTTTTTTCAGGGCCCCCCACCCTACCTCCACATTTCTTCCAGATCTACAACTAAAGTCCCAACAGACCCCTAAAGGTGAGATACAAAGTTTCACACATAAGGTGGTACGTTATACTGAAAAAGAACTGTGTGAGCCTTCCAATTTATATAGACAGAAATCAGGGGAATATGTGTGGCAATGGATTTTAAGGGTGTGGGATAATGGTGGGAGGAATATAAAGCTGGATCAGACTGAATTTATTGATATAGGTCTATGTGCTGGTTTGAAATGATGTATGCACCCTAGAAAAGCCATGTTTTATTCCTAATCCCTTTGTGTAAAGGCAGCCATTTCCTTTAATCCCTATTCAGCATTATATATTTGAAATTGTAATTAGATCATCTCCGTGGAGATGTGATTTAATCAAGAGTGGTTGTTAAGCTGGATAGGTGGAGGTGTGTCTACACACATTTGGGTGGTCTTCATTAGTCTCTGAAGTCCTATAAAAAAGTAAACATTTTGGAGAACAGGGGATCCAGAGAGCGCAGAACATAACAACATAGCCACAAGAAGCAGAGTACACCAGCCAGCAACCTTTGAAGATGAAGAAGGAAAATGCCTCCTGGGGAGTTTCATGAAATAGGAAGCCAGGAGAGAAAGCTAGCAGATTACGCCGTACTCACCATATACCTTCTCACTTGAGAGAGAAAGTGTGAACTTCAGCATTCTTGAACCAAGGTATTTTTCCATGGTTGCCTTTGATTGGACATTTCTATACACTTGTTTTAATTAGGACATTTTCTCAGCCTTAGAAGTGTAAACTAGCAGCTCATTAAATTCCTCTTTTTAAAAATCATTCTGTTTATGGTATATTGTATTCCAGCAGCTAGCAAACTAGAACAGCCTTCTAAACAGAGATTCAATGTTATAGCTCAAGGGGTTAGAAAAGGCATTAACAGTTTGTTTGGATGGTTGACTGAAATATGAATCAAAAGGTGGCCAACATTACCTGAGGTTGAAAGGTCAGCACTGCCCTGGTATAATGTAGATGAGGGGATCCAGAAGCTTACAGAGATTGGAATGTTAGAGTGGATTTATCATGCAAAGTCTGCTTTTATACCCCAGGAATGTCTGGAGGATGCACCTTTTACCAGAACTGTAAGAAATAAATTTGTGAGACTAGCGCCGTCATCACTGAAGAGCTCTGTAGTTGCACTTCTCTGTACGTCAGATATTACTGTGGGAACTGCTGTCACTGAGCTGGAATCCTTAAACATAGTGGGGATGACTGGATCCTGAGTGGGCAGAAGCCAGGTGGCAGCACTCAATCGCCAAAGGCAAGGCAGATGTGGCTATCATAAAAGACAGCAAACTCAAAGCAGGAGTCAAAATAATCTGACTCACAGAGACTTGTGGCATTAGCTAGTAAATCATGGTGTACCTATAAGTACAATAGACGGGCAGTCTACTAAATTCTTATTTGAGCTGTATAAACTAAAGAGTTCTAGATCAAGTGAACAGAGGTCTAAATTGAATTACAAAAAAAGAGATTCCAGGCAACTTAACCAATTTTCAGACATGAGACAGTTTACAGACCCAGAGCCCCTTGAATGAAAGGAAGGCCAAGTCTCTTTGGGGGTAAACACTGTTACACTGCCACATATTTATACTGTTAATCTTCCTTCAAGCCTTCCACAAGGAAACAGACAGCCTTTTACCAGGGTAACTGTGCCTCAGGGAAAAGGAAATGATAAGATATTTTGGGGATTTTTAGACACTGGTTCAGAAGTGACATTACTTCCTGGGGACCCAAGATATCACTCTGGTCCACCAGTCAGAGTGGGGTCTTATGGAGGTAAGGTGATCAATGGAGTTTTAGCTCATGTCCATCTCATAGTGGGTCCAGTGGGTCCCTGGACCCATTCCTTAGTTATTTCCCCAGTTCCAGAATGCATAATTGGTATCAACATATTGAACAACTGACAGAATCCCTACATTGGCTCTAACTCATGGACTGAGAACAATTATAGTGGGAAAGCCACTATGGAAGCCACTACAACTGCCCCTACCAAGAAAAATAAAAATCAGAAGCAATACCATATTCTTGGAGAGACTGCAGGGATTACTGTCACTCGTAAGGACTTGAAGGATGCAGGGGTGGTGATTCCCACCACACCCACATTCAAATCTCCTATTTGGCCTGTGCAGAAAACAGATGGGTCTTGGAGGAGGACAGAGGATTATCATAAGCTCAACCAGGTGGTAACTCCAATTGCAGCTGCTCTTCCAGATGTGGTATCATTGCTTGAGCAAATCAAGGCATCCCCTGGTTCCTGGTATGCAGCTCTTGATTCGGTAAATGCTTTTTTCTCAATAGCTGTTAGTAAGGACCACTGGAAACATTTTGCTTTCAACTGGCAAGGTCAGCAATACACTTTCACTGTCCTGCTTCAGGGGTATATCAACTCTCCAGCCCTATGTCATAATCTGGTCTTCAGGGATCTTTATCATTTCTCCCTCCCACAAGACATCACACTGGTCCATTATATTTATGCTATCATGCTGATTGGACCTAGTGAGCAAGAAGTAGTAGCTACTCTAGACTTATTGGTAAGACATTTGTGTGTCAGAGGAAGAGAGATAAATTCAACAAAAATACTTGGGGTCTTCCACCTCAGTGAAATCTCTACGTGTCCAGTGGTATGGAGCATGTCAAGATATCCCTTCTAAGTGAAGGTTAAGTTGCTGCATCTGGTGCCTCCTTTGAACAAAAAAGAGAAAATGAAGGAAATTACCTTAAAAAAAACAAGGGATTTCTGTGGTGATATAACTTATCTTGACTCTAAGGGGAATACGTGAACATAAACATACCCAGTGATAAAACTAAATAGGACTGAATAAACACACAAAAGTGAGTATAAGTAAAAGAGGTGGGTTGTATTAGACTCATTATCCTTTGTGTGATATCGTATTATAGTTTTGCAAGATGTTCCATTAGAGGAAACATGTTAAGCATTCCAGAGACGTTTCTGTGTTATTTTTTACAAGTATTTGGTCTACAATTAGCTCAAAATAAATAGTTTATCTTAGCAGCATAATGCCAATATACTGGTAGATAAGATATTATTGATATATTCTTGAATAGGACATTTTATTGTGAATGAATTCTCCTTATGAATAAGAACAGAGGATGAAGAGTCCTTATGAGCCTTCCACTCCCACCCCTCACCCTCCTGCCATTTTACCTCATCAGTCCACAGGTGCAGCAGCAGAGTGACAAATTTAACATTCCTTTACTAAATTATAGAGTTTGAGAAAAATATTTTAATTTGTCTTTAAACTCTTTAAAATACACATTTCAAAACTGGGTTATTGGCCTAATGACATAAATACTGATGACAAGCAACGATGATGCTGGAAAGGGATGATGAGGTTGACAGTAAAGACTGAAGTGGTTGTGGGATGAGGAGGGGAAGGGGTGGAAGAAGGGAACTGTTGGAGGTGAAATATCCCAATATCCTAGGCCTTAAGCTTCCCAGATTGCAAGAAATACCTCAACAAAAGGAAAATTAGCACCCCTGGGAGGCAAAACATGACTCAAAGCAGAGGTGTAAACAAAGGCTCCTAGTTACTTCAGTGAGGACTCAGTCTCTAGAGTGACCCCAACAGAGGTTCTGCTACTATATAGATAAACAGACTACAAGGTTTTCAATCTTGGTGGATGATTTCCATGGTTCTTCTGGCCTCCCTGAGGAAATAACAGGACTAGATACATATATAGTTCTTCTATTTCCTAATATGCATTTCCTAACTATTGAAACCAAGGCATTCCCTGAGATTACCCGGAGACCGGGCTCCATTTTTCCTCACCAATCTGTCATTCATTGCAGATTTAAAGCAACTGCATGAGAAAAACCTCTCTTCCATGAACTTCTGTTGATGAAACAGGCGATTTACAACCATGTGATTCCCTTATCTCTAAGTGCTTTGTCTCTGTGTAATGTGTTCTCAGCAGCAGTAATCCTGAAACTTGATGACCCGGTAAAACCAGAGGTAAGAATTTTAGTAACTGATAAAGATATGTGGATTATTTTAGAGGATTGTATGAGTACAAAAATTCATTAATGCTGTATCTCTCAAGGTTCTCCAGGCAAACAGAACCGAAAGGATGTGTGTGTACAGAGAGAGATTTATTATAAGGCTTGCATTAATGCAATTGTGAAGGCTGGCAAGTTCAAGTTCTGTGGGGCAGACTGGAGGCTAGAAATTCTGGTAAGAGTGATGTTGATCGGTTGAGTCTGAATTCCTTAAGGTGGAAACTCAGGAGGGAGAGGAGGGCATAGTCTTGAGGCAGAATTCCTTCTGCCCCCTGAGATTCCCACAGTTATCACACTTAGGATCTTCAACTGACTTGATAAGGACCACCCACATTATTGAGAGTAATCTCCTTAAGGTCAGCTCATGCTAAGCCACCTATGAAATACCCCTTCAAAAACTAGGACATGGTTGACAAAAAAAATCCAAACCATAACCCAGGCAAGAAAACACATAAAGTAACCCTCACAAATGCAGTCTAGAATTTTCCTATACAACGGTGCTCATTTTTTTAGCAAAGCAGCATGGTTTAGTGGAGCCCAAACAGACTGCTGGTCTGAGCCCTGGGTTCTAGGCCAAGTTCTGTCTCATACTAGCTATGTGGCCTTGGGTAACTTACTTAACTTTTAGAGCCTCAAATTCCTAGAGAATGAAAAAAGATATCATAGCACTCCACTTTTTTTTATGCTGTGCTCAATTAAGACATCAAGTATCATACACATTCAATCAAAACACAGCCTTAAAGATACAAGTGTACAGCCGGAGACCTGGGTTCGATTCCCAGAACATGTACACACACAAAAAAAAGAGAAAAGATATAGGTGTACAAATCATGAGGCTAAAATTTGCAGGCAAGAGAAGGAATTTAATAACAGGAGAGAACAGAGGTTATTTTCAGTTACAAGTTACCAACATGATAGACCTCAAGCAGGTAAATTAATGGCCAACTGTACAGTTTTCCATGAAAATGGAAATCAAAGTCCTACTCTAACTACTTTTCCCCCTATACCCAAGTATTTGGGGAAGTATTAATGAGATCCATCTTTTTCATAAGGAAGAAATAGTTAAAATACTGAGAATTTACTTTACTAGCTTAAGAAATACATTTCAGAGACAAGCGATATCTGTAAGTTTCCTATGCCAGCAATGATGGTTCTTGCTTTCTAGAAAAGATGCCTATAATGAGTACTTTTCCACTAGGGAAATAATAGTGTGAAGGCAATAGTAATATAATAATAATAATAGTATAATAATTGTAATAGTAATAATAATAAATAGCTATTGTGTGCTAGGAACACTAGTATGTGCTAATGCACACGCTACACAAAGACCAATCAAATCATAAGTTCTATGGATGGAATCAAATCATCGATACTTTTTAATGCTCCCTGTGATTCTAATAGACAGCCAAAATAAAAATCCATGCCTTAGGGCTTCAATTCCAGTGAAAATGTAAGACAAACATTCAGGCACATCATAATAACTCACATTTTTAAGGGGATTTGAGGTTTGAAAAAATTTCTAAATATGCAATATCTCATGTTATTTTTACAAATACCTTGGGAATTTAGTTTATTAATTCTTTATCATTCATATATAAATATAGACTTATCACTAAGTGATGCATCTGTAACTACCATGTCACTCTCACACTACAAGGATTTGCAGATCTGGGTAAGGCCTGAGAGTTTGCATTTCTAAAAAATTGCAGGTGACACAATTGAAGTTCGTCCATAGACTATCCTTTAATCTCCCCTGTTTTTGAATATTTGAAACAAAATCATTGTAAAACCTTAAGATCTTGCATTTTCCTCTCATTTTCATGATCTTTGAACACTTGGGGGCGGGTCTGTTGACCTTCCAGCAAACAGAATTGAGGAGAGGAGGCATGAGAAAAGAGCCCAGGATCCCTCAACCAGAGACAAACACTGAAAACAAGCAGTCCAGGGGATACCTTTCATGGGTTTTCTCTCCCATCTCACAGGCTCCAACTCCAAAGAGAATGGCTGCAGAAAATCACTCCACAGTGACAGAGTTCATTCTCGGGGGACTAACAAATCGGCCAGGACTCCAGCTCCCCCTCTTTCTCCTCTTCCTCGGGATCTACACGGTCACCATGGTGGGGAACCTGGGAATGATCACGTTAATCCGCATGAATCCTCAGCTTCACACCCCCATGTACTTCTTCCTCAGCAATTTGTCCCTTGTGGACATGTGCTACTCCTCTGTCATCACCCCTAAGATGCTGGGGAACTTTGTGTCAGAGAAGAACATCATCTCTTATGCAGGGTGCATGTCACAGCTCTACTTATTCCTTGTTTTTGTCATTGCTGAGTGTTACATGCTGACGGTGATGGCCTATGACCGCTATGTTGCCATCTGCAATCCTTTGCTTTATAATATCATCATGTACCATCAAGTCTGCTCCCTGCTGGTGGCTGTGTTCTATATCTTGGGATTCATTGGCTCAACAATACAGACTGTCCTCATGCTAAAGCTGTCCTATTGTAAGGTCCTCATCAGTCATTACTTCTGTGACATCCTCCCTCTCATGAAGCTCTCCTGCACTAGCACTTATGATGTCCAGATGGTAGTTTTCTTTTTGGCTGGCTTCAACATTGTAGTCACTAGCTTAATGGTCCTTGTCTCCTATGCCTTCATCCTGTCCAGCATCCTCCACATCAGCACCACGGAGGGCAGGTCCAAAGCCTTCGGTACCTGCAGCTCCCACCTGGCAGCTGTGGGAATGTTCTATGGCTCTACTGCATTCATGTACTTGAAGCCCTCCACGGCCAGTTCCCTGGCCCAGGAGAACATGGCCTCTGTGTTCTATACCACAGTGATCCACATGATGAACCTCCTGATCTACAGTCTGAGGAACAAGGAGGTCAAGGCTGCCCTGCAGAAAACACTGCAGATAAAATGATTTTGATGTGAAAGTTCTGATCCTTTCCATCTTAAGTATAACCTGTCATCAATTCCAGAGAGAAGCCCTTGAATGTTGGCCCAACCAACTCTACATGCTTCTCTCTTCCTTCCCTCCCCCTCTTCTCTCTTGCTAACTCTTTGAAACTGGCTGATTTCAGTTCACATTTTCTTCCATCTAGTATGTTTTCTCTCTCTCTTGAGCTTTTTGACAAACATTTAACTGATTGTAACTTCACATCAACTTTACACCTTCAGCCTTGAGTTTGAAAGCCATTCATTGTTTTATTACCTTCTGTAGAGAAAATATTAGTAGATCCTATTCTTACTTTTTGTAATAAGGAATACACAAGACAAAGAGGTAAATTTCAAGGTTATCACTGTCTTCTCTCTCATGTCTATTTATAACCTTACCCAAGAAATTTTGCCTGATCCCTTTATTCAGTTGTGTTAGAAACAATGATAATAATAATAATAGCAGCTTATACTTTTTGGAGCATACTCAAAGCCAGACATTCTTCTTAGGGCTCCACATGCGTCATTTCAATTGTACCTCACTATACCTCAATTAAACACCTAGAGATACTATTTTTATCCCCAATTCACAGGTACTGACATTTTGTTTAATAACTCACTTAGGGTTATATGGTTGATAACAAACAACACTGGGGTTCAAACTCAGGTCAAGATGACTCCAGAGCCCACACTCTTGGTTATCACATTACCCCCTTCACTTTAGATTTTCTCTGCACTGCTTATTGATTCTCCATTAATTAAGTCCTTCCACTTACAAAGGTTCCTAATATTAACTCAAATCACCTCCTTTATCACTGACAAACCTTTCTTCCTTTATAGGCAACTTCTACAAAATGGCTAAAACAAGATTGCACTGTAGTCATCAGTTTGACTTGGTTTGCCTGAGTCTTGCCCAGTTTTAGCAAATCCTGCATGTCAGGAAATCACTATATCTCAGGAAACCACTCAGCACAGGCAACAAAATGATGTTTTGTCACCCTGAATTACACATTGCTGCAAGGTCCCTGGCCAAAATCATTCCGAACATCCATCTGTCTCTGGACAAAATTTCTTTCCCCATTGCTTATAATTGCATCAAGGATACACATTCTAGATTCAGCAGACTTATACTGCAAAAAATTTAGGGGCATTTTCTGATCATTCAGCTATGTTTGGTTCAATATTGTATCAGTCTGTGTTTCGTTATAAGAACTAGGAATCACTCCAAGTTTCTCAAGCAGAAATGGATCTAATATAGGAAATTACATGTATATATATTTTTGAACGGTTGGAACAGGAGGTTGGGAGTTCCCACTGGGGAACTAGTGAGTCCAAAGCAATTCCACAGTAGAGATGACCTAAAAGTTAGGAAGCCCCTGCTGTATCTGTCACTACTGCCAGCAAACAACAACATTGTGGAATAGAATTCTAAATCAGAGATTCTACAAAATGATTATCACCTGGGAACTAATTAGAAATGAAAACTTTCTGCCTCACCAGACCTCCTGCATAATTGGGTTGGGCCCAATATCCGTTTTCTAAGAAACCCTTAGGAGATTCTGTTACACACTCCCACCATCCAGATCTCACTAATTCACATGTGGAACCCTACATGCCTGGAAATCTGAGAATTTTAACTTTTACCCTTTTAAACCTCTAACCAGAGAGACAGTGGAACTGATATGGAGAGTATTCCAAAGTAACTACTTTACATATTTTCTCCTGACCTTTCTCCAGCAGGAGCTGAAAACTTCACCATTAAAGATCCCCTCTATTTCAAAAAACATGTAGAAATTCATCTTTTTTAAATAAAGGTGAGAAATGATAAAGCAAAAAACGTGTGGTGCATTTGATTACATGAAACATTAAGATTCTGGTTCATCACAAGTTACCAGAGATAAAGTTAATAGCAATATAATAGAATTGGAGAAGATATCTAACTAGCACATATAATAAACACTTGAAAGTCCATAAGAAAAAGACATCATCAACAACAGGGATAAAATGGGCATAATATATACAATAGACAATTTGCAGAAGGAAAACCTGAAGTGCCCACAAGCATATGAAAAGATGCTCACTCGTTACTAATAAGAGGAGTGCAAATCAAAATAATAACGAGATATCTCTTTATATTTATAAAACTGGAAAAAAATTTAAAATCTGGATAGTGTTAAATTATTATGAGGATGTGGCAATTGAAGAACCCTCATGCATGTAGACTGTTCTGTAGAACAAAATATTACTTAGGAAAAATACATAAATGCATCTGCAGGATTTAGCAATCCTTGCCTTGGGATTCAAACTATGCTAAAACTATTCTCTCCTATGCCCACATGAAAGCATGTACAAAGATGCCCATGGTTTAGGAAATTAGAGACAAAATGGGTACCCACCACTGGGGAGCAAAAGATTACCTTTAAGCAACATGGATGGATATTACAGCATAGCAATGTGTGGGAAAAGAAAGATAACAAAATATACAGCACATTATTTATGTATTTTAAAAATGCAAGCACATAAATCAACAAAAGCACATTTAGGAAGCCTAAACCCCTTAAGCAGTTTAGAATGATGGTCCTGAGACATACGATGCATGAAAGTGAGAGTGACGGTTTGAAGCTTTATGTCCTGCAGAAAAAGCATGTTCTGAAAGCTAAATCCATTTCCTTGACTGTGGACCCATTGTAAGTAAATTCTTTGGTGAGCAGTATCTTAAGGTGAGAAGTGACACGCCTCATTCAGGGTGGGTTTTAATTCCATTACTGGAATCCTTTAAAGAGAATGAAACATAAACAGAACAGAAACTGAGGCATCTCTGAAACTGAGAACAGAGAAACTGAGACAGGCACACAGAAGCTGAGAAAGAAATCCACAGACGGAGAAGCCAAAAGCTGAAAACAGCGACCCGTGGGAGAGAAGGGAGAGAGCAGCAGACCCACCATGTGCCTCTCATGTGGCAGAGGAGCTGAAGCTCACCATTAGCCTGTCTTCAGAGCCCAGGTATTGTTTTGATGATGCCTTGATTTGGACATATTCATAGCCTCAGAACTGTAAGGTTGTAAATTACACCCATTTCTAGTATATTATATTTTGTAAAGGCCAACCCATTATCTGGTATGTTATATTCTGGCAACATTAGCAAACTAAAACAGTGAAGAATAAAAGAAAAGGAACAGATCCATCTCCCTACCCCAAATAATTGGCAGACCCTTCCAACGTGAAAAAGTTAGAATGGCCATAGCCCAAACACCCCTAAAGACAGATAGAAAGGTCAAAGGTGATGGTGGAGTTCTACAGACAAGATAGGATTTAACAAATGAGTATGTTTGCAGAATCATTAAGTTGCTTTTAGTCTTCAGTATCTTAGAGCAGCTAGAAGTGAAAACCTAGAATTGTGGAATTGTACCCCATGTCAAGCTCTGAAACATGTTCTCCCAGTAATTGTGGTGCTGTGCTTTGAAATTTAGTGCTTTTTTGTATATATGTTATTTTTTCACAAAAAGGAAAAAAAAAGTCGATTGTGATAACAAAAAAATATTTAAGCCTTCTAGCCTCCTATATTCTGGAGCAGCCAGAAGGAAAAATCTGAAAGGATCTGTTCTGTAACTACTTCTTGAGGGATCCTTTGGGAACTATTGCTTTTTTATTTCTTTGCTTTGTATATACTATATATTATATAATTTAAAAAGTTATTTAAAAAAAAGAAAAGGTCAAAAATAAAAATTCCTTTTCCTAGATCCACCTCTCCATCTACATCACTCAACACACCCAAGATGCCCAAGGTAAGAGGGTGACACTGGACTACTGAAGAGAGATATGGGTAGGCCAGCCCTTAATATTTGTGGGGCTTGTCGAAGGATTACAGATGAAGCCCCACACACCAAATATCTGAATATATAAAAGTTATGAACCAAGTTAACAAAAGGTAAAATATTTTCTTTCCTTCTACCTTTACATATATACCATCATAGCAAGCTAAAGAGCCAGGCTCAGATTTAGAAATCTCAGATTTCTGGGTTCCATATCAGAATGTGGTACTAGGAGAAGAGTTTCCTACCTCCTGGTCCCCTGCCCACAGCGACAGCTTTCCACCGTCCACTTTCCAATCCTAGGTCTTCTCCACTCTACAAGGGGCCTCACACACACACACAGGAGCATCTTCACGTCCGAATTCCATCCACAGCCCTTAAACACAGCTGCAACCTGGCTATGTGGGTCTGAGGGTGAACAACCATCCGTGTGGTCTGCCTTGCGATAGTGAGTCAGGGGAGAGCCTCTAAGTAGGGCAGGGTATTTAGGCAGGGAATTGGGTTATGCCCAACACTGAAAGCAAAGTCTAGAAGGGGGAGGGGACAGCTTGTGGCTTGGTGCATCCTCGCGGTCCCACGTATTATGCATCCCATGTGGAGAGGCACAACCAGAGAAAGGTCAGGTTAGGGCAGAGGAAAAGGGCTGGGAAATAACAACCATGTAAGAGACAGAATCAATTCCTTGAGTCCAAAATTAGAATTTCTGTTGCTATAAATATGAAAACCTGAGGTTTTGAATGAAGAGAAGATGAGTGATGTAGGAATGCCTTTCACTTTCTGCCCCTTTTGCCCTCTCCTTACAATTCCAAGCACAAGTTTGAAAAGTTCACCACGCCCCTGGGATCCCCTGGCAGATCAGCAAGGCTGGCTGGGCTGTGCTAGCACGTGCAGAGGAGGACCCAGTCCACTTTTCACAAGCAAGGCAGCAGCCGCTCAGACAGGCCCGTGTCCAAGGGTGCTCAGGGACCTGGCCTGAAACAAGAATGAGAATTGCCAAAAGACCTAAATACATCACAACCTCAGCCTCCTCCTCTTCTCACCCCCATACCAGGACAACAACGTGAAGGGAGAGCTCTCAGAACATTCAGTCCCAGGGCTCTGTATTAGTAAAAGGACAGAAAAGATGTTAAAACACAGCCACGCACCCATGCTCTGTCTAGTGATACCTGAGTAGGATCTCACAGTCCTTTTTTCCCTTTTCTAGAAGGAAAATGGCTCTGATAATGAAAGAGCGGACAACCCTGAGACTATAACCTTGTATCACTGTTATACTAGAAAATAAAAGCCTCGTCCCTTCGTGTTGAAATTTCTTGACAGCACTGACCTAAGGCCTAATAGCTAATCAAGACATGCCCTAATATTCCTCTCCAGTCGAAGAAAAGAAATGCCATCTTTCCACAGCAGAGCAACCATAAGATGATATTTGAAAAGTTGTTTAAGAAGGGCCATAGAAAACATCACTTTTCGTACATTTTCACACTCAAAAACTGCAACAACAAATACAAATTGCTTCCAGAGACTGACGAGAAACCTAGAGAAGATAGGGCCGATGGATACTCTCCCAAGGAGGAATTACTTCTGAGGACAAGAAGCATTGCTCATTGTGTTCACACATGAAGAACTCTGACTACTCTCAGGCACAATTTCACTTAACTCTTGGACTACTTAACCTCAAAGTATGAGTTCGATTCCTATTCTGCACCCCTCTCGATAAATGTAAAAGATTGAAATTCTACAGAGCATGTGCTCTGAACACAGAGGATTATATGAGAAATAAATAACAAAAATATATCTGAGAAAAAAATCACATAGTAAATAACATATTTCTAAATAAGAAATTGGTCAAAGAAGAGGAAATCACAGGAAAGATGGTAAATTAATTTGGATGAAAAAATAATGAAAACAAAAATTACGTTCTCTATAGCCTGGGAAAATAAATTATCAGAAGTCTAGACAAAATGTTTTTCACAAAAGTGGTAATCATAGCATTACTTATACTAATAAAACCTTGGGAACACTGATGCATTTTAATATTCACCAACAGAAAAGTAAAGCTTAAATAAAATATATCTACATGATAAATCCATGAAAAATTGTAGCTCGAAATATTTATTAACAAGGAAAAATGCTCACATTATAATGATAAGTTAAATGGCATTTCATAGCATGGCATATAGAGGATGAACCAACTGGAAGAAAATTTCATAATGCAGTTGAGATTCTCCTTTGCTGATTTGTGAATGATGCAGCTCTATCAGTTACCTATTTCTGTATAACAATCACAAAACCCCACTGGCATACAACAATGATACTTGTTATCTTTTTCTTTTTCTTTTTTTGCCAGGGCTTATATGACAAATTCTGTAGCCTGGTTGGGTTAAATAACAAGAATTACTTGTCTAAAAGTTTTGTAGTCTTGAAGCCAAAATCAAGGTATCAGCAGGGTCATGATTTCTCTGAAGTCTGTACAATTCTGAAGGTGACTTGCAGGCAACCCATAACTCAATCTTTATCTCCCTCACTTGAACATCTGTGTTCTTTTGTCTCCTCCTCACTCTTATATATTGCATCCAATTTTCTTCTGCTTACAAGAAGTCCAGTCATATTGAATTAAGGTCTACCCTGATTGACCTTGGCCACATTTTAAGAAGATCTTCAAAGATCCTATTTACAAATGGGTTCACATCAATAGAACCAGAAGTCATGCCTTGAACATGTCTTTGTGGGGGACATGACTCAATTCATATCACTCACATATCTACAATTTGATTGTGGTGGCTGACCTCATCTGGCACAGATGAGCAGCTCTGATTTGGGGGTGGGAGTGGGGATCTGCTTCACATGTGTTCATTGTGAGAATGGGTTGGAAAGGCCACCACTTACCCAGGTGAAGCTCTTCTCAAAAGGCAGTGGCTGATGCACAAGAGGAAAATCTACACCTTACAAGCCCACTCCCAGACCCTGCTATTACACAACTGCTAATATACAATTGACTGAAATAGGTCACACGGTCAAACCCAATATCAATGGGCAGGGTAATGTATTCTACCAGGGCAAGGACATGGATACATGACACCGGTGATCTTTTCTCTCAGACATATGTTTTCACAGCACAAATTTACAACACTAAATATGAGCAGCTACAAAAAGAAAAAGAGGATAAAACTTGAAAATTTTTCTAAAAATACGTTAAGCAAACACATGAAAAAGTTTTCTGAATGGAAAATACTTATAACCCTGGTGCTTCCAGTTATCAAGGGCTCTGACTTTGCCACAGCATCCAGCAAACAGAAATGGAGCTGGTGCAAACATGAGGTAGGGCAGGAGGTCAGGGGATCCCAGTGTTTCTCCAGGTTTGCAGTGTTGGACACCACAGGATACATCCAGTCTTAAAATGTCTCTGCCCTCTCTCATATTTCTTAACCACATATCTTCCCACACTCCTTAGTGAGTGGTTACTATTCTTTTTTACCCCTGTGATGTTTGTTGCTTCATCCTATTCTAATCTGTACCTAATGTAAGAATCATTCTTAAAGATGCTTTTATAAAAGTTTAAAACTAGAAGTGGCACCAGATATATATAAATAGAGCAGGAGACATAAATACTTAAACATACATCCACTATCTCTATAGGACTCTTAAGAAAAATGGTGAAATTATTTTTTCCAGCAAAGAGAATTTAAGAATGAAATTTCTAAACAGGAGAAAGAGATCTGTTCACTGTATAACCTCCACTTACACTGTTCAATGTGTAAGTATTCCATATTACTTAACCAAAATATATCATTTTTAAAACAAAAGTTAGATTTGAGCTCATTTTTCTCATGCCTATGCAGAGGCCCAGAAAAATGAAGTTATTTGCCTAACATCATGCAAAAACTATAGGAAGTGCTAATAACTAGATGGAGTCCAGCAGGGAGAGAACTTAGATTTATGGAGTGTCTGCCATTGATTTCTCTCAGAAACCTCAAGAGAGGAAAATTGCTGTCTTGCTTTTAAAAACAAAGAAAATAATATTTAGAGACATTACAGAATTTGCTCAGTCATTCAACTTCTAACCAACCGAACTACAATGCAATACTGACTCTACTATGTGGCTTAAAAGTCCTAGAGTCTACATCCCAACCTCATATGGCCTCTCCACTTCAACCAGCTTATTATACCCAACAGAAAACTCAGTTTTCCTCCCTGTCCTATTCTGATTAAGTAACATTCTCAATCTTAGGATGTCATTCCCACTGATCTGTTTCATACCAAAGAGCAAAGCTAAACACTCATCCAAACTATGTTGTTTCCCAAAAGAAGAGAACTTTCCCCAGGAAAAGTTCATAAACCGAAGTGTCTCCCCATCACATGAACATGTTAATGTTTTCAGAAGAAACTTTGTCATTCACGAAGTATTTACAAGAAAAAGTTCTCATGTATGACATAAACCTGCACCTCACTTTACCGAATGATGTAGATTTACAAACCAGCACTGAGATAAACTGTCTTTTTCCCACATAAGCCTGTGTGGGAAGTACTGTTTTCAGTGCCAGAAAATTCTGTGCAAGTTGCCTCTTCTAATCATGAACTGCTTGGCGTTGCCTGATAAGTAGATAGATCCTGAAGTTATTTGCTGATCCTTTAAAGCTTCCAGACACTTAGATAATTGTCCTGAGCCACAAGTTTCTAAGTCATAGCACAGATTTTCCCTTTCTTAAAGGAAAGCACTCTAAATTATGACACACTTATTCTTAAAATGTTGTATGTAACTTTAACTACCCATGTTTAAAACCCTTGAATCTATGAAAGTCCGAATTCACTAGACAGGGTCCCTAGACTTCCAGCACTACCTCAGGAATTCTCATACTAATTGCTATCTGGGACTTAACATACCTGCCACTCACACACCCCAATCTTCCCACACTTCTCTTGTCTTTTCACCAAAAACAACGTAAGAAAGTTTCTCACCTCCTATCCTCTTGAAAAAAATTATAATTGTCAGGGTTATTTGTTGAGAAGCTACATGAAATGACTGTGAAAAGAATCAAATTTCAAATACTAAATACTATACTTTTAAATTAAATTTGCAAGGGCAGCAATGGAGCAAAGAAACAGGCATACAGGAAAACAGAGTAAATTGGAATTGAAGGGCCTGACTACAGTCCCATCTGTGGCCCCTGCTGGTTGTTTGTCTTTGGGAAAAAGACATGCCTGAGTCTCTGATATACAGGTCCATTAAGCCTGTATATCTTAAATGATTCATAATATCCATTCAAAATTAATTGATCTATGCTTGCTGAAACAATTTTCATAAAATAAAGAATGCCTTGAAAACAATTATCCAAATGTAAGGAAGTAAAATTCATTTCTGTATGTGAGAGAAAAAACTGGAACTTAAATCCCTCATTTAAAACACCCATGTACACACACACACACACACACACACACACACACACACACACACTAATAAATAAAGCACTGGATCTTCTTCCTCAATTGCTGCTCCTTTCTTAAGAAAATGTGTTTCTATTCATGGTTTTCCTCAGGCCAACTTGGACATCCTTGTTCCTCAAACTATAGATGAGTGGGTTTAACATGGGTACCACAATGGTATAGAACAGGGAGAACACTTTTCCTTGGTCAAGGGGCAAAACGGAAGGTGGTTTAAGATACACAAAAGTCCTGGGACCAAAGAAAAGGGAAACCACAATTAGGTGGGAGCTGCAAGTGCTAAAGGCTTGGACCTACCCTCCTTGGAGTGAATATGGAGAATGTTGGAGAGAATTAGAGCGTAAGAGATAAAGATGGTGACAATGGGCACTCAATAATGGTGTCAATGGCCACAAAAATAAAGACCACCAGCTCATTCACATATGTGCTATTGCAGGAGATCTCAAGGAGAGGAAAGATGTCACACATGAAATGAATGACAAGGTTGTCGGCACAGAAGGTCAGACTTGCTACACTCCCTGTATGGGCAATGCCTCCCAAAAAACCCATCACATAAACACCTAACAAAAGGAATAGACACACTTGCGGAGACATGGTAACTGTGCACAACAGTGGTTTACAGATGGCAACATAGCAGTCATACACCATTCCTGACAACACAAAGGATTCAGAGATGACAAGGAAACAGAAGAAAAAGAGTTGTGTCATACACCCTGCATGCAATATGATATTCTCCTTTGAGACAAAACTCACAATCATTTTGGGAGTGATGGTAGTAGAGTAACAGAAATCTATTAAGGAGAGGTTGAAGAGGAAAAAGTACATGGGAGTGTGGAGGTGAGAATTCAGTCCAATCAGAGTTATCAATCCCAGGATTCCCACCACAGTGATGATATAGATGCACAGAAACAAGAAGAAAAGAGGGATCTGGAGACCCGGCAAGTCCGTTAAGCCTGAGAGGAGAAACTCAGTCACAGAAGAGTTCATAGCTGCCATTTTCCCCTGGTGGGGTCTGTGAGAAAAATAGAAAGAACCAGTTAGAGTGAAAACATCACTATCACCCTCCCAGGATCCCACCACCATTCTTGATAACAGATTGCACAGACAGAGATGTGAAATTCTGGTCTTTACAAATTGCTAGGCTAGAATACAATGTGGGTGAACTTTGTCTACACGATGAGAGCTGGTACACCTAAGGAGAGGGGTGCTAAAAATACACTGGATGACTTTTTAAATTTTAAGTCGGTTCCTTTTCTGTGACCTTTCCTCTCCTGCCTCTGCTTCAGTTGTTGACACCTGTCCTCTTCTCAGAAGGAATTCTGACAGGTAGAAGCCACTGTGATGATGCTCAGGGCTTCCACCTCTGGGTCAGTGCTGGACTAGCTGGAAGATAAAGTTGTGTTTTTTCCCCAGAAATAATCATTTTGTAAAGCTATCACTTATTTAGTGTCTACTATGAGAGAATCTGCTCTAAATTCTTTGTGACGATATTATGTTCCCTATGTTACAGATGAGATAACTGAGACTAAATCATTTGCCTGGAGTACAATACTTCTAAATTGCAGCAATAAGATGATCTCAGGTCATGTGGCTCCCATGGTTTGTGCTTTTCACCACCACACTACATGACGGTCCAAGATCAGGCAGGCACTCACTCGTCTTGAGTTTAGAACCTCGAGGCTACACTGCACTCTTATCCACAATTTTCCTCCAGAAATGGCCCTCGGGAACAGAGAATGACAGCATTGAATTCAGAACCCTCTGCTCCCAGTCCTGATCAAAGGATCAGAACCTCAAATTTATGCTAGAACTCTTCCACAACAAAACATCATTTCTAATTGTTGGATTGCTCTAAGCCCTTGTCCAGCTTCCAGGGAGAAGATGGAACTTTTTCCAGACCAGTGAATCAAAAGCATCACAGGAGGGTTTTATTCTAGATTAGAGATCTCAGCGACCTGCTTGTTACAGTATAAACTCCCTTTGGATGATTACCTTAGAGACTGCCATCCCTAAGCAAGAAGGAATGTTTTGTTTGTACCATGATGTTAATAATTTGGCCTTTAACGACTCAATTATTTCATTCAACTAACATCTATTCAGCACTATGAAGAGCAAATCATTTTGAAAAAAATAATTATCGATACCATTTCTTGAGTATCGAATATTACCTGAAAGCCAAGATCCAAAAGCAATATATAAATATAACTTTGTTTATTCCTCACAATAATGATACTCATTTTAAATGTAAGGTGCTGACAAAGACAACAGGCTTCAGAAACCATAGTGGTGCTATGTCTGTCTGCTTCTATATCCCTTATTTAGCAACCGGTATAAACTGCCTCCTTATGAGAGCTACTAGTAAAAATCCGAAAAGTAGTGTCCTTGCCATCTAGGACCTAAACGTCTGGTAAAAAAATTTTTTTAATTCTTATAAAAATGAAATGACTTTAATTTTAAAAAGTGATTATGGTCAGGAAGGGTAAACAATAAGGCAAATGTAATTTAGAAGGGGACATTCAATAATTTGTCCACATTACAATTAAATCCAGGAATTGTGCTGCTCCCAGCTTAGAAAAGAAAGGAGATTTCATTTATTCCCTTCCCCTATCTTTTCATGGAATGGAAACTTGATTGTAACAAAGAATCCAAATTAGATAATTGCTTATATCCTCTTCCAAGATCAACCTTTCTCTGAATTTATAACTAACCAAAATTCACCATAACTCTCCTGACTTTTACCCACATTTCTTTGAGCAATTACCCCAACTGAATTTCTATCTGCTCAGTGCTGTCAAACCGAATCCTAGTATATCCTTTTCCAGTGCAGGACCAGACATTAGTTTATTTTTTTTCTTTTCTTTTGTTTTTGTTTTCTTTTACTATTTTCTACTACCTATCCTAACCTCTGCCTTCTCTACTCAATATTTCAATATCTCAGATACTTTTTGTTTTAGTTTCTTGAGGTGCCATTACAACATTACAGTTGGCTTAAAACAAGAGTACTTTATTATCTCAGTTCTGGGTGCTAGAAATCCAGACAAAAGCGTCATCAAGACCATACTTCCTCCGAAATCTATAAGGTTCTCATGGTAGCTTGATGCCAATATATGGCATTCTGTGGCTTGTTTAATAACCCAATCTCTATCTCTGTCACCTTGCTGTCTTCTCTCTGTTTTTCTGTTTCCAATTGTCCTCTCCTCAAATGGGCAGAAACTATACCAGATTGGGCCCAACTTAATCCATTCTGTCCTGATCTTAACTAAAAGTATCTTCAAAAATGCTATTTCTAAAATGAATCACATTTACAATCCTGGGAGATAGGAAGTGAACATATCTTTCTGAAGTATACAATTCGATGCATAACATTATACCCTGTGGCTCTTCCCACATGCAAAAGAACGTTCACCACATCCCATCATCCCCAAAAGTACTAAGCCAACCAATATCAACTCTGAAGTCTAGATTTCATCTTCTAAATCATCTAAAACAAGTACAGATGAGACTCTCAGTATAATTCATTGTAAGGCAAAATTCATCTCCATCAGTGGACAGGTAAAACGATCAAAGTAGTTATTTGCTACCAAACACAATATGAGACTGGCATAGGATTGACTTTCCCATTCTAGAAGGAAGGAATTTGAAAGAAAAGGAGTCATGGGTCCCAAATGAGTCCAAAATCCTGCAGGGTAAATCCATTAGATTCCATGGCCTATGAGTAATCTGTGGTTCAGTGCTCTGTCCTTCTGACTTCTGGAGTGGCAGCCCCCCATCTCTGAATGCCAGGTGGTGGCCCCACTCTAGGGCTCAGACTTTTACACCATGGCCCTGCTCTGGGAATTATTCTTCCTCATTTTCTCGTATCTCTGTCGCTTTCAGTAAAGCCTAGCCATGCTTCTGCTGACAATTCTCCATAACCATGTTGATCTCTCATGCAATTCACCAGGGTTCAATTCATCAGTAAGGAGGGTCCTACACAAATATTTCCTAGAAACCACATTTTTAATCCTGGCTTCTTCCAAGATTATTGATTAGATCCGTCAGTCCTGTGCCTAATCTTCTTTGAGCAAATGGTTGTCCAGTGACATCCCTTGGCCCTATTTCCAGAATACAATATATGGATAGGCCATCAATTTCTCAAATCATAAATTGCTGGTTTCTTTTTGCTTAACAGTTCAAGTTTCAAATTTTGAAAAAAAAAAAAGAAATTTTATTTCTTTCCTTTCACATTTTACAATAAGCAGCACAGATAAACCAGGCTGCACCATCCATACTTCTCTCAGCTAAATATCCAAGTTCAAGTTCTGTCTTTCATCCAACATCATAACACAATTCTGCCAAGTTCTCTGCCATTTTACAGAGAGAATAGCATTTCTTCCAAATTCCAGTAACATTCATCATTTCCTTCTAAGGTCTTGGCCAGTTTTGCCTTTATGTCTATATTTCTCCCATCTTTCTGTTCAAGACTATCTAGGGTTTTACTATCAAGTGTCTCAAAATTCTTCTTGCCTAGACCCAATTCCCAATTCCAAGTCCACTTCCACATTTTTCCATATTTAAACAGCAGTGTTTTCATCCCTGTACCAAAAACTGTCTTAGTTTCTGAAGGCTACAGCAACAAAGTACCAAAACCTGGGTGGTTTAAAACAGCAGAAATGCATTGTTTCAGGGTTCTGCAAGCCAGAAGTTCCCCCAGTCCACAAACAAAGAGAGGGAGAGAGAATCATATGACCCCAGGTAAGCATGCAGAGTACCAGAAATACCAAATATGTGAATAGATACAAAAGAATACTTTTTGTATTTCTTGAAAATTCAAATTACTCTACTTCAAGCAAAAGAAAGATGATTTATGCTGATGTTTAATATATGTAAATATACAAAATGAGAATAGCAATAAAATGTAATACAATAATGCAAATAAAATAATATAATAAAAATATATGGAAGTATAGCTAAAATTCCAGTAGAAGAGATAACATGAAGTACTGAAAAACACTCAAAAAGATCCACGAGATGGTAGGAAAAGACATCAAATTAAGATTAACATTTGAGATTCCCAGTGCCTGCCCATAAAAAAATAAATAAATAAACACTTGAAAATCAACCAACATATTCACTTCATTAATAGAACAAAAGGGTAAAACCATATCATCTCAAAAGCAGTAGAAAGAGAATTTGATAAAAGTCAATATCTATTCATGATAAACAGTTTTAGCAAACTAGGAATATAACCAGACATTCTATATCTGATAACAGATGTCTATGAAAGACCTACAGTTAAGCTCATACTCAGTAGTGAAATACTGAATGATTACATCTTAAGGTTAATGACAAGTCAAGAATGTCCACTGTCCCAACTTCTATTCAACAATGAATGTGAGCTGCCAGCCAGTGCAATACATGAAGATATTAAGAGCATAGCACTTAATATATATCATTCACAATGGCAAGGTTATAATAAAAAGTTCCTCTTGACTGCTTCTGCCTTCTATTCCTATCTCTCTGAATAGTCCTGTGCCAGTTTGAATCTTTTGTGACTCCTGAAATCCATGTTTTAATCCCGATACATCTTGTGGGAGTAGCCCTTTCTTTTAAATCCCTACTCAGACTATATGTTGGAAATATGATTAGATTACCTCCATGGAAATATGACCCACCCAATTGTGGGTGTTAACCTGTGATTAGAGGGAGATGTGACTCCACCAATCCACGTAGGACTTGATTACTTTACTGGAATCCATTAAAAGAGGAAACATTTTGGAAAAAGCTTCAGAACCATGAGAGAGAGCCACAAGAGTCCATGCAGTGAGAGACCTTTGGAAATGAAATAAAAAACACCCCTGGGCATTTGGAACAAAAAGCTTCATGAAACAAGAAGCCTGGAGAGAAACAAGCTCATGAACAAGAAGCTAGGAGAGAAAGCTAGCAGACGTCTCCATGTTTGCCATGTGCCTTTCTAGTCGAGAGAGAAACCCTGAACTTCATCAGCCTTCTTGAGTGAAGGCAATCCCTTGTTGATGCCTTAATTTGGACATTTCAGTAGACTTGCTTTAATTGGGACGTTTTCACAGCCTAGAACTGTAAACTGCAGCTTAATAAATTTCTCCTTTTAAAAGCTGCTCTGTTTCTGGCATATTGCATTCCTGCAGCTAGCGGACTAGAACAACCCCTTATAACTGCTCAGTGCTGCTCAGTGCTCTCAACCTGAATCTTCATTGACATGATCCTCAATATGTTTGTCCTTCTCATTTTGTTTGCATAATGAGGCCTAAAATTTGGAATGGAAAATATTAAAACATCTTTATTGAAACATGATATAAGTATACATAGAAAATACAAAGAAATATAAATGCCATAATTACAAATTAGATTTTACAAGGTCATGAAATACAAGGTTAATAAATAAAATTAACTATTATTTCCATGTATCAGGGAAAAATTTATAAAATTTTCTAATTTAATTTTAAAAAGAACATTTAACTAGCAATAAAAAAGAAAATCATGAAGTACCTAGGAATGAGTTTTAAAAAATTTATATATGACCTCTATGCTAAAAATTAAAAATATAGCTAAACAATTTTAATAAAATCTAAATAAATGGAAAGATATGAATTTCGTAGATTGGATCAGAAAAATAAGTATTGTTAATTTGTTACATCGACCATAGTAAATGCATGGATTCAATTAAATTCCAATAAAAATAGAAGATTTCCTGATAGAATTTGACAAGATGACTCTAAAATTTACATGGAATCACAAAGGATCTAGAATAGCCAAAATGACTGAAAAAAGTAATTGGAGAACTTATACTACCTGACTTCAAGATTTATATAAAGTTACAGTAATTAAAACAGTATCATTCTGGGGTGGGCCACGGTGGGTCAGCAGGCAAGAATGCTGGCCTGCCATGCCAGAGGACGGGGGTTTGATTCCCGGTGCCTGCCCATGTGAAAAAAAAAAAAAAACAGTATTATTCTGTAATACAGATATGTAAATAGATTAGTGGAGCAGATTAGATTATCCAGAAATAGAGCCAAACATATAAACTCACTTGATTCTTTACAAAGGTGGCAAAGCAATTCAACGGGGGAAAAATTGTTTTAATCAGTATTTCTGGAACAACTGAATATGTATATAAAAACATAGAAGATCCTTGACCTCTTTTTCTTGTTTAAGTGTACTCTACTCATATGAACTAGAGAGTAGAGTTGCATATTGAGGATACAGGACTACAGGATTTTGCACTTATGCCTTTCAATAAGCTTCTTGATGATCTTCATTTCTTCACACTACTCCTACCCACTCTCTCTTGTCTGTTCCTTTCAACCTGTAGAATTCCTTTTAATAATTCTTGGAGGGCAGGTCTTTTATTGGCAAAATGTCTCAGCTTCTGTGCATCGGTGAATATTTTAAACTGATAAATATTTAAATATTTTGAAGGATTCTTTTTCAGATAAAAAATTGGGGGCAGGAAGTTTTTCTCTTTCAGTACCTCAAATACATCATACCACTGCCTTCTCACCTCCATGGTTTCTGATAAGAAATCGGGACTTTGTCTTATTCAGGATCCCTCGTATGTGAGGAATTTTGTTTCTCTTGCTGCTTTCAGAATTCTTTCTTTATCTTTGGCATTTGACATTCTGATTGGTATGTGTCTCAGAGTAGATCTGTTAGAATTTATTCTGTTTGGAATACATTGAACTTCTTGAACATATATGTTTATGTTAGTCATAGCAGTTAGGAAGTTTGGGGCCATTATGTCCTCAAATATCTTTATGTCCCTTTTCCCTTCTCTTATCTTTCTAGCACACCATAGTGCATATATTTGTACACTTTGTGCTTTCACACAAATCCCTGAGACACTACTCAAGTTTTTTTCATTCTTTTCTATATTTGTTCTTTTGACTGTATGATTTCGATTATCCTGTCTTCTAGTTTGCAGATTCTTTCTTCTGTCCATTCAGATCTGCTGTTGTATGCCTCTAGTGTATAGTTAATCTCTACTATTGTGCCTTTCATACCTGTGTTAGTTTGTTAAAACTGCTTGAATGCAATATACCAAAAACGGATCAGCTTTGATAAAGGGGATTTAAAAAGTTACAAGTTAACAGTTCTAAGGCCTTAAAAATGTTCAGAAAAAAATATCCTGACACTGAAGAAAGGCCAATACCTGTCACATGGTGTGATGCTTAGGTTCTGGTGTCAACTTGGCCATTTGATGATGCCCAGTGGTCTGGTCAGGCAAGCACTCTTCTCACCATCGCTGCAAGGATATTTTGTGACTGGTTGATAAACCAGAAGGCTGGTGTATTAAATCATCAGACAGTTGATTGCATCTGGGGCTGATTACATCTGCAATCAACTAAGGCATGTCTCCCACCAATGAGATAACCCAATCAGTGGAAGACATTTTAAGGAAGAAGAGAGACTTTTTCACAGCTTTTTCAGTCACCGAGCCTCTCCTGTGGAGTTCATTCAGACCCCTCATCGGAGCTGCCAGCTTCACAACCTGCCCACAGATTTTGGACTCTTCCATTTCCATGGTTGCATGAGACACCATCACAAATTTCGTGTTTACAGATGTCTCCTGTGGTTTCTGTTTCTCTAAAGAACCTTGACTAGTACAGCTTGGTACCAAGAGTGGTTCTTGAGAAACAGAATCTTAAAAGTGGGTTTTTGGGTTTGATTCCCAGTGCCTGCCCATGCAAATTGGTTTTCTACTCTTATTAGACTCACAGGAAGTAATGACTGTATTTCCAATAATCAAGATGCACTATCAGTCTATACGGTGAGTTGGCAAGGGAGATACTCAAAATATCACATTAGATTTTGCTAACTGTATGCTTATATGAATCAAGGGTCTGGATGAGAGTGTTTTTGACACTTTGACACAGTTCTGTGGAATTAGTAGGTATAATGATGTTGACTGGTTGTTGTTAGATACAATGGATGCAGTGATGAGAGAAACAGATAAGTTGAAGGCTACATATTTGCAACTTAAGTGCCATTTGAACAATGTAAAAGTTTCCATGTTTTCCCTGAGAAAATCTTATTTCCTGTGCCCACAGATTTCAAATCTCTGAAAACCAGATACAGACGCTCATTGTGCAAGTAGCAGACATACAACATAAACTAAAATCTCAACCTTGCAGGGTGTCTTCTGTTAAAATAAGGGCTTCAGCTGTAAAAGAATAGGATCCTGAAACTTGGGATGGAGATATATGTATTGATAATAATGGCAATTCTAGGAGACAGAATCCCTGGAATATGCTGAACCTTTGCTAGATAGCCCTGTAATGGATTGCCCTGTGGAAACAGCTTCCTGGCCTCTAGTCTGCCCAGAGAAATCTGCCACCCAACCTATCTAATAAGAGTAACCCTTCAATGCCTGCTAACTCTATAACCACCTCCTCTGGGGAAACAGCCTTCACTCCTCTATCTGGAGCAACTAATTTTGTTTCACCAGAAAAAACTGCAACAGAAGCCCTGAGGTAATAGGCTTGAAAGACACATCTATTTCCTCTCATAACCCATGCCCACCACCCCTCATTTCCTCAAGACCTATAACTAGACTAAAGTCCCAACAGGCCCCAATAGTGTGACCCACGAGGAGGTACACTATACTCCAAATGAATCGCATGAGTTTTATAACCTACATAGACATAAATCAGGGGAATATGTGTGGGAATGGATAGTAAGTATGTGGGACAATTGTGGAAGGATTACAAACTTGGATCAAGCTGAATTTATTGATATGGGCCCACTAAGCAGAGATCCTGCATTCAATATTCTAGCATTACAGTTTGTTTGGATGGTTGGCTGAAATATGGATCAAAAGGTGGCCAACGTTACATGAGGTTGAAATGCCAGAACTGCCCTAGTATAATACAGATGAGGGAATCCAGAGGCACAGAAAGACTGGAAAGTTAGAGTGGATTTATCAGGGAGGAACAGCTCACATACCCCAGGAATGTCCAGAGGACACATCTTTCACCAGAAGCTTGAGAAATAAATTCATGAGACCAGCTCCATCATCCCTGAAGAGTTTTGTAGTCACCCTTGTCTGTAGGTCAGATATTACTGTGGGAACTGCTGTCATTGAGCGGGAATCCTTATACTCAATGGGTATGATCAGATCCCGAGTTGGCAGAAGCCATGTGGTGACAGTTAATCACCATAGACAAGGTGGGTGCAGCCACCATAATGGACAGTTGACTCAAAGAAGTAGACAAAATAATCTGACTTGCAGAGACTTGTGGTGTTGGCTAGTAGATTGTGGGGTACCCAGAAGTAAAATAGATGGGCAGTTTACTAAATTCTTGTTCGAGCTGTATAAGCAGAAGAATTCTAGCTCATATGAACAGAAGTCTAACTTGAATTATGAGAACAGAATCATGGCCCCTACATCAATTCCCAGACTAGAAAAAGTGTACAGAAGCAGAGCCCCTTGAATGAGGGGAGGGTCAGATACCTTGGGGAAGGTCTCTTTTATACTGCCCCAAATTTACACTGTTAACCTTCCTTCCAGTCTTCCCCAAGAAGACCTATGGCCTTTTATCAGGTTGGCCATGCACTGGGGAAAAGGAAATAATCAGATGTTTTGGATTATTAGACACTGGTTCAGAAGCGACATTAATTCCAGGAGACCCAAAACATCACTCTCGTCCACCAGTCAGAGTAGGGACTCATGGAGGTCAAGTGATTGATGGAGATTTAGCTCAGGTCTGTCTCACAGTGGTCATTTGCCCAGTTGAAGAAGGCATAATTGGAGTCAACATACTCAGCAATTGCAGAATCTCCACATTGGTTCTCTGACTCATGGAATGAGGGCTATTGGAAAGGCCAAAAGGAAGCCACTAGAACTGCCCCTATCTTGCAAAATAGTGAATCAGAAGCAATACTGGATTTGTGGAGGGACTGCAGAGATTACTGCTGCTCTTAAGGACATGAAGGATGCAGGCATGGCAAATCCCATCACATCCCCATTCAAGTCTCCTATTTGGCCTGTGCAGAAAACAGATGAGTCTTGGAGGGTGACAGTGGCTTATCATAAACATAACCAGGTGGTGACTCCAATTGCAGCTGCTGTTCCAGATGTGGTAGCATTGCTTGAGCAAACAAACACAACGCCCGGTACCTGGTATGCAGCCATTGGTGAGGCAAATGCTTCTTCTCAATAGCTGTCAGTAAGTACTACCATAAACAGTTTGCATTCAGCTGGCAAGGCAGGCAGTATACCTTCACTTTCCTGCCATAGCGCTGTATCAATTCTTCAGCTCTATATCACAATCTTGTCTGCAGGGACCTTGATCATTTCTTTCTCCCATGAGACATCACACTGGTGCATTTTATCGATCATATCATGTTGACTGGACCTAGTGCGCAAGAAGTAGCAGTTATTAAAAACTTATTGGTAAGGCATTTGTGTGTCAGAGGATGGGAAATAAATCCAACAATAATACAGGTGCCTTTCTAGGTGTCCAGTGGTGTGGGGTATGTTGGGATATCCGTTCTAAGGTGAAAGATAAGCTGGTGCATCTGACACCTCCTATGAACAAAAATGAGGTACAATGCATCATTGTCTTCTTTGGATTTTGGAGACAGAATATTCCTCATTTGGGTTGCCACTCCAGGCCATTTACTGAGTGACCAGAAAAGCTGTTAGATTTGAATGGGGACTGGAGAAAGAGAAGGCTCTGTGACATGTCCAGGCTGCTAGGCAAGCTGTTCTGCCATTTAGGCCATATGATCCAAAAGATTCAATAGTGCTGAAGGTGTCAGTGCCAAATAGGCAGGTCCATATAGGAGAACTACAGTGAAGAACCTTAGGATTTTGGAACAAAACCTTACCATCCACTGAAAATAACTACTCTTTTTCTGAGAAACAGCTTTTAGCCTGCTATTTGAGCCTTAGTAGAGACTGAATGCTTAACCATGGGCCACCAAGTTACCATGAGAACTGAGTTGCCTATCATGAGCTGAGTGTTGGCTGACCACTGAGCCAAAAAGTTGAGCAGCAGCACTCCATCATAAAATGGTAATGGTATATAAGGGATAGGGCTCAAGCAGATCCTGAAGGCACTAGTACATTACATGAGAAAGTGGCCCAAATGTCCATGGTCCCCCTCCTGCCACATTACCTTCTCTTTCCCAGACCAGAGTTGTGGCTCTTGGTGAGTTCCTTATAGTCAGCTAATTGAGGAAGGGAAAACTCAGCCCTGGTTTACAGATGGTTCTGTACAATTTCCAGGGGCCACCCAGAAGTGGGAAGCTGCAGCACTACAACCCCATTCTGCGATGCCCTTAAAGAACACTGGTTTCCTTGTAATCACAGGAAAATCAGCAATCTGAGGTTTATTGTGTACTCTGCAGAAAGAACAGTCAGACAATGAGATTTCAGGGACTTGCCCTGGAGTAAAAGCTGGACTCAGATGAGGGTCCAAAAAAAAAAAAAAGAACACTGGTGAGGGGAATCCTCACAGTGGGTGGAACTCCAAGCAGCACACCTGGTTGTTCATTTTGCTAAGTAGGAGAACTGGCCAAGAGTGCATTTGTATCCTGACTCACTGGCTGTTGTCAGTGGTTTGGCTGGATGGTCAGGGTTTAGAAGGAGCATGATTGGAAAATTGGTAACAAAGAGGTCTGGGGAAGAGATATGTGGATAGGCTTTTTCTGAGTGGGCAAAGAATATGAAGATACTTGTGTCCTAGGTGAATGTTCACCAGAGGGTGACTTCAGCAGAGGAAGGTTTTAATAATCAAGTGGATAAGATGACATATCCTGTGGATACAAGTGTTCTAGTTTGCTAGCTGCCAGAATGCAACACACCAGAGGTAGATTAGCTCTTAATAAAAGGGGATTTATTTCATTAGTTCTTCAGAGGAAAGGCAGCTAACTTTCAACTGAGGTTCTTTCTTATGTGGGAAGGCACAGGGTGACACTGCTGGCCTTCTCTCCAAGCTTCTGAGTTCCAACAACTTTCCCCTGGGGTGCTTTTTTTTTGCATCTCTAAAGGCCTGGGAGTGCTGAGATAAGGTATGCTGAGCTGCTTGGGCTGTGCTATGTTGAACTCTCTCATTTAAGCACCAGCCAATTAAATCAAACATCATTCATTACAGCAGGCATACCTCTTAGCAGACTGCAGATGTCATGAGCAACAGATGAGGTTCATGTACCATTGGCTCATGTCCACAGCAACAGAACTAGGTACCCTCACCTGGTCAAATTGACAAGTGAATTTAACTAGCACAACAAGCAAGCCTCTTTCTTTAGCCACTCTTACCATTGCCCAATAGGCTCATGAACAAAGTGGGCATGATGGTAGGGATGAAAGTTATGCATGGGTTCAGCAACATGGACTTCCACTCGTGAAGGCTGACCTGGCTATGGTCACTGCTGAATTACAGAAACAAGGACTGTGATTGTATGAATATTTCCCCCTTGTTTTGTTATGAGTATGTTTCCATTTGTACATAAGCAAATATCTTGCTTTCCTCTTATCATATGACATAAGTTGTATTGCTCATGTTGTAGTATTTCAGTCATAGGATATGAGGTTTAAGAGTGAATGTTACTTAAGGACTTCCACCTTATTCTGGAGAGATATAGTACATTTCCAACTGTACGCAGTACAGTTTAGTATTGTTAGGCGAAGCATATTCTGTTATTGTGTTCTCTTTGACAGTAAAGCATGTTTCAAGGTGATGTGTAGAGCTGCCAAATTGACAAGTGATGGACTCTGGTGGTTAGGTTCTGGTGTCAACTTGGTTAACTGATGATACTGAAGTTGTCTGATCAGTCAAGCACTGGCCTGACCATTCTGTCAAGGATATTTCATGACTGGTTGATAAATCAGAAGGCTGGTGTATTAAATCATCAGACAGTTGATTGCATCTGGGGAGAAGAGAGACCTTTTCACTGCGTCTTCAGACAGTGAGCCTCTCCTGTGGATTTCATTCAGACACTTCATCGAAGCTGCCAGCTTCACAGCCTGCCCTATGGATTTTGTACTCTTCCATTCCCATGCTTGCATGAGACACCTTTATAAATCTCATATTTACAGATATCTCCTTGGTTCTGTTTCTCTAGAGAACCCTGACTAACACATATGGAAAGGCATGTGGTGGCATCTGCTGGTCCTTATTCCTAGTTTCATTGCCTTAACCTCTGAATCCAGTGGCTTTCTCTTTAGGCATCTGTGAGTCCTGACTTAGCAGCCCTGAGTAAAAATTCTGGGTTTCATCTCTCAACTTCACATCTCATTGAAAGGAACATAGTGAAGTCTGCTGGGCTCTGGTTCCCTGCTACCTTCCGTCAGCTCTCTCAGCTCCTGGCATCTCCTGGGGCTTCTGTATTTTCAAGCTTTCTCCTAAATGTTTCCCTGTTTCATCTCTATTGAGGACTCCAGTAAACTAAAAGGCCCACCTTGAATGAGAAATGTCATATCTCCATCTAACTAAAAGGGCACACCCACAATTGAGTGTGTCACATCTCCATGGAAACAACCTAATCAAAAGGCCCCACCTTACAATATTGAATCAGAATTAGAAGAACCAGACTTTTCTGGAGTACATAGCAATTTTAAACTAGTACAATCCCCATAATATGTTGTTGCTTTTTATGCTTTCAAGCTCTTCTTTATGTTCATTTTATTCTTAATATCCTTTATCTCTTTATCTATATTTTCCTTCATCTCCTTGAATTAACTTAAGAGATTTGTTTGAACATCTTTGATTAGTTGTTCCAACTTCTGAGCCTCCTCTGAAGTTTTAATTTGTTCCCTTGACTGAGCCATATTTTCCCATTTCTTAGAATTTGCTTTGTTTGTGAAAGCTGCTGGAATGCAATATACCAGAAATGGAATAGCCTTTATAAAGGGAATGTATTAAGTTACAAGTTTACAGTTCTAAAGCCATAAAAATATCCAAACTAATGCGTCCAGAGAAAGATACCTTGATTCAAGAAAGGCCAATGTCCATCACATGGGAATGCACATGGAGATGTCTTCTGTTTCTAGGCATCTGCTCTCCCTGTCACACTCCAAGCATCTACAAACATCTGCATCTCTTTTGGTTCTGAAGTAACTTTTTTCTCCAAAATATCTCCTCTTTTAAAGGCTTCCAGTAAACTAATCAAGACCTACCTTAAATGGGTGGAGTCACATCTCCAGCTAATGAAAGGAAACACCCACAACTGGGTGTATCACATCTTCATGGAAGTAATTCAATCAAATTCTCTACCCGAACCAGTCTGCCCCCATGAGATTGAATTGGGAAAGAAAATGTGGCTTTTCTGCGGCACAAAATTTGAAACCAGCACAGGATGGCTTATCATTTTTTGCCGATGTCTATACATCTGATTATGATGAGCTGATGAGTTAACTCTGACGGCCCATTTCTCCTTCTTTTGTCTAAGGTTTTATCGTGGATTGGGTTTTGTTTCACTGTCAGAAGAGAGCTTCCTTTGCTCTGTTCCTTCTCCAGAAATCTTGATCTGTTCTGTTTGTTCTTGCACAGATTTTTTTCCCCAGCTCTTGTGATTTGTTTAAATTCTCTCCCTCATGCAATGCCTTGTTTTCCTTACACTTTTCAATTCTGGTATCCATCCTGTCTTACAGCAGTTCGGTTTAAACTCCCCTCCCTATTCTTTTGTGAGGATTTTCTGCTTCCAGTTTCTTCCCTATTATGGAAGTCATTTGGGAGCCATATGGGATCAATCCAGAAAGGCAGGACACTTCAGAAAGTCCATTTTACTTTACATGTCCAGTCAACTGAAACTGGATTGAGTGAAGGCACAACAGTTCTTGCCAGCCTTTCTATGATGGTCTCTCTTTTTTATTTATTTAGTGTTTTGCCCCTGAGGGGCCCTTTGTATTTAACACTCCTCAGCAGGTTTTGTTCCACCTTGGATCTCTGCAGAATTAGGATCTTCTGCCTGGACATGCGTGGAGTTCTAACTCACTGCTCTGAGTCTAAAATCCCAGTCCATGGTGGGAAGGAGCAGGGCTGTGCCACCTTTGTATGACTTGCAAGCTGTATAGGACCAAGTGAGGGCAGGTTAAAGGGAACCAACCAACACCTGGGACAGAACTCTACTACCTGAGTTTTTTCTGTTTATTTCATTCAGCATTTGTGGAGTCTTTCTCCAGTCTCTACCATAATCCTGAGTGCTAAGCAAATGGAATGTGTCTCTTTATTCACTAAATCTCTGAGAAGGCCTTTTGAAGGCATGTCTTACATCAGCAACCCTGTGGATAACAACAATAACAAAAATAGGTGATATGTTATCTCCTTTTCCTCCAAGCACACACTGTTAAAAATATGAAGGGACAATACAGGAAAAGAAAAGAGAGAGAGAGAAATGGGTATTTTATAGGTCTGAAATTAGAAAAAACCAATTTGATATAAAAATGAAAAATAGAAAAGGATCAAAAAGAATTTCCACATAAATTTGAATTAAGAACAGAATAGCAGCTATAAAAAGTAGGGAGCCAATCATATTATATCACAAAAAAATGAATGCTGTAGCATTATTTCAAAAGGAATTAAACGCATTAAAAAATAATACAAAATATGAAAAACAACATACCTCATATGAAATAACAACAATCATAAAAACTCATACAGTAGGCCAGAGGAGTCAGGAAATTTTTTAAACAGTAAAAGATCTTTAATTCCAGAGATTAAGACTGAATTAGAAGAAATAGAAGAGCAAATAAAACACATGATGCCTTAGAAAACAACAAGATGAAAAGGAGTCTAAAAATAAAAATGAAAAAGAAATGAAGGAAGTGGATTTACAAGAAAGTAACAACAACAGATACTGAGCAAAAATCTAATTCACATATTGCAGAATCACTGAAGGAAAAAACAAAAGCAAATGGATGGAACAAAGAAAATTGTAGTTCAAGAAAGTTTTCCTGGTGTTAAAGAAAGAGAAAGATTTGAGCTGACCTATTGAAAAGAAACTATTTGTATACAAGGAATTGCCCCAGAATAAAGACATCAAAATATATTCTTGTAAAATTAGAGGAATTTAGGAAAAGAAAAAAAGAGTTCCATAAAGCAGTAAGATAATCGATGTTAAGTACAAAAAGCATAGTGCTAAATCTCCTAGTACAGTTTTAAAAGGCTTAGGAATAATGACTACCCTAGAAGCAATGACCCTCTCTGGCATTCAATCTGAGGTCTTGAAATGCTATTTTCCCACTGGGAGAAAACAAGTTTCTGAGGAAAACCATTGATTCCAAAGCTTAAGAATGAGATGTACAAGATGAACTCAGAATATCTTGTCAGATCATATGGTAAGGAAGGGATTAGACATCTCAGGCCATGTCATAAAGATGCAGAGACAAACTAAAAGAAAACTCCATAAGCTGAAGATAGGAAAATTTGCTTCAAAAATATAACAACTAGATACAGGAGCTGAAACAATTAATTTAGAATATATGAAAAGACATGGAAAACCTCATCAAAAATCAAATCAATCACTTGAGGGAACATATAAAGAAGGTAAGAAATGAACTAAAAAGAAGAAATCAGAAGTCTGAAAAAACAAATCACAGAAATTATGGGAATGAAAGGCAAGGTAGAAGAGATGAAAAAAACAATGGAAACCTACAATGATATATTTCAAGAGACAGAATACAGGATTTGTGAACTGGAGGACGGAACATCTGAAATCTGGCAAGAAAAAGAAAATGTAGGGAAAAAATGGAAAAATATGAGCAGGGACTCAGGGAATTGAAAGACAATAAGAAACGCATGGATATACATGTTGTGGGTGTCCCAGAAGGAGAAGAGAAGGCAAAAGGAGGAGAAAAACTAATGGAGTAAATTATCACTGAAAATTTGCCAACTCTTATGAAAGACTTAAAATTACAGATTCAAGAAATGCAGCGTATCCCAAAGAGAATAGATTCAAATAGATGTACTAATCAGAGGTCAAAGAGAAAGAGAGAATCTTGAAAGCAGCAAGAGAAAAGTAATCCAACACGTACAAGGGAAGCCCAATAAAAATATGTGCAGATATCTCAGCAGAAAGCATAGAGGCAAAAAGACAGTGGGATGATATATTTAAATTATTCTACCCAGCAAAATTGTTCTACAAAAATGAGGGAGAAATTTAAAAATTTCCAGACAAAAAGTCACTGAGAGAATTTGTTACCAAGAGACCAGCTCTGCAAGAAATACTAAAGGGAGCACTGGAGACAGATATGAAAAGACAAAAAGAGAGAGGTGTGGAGAAGAATGTAGAAAGGAAGACTATGAGTAAAGGTACAAAGAAGGAAAATTCTGTATGACATACAAAATCCAGAAGGCAATATAGTGGAAGAAAGTACTACGCATGCAGTAATAACATTAATGTTAATGGATTAAACTCCCCAATCAAAAGACATAGACTGGTAGAGGACTTCCGGAGAAGATGGCGGCTTAGTAAGATGCGCAGGTCTTAGTTCCTCCTCCAGTAAAGCAACTAAAGAAACAGAAACAATACAAAACAGCTCCCGGAGCCACGACAGAAACCAAAAAGACAGCGTACCCCATTCTGGAACGGCTGAATGGGCAGGGAGAATCCGCTGCAGTGAGATACCCGAGGGGCGCGCGTTTTACCGGCCAGGGCGGTTGGCGACTGGAGTCCCCTCCACGCACGTGGCTCCCCGGTCTGACTGGGAACATTGGATAGCGGGGCCCTCCCGCCACGCTTGGCGTCTCGGGCCAGCTGGGCAATTTGGACCGGCACTCCCCCAAGCTGCGGTGGCCGGCGACCCCCCCCTTCACGCGCAGTTTCCCGGGCCGACTGCGAGATTCGGATTGGCAATTTAAAGGAGCCACAGCATCTTTTACTGGTGGGACCCGCAGACAGACGAGCGCCACGAGCGCCACCTACTGGGCAGGAAAAGAAAAACAGAGCCCAGAGATTTCACAGAAAAACCTTTCAACCAGCCGGGTCCCACACCCAGGGAAATCTGATCAAATGCCCAGACACCAGCAGAAAATAATGGATGACGCTCAGAAAATTGAAGATATGGCCCAGTCAAAGGAACAAACCAATAGTTCGAATGAGATACAGGAGCAGAGACAACTAATGCTGAATATACGAACAGAAATGGAAAAACTCTTCAAAAACCAAATCAATAAATTGAGGGAGGACATGAAGAAGACATGGGCTGAACAAAAAGAAGAAATAGAAAATCTGAAAAAACAAATCACAGAACTTATGGGAGTGAAGGACAAAGAAGAAAAAATGGAAAAAACAATGGATACCTACAATGGTAGATCTAAAGAGACAGAAGCTACAATTAGTGAACTGGAGGATGGAACATCTGAATTCCAAAAAGAAACAGAAACTATAGGGAAAAGAATGGAAAAACTTGAGCAGGGGATCAGGGAACTGAATGACAATATGAAGCGCACAAACATACGTGTTGTGGGTGTCCCAGAAGGAGAAGAGAAGGGAAAAGGAGGAGAAAAACTAATGGAAGAAATTATCACCGAAAATTTCCCAACTCTTATGAAAGACCTAAATATACAGATTCAAGAAGTGCAGCACACCCCAAAGAGAATAGACCCAAATAGGCATTCTCCAAGACACTTACTAGTTAGAATGTCAGAGGTCAAAGATAAAGAGAGGATCTTGAAAGCAGCAAGAGAAAAACAATCTGTCACATACAAGGGAAATCCAATAAGACTATGTGTAGATTTCTCAGCAGAAACCATGGAAGCTAGAAGACAGTGGGATGATATATTTAAATTACTAAAAGAGAAAAACTGCCAACCAAGACTCCTATATCCAGCAAAATTGTCCTTCAAAAATGAAGGAGAAATTAAAATATTTATAGACAAAAAGTCACTGAGAGAATTTGTGACCAAGAGACCAGCTCTGCAAGAAATACTAAAGGGAGCACTAGAGTCAGATACGAAAAGACAGAAGAGAGAGGTATGGAGTAAAGTGTAGAAAGAAGGAAAATCAGATATGATATATATAATGCAAAATCCAAAATGGTAGAGGAAAATATTATCCAAACAGTAATAACACTAAAAGTTAATGGACTGAATTTCCCAATCAAAAGACACAGAATGGCAGAATGGATTACGACCCAGCAATACTACTGCTAGGTATCTACTCAAAGGACTTAAGGGCAAAGACACAGACGGACATTTGCACACCAGTGTTTATAGCAGCATTATCTACAATTGCAAAGAGATGGAAACAGCCAAAATGTCCATCAACAGAGTGGCTAAAAAAACTGTGGCATATACCTACAATGGAATATTATGCAGCTTTAAGACAGACTAAACTTATGAAGCACGTAATAACATGGATGGACATAGAGAACATTACGCGGAGTGAGTCTTGCCAAAAACTAAAGGACAAATACTGTATGGTCCCACTGATGTGAACCGACATTCGAGAATCAGCTTGGAATATATCATTGGTAACAGAGACCAGCAGGAGTTAGAAACAGGGTAAGATAATGGGTAATTGGAGCTGAAGGGATACAGACTGTGCAATAGGACTAGATACAAAAACTCAAAAATGGACAGCACAATAATACCTAAGTGTAATGTAACTATGTTGGAACACTGAATGAAGCTCCACCTGAAATATAGTTTTTTGTTTGTTTGTTTGTATCTTTTGTTTTTGTTTTTTTCTTTTTCCTTTTTTATATATATATATTTTTATTAGTATTATTATTTTAATTCTCTTCTCTATATTAACATTCTATATCTTTTTCTGCTGTTTTGCTAGTTCTTTTCCTAAATCGATGCAAATGTACTAAGAAATGATGATCATACATCTATGTGATGATACTAAGAATTACTGAGTGCATGTGTAGAATGGAATGATTTCTAAATGTTGTGTTAATTTCTTTTATTTTTTTTGATTAATAAAAAAAATTAAAAAAAAAAAGACATAGACTGGTAGAATGGATTAAAAAACAGGACCCATCTATATGCTGTCTCTACTCAAAGGTCGTGAGGGCACACCAAACGGACATTTGCACACTAATGTTTATAGCAGCATTATTTACAATTACCAAGAGATGGAAACAGCCAAAATGTCCATCAACAGATGGGTGGCTAAACAAACTGTGGTATACACATACGATGGAATATTATGCAGCTATAAGACAGAATAAAGTTATGAAGTATGTAACAACATGGATGGACCTTACGGACATTATGCAGAGTGTGATTAGCCAAAAACAAAAGGACAAATACTGTATGGTCTCACTGATACAAACTGACATTAGTGAATAAACTTGGAATATTTTGTTGGTAACAGAGACCATCAGGAGATAGAAATAGGGTAAGATATTGGGTAATTGCAGCTGAAGGGATACAGATTGTGCAACAGGACTGAATATAAAAACTCAGAAATGGACAGCACAATACTACCTAACTGTAATACAATCATGTTAAAACACTGAATGAAGCTGAATGTGAGAATGATAGAGGGAGGAGGGCAGTAGGCATAAATGAAATCACAAAGAAATATGGACAATAAAGATTGAGATGGTGTAATCTAAGAATTCCTAGAGTGTATAATGATAGGGACTAAAAGTACAGATCTAAAAAAATGTTTTTGCATGAGGAAGAACAAAGGAATGTCATTAGTGCAGGGTGTTGAAAAAAGATGGTAATCAATATTTTAAAATTTCAACTTATGTGTGAGACTAAACAAAAAATGTTTATCTGCTACAAACTTTATATTTTGATTGGTGCATCTCCTAATATAACTTATGTAGATAGTTGGTTAAACACCATTATACATGGAACTTTGGGTAGGACATGAGATTTTGTTGGTTTGTCCAGGGTGATGCCCCAGTGAATCCCAGAGTGATTTGATTACTGAGTGTAAAAGTATTTGCAAAGTCCTCTTCAGGGAATGGTGAGAATGGGGGGAAATTCAAACTTCCCAAGTTGAATTCTTGATATTCTCACAAGCAGTGTGGACAACCAAAGCTATAGGCTGAGCCCCCAGTCTTGAGGTTTGTTCATATGAAACTTAACCCCACAAAGGATAGGTCAAGCCTACTTTAAATTAGGCCTAACAGTCACCCCCAAGAGAACCTCTTTTGATGCTCAGATGTGGCCTCTCCCTACAGCCAACACAACAAGCAAACTAACCACACTCCCCCTGCCTAGGTGGGACATGACTCGCAGGGGTGTGGACCTTCCTGGCAACATGGGACAGAAACCCCAGAATGAACTGAGACCCAGCATCAAGGGATTGAGAAAACCTTCTCGACCAAAAGGGGGAAGAGGGAAATGAGACAAAGTGTCAATGGCTGAGAGATTCCAAACCGAGTCGAGAGTTTATCCTGGAGGTTATTCTTATGCATTAAGTAGATATCACCTTGTTATCCAAGATGGAATGGCGAGGCTGGAGGGAAATGCCTGAAAATGTAGAGCTGGGTTCCAGTAGCCATGTTTCTGGATGATGACTGTATAATGATATAGCTTTCACAATCTGACTGTGTGATTGTAAAAACCTTGTGTCTGATGCTCCTTTTATCTACCTTGTCAACACACAAGTAGAACATATGGAATAAAAATAAATAATAGGGGAAACAAATGTTAAAATGAATTTAGTTTGAAATGCTAGTGATCAATGAAAGGGAATTGTAAGGGGTATGGTATGTAAATTTTTTTTTCTGTTTTCATTTTATTATTCTGTTGTCTTTTTATTTCTTTTTCTGAATTGATGCAAATGTTCTAAGAAATGATGATGATGAATATGTAACTATGTGATGCTATTGCGAATTACTGATTATATATGCAGAACGAAGTGAGCAAATATTAAGAATGTTTGTGTGTCTTTCTTGTAATTTTTTTAATTAATAAAAAATTCTTAAAATATATAACAACTACATTGGATTGAAACATAAAATATGTCAAAATTGGGGGAACCTCATATGATATTAAAGAAAAAATAACTGGTCACCTTTGGAAGAAACAGAAAACAAACTCATCATTTTGAAAACTAGAAAATGCAGGAAAAGTGTTTTAAAAAAACAATAGACCCAGTGGCAGAGTTCTTGCCTGCCAGGCTGGAGACCTGGTTCGATTTCCAGAGCCAGTCCATGCAAAAAACAAACAAAGAAACAAAAACACTACAATACAAGGGATCCTTGTGATGATACAACTTTTTACCTTAAAAAGTGGTGGTGGTGGATAAATGAACCTATGCATGTGATACAATTGCATAAGAACTAAATAAATACATATTGAAAATAAGTTTAAGTAAAACAGGGGGACCAATAACTAGAACAAATATACATCACTAGTATAAGGTGTTAATAGTAGGGTGGTATTACGTGGAAAAAGTAACCTAATGCAAACTATGGACTATAGTTAACAGTAACATGTAATATTCTTTCTTACTGTAATAAAGGTACAAAGGTACCATGCCAATGCTAAGTGTCAATAATAGGGGGTATTTGGGATATGGGATTTTTCTTTTTGGAAAATGAAAATGTTCTCAGATTGATTGTGGTAATGAATGCACAACTCTGTGATTATACTGAGAGTCACTGATTGTACACTTTGGATATATTGTATGGAATGTGAAAAAAATGTTTGTTTTTAAAATGGGGGATTGAATAAAATCAGTGGAATGTATCAATTTCAATGACAGGGAAGTCATATTATACTATAATTCTGCCAAAGGTGATCACTGGAAGAAACTGTAAAAGGTAAAGGAAACTTTCTGTATTATTTCTCAGAATATGCACATGAATCTACAATTATAGTTATCTCAAAATAAAATGTTTAATTTTAAAATCTTCATTAACACTACATTCATGGGTAATACATTACTGAACATATTCTTGAACAGGAAATTTTCTTATGAACATATTCCACTCATGAATGAGAATGCATCAAGAAAGAATTCATAGAGTCTACCATCACATTTCCCTCACCCTCCTGCCATTCTACCAGGTCAGTCCACAGGTGCAACAGCAGGGTGACAAATTTAGCATTCTTTACAAATTTAACATTCCTTGACTTAAACTATACAGTTTGTTTGGGGAAAGAATTTTAATTTATTTTAAATATTTTGAAGCTGGGTGTGTCATTTGTGCCTAGTGACATATAATTTTTATTCTTTTTTTTGGTATGCTGTATGGTGGGGTCACTTTCATTCTTTTTCCAAGTAAGTATACTGTTATTGTAGCATCATTTGTTGAATTTTTGTTTGTTTTTTGCTTGTTTGGGAAAGTGCATAGGCCAGGAATCGAACCCAGGTCTCTCATATGGCAGATGAGAATTCCACCACCGAACTTCCCTTGCATCCCCTCTAATGACATATAAATATTGATGACAAGCAGCCATGATGGTGGAAACTGATGATGAGGTTGACGATGATGAATGAAGTGGTTGTGGGATGAGGAGGAGAAAGAGAAGCAGAAGCAAAGTGTTGGAGGTGAAATATCCCAAAACTGACATTAGGCCCTAAGCTTCCAAGTTGCAAAATAAGTCCCTCAATAAAAGAAAATCAACACCCTTGGGAGACAAAGCATGACTCACAGCAGAGGTATAAGCAAGGGCTCCTAATTGCTCGTTCAGTGAGGACCCAGTCCCTGGAGTGACCCCAAAAGAGGTTCTGTACCTATATAGATAAACAGACTCCAAGGCTTTCACTCTTGATGGATGGTTTCCATGACTCTGCTGGCCTCCCTGAGGAAATAACAGAACTAGACACATGTATGCTTCTTCATTTTCTGATATGCATTTCCTGACTGTTGAAACCAAGGTATTCCCTGAGATTGCCTGTAGATTGTTCTCTATTTTTCTTCACCACAGGTCATTCATTGCAGATTTAGAGCAGCTGCAGGAGAAAAACCTCTCTTCCAAGAACTTCTGTTGATAAACTGGCAATTTACATCCATATGATTCCCTTATCTCTAAGTGATTTTTCTCTGTGTATTGTGTTCACAGCAGCAGTAATCCTGAAACTTGGTAAGAATTTTAGTAACTGATAAAAATATGTGGATTATTTTAGAGGATTTTATGAGTAAAAAAAATTGATTAACACTATATCTTTCAGGGTTCTCCAGGGAAACAGAACCAAAAGGATGTGCATGTAGAGAGAGAGATTTATTATAAGGCTTGCATTAATGTAATTGCAAAGGCTGGCAAGTTCAAATTCTGTGGGGCAGACTGGAGGCTAGAAATTCTGGTAAGAGTGATGTTGATGGGTTCAACCTGAATTCCTTAGGGTGGAAACTCAGGAGGGAGTGGAGGGCATAGCCTTGAGGAATAATTCCTTCTGATCCCGGAGATTCCCACAGATCTCACACTTAGGATCTTCAACTGACTTGATGAGGATACCCACATTATTGAGAGTAATCTCCTTAAAGTCGTCTCATGCTAATGCCACCTATAAAATCCCCACACAAAAACGAGGTCATGGTTGACAAAAAAATTCCACACCATAACCTCACCAAAGAGACATACAAAATTAGTCATCACAAATGAGGTCTGGAAATTTCCTATGCAATGGTGTTCACTCTTTAGCAAATCAGCATAGTTTGTGGAGACCAAACAGACTGCTGGTCTGGTTCCTGGGTTCTAGGTCAATTTCTTTTCTCATACAAGCTATATGACCTTGAGTAATTTATTTAACTTTTAAAACATCAAATTCTTAGAGAATGAAAAAATATATAATAGCACTCCTCTTTTATCATATGCTATGTTCAAATTAAGACATCTGATACAAAACATGTTCAACAACAAAGCCTTAGCGTTGAGGTGTGCAAATCATACACCTAAAAACTGGAGGCAAGAGAAGAAATTCAGTAACAAGAGAGAACAGAGGTAACTTTCAGTTCCAAGTTGCCAATACATAATAGACCTCAGGCAGGTCAGTTAATGGCCAACACTTCAGTTTTCTCAATATGAAAATGGGAATAAAAGTCCTATTCTAAATACTTTTCTACCCATACTCAAGAACTTCAGGAGGAGTTAATGAGATTGACTGTTGGAAAAAATGTGTAAGCTATAAAGCATTAAACAAAGGTTAGCAATTATATGATGCAATTAAAATACTAAGATTCAAATTTATTAGCTTAGGAAATACATCTCAGAGACAGAAATGTCTGTAGGTATCCTATGCCAGAAATGATGATACATGCTTTCTAGAGAACATGTCTGTAATTTCAGTACTGTGCCACTAGAGAGACAACTGCTGAGGTTTTGATGCTTATTCTGATTATAATAATATCAATAATGATAACAATACTAAACAGCTATTGAGCACTGACCATGGACAATAAATGTACTGGCTACAACCACAGATGAATTAACTCAGAATTTCTGTGGGGAGATCCAATTCCTTAATAGTTTTTAAAAAAATGCTCCATGTGATTCTAATATGCAGACAATGTAGAAAACTGCTGTTTTAGGGCTTCAGTACCAGTGAAAATCTAAGAAATAAATCTTGAAACCTCATAACAACTCACATTTTTATAGGCACTCACTATTTGGAGGTATTTCTATATATGCAATATCTTGTTATTTTTACAACCACCTTGGGAATTTATTTTACTAATTTCTTCATTCAGATACAGAGACAGACTTGTCACAAATTAACTACCATGTTACCCCGACACGACATGGATTTGAGATGAGTATTCATAGGTTTATATTGAGTACATATGTGAGATTACATAGATGGCACAGAAATTTCCATTCTGAGTCATAACACATCTCCAACTGAAAAGTATAAAATATCATACTTGTTGGTTCTAGGATAGAGGTTGTGAAATTTAGCATGCATCAGCATCACTTTTGTTTGTTGTAAGAAAAGTGCTGAAGAAAGGCTGCCTGGTGAGAATGAGACCAGGGGACAGAAAGAGCAGAGAGATGACAGTCTGAATGACTTTGTTTGAGTCCTTGATCCAGATGCTCGTGAGCTGGTACATCCCATACTCCCCAGGGATGAAAGTATGTAAAGTCCCCTTTTCATCAGAGTGTTGGATTCCACCCACAGAGTTTTTTCATTTAGTAGACCTGGATGAGACCTTGAGAGTTGCAAAATCTGCAAGCAACATGGGAACCTATGATGCTTGTCCAAGAATTGCACTTTAAGAACCACTGCTCTAGGATAATTATAAACATGAGAATAGTAAAAGCTCCCAATCTTGACATTTTCCTCTCATTTTCATGATCTTTGAAGATTCAGGGACAGGCTTATATCCAGAAAACAGCTAAAGGGAAGGGAAGCAGCATCAGAAAAGAGCCCAGGATCCCTCAGCTGGAGTCAAATGCCCAAAGGAGTCTTACAAGCAGAGCAAGAGCAGCCTTTCATGGGTTTTCTCTCCCATCCTCAGGCTCCAACTCCAAAGACAATGGATGCAGAAAATCACTCCACAGTGACAGAGTTCATTCTCGGGGGATTAACAAATCGCCCAGGACTCCAGCCCCCCCTCTTCCTCCTCTTCCTAGGGATCTACATGGTCACCATGGTGGGGAACCTGGGAATGATCACGTTAATCCGCATGAATCCTCAGCTTCACACCCCCATGTACTTCTTCCTCAGCAATTTGTCCCTTGTGGACATGTGCTACTCCTCGGTCATTACCCCTAAGATGCTGGTGAACTTTGTGTCAGATAAGAACATCATCTCTTATGCAGGGTGCATGTCACAGCTCTATTTCTTCCTTCTTTGTGGCATTGCTGAATGTTACATGCTCATGGTAATGGCCTATGACCGCTATGTTGCCATCTGCAACCCTTTGCTTTATAACATCATCATGTCCCATCAAGTCTGCTCCCTACTGGTGGCTCTGGCCTACATCATGGGACTCATCGGCTCAACAGTAGAGACCATCCTCATGTTAAAGCTGTCCTATTGTAAGGTCCTCATCAGTCATTACTTCTGTGACATTCTCCCTCTCATGAAGCTCTCCTGCACTAGCACTTATGATGTCCAGATTGTACTTTTCCTTTTTGCTGGATTTGACATTATAGTCACCTGCTCAACAATCCTTGTTTCCTATGCCCTCATTTTTTCCAGCATCCTCCACATCAGCAACACAGAGGGCAGGTCCAAAGCCTTCAGTACCTGCAGCTCCCACCTAGCAGCTGTGGGAATGTTCTACGGCTCTACTGTGTTCATGTACTTAAAGCCCTCCACGGCCAGTTCCCTGGCCCAGGAGAATGTGGCCTCCGTGTTCTACACCACAGTGATCCCCATGCTGAACCCCCTGATTTACAGTCTGAGGAACAAGGAAGTCAAGGCTGCTCTGCAGAGAACACTGCACATAAAATGACTTTGATGCAAGATTCTTATTCTTTCCATTGTAAATGTATCCTGTTGTGAATTTGAAAAGAGGCCCTTTGAATTTTGGCTCTTCCAGCTCTACATGGTTCCCTCCTTCCTTCTTTCCTCTCTCTTCTCTTTTGCTGACTCTTTGAAATCAGCTGACTTCAAGTTCATGCTTTCTCTCATTTAGGGTCTGTTTTCTCTCTCCTGAGTCCTTTGATAAACACTATCTTAATTGGCAATTTGATACAAACTTGAACCTTTCAGCACTGAGTCTGAGAATCATTCTTGTTTTATTTACTTCTACAGAGATATTATTAGGAAAGCCTATACTTACTTTTTGTTCTTAGGAATACACAAGAGAGGTGAATTTCGAGATCACCAAGAAAGTGCTACTTAATCTGAGCCAGGCACTCTTCTTAGTGCTCCATATGCATTATTTCAATTATACCTTACTACTACAGGTACCCTTTATCCCCATTTCACAGATATTTTACTCAAGGTAGTAGGGCTGAGAACAAACCACACTGGCATTCAAACCCTAGTCTAGATGACTCCATAGTCCACACTCTTAGTAATCATATTTTTCTCTTCACTTAGAATGCCTCTAGACAGTCTATTGCTGCTGCCCTTTTTATATCCCTCTACTTTTAAACAGTGTCTGTAATTTCCTCAACTCACCTCTTTTTATCATTTACCAACCATTCTTCCTATACAGGCAACTCCTTCCAGATGATTAAGAAAGATTACACAATGGTGAGCATCCTGCCACCGTTTACCTGGGACTTTCCAAGTTTTAGCTCTGAAAACCCAATATCTCCTGAAACTCCTGAGCTCCAGACAACAAAAGACATTCACCCTGGTTTACACTTATTGCAAATGCCATTGCCAACCTTACTCAGAAAATAAAATTTTCATGGGATGTAATTTCTTCCCTCTTTTCTTATTATATCCAGGATACATGCTATAGAATCAGCAGCCTGTGTTGTACCATTTATTGCTCTATTTGGTACAATATTTTATCAGTCACCGTGTCACTATGAGAAATAGAAATAATTCTAGGTTTCTAAAGCAGAAAGGGATTAAATACAGAGAATTACATACTTACAAGTTTGTGAATGGATGGAGGAGGACTTTGGGAGCCCAAAGCATCTCCACAATAGACATCACCTAGACATCTGGAAGCTCCTGCTGTTGATATCACAATGAAAATATGCATCTGATCCCAGTAAGCTGGCAAATGAACAACAGCATCGTAGGATAACATTTGAAACCAGTATTACTAAATGATTTTCACCAGACAACCTGTTCAAAATGAAAAGTTTCAGGCTCACCCAGACCAACAGAGAAATTGGGCTGAGCTCAATAGCTGTTTTAAGAACCATCAGGTGATTCTGATATACACTCACACCTACTAAATCTCACACTACTATATGTAATTAGTGAAAACTATTAACATCAGAATGTCTGATGCACTCACACCCGGGACTTGTAAATTTTAGCTTTTTGAACTGCTACCTAGAAAGAGAATGGAACTGAAACTGAGAGAGCCACCCCAATGTAGCAACTTGACCATTTCCTCCTGATCTTTCTCCAGCAAGAGCCAAGATCTCTACCACTAAAGATCGCCTCTATTTTAGGTGCTTTAATCCTGTATAGATTATTGTAATGCCTGGAAACTTCCTAGAGTAAATTAAGTAGTTAATCAAAAAGTATTGGCAAAGTCCCTTGAGAGAGGGGAGAAAGAATATGGAACTATTGAACCTTACCATCAGGGAATCCCCTGATACTGTGTCAAATTTTAGGGATACCCAAATCAATAGGTGATGCCCTCGATCATGAGGCTTACTCTTGCTTAAGTAGGTAACAAAGAAGCTTACACTAGCTATAGACATGCCTAAGAGTTACTTCTAGAGGACTCTTGTGTTGCTCAGATGTGGCCTCACTCTCTCTAAGCCCAACTCTGCAAGTGAAACCATTGTCTTCCCTCTACATGGGACAAAACATCCAGGGGTGAAAGTTTCCCTGGCAACATGGGAAATGACTCCCGGGGATGAATCCAGACCTGGCACTGTGGGATCAACAATTCCATCCAACCAAAAGGGGGGAAAGAAGTGTAATTAATAAAGTATCAGTGGCAGAGAGAGTTCAAATAGAGTCGAAAGGTTGTTCTGGGGTTGCCTTTATGCAAGCTTCAGTTAGACCTTGCTACCTATCGTAACCTGCCAACCCCCAATCACAACCATTCAGCCAATCCTAAAGAACACCTAGGGCAATGTATAAGATTCCACAAGGGTTCCATGCACTAGAATATCTTTCCAGAAACCTCAACATCCGGATGGTTTCCTGACCCAGATATGTCCTGAAACCTAGCCCAGCCTCTCCAAAACATCAGATGGTTCCATCTCCCTAACCCATATTAGTGACAGACCCTTCCAATATCAAAAATTTAGAACTGACATAGCCCAAACTACCCTAGAGAGTTATGAAAAGATGAAAGGTGATGGTGGAGTTATACAGTGAAGATAGGCTTTAACAAATGAATATGAATGCTGAATCATTAAATTGATATCTTTTAGTCTCCAGTATTTTAGAACAGCTAGAAATAAAAACCTAAAATTGTGAAATTGTAATCCACGTCAAAGTCTAAAATTGTTCTACAACTAATTGTGGTGCTGTGCTTTGAAATTTATAGCATTTATGTACATACGTTATTTTTCACAAGAAAAAAAGGAGGAAAAAAGTCAATTGTGATGATAAAAAAAAATTCAATCCCTATAGCCTCCTATATTCTGGAGCAGCTAGAAGGAAAAATGGGAGAGGATCATATGGTAGCCCATGACAAACTCTGGGATCTGTCCTGTAACCACTTGTTGAAGAGTACTTTGAAAACTATTACTTTTTTATTTCTTTGCTTTGTATATATATTATACAATTAAAATAAGTTAAGATAAAAAAAGATCCTCTCTATCCTAAAGAAAATGTTAGAAGTCATCTTTGTAATGTGAAGATAAGAAACCAGAGAGCACAAAAAAAAACCTGGTGAGTTTGGTTACAACATTTATTGAGGTTTTTTTTAGCACAGGCCAGTAACAATAAAATAAATAGGAATATAATAAAATTGGAGAAGATATTTAACTAGCACGTGTAATTAACACCTGAAAATTTACAAGGACACATCGTCATCAATAGGGGTAAAATGGGTGCCTGACCATGTAAAAAAATATATATATAGGGTTAAAATGGGCATAATTCAAACAATTTGCAGAAGAGAAAACTTGAAGTATCCCTGAATATATTAAGGGATGCTTACTTATTACTAATTACAGAAGTGCAAATTGAAGTAACAATGAGATATATCTTTGTATCTATAAAGCTGACAAACCATTAAAATTGATGTAGTAAGTTTTGGAGAGGCCGTGGTGACAGAAGAACCCTGATACACGGAGACAGTTCTGGGGAACAATAAAATATTACTTAGGAAAAATAACTAAATGCATCTATAGGACCTAGCAATTCTTGTTCTGGGTATATATCCAAAAATAATTCTCTCCCAGGCCCACACAAGGACATGTACAAAGATGTTCATTGTACCATTACTAGTAATGATGGGAAATTAGCGGCAATGTGGGTTTCTGCCACTGGAAAAGTACATAGCTGAGTCGTGGTAGAGACTGAAGCAGTGAGAAGCAAAGGATTAGCTGAAAGCAACACAGATGGGTATTGCCAGCACAGTAATGGGAGAGAAAGGATGAAATATGAAGCACGATATTATTTATGTACATTAAAAATACAAGGACACAAACCAACAAAAACACATTTAGAAAAAAAGTAACATAAGATAAACATTTAAGCATGTTAGAAACGTTGTTTGGGAGGATAAAATGGATGAAAGTGGGGAGTAGAAGAAAAAGAAACAGAAATAAAATTCTTTTTCCTAGATCCACCTCCATATCTATACCCCCAAAAAGCTTTCGACAAGAGCTGGAGTCTGAACTGTTGAATAGAGTAATAAGCAGGTCAGCCCTTAATATTTTGGGGAATTGAAAGGCTAGAAATGAAGCTGCAAGTATCAATACCTAAATATTTTTCATGGATAAAGTTAGTTAAATGGTAATTAAATATTTTTTTCCTCCTACCTTTACCAATAAATCATCATAACAAGCTAGAAGGACAGGTAAAAATTTAGAAATTTCAAAGTTCTGGAAGTTCTGTGTAAGAATGTGGTACTCTTAGAAAATCTCACTGGTTTCTGGCCCCCTGCTTATACCTGCAGTTTGCCCCCTCCAACTTCCCAACCCCAGATAGTTTTCCTTCCAGGAGGGACCTTACATGTATACACATACCGGTTTGAAACTGCTATGTACTCAGGGAAAAGCCATGTTCTTCTAATCCAGTCTTGTGGTGGCAGACCTATTGTTGGGTGGGACCTCTTGATTAGGTTGCTTCCATGGAGATCTGACCCTGCCCATTAAGGTGGGTCATATCCTTTCATGGAGTCCCTTATGAGAGAGAATGCAGGGCCAAGACAGAGAGCAGAGAGATGGAACCAAGTGACAGACGTCTGGAGGTGCAGAAGGCACTGAGAGAGCTGTTTGAACACAGAAGCCAGGAAAGAAGTATGACAAACAGTGCCATGTGCCTTCCCATGTGACAGAGAAACCCTAGACGTGTTCAGCTGTTTTTGAGGGAAGGTATCCTCTTGCTGGTGCTTTAATTTGGACATTTTCATGGCCTTAGAATTGTAACTTGTAACTGAATAAATCCCCTTTATAAAAGCCTATCTGTTCCTGATAAATTGCATTCTGAAAGCTTTAGCAAACTGAAACACACACAGGAAATTCTTCATCTCCAAGTGCCATCCACACCCTTTGCACACAGCTTGCCCCAAGACATTTTGGGTCTAGGGATGAACAACCAGAAACTTGCCCTGCCCTTGGTATGATGAGTCAGGAAGAGCCTAGAAATAGGCACAGAGTATTTAGATAGGGAATTTTGTTACCTCCAGCACTAAAGTCAAATTCTAGAAAGTGGGGCGTGAGCTATGGCTTGGCACATCTTCATGATCCCATGTATTATTCACCCATGTGCATAGGCACAGCCAAAGGAAGATCATATCAGGGCAGAGTATAAGGGCACCATTCACCCAGGTCGACAGGCACAACAGAAGTGACCTCTACAGAAGTGTTTATCCCTAGCTGATTCTCCCACAGTTTACATAAGGTGCAATGTTTCTCTCTTACATCATAATTCATAAAGTACTTTAACACTCACTATCAATCAATCTTCTCAACCTTTTAGATTATATTATAGAGAAGAAACCTGAAGCTGTCCAGTTCAAAGTCACGTAACAAAAAATTGGAACCAACATTCCTTAACTTGTGATTGAAAATTGCAATGTTCATACTGTCTCCACTTCTGTACTTTGTCATGCATTCCATAGCTTCCCAGGAGGACCTAATACACTTAAAATAGATTGGAAAAAGAGTAGGATGGAGACAAGGGAACATACTTTAGCATTAAATGCACAGGAGTTTTGGAAAAGGAACCACAATCCAAAGCCTTTATTGAGATAAAGAATGAAATGCAGGTGTAACAATTTCAGGCATACTGAAATTCAGGTTGTGGGGTCTCCATTCTGATCCCAAATTACAAAATGATAGCCTTCAACATGTTTAAGAAAATTCCACTCTAACTCCACCACAATGACATGGATGGAGTCCATATACCTTCCCTATCACCTTGCCAAAAATAACACAGGTAATCTTAAGGCTCTAGAGACAGCCCCAATGTCAACAGTGTGGCACCAGCTCCAATAGTAAAGTTGAACAATCTTCCAGAAAATACCTATAAATGCTGAACATCCCTCTACTTACTATGGGCCTGGACAGTTATTCACTGAATCATCTGCTCTTAGCATAAAAAAATTACTGAGTCAGCTGCCTGAAGCCGTCATGTGCTGACTCTGCCTATACTGAGTCCCTTCATATTCTCTCTTCTCCTCCATGCTCAAGAGGCATCTTGCTGCTGGCAATCTTCTCTAAGAAGGCCTACTGCCTGACCAGATAGCCAAGTTCACATCTGTGGGTTCCCTGCTTTCACTAATATCACTGGCCCAGAAGATCTCCTCTAGTGTGTTGCTGCACTTTCCAGGGAAAGTGGAGGTCCTCAACAACTTTATTCCACTCTTTACAGGATTTAGAGAAGGACGATCCCAAGGGATATATAATGATGAAGTTTTATTATTTTGGACTGGGCTGGATTGCCCAGCTTTCTGATTAAGTATGTGCTTATGCACCAGCAAATTAGAGACCAAAAATGCTTTGGATAATGTCATGATCAGGTTCATGTGCCAATTTGGCCAGGTAGTTTGTCTGGTTGGGCAAGTACTGACCTGTCTACTACTATGAGGACTGTTCTAGTTTGCTAACTGCTGGAATGCAATATACCAGAAACAGAGTAGCCTTTGAAAAGTGGAATTTAATAAGTTGCTAGCTCATAGTTTTAAGGCTGAGAAAATGTCCCAGTTAAAATAAGTCTATAGAAATGTCCAATCAAAAGCATCCATCAAGGGAAAGATACCTTGGTTCAAGAAGGCCAATGAAGTTCAGGGTTCCTCTCTCAAGTGAGAAGGCACATGGTGAACACAATCAGGACTTCTCTCTCAGTTGAAAGGGCACATGGTGAACAGGGCGTCATCTGCTAGCTTTCGCTCCTGGCTTCTGGTTTCATGAAGCCCCATGGAAAATGTTTTCCCACTTCATCTCCAAAGATTGCTGGCTTGTGGACTCTCTGCTTCATGGTGCTGCAGCATTCTCTGCTCTCTCTGAATCTCTCTCATTCTCTAAAATGTTCCCTCTTTTATAGGACTCCAGAAACTAAATAAGACCCACCCAAATGGGTGGAGACACATTTCCCCCAATCCAGCTCAGCAACCACTCTTGATTCGGTGACATCTCCAGGGAGATGACAGAATTACAGATTCAAACATACAGTATTGAATAGGGATTATTCTGCCTTTATGAAATGGGATTTAGATTGAAACATGGCTTTTCTAGGGGACATACATTCTTTCAAACCAGCACAAGGACATCTCAGAGAATTAAATCATGATCGTGGTTGGCTGTACTCACAGCTGATTGCATTTGGAATCAGCCAAGCAGAGTGTCTTCTGCAATGAGTGATGTTTAATCCAATAACTGGAAGGCTTTTAAGGAGGATTCAGAGGAGACAGTCCTTCTTCCTACTTTGGCCAGCACATCTCCCCTGTGGAGTTCATCCAGACCCTTCATTGGAGTCACTAGCATTATAGCCTGCTCTATGGATTTTGGACTCTATATTCCCATGGTTACATGAGTCACTTTTGTAAATTTTATATCTGCAGATATTTCCTGCTGATTCTGTTTCTCTAGATAACCCTAGTTAATATAGCATGGTACTGAGAGTGAGGTGGTTCTTAAGAAACAGAATCATAAAAATGATGAGTTTTTCTTATTAGTTTCCTACTCGGATGGGACTCAAAGGCAAGGACACTGATTCCCATAATCAGAATTATACTGCCAATCTGTGGAGGGCCAACAGCAATCAATCAGGGCCAAGTAGGAGCAATTAATCAGGCCCAAGTAGGGAAAGTCCCCACAACATTGGAGCGGAATGTCCCCAAGAGTTAAACAATAACCAATGTTAAGAAACTGAGAGAACGGGATGCATTTTGGCAACAGCTAATGGCATTTTTCTGCTACTATGATACACTTGCTTGCTAGCAACTGCAAGACCACAACATAATTTTAGCCTTTATAAGCACACCTTGAAAACCTCTAGGGGCTTCTGTCTGAATCTTCCTTCTTGGAAGTTTCTGGGGCAGTTGCCAGACGGTTAATAAAGACTCCAAATTGGCTTGCAGTTTTGAATTATGTGGTCTTTCTTTCAGTGTGCCCCACAACAAATTCACAGGGTGATGTGGCAAAATAGATAGTCAAAATATCACCATTGGATTCTTCTAATAATTCACTTGAACGAAGCCAGGCTCTGTTTTTGACACCTTTATGGAGTTTTGCAGAAATAGGAGGTATAGAGATATTGGCTGGTTGTTGTTAGATCTACCGTATACATTAATGAGTGAAAGGAAGGGCTTAAGACTTCAAATGAGAAGCTTACGTGCTGTCTGACTGATGTAAATGTTTCTATGAGGGTTCTACAGGAAAATCTTATTTCCTATAGCTGTAGACTTCAGATCTCTGAAAATGACTCAGAATCTTATTTTTAGATAACGTAGCAATTTTACAACTTAAACTGAAATCCCAATCTTGCATGGTGTCTGCCATTAAAGTGAGGGCATTGATTGGAAAGGAGTGGGACCCTGAAGAATGGGATGGTGACATATGGATTCATAATGTCGGTGGAGAGGTTGAAACCCTAGGTCATACTGAGTCTTCTCTAGATAACCGTGTAATAGTCTGCTTGAAGACATAGCTGCCCCACCTCTAGCCTGCCCTGAGGAGTTCACCACCAAACCTCCACCTGAAGGGATTGGCCCTAGAGTGATTAATCATGTTTCTCCAGATGAAACTGCAAATGAATGCCATGAAGCAAATGACTTAGAAGATATTTCTAATTCTTTTCAGGGCCCCCACCCCACCCCCACATTTTTTTCAGATCTATAACAAAACTAAAGTCCCAACAGACCCCTAAAGGTGAGATACAAAGTATCACACATGAGGTGGTACGTTATACTGCAAAAGAACTGTGTGAGCCTTCCAATTTATATAAACAGAAATCAGGGGAAAATGTGTGGCAATGGATTTTAAGGGTGTGGGATAATGGTGGGAGGAATATAAAGCTGGATCAGACTGAATTTATTGATATAGGTCTATGTGCTGGTTTGAAATGATGTATGCACCCTAGAAAAGCCATGTTTTAACCCTAATCCCATTGTGTGAAGGCAGCCATTTCTTCTAATCCCTATTCAGCATTGTATGTTTGAAATTGTAATTCGATCATCACCCTGGAGATGTAAGTTAATCAAGAGTGGTTAATAATTGGATTAGGTGGAGGTATATCTCCACCCATTTGGGTGTTCTTGATTAGTTTCTGAAGTCCTATAAAAAAGTAAACATTTTGGAGAATGGGAGACCCAGCAAGAGCAGAACATAACAACATAGCCACAAGAAGCAGAGCCCAGCAACCAGCAACCTTTGAAGATGAAGAAGGAAAATGCCTCCTGGGGAGCTTCACGAAACAGGAAGCCAGGAGAGAAAGCAAGCAGATGACACCGTGATCAACAAATACCTTCTCACTTGAGAGAGAAAGTGTGAACTTCAGCTTTCTTGAACCAAGGTATCTTTCCATGGTTGCTTTTGATTGGACATTTCTATAGACTTGTTGTAACTGGGACATTATCTCAGCCTTAGAACTGTGAACTAGCAACTCATTAAATTCCTCTTTTTAAAAACCATTCCATTTTTGGTATATTGCATTCCAGCAGCTAGCAAACTAGAACAGCCTTCTAAGCAGAGATTCAATGTTATAGCTCAAGGGGTTAGAAAAGCTATTAGCAGTTTGTTTGAATGGTTGACTGAAATATGAATCAAAGGTGGCCAACATTACCTGAGGATGAAAGGGCAGAACTGCCCTGGTATTATGTAGATGAGGGGATCCAGAAGCTTAGAGAGATTGGAATGTTAGAGTGGATTTATCATGCAAAGCCTGCTTTTATACCCCAGGAATGTCTGGAGGATGGACCTTTTACCAGAACTGTAAGAAATAAATTTGTGAGACTAGCGCCATCATCACTGTAGAGCTCTGTAGTTACACTGCTCTGTAGGTCATATATTACTATGGGAACTGCTGTCACTGAGCTGGAATCCTTAAATATAATGGGGATGACTGGATCCTGAGTGGGCAGAAGCCAGGTGGCAACACTTACTCACCAAAGACAAGGCAGATATGGCTATCATAATAGCCAGCAAACTCAAAGCAGGAGTCAAAATAATCTGACTCTCAGAGACTTGTGGCATTAACTAGCAAGTCAAGTAGTACCTACAAGTACAATAGACGGGCAGTCTACTAAATTCTTGTTAAAGCTGTATAAACTAAAGAGTACTAGGTCAAGTGAACAGAAGTCTAACTTGAATTATAAAAACACAGAGTCATGGCCGCTTCATCAATTTCCAGACTTGAGACAGTTTACAGACCCAGAGCCCCTTGAATGAAGGGAAGGCCAGGTCTCTTTGGGGGAGAATCCTGTTACACTACCACATATTTATACTGTTAATCTTCCTCCAAGCCTTCCCCAAGGAAACTGACAGCCTTTTACCAGGGTAACTGTGCCTCAGGGAAAAGAAAATCATAAGATATTTTGGGGATTATTAGACACTGATTCAGAAGTGACATTAGTTCCTGGGGACCCAAGACATCACTCTGGTCCACCAGTCAGAGTGGTGTACTGGTGAGGTAAGGTGATCAATGGAGCTTTAGCTCAGGTGCATCTCACAGTAGGTCCAGTGGGTCCCTGGACCCGTTCCTTAGTTATTTCCCCAGTTCCAGAATGCATAATTGGTATCAACATATTGAACAACTGACAGAATCCCCACATTGGCTCTAACTCATGGACTGAGAACAATTATAGTGGGAAAGCCACTATGGAAGCCACTACAACTGCCCCTACCAAGCAAAATAAAAATCAGAAGCAATACCACATTCCTGGAGGGACTGCAGAGATTACTGTCACTCTTAAGGACTTGAAGGATGCAGGGGTGGTGATTCCCACCACATCCACATTCAAATCACCTATTTGGCCTGTGCAGAAAACAGATGGGTCTTGGAGGAGGACAGTGGATTATCATAAGCTCAACCAGGTGGTAACTCCAATTGCAGCTGCTCTTCCAGATGTGGTATCATTGCTTGAGCAAATCAATGCATCCCCTGGTTCCTGGTATGCAGCTATTGATTCAGCAAATGCTTTTTTCTCAATAGCTGTTAGTAAGGACCACGGGAAACATTTTGCTTTCAACTGGCAAGGTCAGCAATATACTTTCACTATCCTGCTTCAGGGGTATATCAACTCTCCAGCCCTATGTCATAATCCTGTCTGCAGGGATCCTTATCATTTCTCCCTCCCACAAGACATCATTCTGGTCCATTATATTTATGATATCATGCTGGTCCATTATATTTATGATATCATGCTGATTGGACCTAGTGAGCAAGAAGTAGCAGCTACTCTAGACTTATTGGTAAGACATTTTTGTGTCAGAGGAACAGAGATAAATCCAACAAAAATACTAGGGGTCTTCCATCTCAGTGAAATCTCTAGGTGTCCAGTGGTGTGGAGCATGTCAAGATATCCCTTCTAAGTGAAGGATAAGTTGCTGCATCTGGTGCCTCCTTTGAACAAAAAAAGAGAAAATGAAAGAAATTAACTTAAAAAAAACAAGGAATTTCTGTGGTGATATAACTTATCTTGACTGTGAAGGTGAATACATGAACATGAACATACCCAGTGACAAAATTAAATAGGACTAAATAAGCACACAAAAGTGAGTATAAGTAAAAGAGGTGGGTTGTATTAGACTCATTATCCTATATGTGATATCGTGTTATAGTTTTGCAAGATGTTCTATTAGAGGAAACATGTAAAGCATTGAAGAGATATCTCTGTGTTTTTTTTTACAAGTATTTTGTCTACAATTAGCTCAAAATAAATAGTTTATCTTAGCAGCATATTGCCAATATACTGGTAGATAAAATATTATTGATATATTCTTGAATACAACATTCTATTGTGAATGAATTCTCCTTATGAATGAGAACAGAGGATGAAGAGTCCTTATGAGCCTTCCACTCTCAGCCCTCACCCTCCTGCCTCATCAGTCCACAGGTGCAGCAGCAGAGTGACAAATTTAACATTCCTTTACTAAATTATAGAGTTTGAGGAAAATATTTTAATTTGTCTTAAAACTCTTTAAAATACACATTTCAAAACTGGGTTATTGGCCTAATGGCATGTATTAGTTAGGGTTCTCTAGAGAAACAGAATCAACAGGGAACACTTGCAAATATAAAATTTATGAAAGTGTCTCATGTGACCGTAGGAAGGCAGAGTACAAAATCCACAGGGCAGGCTGCAAAGCTGATGACTCCAATGGATGGCCTGGATGAACTCCACAGGAGAGGCTCACCAGCCAAAGCAGGAATGGAACCTGTCTCCTCTGAGTCCTCCTTAAAAGGCTTCCCATGATTGGATTTAGCATCACTAATTGCAGAAGACACTCCCCTTTGGCTGATTACGAATGGAATCAGCTTTGGATGTAGCTGACGTGATCATGACCTAATCCTATGAAATGTCCTCATTGCAACAGACAGGCCAGTGCTTGCCCAATCAGATGAACAGGTACCACAACTTGGCCAAGTTGACACCTGTCCCTAACCATGACATGGCATAAATACTGATGACAAGCAATGATGATGCTGGTAAGGGATGATGAGGTTGACAGCAAAGACTGAAGTGGTGGTGGGATGAGAAGGGTAAGGAGTGGAAGAAGGGAACTGTTGGAGGTGAAATATCCCAATATCTTAGGCCTTAAGCTATCCAGATTGCAAGAAATCCTTCAACAAAAGGAAAATTAGCACCCCTGGGAGGCAAAACATGACTCACAGCAGAGATGTAAACAAAGGCTCCTAGTTATTTCAGTGAGGACCCAGTCTCTGGAGTGACCCCAAAAGAGGTTCTGCTACTATATAGATAAACAGACTACAAGGTTTTCAATCTTGGTGGATGATTTCCATGGTTCTTCTGGCCTCCCTGAGGAAATAACAGGACTAGATACATATATAGTTCTTCTATTTCCTAATATGCATTTCCTAACTATTGAAACCAAGGCATTCCCTGAGATTACCCGGAGACTGGGCTCCATTTTTCCTCACCACAGGTCATTCATTGCAGATTTAAAGCAACTACATGAGAAAACCCTCTCTTCCATGAACTTCTGTTGATGAAACAGGCTATTTACAACCATATGATTCCCTTATCTCTAAGTGCTTTGTCTCTGTGTAATGTGTTCTCAGCAGCAGTAATCCTGAAACTTGATGACCGGGTAAAACCAGAGGTAAGAATTTAAGTAACTGATAAAGATATGTGGATTATTTTACAGGATTGTATGAGTACAAAAATTCATTAATGCTGTATCTCTCAGGGTTCTCCAGGGAAACAGAACCCAAAGTATGTGTGTGTACAGAGAGAGATTTACTATAAGGCTTGCATTAATGCAATTGTGAAGGCTGGCAAGTTCAAGTTCTGTGGGGCAGACTGGAGGCTAGAAATTCTGATAAGAGTGATGTTGATCGGTTGAGTCTGAATTCCTTAAGGTGGAAACTCAGGGGGGAGGGGAAGGCATAGTCTTGAGGCAGAATTCCTTCTGCCCCCTGAGAATCCCACAGTTATCACACTTAGGATGTTCAACTGACTTGATAAGGACCACCCACATTATTGAGAGTAATCTCCTTAAGGTCAGCTCATGCTAAGCCACCTATGAAATCCCCACTCAAAAACTAGGTCATGGTTGACAAAAAAAAATCCAAACCATAACCCAGGCAAGTAAACACATAAAGTAACCCTCACAAATGCAGTCTAGAATTTTCCTATACAAAGGTGCTCATATTTTAGCAAAGCAGCATAGTTTAGTGGAGCCCAAACAGACTGCTGGTCTGAGCCCTGGGTTCTAGGCCAAGTTCTGTCTCATACTAGCTATGTGGCCTTGAGTAACTTACTTAACTTTTAGAGCCTCAAATTCCTAGAGAATGAAAAAAGATATCATAGCACTCCACTTTTTCTTATGCTATGCTCAATTAAGAAATCAAGTATCAAACACATTCAATCACAACACGGCCTTAAAGATACAGGTGTACAGCCAGAGACCTTGGTTCAATTCCCAGACCATGCACACACACACACAAAAGAAAAAAGATATAGGTATGCAAATCATGAGGCTAAAAACTGCAGGCAAGAGAAGGAATTTAATAACAGTAGAGAACAGAGGTTATTTTCAGTTACAAGTTACCAATACATGATAGACCTCAGGCAGGTCAGTTAATGCCCAACTCTGCAGTTTTCCATGAAAATGGCAATCAAAGTCCTACTCTAAGTACTTTTCCCCCTATACCCAAATATTTGGGGAAGTATTAATGAGATCCATCTTTTTCATAAAGAAGAAATAATTAAAATACTGAGAATTTACTTTACTAGCTTAAGAAATACATTTCAGAGACAAGAGATATCTGTAAGTTTCCTATGCCAGCAATGATGGTTCATGCTTTCTAGAGAAGATTCCTATGATGAGTACTTTTCCACTAGGGAAATAAAAGTGTGAAGGCAATAATAATAATAATAATAATAATAATAATTGTAATAGTAATAATAATAAGTAGCTATTGTGTTAGGAACACTAGTATGTGCTAATGCACATGCTACACAAAGACAAATCAAATCATAAGTTCTATGGATGGAATCAAATCATCGATACTTTTTAATGCTCCCTGTGATTCTAATAGATAGCCAAAATAAAAAACCATGCCTTAGGACTTCAATTCCAGTGAAAATATAAGAAAAACATTCAGGCACATCATATTAACTCACATTTTTAAGGGCATTTGAGGTTTGAAAAAATTTCTAAATATGCAATATCTCATGTTATTTTTACAACCACCTTGGGAATTTAGTTTATTAATTTTTTATCATTCATATATAAATATAGACTTATCAATAAGTGATGCATCTATAACTACCATGTCACTCTCACACTACAAGGGTTTGTAGATCTGGGTAAGGCCTGAGAGTTTGCATTTCCAAAAAATTCCAGGTGACACAATTGAAGCTGGTCCATAGACTATCCTTTAATCTCCACTGTTTTTGAATATTTGAAACAAGATCATTGTAAAACCTTCAGTTCTTGCATTTCCCTCTCATTTTCATGATCTTTGAACACTCAGGGGCAGGTCTGTTGACCTCCCAGCAAACAGAAATGAGGAGAGGAGGCATGAGAAAAGAGCCCAGGATCCCTCAACCAGAGACAAACACTGAAAACAAGCAGTCCAGGGGATGCCTTTCATGGGTTTTCTCTCCCATCTTTACAGGCTCCAACTCCGAAGAGAATGGCTGCAGAAAATCACTCCACAGTGACAGAGTTCATTCTCAGGGGACTAACAAATCAGCCAGGACTCCAGCTCCCCCTCTTTCTCCTCTTCCTCGGGATCTACACGGTCACCATGGTGGGGAACCTGGGCATGATCACACTAATCCACATGAATCCTCAGCTTCACACCCCCATGTACTTCTTCCTCAGCAATTTGTCCCTTGTGGACATGTGCTACTCCTCTGTCATTACCCCTAAGATGCTGGTGAACTTTGTAGTCAGAGAATAACATCACCTCTTATGCAGGGTGCATGTCACAGCTCTATTTTTTCATTGTTTTTGTTGTTGCTGAGAGTTACTTGCTGACCGTGATGGCCTATGACTGATACGTCGCTATCTGCAACCCTCTGCTTTATAACATCATCATGTCCCATCAAGTCTGCTCCCTGCTGGTGGCTCTGGTCTACATCATGGGACTCATCGGCTCAACAGTAGAGACCATCCTCATGTTAAAGTTGTCCTATTGTAAGATCCTCATCAGTCATTACTTCTGTGACATCATCCCTCTCATGAAGCTCTCCTGCACTAGCACTTATGATATCCAGGTGGTAGTTTTCTTTTTGGCTGGCTTCAACATTGTAGTCACTAGCATAATAGTCCTTGTTTCCTATGCCTTCATCCTTTCCAGCATCCTCCACATCAGCACCACGGAGGGCAGGTCCAAAGCCTTCAGTACCTGCAGCTCCCACCTTGCCGCTGTGGGAATGTTCTACGGCTCTACTGAATTCATGTACTTAAAGCCCTCCATGCCAGTTCCCTGGCCCAGGAGAACGTGTCCTCCGTGTTCTACACCACAGTGATCCCCATGCTGAACCCCCTGATCTACAGTCTGAGGAATAAGGAGGTCAAGGCTGCCCTGCAGAAAACACTTTTGATAAAATGATTTTGATACAAAAGTTCTGATCCTTTCCATCTTAAGTATAACCTGTCATCAATTCCAGAGAGAAGCCCTTGAATGTTGGCCCAACCAACTCTACATACTTCTCTCTTCCTTCCCTCTCTCTCTTTTCTCTTGCTAACTCTTTGAAACTGACTGATTTCAGTTCACACTTTCTTTCATATAGTATGCTTTCTCTCTTCTGAGCTTTCTGACAAACATTTAACTTATTGTAACTTCATATAAACTTTACACCTTCAGCCTTGAGTTTGAAAGCCATTCATTGTTTTATTACCTTCTGTGGAGAAAATATTAGTAGATCCTATTCTTACTTTTTGTAACAAGGAATATACAAGACAAACAGGTAAATTTCAAGGTTATCACTGTCTTCTCTCTCACGTCTATTTATAACCTTACCCAAGAAGTTTTGCCTGATCCCTTTATTCAGTTGTGTTAGAAACAATGATAATAATAATAACAGCAGCCTATACTTTTTGGAGCTTACTATAAGCCAGACATTCTTCTTAGGGCTCCACATGCGTCATTTCAATTGTACCTCACTATACCTCAATTAAACACCTAGAGACACTATTTTTATCCCCAATTCACAGGTATTGACATTTTGTTTAATAACTCACTTAGGGTCATATGGCTGATAAACAAACAACACTGGGGTTCAAACTCAGGTCAAGATGACTCCAGAGCCCACACTCTTGGTTATCACATTAACCCCTTCACTTTAGATTTTCTCTGCACTGCTTATTGATTCTCCCTTAATTAAGTCCTTCCTAATATTAACTCACATCACCTCCTTTATCACTGACAAACCTTTCTTCCTTTATAGGCAACTTCTACAAAATGGCTAAAACAAGATGGCACTGTGGTCATCAGTTTGACTTGGTTTGCCTGAGTCTTGCCCAGTTTTAACAAATCCTATATCTCAGGAAATCACTATATCTCAGGAAACCACTCAGCCCAGGCACCAAAATGATGTTTTGTCACCCTGAATTGCACAGTGCTGTAAGGTTCCCGGCCAAAATCCTTCCAAAAATCCATTTGTCTCTGGACAAAATTTCTTCGCCTATTGCATATAATTACATCAAGGATACACATTTTAGATTCAGCAGTCTTATACTGCAAAAAATTTAGGGGTATTTTCTGATCATTCAGCTATGTTTGGTTCAATATTGTATCATTTGTGTTTCATTATAAGAACTAGGAATCACTCCAAGGTTCTCAAGCAGAAATGGATCTAATATAGGAAATTACATGTATCTATTTTTTTGAATGGTTGGAGCAGGCGGTTGGGAGTTCCCATTGGGGGACTAGTGAGTCCAAAGCAATTCCACAGTAGAGATGACCTAAAAGTTAGGGAGCCCCTGCTGTGGCTGTCACTGCTGCCACCATGAAAAGTGTCTCTCAGACAAAAAATATTGGCAAGCAAACAACAGCATTGTAGGATAGCATTCTAAATCAGAGATTCTACAAAATGATTATCACCTGGGAACTAATTAGAAATGAAAACTTTCAGCCTCACCAGACCTCCTGAATAATTGGGTGGGGCCCAGTATCCGTTTTCTAAGAAACCCTTAGGAGATTCTGTTACACACTCCCACCTTCCAGATCTCACTAATTCACATGCGGAACCCTACATGCCTGGAAATCTGAGAATTTTAATTTTAACCCTTTTAACCCTCTAACCAGAGAGACAGTGGAACTGATATGGAGAGCATTCCAGAGTAACTACTTTACATGTTTTCTCCTGACCTTCCTCCAGCAGGAGCTGAAAATGCCACCATTAAAGATCCCCTCTATTCCAAAGAATATGTAAAAATTCATCTGTTTTAAATAAAGGTGAGAAATGATTAAGCAAAAAAAGTGTGGTGCATTGGATTACATGAAACATTAAGATTTCTGTTCATCACAAGTTACCAGGGATAAAGTTAATAGCAATATAATAGAATTGGAGAAGATATCTAACTAGCACGTAAACACCTGAAAGTCCATAAGAAAAAGACATCATCAACAACAGGATAAAATGGGCATAATATATACAACAGACAATTTGCAGAAGGAAAACCTGAAGTGCCCCGAGCATATGAAAATCTGCTCACTGGTTATTAATAAGAGGAGTATAAATTAAAATAACAATGAGATATCTCTTTATATTTATAAAACTGGAAAAAGATTTTAAAATCTGGATGGTGTTAAATGTTAGTGAGGATGTGGCAATTGAAGAACCCTCATGTGTGTAGACTGTTCTGTAGAACAAAATATTACTTAGGAAATATACGTAAATGCAACTGCAGGATTTAGCAATCCTTGCCTTGGGATTCAAACTATGCTAGAACTATTCTCTGCTATGCCCACATGAAAGCATGTACAAAGATGCTCATTGTACAGGAAATTGGAGACAAAATGGGCACCCACCACTGGGGAGCAAAGGATTACCTTTAAACAACATGGGTGGAAATTACAGCACAGTAATGTGTGGGAAAAGAAAGATAACAAAATATACAGCACACTATTTGTGTATTTAAAAAATGCAAGCACATAAATCAACAAAAGCACATTTAGGAAGCCTAAACCCCTTAAGCAGTTTAGAATGATGGTCCTGAGACATACGATGCATGAAAGTGAGTGTGATGGTTTGAAGCTGTATGTACCCCAGAAAAGCATGTTCTGAAAGCTAATCCATTTCCTTGACTGTTTACTCATTGTAAGCAAATTCTTTGGTGAGCAGGATCTTGAGGTGAGAAGAGACACACCTCATTCAGGGTGGGTTTTAATCCCCTTACTGGAATTCTTTAAAGAGAATGAAACATAAACAGAACAGAAACTGAGACCTCTCTGAAACTGAGAACAGAGAAACTGAGTCATGCACACAGAAGCTGAGAAAGAAATCCACAGACAGAAAGCCAAAAGCTGAAAACAGTGACCCCTGTGAGAGAAGGGAGACAGCAGCTGACCCTAGCCCAAACACCCCTAAAGACAGATAGAAAGGTCAAAGGTGATGGTGGAGTTATACAGAGAAGATAGGATTTAACAAATGAGTATGTTTGCTGAATCATTAAGTAGGTATCTCTGTTAGTCTTCAGTATCTTAGAGAAGCCAGAAGTAAACACCTAAAATTTTGGAATTGTAGCCCATGACAAGCTCTGAAACATGTTCTACAACTAATTAAGGTGCTGTGCTTTGAAATTTAGTGCTTTTTTGTATATATGTTATTTTTCACAAAAAGGAAAAAAAGTCAATTGTGATAATAAAAAATATTTAAGCCTTCTAGCCTCCTATATTCTGGAGCAGCCAGAAGGAAAAATCTGACAGGATCTGTTCTGTAACTACTTCTTGAGGGTCCTTTGGGAACTATTGCTTTTTTATTTCAGGCTTTGTATATACAATATATTATACAACTTAAAAAGTTATTTTAAAAAAGAAGCAAAAATAAAAATTTATTTTCCTAGATCCACCTCTCCATCTACATCACTCAACACACCCAAGATGCCCTAGATATGAGAGTGACACTGGACTACTGAAGAGAGATATGGGTAGGCCAGCCCTTAATATATGCAGGGCTGTCAAAGGATTACAGATGAAGCCCCACACACCAAATATCTGAATATATAAAAGTTATGAACCAAGTAAACAAAAAGTTAAATATTTTCTTTCCTTCTACCTTTACATATATACCATCAAAGCAAGCTAAAAACCCAGGCTCAGATTTAGAAATCTCAGATTTCTGGGTTCCATATCAGATTGTGGTACTAGGAGAAGAGTTTCCTACCTCCTGGTCCCCTGCCCACAGCGACAGCTTCCCACCATCCACTTTCCAATCCTAGGTCTTCTCCACTCTACAAGGGGCCTCACACACACATACAGGAGCATCTTCACGTCCGAATTCCATCCACAGCCCTTAAACACAGCTGCAACCTGTCTATGTGGGTCTGAGGGTGAACAATCATCCGTGTGGTCTGCCTTGCGATAGTGAGTCAGGGGAGAGCCTCCAAGTAGGGCAGGGTATTTAGGCAGGGAATTGGGTTATGCCCAACACTGAAAGCAAAGTCTAGAAGGGGGAGGGGACAGCTTGTGGCTTGGTGCATCCTCGCGGTCCCACGTATTATGCATCCCATGTGGAGAGGCACAACCAGAGAAAGGTCAGGTTAGGGCAGAGGATAAGAGCTGGGAAAGAACAACTATGTAAGAAGCAGAATCAATTCCTTGAGTCCAAAGTGAGAATTTCTGTTGCTGTAAATACAAAAACCTGAGGTTTTGACTGAAGAGAAGATGAGTGATGTAGGAATGCTTTCACTTTCTGCCCGTTTTGCCCTCTCCTTACAATTCCAAGCACAAGATTGAAAACTTTGCAAGCCCCTGGGATCCCCTTGCAGACCAGCAAGGCTGGCTGGGCTGCACTAGCACGTGCAGAGGCAGACCCAGTCCACTTTTCACAAACAAGGCAGCAGCCGCTCAGACAAGCCCGTGTCCGAGGGTGCTCAGGGACCTGGCCTGAAACAAGAATGAGAATTGGCAAAAGACCTAAATACATCACAACCTCAGCCTCCTCCTCTTCTCACCCCCATACCAGGACAACAACGTGAAGAGGTAACTCTGAGAACATTCAGTCCCAGGGCTCTGTATTAGTAAAAGGACAGAAAAGATGTTAAAACACAGCCATGCGCCCATGCTCTGTCTAGTGATACCTGAGTAGATTCTTACAGTCTCTTTTTCCCTTTTCTAGAAGGAAAATGGCTCTGATAATGAAAGAGCGGACAACCCTGAGACTATAACCTTGTATCACTGTTATACTAAAAGATAAAAGCCTCGTCCCTTCATGTTGAAATTTCTTGATGGCACTGACCTAAGGCCTAATAGCTAATCAAGACAGTGCCCTAATATTTCTCTCCAATCAAGAAAGGAAATGCCGTCTTTCCACAGCAGAGCAACCATAAAATATTTTAAAAGTTGTTTAAGAAGGACCATAAAAAACATCATTTTTCATACATTTTCACATTCAAAAACTGCAACAACAAATACAAATTGCTCCCAGAGTCTGACAAGAAACCTAGAGAAGAAAGGGCCTACAGATACTCTCCCAAGGAGGAATTACTTCTGAGGACAAGAAGCATTGCTCATTGTGTTCACACATAAAGAACTCTGACTACTCTCAGGCACAATTTCACTTAACTCTTGGACTACTTAAACTCAAAGTATGAGTTCGATTCCTGTCCTGCACCCCTCTTGATAAATATAAAAGATTGAAATTTTACAGAGCATGTGCTCTGAACACAGAGGATTATATGAGAAATAAATAACAAAAACATATCTGAGAAAAAAGATCACATATTAAACAACATATTTCTAAATAAGAAATTGGTCAAAGAAGAGGAAATCACAGGGAAGATGGTAAAATAATTTGGAAAAAGATAATGAAAGCAAAAATTATTTTCCTTATGTCCTGGGAAAATAAATTATCAGAAGTCTAGACAAAATGTTTTTCACAAAAGTGGTAATCACAGCTTTACTTATAGTAATAAAACCTTGGGGACAATGATGCATTTTAATACTCACCAACAGAAAAGAAAAGCTTAAATAAAATATATCTACATGATAAATCCATGGAAAATTGTAACTCGAAATATTTATTAACAAGGAAAAAATGCTCACATTATAATGACAAGTTAAATGGCATTTCATAGCATTGTATATAGAGGATGAACCAACTGGAAGAAAATTTCATAATGCAGTTGTTATTCTCCTTTGCTGATTTGTTAATGATACAGCTCTATCAGTTACTTATTGCTGTATAACAATCACAAGCCCCCACTGGCATACAACAATGATACTTGTTATCATTGTTTTTTTTGGCCAGGGTTTACATGACAAATTCCATAGACTGGTTGGGTTAAATAACAAGAATTGCTTGTCTAAAAGTTTTGTAGTCTTGAAGTCCAAAATCAATGTATCAGCAGGGTCATGCTTTCTCTGAAGTCTGTACCATTCTGAAGGTGGCTTGCAGGCAACCCATAACTCAAACTTTGGTCCCCTCACTTGACCATCTGCTTTTCTTTATCTCCTCCTCACTCTTATACATTGCATCCAATTTTCTTCTACTTACAAGAAGTCCAGATATATTGTATTAAGGTCTACCCTGATTGAGCTTGGCCACATTTTAATAATATCTTCAAAGATCCTATTTACAAATGGGTTCACATCAATAGAACCAGAAGTCATACCTTGAACATGTCTTTGTGGGGGACATGATTCAATTCATATCACTCACATATCTACAATTTGATTGTGGTGGCTGAGCTCATCTGGCACAGGTGAGTAGCTCTGATTTGGGGTGGGGTGAGTGTCTGCTCCACTAGTGCTCATGGGGAAATGGGTTGGAAAGGCTACCACATACCCAGATGAAGCTCTTCTCAAAAGGCAGTGGCTGATGCACAACAGGGAAAGCTCCACCTTACAAGCCCACTCCCAGCCCCTGCTATTACACAATTGCTAATATACAAGTGACTGAAATGGGTCACACGGTCAAGCCGAATGTCAATGGGCAGGGAAATGTGTTCTACCAGGGCAAGGACATGGATACATGACACCGGTGATCTTTTCTCTCATACATATGTTTTCACAGCACAAATTTACAACAGTAAATTTGAGCATCTACAAAAAGAAAAAGAAAATGAAACTTGAAAATTTTTCTTAAAATACATTAACTAAACATATAGAAAAGTTTTCTGAATGGAAAATACTTATAACCCTGGTGTTTCCAGCTGTCAAGGGCTCTGACTTTGCCACAGCATCCACCAAACAGAAATGGAGCTGGTGCAAACATGAGGTAGGGCAGGAGGTCTGGGGATCCTAATGCTTCTCCAGGTTTGCAGGGTTGGAGACCACAGGATACATCCAATCTAAAAATGTCCTTGCTCTGTCTCTTGTTTCTTAGCCATATATCATCCTACACTCTTTAGTGAGTGGTTACTCTTCTTTTTCACCCCTGTAATGTTTGCTGCTTCATTCTATTCTAATCTGTACCTATTGTAAGAATCATTCTTAAAGATGCTTTTATAAAAGTTTAAAATTAGAAGTGGCACCAGATATATGTAAATAGAGCAGGAAACATAAATACTTAAATATACATCTAAAATCTCTATCGGATTCTTAAGAAAAATGGTGCAATTACTTTTTCCAGCAAAGAGAATTTAAGAACAAAATTTCTAAACAGGAGGAAGAGATCTTTTCACTGTATAACCTCCACTTACACTGTTCAATGTGTAAGTATTCCATATTACTTAACCAAAATATATCATTTTTAAAACAAAAGTAAGATTTGAGCTCATTTCTCTCATGCCTATGCAGAGGCCCAGAAAAATGAAGTTATTTGCCTAACATCATGCAAAAACTATAGGAAGTGCTAATAACTAGATGGAGTTCCAGCAGGGAGAGAACTTAGATTTATGGAGTGTCTGTCATTGATTTCTCTCAGAAACCTCAAGAGAGGAAAATTGCTGTCTTGCTTTTAAAAACAAAGAAAATAATATTTGGAGACATTACATAATTTGCTCAGTCATTCAACTTCTAACCAACCAAACTACAATGCAAAACTGACTCTACTATGTGGCTTAAAAGTCCTAGAGTCTACACCCCAACCTCATATGGCCTCTCCACTTCAACCAGCTTATTATACCCAACAGAAAACTCAGTTTTCCTCCCTGTCCTATTCTGATTAAGTAACATTCTCAATCTTAGGATTTCATTCCCACTGATCTGTTTCATACCAAAGAGCAAAGCTAAACACTCATCCAAACTATGTTGTTTCCCAAAAGAAGAGAACTTTCCCAAGGAAAAGTTCATAAACAAAACTATTTCCCCATCACATGAACATGTTAATGTTTTTCAGAAGAAACTTTGCCATTAACGAAGCATTTAGGAGAAAATGTTCTCATGTATGAAATAAACCTCCACCTCACAATACCGAATGATGTGGATTTACAAACCAGCATTGCAATAAACTGTCTTTTTCCCACATAAGCCTGTATGGGAAGTATTATTTACAGTGCCAGAAAATTCTGTGCAAGTTACCTCTTCTAATAATGAACTGCTGACTTCCGGAGAACATGGCAGCTTAGTAAAGTGCGGGTCTTAGTTCCTCCTCCAGAACAGCTACTAGGGAAGTAGAAACAGTACAGAACAGCTCCCGGAACCACAACAGAGACCAAGAAGACAGCGTACCCCATTCTGGAATGGCTGACTGGCTGGGAGAACCCACTGCGGTGAGATCCCTGAGGGGTGCGAGTTTCCCCGGGCCGGGGTAGCAGGCAGCCAGAGTCCCTTCCTCCCTCCTTCCTGGGTTGGCTGGGAGAATTGGACAGGTGATCCCCAAAAGCCATGGCGGCTGGCGCCCCCCACCATGTGCGGCCCCCCGGACCAGCTGGGAGAATTGGATCGGACATATCCCTAGCCGCGGAGACCAGCGACCGGTGTCCTTTCCAAACACGTGGTTTCCCAGTCCAGCTGGGAATGGTGGATAGGCACTCCCCAAGCTGCGGCAGCCAGCGCCCCCCCCGCCATACTTGACACCCTGGGCCAGCTGGGAAATTTGGACAGGCGCTCCCCCAAGCCGCGGAGGCTGGTGACCCTCCCCACGCGCAGATTCCCAGCCCGGCTGGGAGATTCGGATTGGCACTCCCCCAAGCCGCTTCAGCTGGCGACACTCCCCCACAGCGAGACTATTCCAAACTTAAAGGAGCCACAGCATTTTTACTGGTGGGATCCGCAGACAGACGAGCGTCACGAGTGCCACCTACTGGGCAGGATAAGAAAAACAGAGCCCAAAGATTTCAAAGAAAAATCTTACAACCTGCTGGGTCCCACACTCAGGGAAATCTGATTAAATGCCCAGAAGCCAGCAGAAAATAACAGATCATGCTCAGAAAATTGGAGATATAGCCCAGTCAAAGGAACAAACCAATTGTTCAAATGAGATACAGGAGCTGAGACAACTAATTCTGAATATACGAACAGAAATGGAAAACCTCATCAAAAACCAAATCAATAAATTGAGGGAGGACATGAAGAAGACATGGGCTGAACAAAAAGAAGAAATAGAAAAACTGAAAAAACAAATCACAGAAATTATAGGAGTGAAGGACAAAGTAGAAAAGACGGAAAAAACAATGGATACCTACAATGGCAGATTTAGAGAGACAGAAGCTAGAATTAGTGAATTGGAGGATGGAACATCTGAATTCCAAAAAGGAACAGAAACTATAGGGAAAAGAATGGAAAAATTTGAGCAGGGGCTCAGGGAACTGAATGATAATATGAAGAGCACAAATATATGTGCTGTGGGTTTCCCAGAAGGAGAAGAGAAGGGAAAAGGAGGAGCAAAACAAATGGAAGAAATTGTCACTGAAAATTTCCAAACTCCTATGAAAGACCTAAAATTACAGACCCAAGAAGTGCAGCGCACCCCAAAGAGAACAGATTCAAACAGGCGTTCTCCAAGACACTTGCTAGTTAGAATGTCAGAGGTCAAAGAGAAAGAGAGGATCTTGAAAGTAGCAAGAGAAAAACAATCCATCACATACAAGGGAAACCCAATAAGACTATGTGTAGATTTCTCAGCAGAAACCATGGAAGCAAGAATACAGTGGGAAGATATATTTAAATTACTAAAAGAGAAAAACTGCCAACAAAGACTTCTATATCCTTCAAAATTGTCCTTCAAAAATGAGGGAGAAATTAAAAGGTTTTCAAACAAAAAGTCAGTGAGAGAATTTGTGACCAAGAGACCAGCTCTGCAAGAAATACTAAAGGGAGCACTAGAGTCAGATACGAAAAGACAGAAGAGAGAGGTGTGGAGAAGAGTGTTGAAAGAAGGAAATTCAGATATGATATATATAATACAAAAGGCAAAATGGTAGAGGAAAATATTATTCAAACAGTAATAACACTAAATGTTAATGGACTGAATTCCCGAATCAAAAGCTATAGACTGGCAGAATGGATTAAAAAACAGGATCCTTCTATATGCTGTCTACAGGAAACACATCTTAGACCCAAAGATAAACATAGGTTGAAAGTGAAAGGTTGGGAAAAGATATTTCATGCAAATAACAACCAGAAAAGAGCAGGAGTAGCTATACTAATATCCAACAAATTAGACTTCAAATGTAAAACAGTTAAAAGAGACAAAGAAGGACATTATCTACTAACAAAAGGAACAATTAAACAAGAAGACATAGCAATCATAAATATTTCTGCACCAAATCAGAATGCCCCAAAATATATGAGGAATACACTGCAAACACTGAAAAAGGAAAGAGACACATATACCATAATAGTTGGAGACTTCAATTCACCACTCTCATCAATGGACAGAACATCTAGACAGAGGATCAATAAAGAAACTGAGAATTTGAATATTACTACAAATGAGCTAGACTTAACAGACATTTATAGGACATTACATCCCACAACAGCAGGATACACCTTTTTCTCAAGTGCTCATGGATCATTCTCAAAGATAGACCATATGCTGGGTCACAAAGCAAGTCTTAACAAATTTAAAAAGATTGAGATCATACACAACACTTTCTCGGATCATAAAGGAATGAAGTTGGAAATCAATAATAGGCAGAGTGCCAGAAAATTCAAAAACATGTGTAGGCTCAACAACACACTCTTAAACAACGAGTGGGTCAAGGAAGAAATTGCAAGAGAAATTAGCAAATATCTCAAGGCGAATGAAAATGAAAACACAACATATGAAAACCTATAGGATGCGGCAAAGGCAGCGCAAAGAGGGAAATTTATTGCCCTAAATACCTATATCAGAAAAGAAGAAAAGGCAAAAATTCAGGAATTAACTGTCCAGTTAGAAGAACTGGAGAAAGAACAGCAAACTAACCCCAAAGCAAGCAAAATGAAAGAAATAACAAAGATTAAAGCACAAATAAATGAAATTGAAAACATGAAAACAATAGAGAAAATCAATAAGACCAGAAGTTGTTTCTATGAGAAAATCAATGATTGATGGGCCCTTAGCAAGACTGACAAAAAGAAGAAGAGAGAGGATGCAAATAAATAAGATCAGAAATGGTAGAGGAGACATAACTACTGACCTCACACAAATAAAGGAGGTAATAACAGGATACTATGAACAACTTTACGCTAATAAATACAACAATTTAGATGAAATGGACGGGTTCTTGGAAAGACATGAACAGCCAACCTGGACTCAAGAAGAAATAGATGACCTCAACAAACCAATCACAAGTAAAGAAATTGAATCGGTCATTCAAAAGCTTCCTAAAAAGAAAATTCCAGGACCAGACGGCGTCACATGTGGATTCTACCAAACATTCCAGAAAGAATTAGTACCAACTCTCCTCAAACTCTTCAAAAAACTCGAAGTGGAGGGAAAGCTACCTAATTCATCACCCTCATACCAAAACCAGGCAAAGATATTACAAAAAAAGAAAACTACACACCAATCTCTCTAATGAATATAGAAGCAAAAATCCTCAACAAAATCCTAGCAAATCGAATCCAACAACACATTAAAAATATTATATATCATGACCAAGTAGGATTCATCCCAGGTATGCAAGGATGGTTCAACATAAGAAAATCAATTAATGTAATACACCATATCAACAAAACAAAGCAGAAAAATCACACGATCATCTCAATTGCTGCAGAGAAGGCATTTGACAAGATTCAACGTCCTTTCCTGTTGAAAACAGTTCAAAGGATAGGAATACAAGGGAACTTCCTTAAAATGATAGAGGGAATATATGAAAAACCCACAGCTAATATCATCCTCAATGGGGAAAAATTGAAAACTTTCCCCCTAAGATCAGGAACAAGACAAGGATGTCCATTATCACCACTGTTATTCAGCATCATGTTGGAGGTTCTAGCCAGAACAATTAGACAAGAAAAAGAAATACAAGTCATTAAAATTGGAAGGGAAGAAGTAAAACTATCACTGTTTGTAGACGATATGATATTATACATCAAAAACCCAGAAAAATCCACAACAAAACTACTAGAGCTAATAAATGAGTACAGCAAAGTAGCAGGTTACAAGATCAACATTCAAAAATCTGTTGTGTTTCTATACACTAGCAATGAACAAGCTGAGGGGGAAATAAAGAAATGAATCCCATTTACAATTGCAACTAAAAGAACAAAATACCTAGGAATAAATTTAACTAAAGAGACAAAAAACCTATACAAAGAAAACTACAAAAAACTGTTAAAAGAAATCACAGAAGACATAAATAGATGGAAGGGCACACCGTGTTCATGGATTGGAAGACTAAATATAGTTAAGATGTCAATCCTACCTAAATTGATTTGCAGATTCAATGCAATACCAATCAAAATCCCAACAACTTATTTTTCAGAAATAGAAAAACCAATAAGCAAATTTGTCTGGAAAGGCAGGGTGCCCCAAATTGCTAAAAGTATCTTGAGGAAAAAAAACGAAGCTGGAGGTCTTATGCTGCTGGACTTTAAGGCATATTATGAAGCCACAGTGGTCAAAACAGCATAGTATTGGCATAAAGATAGATATATCGACCAATGGAATCGAATAGAGTGCTCAGATATCGACCCTCTCTTCTATGGACATTTGATCTTTGATAAGGCAGTCAAGCCAACTCACCTGGGACAGAACAGTCTCTTCAATAAATGGTGCCTAGAGAACTGGATATCCATATGCAAAAGAATGAAAGAAGACCCATACCTCACACCCTATACAAAAGTTAACTCAAAATGGATCAAAGATCTAAACATTAGGGCTAAAGCCATAAAACAGTTAGAGGAAAATGTAGGGAGATATCTTATGAAACTTACAATTGGAGGCGGTTTTATGGACCTTAAACCTAAAGCAAGAGCACTGAATAAATAAATAAATAAATGGGAGCTCCTCAAAATCAAACACTTTGTGCATCAAAGAACTTCATCAAGAAAGTAGAAAGACAGCCTACACAATGGGAGACAATATTTGGAAACGACATATCAGATAAAGGTCTAGTATCCAGAATTTATAAAGAGATTGTTCAACTCAACAACAAAAAGACAGCCAACCCAATTACAAAATGGGAAAAAGACTTGAACAGACACCTCTTAGAAGAGGAAATATAAATGGCCAAAAGGCACATGAAGAGATGCTCAATGTCCCTGGCCATTAGAGAAATGCAAATCAAAACCACAATGAGATATCATCTCACAACCACCAGAATGGCCATTATCAACAAAACAGAAAATGACAAGTGCTGGAGAGGATGCGGAGAAAGAGGCACACTTATCCACTGTTGGTGGGAATGTAAAATGTTGCAACCACTGTGGAAGGCAGTTTGGCAGTTCCTCAAAAAAATGAATATAGAATTGCCAGACGACCCAGCAATACATTTGCTAGGTATCTACTGAAAAGACTTAAGGGTTAAGGCACAAACGGACATTTGCACACCAATGTTTATAGCAGCATTATTTACAATTGCAAAGAGATGGAAACAGCCAAAATGTCCATCAAACTGTGGTATATACATACGATGGAATATTATGCAGCTTTAAGACAGAATAAACTTATGAAGCATGTAATAACATGGATGGACCTGGCGAACATTATGCTGAGTGAGTCTAGCCAAAAACTAAAGGACAAATACTGTATGGTCCCACTGATGTGAACCGACATTCGAGAATAAACTTGGAATATGTCATTGGTAACAGAGACCAGCAGGAGTTAGAAACAGGGTAAGATAATGGGTAATTGGAGCTGAAGGGATACAGACTGTGCAACAAGACTAGATACAAAAACTCAAAAATGGACAGCACAATAATACACAATTGTAATGTAATTATGTTAAAACACTGAATGAAGTTGCATCTGAGCTATAGTTTTTTTTGTTTGTTTGTTTGTGTCTTTTTTAATTTTTATTTTTTTCTCTATATTAACATTCTATATCTTTTTCTGTTGTTTTGCTAGTTCTTTTCCTAAATCGGTGCAAATGTACTAAGAAATTATGATCATGCATCTATGTGATGATGTTAAGAATTACTGATTGCATATGTAGAATGGAATGATTTCTAAACGTTGTGTTAATTTCTTTTTTCTTTAATTAATAAAAAAAATAATAATAATGAACTGCTTGGTGTTTCCTGATAAGTAGATAAATTCTGAAGTTATTTAAAGCTTCCAGACACTTAGATAATCGTCCTGCACCACAAGTTTCTAAGTCATAGCACGAATTTTCCTTTTCTTAAAGGAAAGCACTCTAAATTATGACACAGTTAGTCTTAAAATGCTGTATGTAACTTTAACTACCCATGTTTAAAACCCTTGAACCAATGAAAGTCCAAATTCACTAGACAGGGTCCCTAGACTTCCAGCACTACCTCAGGAATTCTCATACTAATTGCTATCTGGGACTTAACATACCTGACACTCACACACCCCAATCTTCCCTCACTTCTCACGTCTTTTGGCCAAAAACAATGTAAGAAAGTTTTTCACCTCCTATCCTCTTGAAAAAAACTGTAATTGTCAGGGGTATTTGTTGAGGAGTTACATGAAATTACTGTGAAAAGAATCAAATTTCAAATACTAAATACTATACTTTTAAATTAAATTTGCAAGGGCAGCAATGGAGCAAAGAAACAGGTATACAGGAAAACAGAGTAAATTGGATTTGAAAGGCCTGACTACAGTCCCATCTGTGTCCCCTGCTGGTTTTTTGTCTTTGGGAAAAAGACACGCCTGAGTCTCCGATATACATGTCCATTAAGCCTGTATATCTTAAATGATTCATAATATCCATTCAAAATTAATTGATCTATGCTTGCTGAAACATTTTCGAAAAATAAAGAATTTCTTGAAAACAGGTATCCAAATGTAGGAAGTAAAATTCATTTCTGTATGTGAGAGAAAAAACTGGAACTTGGATCCTTCGTTAAAAACACCCATGTACACACACACACACACACACACTAATAAACAAAGCACTGGATCTTCTTCCTCAATTGCTGCTCCTTTCTTAAGAAAATGTGTTTCTACTCATGGTTTTCCTCAGGCCAACTTGACATCCTTGTTCCTCAAACTATAGATTAGTGGGTTTAACATGGGTACCACAATGGTATAGAACAGGGAGAACACTTTTCCTTGGTCAAGGGGCAAAACGGAAGGTGGTTTAAGATACACAAAAGCCCCAGAACCAAAGAAAAGGGAAACCACAATTAGGTGGGAGCTGCAAGTACTAAAGGCTTTGGACCTACCCTCCTTGGAGTGAATATGGAGAATGTTGGAGAGAATTAGAGCGTAAGAGATAAAGATGGTGACAATGGGCACTCCAATGTCAATGGCCACAAAAATAAAGACCACCAGCTCATTCACATATGTGCTATTGCAGGAGATCTCAAGGAGAGGAAAGATGTCACACATGAAATGATTGACAAGGTTGTCGGCACAGAAGGTCAGACTTGCTACACTCCCTGTATGGGCAATGGCCCCCAAAAACCCCATCACATAAATACCTAACAAAAGGAATAGACACACTTGCGGAGACATGGTAACTGTGTACAACAATGGTTTACAGATGGCAACATAGCAGTCATACGCCATTGCTGACAAGACAAAGGAGTCAGAGATGATGAGAAAACAGAAGAAAAAGAGTTGAGTCATGCACCCTGCATGCAATATGATATTCTCCTTTGAGACAAAACTCACAAGCATTTTGGGAGTGATGGTAGTGGAGTAACAGAAATCTATTAAGAAGAGGTTGAAGAGGAAAAAGTACATGGGAGTGTGGAGGTGAGAATTCAGCCCAATCAGAGTTATCAAGCCCAGGTTTCCCACCACAGTCATGATATAGATGCACAGAAACAAGAAGAAAAGGGGGATCTGGAGTCCTGGCAAGTCCTTTAAGCCTGAGAGGAGAAACTCAGTCACAGAAGAGTTCGTAGCTGCCATTTTCCTCTAGTGGGGTCTGTGAGAAAAACAGAAAGAACCAGTTAGAGTGACAACATCACTATCACCCTCCCAGGATCCCACCACCATTCTTGATAACAGATTCCACAGACAGAGATGTGAAACTCTGGTCTTTACGAATTGCTAGGCTAGAGTACAATATGAGTGAACTTTGTCTCCACGATGAGAGCTGGTACACCTAAGGAGAGGGGTGCTAAAAATACACTGGATGACTTTTTAAATTTTAAGTCGGTTCCTTTTCTGTGACCTTTCCTCTCCTGCCTCTGCTTCAGTTATTGACACCTGGCCTCATCTCAGAAGGAATTCTGACATGTAGAAGCTACTGTGATTATGCTCAGGGCTTCCACCTCTGGGTCAGTGCTGGACTAGCTGGAAGATAAAATTGTGGTTTTTTCCCAGAAATAATCATTTTGTAAAGCTATCACTTATTTAGTGTCTACTATGAGAGATTTTGGTCTAAATTCTATGTGACAATATTACGTTCCCTATGTTACAGATGAGATACCTGAGACTAAATCATTAGCATGGAGTAAAACACTCCTAAATTGCAGCAATAAGATGATCTCAGGTCATGTGGCTCCCATGGTTTGTGCTTTTCACCACCAGACTACATGACGGTCCAAGATCAGGCAGGCACTCACTTCTCTTGAGTTTAGAACCTCGAGGCTACACTGCACTCACTGTCTCTTATCCACAATTTTCCTCCAGAAATGGCCCTTGGGAACAGAGAATGACAGCATTGAATTCAGAACCCTCTGCTCCCAGTCCTGATCAAAGGATCAGAACCTCAAATTTATGCTAGAACTCTTCCACAACAAAACATCATTTCTAATTGTTGGATTGCTCTAAGCCCCTGTCCTGCTTCCAGGGAGAAGACGGAACTTTCTCCAGACCAGTGAATCAAAAGCATCACAGGAGGGTTTTATTCTGGATTAGAGATCTCAGCGACCTGCTTGTTACAGCATAAACTCCCTTTGGATGATTACCTTAGAGACTGCCATCCCTACGCAAGAAGGAATGTTTTGTTTGTACCATGATGTTAATAATTTGTCCTTTAATGACTCAATTATTACATTCAACTAACATCTATTCAGCACTATGAAGAGCAAATCATTTTGAAAAAAATAATTATCATTACCATTTCTTGAGTATCGAATATTACCTGAAAGTCAAGATCCAAAAGCAATATATAAATATAACTTTGTTTATTCCTCACAATAATGATACTCATTTTAAAGGTAAGGTACTGACAAAGACAACAGGCTTCAGAAGCCACAGTGGTGCTATGTCTGTCTGCTTCTATATCCCTTATTTAGCAACCAGACCAAACTACCTCCTTATGAGAGCTACTAGTAAAAATCCAAAAAGTAGGGTCCTTGCCATCTGGGACCTAAAAGTCTGGTAAAAAAATTTTTTCAATTTTTATAAAATGAAATGACTTTAATTTTAAAAAGTGATTACAGCCAGGAAGGGTAAACAATAAGGCAAATGTAATTTAGAAGGGGACATTCAATAATTTGTCCACATTGCAATTAAATCCAGGAATTGTGCTGCTCCCAGCTTAGAAAAGAAAGGAGATTTTTTTTATTCCCTTCCCCTATCTATTCATGGAATGGAAATTTGATTGTAACAAAGAATCCAAATTAGATAATTGCTCATATCCTCTTCCAAGATCAACCTTTCTCTAAATTAATAACTAACCAAAATTCCCCATAACTGTCCTGACTTCTACCCACATTTCTTTGAGCATTTGCGCCAACTGAATTTCTACCTGCTCAGTGCTCTCAAACTGAACCCTAGTATATCCTATTTCCAGTGCAGGACCAGACGTTAGTTGTTTTTCTTTTGTTTTGTTTTGTTTTGTTTTGTTTGCTTTTGTTTTCTTTTACTATCTTCTACTACCTATTCTAACCTCTGCCTTGTCTATTTAATGTCTCAATATCTCAGTTATTTTTTGTTTTAGTTTCTTCGAGTTGCCATTATAACATTACAATTGGCTTAAAAGAACAATAATTTATTGTCTCAATTCTGGGTGCTAGAAATCCAGACCAAAGTGTCATCAGGGCCGCACTTCCCCTGAAATCTATAAGGTTCTCCTGGCAGCTTGTTGCCAATATATGGCATTCTGTGGCTTGTATAATAACCCAATCTCTGTCTCTGTCACCTTGCGGTCTTCTCTCTGTTTTTCTGTTTCCAAATGTCCTCTCCGCAAATGGGCACAACTATACTGGAGTAGGGCCCAGCCTAATCCAGTCTGCCCTGATCATAACTAAAAGCATCTTCAAAAATGCTATTTCTAAAAAGAATCACATTTACAATCCTGGGAGATAGGAAGTGAACATATCTTTTTGAAGTATACAATTCAATCCATAACATTACACCCTGTGTCCCTTCCCACATGCAAAAAGACATTCACCACATCCCATCATCCCCAAAAGTACGAAGCCAACCAGCATCAACACTGAAGTCTAAATTTCATCTCCTAAATCATCTAAAACAAGTACAGATGAGACTCTCAGTATAATTCATTGTAAGGCAAAATTCATCTCCATCAGTGGACAGGTAAAATGATCAAAGTAGTTATTTGCTACCAAACACACTATGAGACTGGCATAGGATTGACTTTCCCATTCTAGAAGGAAGGAATTTGAAAGAAAAAGGGGTAATGAGTCCCAAATGAGTCCAAAATCCTGCAGGGCAAATCCATCAGATTCCATGGCCTGTTAGTAATCTGTGGTTCAGTGCTCTGTCCTTCTGACTTCTACAGTGGCAGCCCCCCATCTCTGAATGTCAGGTGGTGGCCCCACTCTAGGGCTCAGACTTTCACACCGTGGCCCTGCTCTGGGAATTACTCTTCCTCATTTTCTCATATCTCTGTCACTTTCTGTAAAGCCTAGCCATGCTTCAGCTGACAATTCTCCATAACCATGTTGATCTCTCATGCAATTCACCAGGGTTCAATTCATCAGTAAAGAGCATCCTACATAGATATTTCCTAGATACCACATTCTAATCCTGGCTTCTTCCAAGGTTATTGATTAGATCCAGCAGTCCTGGGCCTAATCTTCTCTGAGCAAATGGCTGTCCAGTGACATCCCTTGGCCCTATTTCCAGAATACAGTATATGGATTGGCCATCAATTTCTCAAATCACAAACTGCAGATTTCTTTTTGCTCAACAGTTCAAATTTGAATTTATATCCTTCCTTTCACATTTTTCTATAAGCAGCAGAGATAAACCAGTCTGCACCATCCATACTTCTCTCACCTAAATATCCTAGTTCAAGTTCTGTGTTTCATCCAACATCGTAACACAATTCTGCCAAGTTCTCTGCCATTTTACAGAAAGGATAACATTTCTTCCAAATTCCAGTAACATTCATCATTTCCTTCTAAGGTCTTGGCCAATTTTGTCTATATTTCTACCATCTTTCTGTTCTAGACTATCTAGGTTTTTACTATGAAGTGTCTCAAAATTTTTTCTGCCTAGATTCAATTCCCAATCCAAAGTCAACTTCCCCATTTTTACATATTCAAGCAGAAGTATTTTCATCCCTGTACCAAAAACTGTCGTGGTTTCTTAGGGCTACAGAAACAAAGTACCAAAACCTGGGTGGCTTAAAACAAGAGATGTATCATCTCAGAGTTCTGCAAGCCAGAAGCTCCCCCAATCCCCCAAAAAAAGAGAGAGAGAGAATCATATGACCCCAGATAAGCATGCAGAGTACCAGAAATAGCAAATATGTGAATAGGTACAAAAGAATACTTTTTGTATTTCTTGAAAATTCAAATTACTCTACTTCAAGCAAAAGAAAGATGATTTATGCTGTTTAATATATGTAAAATATACAAAATGAGAATAGCAATAAAATGTAATACAATAATGCAAATAAAATAATACAAATGATATAATAAAAATATATGGAATATAGCTAAAATTCCAGTAGGAGAGGTGACATGAAGTACTGAAAACCACTCAAAAAGATCCAAAAGATGGTAGGAAATGACACCAAATTAAGATTAACATTTGAGATTCACAGTGCCTCCCCATACAAAAATTAAAAATTAACATTTGAAAATCAACCAACATTATTCACTGCATTAATAGAACAAAAGGGTAAAACCATATAATCATCTCAAAAGCAGTAGAAAGAGTATTTAATAAAAGTCGATAACTATTCATGATAAATAGTTTTAGCAAACTAGGAATATAACCAGACATTCTATATCTGATAACAGATGTCTATGAAAAACCTACAGTTAACCTCATACTCAGTAGTGAAATACTGAATGATTACATCTTAAGGTTAATGACAAGTCAAGAATGTCCACTGTCCCATCTTCTATTCAACAATGAATGTGAGTTGCCAGCCAATGCAATACATGAAGGTATTAAGAGCTCAGCGCTTAATATATATCATTCACAATGGCAAGAATATAATCAAAATTCCTCTTGACTGCCTCTGCCTTCTATTCATATCTCTCTGAACAGTCCTGGGCCAGCTTGAATCTTTTGTAAACTCCAGAAAAACCATGTTTTAATCCTGATACATCTTGTGGGAGCAGCCATTTCTTTTAAATCCCTATTCAGTACTATAGGTCAGAAATTTGATTAGATTATCTCCGCAGATATATGACACACCCAGTTGTGGGTATTAATCTGTGATTAGAGGGAGATGTGACTCCACCCATCCAAGTGGGCCTTGATTACTTTACTGGAATCCTTTAAAAGAGGAAACATTTTGGAAAAAGCTTCAGAGCCATGAGAGAGAGCCACAAGAGCCCATGCAGCCAGACACCTTTGGAGATGAAGAAGGAAAACATCCCTGGGCATTTGGAACAAGAAGCTTCATGAAACAACCTTCATGAAACAAGAAGCCTGGAGAGAAACAGACTCATGAGACAAGAAGCTAGGAGAGAAAGCTAGCAGATGTTGCCATGTTTGCCATGTGCCTTTCTAGTTGAGAGAGAAACCCTGAACTTCATCAGCCTTCTTGAGTGAAGGTAATCTCTTGCTGATGCCTTAATTTGGACATTTCAATAGACTTGCTTCAACTGGGACGTTTTCACAGCCTAGAACTCTAAACTTGTGGCTTAATAAATTCCCCCTTTTAAAAGCTACACTGTTTCTGGTATATTGCATTCCAGCAGCTAGCGGACTAAAACAACCCCTTATAACTCTTCAGTGCTTCTCAGTGCCCTCAACCTGAATTTTCATTGACATGATCCTAAATATGTTTGTCCTTCTCATTATGTTTGCATAAAGAGACCTAAAATTTGGAATGGAAAATATTAAAACATCTTTATTGAAACATGATATAAGTGTACATAGAAAATACAAAGAAATATAAAAACCATAATTCAAGGTAGATTTTACAAGGTCATGAAATACAAGCTTAATAGATAAAATGTATTATTTCCATGCATCAGGGAAAAATTTATAAAATTTTTAAATTTAATTTTAAAAAGAACATTTACACCAGCAATAAAAAAGAAAATCATGAAATACCTAGGAATGAGTTTTTAAAAATCTATATATGACCTCTATGCTAAAAATTAAAAATGAAGCTGAACAATTTCACTAAAATGTAAATAAATGGAAAGATATGTATTTCATAGACTGGATCAGAAAAATAAGTATTGTTAATTTGTTAAGTCGACCTTAATGAATGTATGGATTCAATTAAATTCCAATAAAAATAGGAGATTTCCTGACAGAATTTGACAAGATGATTCTAGATTTATATGGAATTACTAATGATCTAGAATAGCCAAAATGGCAGGAAAAAATAATTGGAGAACTTAAACTACCTGCCTTCAAGCGTTATATAAAGTTACAGTAATTAAAACAGTATCATTCTGTAATACAGATATATAAATAGACCAGTGGAGCAGATTAAACTATCCAGATATAGACCCAAGCATTTAAGCTCACTTGATTCTTTGCAAAGGTGGCAAAGCAATTCAATGGGGGAAAAAGTGTTTTAATCAGTATTTCTGGAACAACTGAATATCTATATAAAAACATAAAAGATCCTTGACCCCTTTTTCTTGTTTAAGTGTACTCTACTCATATGAATTAGAGAGTAGAGCTGTATATTGAGGATACAGGACTACTGGGTTTTGCACTTATGCTTTTCATTAGGCTTCTTGATGATCTTCATTTCTTCACACTACTTCTACTCACTCTCTCCTGTCTGTTCATTTCAACCTGAAGAACACCCTTTGATAATTCTTGGAGGGCAGGTCTCTTATTGGCAAAATATCTCAGTTTCTGTGCATCTGTGAATATTTTAAACTGATAAATATTTAAATATTTTTGAAGGATTCTTTTTCAGATAACGAATTTGGGGCAGGAAGGTTTTCTCTTTCAGTACCTCAAATGCATCATACCACTGCCTTCTCACCACCATGGTTTCTGATAAGAAATCAGAATTTTGTCTTATTCAGGATCCCTTGTATGTGAATAATTTTGTTTCTCTTGCTGCTCTGATTAGTATGTGTCTCAGAGTAGATCTATTAGGATTTACTCTGCTCGTAGTACATTGAGCTTCTTGAACATATATATATATGTTACTCATAGCAGTTAGGAAGTTTAGGGCCATTATGTCCTCAAATATTCTTTATGCTCCTTTTCCCTTCTCTTCTCTTTCTGGGACACCATAATGCATATATTTGTACACTTTGTGCTTTCACTCAAATCCCTGAGACACTACTCAATTTGTTCCATTCTTTTCTCTGTTCTTTTGACTGTATGATTTCGATTATCCTGTCTTCTAGTTTGCAGATTCTTTCTTCTGCCCATTCAAATCTGCTGCCATATGCCTCTAGTGTATAGTTAATCTCTACTATTGTGCCTTTCATACCTGTGGTAGTTTGTTAAAGCTGCCTGAATGCAATATACCAAAAATGGATCAGCTTTGATAAAGGGGATTTAACAAGTTACAAGCCTACAGCTCTAAGGCCTTAAAAATGTTCAGAAAAAAATATCTCAACACTGAAGAAAGGCCAATAGCTGTCACATGGTGTGATGTTTAGGTTCTGGTGTCAACTTGGTCATTTCATGATGCCCAGTGGTCTGGTCAGGCAAGCACTGGCCTCACCATTGCTGCAAGGATATTTCATGGTTGGTTGATAAACCAGAAGGCTGGTGTATTAAATCATCAGACAGTTGATTGTATCTGGGGGCTGATTATATCCACAATCAACTAAGGTATGTCTCCCACCAATGAGATAACCCAATCAGTGGAAGACATTTTAAGGAAGAAGAGAGACTTTTTCACAGCTTCTTCAGTCACCGAGTCTCTCCTGTGGAGTTCATCCGGAACGTTCATTGGAGCTGCCAGCTTCACAACCTGCCTACGGATTTTGGACTCTTCCATTTCCATGGATGCATGAGACACCTTCACAAATTTCATATTTACAGATGTTTCCTGTGGGTTCTGTTTCTCTAAAGAACCCTGATTAATACAACTTGGTACAGAGAGTGGTTCTAGAGAAACAGAATCTTAAAAGTGGGTTTTTGGGTTTGATTCCCAGTGCCTGCCTGTGCAAAAAAAAAAAAATGGATTTTTGCATATGATTTTCTGTTCTTATTAGACTCAGAGGAACTAATAGCTGTTATTCCAATAATCAAGATACACTATCAGTCTATGGGGTGAGTTGGCAAGGGAGATACTCAAAATATCACATTAGATTCTGCTAACTGTATGCTTATATGAATCAAGGGTCCAGATGAAAGTGTTTTTGACACCTTGACAGAATTCTGTGGAATTAAGAGGTATAATGATGTTGGCTGGTTGTTGTTAGATACACTGGATGCAGTGATAAGGGAAAGGGATAAGTTGAAGGCTACAAGTATACAACTTAAGTACCATTTGAACAATGTAAAAGTTTCCAAGTTTTCCCTGAGAAAATTTTCTTTCCCTGTGGTCACAGACTTCAAACCTCTGGAATCCAGATACAGAGCCTCATTGTGCAAGTAGCAGACATACAACATAAACTAAAATCTCAACCTTGCAGGATGTCTTCTGTTAAATTAAGGGTTTTGATTGTAAAAGAATAGGATCCTGAAATTTTGGATGGGGATATATGTATTGATAATAATAGCAATTCAGGAGATGGAATCTCGGCAATATGCTGAACCTTTGCTAGATAGCCCTGTAATGGATTGCCCTGAGGAAACAGCTTCCTGGCCTCTAGTCTGCCCAGAAAAATCTGCGACCCAACCTCCATCTAATAAGAGTAACCTTTTAGTGCCTGCTAACTCTGCAACCACCTCCTCTGGGGAAACAGCCTTCACTCCTCAATCTGGAGCAACTAATTTTGTTTCACCAGATAAAACTGCAACAGAAGCCCTGAGGTAATAGGCTTGAAAGACACATCTATTTCCTCTCATAACCCATGCCCACCACACCTCATTTCTTCAAGACCTATAACTAGACTAAACTCCCAACAGACCCCAAAAGTGTGACCCATGTGGAGCTACAATATACTCCAAATTAATCACATGAGTTTTATAATCTATATAGACATAAATCAGGGGAATATGTGTGGGAATGTATAGTAAGTGTGTGGGATAATTGTGGAAGGAATACAAACTTGGATCAAGCTGAATTTATTGACATGGGCCCACTAAGCAGAGATCCTGCAGTCAATATTCAAGCTTCAGGGGTTAGAAAAGGCATTAACAGTTTGTTTGGATGGTTCGCTGAAATATGGATCAAAAGGTTGCCAACATTACATGAGGTCGAAATGCCAGAACTGCCCTAGTATAATGTAGATGGAGGAATCCAGAGGCACAGAGAGACAGGAAAGTCAGAGTGGATTTATCAATGAGGAACAGCTCACATACCCTAGGAATGTCCAGAGGACACATCTTTCATCAGAACCTTAAGAAATGAATTCGTGAGACTAGCTCCATCATTCTTGAAGGGTTCTGTAGTCACCCTTCTCTGTAGGTCACATATTACTGTGGGAACTGCTGTCATTGAGCTGGAATCCTTAAACACAATGGAGATAATCAGATCCCGAGCTGGTAGAAGCCATGTGGTGACAGTTAATCACCATAAACAAAGTGGGTGCAGCCACCATAATGGACAGTAGACTCAAAGCAGCAGACAAAATAATCTGACTTGCAGAGACTTGTGGTGTTGGCTAGTAGATTGTGGGGTACCCAGAAGTAAAATAGATGGGCAGTCTACTGAATTCTTCTTTGAGCTGTATAAGCAGAAGAATTCTAGGTCATATGAACAGAAGTCTAACTTGAATTATGAAAATGGAATCATGGCCCCTTAATCAATTCCCAGACTAGAAACAATGTATAGATGTAGAGCCCCTTGAATGAGGGAAGGGCCAGATACCCTTGGGGAAGGTCTCTTTTACCCTGCTCCAAATTTACACTGTTAAACCTGTTCCCAGCCTTACCCACAGAGAACTATGGCCTTTTACCAGACTGGCGATGCATTGGGAAAAGGGAAAAGATCAGATATTTTGGATTATTAGACACTGGTTCAGAGATGACACTAATTTCAGGAGACCCAAAATATCACTCTGGTCCACCAGTCAGAGTAGGGACTCATGGAGGTCAAGCGATTGATGGAGTTTTATCTCAGGTCTGTCTCAGAGTAGGTCCAGGGGGTCCCTGGACCCATTCTATGGTCATTTTCCCAGTTGTAGAAGGCATAATTGGAATCAACATATGCAGCAACTGGCAGAATCTCCACATTGGTTCTCTAACTCATGAAATGAGGACTATTATGTTCGGAAAGGCCAAATGGAAGCCATTAGAACTGCCCCTATTTAGCAAAATAGTGAATCAGAAGCAATACTGGATTCATGGAGGGGCTGCAGTAATTAGTGCCACTCATAAGGACATGAAGGATGCAGGCATGGCAAATCCCGTCACATCCCCATTCAAGTCTCCTATTTGGACTGGGCAAAAAACAGATGGGTCTTGGAGGATGAAAGTGGCTTATCATAAATATAACCAGGCGGTGACTCCAATTGCAGCTGCTGTTCCAGATGTGATAGCATTGCTTGAGCAAACCAACACATCGCCTGGTACCTGGAATACAGCCATTGATGTGGCAAATGCTTCTTTTCAATAGCTGCGAGTAAGGACCACCAGAAACAGTTTGCATTCAGTTGGCAAGGCCAGCAGTATACTTTCACTGTCCTGCCATAGGGGTCTATCAATTTTCCAGCTCTATATGACAACCTAGTCTGCAGGGACATTGATCGTTTCTCTCTCCCACAAGAAATCACACTGGCCCATTATATCAATCATATCATGTTGACTGGACCTAGTAAGCAAGAAGTAGTGATTATTATAAACTTATTGGTAAGGTATTTGTATGTCAGAGGATGGGAGATAAATCCAATAATAACACAGGTGCCTTCTACCTCAATGAAATTTCTGGATGTTCAGTGGTATGGGATATGTCAAGATATCCCTTCTAAGGTGAAGGGTAAGCTGGTGCATCTGGACCCTCCTATGACCATAAATGAGGTACAATGACTCATTGGCTCCTTTGGATTTTGATGGCAGTGTATTCCTCATTTGGGTTGCCACTCCAACCCATCTACTGGGTGACCAAAAAAGCTGTTAGATTTGAATGGGGACTGGAGAAAGAGAAGGCTCTGTGACATGTCCAGGCTGCTATACAAGCTGTTTCTGCCATTTAGGCCATATGATCCAGCAGATCCAATAGAGCTGGAAGTGTCAGTGGCAAATAGGGATGCTGTCTGGAGCATTTGGCAGGCCGATATAGGAGAACCACAGTGTAGAACCTTAGGATTTTGGAGCGAAACCTTACCATCCACTGCAAATAACTACTCTTTTTTCTCTTTTTTTTTTTTTTTTGAGTAAAAGCTTTTAGCCTGGTTCCCCAAGCCGGAGTAGCTGGCGACCAGAGCCCCTCCCACACACGCGGCCTACCAGGCCAGCTGGGAGCCTCAGATCAGCAGTTCCCCAAGCTGCAGCGGCTGGCACCCCTCCCCCACAGGCAACTTCCTGGAGGGAAAGGAAAGAGTTTCCAACAGTAGTAGAGACTGAGCCCAACCTAACACCAATAGTGGCATTAATGAACAACTTCTGACTACTAAAAATAGGCCCTCAGCTCAGGAGAAACTGATCAAGGCAGAAGTCTCCTATTGGGCTAATTGAAAAAGAGGAAAGGGGGTGAAACAGAGCCTTCTGCAGCTGTTTCTATGGAGGCTTGGTTGCCTCTGGGCTCAGCGCTGGGATTACACAGGTTGCAACCGCCCTGAACGCAGAAACAGGCTGCTTTCAGGGCTCTCTACAACCTGAACCTTCCCTGCGGGAGGGGTGAAATGAAACTCAGGTGGAATCCCTCTCTCAAGGAATTCAGATCCCAGGACTTCACAATTTGAAACCATTAAAACCAACCTACAATCTTTCCTCTGTCTCCACCACACACCCAGTAGCGAGAGTCTTCCAAAGTTAAAGGAGCCACAACATCTTTTGCTGGTGGAATCCAAGGACAGACAAGCACCACATACTGGGCAGGATAAGAAAAACAGAGCCCAGAGACTTCACAGGAAAGTCTTTCAACCTGCTGGGTCCTGCACTCAGGGAAATCTGATTAAATGCCTAGACACCAGCAAAAAATAAAAAATCACACTGGGAAAACTGAAGAAATGGCCCAGTCAAAGGAACAAACCAATAGCTCAAATGAGATACAGGAGCTGAGACAACTAATTCTGAATATACGAACAGAAATGGAAAACCTCTTCCAAAACCAAATCAATAAATTGAGGGAGGACATGAAGAAGGCATGGGATGAACAAAAAGAAGAAATGGGAAGTCTGAAAAAACAAATCACAGAACTTATGGGAATGAAACACACAGTAGAAGAGATGAAAAAAACAATGGAAACCTACAATGGTAGATTTCAAAAGACAGAGGTTAGAATTAGTGAACTGGAGGATAGAACATCTGAAATCCAAAAAGAAACAGAAACTATAGGGAAAAGAATGGAAAAATATGAGCAGCAGCTCAGGGAACTGAATAATAATATGAAGCGCACAAATATACGTGTTGTGGGTGTCCCTGAAGGAGAAAAGAAGGGAAAAGGAGGAGAAAAACTAATGGAAGAAATTATCACTGGAAATTTCCCAACTCTTATGAAAGACCTAAAATTACACATCCAAGAAGTGCAGCGCACCCCAAACAGAATAGATCCAAATAGGCGTTCTCCAAGACACTTACTACTTAGAATGTCAGAGGTCAAAGAGAAAGAGAGGATCTTGAAAGCAGCAAGAGAAAAACAATCCATCACATACAAGGGAAACCCAATAAGACTATGTGTAGATTTCTCAGTGGAAACCATGGAAGCAAGAAGAGAGTGGGATGATATATTTAAATTACTAAAAGAGAAAAACTGCCAACCAAGACTTCTATATCCAGCAAAATTGTCCATCAAAAATGAGGGAGAAATTAAAACATTTTCAGCCAAAAAGTCACTGAGAGAATTTGTGACCAAGAGACCAGCTCTGCAAGAAATACTAAAGGGAGCACTAGAGTCAGATACGAAAAGACAGAAGAGAGAGGTATGGAGAAGAGTGTAGAAAGAAGGAAAATCAGATATGATATATATAATACAAAAGGCAAAATGATAGAGGAAAGTGTTACCCAAACAGTAATAACACTAAATGTTAATGGACTGAATTCCCCAATCAAAAGACAAAGACTGACAGAATGGATTAAAAAACAGGATCCTTCTTTATTCTGTCTACAGGAAACACATCTTAGACTCAAAGATAAACATAGGTTGAAAGTGAAAGGTTGGGAAAAGATATTTCATGCAAATAACAACCACAAAAGAGCAGGAGTAGCTATACTAATATCCAACAAATTAGACTTCAAATGTAAAACAGTAAAAGAGACAAAGAAGGACATTATCTACTAACAAAAGGAACAATTAAACAAGAAGACATAACAATTATAAATATTTATGCACCAAATCAGAATGCCCCAAAATATATGAGGAATACACTGCAAACTCTGAAAAGGGAAAGAGACACATATACCATAATAGTTGGAGACTTCAATTCACCACTTTCATCAATGGACAGAACATCTAGACAGAGGATCAATAAAGAAACTGAGAATTTGAATATTACAACAAATGAGCTAGACTTAACAGACATTTATAGGATATTACACCCCACAACAGCAGGATACACCTTTTTCTCAAGTGCTCATGGATCATTCTCAAAGATAGACCATATGCTGGGTCACAAAGCAAGTCTCAACAAATTTAAAAAGATTGAAATCATACACAACACTGTCATGGATCATAAAGGAATGAAGTTGGAAATCAATAATAGGCAGAGTGCCAGAAAATTCACAAATACGTGGGGGCTCAACAACACACCCTTAAACAATGAGTGCGTCAAGGAAGAAATTACAAGAGAAACTAGTAAATATCTCGAGGCAAATGAAAACGAAAACACAACATATCAAAACCTATGGGATGCAGCAAAGGCAGTGTTAACAGGGAAATTTATTGCCCTGAATGCCTATATCAGAAAATAATAAAAGGCAAAAATTCGGGAATTAACTGTCCACTTGGAAGAACTGGAGAAAGAACAGCAAACTAACCCCAAAGCAAGCAAAAAGAAAGAAATAACAAAGATTAGAGCAGAAATAAATGAAATTGACAACATGAAAACAATAGAGAAAATCAATAAAACTAGAAGTTGGTTCTATGAGAAAATCAATAATATTGATGGGCCCTTAGCAAGACTGACAAAAAGAAGAAGAGAGAGGATGCAAATAAATAAGATCAGAAATGGAAGAGGAGACATAACCACTGACCTCACAGAAATAAAGGAGGTAATAACAGGATACTATGAACAACTTTATACTAATAAATACAACAATGCAGACGAAATGGACAAGTTCCTAGAAAGGCATGAACAACCAACTTCTACCACATTACCTTGTCTTTCCCAGACCAGAGCTGTGGCTCTTGGTGAGTTCCTTATAGTCAACTAACTGAGGAAGAGAAAACTCGGGCATGGTTTACAGATGTTCTGTACAATATCCAGGGGCCACCCAGCAGTGGGCAGCTGCAGCACTACAACCCCATTCTGGGATGCCCTTAAAGGACACTGGTGAGGGGAATCCTCACAGTGGGTGGAACTTCAAACAATGCACCTGGTTGTTTATTTTGCTTAGAAGGAGAACTGGCCAAGGGTGAATTTATATCCTGACTCATGGGCTGTTGTTAATGGTTTGGCTGGATGGTCAGGGTTTGGAAGGAGCATGATTGGAAAGTTGGTAACAAAGAGGTCTGGGGAAGAGGTATGTGGATAGACTTCTCTGAGTGTGCAAAGAGTATGAAGATACTGTGTCCTAGATGAGTGTTCACCAGAGGGTGACTTCAGCAGAGGAAAGTTTTAATAATCAAGTGGATAAGATGACCTATCCTGTGGATACAAGTGTTCTAGTTTGCTAGCTGCCAGAATGCAACACACCAGAGATGGATTGGCTTTGAATAAAAGGGGATTTGTTTCATTAGTTCTTCAGAGAAAAGGCAGCTAACTTTCAACTGAGGTTCTTTCTAATGTGGGAAGGCACAGGGTGATCTCTGCTGGCCTTCTCTTCAGGCCTCTGGGTTCCAACAACTTTCCCCGGGGTGATTTTTTTCTGCATCTCCAAAGGCCTGGATTGAGCTGCGAGTGCTGAGATCAGGTATGCTGAGCTCCTTGAACAGTGCTACATTGAGCTTTCTCATTTAAGCAATAGCCAATTAAATCAAACATCATTCATTACAGCAGGCACACCTCTTAACTGACTGCAGTTGTAATGAGCAACAGATGAGGTTCATGTACCGTTGGCTCATGTCCACAGCAACAGAACTAGGTACCTTCACCTGGCCAAGTTGACAACTGAATCTACCACAACAACTCACCCTCTTTCTTTAGCCACTCTTACCATTGCCCAATGGGCTCATGAACAAAGTGGGAATGGTGGTAGGGATGAAAGTTATGCATGGATTCAACAACATAGACTTCCACGCATGAAGGCTGACCTGGCTATGGTCACTGCTGGTTACAGAAACAAGGACTGTGATTGTATGAATATTTCCCCCCTGTTTTGTTATGAGCATGTTTCCATTTGTACATAAGCAAATATCTTGTTTTCCTCTTATCTTATGACATAAGTTGTATTGCTCATGTTGTAGTATATCAGTCATAGGATATGAAGTATAAGAGTCAGTGTTACCTAAGGGCCTGTACCTTATTCTGGCGAGATATGGTACCTTTCCAACTGTACACAGTACAGTTGAGTATTGTTAGGTGAAACATATGTCCATTATTTGAAAGTTAATCATGTTTCAAAGTGATGTTTATACCTGCCAAATTCACAAGGCGTGGACTCTGATGGTTAGGTTCTGATGTCAACATGGCCCACTGATGATACCCAAGTTTTCTGATCAGTCAAGCACTGGCCTGACCATTCTGTCAAGGATATTCCATGACTGGTTGATAAATCAGAAAGCCGGTGTATTAAATATCAAACAGTTGATTGCATCTAGGAATGATTATATCTGTGATCAACTAAGGGTCATTTTTCATCTAGGATATAATCCAATCAGTTGAAGACTTTTTAAGGGACAAGAGAGACCTTTTCACTGCTTCTTCAGTCAGTGAGCCTCTCCCGTGGAGTTCATTCACCCTTCATCAAAGCTGCCAACTTCACAGTCTACCTTATGGATTTTGGACTCTTCCATTCCCATGGTTGCATGATACACCTTTATAAATCTCATATTTACAGATATCTCCTATTGGTTCTGTTTCGCTAGAGAACCCTGACTAATACACACGGGAAGGCATGTGGCTGACATCTGCTGGTCCTTGTTCCTAGTTCCATTGCCTTAGCCTCTGAATCTGGTGCCTTTCTCTTTAGGCAACTGTGAGTCCTAACTTAGCAACCCTGGGTAAAATTCTGGGTTTCATCTCTTAGCTTCGCATCTTGTTGAAAGGCACATGGTGATGTCTGCTGGGCCCTGGTTCCTATCTACTTTCTGTCAGCTCTCTCAGCTCCTGGCATCTCCTGGGCTTCTGTATTGCCAAGCTTTCTCCTAAATGTTTCCCTGTTTCAACTCTTTTGAGGACTCCAGTAAACTAAAAGGCCCACCTTGAATGAGAAGTGTCATATCTCCATCTAACCGAAACGTCACACCCACAATTGAGTGTGTCACATCTCCATGGAAACAACCTAATCACAAGGCCCCACCTTACTATATTGAATCAGAATTGGAAGAACAAGACTTTTCTAGGGTACATAACAATTTTAAACTAGCACAATCCCCATAATACATTGTTGCTTTTTATACTTTCAAACTCTTCTTTATGTTCAATATATTCTTAATATCCTTTATCTCTTTATGCATATTTTCCTTGAATTAACTTAAGAGATTTGTTTGAACATCTTTGATTAGTTGTTCCAACTTCTGAGTCTCCTCTGAAGTTTTAATTTGTTCCCTTGACTGAGCCATATTCTCACATTTCTTAGGATGTGCTTTGTTTGTTAAAGCTACTGGGATGCAATATACCAGAAATGGAATGCCTTTATAAAGGGAATGTATTAAGTTACAAGTTTACAATTCTAAAGCCATAAAAATATCCAAACTAATGCATCCACAGAAAGATACCTTGACTCAAGAAAGGCCAATGTCCATCACATAGGAAGGCACAGGGAGATGTCTTCTGTTTCTAGGCATCTGCTCTCCCTGTCAGCACTCCAAGCATCTCCAAATATCTGTGTCTCTTTTGGTTCTGAAGTAACTGTTTTCTCCAAAGTATCTCCCCTTTTAAAGGATTCCAGTAAACTAATCAAGACCTATCTTAAATGGGTGGAGTCACATCTCCAGCTAATAAAAGGTCACACACACAACTGGGTGTATCACATCTCCATGGAAGTAATTCAATCAAATTCTCTATACTAACCAACAAGTCTGCCCCCATGAGATTGAATTGGGAAAGAAAATGTGGCTTTTCTGGGGCACATAATTTCAAACCATCACAGGATGGCTTATCATTTTTTTGTTGATGTCTAGACATCTGATTATGATGAGCTGATGAGTTAACTCTGATGGTCCATTTCTCCTTCTTGTCTAAGGTTTTATCATGGATTGGCTTTTGTGTTATCTACCTTCTGTCAGCTCTCTCAGCTCCTGGAACAGTTTAAAAAGACTTAGGAATAATGACTAACCTAGAAGCAATGACCCTCTCTGGCATCCAATCTGAGGTCTTGAAATACTATTTTCCCACTGGGAGAAAACAAGTTTATAGGAAAACTGTGGATTTCAAAGCTTAAGAATGAGATGTACAAGATGAACTCAGAATATCTTGTCAGGTCAGATGGTAAGAAAGGGATTAGACTTCTCAGGCCATGTCATAAAGATGCAGAGACAAACTAAAAGAAAATTTCATAGGCTAAATATAGGAAAATTTGAGCTTCAAAAATATAACAACTAGATACAGGAGCTGAAACAATTAATTCAAAATATATGAAAACACATGGAAAACCTCATCAAAAACCAAATCAATGAATTGAGGGGGGGATATAAAGAAGGTAAGGAATGAACAAAAAAGAAGAAATCAAAAGTCTGAAAAAACAAATCACAGAACTTATGGGAATGAAAGGCACAGTAGAAGAGAAGAAAAAAACAATGGAAACCTACAATGATAGATTTCAAGAGACAGAACACAAGATTTTTGAATGGAGGATGGAACATCTGAAATCCAGTAAGAAAAAGAAGATATAGGGGAAAAAATGGAAAACTACGAGCAGGGACTCAGGGAATTGAAAGACAATATGAAATGCACGAATATACATGCTGTGGGTGTCCCAGAAGGAGAAGAGAAGGGAAAAGGAGGAGAAAAACTAATGGAGGAAATTATCACTGAAAATTTCCCAACTCTTTTGAAAGAGTTAAAATTAAAGACCCAAGAAGTACAGCATACCCCAAAGAGAATAGACCCAAATAGACGTACTCCAAGACATTTACTAATCAGAATGTCAGAGATCAAAGAGAAAGAGAGAATGTTGAAAACAGCAAGAGAAAAGCAATCTATCATGTACAAGGGAAGCCCAATAAGACTATGTGCAGATCTCTAAGCAGAAACCATGGAGGCGAGAAGACAGTAGGATGACATATTTAAATTATTCTATCCAGCAAAATTGTCCTTAAAAAATGAGGGAGAAATTAAAACATTTTCAGACAAAACAATCACTGAGAGAATTTGTTATCAAGAGACCAACTCTGCAAGAAATACTAAAGGGAGCACTAGAGACAGATATGAAAAGACAAAAAGAGAGAGGTGTGGAGAAGAATGTAGAAAGGAAGACTATGATTAAAGGTACAAAGAAGGAAAATTCGATATGACATATAAAATCCAGAAGGCAAAACAGTGGAAGAAAGTACTATCCATGCAGTAATAACACTAAATGTTGATGGATTAAACTCCCCAATCAAAAGACATAGACTGGCAGAATGGATTAAAAAACAGGACTCATCTATATGCTGTCTCTACTCAAAGGACATGAAGGCAAGGACACAAACGGACATTTGCACACCAATGTTTATACCAGCATTATCTACAATTACCAAGAGATGGAAACAGTCAAAATGTCCATGAACAGATGGGTGGCTAAACAAACTGTGGTATATACATACGATGGAATATTATGCAGCTGTAAGACAGAATAAAGTTATGAAGTATGTAACAGCATGGATGGACCTTATGGACATTATGCTGAATGTGATTAGCCAAAAACAAAAGAACAAATACTGTATGGTCTCACTGATATGAACTAACATTAGGGAATAAACTTGGAATATTTTGTTGGTAACAGAGACCATCAGGAGATAGAAATAGGGTAAGATATTGGGTAATTGCAGCTGAAGGGATACAGATTGTGCTACAGGACTGAATATAAAACCTCAGAAATGGACAGCACAATACTACCTAACTGTAATACAATTATGTTAAAACACTGAATGAAGCTGAATGTGAGAATGATAGAGGGAGGAGGGCTGGAGGCATAAATGAAATCACAAAGAAATATGGATGATAAAGATTGAGATGGTATAATCTAAGAATGCCTAGAGTGTATAATGATAGGGACTAAAAGTACAGATCTAAAAAATGTTTTTGCATGAGGAAGAACAAAGGAGTGTCATTAGTGCAGGGTGCTGAAAATAGATGGTAATCAATATTTTAAAATTTCAACTTATGTGTGAGACTAAAGCAAAAAATGTTTATTTGGAACAAAATTTATATTTTGACTGGTGCATCTCCTAATATAACTTATGTAGATAGTTGTTTAAACACCACAAGTACATGGAAACTTGGGTAGGACATGAGATTTTGTTGGTTTGTCCAGAGTGATGCCCCAATGAATCCCAGAGTGATTTGATTACTGAGTGGAAAAATATTTGCAATGTCCCCTTCAGGGAATGGTGAGAATGGGGGAAAATCAACTTCCCAAGTTGAATTCTTAATATTCTCACAAGCAGTGTGGACAACCAAAGCTATAGGCTGAGCCCCCAGTCTTGAGGTCTGTTCATATGAAACTTAACCCCACAAAGGTTCGGTCAAGCTTACTTAAAATTAGGCCTAAGAGTCACCCCCAAGAGAACCTCTTTTGTTGCTCAGATGTGGCCTCTCTCTCCAGCCAACACAACAAGCAAACTCACCACCCTCCCCCTGCCTAGGTGGGACACGACTCGCAGGGGTGTGGACCTTCCTGGCAGAACACATGGGACAGAAACCCCAGAATGAGCTGAGACCCAGCATCAAATGATTGAGAAAACCTTCTTGACCAAAAGGGGGAAGAGGGAAATGAGACAAAGGATCAATGGCTGAGATTGCAAACAGAGTCGAGAGGTTATCCTGGAGGTTATTCTTATGCATTAAGTAGATATCACCTTGTTATCCAAGATGGAATAGTGAGACTGGAGGGAACTGCCTGAAAATGTAGAGCTGTGTTCCAGTAGCCATGTTTCTGGATGATGACTGTATAGAGCTTTCACAATGTAACTGTGTGATTGTGAAAACCGTGTGCCTGATGCTCCTTTTATCTACCTTGTCAACAGACAAGTAGAACTTATGGAATAAAAATAAATAATAGGGGAAATAAATGTTAAAATGAATTTAGTTTGAAATGCTAGTGATCGATGAAAGGGAAGAGTAAGGGGTATGGTATGTAAATTTTTTTCTGTTTCCATTTTATTATTCTGTTGTCTTTTTATTTCTTTTTCTGAATTGATGCAAATGTTCTAAGAAATGATGATGATGATGAGTATGTAACTATGTGATGATATTGTGAATTACTGATTATATATGTAGAATGGAGTGAGCATATATTAAGAATGTTTGTGTGTCTTTCTTGTAATTTTTTTAATTAATAAAAAATTTTTAAAATATATAACTACTGCATTGGATTGAAACATAAAATATTTCAAAATTGGGAGAACCTCATATGATATTAAAGAAAAAATAACTGGTCATCTTTGTAAGAAACAGAAAACAAACTCATCATTTTGAAAACTAGAAAATGCAGGAAATGTGTTTTAAAAAAGCAATAGACTCAGTGGCAAAGTTCTTGCCTGCCAAGCTGGAGACCTGGGTTCACTTCCCAGAGCCAGTCCATGCAAAAAACAAACAAACAAACAAAAACACTGCAATACAATGGATCCTTGTGATGATATAACTTTTTACCTTAAAAAGTGGTGGCGGTGGATAAATGAACCTACACATGTGATAAAATTGCATAAGAACTAAATAAATATGTATTGAAAATAAGTTTAAGTAAAACGGGGGACCAACAAATAGAACAAATATACATCACTAGTACAAGGTGTTAATAGTAGGGTGATATATGGGGAAAAAATAACCTAATGCAAATTATGGACTACAGTTAACAGTAACATGTAATATTCTTTCATATTGTAATAAAGGTACAAAGGTACCATGCCAATGTTAAGTGTCAATAGCAGGGGGTATTTGGGGAATGGGGATTTTCTTTTTGGAAAATGAAAATGTTCTCAGATTGATTTGTGGTGATTAATGCACAGCTCTGTGATTATGCTGAGAGCCACTGATTCTACACTTTGGATGTATTGTATGGTATGTGAAAAAAAAGGTTTTTTTTAAAAAAAAATGGGGGGAATTGAATAAAATCAGTGGAATGTATCAATTTCAATGACAAGAAAGTCATATTATACTATAATTCTGCAAAAGGTGATCGCTGGAAGAAACCGTAAAAGGTAAAGGAAACTTTCTGGATTATTTCTCAAAATATGCACATAAATCTACAATTATACAGTCATCTCAAAATAAAATGTTAACTTTAAAATCTTCATTAACAATATATTCATGGATAATACATTACTGAGCATATTCTTGAATAGGAAATTTTCTTATGAACATATTCCACTCATGAATGAGAATGCATCAAGAAAGAATTTGTAGGGTCTACCATCTCATTTCCCTTACACTCCTGCCCCTCTACCAGGTCAGTCCACAGGTGCAACAGCAGGGTAACAAATTTAGCATTCTTTACAAATTTAACATTCCTTTACTTAAACTATACAGTTTGTTTGGGTAAAGTATTTTAACTTGTTTTAAATATTTTGAAGCTGGGTGGTTGTGCCTAATGACATATATATATATATTTGGTATGCTCTATGGTGGGGTCACTTTCATTCTTTTTCCTAGTAAGTATACAGTTATTGCAGCATCATTTGTTGAATTTTTGTTTGTGTTTTGCTTGTTTGGGAAAGTGCATGGGCCAGGAATTGAACCCAGGTCTCTCGTACGGCAGGCAAGAATTCTACCACTGAACTTTCCTTGCATCCCCTCTAATGACATATAAATATCGATGACAAGCAGCCATGATAGTGGAAACTGACGATGAGGTTGACAATGATGACTGAGGTGGTTGTGAGATGAGGAGGAGAAAGAGAAGCAGAAGCAAACCGTTGGAGGTGAAATATCCCAAAACTGACATTAAGCCCTGAGCTTCCCAAGTTGCAAAATAAGTTCCTCAATAAAAGGAAATTAACACCCTTGGGAGGCAAAGCATGACTCAGAGCAGAGGTATAAGCAAAGGCTCCTAATTGCTCATTCAGTAAGGACCCAGTCCCTGGAGTGACCCCAAAAGAGGTTCTGCTCCTATATAGATAAACAGACTCCAAGTCTTTCAATCTTGGTGGATGGTTTTTCATGGCTGTGCTGGCATCTCTGAGGAAATAACAGGACTAGATACATGTATGGTTCTCCTATTTGCTGATATTTATTTCCTGATTGTTGTAACCAAGGCATTCCCTCAGATTGCCTATAGATTGTGCTCTATTTTTCCTCACCACAGTTCATTCATTGCAGATTTAGAACAACAGGGTGAGAAAAATCTCTCCGCATGAACTTCTGTTGATAAAACAGGCTATTTACAACCATATGATTCCCTTATCTCTAGGTGCTTTTTCTCTGTGTAATGTGTTCTCAGCAGCAGTAATCCTGAAAGTCTGATGGCCTGGTAAAACCAGAGGTAACAATTTTAATAACTAATAAAAATATGTGCATTATTTTAGAGGATTGTATGAGTAAAAATATTGATTAATGCTGTATCTCTCAGGATTCTCCAGGAAAACAGAGGCTGCATTAATGCAATTGTGAAGGCTGGCAAGTTCAAATTCTGTGGAGCAGACTGGAGGCTAGAAATTCTGGTAAGAGTGATGTCAATGGGTTCAACCTGAATTCCTTAGGGTAGAAACTCAGGAGGGAGTGGAGGGCATAGTTTTGAGGCAGAATTCCTTCTGACCCCTGAGACTCCCACAGTTTTCACACATAGCATCTTCAACTGACTTGATGAGGACACCCATATTATTGAGAGTTATCTCCTTAAGGTCGGCTGAGGCTAATGCCACCAATGAAATCCTCACTCAAAAATGAGATCATGGTTGGTAAAAAAATTCCACACCATAACCTAGCCAAATAGACATACAAAATAAGTCATCACAAATGGTCTAGAAATTTCCTATGCAATGGTGTTCACTCTTTAGCAAACCAGCATAGTTTGTGGAGACCAAACAGACTGCTGGTCTGATTCCTGGGTTCTAGGTCAATTTCTTTTCTCATACAAGCTATATGACCTTGAGTAATTTATTTAACTTTTAAACATCAAATTCCTAGAGAATGAAAAAATATATAATAGCACTGCTCTTTTATCATATGCTATGTTCAAATTAAGAAATCCGATACAAAACATGTTCAACAACAAAGCCTTATAGTTGAGGTGTGCAAATCATACACCTAAAAACTGGAGGCAAGAGAAGAAATTCAGTAACAAGAGAGAACAGAGGTAAGTTTCAGTTCCAAGTTGCCAATACATAATAGACCTCAGGCAGGTCAGTTAATGGCCAACACTTCAGTTTTCTCAATATGAAAACAGAAATAAAAGTCCTATTCTAAATACTTTTCTACCCATACTCAAGAACTTCAGGAGGAGTTAATGAGATTGACTGTTGGAAAAAAATGTGCAAGCTATAAAGCATTAAACAAAGTTTAGCAATTATATGACACAAGTAAAATAGTAAGATTCAAATTCATTAGCTTAGGAAATACATCTCAGAGACAGAAATGTCTGTAGGTGTCCTATGTCAGAAATGATGATAGATGCTTTCTAGAGAACATGTCTGTAATTTCAGTACCATGCCACTAGAGAGAGAACTGCTGAGGTTTTGATGCTTGTTCTGAATATAACAATATCAATAATGATAATAATATTAAACAGCTATTGAGCACTGACCATGGACAACAAATGCACTGGCTACAACCACACACCAATTAAATCAGAATTCTGTGGGGAGAACCAAATCATCAATAGTTTTGAATGCTCCATGTGCTTCTAATATGCAGCCAATGTAGAGAACCGCTGTTTTAGGGCTTCAGTAGCAGTGAAAATCTAAGAAATAAATCTTCACACTTCAAAACAACTCGCATTTATATAGGCATTGACTATTTGGAGATACTTCTATATATGCAATATCTTGTTATTTTTACAACCACCTTGGGAATTTTTATTTTATTTTACCAATAAAAATATTTTACCAATTGAAAATATTTTACCAATTTCTTCATTCAGAAACAGAGTCAGACTTGTCACAAATGAAACACCTGTAACTACCATGTTACCGTTACACTACATAGATTTGAGATGAGCATTCACAGGTTTATATTGAGTGCATATGTGAGATTACATAGATGGCACAGAAATTTCAATTCTGAGTCATAACACATCTCCAACTGCAAAGTATAAAATATCATACTTGTTGGTTCTAGGATAGAGGTTGTGAAATTTAGCATGCATCAGCATCACTTTTGTTTGTTGAAGCAAAAGTGCTGAAGGAAGGTTGCCGGGTGAGAATGAGACTGGGGAGGACAGGAAGAGCAGGGAGATGACAGTCTGAATGACTTTCTTTGAGTCCTTGATCCAGATGCTCGTGAGCTGGTACATCCCATACTCCCCAGGGATGAAAGTATATAAAGTCCCCATTTCATCAGAGTGTTGGATTCCAACCACAGAGTTTTCCATTTAGTATGCCTAGATGAGGCCTAAGAGTTTCAATTACTGCAAGCTACATGGGAACCAATGAGTCTTGTCCAGGAATTACACGTTAAGAACCATTGCTCTAGGATATTTGAAAACATGAACATGGTAAAAGCTCCAAATCTTGACATTTTCCTCTCATATTCATGATCTTTGAACATTCAGGGACAGGCTTACATCAAGAAAAGAGCTAAAGGGAAGGGAGGCGGCATCAGAAAAGAGACCAGGATCCCTCAGCTGGAGTCAAATGCTCAAAAGGAGCCTCACAAGCAGCCCAGGGGCTGCCTTTCATGGGTTTTATCTCCCATCCTCAGGCTCCAAATTCGAGGAAATGGCTGCAGAAAATCACTCCACAGTGACAGAGTTCATTCTCGGGGGACTAACAAATCGGCCAGGACTCCAGCTCCCGCTCTTCCTCCTTTTCCTAGGGATCTACATGGTCACCATGGTGGGGAACCTGGGCATGATCACGCTAATCTGCATGAATCCTCAGCTTCACACCCCCATGTACTTCTTCCTCAGCAATTTGTCTTTTCTGGACATGTGCTACTCCTCGGTCATTACCCCTAAGATGTTGGTGAACTTTGTGTCAGAGAAGAACATCATCTCTTATGCGGGGTGCATGTCACAGCTCTACTTCTTCCTTGTTTTTGTCATTGCTGAGTGTTACATGCTGACAGTGATGGCCTATGACCGCTATGTTGCCATCTGCAATCCTTTGCTTTATACCATCAGCATGTCCCATCAGGTCTGCTCCCTGCTGGTGGCTGTGGTCTATATCGTGGGATTCATTGGCTCAACAATAGAGACTGTCCTCATGCTAAAGTTGTCCTATTGTAAGGTCCTCATCAGTCATTACTTCTGTGACGTCCTCCCTCTCATGAAGCTCTCCTGCACTAGCACTTATAATGCCCAGGTGGTACTTTTCTTTTTGGCTGGATTTGACATTATAGTCACCAGCTTAACAATCCTTGTTTCCTATACCCTCATCCTTTCCAGCATCCTCCACATCAGCACCACAGAGGGCAGGTCCAAAGCCTTCAGTACCTGCAGCTCCCACCTGGCAGCTGTGGGAATGTTCTATGGCTCTTCTGCATTCATGTACTTGAAGCCTTCCACGGCCAGTTCCCTGGCCCAGGAGAATGTGGCCTCCGTGTTCTATACCACAGTGATCCCCATGCTGAACCCCCTGATTTACAGTCTGAGGAACAAGGAAGTCAAGGCTGCTCTGCAGAGAACACTGTGGATAAAATGACCTTGATGCAAGATTCTTATTCTTTCCATTGTAAATGTATCCTGTTGTGAATTCCAAAGAGAGGCCCTTTGGCTCTTCAAGCTCTACATGGTTCCCTCCTTCCTCCTTCCCTCTCTGTTCTCTTATGCGGACTTTTTGAAATTAGCTGATTTCAAGTTCATGCTTTCTCTTATTTAGGGTTTGTTTTCTCTCTCCTGAGTCCTTTGGTAAACACTATCTTAATTGGCAATTTGATACAAATTTGAACCTTTCAGCACTGAGTTTGAGAATCATTCTTGTTGTATTTACTTCCATAGAGATATTATTAGTAGAGCCTATCATTACTTTTTGTTTTTGGGAATACACAAGAATTTCGAGGTCACCAAGAAATTGCTGCTTAATCTGAGCCAGGCACTCTTCTTAGTGCTTCATATGCATTATTTCAATTATACCTTACTACTACAGGTAGCCTTTATCCCCATTTCACAGATATTTTACTCAAGGTTGTAGAGTTGAGAACAAACAACACTGGTATTCAAACACTAGTCTAGATGACTCCATAGTCCACACTCTTAGTTATCACATTATTCTCTTCACTTAGACTGCCGCTAGACAGTCTATTGCTGCTGCCCTTTTTATATCCTTCTACTTTTAAGCAGTTTCTGTAATTTCCTCAAATCACCTCTTTTTTGTCATCTACCAACCATTCTTCCTATGTAGGCAACTCCTTCCGGATGATTAAGGAAAGATTACACAATGGTGATCATCCTGCCACTGATTGCCTGGGACTTTTCAAGTTTTAGCACTGAAAGCCCATATCTCCTGAAACTCCTGAGCTCCAGACAAAAAAAGACATTCACCCTGGATTACACTTATTACAAATGTCATTGCCAACCTTACTCAGAAAATAAAATTTTCATGGGATGTAATTTCTTCCCCCTTTTCTTATTATATCCAGAATCAGCAGCCTGTATTGTACCATTTATTGCTCTTTTTGGTACGATATTTCATCAGTCAGCATGTCACTATGAGAAATAGAAATAATTGTAGGTTTCTAAAGCAGGGATTTAATACAGAGAATTACATGCTTACAAGTTTGTGAATGGATGGAGGAGGACTTTGGGAGCCCAAAGCATCTCCACAATAGACATCACCTAGACATCTGGAAGCTCCTGCTGTTGATATCACAATGAAAATATGCATCTGATCCCAGTAAACTGGCAAATGAACAACAGCATTGTGGGATAATAGTTGAAATCAGTATTACTAAATGATTTTCACCAGAGAACTTGTTCAAAATGAAAAGTTTCAGGTTCACCCAGACCTACAGAGAAATTGGCTGAGCTCAATAGCTGTTTTAAGAAGCATCAGGTGATTCTGATATACACTCACACCTACTAAATCTCACACTACTATATGTAATTAGTGGAAACTATTAACATCAGAATGTCTGATGCACTCACACCCGGAACTTGTAAATTTTAGCTTTTTGAACTGCTACCTAGAAAGAGAATGGAACTGAAACTGAGAGAGACACCCCAATGTAGCAACTTGACCATTTCCTCCTGATCTTTCTCCAGCAAGAGCCAAGATCTCTACCACTAAAGATCGCCTCTATTTTAGGTACTTTAATCCAGTATAGATTATTGTAATGCCTGGAAACTTCCTAGAGTAAATTAAGTAGTTAATCAAAAAGTATTGGCAAAGTCCCTTGAGAGAGGGGAGAAAGAATATGGAACTATTGAACCTTACCATCAGGGAATCCCCTGATACTGTGCCAAATTTTAGGGACACACATCAATAGGCCATGCCCTCGATCATGAGGCTTACTCTTGCTTAAGTAGGTAACAAAGAAGCTTGGACTAGCTATAGACATGCCTAACAGTTACTTCTAGAGGACTCTTGTGTTGCTCAGATGTGGCCTCACTCTCTCTAAGCCCAACTCTGCAAGTGAAATCATTGTCTTCCCTCTACATGGGACAAAACATCCAGGGGTGAAAGTTTCCCTGGCAACATGGGATGTGACTCCCGGGGATGAATCCAGACCTGGCACTGTGTGATCAACAATTCCATCCGACCAAAAGGGGGGAAAGAAGTGTAATTAATAAAGTATCAGTGGCAGAGATAGTTCAAATAGAGTCGAAAGATTACTCTGGGGGTTGCCTTCATGCAAGCTTCAGTTAGACCTTGCTACCTATCATAAACTGCCAACCCCCAATCACGACCACTCAGCCAATCCTAAAGAACACCTAAGGCAATGTATAAGATTCCACAAGGGTTCCATGCACTAGAATAACTTCCCAGAAACTTCAACATCCAGATGGTTCCCTGGCCCAGATATGCCCTAAAATCTAGCCCAGCCTCTCCAAAACATCAGATAGTTCCACCTCCCTAACCCATATTAGTGACAGACCCTTCCAATATCAAAAATTTAGAGGACCTAGAGAACATTATGCTGAGTGAGTCTAGCCAAAAACTAAAGGACAAATACTGTATGGTCCCACTGATGTGAACCGACATTCGAGAATAAACTTGGAATATGTCATTGGTAACAGAGTCCAGCAGGAGTTAGAAACAGGGTAAGATAATGTGTAATTGGAGCTGAAGGGATACAGACTGTGCAACAGGACTAGATACAAAAACTCAAAAATGGACAGCACAATAATACCTAATTGTAAAGTAATCATGTTAAAACACTGAATGAAGCTGCAACTGAGCTATAGGTTTTTTTTTTTTTACTATTATTATATTTATTTTTTTCTCTATATTAACATTCTATATCTTTTTCTGTTGTGTTGCTAGTTCTTCTAAACTGATGCAAATGTACTACGAAACGATGATCATGCATCTATGTGATGATGTTAAGAATTACTGATTGCATATGTAGAATGGTATGATTTCTAAATGTTGGGTTAATTTCTTTTTTTCCTTTAATTAATAAAAAAAAAATTTAGAATTGCCATAGCCCAAACAACCCTAGAGAGGTATGAAAACATAAAAGGTGATGGTGGAGTTATACAGTGAAGATAGGCTTTAACAAATGAATATGAATGCTGAATCATTAAATTGATATCTTTTAGTCTCCAGTATTTTAGAACAGCTAGAAAAAAAAACCTAAAATTGTGAAATTGTAATCCACGTCAAAGTCTAAAATATGTTCTACAACTAATTGTGGTGCTGTGCTTTGAAATTTATAGCGTTTATGTATATATGTTATTTTTCAAAAGAAAAAAAGAAGGAGAAAAAGTCAATTGTGATGATAAAAAAAAACTTTAATCCCTCTAACCTCCTATATTCTGGAGCAGCTAAAAGGAAAAATAGGAGAGGATCATATGGTAGCCCATGACAAACTCTGGGATCTGTCCTGTAACCACTTGTTGAAGAGTGCTTTGAAAACTATTACTTTTTATTTCTTTGCCTTGTATATATATTATACAATAAAAAAGTTAAAATAAAAAAAGATCCTCTCTATCCTAAAGAAAATGTTAGAAGTCATCTTTGTAATGTGAAGATAAGAAACCATAGAGGAAAAATAAAACCGGTGAGTTTGATTACAACATTTATTGGAGCTTTTGTTTAGCACAGGCCAGTAACAATAAAGTAAACAGGAATATAATAAAATTGGAGAAGATATCTAACTAGCACGTGTAATGAACACCTGAAAATTTACAAGGAAACATCTTCATCAATAGGGGTAAAATGGGTGCCTGACCATGTAAAAAAAAAAAAAAAGAAATAGGGGTAAAATGGGCATAATTTTCAAACAATTTGTAGAAGGGAAAACTTGAAGTATCCCTGAATATATGAAGGGATGCTCACTTATTACTAATTACAGAAGTGCAAATTAAAGTAACAATGAGATATATCTTTATATATATAAAGCTGACAAACCATTAAAATTGATGTAGTAAGTGTTGGAGAGGATGTTGTGACGGAAGAACCCTGATACATGGAGACAGTTCGGGAGAACAATACAATATTACTTATGAAAAATAACTAAATGCATCTATAGGACCTAGCAATTCTTTTCCTGGGTATATATCCAAAAATAATTCTGTCCCAGGCCCACACAAGGACAAGTACAAAGATGTTCATTGTACCATTACTAGTAATGATGGGAAATTAGCGGCAATGTGGGTTTCTGCCACAGGAAAAGTACATAGCTGAGTCGTGGCAGAGACTGAAGCAGTGAGAAGCAAAAGATTAGCTAAAAGCAACACAGATGGGTATTGCCAGCACAGCAATGGGAGAGAAAGGATGAACTATGAAGCACGATATTATTTATGTACATCAAAATACAAGGACACAAACCAAAAAAAAAACACATTTAGGAAAAAAGCAACATAAGATAAACATTTAAGCAGGTTAGAATCGTTGTTTGGGAGGATAAAATGGATGAAAGTGGGGAGTAGAAGAAAAAGAAATGGAAATAAAATTCTTTTTCCTAGATCCACCTCCATATCTATACCCCCAAAAAGCTTTTGATAAGAGCAGGAGACTGAACTGTTGAATAGAGTAATAAACAGGGCAATCCTTAATATTTTGGGGACTTGAAAGGCTACAAATGAAGCTGCAGGTATCAATACCTAAATATTTTTAATGGATAAAGTTAGTTAAATGCTAATTAAATATTTTCTTTCCTCCTACCTTTACCAATAAACCATCATAACAAGCTAGAAGGACAGGTACAAATTTAGAAATCTCAAAATTCTGAAAGTTCCGTGTAAGAATGTGGTACTCTTAGAAAAAGCTCACTGGCTTCTGGCCCCGTGCTTACACCTGCAGCTTGCCCCCTCCAACTTCCCAACCCCAGATAGTTTTCCTTCCAGGAGGGACCATACATGTATACACATACCGGTTTGAAACTGCTATGTACTCAGGGAAAAGCCATGTTTTTCTAATCCAGTTTTGTGGTGGCAGACCTATTGTTGGGTGGGACCTCTTGATTAGGTTGCTTCCATGGAGATCTGACCCTGCCCATTAAGGTGGGTCATATCCTTTCATGGAGTCCCTTATGAGAGAGAATGCAGGGCCAAGACAGAGAGCAGAGAGATGGAACCAAGTGACAGACGTCTGGAGGTGCAGAAGGCACTGAGAGAGCTGTTTGAACACAGAAGCCAGGAAAGAAGTATGACAGACAGTGCCATGTGCCTTCCCATGTGACAGAGAAACCCTAGACGTGTTGAGCTGCTTTTGAGAGAAGGTATCCTCTTGCTGGTGCTTTAATTTGGACATTTTCATGGCCTTAGAATTGTAACTTGTAACTGAATAAATCCCCTTTATAAAAGCCTATCTGTTCCTGAGGCATTGCATTCTGAAATCTTTAGCAAACTGAAACACACGCAGGAAATCCTTCATCTCCAAGTGCCATCCACACCCTTTGCACACAACTTGCCCCAAGACATTTTGGGTCTAGGGATGAACAACCAGAAATGTGGCCTGCCCTTTGTATGATGAGTCAGGAAGCACCTAGAAATAGGCACAGAGTATTTAGATAGGGAATTTTGTTACCTTCAGCACTGAAGTCAAATTCTAGAATGTGGGGCATGAGCTCTGGCTTGGCACATCTTCATGGTCCCATGTATTCTTCACCCATGTGCATAGGCACAGACAAAGAAAGGTCATATCAGCACAGAGTATAAGGACACCATTCACCCAGGTCGACAGGTACAACAGAGGTGACCTCTACAGAAGTGTTTGTCCCTAGCTGATTCTCCCACAGTTTACATAAGGTGCAATCTTTCTCTCTTACATCATAATTTATAAAGTACTTTAACACTCACTATCAATCAATCTTCTCAACCTTTTAGACTATATTACAGAGAAGAAAACTGAAGCTGACCTGATCAAAGACATGTAACAAAAAATTGGCACCACCATCCCTTGCCTTCTGATTGAAAATTGCAATGTTCATACTCTCTTCACTTCTGTACTTTGCCATGCATTCCATAGCTTCTCAGGAGGGCCTAATACACCTAAAATAGCTTGGAAAAAGAGTAGGATGGGGACAAGGGAACATACTTTAGCATTAAATGCACAGGAGTTTTGGAAAAGGAACCACAATCCAAAATCTTCATTGAGATAAAGAATGAAATGCAGATGTAACAATTTCAGGTATACTGAAATTCAGGTTGTGGGTCTCCGTTCTGATCCCGAATTACAAAATGATAGCCTTCAACATGTTTAGAAAATTCCACTCAAACTCCACCACAATAACATGGATGGAGTACATGGCCCCACAGTATATCCCTTCCCTATCACCTTGCCAAAAATAACACAGGTAATCTTAAGGCTCTAGAGACAGCCCCAATGTCAACACTGTGGCACCAGCTCCAATAGTAAAGTTGAACACTCCTCTAGAAAATACCTGTAAATGCTGAACATCCCTCTACTTACTATGGGCCTGGACTGTTATTCACTGAATCATCTGCTCTTAGCATAAAAAAATTACTGAGTCAGCTGCCTGAAGCCGTCATGTGCTCACTCTGCCTATACTGAGTCCCTTCCTGTTCTCTGTTCTCCTCCATGCTAAACAGGCATCTTGCTGCTAGCAACCTTCTCTAAGAAGGCCTACTGCCTGACCAGATAGCCAAGTTCACATCTGTGGGTTCCCTGCTTTCACTAATATCACTGGCCCAAAAGATCTCCTCTAGTGTGTTGTTGCCCTTTCCAGGGAAAGTGGAGGTTCTCAACGACTTATTCCACTCTTTACAGGATTTAGAGAAGGACAATCCCAAGGCATACATAATGGTGGAGTTTTATTATTTTGGACTGGGCTGATTGCTCAGCTTTCCGATTAAGTATGTGCTCATGCACCAACAAATTAGAGACCAAAAATGCTTTGGATAATGTCATGATCAGTTTCATGTGCCAACTTGGCCAGGTGGTTTTTCTGGTTGGGCAAGTACTGACCTGTCTACTACTATGAGGACTGTTCTAGTTTGCTAACTGCTGGAATGCAATATACCAGAAACAGAATAGATTTTGAAAAGGGGAATTTAATAAGTTGCTAGTTCATAGTTCTAAGGCTGAGAAAATTTCCAAGTTAAAATAAGTCTACAGAAATGTCCAATCAAAGGCATCCATCAAGGGAAAGATACCTTGGTTCAAGAAGGCCAATGAAGTTCACGGTTCCTCTCTCAAGTGAGAAGGCACATGGTGAACACAGTCAGGGCTTCTCTGTCAGTTGGAAGGGCACATGATTAACAGGGCATCATCTGCTAGCTTTTGCTCCTGGCTCTGGTTTCACGAAGCCCCACGGGAGATGTTTTCCCTATTCATCTCCAAAGATTGCCGGCTCGTGGACTCTCTGCTTCGTGGTGCAGCAGCATTCTCTGCTCTCTCTGAATCTCTCTCATTCTCTAAAATGTTCCCTTTTATAGAACTCAAGAAACTAATTAAGACCCACCCAAATGGGTGAAGACACATTTCCCCCAATCCAGCTCAACAACCACACTTGATTCGGTGACATCTCCAGGGAGATGACCGAATTACAGATTCAAACATACAGTATTGAATAGGGATTATTCTGCCTTTATGAAATGGGATTTAGATTGAAACATGGCTTTTCTAGGGGACACCATTCTTTCAAACCAGCACAAGGACATCTCACAGAATTAAATCATGATCGTGGTTGACTGCACCCACAGCTGATTGCATTTGGAATCAGTCAAGCAGAGTGTCTTCTGCAATGAGTATGTTTAATCCAATCATTGGAAGGCTTTTAAGGAGGATTCAGAGGAGACAGTCTGTCTTCCTGCTTTGGCCAGCAAGTCTCCCCTGTGGAGTTCATCCAGAACCTTCATTGGAGTCACCAGCACCATAGCACGCTCTATAGATTTTGGACTCTATATTCCCATGGTTACATGAGTCACTTTTGTAAATTTTATATCTGCAGATATTTCCTGCTGATTCTGTTTCTCTAGAGAACCCTAGCTAATATAGCATGGTACTGAGAGTGAGGTGGTTCTTAAGAAACAGAATCATAAAAATGATGAGTTTTTATTATTGGTTTCCTACTCTGATGGGACTCAAAGGCAAGAAGGACACAGATTCCCATAATCAGAATGATACTGCCAATCTGTGGAGGGCCAGGAGCAATCAATCAAGGACAAGCAGGAGCAAATATCAAGCCCAAGTAGGGAAAGTCCCGAGAACATTGGTGTGGAATGTCCCCAAGAGTTAAACAATAACCAATGTTAAGAAACTGAGAGAACAGGATGCATTTTGGCAACAGTTAACGGCATTTTTCTGCTTCTATGATACACTTGCTTGCTAGCAACTGCAAGACCACAACATAATTTTAGCCTTTATAAGAACACCTTGAAAACCTCTAGGTGCTGCTGTCTGAATCTTCCTTCTTGGAAGTTTCTGGGGCAGTCACCGGCCGGCTAATAAAGACTCCAAATTGGCTTGCACTTTTGAATTATGTGGTCTCTCTTTTGGGGTGCCTCACAACAAATCCACGGGGTGAGGTGGCAAAAAAGATAGTCAAGATATCACCATTGGATTCTTCTAATACTTCACTTGAACGAAGCCAGGATCTAGAGGATAATGTTTTTGACACCTTTATGGAGTTTTGCAGAAATAGGAGGTATAGAGATATTGGCTGGTTGTCATTAGATACACCGTATACATTAATGAGTGAAAGGGAAGGGCTTAAGACTTCAAAAGAGAAGCTTATGTGCTGACAGATGTAAATGTTTCTATGAGTGTCCTAAAGGAAAATCTTATTTCCTATAGCTATAGACTCCAGATCTCTGAAAATGACTCAGAATCTTATTGTTAGAGTAGCAACTTTTCAACATAAACTGAAATCCCAATCTTGCATGGTGTCTGCCATTAAAGTGACGGCATTGATTGGGAAGGAGTGGGACCCTAAAAATGGGATGGTGACATCTAGATTGATAATGTCAGTGGAGAGGTTGAAACCCTAGGTCATGCTGAGTCTTCTCTAATAACCCTGTAATAGTCTGCCCTGTGACATGGCTGCCCCACCTTCAGCCTGCCCTGAGGAGTTCACCAACCAACCTCCACCTGAAGGGATTAGCCTTAGGGTGATTAATCATGTTTCTCCAGAAGAAACGACAAATGAATGCCATGAAGAAAATGGCTTAGAAGATATTTTTAATTTTTTTCAGGGCCCCCCAACCCACCTCCACATTTCTTCCAGATCTAGAACTAAAGTCCCAACAGACCCCTAAAGGTGAGATACAAAGTTTCACACATGAGGTGGTACGTTATACTGCAAAAGAACTGTGTGAGCCTTCCAATTTATATAGACAGAAATCAGGGGAATATGTGTGGCAATGGATTTTAAGGGTGTGGGATAATGGTGGGAGGAATATAAAACTGGATCATACTGAATTTATTGATATGGGTCTATGTGCTGGTTTGAAATGATGTATGCACCCTAAAAAAGCCGTGTTTTAATCCTAATCCCATTGTGTAAAGGCAGCCATTTCCTTTAATCCCCATTCAGCATTGTATGTTTGAAATTGTAATTAGATCATCTCACTGGAGGTGTGCTTTAATCAAAAGTGGTTGTTAAACTGGATTAGGTGGAGCTGTGTCTACACACATTAGGGTGGTCTTAATTAGTTTCTAAAGTCCTATAAAAAAGTAAACATTTTGGAGAACAGGGGATCCAGAGAGAGCAGAACATAACAACATAGCCACAAGAAGCAGAGTACACCAGCCAGCAACCTTTGAAGATGAAGAAGGAAAATTCCTCCTGGGGAGCTTCATGAAATAGGAAGCCAGGAAAGAAAGCTAGCAGATGACGCCGTGCTTACCATATACCTTCTCACTTGAGAGAGAAAGTGTGAACTTCAGCTTTCTTGAACCAAGGTGTCTTTCCGTGGTTGCCTTTGATTGGACATTTCTATACACTTGTGTTAATTGGGACATTTTCTCAGCCTTAAAAGTGTAAACTAGCAACTCATTAAATTCCTCTTTTTAAAAACCATTCTGTTTCTGGTATATTGCATTCCAGCAGCTAGCAAACTAGAACAGCCTTCTAAGCAGAGATTCAATGTTATAGCTCAAGGGGTTAGAAAAGGCATTAACAGTTTGTTTGGATGGTTGACTGAAATATGAATCAAAAGGTGGCCAACATTACCTGAGGTTGAAAGGTCAGCACTGCCCTGGTATAATGTAGATGAGGGGATCCAGAAGCTTACAGAGATTGGAATGTTAGAGTGGATTTATCATGCAAAGCCTGCTTTTATACCCCAGGAATGTCTGGAGGATGCACCTTTTACCAGAACTGTAAGAAATAAATTTGTGAGACTAGTGCCATCATCACTGAAGAGCTCTGTAGTTGCACTTCTCTGTAGGTCAGATATTACTGTGGGAACTGCTGTCACTGAGCTGGAATCCTTAAACATAATGGGGATGACCGTATCCCGAGTGGGCAGAAGCCAGGTGGCAGCACTCAATCGCCAAAGGCAAGGCAGATGTGGCTATCATAATAGACAGCAAACTCAAAGCAGGAGTCAAAACAACCTGACTCACAGAGACTTGTGGCATTAGCTAGTAAATCATGGTGTACCTACAAGTACAATAGACAGGCAGTCTACTAAATTCTTATTTGAGCTGTATAAACAAAAGAGTTCTAGATCAAGTGAACAGAGGTCTAAATTGAATTACAAAAACAGAGATTACAGGCAACTTAATCAATTTTCAGGCTTGAGACAGTTTACAGACACAGAGCCCCTTGAATGAAAGGAAGGCCAAGTCTTTTTGGGGGTAAACATGGTTACACTGCCACATATTTATACTGTTAATCTTCCTTAAAGCCTTCCACAAGGAAACTGACAGCCTTTTACCAGGATAACTGTGCCTCAGGGAAAAGGAAATGATAAAATATTTCAGGGATTATTAGACACTGGCTCAGAAGTGACATTAATACTGGGGACCCAAGACATCACTCTGGTCCACCAGTCAGAGTGGGGGCTTATGGAGGTAAGGTGATCGATAGAGTTTTAGCTCAGGTCCATCTCACAGTGGGTTCAATGGGTCCCTGGACCCATTCTGTGGTTATTTCCCCAGTTCCAGAATGCATAATTGGTATCAACATACTGAACAACTGACAGAATCGCCACATTGGCTCTCTAACTCATGGACTGAGAACGATTATAGTGGGAAAGCCACTATGGAAGCCACTACAAATGCCCCTACCAAGCAAAATAAAAATCAGAAGCAATACCATATTCCTGGGGACTGCAGAGATTACTGTCACTCTTAAAGACTTGAAGGATGCAGGGGTGGTGATTCCCACCACATCCACATTCAAATCTCCTATTTGGCCTGTGCAGAAAACAGATGAGTCTTGGAGGAGGACAGTGGATTATCATAAGCTCAACCAGGTGGTAACTCCAATTGCAGCTGCTCTTCCAGATGTGGTATCATTGCTTGAGCAAATCAATGTATCCCCTGGTTCCTGGTATGCAGCTCTTGATTCAGTAAATGCTTTTTTCTCAATAGCTGTTAGTAAGGACCACTGGAAACATTTTGCTTTCAACTGGCAAGGTCAGCAATATACTTTCACTGTCCTGCTTCAGGGGTATATCAACTCTCCAGCCCTATGTCATAATCTGGTCTTCAGGGATCTTTATCATTTCTCCCTCCCACAAGACATCACACTGGTCCATTATATTTATGATATCATGTTGATTGGACCTAGTGAACAAGAATTAGCAGCTACTCTAGACTTATTGGTAAGACATTTGTGTGTCAGAGGAAGAGAGATAAATTCAACAAAAATACTTGGGGTCTTCCACCTCAGTGAAATCTCTAGGTGTCCAGTGGTGTGGAGCATGTCAAGATATCCCTTCTAAGTGAAGGATAAGTTCCTGCATCTGGTGACTTCTTTGAACAAAAAGAGAGAAAATGAAGGAAACTAACTTAAAAAAAAAACAAGGGATTTCTGTGGTGACATAACTTATCTTGACTGTGAAGGTGAATACATGAACATAAACATACCTAGTGATAAAATTAAATAGGACTGAATAAACACACAAAAGTGAGTATAAGTAAAAGAGGTGGGTTGTATTAGACTCATTGTCCTATGTGTGATATCGTATTATAGTTTTGCAAGATGTTCCATTAGAGGAAACATGTAAAGCGTTCAAGAGATGTCTCTGTGTTATTTTTTACAACTATTTGGTCTACAATTAGCTCAAAATAAATAGTTTATCTTAGCAGCATAATGCCAATATACTGGTAGATAAGATATTATTGATATATTCTTGAATAGGACATTTTATTGTGAATGAATTCTCCTTATGAATGAGAACAGAGGATGAAGAGTCCTTATGAGACTTCCACTCCCACCCCTCACCCTCCTGCCATTTTACCTCATCAGTCCACAGGTGCAGCTGCAGAGTGACAAATTTAACATTCCTTTACTAAATTATAGAGTTTGAGGAAAATATTTTAATTTGTCTTAAAACTCTTTAAAATACACATTTCAAAACTGGGTTATTGGCCTAATGACATAAATACTGATGACAAGCAACGATGATGCTGGAAAGGGATGATGAGGTTGACAGCAAAGACTGAAGTGGTTGTGGGATAAGGAGGGGAAGGGGTGGAAGAAGGGAACTGTTGGAGGTGAAATATCCCAATATCTTAAGCCTTAAGATTCCCAGATTGTAAGAAATCCCTCAACAAAAGGAAAATTAGCACCCCTGGGAGGCAAAACATGACTCAAAGCAGAGGTGTAAACAGAGGCTGCTAGTTACTTCAGTGAGGACCCAGTCTCTAGAGTGACCCCAACAGAGGTTCTGCTACTATATAGATAAACAGACTCCAAGGCTTTCAATCTTGGTGGATGGTTTTCCATGGCTCTGCTGGCCTCCCTGAGGAAATAACAGAACTAGATACATACATAGTTCTTCTATTTCCTAATACGCATTTCCTAACTATTGAAACCAAGGCATTCCCTGAGATTACCTGGAGACCGTGCTCCATTTTTCCTCACCACAGGTCATTCATTGCAGATTTAAAGCAACTGCATAAGAAAAACCTCTCTTCCATGAACTTCTGTTGATAAAACAGGCTATTTACAACCATATGATTCCCTTATCTCTAAGTGCTTTGTCTCTGTGTAATGTGTTCTCAGCAGCAGTAATCCTGAAACTTGATGACCGGGTAAAACCAGAGGTAAGAATTTTAGTAACTGATAAAGATATGTGGATTATTTTACAGGATTGTATGAGTACAAAAATTCATTAATGCTGTATCTCTCAGGGTTCTCCAGGGAAACAGAAGCGAAAGGATGTCTGTGTACAGAGAGAGATTTATTATAAGGCTTGCATTAATGCAATTGTGAAGGCTGGCAAGTTCAAGTTCTGTGGGGCAGACTGGAGGCTAGAAATTCTGGTAAGAGTGATGTTGATTGGTTGAGTCTGAATTCCTTAAGGTGGAAACTCAGGAGGGAGGGGAGGGCATAGTCTTGAGGCAGAATTCCTTCTGCCCCCTGAGATTCCCACAGTTATCACACTTAGGATCTTCAACTGACTTGATAAGGACCACCCACATTATTGAGAGTAATCTCCTTAAGGTCAGCTCATGCTAAGCCACCTATGAAATCCCCACTCAAAAACTAGGGCATGGTTGACAAAAAAAAATCCAAACCAAAACCCAGGCAAGAAAACACATAAAGTAACCCTCACAAATGCAGTCTAGAATTTTCCTATACAACGGTGCTCATTTTTTTAGCAAAGCAGCATAGTTTAGTGGAGCCCAAACAGACTGCTGGTCTGAGCCCTGGGTTCTAGGCCAAGTTCTGTCTCATACTAGCTATGTGGCCTTGGGTAACTTACTTAACTTTTAGAACTTAAAATTCCTAGAGAATGAAAAAAGATATCATAGCACTCCACATTTTTTTATGCTATGCTCAATTAAGACATCAAGTATCAAACACATTCAATCACAACACGGCCTTAAAGATACAGGTGTACAGCCGGAGACCTGGGTTCGATTCCGAGACCATGCACACACACAAAAAAAAGAAAAAACATATAGGTGTACAAATCATGAGGCTAAAAATTGCAGGCAAGAGAAGGAATTTAATAACAGGAGAGAACAGAGGTTATTTTCAGTTACAAGTTACCAATACATGATAGACCTCAGGCAGGTCAGTTAATGGCCAACTCAACAGTTTTCCATGAAAATGGAAATCAAAGTCCTACTCTAAGTACTTTTCCCCCTATACCCAAATATTTGGGGAAGTATTAATGAGATCCATCTTTTTCATAAGGAAGAAATAGTTAAAATACTGAGAATCTACTTTACTAGCTTAAGAAATACATTTCAGAGACAAGAGATATCTGTAAGTTTCCTATGCCAGCAATGATGGCTCATGCTTTCTAGAGAAGATGCCTATAATGAGTACTTTTCCACTAGGGAAATAATAGTGTGAAGGCAATAATAATAATATAATAATAATAATATAATAATTGTAATAGTAATAATAATAAATAGCTATTGTGTGCTAAGAACACTAGTATGTGCTAATGCACAGGCTACACAAAGACCAATCAAATCATAAGTTCTATGGATGGAATCAAATCATCGATACTTTTTAATACTTCCTGTGATTCTAAGAGACAGCCAAAATAAAAATCCATGCCTTAGGGCTTCAATTCCAGAGAAAATATAAGAAAAACATTCAGACACATCATAATAACCCACATTTTTAAGGGCATTTGCCATTTGAAAAAATTTCTAAATATGCAATATCTCATGTTATTTTTACAACCACCTTGGGAATTTAGTTTATTAATTTTTTATCATTCATATATAAATATAGACTTATCAATAAGTGATGCATCTGTAACTACCATGTCACTCTCACACTACAAGGATTTGCAGATCTGGGTAAGGCCTGAGAGTTTGCATTTCTAACAAATTCCAGGTGACACAATTGAAGCTGGTCCATAGACTATCCTTTAATCTCCACTGTTTTTGAATATTTGAAACAAGATCATTGTAAAACCTTCAGATCTTGCATTTTCCTCTCATTTTCATGATCTTTGAACACTCGGGGGCAGGTCTGTTGACCTCCCAGTAAACAGAATTGAGGAGAGCAGGCATGAGAAAAGAGCCCAGGATCCCTCAAACAGACACAAACACTGAAAACAAGGAGTCCAGGGGATGCCTTTCATGGGTTTTCTCTCCCATCTTCACAGGCTCCAACTCCGAAGAGAATGGCTGCAGAAAATCACTCCACAGTGACAGAGTTCATTCTCAGGGGACTAACAAATCAGCCAGGACTCCAGCTCCCCCTCTTTCTCCTCTTCCTCGGGATCTACACGGTCACCATGGTGGGGAACCTGGGAATGATCACACTAATCCGCATGAATCCTCAGCTTCACACCCCCATGTACTTCTTCCTCAGCAATTTGTCCCTTGTGGATATGTGCTACTCCTCTGTTATTACCCCTAAGATGCTGGTGAACTTTGTGTCAGAGAAGAACATCATCTCTTATGCAGGGTGCATGTCACAGCTCTATTTTTTCATTGTTTTTGTTGTTGCTGAGAGTTACTTGCTGACGGTGATGGCCTATGACCGCTATGTTGCCATCTGCAACCCTTTGCTTTATAACATCATCATGTCCCATCAACTCTGCTCCCTGCTGGTGGCTCTGGCCTACATCATGGGACTCATCGGCTCAACAGTAGAGACCATCCTCATGTTAAAGCTGTCCTATTGTAAGGTCCTCATCAGTCATTACTTCTGTGACATCGTCCCTCTCATGAAGCTCTCCTGCACTAGCACTTATGATATCCAGATGGTAGTTTTCTTTTTGGCTGGCTTCAACATTGTAGTCACTAGCATAATGGTCCTTGTTTCCTATGCCTTCATCCTTTCCAGCATCCTCCACATCAGCACCACAGAGGGCAGGTCCAAAGCCTTCAGTACCTGCAGCTCCCACCTGGCAGCTGTGGGAATGTTCTATGGCTCTACTGCGTTCATGTACTTGAAGCCCTCCACGGCCAGTTCCCTGGCCCAGGAGAACGTGGCCTCCGTGTTCTACACCACAGTGATCCCCATGCTGAACCCCCTGATCTACAGTCTGAGGAACAAGGAGGTCAAGGCTGCCCTGCAGAAAACACTGCAGATAAAATGATTTTGATGCGAAAGTTCTGATCCTTTCCATCTTAAATATAATCTGTCATCAATTCCAGAGAGAAGCCCTTGAATGTTGACCCAACCAACTCTACATGCTTCTCTCTTCCTTCCCTCCCCCTCTTCTCTCTTGCTAACTCTTTGAAACTGGCTGATTTCAGTGCACATTTTCTTCCATCTAGTATGTTTTCTCTCTCTCTTGAGCTTTTTGACAAACATTTAACTGTAACTTCACATCAACCTTACACCTTCAGCCTTGAGTTTGAAAGCCATTCATTGTTTTATTACCTTCTGTAGAGAAAATATTAGTAGATCCTATTCTTACTTTTTGTAATAAGGAATACACAAGACAAAGAGGTAAATTTCAAGGTTATCACTGTCTTCTCTCTCATGTCTATTTATAACCTTACCCAAGAAATTTTGCCTGATCCCTTTATTCAGTTGTGTTAGAAACAATGATAATAATAATAATAGCAGCTTATACTTTTTGGAGCTTACTCTAAGCCAGACATTCTTCTTAGGGCTCCACATGTGTCATTTCAATTGTACCTCACTATACCTCAATTAAACACCTAGAGATATTATTTTTATCCCCAATTCACAGGTACTGACATTTTGTTTAATAACTCACTTAGGGTTATATGGCTGATAACAAACAACACTGGGGTTCAAACTCAGGTCAAGATGACTCCAGAGCCCGACTCTTTGTTATCACATTAACCCCTTCACTTTAGATTTTCTCTGCACTGCTTATTGATTCTCCATTAATTAAGTCCTTCCACTTACAAATCATTCCTAATATTAACTCAAATCACCTCCTTTATCACTGACAAACCTTTCTTCCTTTATAAGCAACTTCTACAAAATGACTAAAACAAGATTGCACTGTAGTCATCGGTTTGACTTGATTTGCCTGAGTCTTGCCCAGTTTTAGCAAATCCTGTATGTCAGGAAATCACTATATCTCAGGAAACCACTCAGCACAGGCAACAAAATGATGTTTTGTCACCATGAATTACACATTGCTGCAAGGTCCCTGGCCAAAATCATTCCGAACATCCATCTGTCTCTGGACAAAATTTCTTCCCCCATTGCTTATAATTGCATCAAGGATACACATTTTAGATTCAGCAGCCTTATACTGCAAAAAGTTTAGGGGCATTTTCTGATCATTCAGCTATGTTTGGTTCAATATTGTATCAGTCTGTGTTTCATTATAAGAACTAGGAATCACTCCAAGTTTCTCAAGCAGAAATGGATCTAATATAGGAAATTACATGTATATATATTTTTGAATGGTTGGAACAGGAGGTTGGGAGTTCCCACTGGGGAACTAGTGAGTCCAAAGCAATTCCACAGTAGAGATGACCTAAAAGTTAGGAAGCCCCTGCTGTGTCTGTCACTACTGCCACCATGAAAAATGTCTCTCAGACAAAAAATTGGCAAGCAAACAACAGCGTTGTGGGATAGAATTCTAAATCAGAGATTCTACAAAATGCTTATCACCTGGGAACTAATTAGAAATGAAAACTTCCAGCCTCACCAGACCTCCTGCATAATTGGGTTGGGCCCAGTATCTGTTTTCTAAGAAACCCTTAGGAGATTCTGTTACACACTCCCACCTTCCAGATCTCACTAATTCACATGTGGAAGCCTACATGCCTGGAAATCTGAGAATTTTAACTTTTGCCCTTTTAAACCTGTAAACAGAGAGACAGTGGAACTGATATGGAGAGTATTCCAAAGTAGCTACTTTACATATTTTCTCCTGACCTTTCTTCAGCAGGAGCTGAAAACTTCACCATTAAAGATCCCCACTTTTCCAAAGAACATGTAGAAATTCATCTTTTTAAAATAAAGGTGAGATATGATAAAGCAAAAAAAGTGTGGTGCATTTGATTACTTGAAACATTAAGATTTTGGTTCATCACACGTTACCAGAGATAAAGTTAATAGCAATATAATAGAATTGGAGAAGATATCTAACTAGCACATATAATAAACACCTGAAAGTCCATAAGAAAAAGACATCATCAACAACAGGGGTAAAATGGGCATAATATATACAACAGACAATTTGCAGAAGGAAAACCTGAAGTGCCCACAAGCATATGAAAAGATGCTCACTCGTTACTAATAAGAGGAGTGCAAATCAAAATAATAATGAGATATCTCTTTATATTTATAAAACTGGAAAAAAATTTAAAATCTGGATAGTGTTAAATTATTATGAGGATGTGGCAATTGAAGAACCCTCATGCATGTAGACTGTTCTGTAGAACAAAATATTACTTAGGAAAAATACATAAATGCATCTGCAGGACTTAGCAATCCTTGCCTTGGGATTCAAACTATGCTAAAACTATTCTCTCCTATGCCCACATGAAAGCATGTACAAAGATGCCCATGGTTTAGGAAATTAGAGACAAAATGGGTACCCACCACTGGGGAGCAAAAGATTACCTTTAAGCAACATGGATGGATATTACAGCATAGCAATGTGTGGGAAAAGAAAGATAACAAAATATACAGCACATTATTTATGTATTTTAAAAATGCAAGCACATAAATCAACAAAAGCACATTTAGGAAGCCTAAACCCTGTAAGCAGTTTAGAACAATGGTCCTGAGACATACGATGCATGAAAGTGAGTGTGATGGTTTGAAGCTTTATGTCCTGCAGAAAAAGCATGTTCTGAAAGCTAAATCCATTTCCTTGACTGTGGACCCATTGTAAGTAAATTCTTTGGTGAGCAGTATCTCAAGGTGAGAAGTGACCCACCTCATTCAGGGTGGGTTTTAATTCCATTACTGGAATCCTTTAAAGAGAATGAAACATAAACAGAACAGAAACTGAGGCATCTCTGAAACTGAGAACAGAGAAACTGAGACAGGCACACAGAAGCTGAGAAAGAAATCCACAGACGGAGAAGCCAAAAGCTGAAAACAGCGACCCCTGGGAGAGAAGGAAGAGAGCAGCAGACCCACCATGTGCCTTGTCATGTGGCAGAGGAGCTGAAGCTCACCATTAGCCTGTCTTCAGAGCCCAGGTATTGTCTTGATGATGCCTTGATTTGGACATATTCATAGCCTCAGAACTGTAAGCTTGTAAATTACACCCATTTCTAGTATATTATATTTTGTAAAGGCCAGCCCATTATCTGGTATGTTATATTTTGGCAACATTAGCAAACTAAAACAGTGAAGAATAAAAGAAAAGGAACAGATCCATCTTCCTACCCCAAATAATTGGCAGACCCTTCCAACGTGAAAAAGTTAGAATGGCCATAGCCCAAACACCCCTAAAGACAGATAGAAAGGTCAAAGGTGATGGTGGAGTTCTACAGACAAGATAGGATTTAACAAATGAGTATGTTTGCTGAATCATTAAGTAGCTTTTAGTCTTCAGTATCTTAGAGCAGCTAGAAGTGAAAACCTAGAATTGTGGAATTGTACCCCATGTCAAGCTCTGAAACATGTTCTCCCAGTAATTGTGGTGCTGTGCTTTGAAATTTAGTGCTTTTTTGTATATATGTTATTTTTTCACAAAAAGGAAAAAAAAAGTCGATTGTGATAACAAAAAAATATTTAAGCCTTCTAGCCTCCTATATTCTGGAGCAGCCAGAAGGAAAAATCTGAAAGGATCTGTTCTGTAACTCCTTGTTCAGGGATCCTTTGGGAACTATTGCTTTTTTATTTCTTTGCTTTGTATATCCTATATATTATATAATTTAAAAAGTTACTTAAAAAAAGAAAAGGAACAAAAATAGAAATTCCTTTTCCTAGATCCACCTCTCCATCTACATCACTCAACACACCCAAGATGCCCAAGATAAGAGGGTGACACTGGACTACTGAAGAGAGATATGGGTAGGCCAGCCCTTAATATTTGTGGGGCTTGTCGAAGGATTACAGATGAAGCCCCACACACCAAACATCTGAATATATAAAAGTTATGAACCAAGTCAAAAAAAGGTTAAATATTTTTTCCTTCCACCTTTGCATATATACCATCAAAGCAAGCTAAAAAGCCAGGTTCAGATTTAGAAATCTCTGATTTCTGAGTTTCATATCAGAATCTGGTACTACTAGGAGAAAAGCTTCCTACATCCTGGTCCCCTGCCCACAGTGACAGCTTCCCACCTTCCACTTTCAATCCTAGGTCTTTTCCACTCTACAAGGGGTCTCACAAGCATATATATAGGAAATTCTTCATGTTCAAATTCCATCCACAGCCCTTAAACACAGCTGCAACCTGGATATGTGGGTCTGAGGGTGAGCAACCATCCGTGTGGTCTGCCTTGCGATAGTGAGTCAGGGGAGAGCCTCTAAGTAAGCGCAGGGTATTTGGGCAGGGAATCGGGTTATGCCCAACACTGAAAGCAAAGTCTAGAAGGGGGAGGGGACAGGTTCTGATTTGGTGCATCCTTGTGGTCCCATGTATTATGCATCCCATGTGGAGCGGCACAACCAGAGAAAGGTCAGGTTAGGGCAGAGGATAAGAGCTGGGAAAGAACAACTATGTAAGAGACAGAATCAATTCCTTGAGTCCAAAATGAGAATTTCTGTTGCTTTATATATGAAAACCTGCAGTTTTGACTGAAGAGAAGATGAGTGATGTAGGAATGCTTTCACTTTCTGCCCCTTTTGCCCTCTCCTTACAATTCCAAGCACAAGTTTGAAAAGTTCAACGAGCCCGTGGGATCCCCTTGCAGACCAGCAAGGCTGGCTGGGCTGTGCTAGCACGTGCAGAGGCAGACCCAGTCCACTTTTCACAAACAAGGCAGCAGCCGCTCAGACAGGCCCGTGTCCGAAGGTGCTCAGGGACCTGGCCTGAAACAAGAATGAGAATTGCCAAAAGACCTAAATACATCACAACCTCAGCCTCCTCCTCTTCTCACCCCCATACCAGGACAACAACGTGAAGAGGGAGCTCTCAGAACATTCAGTCCCAGGGCTCTGTATTAGTAAAAGGACAGAAAAGATGTTAAAACACAGCCACGCACCCATGCTCTGTCTAGTGATACCTGAGTAGGATCTTACAGTCCTTTTTTCCCTTTTCTAGAAGGAAAATGGCTCTGATAATGAAAGAGCGGACAACCCTGAGACTATAACCTTGTATCACTGTTATACTAGAAAATAAAAGCCTCGTCCCTTCGTGTTGAAATTTCTTGACAGCACTGACCTAAGGCCTAATAGCTAATCAAGACATGCCCTAATATTCCTCTCCAGTCGAAGAAAAGAAATGCCATCTTTCCACAGCAGAGCAACCATAAGATGATATTTGAAAAGTTGTTTAAGAAGGGCCATAGAAAACATCACTTTTCGTACATTTTCACACTCAAAAACTGCAACAACAAATACAAATTGCTTCCAGAGACTGACGAGAAACCTAGAGAAGATAGGGCCGACGGATACTCTCCCAAGGAGGAATTACTTCTGGGGACAAGAAGCATTGCTCATTGTGTTCACACATGAAGAACTCTGACTACTCTCAGGCACAATTTCACTTAACTCTTGGACTACTTAACCTCAAAGTACGAGTTTGAGTCCTATTCTGCACCCCTCTCGATAAATGTAAAAGATTGAAATTTTACAGAGCATGTGCTCTGAACACAGAGGATTATATGAGAAATAAATAACAAAAATATATCTGAGAAAAAAAATCACATAGTAAATAACATATTTCTAAATAAGAAATTGGTCAAAGAAGAGGAAATCACAGGGAAGATGGTAAATTAATTTGGATGAAAAAATAATGAAAACAAAAATTACTTTCTCTATAGCCAGGGAAAATAAATTATCAGAAGTCTAGACAAAATGTTTTTCAGAAAAGTGGTAATCATAGCATTACTTATACTAATAAAACCTTGGGAACACTGATGCATTTTAATATTCACCAACAGAAAAGTAAAGCTTAAATAAAATATATCTACATGATAAATCCATGAAAAATTGTAGCTCGAAATATTTATTAACAAGGAAAAATGCTCACATTATAATGATAAGTTAAATGGCATTTCATAGCATGGTATATAGAGGATGAACCAACTGGAAGAAAATTTCATAATGCAGTTGAGATTCTCCTTTGCTGATTTGTGAATGATGCAGCTCTATCAGTTACCTATTGCTGTATAACAATCACAAAACCCCACTGGCATACAACAATGATACTTGTTATCTTTTTCTTTTTCTTTTTTTGCCAGGGCTTATATGACAAATTCTGTGGCCTGGTTGGGTTAAATAACAAGAATTACTTGTCCAAAAATTTTGTAGTCTTGAAGCCCAAAATCAAGGTATCAGCAGGGTCATGCTTTCTCTGAAGTCTGTACCATTCTGAAGGTGACTTGCAGGCAACCCATAACTCAATCTTTGTCTCCCTCACTTGAACATCTGTGTTCTTTTGTCTCCTCCTCACTCTTATATATTGCATCCAATTTTCTTCTGCTTACAAGAAGTCCAGTCATATTGAATTAAGGTTTACCCTGATTGACCTTGGCCACATTTTAAGAAGATCCTCAAAGATCCTATTTACAAATGGGTTCACATCAATAGAACCAGAAGTCATCCCTTGAACATGTCTTTGTGGGGGACATGATTCAATTCATATCACTCACATATCTACAATTTGATTGTGGTGGCTGACCTCATCTGGCACAGATGAGCAGCTCTGATTTGGGGGTGGGAGTGGGGATCTGCTCCACATGTGTTCATTGTGAGAATGGGTTGGAAAGGCCACCACTTACCCAGGTGAAGCTCTTCTCAAAAGGCAGTGGCTGATGCACAAGAGGGAAATCTACACCTTACAAGCCCACTTCCAGCCCCTGCTATTACACAACTGCTAATATACAATTGACTGAAATAGGTCACACGGTCAAACCCAATGTCAATGGGCAGGGAAATGTGTTCTACCAGGGCAAGGATATGGTAGATATTTTCTCTCAGACATATGTTTTCACAGCACAAATTTACAACAGTAAATATGAGCAGCTACAAAAAGAAAAAGAAAATAAAACTTTAAAATTTTTTCTAAAAATACGTAAACTAAACATATAGAAAAGTTTTCTGAATGGAAAATACTTATAACCCTGGTGCTTCCAGCTGTCAAGGGCTCTGACTTTGCCACAGCATCCACCAAACAGAAATGGAGCTGGTGCAAACATGAGGTAGGGCAGGAGGTCAGGGGATCCCAGTGTTTCTCCAGGTTTGCAGTGTTGGACACCACAGGATACATCCAGTCTTAAAATGTCTCTGCCCTCTCTCATATTTCTTAACCACATATCTTCCCACACTCCTTAGTGAGTGGTTACTATTCTTTTTTACCCCTGTGATGTTTGCTGCTTCATCCTATTCTAATCTGTACCTATTGTAAGAATCATTCTTAAAAATGTTTTTATAAAAGTTTAAAACTAGAAGTGGCACCGGATATATATAAATAGAGCAGGAGACATAAATACTTAAACATACATCCACTATCTCTATAGGATTCTTAAGAAAAATGGTGCAATTACTTTTTCCAGCAAAGAGAATTTAAGAATGAAATTTCTAAACAGGAGAAAGAGATCTTTTCACTGTATAACCTCCACTTATACTGTTCAATGTGTAAGTACTTCATATTACTTAACCAAAATGTATCATTTTTAAAACAAAAGTTAGATTTGAGCTCATTTTTCTCATGCCTATGCAGAGGCCCAGAAAAATGAAGTTATTTGCCTAACATCATGCAAAAACTATAGGAAGTGCTAATAACTAGATGGAGTCCAGCAGGGAGAGAACTTAGATTTATGGAGTGCCTGCCATTGATTTCTCCCAGAAACCTCAAGAGAGGAAAATTGCTGTCTTGCTTTTAAAAACAAAGAAAATAATATTTAGAGACATTAAATAATTTGCTCGGACATGCAACTTCTAACCAACCGAACTACAATGCAAAACTGACTCTACTATGTGGCTTAAAAGTCCTAGAGTCTACACCCCAACCTCATATGGCCTCTCCACTTCAACCAGCTTATTATACCCAACAGAAAACTCAGTTTTCCTCCCTGTCCTATTCTGATTAAGTAACATTCTCAATCTTAGGATGTCATTCCCACTGATCTGTTTCATACCAAAGAGCAAAGCTAAACACTCATCCAAACTATGTTGTTTCCCAAAAGAAGAGAATTTTCCCAAGGAGAAGTTCATAAACCAAAGTGGCTCCCCAGCACATAAACATGTTAATGTTTTTCAGAAGAAACTTTGCCATTAACGAAGCATTTACAAGAAAAAGTTCTCATGTATGACATAAACCTGCACCTCACTTTACCGAATGATGTGGATTTACAAACCAGCGCTGAGATAAACTGTCTTTTTCCCACATAAGCCTGTATGGGAAGTACTATTTACTGTGCCAGAAAATTCTGTGCAAGTTGCCTCTTCTAATAATGAACTGCTTGGCGTTGCCTGATAAGTATATAGATCCTGAAGTTATTTACTGCTCCTTTAAAGCTTCCAGACACTTAGATAAATGTCCTGAGCCACAAGTTTCTAAGTCATAGCACACATTATCCCTTTCTTAAAGGAAAGTTCTCTAAATTATGACACCCTTAGTCTTTAAATGTTGTATGTAACTTTAACTACCCATGTTTAAAACCCTTGAACCTATGAAAGTCTGAATTCACTAGACAGGGTCCCTAGACTTCCAGCACTACCTCAGGAATTCTCATACTAATTGCTATCTGGGACTTAACATACCTGACACTCACACACCCCAATCTTCCCACACTTCTCTTCTCTTTTGGCCAAAAACAACATAAGAATGTTTTTCACCTCCTATCCTCTTGAAAAAAATTGTAATCGTCAGGGTTATTTGTTGAGAAGTTATATGAAACGACTGTGAAAAGAATCAAATTTCAAATACTAAATACTACACTTTTAAATTAAATTTGCAAGGGCAGCAATGGAGCAAAGAAACAGGCATACAGGAAAACAGAGTAAATTGGAATTGAAGGGCCTGACTACAGTCCCATCTGCGGCCCCTGCTGGTTGTTTGTCTTTGGGAAAAGACATGCCTGAGTCTCTGATATACAGGTCCATTAAGCCTGTATATCTTAAATGATTCATAATATCCATTCCAAATTAATTGATCTATGCTTGCTGAAACAATTTTCATAAAATAAAGAATGCCTTGAAAACAATTATCCAAATGTAAGGAAGTAAAATTCATTTCTGTATGTGAGAGAAAAAACTGGAACTTGGATCCCTCATTTAAAACACCCATGTACACACACACACACACACACACTAATAAACAAAGCACTGGATCTTCTTCCTCAATTGCTGCTCCTTTCTTAAGAAAATGTGTTTCTACTCATGGTTTTCCTCAGGCCAACTTGGACATCCTTGTTCCTCAAACTATAGATTAGTGGGTTTAACATGGGTACTACAATAGTATAGAACAGGGAGAACACTTTTCCTTGGTCAAGGGGCAAAACGGAAGGTGGTTTAAGATACACAAAAGCCCCGGAACCAAAGAAAAGGAAACCACAATTAGGTGGGAGCTGCAAGTGCTAAAGGCTTTGGACCTACCCTCCTTGGAGTGAATATGGAGAATGTTGGAGAGGATTAGAGCATAAGAGATAAAGATGGTGACAATGGGCACTCCAATGTCAATGGCCACAAAAATAAAGACCACCAGCTCATTCACATATGTGCTATTGCAGGAGATCTCAAGGAGAGGAAAGATGTCACACATGAAATGATTGACAAGGTTGTCGGCACAGAAGGTCAGACTTGCTACACTCCCTGTATGGGCAATGGCCCCCAAAAAACCCATCACATAAACACCTAACAAAAGGAATAGACACACTTGCGGAGACATGGTAACTGTGTACAACTATGGTTTACAGATGGCAACATAGCAGTCATACGCCATTGCTGACAAGACAAAGGAGTCAGAGATGATGAGAAAACAGAAGAAAAAGAGTTGAGTCATGCACCCTGCATGCAATATGATATTCTCCTTTGAGACAAAACTCACAAGCATTTTGGGAGTGATGGTAGTGGAGTAACAGAAATCTATTAAGGAGAGGTTGAAGAGGAAAAAGTACATGGGAGTGTGGAGGTGAGAATTCAGTCCAATCAGAGTTATAAAGCCCAGGTTTCCCACCACAGTGATGATATAGATGCACAGAAACAAAAAGAAAAGAGGGATCTGGAGTCCTGGCAAGTCCGTTAAGCCTGAGAGGAGAAACTCAGTCACAGAAGAGTTCATAGCTGCCATTTTCCTCTGGTGGGGTCTGTGAGAAAAACAGAAAGAACCAGTTAGAGTGAAAACATCACTATCACCTTCCCAGGATCCCACCACCATTCTTGATAACAGATTCCACAGACAGAGATGTGAAACTCTGGTCTTTACTGATTGCTAGGCTAGAGTACAATATGAGTGAACTTTGTCTCCACGATGAGAGCTGGTACACCTAATGAGAGGGGTGCTAAAAATGCACTGGATGATTTTTAAAATTTTAAGTCACTTCCTTTTCTGTGACATTTTCTCATAATTCTGCTTCCGTTATTGACACCTGGCCTCATCTCGGAAAGTATTCTGACATGTAGAAACCACTGTGATGATGCTCAGGGCTTCCACCTCTGGGTCAGTGCTGGACTAGCAGGGAGATAAAGTTGTGTTTTTTTCCCAGAAATAATAATTTTGTAAAGCTATGACTTATTTAGTGTCTACTATGAGAGAATCTCATCTAAATTCTATGTGACAATGTTATGTTCCCTATGTTACAGATAAGATAACTGAGACTAAATCATTAGCCTAGAGAACAAAACTCCTAAGTTGCAGCAATAAGGTGAACTTATTCGGGTCGTCTGGCTCCCATGGTTTGTACTTTTCACCACCACACTACATGACTGTCCAAGATCAGGCAGGCACTCACTTCTCTTGTTTAAAACCTCAGAGCTACACTGTACTGTCTCTTATCCACATTTTCCTGCAGAAATGGAACAGAGAATGACAGCACTGAATTCAGAACCCTATGCTCCCAGTCCTGAGCAATGAATCAGATCCTCTAATTTATGTTGGAACTCTTCCACAACAAAACACCATTTCTAATTGTTGGATTGCTCTAAGCCCCTGTCCAGCTTCCAGGGAGAAGACTGAACTTTTTCCAGACCAGTGAATCAAAAGCATCACAGGAGAGTTTTACTCTGGATTAGAGATCTCATAATGACCTGCTTGTTACAGTATAAACTCCCTTTGGATGATTACCTTAGAGACTGCCATGCCTAAGCAAGAAGGAGTGTTTTGTTTGTACCATGATGTTAATAATTTGGCCTTTAGCGACTCAAATATTTCATTCAACTAACATCTATTCAGCACTATGAAGAGCAAATCATTTTGAAAAAAATAATTATCATTACCATTTCTTGAGTATCCAATATTACACCTGAAAGCCAAGATCAAAATGCAATATATCAATATAACTTTGTTTACTCTTCATAATAATGATACTCATTTTAAAGGTAAGGTGCTGACAAAGACAACAGGCTTCAGAAACCACAGTGGTGCTATGTCTGTCTGCTTCTATATCCCTTATTTAGCAACCAGACCAAACTACCTCCTCATGAGAACTACTAGAAAAAATCCAAAAAGTAAGGTCCTTGCCATCTAGGACCTAAAAGTCTGGTAAAAAAAAGTTTCTAGTTTTTTGAAAAATGAAATGATTTTAATTTTAAAAAGTGATTACAGCCAGGAAGGGTAAACAATAAGGCAAATGTAATTTAGAAGGGGACATTCAATAATTTTCCACATTACAATTAAATCCAGGAATTGTGCTGCTCCCAGCTTAGAAAAGAAAGGAGATTTTTTTTATTCCTTTCCCCTATCTTTTCATGGAATGGAAATTTGATTGTAACAAAGAATCCAAATTAGATAATTGCTCATATCCTCTTCCAAGATCAACCTTTCTCTAAATTAATAACCAACCAAAATTCCCCATAACTGTCCTGACTTCTACCCACATTTCTTTGAGCACTTGCCCCAACTGAATTTCTACCTACTCAGTGCTCTCAAACCGAATCCTAGTATATCCTATTTCCAGTGCAAGACCAGACATTAGTTGTTTTCACTTTGTTTTGTTTTTGTTTTTGCTTTTGTTTTCTTTTACTATCTTCTACTACCTATTCTAACCTCTGCCTTGTCTATTCAATATCTCAATATTTCAGTTAATTTTTGCTTTAGTTTCTTCGAATTGCCATTATAACATTACAATTGGCTTAAAAGAACAATAATTTATTGTCTCAGTTCTGGGTGCAAGAAATCCAGACCAAAGTGTCATCAGGGCCGCACTTCCTCTGAAATCTATAAGGTTCTCATGGTAGCTTGCTGCCGATATATGGCATTCTGTGGCTTGTTTAATAACCCAATCTCTATCTCTGTCACCTTGCTGTCTTCTCTCTGTTTTTCTGTTTCCAAATGTCCTCTCCGCAAATGGGCAAAGCTATACTGGAGTAGGGCCCAGCCTAATCCAGTCTGCCCTGATCTTAACTAAAAGCATCTACAAAAATACTATTTCTAAAATGAATCACATTTACAATCCTGGGAGATAGGAAGTGAACATATCTTTTTGAAGTATACAATTTAATCCATAACATTACACCCTGTGGCCCTTCTCACATGCAAAAGGACATTCACCATATCCCATCATCCCCAAAAATACTAAACCATCCAAAATCAACTCTGGAGTCTAGATTTCATCTTCTAAATCATCTAAAACAAGTACAGATGAGACTCTCAGTATAATTCATTGTAAGGCAAAATTAATCTTCATCAGTGGACAGGTAAAACGATCAAAGTTGTTATTTGCTACCAAACACAATATGAGACTGGCATAGGATTGACTTTCCCATTCTAGAAGGAAGGAATTTGAAAGAAAAAGAGTCATGGGTCACAAATGAGTCCAAAATCCTGCAGGGCAAATCCATCAGATTCCATGGCCTGTGAGCAATCTGTGGTTCAGTGCTCTGTCCTTCTGACTTCTGGAGTGGCAGCCCTCCATCTCTGAATGCCAGGTGGTGGCCCCACCCTTGGGCTCAGCCTTTTACACCATGGCCCTGCTCTGGGAATTATTCTTCCTCATTTTCTCATATCTCTGTCACTTTCAGTAAAGCCTAGCCATGCTTCTGCTGACAATTCTCCATAACCATGTTGATCTCTCATGCAATTCACCAGGGTTGAATTCATCAGTAAGGAGGGTCCTACACAGATATTTCCTAGACACCACTTTTCTAAAACTGGCTTTTTCCAGGATTATTGATTAGATCCATTAGTCCTGTGCCTAATCTTCTCTGAGCAAATGGTGGTCCAGTGACATCCCTTGGCCCTATTTCCAGAATACAGTATATGGATAGGCCATCAATTTCTCAAATCATAAACTGCAAATTTCTTTATGCTTAACAGTTCAAATTTCAATTTATTTCTTTCCTTTCACATTTTTCTATAAACAGCACAGATAAACCAGGCTGCACCATCCATACTTCTCTCACCTAAATATCCAAGTTCAAGTTCTGTCTTTCATCCAACATCATAACACAATTCTGCAAAGTTCTCTGCCATTTTACAGAAAGGATAGCATTTCTTCCAAAGTTCAATAACATTCATCATTTCCTTCTAAGGTCTTGGCCAATTTTGCCTTTATGTCTATATTTCTACCATCTTTCTGTTCAAGACTATCTAGGTTTTCACTATCAAGTATCTCAAAATTCTTCCTGCCTAGACCCAATTCCCAATCCAAAGTAGTCCACTTCCCCATTTTTACATATTTAAGCAGAAGTATTTTCATCCTTGTACCAAAAACTGTCTTAGTTTCTTAGGGCTACAGCAAAAGAGTACCAAAACCTGGGTGGCTTAAAACAACAGAGATGTATTGTCTCAGAGTTCTGCAAGCCAGAAGCTCCCCCAATCCCCAAAAACAGAGAGAGAGAATCATATGACCCCAGGTAGAAATGCAGAGTACCAGAAATAGCAAATATGTGAGTAGGTACAAAAGATTACTTTTTGTATTTCTTGAAAATTCAAATTACTCTAATTCAACTAAAAGAAAAATGATTTATGCTGATGTTTAATATATACATAATATACAAAATGAGAATAGCAATAAAATGTAATACAATAATGCAAATAAAATAATACAAATGATGTAATAAAAATATATGAAAGTGGGCGGGCCGCGGTGGCTCAGCGGGCAAAGTGCTTGCCTGCTATGCCGGAGGACCTCGGTTCGATTCCCGGCCCCAGCCCATGTAACAAAAACGGAGAAACAGAATACAATAAAACAAGAAAATGTTTAAAAATGTTTCCCTTTCTTCCTTCCTTCCTTCCTTCTATCCTTCCTTCCTTCTCTCTGTCTTTCCTTTAAAAAAAAAAAAAAAAAAAAAAAAAAAAAAAAAAAAATATATGAAAGTATAGCTAATATTCCAGTAGAAGAGATAACATGAAGTACTGAAAAACACTCAAAAAGATCCACGAGATGGGAGGAAAAGGCACGAAATTAAGATTAACATTTGAGATTCACAGTGACTCCCCATGCAAAAATAAAAAATTAACATTTGAAAATCAACCAACATTATTCACTACATTAATAGACCAAAAGGGTAAAACCATATAATCATCTCAAAAGCAGTAGAAAGAGTATTTGATAAAAACAAATAACTATTCATGATAAATAGTTTTAGCAAACTAGGAATATAACCAGACATTCTGTATCTGATAACAGATGTCTATGAAAAACCTACAGTTAACCTTATACTCAGTAGTGAAATACTGAATGATTACATCTTAAGGTTAATGACAAGTCAAGAATGTCCACTGTCCCAATTTCTATTCAACAATGAATGTGAGCTGCCAACCAATGCAATACATGAAGGTATTAAGAGTGCAGTGCTTAATATATATAATTCACAACGGCAAGGTTACAATCAAAAATTCCTCTTGACTGCCTCTGCCTTCTATTCATATCTCTCTGAACAGTTCTGGGCCAGTTTGAATCTTTTGTGAACTCCAGAAAAACCATGTTTTTTAGAAATCATTCCATTCTACATATGCAATCAGTAATTCTTAATATCATCACATAGATGTATGATCATCATTTCTTAGTACATTTGCATCAATCCAGAAAAAGAAATAGCAAGACAACATAGAAAGAAATAAAATGATAATATAGAGAAAAAATAAAAATAAAAAATACAAAAAATATATATAAAAAAACAAAACAAACAAACAAAAAACTATAGCTCAGATGCAGCTTCATTCAGTGTTTTAACATAATTACATTACAATTAGGTACTATTGTGCTGTCCATTTTTGAGTTTTTGTATCTAGTCTTGTTGCACAGTCTGTATCCCTTCAGCTCCAATTACCCATTATCTTACCCGATTTCTAACTCCTGATGGTCTCTGTTACCAATGACATATTCCAAGTTTATTCTCTAATGTCGGTTCACATCAGTGGGACCATACAGTATTTGTCCTTTAGCTTTTGGCTAGTCTCACTCAGCATAATGTTCTCTAGGTCCATCCATGTTATTACATGCTTCATAAGTTTATTCTGTCTTAAAGCTGCGTAATATTCCATCATATGTATATACCACAGTTTGTTTAGCCACTTGTCTGTTGATGGACATTTTGGCTGTTTCCATCTCTTTGCAATTGTAAATAATGCTGCTATAAACATTGGTGTGCAAATGTCCGTTTGTGTCTTTGCCCTTGAGTCCTTTGAGTAGATACCTAGCAATGGTATTGCTGGGTCGTATGGCAATTCTATATTCAGCTTTTTGAGGAACCGCCAAACTGCCTTCAACAGTGGTTGCACCATTTGGCATTCCCACCAGCAGTGGATAAGTGTGCCTCTTTCTCTGCATCCTCTCCAGCACTTGTCATTTTTTGTTTTGTTGATAATGACCATTCTGGTGGGTGTAAGATGATATCTCATTGTGGTTTTGATTTGCATTTCTCTAATGGCCAGGGACATTGAGCATCTCTTCATGTGCCTTTTGGCCATTTGTATTTCCTCTTTTGAGAGGTGTCTGTCCAAGTCTTTTTCCCATTTTGTAATTGGGTTGGCTGTCTTTTTGTTGTTGTTGAGTTGAACAATCTCTTTATAAATTCTGGATACTAGACTTTTATCTGATATGTCATTTCCAAATATTGTCTCCCATTGTGCAGAAAAACCATGTTTTAATCCTGATACATCTTGTGGGAGCAGCCATTTCTTTTAAATCCCTTCAGTACTATAGGTTGGAAATTTGATTAGATTATCTCCACGGAAATATGGCACACCCAATTGTGGGTATTAATCTGTGCTTAGAGGGAGATGTGACTCCACCCATCCAAGTGGGTCTTGATTATTTTACTGGAATCCTTTAAAAGAGGAAATATTTTGGAAAAAGCTTAAGAGCCGTGAGAGAGAGCCACAAGAGCCCATGTAGCCAGACGCCTTTGGAGACGAAGAAGGAAAACACCCCTGGGCATTTGGAACAAGAAGCTTCATGAAACAACCTTCGTGAAACAAGAAGCCTGGAGAGAAACAGACTCATGAGACAAGAAGCTAGGAGAGAAAGCTAGCAGACATCGTCATGTTTGCCTTGTGCTTTTCTAGTTGAGAGAGAAACCCTGAACTTCATCAGCCTTCTTGAGTGAAGGTAATCTCTTGCTGATGCCTTAACTTGGACATTTCAATAGATCTGTTTTAATTAGAACGTTTTCACAGCCTAGAACTGTAAACTTGCAGCTTAATAAATTCCCCCTTTTAAAAGCTGCTCTGGACTTCCGGAGAAGATGGCGGTTTAGTAAGACATGCAGGTCTTAGTTCCTCCTCCAGAACAGCTACCAAAGAAATAGAAACAGTACAGAACAGCTCCTGGAGCCAGGACAGAGAACAGAAACACAGCGTACCCCATTCTGGAACGGCTGAACCGGCTAAGAGAATCCGCTGCGGTGAGGTCCCCAAGAGGTGTGCGCTGCCCCAGGCCATGGCGCCTGGCGGCCGGAGCCCCTCCCTCCCTCCTTCCCAGGCTGGCTGGGAGATTTGGATCGGCACTCCCCCAAGCCGCGTCAGTTGGCAAACCTCCCCCATAGCGAGAGTCTTCCAAAGTTAAAGAATCCACAGCATCTTTTACTGGTGGGACCCGCAGACAGACGAGCACCACATACTGGGCAGGATAAGAAAAACAGAGCCCAGAGACTTCACAGGAAAGCCTTTCAACCTGCTGGGTCCCACACCCAGGGAAATCTGATTAAATGCCCAGACACCAGCAAAAAATAATGGATCACACCAGGAAAATTGAAGATATGGCCCAGTCAAAGGAACAAACCAATAGATCAAATGAGATACAGGAGCTGAGACAACTAATTCTGAATATACGAACAGAAATGGAACACCTCTTCAAAAACCAAATCAATAAATTGAGGGAGGACATGAAGAAGGCATGGGCTGAACAAATAGAAGAAATGGAAAGTCTGAGAAAACAAATCACAGAACTTATGGGATTGAAGGACAAAGTAGAAAAGATGGAAAAAAACAATGGAAACCTACAATGGTAGACTTAAAAAGACAGAGGCTAGAATTAGTGAACTGAAGGATGGAACATTTGAATTTCAAAAAGAAACAGAAACTATAGGGAAAAGAATGGAAAAATTTGAGCAGGGGATCAGGGAACTGAATGATAATATGAAGTGCACAAACATACGTGTTGTGGGTGTCCCAGAAGGAGAAGAGAAGGGAAAAGGAGGAGAAAAACTAATGGAAGAAATTATCACTGGAAATTTCCCAACTCTTATGAAAGAACTAAAATTACATATCCAAGAAGTGCAGCACACTCCAAAGAGAATAGACCCAAATAGGCATTCTCCAAGACACTTACTAGTTAGAATGTCAGAGGTCAAAGAGAAAGAGAGGATCTTGAAAGCAGCAAGAGAAAAACAATCCATCACATACAAGGGAAACCCAATAAGACTATATGTAGATTTCTTAGCAGAAACCATGGAAGCTAGAAGACAGTGGGATGATATATTTAAATTACTAAAAGAGAAAAACTGCCAACAAAGACTTCTATATCCAGCAGAATTGTCCTTCAGAAATGAGGGAGAAATCAAAACATTTTCAGACAAAAAGTCACTGAGAGAATTTGTGACCAAGAGACCAGCTCTGCAAGAAATACTAAAGGGAGCACTAGAGTCAGATACGAAAAGACAGAAGAGAGAGGTATGGAGAAGAGTGTAGAAAGAAGGAAAATCAGATATGATATATATAATGCAAAAGGCAAAATGGTAGAGGAAAATATAATCCAAAGAGTAATAACACTAAATGTAAATGGACTGAATTCCCCAATCAAAAGACATAGACTGGCAGAATGGATTAAAAACAGGATCCTTCTATATGCTGTCTACAGGAAACACATCTTAAACCCAAAGATAAACATAGGTTGAAAGTGAAAGGTTGGGAAAAGATATTTCATGCAAATAACAACCAGAAAAAAGCAAGAGTAGCTATACTAATATCCAACAAATTAGACTTCAAATATAAAACAGTTAAAACAGACAAAGAAGGATACTCTCTACTAATAAGAAATAATTAAACAAGAAGATATAACAATCATAAATATTTATGCACTGAATTAGAATGCCACAAAATACGTGAGGAATACACTGCAATCACTGAAAAGGGAAATAGACACATATACCATAATAGTTGGAGACTTCAATTCGCCACTCTCATCAATGGACAGAACATCTAGACAGAGGATCAGTAAAGAAATAGAGAATTTGAATATTGCAATAAATGAGCTAGACTTAACAGACATTTATAGGACATTACACCCAACAAGAGCAGGATACAACTTTTTCTCAAGTGCTCATGGATCATTCTCAAAGATAGACCATATGCTGGGTCACAAGTCTTAACAAATTTAAAAAGATTGAAATCATACACCACACTTTCTCAGATCATAAAGGAATGAAGTTGGAAATCAATAATAGGCGGAGTGCCAGAAAATTTGCAAATACGTGGAGGCTCAACAACACACTCTTAAACAACCAGTGGGTCAAGGAAGAAATTGCAAGAGAAATTAGTAAATATATCGAGGCAAATGAAAACGAAAACACAACATATCAAAACCTATGGGAGGCAGCAAAGGCAGTGTTAAGAGGGAAATTTATTGCCCTGAATGCCTATATCAGAAAAGAATAAAAGGCAAAAATTCGGGAACTAACTGTCCACTTGGAAGAACTGGAGAAAGAAAAGCAAACTAACCCCAAAGCAAGCAAAAGGAAAGAAATAACAAAGATTAGAGCAGAAATAAATGAAATTGAAAACATGAAAACAATAGAGAAAATCAATAAAAACAGAAGTTGGTTCTATGAGAAAATCAACAAGATTGATGGGCCCTTAGCAAGATTGACAAAAAGAAGAAGAGAGAGGACGCAAATAAATAAGATCAGAAACGGAAGAGGAGACATAACCACTAACCTCACAGAAATAAAGGAGGTAATAACAGGATACTATGAACAACTTTACACTAATAAATACAAAAATTTAGATGAAATGGATGGGTTCCTGGAAAGGCATGAACAACCAACTTTGACTCAAGAAGAAATTGATGACCTCAACAAACCAATCACAAGTAAGGAAATTGAATCAGTCATTCAAAAGCTTCCCAAAAAGAAAAGTCCAGGACCAGATGGCTTCACATGTGAATTCTACCAAACATTCCAGAAAGAATTAGTACCAACTCTCCTCAAACTCTTCAAAAAAATCAAAGTGGAGTGAAAGCTACCTAATTCATTCTATGAAGCCAACATCACCCTCATACCAAAACCAGGCAAAGATATTACAAAAAAAGAAAACTACAGACCAATCTCTCTAATGAATATAGATGCAAGACTCCTCAATAAAATTCTAGCAAATCGAATCCAGCAACACATTAAAAGAATTATACATCATGACCAAGTTGGATTCATCCCAGGTATGCAAGGATGGTTCAACATAAGAAAATCAATTAATGTAATACACCATATCAACAAATCAAAGCAGAAAAATCACATGATCATCTCAATTGATGCAGAGAAGGCATTTGACAAGATTCAACATCCTTTCCTGTTGAAAACACTTCAAAAGATAGGAATACAAGGGAACTTCCTTAAAATGATAGAGGGAATATGAAAAACCCACAGCTAATATCATCCTCAATGGGGAAAAATTGAGAACTTTCCCCCTAAGATCAGGAACAAGACAAGGATGTCCATTATCACCACTATTATTCAACATCGCGTTGGAGGTTCTAGCCAGAGCAATTAGACAAGAAAAAGAAATACAAGGCATCAAAATTGGAAAGGAAGAAGTAAAACTATCACTGTTTGCAGACGATATGATACTATATGTCGAAAACCCAGAAAAATCCACAACAAAATTACTAGAGCTAATAAATGTGTACAGCAAAGTAGCAGGTTACAAGACCAACATTCAAAAATCTGTAGCATTTCTGTACATGAGCAATGAACAAGCTGAGGGGGAAATCAAGAAACGAATTCCATTTACAATTGCAACTAAAAGAATAAAATACCTAGGAATAAATTTAACTAAAGAGACAAAAAACCTATACAAAGAAAACTACAAAAAACTGTTAAAAGAAATCACAGAAGACCTAAATAGATGGAAGGGCATACCGTGTTCATGGATTGGAAGACTAAATATAGTTAAGATGTCAATCCTACCTAAATTGATTTACAGATTCAATGCAATACCAATCAAAATCCCAACAACTTCTTTTTCGGAAATAGAAAAACCAATAAGCAAATTTATCTGGAAGGGCAGGGTGCCCCGAATTGCTAAAAGTATCTTGAGGGAAAAAAACGAAGCTGGAGGTCTCATGCTGCTGGACTTTAATGCATATTATGAAGCCACAGTGGTCAAAACAGCATAGTATTGGCATAAAGATAGATATATCGACCAATGGAATTGAATAGAGTGCTCAGATATAGACCCTCTCATCTATGGACATTTGATCTTTGATAAGGCAGTCAAGCCAAGTCACCTGGGACAGAACAGTCTCTTCAATAAATGGTGCCTAGAGAACTGGATATCCATATGCAAAAGAATGAAAGAGGACCCGTATCTCACACCCTATACAAAAGTTAACTCAAAATGGATCAAAGATCTAAACATTAGGTCTAAGACCATAAAACAGTTAGAGGAAAATGTAGGGAGATATCTTATGACTCTTACAATTGGAGGCGGTTTTATGGACCTTAAATCTAAAGCAAGAGCACTGAAGAAAGAAAGAAAGAAATGGGAGGTCCTCAAAATTAAACACTTTTGTGCATCAAAGAACTTCATCAAGAAAGTAGAAAGACAGCCTACACAATGGGAGACAATATTTGGAAATGACATATTGGATAAAGGTCTAGTATCCAGAATTTATAAAGAGATTGTTCAACTCAACAACAAAAAGACAGCCAACCCAGTTACAAAATGGGAAAAAGACTTGAACAGACACCTAACAGAAGAGGAAATACAAATGGCCAAAAGACACATGAAGAGATGCTCAATGTCCGTGGCCATTAGAGAAATGCAAATCAAAAGCACAATGAGATATCATCTCACACCCACCAGAATGGCCATTATCAACAAAACAGAAAATGACAAGTGCTGGAGAGGATGCGGAGAAAGAGGCACACTTATCCACTGTTGGTGGGAATGTCAAATGTTGCAACCACTGTGGAAGGCAGTTTGGCGGTTCCTCAAAAAGCGGAATATAGAGTTGCCATACGACCCAGCAATACCATTGCTAGTTATCTACTCAAAGGACTTAAGGACAAAGACACAAATGGACATTTGCACACCAATGTTTATAGCAGCATTATTTACAATTGCAAAGAGATGGAAACAGCCAAAATGTCCATCAACAGATGAGTGGCTAAAGAAACTGTGGTATATACATACGATGGAATATTATGCAGCTTTAAGACAGAATAAACTTATGAAGCATGTAATAACATGGATGGACCTAGAGAACATTATGCTGTGTGAGACTAGCCAAAAACTAAAGGACAAATACTGTATGGTCCCACTGATGTGAACCGACATTAGAGAATAAACTTGGAATATGTCATTGGTAACAGAGACTATCAGGAGTTAGAAACAGGGTAAGACAATGGGTAATTGGAGCTGAAGGGTTACAGACTGTGCAACAGAACTAGATACAAAAACTCAAAAATGGACAGCACAATACTATCTAATTGTAATGTAATTATGTTAAAACACTGAATGAAGCTGCATCTCAGCTATAGTATTTTTTGTTTGTTTGTGTTTTTGTTTTTTTCCTTTGTTTCTTTATTTTTTTATTTTCTGTTTTTATTATTTTTATTTTTTCTCTATATTATCATGCTATATCTTTTTCTGTTGTTTTGCTAGTTCTTTTCCTAAATTGATGCAAATGTATTCAGAAATGATGATCATTCATCTATGTGATGATATTAAGAATTACTGATTGCATATGTAGAATGGAATGATTTCTAAATGTTGTGTTAGTTAATTTTTTTTAATTAATAAAAAAAGACTATAAAAAAAAAGCTGCTCTGTTTCTGGTATATTGCATTCCAGCAGCTAGCAGACTAGAACAACCCCTTATAACTGTTCAGTGCTTCTCAGTGCCCTCAACCTGAATCTTCATTGACATGATCCTAAATATGTTTGTCCTTCTCGCTATGTTTGCATAAAGAGACCAAAAATTTGGAATGGAAAGTATTAAAACATCTGTATTGAAACATGATATAAGTATACATAGAAAATACAAAGAAATATAAAAACCATAATTCAAAAGTAGATTTTACAAGGTCATGAAATACAAGCTTATTAGATAAAATGTATTATTTCCATGTATCAGGGAAAAATTTATAAAAATTTTAAATTTAATTTTAAAAAGAACATTTACACCAGCAATAAAAAAGAAAATCATGAAATACCTAGGAATGAGTTTTTAAAAATTTATATATGACCTCTATGCTAAAAATTAAAAATAAAGCTGAACAATTTTACGAAATCTAAATAAATGGAAAGATACGTATTTCATAGATTGGATCAGAAAAATAAGTATTGTTAATTTGTTCAGTCGACCTTAATGAATGTATGGATTCAATTAAATTCCAATAAAAATAGGAGATTTCTTGACAGAATTTGACAAGGTGATTCTAGATTTATAATGAATTACTAACGATCTAGAATAGCCAAAATAACTGGAAGAAATAATTGGAGAACTTACACTATCTGCCTTCAAGCGTTATATAAAGTTACAGTAATTAAAACAGTATCATTCTGTAATAAAGATATATAAATAGATTAGTGGAGCAGATTAGACTATCCAGAAATAGATCCAAGCATTTAAATTCACTTGATTCTTTGCAAAGGTGGCAAAGTAATTCAATGGGGGAAAAACTGTTTTAATCAGTATTTCTGGAACAACTGAATATCTATATAAAAACATAAAAGATCCTTGACCCCTTTTCTTGTTTAAGTGTACTCTACGTATATGAATTAGAGAGTAGAGCTGTATATTGAGGATACAAGACTACTGGGTTTTGCACTTATGCTTTTCATTAGGCTTCTTGATGATCTTCGTTTCTTCACACTACTGCTACCCACTTTGTCTTGTCTGTTACTTTCAACCTGCAGAACACCCTTTAATAATTCTTGGAGGGCAGGTCTCTTATTGGTAAAATGTCTCAGTCTCTGTGCATCTGTGAATATTTTAAACTGATAAATATTTAAATATTTTGAAAGATTCTTTTTCAGATAAAGAATTTAGAGCAGGAAGGTTTTCTCTTTCAGTACCTCAAATACATCATACCACTGCCTCTCATCTCCATGGTTTCTGATAAGAAGTCGGAACTTTGTCTTATTCAGGATCCCTCGTATGTGAGGAATTTTGTTTCTCTTGCTGCTCCGATTATTATGTGTCTCAGAGTAGATCTATTAGGATTTATTCTGCTTGTAGTACATTGAGCTTCTTGAACATATATATTTATGTTAGTCATAGCAATTAGGAAGTTTGGGACCATTATGTCCTCAAATATTCTTTATACCCCTTTTCCCTTCTCTTCTCTTTCTGGGACACCATAATGCATATATTTGTACACTTTGTGCTTTCACTCAAATCCCTGAGACACTACTCAATTTGTTCCATTCTTTTCTCTGTTTGTTCTTTTGACTCTATGATTTCGATTATCCTGTCTTCTAGTTTGCAGATTCTTTCTTCTGCCCATTCAAATCTGCTGTCATATGCCTCTAGTGTATAGTTAATCTCTACTATTGTGCCTTTCATACCTGTGGTAGTTTGTTAAAGCTGCCTGAATGCAATATACCAAAAATGGATCAGCTTTGATAAAGGGGATTTAATAAATTACAAGCCTACAGCTCTAAGGCCTTAAAAATGTTCATAAAAAAAAATCTCAACACTGAAGAAAGGCCAATACCTGTCGCATGGTGTGATGCTTAGGTTCTGGTGTCAACTTGGCCGTTTGATGATGCCCAGTGGTCTGGTCAAGCAAGCACTGGCCTCACCACTGCTGCAAGGATATTTCATGGTTGGTTGACAAACCAGAAGGCTGGTGTATTAAATCATCAGACAGTTGATTGCATCTGGGGTTGATTACATCTGCAATCAAATAAGGTATGTCTCCCACCAATGAGATAACCCAATCAGTGGAAGACATTTTAAGGAAGAAGAGAGACTTTTTCACAGCTTCTTCAGTTACCGAGTCTCTCCTGTGGAGTTCACCCAGAACCTTCATTGGAGCTGCCAGCTTCACAACCTGCCTACAGATTTTGGACTCTTCCATTTTCATGGTTGCATGAGACACCTTCACAAATTTCATATTTACAGATGTTTCCTGTGGGTTCTGTTTCTGTAAAGAACCCTAACTAATACAGCTTGGTACTGAGAGTGGTTCTCAAGAAACAGAATCTTAAAAGTGGGTTTTTAGGTTTGATTCCCAGTGCCTGCCCATGCAAAAAAACACAATGGATTTTTGCAATTGGTTTTCTACTCTTAGTAGACTCAGAGGAATTAATGGCTGTCTTTCCAATAATCAAGATACACTATCAGTCTATGGGGTGAGTTGGCAAGGGAGATACTCAAAATATCACATTAGATTCTGCTAACTGTATGCTTATATGAATCAAGGGTCCGGATGAGAGTGTTTTTGACACCTTGAAAGAGTTCTGTGGAATTAAGAGGTATAATGATGTTGGCTGGTTGTTGTTAGATACACTGGATGCAGTGATAAGGGAAAGGGATAAGTTGAAGGCTACAAGTTTGCAACTTAAGTACCATTTGAACAATGTAAAAGTTTCCATGTTTTCCCTGAGAAAATCTTATTTCTCTGTGGTCACAGACTTCAAATCTCTGAAAACCAGATACAGAGCCTCATTGTGAAAGTGGCAGACATACAACATAAACTAAAATCTCAACCTTGTAGGATGTCTTCTGTTAAATTAAGGGTTTTGATTGCAAAAGAATAGGATCCTGAAACTTGGGATGGGGATATATGTATTTATAATAATGGCAATTCTGGGAGATGGAATCCCGGGAATATGCTGAACCTTTGCTAGATACACCTGTAATGGATTGCCCCGTGGAAACAGCTTCCTGGCCTCTAGTCTTCCCAGAGAAATCTGCCACCCAACTTCCATATAATAAGAGTAACCTTTTAGTGCCTGTTAACTCTGCAACCACCTCCTCTGGGGAAACAGCCTTCACTCCTCTATCTGGAGCAACTAATTTTGTTTCACCAGATAAAACTGCAACAGAAGCCCTGAGATAATAGGCTTGAAAGACACATCTATTTCCTCTCATAACCCATGCCCACCACACCTCATTTCTTCAAGACCTATAACTAGACTAAAGTCCCAACAGGCCCCAAAAGTGTGACCCACGTGGAGGTACAATATACTCCAAATGAATCACATGAGTTTTATAATCTATATAGACATAAATCAGGGGAATATGTGTGGGAATGTATAGTAAGTGTGTGGGATAATTGTGGAAGGAACACGAACTTGGATCAAGCTGAATTTATTGATATGGGCCCACTAAGCAGAGATCCTGCAGTCAATATTCAAGCCTGAGGGGTTAGAAAGGGCATTACCAGTTTGTTTGGATGGTTCACTGAAATATGGATCAAAAGGTGGCCAACAATACATGAGGTCGAAATGCCAGAACTGCCCTCGTATATTGTAGATGAGGGAATCCAGAGGCACAGAGAGACTGGAATGTCAGAGTGGATTTATCAGGGAGGAACAGCTCACATACCCCAGGAATGTCCAGAGGACACATCTTTCATCAGAGCCTTAAGAAATTAATTCATGAGACGAGCTCTATCATCCCTGAATGGTTCTGTAGTCACCCTTCTCTGTAGGTCACATATTACAGTGGTAACTGCTGTCATTGAGCTGGAATCCTTAAACACAATGGAGAGGATCAGATCCTGAGCTGGTAGAAGCCATGTGGTGACAGTTAATCACCATAGACAAGGTGGGTGCGGCCACCATAATGGACAGTAGACTCAAAGCAGCAGACAAAATAATCTGACTTGCAGAGACTTGTGGTGTTGGCTAGTAGATTGTGGGGTACCCAGAAGTAAAATAGATGGGCAGTCTACTGAATTCTTCTTTGAGCTGTATAAGCAGAAGAATTCTAGGTCATATGAACAGAAGTCTAACTTGAATTGTGAAAACGGCATCATGGCCCCTTAATCAATTCCCAGACTAGAAACAATGTATAGACATAGAGTCCCTTGAATGAGGGAAGGGCCAGATACCCTTGGGGAAGGTCTCTTTTACCCTGCCCCAAATTTACACTGTTAAACTTCCTCCCAGCCTTCCCCACGGAGAACTATGGCCTTTTACCAGATTGGCCACGCATTGGGAAAAAGGAAATGATCAGATATTTTGGATTATTAGACACTGGTTCAGAGATGACACTAATTCCAGGAGACCCAAAATATCACTCTGGTCCACCAGTCAGAGTAGGGACTCATGGAGGTCAAGCGATTGATGGAGTTTTATCTCAGGTCTGTCTCAGAGTAGGTCCAGGGAGTCCCTGGACCCATTCTATGGTCATTTTCCCAGTTGTAGAAGGCATAATTGGAATCAACATACGCAGCAACTGGCAGAATCCCCACATTGGTTCTCTAACTCATGGAATGAGGACAATTACGCTCAGAAAGGCCAAATGGAAGCCATTAGAACTGCCCCTACCTAGGAAAATAGTGAATCAGAAGCAATACTGGATTCATGGAGGGGCTGCAGTAATTAGTGCTGCTCGTAAGGACATGAAAGATGCAGGCATGGCAAATCCCATCACATCCCCATTCAAGTCTCCTATTTGGCCTGTGCAAAAAACAGATGGGTCTTGGAGGATGAAAGTGGCTTATCATAAATATAACCAGGTGGTGACTCCAATTGCAGCTGCTGTTCCAGATGTGATAGCATTGCTTGAGCAAACCAACACATCGCCTGGTACCTGGAATACAGCCATTGATGTGGCAAATGCTTCTTTTCAATAGCTGCGAGTAAGGACCACCAGAAACAGTTTGCATTCAGCTGGCAAGGCCAGCAGTATACTTTCACTGTCTTGCCATAGGGGTCTATCAATTTTCCAACTCTATATGACAACCTTGTCTGCAGGGACATTGATCATTTCTCTCACCCACAAGACATCATACAGGCCCATTATATCAATCATATCATGTTGACTGGACCTAGTAAGCAAGAAGTAGCAATTATTATAAACTTATTGGTAAGGCATTTGTATGTCAGAGGATGGGAGATAAATCCAATCATAATACAGGTGCCTTCTACCTCAATGAAATTTCTAGGTGTCCAGTGGTATGGGATATGTCAAGATATCCCTTCTAAGGCGAAGGGTAAGCTGGTGCATCTGGACCCTCCTATGAACAAAAATGAGGTACAATGACTCATTGGTTTCTTTGGATTTTGAAGACAGCATATTCCTCATTTAGGTTGCCACTCCAGCCCATTTACTGAGTGACCAAAAAAGCTGTTAGATTTGAATGGGGACTGGAGAAAGAGAAGGCTCTGTGACATGTCCAGGCTGCTATGCAAGCTGTTCTGCCATTTAGGCCATATGATCCAGCAGATCCAATAGAGCTGGAAGTGTCAGTGGCAAATAGGGATGCTGTCTGGAGCATCTGGCAGGCCCATATAGGAGAACCACAGTGTAGAACCTTAGGATTTTGGAGCAAAACCTTACCATCCACTGCAAATAACTACCTTTTTTTTTTTTTTGAGGAAAAGCTTTTAGCCTGCTATTTGAGGCTTAATAGAGACTGAAAACTTAACCATGGGCCACCAAGTTACCATGAGAACTGAGTTATCTATCATGAGCTGAGTGTTGGCTGGCCCACCAAGCCATAAAGTTGAGTAGCAGCACTCCATCAGAAAATGGAAATGGTGTATAAGGAATAGGGCTCAAGCAAGTCCTGAAGGCAGTAGTACATTACATGAGAAAGTGGTCCAAATGTCCATAGTCCCCACTCCTGCCACATTACCTTGTCTTTCCCAGACCAGAGCTGTGGCTCTTGGCGAGTTCTTTCTAGTCAACTAACTGAGGAAGAGAAAAATCGGGCCTGGTTTACAGATGGTTATGTACGATATCCGGGGGCCACCCAGAAGTGGGCAGCTGCAGCACTACAACCCCATTCTGGGATGCCTTTAAAGGACACTGGTGAGGGGAATCCTCACAGTGGGTGGAACTTCAAGAAGTGCACCTGGTTTTTCATTTTGCTTACACGGAGAACTGGCCAAGGATGAATTTATATCCTGACTCATGGGCTGTTGTTAATGGTTTGGCTGGATGGTTAGGGTTTGGAAGGAGCATGATTGGAAAGTTGGTAACAAAGAGGTCTGGGGAAGAGGTATGTGGATAGACTTTTCCGAGTGGGAAAAGAGTATGGAGATACTTGTGTCCTAGGTGAGTGTTCACCGGAGGGTGACTTCAGCACAGGAAGGTTTTAATAATCAAGTGGATAAGATGACCTATCCTGTGGATACAAGTGTTCTAGTTTGCTAGCTGCCAGAATGCAACATGCCAGAGATGGATTGGTTTTTAATAAAGGGGGATTTATTTCATTAGTTCTTCAGAGAAAAGGCAGCTAACTTTCAACTGAGGTTCTTTCTTATGTGGGAAGGCACAGGGTGATCTCTGCTGGCCTTCTCTCCAGGCCTCTTTCCCAGGCCTCCTGTTAGGTGAAACATATGTCTGTTATTTTGTTCTCTTTGGAAGTTAAGGATGTTTCAAGGTGATGTGTATAGCTGCCAAATTGACAAGGGGTGGAGTCCAATGGATAGGTTCTAGTGTCAACTTGGCCAGCTGATGCACTGGCCTGACCATTCTGTCAAGGATATTCCATGACTGGTTGATAAATCAGAAGGCCAGTGTATTAAACATCAGACAATTGATTGAATCTGGGAATGATTAAATCTGTGATCAACTAAGGGTCATCTTTCACCAAGGATATAATCCAATCAGTTGAAGACTTTTTAAGGGAGAAGAGAGACCTTTTCACTGCTTCTTCAGTCAGTGAGCCTCACTGAAGGAGTTCATTCACCCTTCATCAAAGCTGCCAACTTCACAGTCTACCTTATGGATTTTGGACTCTGCCATTCCCATGGTTGCATGACATGCCTTTATAAATCTCATATTTACAGATATCTCCTGTTGGTTCTATTTTGCTAGAGAACCCTGACTAATACACATGGGAAGGCATGTGGCTGACATCTGCTGGTCCTTGTTCCTAGTTCCATTGCCTTTAGCCTCTAAATACAGTGGCTTTCTCTTTAGGCATCTGTGAGTCTGAACTTAGCAACCCTAGGTAAAAATTCTGGGTTTCATCTTTTAGCTTCGCATCTCGTGGAAAGGCACATGGTGATGTCTGCTGGGCTCTGGTTCCTAACTACCTTCTGTCAGCTCTCTCTGCTCCTGGCATCTCCTGGGGCTTCTGTATTTCCAAGCTTTCTCCTAAGTGTTTCCCTATTTCAGCTCCTTTGAGGACTCCAGTAAACTAAAAGGCACACCTTGAATGAGAAGTGTCATATGTTCATCTAACCAAAAGATCACACCCACAATTGAATGTGTCACATCTTCATGGAAACAACCTAATCACAAGGCCCCACCTTACAATATTGAATCAGAATTGGAAGAACAAGACTTTTCTGGGGTACATAGCAATTTTAAATAGAACAATCCCCATAATACATTGTTGCTTTTTATCCTTTCAAACTCTTCTTTATGTTCAATATATTCTTAATATTCTTTATCTTTTTGTGCATATTTTTCTTCATCTCCTTGAATTAACTTAAGAGATTTGTTTGAACATCTTTGATTAGTTGTTCCAACTTCTGAGTCTCCTCTGAAGTTTTAATTTGTTCCCTTGACTGAGCCATATTTTCCCATTTCTTAGGATGTGCTTTGTTTGTTAAAGCTGTTGGAATGCAATATACAAGAAATGGAATGGCCTTTGTAAAGGGAATGTATTAAGTTACAAGTTTACAGTTCTAAAGCCATAAAAATATCCAAACTAATGCATCCAGAAAAAGATACCTTGACTCAACAAAGGCCAATGTCCATCACATAGGAAGGCACAGGGAGATGTCTTCTATTTCTAGGCATCTGCTCTCCCTGTCAGGACTCCAAGCATCTCCAAATATCTGTGTCTCTTTTGGTTCTGAAGTAACTGTTTTCTCCAAAATATCTCCCCTTTTAAAGGATTCCAGTAAACTACTCAAGACCTATCTTAAATGGGTGGAGTCACATCTCCAGATAATGAAAGGTCACACCCACAACTAGGTGTATCACATCTCCATGGAAGTAATTCAATCAAATCCTCTACACTAACCAATCAGTCTGCCCCCATGAGATTGGGTTGAGAAAGAAAATGTGGCTTTTCTGGGGCACATAATTTCAAACCAGCACAGGATGGCTTATCATTTTTTGATGATGTCTAGACATCTGATTATGATGAGCTGATGTGTTAACTCTGACGGTCCATTTCTCCTTCTTTGGTCTAAGGTTTTATCATGGATTGGCTTTTGTGTTAAGGCTCTTCTTTGATGTTTGGTCTAACTTATTCTAGAGCTTTATAATAGCCTGTGTTTAGCCGATCAAATTTCCTCAGTTCTTCTTCATCTGACTCTTATAGCATGCAAGTTTAATATTGCACCTTTTGTGCAATTGTTGCACGGTCAGAACAGAGCTTCCTTTCCTCTGTTCCTTCTCCAGGAATCTTGATCTGTTCTATTTGTTTTTGCACAGATTTTTTTCCCCAGATCTTGTGATTTGTTTAAATTCTCTCCCTCATACAATGCCTTGTATTCCTTACACTTTTCAATTCTGGTACCCATCCTGTGTTACAGCAGTTCGGTTTAAACTCCCCTCCCTATTCTTTTGTGAGGCTTTTCTGCTTCCAGTTTCTTCCCTATTAGGGAAGTCATTTTGGGAGCCATATGGGATCAATCCAGAAAGGCAGGACACTTCAGAAAGTACATTTTATTTTACATGTCCAGTCAACTGAAACTGGATTGAGTGAAGGCACAGCAGTTCTTGCCAGCCTTTCTATGATGGTGTCTCTTTTTTATTTATTTAGTGTTTTGTCCCTGGGGGGCCCTTTGTATTTAACACTCCTCAGCAGGTTGTTCCACTTTGGATCTCTGTAGAATTAGGACCTTCTGCCTGGACATGCATGGAGTTCTAACTGACTGCTATGAGTCTAAAATCCCAGTCCATGGTGGGAAGGAGCAGGGCTGTGCTGCCTTTGTATGACTTGCAAGCTGTATAGGACCAAGTGAGGGAAGGGAAAAGGGAAACAACCAGCATCTGGGACCGAACTCTCCTACCTGAGTTTTTTCTGTTTATTTGATTCAGCATTTGTAGAGTCTTTCTCCAGTCTCTAACATAATCCTGAGTGGTAAGCAAATGGGATGTGTCCTTTTATTCACTAAATCTCTGAGAAGGCCTTTGGAAGGCATGTCTTACATCAGCAACCCTGAGGATAACAACAATAACAAAAATAGGTGATATGTTATCTCCTTTTCCTCCAAGCACACACTGTTAAAAATATGAAGGGACAATACAGGAAAAGAAAAGAGAGAGAGAGAAATGGGTATTTTATGGATCTGAAATTAGAAAAAAAACAATTTGATATAAAAATGAAAAATAGAAAAGGATCAAAAAGAATTCCCACATAAATTTCAATTAAAAAGAGACTAACTTAGCTATAAAAAGTAGAGAGCCAATCATATTATATCACAAAAAAATGAATGCTGTAGCATTATTTCAAAAGGAATTAAACACATTAAAAAATAATACAAAATATGAAAAACAACATACTTCATATGAAAGAACAACAATCACAAAAACTCATACAGTAGGCAAGAGGAGTCAGGAAATTTTTTAAACAAACAGAAAAAAAGATCTTTAATTCCAGAGATTAAGACTGAATTAGAAGAAATAGAAGGGCAAATAAAACACATGATGCCTTAGAAAACAACAAGATGAGAAGGAGTCTAAAAACAAAAATGAAAAAGAAATGAAGGAAGTAGATTTACAAGAAAGTAACAACTATAGATACTGAGCAAAAATCTAATTCACATAGAGTAGTATCACTGAAGGAAAAAACTAAAGCAAATGGATGGAACAAAGAAAATTGTAGTTCAAGAAGGTTTTGCTGGTGTTAAAGAAAGAGAAAGATTTGAGTTGACATATTGAAAAGAAACTACTTGTATACAAGAAATTGCCCCAAAATAAAGACATCAAAATATATTCTTGTAAAATTAGAGGAATTTAGGAAAAGAAAAAAGGGTTCCATTAAGCAGTAAGATAATAGAATTTAAGTACAAAAAAAGATAGTGCTAAATTTCCTAGTACAGTTTTAAAAGGCTTAGGAATAATGACTAACCTAGAAGCAATGACCCTCTCTGGCATCCAATCTGAGGTCTTGAAATACTATTTTCCCACTGGGAGAAAACAAGTTTCTTAGGAAAACTGTGGATTTCAAAGCTTAAGAATGAGATGTACAAGATGAACTCAGAATATCTTGTCAGGTCAGATGGTAAGGAAGGGATTAGACTTCTCAGGCCATGTCATAAAGATGCAGAGACAAACTAAAAGAAAATTCCATAGACTGAAGATAGGAAAATTTGAGCTTCAAAAATATAACAACTAGATACAGGAGCTGAAACAATTAATTCAGAATATATGAAAAGACATGGAAAACCTCATCAAAAACCAAATCAATGAATTGAGGGAGGATATAAAGAAGGTAAGGAATGAACTAAAAAGAAGAAATCAAAAGTCTGACAAAACAAATCACAGAACTTATGGGAATGAAAGGCACAGTAGAAGAGAAGAAAAAAACAATGGAAACCTACAATGATAGATTTCAAGAGACAGAACATAGGATTTGTGAACTGGAGGACGGAACATCTGAAATTCAGTAAGAAAAAGAAAATATAAGGAAAAATGGAAAAATATGAGCAGGGACTCAGGGAATTGAAAGACAATATGAAATGCACGAATATACATGTTGTGGGTGTCCCAGAAGGAGAAGAGAAGGGAAAAGGAGGAGAAAAACTAATGGAGGAAATTATCACTGAAAATTGCCCAACTTTTACGAAAGACTTAAAATAACAGATCCAAAAAGTGCAGCATATACCAAAGAGAATAGATCCAAATAGACTTACTCTAAGAGATTTACTAATCAGAATGTCAGAGGTCAAAGAGAAAGAGAGAATCTTGAAAGCAGCAAGAGAAAAGCAATCCATCACATACAAGGGAAGCCCAATAAGACTATGTGCAGATTTCTCAGCAGAAACCATGGAGGCAAGAAGACAGTGGAATGATATATTTAAATTATTCTATCCAGCAAAATTGTCCTTCAAAAATGAGGGAGAAATTAAAACATTTTCAGACAAAAAAATCACTGGGAGAATTTGTGACCAAGAGATTAGCGCTGCAAGAAATACTAAAGGGAGCTCTAGAGACAGGTATGAAAAGACAAAAAGAGAGAGGTGTGGAGAAGAATGTAGAAAGGAAAACTATCAGTAAAGGTAAAAAGAAGGAAAATTCGATATGACATATAAAATCCAGAAGACAAAACAGTGGAAGAAAGTACTACTCATGCAGTAATAACACTAAATGTTAATGGATTAAACTTCCCAATCAAAAGACATGGACTGGCAGAATGGATTAAAAAACAGGACCTATCTATATGCTGTCTCTACTCAAAGAACGTGAGGGCAAGGAGAAAAACGGAAATTTACACACCAATGTTTATAGCACCATTATTTACAATTACCAAGAGATGGAAACAGCCAAAATGTCCATCAACAGATGGGTGGCTAAACAAACTGTGGTATATACATACGATGGAATATTATGCAGCTGTAAGACAGAATAAAGTTATGAAGTATGTAACAACATGGATGGACCTTACAGATATTGTGCTGAGTGTTTTTAGCCAAAAACAAAAGGACAAATACTGTATGGTCTCACTGATATGAACTGACATTAGTGAATAAACTTGGAATATTTTGTTGGTAACAGAGACCATCAGGAGATAGAAATAGGGTAAGATATTGGGTAATTGGAGCTGAAGGGATACAGATTGTGCAACAGGACTGAATATAAAACCTCAGAAATGGACAGCACAATTCTACCTAACTGTAATACAATTATGTTAAAACACTGAATGAAGCTGAATGTGAGAATGTTAGAGGGAGGAGGGCTGGAGGCATAAATGAAATCACAAAGAAATATGGATGATAAAGATTGAGATGGTATAATCTAAGAATGCCTAGAGTGTATAACGATAGGGACTAAAAGTACAGATCTAAAAAATGTTTTTGCATGAGGAAGAACAAAGGAATGTCATTAGTGCAGGGTGCTGAAAATAGATGGTAAACAATATTTTAAAATTTCAACTTATGTGTGAGACTAAAGCAAAAAATGTTTATTTGGTACAAAATTTATATTTTGACTAGTGCATCTTCTATGACAACTTATGTAGATAGTTGGTTGAATACCATAAGTACATGGAACCTTGGGTAGGACATGAGATTTTGTTGGTTTGTCCAGGGTGATGCCCCAATGAATCCCAGAATGATTTGATTACTGAGTGGAAAAGTATTTGCAAAGTCCTCTTCAGGGAATGGTGAGAATGGGGGAAAATTCAAACTTCCCAAGTTGAATTATTGATATTCTCACAAGCAGTGTGGACAACCAAAGCTATAGGTTGAGCCCCCTGTCTTGAGGTTTGTTCATATGAAACTTAACCCCACAAAGGTTAGGTCAGCCTACTTAAAATTAGGCTTAAGAGTCACCCCCAAGTGAACCTCTTTTGTTGCTCAGATGTGGCCTCTCTCTCCAGTCAACACAACAAGTAAACTCACCACCCTCCCCCTGTCTACCCTGGACATGACTCGCAGGGGTGTGGACCTTCCTGGCAACATGGGACAGAAACCCCAGAATGAACTGAGATTCAGCATCAAGGGATTGAGAAAAACTCTAGAATGAGCTGAGAACCAGCATCAAGGGATTGAGAACACCTTCTCGACCAAAAGGGGGAAGAGGGAAATGAGACAAAGTGTCAATGGCTGAGAGATTCCAGAGTCGAGAGGTTATCCTGGAGGTTATTCTTATGCATCAAGTAGATATCATCTTGTTATTCAAGATGTAATGGAGAGGCTGGAGGGAATTGCCTGAAAATGTAGAGCTGCGTTCCAGTAGCCATGTTTCTTGATGATGACTGTATAATGATACAGCTTTCACAATGTGACTGTGTGATTGTGAAAACCTTGTGTCTGATGCTCCTTTTATCTACCTTGTCAACTGACAAGTAGAACATATGGAATAAAAATAAATAATGGGGAAACAAATGTTAAAATGAATTTAGTTTGAAGTGCTAGTGATAAATGAAAGTGAAGAGTAAGGGGTATGGTATGTAAATTTTTTTTTCTGTTTTCATTTCATTATTCTGTTGTCTTTTTATTTCTTTTTCTGATTTGATGCAAATGTTCTAAGAAATTATGATGATGATGAATATGTAACTATTTGATGATATTGTGAATTACTGATTATATATGTAGAACCAAGTGAGCATATATTAAGAATGTTTGTGTGTCTTTGTTGTGATTTTTTTAATTAATAAAAAATTTTTAAAATATATAACAACTGCATTGGATTGAAACATAAAATATGTCAAAATTGGGGGAACCTCATATGATATTAAAGAAAAAATAACTGGTCACCTTTGGAAGAAACAGAAAAAACTCATCATTTTGAAAACTAGAAAATGCAGGAAAAGTGTTTTAAGAAAGCAATAGACTCAGTGGCAGAGTTCTTGCCTGCCAGTCTGGAGACCTGGGTTCGATTCCCAGAGCCGGTTCATGCAAAAAACAAACAAACAAAAAAATCTCTACAATACAAGGGATCCTTGTGATGATATAACTTTTTACCTTAAAAAGTGGTGGTGGTGGATAAATGAACCTACGCATGTGATAAAATTGCATAAGAACTAAATAAATACATATTGAAAATACGTTTAAGTAAAACAGGGGGACCAATAACTAGAACGAATATACATCACTAGTACAAGGTGTTAATAGTAGGGTGATATATGTGGAAAAAAGAACTACGTGCAAACTATGGACTATAGTTAACAGTAACATGTAATATTCTTTCATATTATAATAAAGGTACAAAGGTACCATGCCAATGTTAAGTGTCAATAGCAGGGGGTATTTGGGGAATGGGGATTTTCTTTTTGGAAAATGAAAATGTTCTCAGATTGATTTGTGGTGATGAATGCACAGCTCTGTGATTATCCTGAGAGCCACTGATTGTACACTTTGGATGTATTGTATGGTATATGAAAAAAAATGTTTTTTTAAAAAAAAAACGGAGGGGAATTGAATAAAATCAGTGGAATGTATCAATTTCAATGACAGGGAAGTCATATTATACTATAATTCTGCAAAAGGTGATCGCTGGAAGAAACTGTAAAAGGTAAAGGAAACTTTCTGGATTATTTCTCAAAATATGCACATAAATCTACAATTATACAGTTATCTCAAACTAAAATGTTAACTTTAAAATCTTCATTAACAATATATTCATGGATAATACATTACTGAGCATATTCTTGAATAGGAAATTTTCTTATAAACATATTCCACTCATGAATGAGAATGCATCAAGAAAGAATTCGTAGAGTCTACCATCTCATTTCCCTTACCCTCCTGCCACTCTACCAGGTCAGTCCACAGGTGCAACAGCAGGGAAACAAATTTAGCATTCCTTACAAATTTAACGTTCCTTTACTTAAACTATACAGTTTGTTTGGGTAAACTACTTTAACTTATTTTAAATATTTTGAAGCTGGGTGGTTGTGCCTAATGGCATATATATATATATTTTTTGTATACTCGATGGTGGGGTCACTTTCATTCTTTTTCCAATTAAGTATACTGTTATTGCAGCATCATTTGTTGAATTTTTGTTTGTTTTTTGCTTGTTTGGGAAAGTGCATGGGCCACGAATCGAACCCAGGTCTCTCGTATGGCAGGCAAGAATTCTACCACTGAACTTTCCTTGCATCCCCTCTAATGACATATAAATATTGATGACAAGCAGCCATGACGGTGGAAACTGATGATGAGGTTTACAATGATGACTGAGGTGGTTGTGGGATGAGAAGGAGAAAGAGAAGCAGAAGCAAACCGTTGGAGGTAAAATATCCCAAAACTGACATTAAGCCCTGAGCTTCCCAAGTTGCAAAATAAGTCCCTCAATAAAAGGAAATTAACACCCTTGGGAGGCAAAGCATGACTCAAAGCAGAGGTATAAGCAAAGGCTCCTAATTGCTCGTTCAGTGAGGACCCAGTCCCTGGAGTGACCCCAAAAGAGGTTCTGCTCCTATATAGATAAACAGACTACAAGGCTTTCAATCTTGGTGGATGGTTTTTCATGGCTGTGCTGGCATCTCTGAGGAAATAACAGGACTAGATACATGTATGGTTCTCCTATTTTCTGATATTTATTTCCTGATTGTTGTAACCAAGGCATTCCCTAAGATTGCCTATAGACTGTGCTCTATTTTTCCTCACCACAGGTCATTCATTGCAGATTTAGAACAACAGGATGAGAAAAATCTCTCCTCCATGAACTTCTGTTGATAAAACAGGCTATTTACAACCATATGATTCCCTTATCTCTAGGTGCTTTTTCTCTGTGTAATGTGTTCTCAGCAGCAGTAATCCTGAAAGTCTGATGGCCTGGTAAAACCAGAGGTAACAATTTTAGTAACTAATAAAAATATGTGCATTATTTTAGAGGATTGTATGAGTAAAAATATTGATTAATGCTGTATCACTCAGGATTCTCCAGGGAAACAGAACCAAAAGGATGTGCATGTACAGAGAGAGATTTATTATAAGGCTTGCATTAATGCAATTGTAAAGGCTGGCAAGTTCAAATTCTGTGGGGCAGACTGGAGGCTAGAAATTCTGGTAAGAGTGATGTCAATGGGTTCAGCCTGAATTCCTTAGGGTGGAAACTCAGGAGGGAGTGGAGGGCATAGTCTTGAGGCAGAATTCCTTCTGATCCCTGAGATTTCCCCAGTTTTCAGACTTAGCATCTTAAACTGACTTAATGAGGACACCCACATTACTGAGAGTAATCTCCTTAAGTTCGGCTGATGCTAATGCCAACTATGAAATCCCCACTCAAAAACGAGATCATGGTTGACAAAAAATTCTACACCATAACCTAGCCAAATAGACATACAAAATTAGTCATCACAAATGCAGTCTAGAATTTTCCTGTGCAATGGTGTTCACTCTTTAGCAAACCAGCATAGTTTAGTGGTGACCAAAAAGACTGCCGGTCTGATTCCTGGGTTCTAGGTCAATTTCTTTTCTCATACAAGCTATATGACCTTGACTAATTTATTTAACTTTTAAACATCAAATTCCTAGAGAATGAAAACATATATAATAGCACCCCTCTTTCATCATATGCTATGTTCAGATTAAGACATCTGATACAAAACATGTTCAACAAAGCCTTAGAGACAGAGGTGTGCAAATCATACACCTAAAAACTGGAGGCAAAAGAAGAAATTCAGTAACAAGAGAGAACAGAGGTAACTTTCAGTTCCAAGTTGCCAATACATAATAGACCTCAGGCAGATCAGTTAATGGCCAACACTTCAGTTTTCTCAATATGAAAATGGGAATAAAAGTCCTATTCTAAATACTTTTCTACCCATACTCAAGAATTTCAGGAGGAGTTAGTGAGATTGACTGTTGGAAAAAATGTGTAAGCTATAAAGCATTAACCAAAGGTTAGCAATGATATGATGCAAGTAAAATAGTAAGATTCAACTTTATTAGCTTAAGAAATGCATCTCGGAGACAGAGATGTCTATAGGTATCGTATGCCAGAAATGATGATACATGCTTTCTAGAGAACATGTCTGTAATTTCAGTACTGTGCCACTTGAGAGACAACTGCCAAGGTTTTGATGCTTGTTCTGAATGTAATAATATCAATAATGATAATAATATTAAATAGCTATTGAGCACTGACCATGGACAATAAATGCACTGGCTACAACCAAAGACGAATTAACTCAGAATTTCTGTGGGGAGAAACAAATCATCAATAGTTTTTAATGCTCCATGTGATTCTAATATGCAGCCAATGTAGAGAACCACTGTTTTAGGGCTTCAGTACCAGTGAAAATCTAAGAAAAAAATCTTGACACCTCATAACAACTCACATTTTTATAGGCACTGACTATTTGGAGATATTTCTATATATGCAATATCTTGTTATTTTTACAACAACCTTGGGATTTTATTTTATTAATTTCTTCATTCAGATACAGAGACAGACTTGTCACAAATGAAACAGCTGTAACTACCATGTTATCATGACACTACATGGATTTCAGATGAGTATTCACAGGTTTATGTTGAGTGCATATGTGAGATTACATAGATGGCACAAAAATTTCCATTCTGAGTCATAGCACATCTCCAACTGCAAAGTATAAAATATAATACTTGTTGGTTCTAGGATAGAGGTTGTGAAATTTAGCATGCATCAGCATCACTTTCATTTGTTGAAGCAAAAGTGCTGAAGAAAGGCTGCCTGGTGAGAATGAGACCAGGGGGACAAGAAGAGCAGAGAGATGACAGTCTGAATGACTTCGTTTGAACCCTTGATCCAGATGCTCATGAGCTGGTACATCCCATACACCCCAGGGATGAAAGTATGTAAAGTCCCCTTTTCATCAGAGTGTTGGATTCCAACCACAGAGTTTTTCATTTAGTAGACCTGGATGAGGCATAGAGTTTCGATTTCTGCAAGCTACATGGGAACCAATGATGCTTGTCCAGGAATTACACTTTAAGAACCATTGTTCTAGGATATTTGCAAACATGAGCATGGTAAAAGCTCCAAATCTTGACATTTTCCTCTCATATTCATGATCCTTGAACATTCAGGGAAGGCTTACATCCAGAAAACAGCGAAGGGAAGGGAGGCGGCATCAGAAAAGAGCCCAGGATCCCTCAGCTGGAGTCAAATGCTCAAAAGGAACTTCAAAAGCAGTCCAGGGGCTGCCTTTCATGGGTTTTCTCTCCCATCCTTATAGGCTCCAACTCTGAGGAAATGGCTGCAGAAAATCACTCCACAGTGACACAGTTCATTCTCGGGGGACTAACAAATCGGCCAGGACTCCAGCTCCCCCTCTTCCTCCTCTTCCTCGGGATCTACACGGTCACCATGGTGGGGAACCTGGGAATGATCACGTTAATCCGCATGAATCCTCAGCTTCACACCCCCATGTACTTCTTCCTCAGCAATTTGTCCCTTGTGGACATGTGCTACTCCTCTGTCATCACCCCTAAGATGCTGGGGAACTTTGTGTCAGAGAAGAACATCATCTCTTATGCAGGGTGCATGTCACAGCTCTACTTCTTCCTTGTTTTTGTCATTGCTGAGTGTTACATGCTGACGGTGATGGCCTATGACCGCTATGTTGCCATCTGCAATCCTTTGCTTTATAATATCATCATGTCCCATCAACTCTGCTCCCTGCTGGTGGCTGTGGTCTATATCTTGGGATTCATTGGCTCAACAATAGAGACTGTCCTCATGCTAAAGCTGTCCTATTGTAAGGTCCTCATCAGTCATTACTTCTGTGACATCCTCCCTCTCATGAAGCTCTCCTGCACTAGCACTTATGATGTCCAGGTGGTAGTTTTCTTTTTGGCTGGCTTCAACATTGTAGTCACTAGCATAATGGTCCTTGTTTCCTATGCCTTCATCCTGTCCAGTATCCTCCACATCAGCACCACGGAGGGCAGGTCCAAAGCCTTCGGTACCTGCAGCTCCCACCTGGCAGCTGTGGGAATGTTCTACGGCTCTACTGCGTTCATGTACTTGAAACCCTCCACAGCCAGTTCCCTGGCCCAGGAGAACGTGGCGTCCGTGTTTTACACCACAGTGATCCCCATGCTGAACCCCCTGATCTACAGTCTGAGGAACAAGGAGGTCAAGGCTGCTCTGCAGAGAACACTGCGCATAAAATGACCTTGATGCAAGATTCTTATTCTTTCCATTGTAAATGTATGCTGTTGTGAATTCCAGAGAGAGGCCCTCTGAATTTTGGCTCTTCCAGCTCTACATGGTTCCCTCCTTCCTCCTTCCCTCTCTGTTCTCTTATGCTGACTTTTTGAAATTAGCTGATTTCAAGTTCATGCTTTCTCTTATTTAGGGTTTGTTTTCTCTCTCATGAGTCCTTTGGTAAACACTATCTTAATTGGCAATTTGACACAAATTTGAACCTTTCAGCACTGAGTTTGAGAATCATTCTTGTTGTATTTACTTCTATAGAGATATTATTAGTAGAGCCTATTCTTACTTTTTGTTTTTGGGAATACACAAGAATTTTGACTCCTGCTGAACTCTGTTACCAATGACATATTTCAAGTTTATTCTCGAATGTCCGTTCACAACAGTGGGACCATACAGTATTTGTCCTTTAGTTTTTGGCTGGATTCACTCAGCATAATATTCTCTAGGTCCATCCATGTTATTACATGGTTCACAAGTTTATCTTGTCTTAAAGCTGCATAATATTCCATCGTATGTATATACCACAGTTTGTTTAGCCACTCTTCTGTTGATGGAGATTTTGGCTGTTTCCATCTCTTTGCAATTGTAAATAACGCTGCTATAAACATTGGTGTGCAAATGTCCGTTTCTGAAGGGATACAGATTGTGCAACAGGACTAGATACAAAAACTCAAAAATGGACAGCACAATAATACCTAATTGTAAAGTAATCATGTTAAAATACTGAATGAAGCTGCATCTGAGCTATAGGGTTTTTTTTTGTTTTTGTTTGCTTGTTGGTTTGTTTGTTGTTGTTGTTTTTTACTACTACTACTACTTTTATTTCTTTTCTTTATATTAACGTTTTATATCTTTTTCTGTTGTGTTGCTAGTTCCTCTAAACTGATGCAAATGTACTAAGAAACAATGATCATGCATCTATGTGATGATGTTAAGAATTACTGAGTACATATGTAGAATGGTATGATTTCTAAATGTTGTGTTAATTTCTTTTTTTTCTTTCCGTTAATAAAAAAAAAAAAAAAAAAAAAAGAATTTTGAGGTCACCAAGATATTGCTGCTTAATCTGAGCCAGGCACTCTTCTTAGTGCTTCATATGCATTATTTCAATTATACCTTACTACTACAGGTAGCCTTTATCCCCATTTCACAGATATTTTACTCAAGGTTGTAGGGCTGAGAACTAACCACACTGGCATTCAAACCATAGTCTAGATGACTCCATAGTCCACACTCTTAGTTATCACATTATTCTCTTCACTTAGACTGCCTCTAGACAGTCTATTGCTGCTGCCCTTTTTATATCCTTCTACTTTTAAGCAGTTCCTGTAATTTCCCCAAATCACCTCTTTTTATCATTTACCAACCATTCTTCCTGTATAGGCAACTCCTTCCGGATGATTAAGGAAAGATTACACAATGATGATCATCCTGCCACTGTTTGCCTGGGACTTTCCAAGTTTTAGCACTGAAAGCCCAGTATCTCCTGAAACTCCTGAGCTCCAGACAACAAAAGACATTCACCCTGGATTACACTTATTGCAAATGCCATTGCCAACCTTACTCAGAAAATAAAATTTTCATGGGATGTAATTTCTTCCCCCTTTCCTTATTATAGCCAGGATACATGCTATGGAATCAGCAGCCTGTGTTGTACCATTTATTGCTCTTTTTGGTACAAAATTTTATCAGTCAGTTTGTCACTATGAGAAATAGAAATAATTCTAGCTTTCTAAAGCAGAAAGGGATTTAATACAGAGAATTACATGCTTACAAGTTTGTGAATGGATGGAGGAGGACTTTGGGAACCCAAAGCATCTCCACAATAGACATCACCTAGAAGTCCGGAAGCTCCTGCTGTTGCTATCACCATGAAAAAATGCATCTGATCCCAGTAAACTGGCAAATGAACAACAGCATTGTAGGATAACATTTGAAACCAGATCCTCCTAAATGATTATCACCAGAGAACTTGTTCAAAATGAAAAGTTTCAGGTTCACCCAGACCTACTGAGTAATTGGACTGAGCTCAATAGAGGTTTTAAGAAGCATCAGGTGATTCTGATATACACTCACACCTACTAAATCTCACACTACTGTATTTAATTAGTGGAAACTATTAACATCAGAATGTCTGATGCACTCACACCCAAGAATTGTAAATTTTAGCTTTTTGAACTGCTACCTAGAAAGAGAGTGGAACTGAAACTGAGAGAGCCACCCCAATGTAGCAACTTGACCATTTCCTCCTGATCTTTCTCCAGCAAGAGCCAAGATCTCTACCACTAATGATCGCCTCTATTTTAGGTCCTTTAATCCCGTATGGATTATTGTAGTGCCTGGAAACATCCTACAGTATATTAAGTAGTTAATAAAAAAGTACTGGCAAAGTCCCCTGAGGGAGGGGAGAAAAAATATAGAACTATTGAACCTTACCATCAGGGAATCCCGATACTGTGTCAAACTTTAAGGACACCCAAATCAATAGGCCATGCCCTCGATCATGAGGCTTACTCTTGCTTAAGTAGGTAACAGAGAAGCTTACACTAGCTATAGACATGCCTAAGAGTTACTTCTAGAGAACTCTTGTGTTGCTCAGATGTGGCCTCACTCTCTCTAAGCCCAACTCTGCAAGTGAAATCATTGTCTTCCCCTCTACTTGGGATAAGACATCCAGGGGTGAAAGTTTCCCTGGCTACATGGGGGATGACTCCCGGGGATGAATCCAGACCTAGCACTGTGGGATCAACAATTCCATCTGACCAAAAACGGGGGAAAGAAGTGTAATTAATAAAGTATCAGTGGCAGAGAGAGCTCAAATAGAGTCGAAAGGTTACTCTGGGGGTTGCCTTTATGCAAGCTTCAGGTAGACCTTGCTACCTATCATAACCTGCCAAACCCCAACCGCGACCATTCAGCCAATCCTAAAGGACACTGTTCTAGTTTGCTAGCTGCCGGAATGCAGCACACCAGAGACAGATTGGCTTTTAATAAAAGGGGATTTATTTTGTTGGTCCTTCAGAGGAAAGGCAGCTAACTTTCCACTGAGGTTCTTTCTTATGTGGAAGGCACAAGATGGTCTCTGCTGGTCTTCTCTCCAGGCCCCTGGGTTCCAACAACTTGCCCCGAGGTGACTTCTTTCTGCATCTCCAAAGGCCTGGGCTGAGCTTCCAGTGCTGAGATGAGGAATGCTGAGCTGCTTAGCAGTGCTACATTGCAATCTCCCATTTAAGCACCAGCCAATTAAGTCAAACATCACTCATTGCAGCAGACACGCCTCCTAGCTGACTGCAGATGTAATTGGCAACAGATGAGGTTCATGTACCATTGGCTTATGTCCGCAGCAACAAGACTAGGTATGCTCAGCTGGCCAAGTTGACAACTGAATCTAACTAATACAGACACCTAGGGCAATGTATAAGATTCCACAAGGATTCCATGCACTAGAATAACTTTCCAGAAACCTCAACATCCAGATGGTTCCCTGGTCCAGATAAGTCCTGAAACCTAGTCCAGCCTCTCCAGAACATCAGATAGTTCCATCTTCCTAACCCATATTAGTGACAGACCCTTCCAATATCAAAAATTTAGAATCGCCATAGCCCAAACAACCATAAAGAGAGGTATGAAAAGATAAAAGGTGATGGTGGAGTTATACAGTGAAGATAGGCTTTAACAAATAAATATGAATGCTGAATCATTAAATTGATATCTTTTAGTCTCCAGTATTTTAGAACAGCTAGAAGTAAAAACCTAAAATTGTGAAATTGTAACCCACATCAAAGTCTAAAATATGTTCTGCAACTAATTGTGGTGCGGTGCTTTCAAATTTATAGTGTTTATGTATATACGTTATTTTTCACAAGATAAAAAGAAGGAAAAAAAGTCGATTATGATGATAAAAAAAATTTAATCCCTCTAGCCTCCTATATTCTGGAGCAGCTAGAAGGAAAAATAGGAGAAGATCATATGGTAGCCCATGACAAACTCTGGAATCTGTCCTATAACCACTTGTTGAAGAGTGCTTTGAAACTATTGCTTTTTCGTTTCTTTGCTCTGTATATATATTATACTATACAATAAAAAAAGTTTAAAAAAATCCTCTCTATCCTAAAGAGAACGTAAGAAGTTATCTTTGTGATGTGAAGATAAGAAACCACAGAGAAAAAAAAATTGGTGAGTTTGCTTACAACACATATTGGGGTTTTTGTTTAGCACAGGCCAGTAACAATAAAGTAAATAGGAATATAATGAAATCGGAGACGATATCTAACTAGCACATGTAATGAATACCTGAAAATTTACAAGAAAATGACATCATCATCATCAATAGGGGTAAAATGGGCATAATTTTTGAACAATCTGCAGAATAGAAAACCTGAAGTATCCCTGACCATATGAAGGGATGTTCACTTATTACTAATCACAGAAGTGCAAATTAAAGTAACAATGAGATTTATCTTTATATCTATAAAGTTGGACAAACAATTAAAATTGATGGTACTAAGTGTTGGAGAGGACGTGGCGATGGAAGAACCCTCATATATAGAGACAGTTCTGGAGAACAAGAAAATATTTCTTATGAAAAATAACTAAATGCATCTGTAGGACCTAGCAATTCTTGTTCTGGGTATATATCCAAAAATAATTCTCTCCCAGGCGCACACAAGGACATGTACAAAGATGTTCATTGTACCATTACCAGTAATGATGGGAAATTAGCGGCAATGTGGGTTTCTGCCACTGGAAAAGTACATAGCTGAGTCGTGGTAGAGACTGAAGCAGTGAGAAGCAAAGGATTAGCTGAAAGCAACACAGATGGGTATTGCCAGCACAGTAATGGGGGAGAAAAGATGAAATATAAAGCACGATATTATTTATGTACATTAAAAATAGAAGGACACAAACCAACAAAAACACATTTAGAAAAAAAGTAACATAAAATACACATTTAAGCAGGTTAGAATTGTTATCTGGAAGGATAAAATGGATGGAAGTGGGGAGTAGAAGAAAAAGAAATGGAAATAAAATTCTTTTTCCTAGATCCACCTCCATATCTATACCCCCAAAAAGCTTTCGACAATAGCTAGAGACTAAACTGTTGAATAGAGTAATAAGCAGGGCAACCTTTGATATTTGTGGGACTTGAAAGGCTAGAAATGAAGCTGCAGGTATCAATATCTAAATATTTTTAATGGATAAAGTTAGTTAAATGCTAATTAAATATTTTCTTTCCTCCTACCTTTACCAATAAACCATCATAACAAGCTAGAAGGACAGGTACAAATTTAGAAATCTCAAAATTCTGAAAGTTCCGTGTAAGAATGTGGTACTCTTAGAAAAAGCTCACTGGCTTCTGGCCCCCTGCTTACACCTGCAGCTTGCCCCCTCCAACTTCCCAACCCCAGATATTTCTCTTTCCAGGAGGGACCTAACATGGATACACATACCGGTTTGAAACTGCTATGTACTCTGGGAAAAGCCATGTTTTTCTAATCCAGTCTTGTGGTGGCAGACCTATTGTTGGGTGGGACCTCTTGATTAGGTTGCTTCCATGGAGATCTGACCCTGCCCATTAAAGTGGGTCATAATCCTTTCATGGAGTCCTTTATGAGAGAGAATGCAGGGCCAAGACAGAGAGCAGAGAGATGGAACCAAGTGACAGACGTCTGGAGGTGCAGAAGGCACTGAGAGAGCTGTTTGAACACAGAAGCCAGGAAAGAAGTATGACAGACAGTGCCATGTGCCTTCCCATGTGACAGAGAAACCCTAGACGTGATCAGCTTTTCTCGAGAGAAGGCATCCTCTTGCTGGTACTTTAATTAGGACATTTTCATGGCCTTAGAATTGTAACTTGTAGCTGAATAAATCCCCTTTATAAATGCCAATCCATTTCTGATACATTGCATTCTGAAAGCTTTAGCAAACTGAAACACACACAGGAAATCCTTCATCTCCAAGTGCCATCCATACCCCTTGCACACAGTTGCCCCCTAGACATTTTGGGTCTAGGATGAATAATCAGAAATGTGGCCTACCCTTGTTATGAGGAGCCAGGAAGGGCCTAGAAATAGGCACAGGGTATTTAGACAGGGAATTTTGTTACCTCCAGCACTGAAGTCAAATTCTAGAAACTGGGGTATGAGCTCTGGCTTGGCAAATCTTCATGGTCCCATGTACTATTCACCTATGTGCAGAGTCACAGCCAAAGGAAGGTCATATCAGGGCAGAGTATAAGGGCACCATTCACCCGGGCTGACAGGTACAACAGAGGTGACCTCTACAGAAGTATTTGTCCCTAGCTGATTCTCCCACAGTTTACATAAGATGCAATGTTTCTCTCTTACATCATAATTTATAAGGCACTTTAACACTCACTATCAATCAATCTTCATAACCTTGTAAGATTATATTACAGAGAAGAAAACTGAAGCTGACCTGTTCAAAGTCACACAACAAAAAATTGGCACCAATATCCCTTGCCTTGTGATTGAAAATCGCAATGTTCATACTCTCTCCACTTCTGTACTTTGCCATGAATTTCATAGCTTCTCAGGAAGGCCTCATATACTTAAAATAGCTTGAAAAAAAGAGTAGGATGGAGACAAGGGGACATACTTTAGCATTAAATGCACAGCAGTTTTGGAAAAGGAACCACAATCCAAAGCCTTCATTGAGATAAAGAATAAAATGCAGGTGTAACAATTTCGGGCATACTGAAATTCAGGTTGTGGGGTTTCCATTCTGATCCCGAATTACAAAATGATAGCCTTCAACATGTTTAAGAAAATTCCATTCAAACTCCACCACAATGACATGGATGGAATACATGGCCCCACAGTATATCCCTTCCCTATCACCCTGCCAAAAATAACACAGTTAATCCTAAGGCTCTAGGGACAGCCCCAATGTCAACAGTGTGGCACCAGCTCCAATAGTAAAGTTGAACACTCCTCCAGAAAATATCTGTAAATGCTGAACATCCCTCTACTTACTATGGGCCTGGACAGTTATTCACTGAATCATCTGCTCTTAGCATAAAAAAAATTACTGAGTCAGCTGCCTGAAGCCGTCATGTGCTCACTCTGCCTATACTGAGTCCCTTCCTGTTCTCTCTTCTCCTCCATGCTCAACAGGTATCTTGCTGCTAGTAACCTGCAGTCTCAGAAGCCCTACTGCCTGACCAGATAGCCAAGTTCACATCTGTGGGTTCCCTGCTTTCACTAATATCACTGGCCCAAAAGATCTCCTCTAGTTTGTTGCTGCCCTTTCCAGGGAAGGTGAAGGTTCTCAACTACTTCATTCCACTCTTTACAGGATTTAGAGAAGGACTATTCCAAGGATTATATAATGATGAAGTTTTATTATTTTGGACTGGGCTGGATTGCCCAGCTTTCTGATTAAGTATGCGCTTATGCACCAACAAATTAGAGACCAAAAATGCTTTGGATAATGTCATGATCAGGTTCATGTGCCAACTTGGCCAGGTGGTTTGTCTGGTTGGGCAAGTACTGGACTGTCTACTGCTATGAGTACTGTTCTAGTTTGCTAACTGCTGGAATGCAATATACCAGAAACAGAATGGCTGTTGAAAAGGGAATTTAATAAGTTGCTAGTTCATAGTTCTAAGGCTGAGAAAATGTCCCAGTTAAAATAAGTCTATACAAATGTCCAATCGAAGGCATCCATCCAGGGAAAGATACCTTGGTTCAAGAAGGCCAATGAAGTTCAGGGTTCCTCTCTCAAGTGAGAAGGCACATGGTGAACACAATCAGGGCTTCTCTCTCAGTTGGAAGGACCCATGGTGAACAGGATGTCATCTGCTAGCTTTTGCTCCTGGCTTCTGGTTTCATGAAGCCCCACGGAAAATGTTTTTGCTCTTCATCTCCAAAGATTGCTGGCTCGTGGACTCTGCTTCATGGTGCAGCAGCATTCTCTGCTCTCTCCGAATCTCTCTCTCATTCTCTAAAATGTTCCCTCTTTTATAGGACTCCAGAAACTAATTAAGACCCACCCAAATGGGTGGAGACACATTTCCCTCAATCCAGCTCAACAACCACTCTTGATTCAGTGACATCTCCAGGGAGATGACCGAATTACAGATTCAAACACACAGTATTGAATAGGGATTATTCTGCCTTTATGAAATGGGATTTAGATTGAAACATGGTTTTTCTAGGGGACATACATTCTTTCAAACCAGCACAAGGACATCTCACAGAATTAAATCATGATCGTGGTTGGCTGCACTCACAGCTGATTGCATTTGGAATCAGCCAAGCAGAGTGTCTTCTGCAATGAGTATGTTTAATCCAATCATTGGAAGGCTTTTAAGAAGGATTCAGAGGAGACAGTCTTTCTTCCTGCTTTGGCCAGCAAGTCTCCCTTGTGGAGTTTATCCAGACCCTTCATTGGAGTCACCAGCACCATAGCACGCTCTATGGATTTTGGACTCTATATTCCCGTGGTTACATGAGTCACTTTTGTAAATTTTATATCTGCAGATATTTCCTGCTGATTCTGTTTCTCTAGAGAACCCTAGCTAATATAGCATGGTACTGAGAGTGAGGTGGTTCTTAAGAAACAGAATCATAAAAATGATGAGTTTTATTATCGGTGTCCTACTTGGATGGGACTCAAAGGCAAGAAGGACACTGATTCCCATAATCAGAATGATACTGCCAATCTGTGGAGGGCCAGGAGCAATCAATCAAGGCCAAGCAGGAGCAATTAATCAGGCCCAAGTAGGGAAAGCCCCAATATTGGGGCCTAATGTCCCCAAGAGTTAAACAATAACAAATGTTAAGAAACTGAGAGAACAGGATGCATTTTGGAAACAGCTAACGGCATTTTTTTGCTTCTATGATACACTTGCTTGCTAGCAACTACAAGACCACAACATAATTTTAGCCTTTATAAGAACACCTAGAAAACCTCTAGGTGCTGCTGTCTGAATCTTCCTTCTTGGAAGTTTCTGGGGCAGTCGCCAGCCAGCTAATAAAGACTCCAAATTGGCTTGCAGTTTTGAATTATGTGGTCTCTCTTTCGGTGTGCCCCACAACAAATCCACGGGGTGAGGTGGCAAAATAGATAGTCAAAATATCACCGTTGGATTCTTCTAATACTTCACTTGAATGAAGCCAGGTTCTGGAGGATATTGTTTTTGACACCTTTATGGAGTTTTGCAGAAATAAGAGGTATAGAGATATTGGCTGGTTGTTGTTAGATACACCGTATACATTAATGAGTGAAAGGGAAGGGCTTAATACGTCAAATGAGAAGCTTATGTGCTGACAGATGTAAATGTTTCTATGAGTGTCTTAAAGGAAAATCTTATTTCCTATAGCTATAGACTCGAGATCTCTGAAAATGACTCAGAATCTTATTGTTAGAGTAGCAACTTTACAACATAAACTGAAATCCCAATCTTGCATGGTGTCTGCCATTAAAGTGACGGCATTGATTGGGAAAGAGTGGGACCCTAAAAATGGGATGGTGACATATAGATTGATAATGTCGGTGGAGAGGTTGAAACCCTAGGTCATGCTGAGTCTTCTCTAATAACCCTGTAATAGTCTGCCCTGTGACATGGCTGACCCACCTCCAGCCTGCCCTGAGGAGTTCACCACCCAGCCTCCACCTGAAGGGATTAGCCCTAGAGTGATTATTCGTGTTTCTCCAGATGAAACTGCAAATGAATGCCATGAAGCAAATGGCTTAGAAGATATTTCTAATTCTTTTCAGGAACCCCCACCCCACCTCCACATTTCTTCCAGATCTACAACTAAAGTTCCAACAGACCCCTAAAGGTGAGATCCAAAGTTTCACACATGAGGTGGTACGTTATACTGCAAAAGAACTGTGTGAGCCTTCCAATTTATATAGACATAAATCAGGAGAATATGTGTGGCAATGGATTTTAAGGGTGTGGGATAATGGTGGGAGGAACATAAAGCTGGATCAGGCTGAATTTATTCATATGGGCCTATGTGCTGGTTTGAAATGATGTGTGCACCCTAGAAAAGCCATGCTTTAATCCTAATCCCATTGTGTAAAGGCAGCCATTTACTCTAATCCCTATTCAGCATTGTATGTTTGAAATTGCAATTGGATCATCTCCCTGGAGATGTGATTTAATCAAGAGTGGTTGTTAAACTGGATTAGGTGGTGGTGTGTCTCCACCCATTTGGGTGGTCTTAATTAGTTTCTAAAGTCCTATAAAAAAGTAAACATTTTGGAGAACAGGGGATCCAGAGAGAGCAGAACATAACAACATAGCCACAAGAAGCAGAGTACACCAGCCAGCAACCTTTGAAGATGAAGAAGGAAAATTCCTCCTGGGGAGCTTCATGAAATAGGAAGCCAGGAGAGAAAACTAGCAGATGATGCTGTGCTCGCCATATACCTTCTCACTTGAGAGAGAAAGTGTGAACTTCAGCTTTCTTGAACCAAGGTATCTTTCCATGGTTGCCTTTGATTGGACATTTCTATACACTTGTGTTAATTGGGACATTTTCTCAGCCTTAGAAGTGTAAACTAGCAACTCATTAAATTCCTCTTTTTAAAAACCATTCTGTTTCTGGTATATTGCATTCCAGCAGCTAGCAAACTAGAACAGCCTTCTAAGCAGAGATTCAATGTTATAGCTCAAGGGGTTAGAAAAGGCATTAACAGTTTGTTTGGATGGTTGACTGAAATATGAATCAAAAGGTGGCCAACATTACCTGAGGTTGAAAGGTCAGCACTGCCCTGGTATAATGTAGATGAGGGGATCCAGAAGCTTACAGAGATTGGAATGTTAGAGTGGATTTATCATGCAAAGCCTGCTTTTATACCCCAGGAATGTCTGGAGGATGCACCTTTTACCAGATCTGTAAGAAATAAATTTGTGAGACTAGCGCCATCATCACTGAAGAGCTCTGTAGTTGTACTTCTCTGTAGGTCAGATATTACTGTGGGAACTGCTGTCACTGAGCTGGAATCCTTAAACATAATGAGGATGACCGGATCCCAAGTGGGCAGAAGCCAGGTGGCAGCACTCAATCGCCAAAGGCAAGGCAGATGTGGCTATCATAATAGACAGCAAACTCAAAGCAGGAGTCAAAACAACCTGACTCACAGAGACTTGTGGCATTAGCTAGTAAATCATGGAGTACCTACAAGTACAATAGACGGGCAGTCTACTAAATTCTTGTTCGAACTGTATAAACTAAAGAGTCCTAGGTCAAGTGAACAGAATCTAACCTGAATTACAAAAACACAGAGTCATGGCCCCTTCATCAATTTCCAGACTTGAGACAGTTTACAGACCCAGAGCCCCTTGAACGAAGGGAAGGCCAAGTCTCTTTGGGGGAGAATCCTGTTACACTACCACATATTTATACTGTTAATCTTCCTCCAAGCCTTCCCCACGGAAACTGACAGCCTTTTACCAGGGTAACTGTGCCTCAGGGAAAAGAAAATCATAAGATATTTTGGCGATTATTAGACACTGATTCAGAAGTGACATTAGTTCCTGGGGACCCAAGACATCACTCTGGTCCATCAGTTAGAGTGGGGGCTTATGGAGGTAAGGTGATCGATAGAGTTTTAGCTCAGGTCCATCTCACAGTGGGTTCAGTGGGTCCCTGGACCCATTCTGTGGTTATTTCCCCAGTTCCAGAATGCATAATTGGTATCGACATATTGAACAACTGACAGAATCCCCACATTGGCTCTCTAAGCATGGACTGAGAACGATTATAGTGGGAAAGCCACTATGGAAGCCACTACAACTGCCCCTACCAAGCAAAATAAAAATCAGAAGCAATACCATATTCCTGGAGGAACTGCAGCGATTACTGTCACTCTTAAGGACTTGAAGGATGCAGGGGTGGTGATTCCCACCACATCCACATTCAAATCTCCTATTTGGCCTGTGCAGAAAACAGATGGGTCTTGGAGGATGTCAGTGGATTACTATAAGCTCAACCAGGTGGTAACTCCAATTGCAGCTGCTCTTCCAGATGTGGTATCATTGCTTGAGCAAATCAATACATCCCCTGGTTTCTGGTATGCAGCTATTGATTCGGCAAATGCTTTTTTCTCTATAGCTGTTAGTAAGGATCACTGGAAACATTTTGCTTTCAGCTGGCAAGGTCAGCAATATACTTTCACTGTCCTGCTTCAGGGGTATATCAACTCTCCAGCCCTATGTCATAATCTTGTCTGCAGGGAACTTGATCATTTCTCACTCCCACAAGACATCACACTGGTCCATTATATTGATGATATCATGCTGATTGGACCTAGTGAGCAAGAAGTAGCAGCTACTCTAGACTTATTGGTAAGACATTTGTGTGTCAGAGGAAGCAAGATAAATCCAACAAAAATACAGGGACCTTCCACCTCAGTGAAATCTCTAGGTGTCCAGTGGTGTGGGGCATGTTGAGATATTCCTTCTAAGTGAAGGATAAGTTGCTGCATCTGACACCTCCTATGACCAAAAAAGAGGCACAATGCCTGGCTGCTTTCTCTGGATTTGGCAACAACATATTCTTCATTAGGGAGTGCTATTCTGGCCCATTTATTGAGTGACTAGAAAGCTGCTAATTTTGAATGGGGACCTGAACAAGAGGAGGCTCTGCATCAGGTCCAGGCTGCTGTACAAGCTGTCCTTCCACTTGCCCCATATGATCCAGCTGATCCAAAGGTCTTGGAAGTGTCAGTGGCAAATAGAGATGCTGTCTGGGTTCTTTGGCAGGTCCCTGTAGGAGAATCACAACACAGACCCTTAGGATTTCGGAGCAGTCTTACCATCTGCTGCAGATAACCACTCTCCTTTTGAGAAACAGCTTTTGGCCTGCTACTGAGCCTTAGTAGAAACTGAATGCTTAACTATGGGTTACCTAGTTACCATAAGACCTGAGTTGCCTATCATGAGCTACGTGTTGTCTGACCCACCAAACCACAAAGTTGGGCATGTGCAACAGCTCTCCATCATAAAATGGAAATGGTATATATGAGATAGGGCTAGAGCAGGTCCTGAAGGCACAAGTAAGTTACATGAGGAAGTGGCCCAAATGCCCATGGTCTCCACTCCTGCCACATTACCTTCTTGTTCCCAGACCAGAGCTATGGCCTCTTGGGCAGTTCCTTACAGTGAGTTGATTTAGGAAGAGAAAACTTGGGTCTGATTTACAGATTGTTCAGAATTATATGCAGGTACTGCCCAAAAGTCGACAGCTGCAGCATTCCAACCCCTCTCTGGGGTGTCCCTGAAGGAGAGTGGTGAGGGGAAATCTTCCCAGTTGACAGAACTTTGAGCAGTGCACCTGGTTGTTCATTTTGCTTGGAAGGAGAACTGGCCAGAGATGCATTTGTATACTGAATCATAAACTGTTACTAATGGTTTGGTTGGATGGTTAGGCACTGGGAAAGACCATAATTGGAAAATTGGTGACAAAAAGGTCTGGGGAGAAGGTATGTGGATAAAGCCTTCTAACTGAGCTAAAAAGGTGAAGATATTTGTGTCCCATGTGAATGTGCACCACAGGGTGACTTCAGCAGAGGAAGGTTTTAGTAATCAAGTGGATAAGATGACCAGTTCTGTAGATACCAGTCAGCTTCTTTCCCCAGCAACTCCTGTCATTGCCCCATGGGCTATGAACAAAGTGGTAAGGATGGAGGTTATGCATGGGTTCAGTAATATGGACTTCCACTCACCAAGGCTGGCCTGGCTACAGCCATTGTTGAGTGCCCAATCTGCCAGCAGCAGAGACTCACACTCAGCCCCCAATATGGCACCATTTTCTGAGGTGACCAGCCAACTACCCAGTGGCAGCTTGATTACACTGGACCACTCTCTTTATGGAAGGAGCAGCAATTTGTTATAACTGGAATAGAAACATACTCTGGATATAGGTTTACTTTCCCTGCACACAATGCTTCTGCCAAAACTACCATCCATGAACTTACAGAATGCCTTATCCATCATCATGGTATTCTTCACAGCATTGCTTCTGATCAAGGAACACACTTCACAGCCAAAGAAGTAAGGGAATGGGCACATGTTCATGAAATTCTCTGGTCTTACCATGTTCCCCGTCATCCAGAGGCTGGATTGATAGAACAGTGGAATGGTCTTTTGAAAACTCAATTATGGTGCCAACTAGGTGACAATACCTTGCAGGACTGGGGTAACATTCTTCAGGAAGCTGTGTATGCTCTGAATCAGCATACACTATACGGTGTTTCTCCCATAGAAAGTATCCATGGTCCAGGAACAAAGGGGTGGAAATGGGAGTGGCACCACTCACTATTACCCCTAGGATCCACTAGGAAAACTTTTGCTTCCTGTCCCTGTGACCTTGAGCTCTGCTGGTCTACAGGTTTTAATTCCAAAAAAGAGAGTGCTTCCACCCAGAGAAACAACAGTGATTCCATTGAACTGGAATCTAAGACTGCCACCTGGTAACTTTGGGTTACCCATGCCCCTGGATCAACAAGCCAAGAAGAGGATTACTTTACTGGCTGGGGTGATTGACCCTGGCTATCAGGGGGAAATAGGACTGCAACTACACAATGGAGATAAAGAAGAGTTTTTCTGGAATATAGGAGATCCCCTAGGGCATCTTTTAGTACAACCATGTCCTGTAATTAAAATCAATGGAAAACTGCAACAACCCAATCCAGGTAAGACTACCAATGACTCTGAAACTTCAGGTATGAAGGTTTGGGTCATCCCACCAGGCAAAGAACCATGGCCAGCTGAAGTACTTGCTGAGGGTAAAGGGAACATGGAATGGGTAGTGGAAGAAGGTAGTGATAAATATGCCTACGACCACGTAATCAGTTACAGAAATGAGGACTGTAATACTGTTTTGTTCATGTTATAGTATTTAAGTTGCAAGATATCAAGTTTAAGAATGAATATTACCCAAGGACTTACACCCTATTCTGGGGAGATTTAATGTGTTTCCGGTTGTACGTAGGACAATTGAGTATTGTTGGTGAGGAAAAAAAAATGTCTTTTATTGTTTTCTATTTAGAGATTAAACATGGTTTAAGATGATGTGTATGGCTGCCAAGCTGACAAGGAGTAGAATGTCATAATCAGGTTCATGAGTCAACTTGGCCAGGTGGTTTGTCTGGTTAGGCAAGTGCTGGCCTATATGTTGCTACAAGTTTTCATTGAGTTAAATTATGAGCACATTGGCTGTATCAAGCTGATTACATTTGTAATCAGCCAAGGGGAGTGTCTTATGCAATGGGTGATGTTTAATCTAACCACTGGAAGCCTTCTAAGGAGGATTCAGAAGAAACAGTCTTTCTTCCTTCTTTGGCCAGCGAGCTTTTCCTGTGGACTTCGTACAGCCCCTTCATTAGAGTCGATGGCATCACAGCCTGCCCTACAGATTTTGGACTCTATGTTTCCATGGTTACTTGAGTAACTTTTATAAATTTTATATCTATGGATATTTCCTGCTGATTCTGTTTCTCTAAAGAACCCAAGCTAATACAGATAACATCTCTACAATTTTGCAATAAAAAAAAATGTAGAAAGAAACCAGTGTAACTTCAGTATATGTGCAATGTTTGTGTCATTTTCAAATTAAAATTTTACTTCGCATTTTCATATGCATTGTAAAGTTCTCACTGCTAGGAACCCAATGTCCTTGACATAGATTGTAGACTAGTGATAGATCAGTGGTTTTCAAACTATAATTAGAAAGAGGGTCATCTAATGGTTACATATTGAGTTATCTAATGGTTACATATTATGGACAGTGTTTCCTTTCTTCAACTGTAAAGGAATTCTGGACCCAGCCTTGATTAGACATCATGGCCCTATGCTCAAAAGCCCTGTCAGGATAGTTTAGAGACAAAGGACTAGGCATTTGTTTACCCCATATTACAGGGGAAAGAAGGATATAGGACTCCTATATTATCTAAACAATTTTCTCTCTAGGAAAAGGAAGATAAATCATTATAAAACCCAGCTCAGGTGTTTCCAGGCAGAACAAGAGCAACTGGCTGCATCTTCTACCGCTTCATGTTCTTCTTTTAACATAGAGCCCTGAGAACTGAATGTCTTGAGAACTCCCCTTTTCCCCTATTTAGTTCTTTGTGGGGGTGAGAGAAGAGAAGGAAGCTGAGGTTATGGTGTATTTAGGTCCCTTGTCATTTCTTATTCTAGTTTCAGGCCAGGTCCCTGACCACCTTGGGATACTGGATCTGTCTGAGATGCTGCTGCCTTGTTTGTGAAATGTGGACTGGGTCTGCTTCTGCACTTTCTAGTACAGTCCATCCAGCCTTGCTGGTCTGCCCAGAGAATCTAAGGTGCTTTGGGATCTTTTCAAACCTGTTCTCAGATTTATAAGGAGAAGGCACAGGAAAGTGTCAAAATGGACAGAAAGAGAAAGAACTTTCTACATCACTCATCTTCTCTTCAAGATTGAAGATTTTCATGTTATAGTAACACAAATTCTCATTCTGCACTCAAGGAATTGATTCTCTTTTATATAATTCTTCCTTCCTAACCCCAGATATGCCTCCCTTAAAGAGAATGACTGAGAAAAGTGGCTCATTGCTAGTTAAATACTTTATCCCTGCTCAGTTGGCAGATAGATCAGAACTCTCTCCTTTTCTTTGCTTTTTGGTCCCTCTAACTAGGTTCAAATCTCACTTCAGCAGCACCGTGTACTTTTTCAACTTTAGATTTTCCTGCATAGGTTTCTTGTATTCCTCTATTTTCTCAAATGATAATGAGCTTTCTGACAGAGGAAAAACTACATCACCCTGTGATCCCAACAACTCCTGTGTCATTTAACCAATTCCAATTTAAGAAAGTTTTTTTATCTCCTACACTGTGAAAAAAAAAGTAGTATTTAAAAACCATTTATTGAAAAGTGTATTAGTCAGGGTTCTCCAGAGAAACAGAACCAACAGGCTATATATACATACATACATTCATACATCATATATGTTAACATTAAGAGATTCAGAATAACTTATAATTATGACTGAGTCACCCCCAGAGAACCTCTTTTGTTGCTCAGATGTAGCCTTTCTCTTTAAACCAACTCAGCAGATGAACTCACTGCCCTCCCTCCTACATGGGACATGACCCCCAGGGCTGTAAATCTCCTGGCAATGTGGGGCAGGACTCCTGGGATGAGCTGGGATCTGGCTTCACGGGGAAAAGCACACTTAACCAAAAATGGGAACAGAGCAATGCAACAAAATAAAGTTTCAGTATCTGAGAGATTTCAGAGTCAATAAATTATCCTAGAGGTTACTTTTATGCATTATATACTACGGTATATTGGAGTGGCTAGAGGGAAGGACCTGAAGTACCTGAAAACTGTTGAGCTGGGTTCCAAAGCCTTGATTCTTGAATTTACACATTTACAATATGACTGTGTGATTGTGAAAACCTTGTGTCTGATGCTCCTTATATCCAGGGTATGGCCAGATGAGTAAAAAATATGGATAAAATAAATAAATAACAGGAGGGACAAAGAGTAAAATAAATTGGTTAGATGGAAATACTAGTGGTCAATGAGAGGGAGGGGTAAGGTGTATGGTATGTATTAGCTTTTTCTTTTTTCATTTTGTTTCTTTTTCTGGAGTGATGCAAATGTTCTAAAAAATGATCATGGTGATGAATACAAAACTATGTCATTATATTGTGAGCCATTGCTTGCATATTATGTATAGAGTGTATGTGTATGGGTGGGTGCTGGCTGGTCTCAGGATGTTGACTGCAGCAGGCGGAGGTGCCCTGGGGGCTTGGCTAGTGTTTACACAGCAACTGACGAGCAGGAGGCAGAACCCAGTGCCACAGCAGCATGATGGTCATGGCTCATTTCATCTAGAATTTGGGGGGAGAAAAAAATAGTGGCTTTGATATCCTCTACCATAATATGAAACATGGACAGATATCAACAAAAGAACTAGCAGATTTTGTAAGGAAAGAGCTACAATAAAAGAGACATATTTCAGGTCAGTGACAAAACTAGCAAAATCAGCAAGCAATTATTCACACCCTGGGACATTTGCACCAATGTAGAACGCGTTCAAAATGTCTACAGAGAAATTAGCAAATTGTCACTTGGATCTTGTTAGAAAACTACAGGAATTAATTAAGGAAGTTCAGAAGAATAGAGAAGAACAAGTAAAATATCATAAAAAGACTAAAGAAGAAGTTTCAGAAACTCTGGAAGCTGTTCAAACCATTCAGAGCATAACCCAGGCTCTCCAGAAATCTAAGGAAAATTACAATGCCAAGTGTGCAGAACAGGAGTGTCTGAAAAAGGAAGGGGCTACACAAAGAAAAATAGAAAAGGAAGCTGTTAAGTCTAAGAAAGCTACAGATGCTTATAAAATCTATGCGGAAAAGTATTCATAAGCAAAAGTTGATTTTAAACAGAAGATGTAAGAAATTTCAAGATATTGAAGAAACTCATCTCATTCATATAAAATAAATTATAGAATCTTTATCAAATGCTATAAAGGAAATTCATTTGCAAATAGGCCAGGTCCACGAAGAATTTATAAATAACATGGCTAACACCACATTTGAAAGTTTGATACAAAAAATTGCTGAGTCAGAAGCCACTGGGAAGGGAAGACCTGGTCTTATTTAATTTGAAGAGTGTGATCCTACTAGTGCAGCTGAAGGTATACAACCAAGGAAAAGGAAGACTTTGCTTTGCCATGAATAATTTAAAAAGAGAAAGATGCAGAGTCTTTGGAATATCCCAATTCCAATTCACTTAACATTCCTGATGTAGATGAAGAAGGCTATGGTTTTAAACCAAAAGCAAATCAGAATGATACCAAAGAGCACCATTTCTACTCATCTAGTGATTCTGACTCTGAAGAGGAAGAACCAAGAAGTACCAGATAGAAATCAAACCTATGCATACAAATAACTCACATCATACAATGGCTTCTTTGGATGAATTAAAAGTATCGGTAGGGAACATAACACTCTCCCAAGCAATATCCAGACAAAGCCCAGTGCTGATGAATCAGAATTTGTCTAATGAAGAGTTAACAAAAGCAAAGCCATCAGCTCCATCCAATGAGAAATGGACCATCTCTAGGTTTACTTGCTTGGGATCCCCTGTCTGGACCATCTCTTGATTCATTAAGTTCATCTTCACTAACTTCTCATTGTCATCCAGGCCCACAACTCCTCTTTTTGTAGGCACCATTGTCACACCTCCGAGGCCTGCTTCCAGACCAAAGCTTGCTTCAGGCAAACTCAGTGGGATTAATAAAATAGTATGTGCTTAGGTTATTGCTGTTGTTGTTGTTGTTGTTTTTCAATTAACTGCTTTGATGTAAGATGCAAATTATATTTTTCTCTATCGCCCATTACAGTTAAATGCTTGACATTTTCTATTCAAGGCAGCAAAGTATAGAAAAATTTCCCTAACTCCCACCACCTACACTCTCTCATATTTCCTCAGTGGTTTGAGGAACATTCTTCAGGAGAGAAGAAAGTTCCTGAGAAAGTTGGAACCTTACAAAAAAAACCATTCAGAATCCTTTGCTTCACATTAAAGAAGCAATTTTCATATAATTTCACTCAAAGTAAAATATTAAGGAAGAAATGGTAGCCTGTTCTTAGGCAATAGAAAGCATACTGTCAGAAGAGTTCTAGAGGGCATCAAGTTCCACTTCCTTTATTTTATACATTAGGAAACTGGAGTTCTCATCAGTTAAGTAAACCTGTGAAAGTACGTTTTGGTTAAAAAAAAAAAATGAAAGCAAAAACTAGAAAAAAATGCTTGGTCTTCAGAACTCATCAGATGAAAAAAAATGCATGGGCTCTTTAGAGTAAGGAAACCCTCCCAAACTAGTTTTCTTGCCCTCAGTCTGTGCTGCTTTGCTCTATCTATCATCTATAATGCCAGAATTAAGTTTCTAAACATCAAACTTATTGTTTTTTTCTCTTGATACACACATCCATTGGTTCCCATAATCCATGTGATTGAATATTTTAGCTCAGTGTACAATGTTCTTTAAGTTGCCTCTGTAACCTGTATTACCAAGTTAACTGCCCAGTTTTCTATTCTTTGCAATCTAGACTTCAGACACTTGAAACTTTAAAATGTTCCCTAAATGCATCATGCTTTTTTATACATTGATGTCTTTTTATTCTGTTCCTTCTATCTGAAATGTCCTTCAGTTTTCTGTGTAACAAACTGACCATCTTTCTTTAAGACCCAGCTAAATGTTACCACCTCTTTGGTCATTCTGCCACTCTTCCTGCAGAGGATTTGATCATACCCTTCCTTACATACCATAATACTTTGCTCAAATTTCTATTAGTGCACATACTAATAGAATGTAGATACTTTCCTTGTGTGTGTTCCCCTTATGAGACTATGTCTTAGCCCATTTCATTTCCTCAATACTTTGCATAATGCCTGTCACAGAATACAGAATTAGGAGATGTTCAATGAATAAATAGAAAAGCTTTAGCCCCAAATGTTGAACACCAAGTTGCTAGTTTGAATCTGTGGTGGACCCAAGAAAAGCCATGTCCTTTAATCCTCATTCAATATTGCTGGGTGGGAGCATTTTGATTGTTCCCATGGAGATGTGACCCACCCAATTGTGGGCAGTAACTTTTGATTAGATGATTACCATGGAGGTGTATCTCCACCCATTGAAGGTGGAGTTGCTTACTGAAATCCTTTAAAAGAGGAAACATTTTGAAGAGAGTCCCTTTTGTAGAGCCACAAGAAAGCCAGCACATGCCACCATGGTCACCATGTGCCCTTCCAGCTGAGAGAGAAACGTGGAACGTCATTGACCTTCTTGAACCAAGGTATCTTTCCCTGGATGTCTTAAATTGGACATTTCTATAGACTTGTTTTATTTGGGACTATTTCTCAGGTTTAGAACTGTAAACTAGCAGCTTATTAAATTCCCTGTTTTAAAAGCCATTCCGTTTCTGGTATATTGTATTCAGGCAGCTAGCAAACTAGAACACCAAGTGTTCAAACAGTCTATCCCAGTGAATAAACTTAGTGGAAGTGAAATAAAAGACTAGGTACAAGCTGCCAAGGAGGTGGTTATTATTTAATTAATATAAAAATTATTGCATCTGCATAACTTTTTTTTCCTCATTACAAAAGCAATGCATGGCCGGAGACCTGGGTTCAATTCCTGGTGACTGCCCATGCAAAAAAAAAAAAAAAAAGACATTTCAAAAGCAATGCATGATCATGTAGCAATTATAGAAAACACATAGAGAAAATAAAATTCCATCTATAGGTCACTACATGAAAATAACCACTGTTAACATTTTTATATATATAGCCTCTTGTTATTTTTTGAATGCATAAATATTTATTTACCCAAAGGCAATAAAATGTAGTGGTTGAGAGTGCAGACTTATTAGCCACTTATTAGCTGAGCAAACTTTTACTTGAATTCTCAGTTTCCTCATGAATAAAATGGGGGTAATGATACTTGACTACAATGTTGTGACACTTAAATGAGTTAATACACTGTGTAAAGCAGAACATTGTCAGATACAAAGCAATTGTTCAGAAAAGTCAGTTGTTATGACTGAAATTGTATGTTTTTAATTGTAAAAAATTACATTTTATATAAAAATTAAAATACATTTTAAATTAAAACTTTAAATAAAAAAAATGTGTGTGAAGATTTCTCAGTTAAAAAAAAAAAGATTTAGAGGAGACAGGGCCAGATGTCAGCTTAGTGAAGCATGGAATTTAGTTTATCCTCCAGAGCAACTAGTAAATAGCCAGGAACAGTACAGAACAACTGCTGGGGCTACATCAGTGACCAGATACACAGCATACACCAGTCTGAACCAGAAGGAAAGGCTGAGACCCCACACAGAACTGTAAGTCCCCCAAACTGTGGAGGCTGATACCCCTCCCCCACAGACATGGCAGGCTGTTTCCACTACAGGAAAGGAAACAAACTTTCCTAGCAGCAAGGGCTTAAGTCTTGCTGAGACTTGGAAAATCTCATCAAAAAATCAAATCAGGGTGGGCCACAGTGGCTTAGCAGGCAGAGTTCTCACCTGCCATGCTGGAGATACGGGTTCGATTTCTGGTGCCTGTCCATATTAAAAAAAAAAAAATCCAATCAATGAGTGAAGGAGGATATAAAGAAAACATGAGGCAAACAAAAAGAAGAAATTGAAAGTTTGAAAAAACAAATCACAGAACTTATGGGAATGAAAGGCATAATAAATGAGATGGAAAAGAAATGGAAACCTCCAATAGATTTGAAGAGGCAGAAGAAAGGATTAATGAACTAGAGGCCTGGACATCTGAAATCAGACATGCAAAAGAAAATACGGGGTGGGTGCATGGGTGGTTCAGTGGTAGGATGTGCACCTTTCATGTGGGAGACCCAGGTTCAGTTCCCAGACCATGCACCCACCCCCAAAAAATAAAGAAAGAAAGAAAAGAAAATATAAGGAAAAGAATGGAAAAAATATGAACAAGGTCTTAGGGAATTACATTATAACATGAAGCACATGAATACACATGTCATGGGTATTCCAGAAGAAGAAGAGAGGGGGAAAAGAGGAGAAAGACTAACAGAAGAAATAATCACTGAAAATTTCCCATCTCTTATGAAAGACATAAACTTTCAGATCCAAGAAGTGCAGCATAGAACAAACAGAATAGATCCAAATAGACATAGTCCAAGACAGTTACTAATCATTATTGTCAGATGTCTAAGAAAGACAGAATTTGAAAGCAGTAAGAGGAAATCAATCCATAACATACAAGGGAAGTCCAATAAGACTATGTGTGGATTTCCCAGAAGAAACCATGGGGGTGAGAAGGCAGTGGCATGATATATTTAGCATTTTAAAATAGAAAAACTGCCAACCAACAATTCTATATCCAACAAAACTGTCCTTCAAAAGTGAGGGGGAGATTAAAATATTTTCAGACAAACAATTACTGAGAAAATCTGTGGTCAAGAGACTGGCTCTGCAAGAAATACTAAAGGGAGTACTACAGGCAAACAGGAAAAGGCAGGCAAGAGAGGTCTGGAGAAGAGTGTAGAAATGAAGACTATCAGCAAAAGTAAAAAGAGAAAAAAGAATTTAGTTATGACATAAAATCTGAAAGACAAAATGGTAGAAGAAAATACTGCTTTTACAGTAATAACATTAAATGTTAATGGATTAGACTCTCCCAATCAAAAGACAGACTGGCAGAATGGATTGAAAAACAGAAGCCATCTATATGTTGTCTACAGGAGACTCATTTTAGACACAAGGACAAGAATAAGGTTGAAAGTGAATGGTTGGGGAAAGATGTTTCATGCAAACAACAATCAGAAAAGAGCAGGAGTAGCTATGTTAATATTTGACAAATTAGACTTCAAGTATAAAACAATTAAAAGAGACAAAGAAGGACACTGTGTATTAATAAAAAGAACAATTCAACAAGAAGACATAACAATCATAAATATTTATGCCACTGAGCCAGAGTTGCTCCAAAGTACATGAGGCAAACACTGACAAGACTGAAAGGAGAAATAGAACCTGTACCATTATGGTTGGAGACTTCAATTTCCCACTCTCATCAATGGTTAGAACAACTAGACTGGATCAATAAAGAAGTGGAGAATTTGAATAATGCAACAAATGAACTAGACTTAACAGACATGTACAGAACATTACACCCCACAACAGCAGGAAACACATTTTTCTCAGGTGCTGATGGATCATTCTCAAGCATAGGTCAATGCTGGTTAGCAAAGCAAGTCTCAGTAAATTTTAAAAGATTGAAATCAGGGTGTGCCACAGTGGCTCAGCAGGCAAGAATGCTCGCCTGCCATTCCAGAGGACCCGGGTTCAATTCCTGGTGCCTGCCCATGTAAAAAAAAAAAAAAAAAAAAAAAAGATTGAAATCATACAAAATGTTTTCTCAAATCATAATGGAATGAAATTGGAAATCAATAACAGGCAGAGGGCCAGAAAATTCACAAATATATGGAGGCTAAACAACACACTCCAATAGCCTTGATTCTTGAAGATGATTGTATAAAAATATAACTTTTACAATGTGACTGTGTGATTGTGAAAATCTTGTGTCTGATACCCCTTTTATGGACAGATAAGTAAAAAATATATATGGACAAAAAATAAATAAATATGAGTGAGTCTAGCCAAAAACTAAAGGACAAATACTGTATGGTCCCACTGATGTGAACCGACATTCGAGAATAAACTTGGAATATGTCATTGGTAACAGAGACCAGCAGGAGTTAGAAACAGGGTAAGATAATGGGTAATTGGAGCTGAAGGGATACAGACTGTGCAACAGGACTAGATATAAAAACTCAAAAATGGACAGCACAATAATACCTAATTGTAATTGGAGCTGAAGGGATACAGACTGTGCAACAGGACTAGATATAAAAACTCAAAAATGGACAGCACAATAATACCTAATTGTAATGTAATTATGTTAAAACACTGAATGAAGCTGCATCTGAGCTATAGTTTTGTTTGTTTGTTTGCTTGTGTCTTTTGTTTTTTTCTTTTTCCTTTTTATATATATATATTTTTATTTCTTATTATTATTATCATTTTTATTTTTTCTCTATATTAACATTCTATATCTTTTTCTGTTGTTTTGCTAGTTCTTTTCCTAAATCGATGCAAATGTACTAAGAAATGATGATCATACATCTATGTGATGATATTAAGAATTACTGATTGCATATGTAGAATGGAATGATTTCTAAATGTTGTGTTAATTTCTTTTTTTAATTAATTAAAAAAATTAAAAATAAATAAATAAATAATAGAGGGGACAAAGGGTAAAATTAATTGTGTAGATGGGGAAAAAAGAGATTTATAATAGGAATTGGCTCACACAACTGTGAGGATTGGCAAGTCCAAATTTCACAGGACATGGCCCCAGTTGGAAACTCAATGAAGGTGACATCAAATTCCCCAAAAGAAGCTGACTGTCTTAAGTAGAGCTACAATTCCTTCTTTCTGATTGCTGAAATCATGATTTCTCCTTTTAAGACCTTCACTGATTCAAAGAAGAGACATCTCTCATTGCTGAAGGCATCTCCTTTGTTGATTATAGATAACATCAGCAATAGATGCAGTTATCTGCTTAACTCCGCAAAAGAGACTCACAATAGACTAAAGCAAAAAATGTTTATTAGTTACAAAATTTATATTTTGACTAGTGCATTTCCTAATATAACTTATGCAGATAGTTTGATTGAACACCATAAGTACTTGGAATCTCAGGTAGGACATGAGATTTTGCTGGTTTGTCCAGAGTGATGCCCCAATGAATCCCAGAGTGATTTGATCAGTGAGTGGAAAAGTATCTGCAAAGCCCCCTTCGGGGAGTGGTGAGAACGGGGAGAAATTCAACTTTCCCAAGTTGAATTCTTGGTATTCTCACAAGCAGTGTGGAAAACCAAAGCTGTAGGCAGAACCCCCAGTGTTGGGGGTTGTTCATATGAAACTTAACCCCGCAAAGGATAGGTCAAGTCTACTTAAAATTTAGGCCTAAAAGTCACCCCCAAGAGAACCTCTTTTGTTGCTCAGATGTGGCCTCTCTCTCCAGCCAACACAATGAGTGGTCTCCCCACTCTACCCCTCTCTACGTGGGACATGACTCCCAGGGGTGTGGACCTTCCTGGCAACATGGGACAGAGATCTTGGAATGAACAGAGACTCAGCATCAAGGGATTGAGAAAAACCCTAGAATGAGCTGAGATTTAGCATCAAGAGATTAAGAAAACCTTCTCGACCAAAAGGGGGAAGAGGGAAATGAGACAAAGTGTCAATGGCTGAGAGATTCCAAACATAGTCGAGAGGTTATCCTGGAGGTTATTCTTATGCATCAAGTAGATATCATCTTGTTATTCAAGATGTAGTGGAGAGGCTGGAGGGAACTGCCTGAAAATGTAGAGCTGGTTCCAGTAACCATGTTTCTTGAGGATGATTGAATAATGATACAGCTGTCACAGTGTGACTGTGTGATTGTTAAAACCTTGTGTCTGATGCTCCTTTTATCTACCTTGTCAACAAAGGAGTAGAACATGTGGAATAAAAATAAATAATAAGGGGAACAAATGCTAAAATAAATTTAGTTTAAATGCTAGTGATCAATGAAAGCAAGGGGTAAGGGGTATGGTAGGTATAATCTTTTTTTTTTCTTTCCTGTGTTCGTTTTATTTCTTTTTCTATTGTCTTTTTATCTCTTTTTCTGAATTAATGCAAATGTTCTAAGAAATGATGAATATGCAACTAAGTGATGATATTGTGAATTACTGATTATGTATGTTGTTTTATTTTGTTTCTTTATTTTTTAATTAATAAATAAATTTTTAAAAAAAGAGGCTCACAATAACAATCAGGCAAGACCTTGCTGGACTAAGCAACACATGAAATTAACCATTACAAGAAGTTACTAGAAAGTACTGTGAATAGAACCAGATTTTATATATGTGATGTTATCATACTTTTAAAATGAAATCTGTAAGAGCAGCAATGAAGCAAGAAAATGCAGTACAAAGGAGTAGATTGCAATGTAATACCCTAGACTCCAAAACAAGTTGCGGCAGTAGGTGTTATGTGCCCTAGGACAACATACAATGCAGACCCTTAGGATTTTGGAGTAAATGAGACCTGAGTTGGCTATCATGAGCTGGGTGTTGTCTGACATACCAAGCCATAAGGTTGGGTGTGCACAGCAGCACTCAATCATAAAATGGAAATGATATATGCAAGATAGGGCCACAGCAGGTCCTTAAGGCACAAGTAAGTTACATGAGGAAGTGGCCCAAATTCCCACAGTCTCTACTCCTGCCACCTTACCTTTTCTCTCCCAGACCAGATCTATGGCCTCTTAGAGAATTCCTTACAGTAAATTGACTGAGGAAGAGAAAACTCAGGCCTGGTTTATAGATGGTTTGGCCTGATATGCAAGTACAACCTGAAAGTGAACAGCTGCAGCACTCCAACCCCTTTCTGGGGTGTTCCTGAAGGACATGGTGAGAGGAAATCCTCCTAGTGGGCCAAACTTTGAGCAGTACACCTGGTTGTTCATTTTGCTTGGAAGGAAAACTGGCCAGAGGTGTGTTTGTATACTGACTCATGGGCTGTTGCTAATGGTTTGACTGAATGGTTAGGGACGTGGGAAAAACATAATTGGAAAATTGGTGACAAAAAGGTCTGGGGGACAGGTATATGGCTAGACCTTTCTGAGTGGGCTAAAAACATGAAGTGTCCCATGTAAATGTGCACTAGAGGTATGACTTCAGCAGAGGAAGGTTTTAATAATCAAGTAGATAAGATGACCCATTCTTTGGATACCAGTCAGCCTCTTTCCCCAGCAACTCCTGTCATTGCCCAATGGGCTCATGAACAAAGTGGTCATGGTGGTAGGGATGGAGGTTATGCATGGGCCCAGCAACATAGACTTCCACTCACCAAGGCTGACCTGCCTACAGCCACTGCCAAGTGCCCAATCTGCCAGCAGCAGAGACCCACACTCAGCCCCCAATATAGTACCATTCCCTGAGGTGACCAGCTGGCTACATGGTGGCAGGTTGATTACATTGGACCACTTCCTTCATGGAAGAAGTGATTTGTTCTAACTGAAATAGACACATACTCTGGATATGAGTTTGCTTTCCCTGCACACAACGCTTCTGCCAAAACTACCATCTATGGACTTACAGAATGCCTTACCCATCGTCATTCCACACAGCATTGCTTCTGATCAAGGAACACACTTCACAGCACATGAGGTGTGGGAATGGGCACATGCTCATGGAATTCTCTGGTCTTACCATGTTCCCCATAATCCAGAAGCAGCTGGATTGATAGAATGGTGGAATGGCCTTTTGAAAACTCAATTATGGTGCCAACTGGGTGGCAATACCTTGCAGGGCTGGGGTAATGTTCTCCAGGAAGCTATGTATGCTCTCAATCAGCATCCACTGTATGGTGCTGTTTCTCCCATAGCCAGGATCCATGGGTCCAGGAACCAAGGGGTGGAAATGGGAGAGGTACCACTCACTATTACCCCTACTGTGGTAGTTAGATTAAGTTGTCAACTTGGCCAGGTGAAGACACCTAGTTCTGTTGCTGTGGACATGAGCCAATGGTACGTGAACCTCATCTGTTGTTGATTACATCTGCAGTCAGCTAGGAGGCATGCCTGCTGCAATGAATGATGTTTGACTTAATTGGCTGGTGCTTAAATGAGAGAGCTTAATGTAGCACAGCCCAAGAAGCTCAGCATCCCTCATCTCAGCACTCACAGCTCAGCCCAGGCCTTGGAGATGCAGAAAGAAGTCACCCCGGGGAAAGTTGTTGGAACCCAGAGGCCTGGAGAGAAGGTCAGCAGAGACCATCTCATGCCTTCCCATGTAAGAAAGAACCTCAGTGGAAAGTTGGCTGCCTTTCCTCTGAAGAACTAATGAAATAAATCCCCTTTTATTAAAAGCCAATCCGTCTCTGGTGTGTTGCATTCTGGCAGCTAGCAAACTAGGACACGTAGTGATCCACTAGGAAAATTTCTACTTTCTATCCCTGCAACCTTGAACTCTGCTGGTCTACAGGTTTTAGTTCCAGAAGAAGGAGTGCTTCCACTAGGAGAAACAACAACGATTCCATTGAACTGGAATCTAAGGCTGCCACTAGGTCACTTTGGGCTACTCATGCCCCTGGATCAACAAGTCAAGAAGAAGATTACTTTACTGGCTGAGGTGACTGACCCTGACTATCAGGGGGAAATAGGACTGCAACTACACAATGGAGGTAAAGAAGAGTTTTTCTGGAACATAGGCAATCCCCTAGGCTTCTTTTAGTACTACCATGCCCTGTGATTAAAATCAATGGAAAATTGCAACCCAATCCAGGCAGGACTACCAATGCCTCTGAAACTTCAGGTATGAAGATTTGGGTCACCCCACCAGGCAAAGAACCACAGCCAGTTGAAGTGCTTGCTGAGGGTAAAGGGAACATGGAATGGGTAGTGGAAGAAGGTAGTGACAAATATGAACTATGACCGTATGATCAGTTACAGAAATGAGGACTGTAATGCTGTTTTGTTTATGTTATAGTATTTAAGTTGCAAGATATCAAGTTTAGTTTAAGAATGAATATTACCCAAGGACTTACGCTGTATTCTGGGGAGATTTAATGTGTTTCTGGTTGCATGCAGGACAGTTGAGTATTGTTAGGTGAGGAAAAAATGTACCTGTTATTGTTATCTATTCAGAGATTAAGTATGGTTTATGGTGATGTGTATAGCCGCCAGGTTAACAAGGTGTGGACTGTCATGGTCTGGCTTATCTGTCAACTTGGCCAGATGGAGATGCCCATTTGTCTGGTGGGCAAGTGCTGGCCTGTCTGTTGCTATGAGGACATTTCATAGAATTAAATCATGATCATGTCAGCTGCATCCACAGCTGATTGCATTTGTAATCAGCCAAAGGGGGTGTCTTCTGCAATGAGTGATGCTTAATCCAATCACTGGGAGGCTTTTAAGAGGATTCAGAAGAGACAGTCTCTCTTCCTGCTTCAGCCAGGAGCCTCTCCTGCGGAGTTTGTCCAGACCTTTCATCAAAGTCATTAACTTCACAGCCTGCCCTCCAGATTTTGGACTCTATGTTCCCATGGTTATGTGAGACACTTTTATAAATTTTATATCTATGGACATTTCCTGCTGATTATGTCTCTCTAGAGAACCCTATTTAATACAAGGTGACAATTATACAACAATTAATCCAGCTTTCTCACAGGGGTATATTTCCAAGTAAACACAGTGATATGGAGCTCAAGCTAGTGGCAGCAGTCTCTATGAATGGATTAAAGAAAGATCAGAACTAACAGGTGCTAAGCTAGCTGAAAATTTTCAGACAAGGTATTCAGAGGAAGAAGCCACAGAAAAGGATCTTCAGGCATGTACATAAGGAACTTCCTTGAGTACTTGGCTGAATCCTGAATTTTGTATATTCAGGGAAAGCCTCCACAAGATTTAAAAGAGAATTGCTGCTATAGGGCTAAAAAGGAAAAGAGATCACAGAGGATGCGCAATGCTAAGAAAATGTTGAGGTTGTGACCTAATGGAACTGGAGAGATTTTGGTAAACAAGCCAGGCATTTAGATAAGACCCCAGAAAAAAAAAGGTATCATAAGAATAAGGATTAAGCCTTCAGACTAGGGGCAAAAGTGAAATGGAATCATCATAACAAGAACTAAATCCAAGCCTCAACAGATTAAAGGTAATATGGAAGAAAATTAAATGCATCACTAAGCAAAATTTAACAATCCTTAGAGAAATAAATCTCTATAACATATCTCCAATATCCATTCTATATTAATAAAATACTATAGATGCAAAAGCAAGAAAATATGACCTATAATCAAAAAAAAATGTTCATTGGAAGCAGATCCACAATGACCTAGATATTAGAATTAGCAACAAAGACTATATTAACTATTAAAAGTGTTTCATTTAGTTAATAGAAGAAATTGGTCAACAGATGCCGAATTCCAACAGAGTGACAGATATAATAAAAAAGAGCCATGCCAAAAATCCAAAACTAGAAACTGTAATATTGGAAATGAAGAACTCATTGGATTGACTTAACAGCAAATTGGGCTCTACAAAGGAAACAATCAATAAAATCAAAGACGTGTCAATAGAAACTATCCAAACTGAAAATTTAGAAAGAAAATCAGGAGTAATAAATTAAAAAAAACATAATAACAAAAACATGTGGGACAATACTAAGTTTTCCAAAATATGCGTAATCAGAATTCCAAATGATGAGTCAATGAGAATTGGGAAGAAAGAACATTTGAAAAGATAGTAAATTTAGGATTCCTTAAATTGATAAAACACAAAAAGCCATGGAACCAAGAAGTTCTGGAAACCATCTAAGCAAGATGAATACAAAACAGACCACATCTCATAGTTATATCATAGTTATACTGCTGAAAAACAAAGATATACAGGGAAAGCTTAGAAGCACCTAGAGATAAAATGCATAGCTTTCAAATGAGGAAAATAAGAATGACGACTGACTTATCAGGAACAGTTATGTAAAAAAAAAAACCAACAATGGAATGATAAATTTAAAATCCTGAAAGGAAAAATATTCAATCTAGTAGTCTATACAGCCTTTATAAAGCTAAAATAAGGATATTGTCAGACAAACAAAGGTAAATGAATCTGTCACCACAAAACCTGCACTAAAGAAAAAAAAGAGAGAGAAGGAAATGGTCACAGATAAAATCTTGGGATTCAGATAAAATGAATATCACTGGAGATGGTAAACATGTGGCTAGATATGAAACATTATTTTTTAAATTTTTTTAAACATCAAATTACTTTGACTATTTAAATAAAAATTTAAAATTATGGTGAATTTATAACATATGTATAAGTAAAATATATAAAATGACAATAGTGTAATACATTATAATATAATGATTCAAATAAAATAATACATATAATAAAATACTATATAGAAGTATTGATAAAATTCCAATAGAAGAGCTAAAAAGAAATACTGAAAAACACTAAAAAACCCCAGAGATAGTAGGGAAAAAAGAACAAATTTGTGTTAACATTTGAAAATCAATATTAACACCATATGTGTTAGTTTGCAAGCTGCCCAAATGTGATATATACCAGAACTGGAATGGCTTTTTATAAAGTTACAAATTTACAGTTCTAAGGAAGTGAAAGTGTCCAAATTAAGGCACCAACAATAGCTTACCTTCACTTAGGAAAGGCTGATGGGTCAGAAACACCTGTCAGCTGGGAAGTCATGTGGCTGGCATCTGCTGGGCCATTGCTCCTGGGCTCCACTGCTTCCAATCTCTGTTCCGGTGAGGGTGTTCTAGTTTGCTAGCTGCCAGAATGCAATATACCAGAAACTGAATGGCTTTTAAAAGGGGTGATTTAATGAGTTGCTAGTTTACAGTTCTAAGGCCGAGAAAATGTCCCCATTACAACAAGTCTATAGTAATGTCCAATCAAAGGCATCCAGGGAAAGATACCTTGGTTCAAGAAGGCCGATGAAGTTCAGGGTTTCTCTCTCATCTGGAAAGGCACATGGTGAACACGGTCAGGGCTCCTCTCTCAGCTGGAAGGGCACATGGCAAATACAGCATCACCTGCTAGCTTTCTCTCCTGGCTTCCTATTTCATGAAGCTCCCCGGGAGGCACTTTCCTTCTTCAGCTCCAAAGGTTGCTGGCTCGTGGACTCTGCATCGTGGTGCTACAGCATTCTCTGCTCTCTCTGAGTCTCTCTGAATCTCCAAAATGTTTCCTCTTTTATAGGACTTCAGAAACTAATCAAGACCCACTCAAATGGGTGGAGACAGGTCATCCCCTAATCCAGTTTAACAACCATTCTTAACTAAATCACATCAACCAGGGAGATGATCTCATTACAGTTTCAAATATACAGTATTGAATAGGGATTATTCTACCTTTAAGAAATGAGATTTATATTAAAACATGCCTTTTCTTAGGGGGCATACTTCCTTTCAAACCAGCACAGAGGGTTTCTCACTTTACTCCTCCAGGGCTGGCTTTGATCTCTTGGCTTCCCTTGGCTCTCTCCAGGTACTGGCTTGCTTAACATCTCATGGCAACATCTGCTACATTCCAAGGTCTCCAATCATCTGTGTCTGTATTCTCTGAAGCAACTGCTTTCCAAGTGTCTACATCTGCTCTCTCTGTCAGCTCCAAAGCTTCTGTCATTTCTGTCTCTGTCCAAAATGTTTCCTCTGTTAAATGATTCCAATAATCAAGACCCACCTAGAATGGGTGGAGTCACATCTCCATCTAATCAAAGTTCACATGCACAATTGGGCATGTCACATGCCTGTGGAGATAATCTCATCAAAAGTTTCAAGTTTACAGTGTTGAGTTAGGATTAAAAGAAACAGCTGCCTCCATAAGATTGGATCAAGATTAAAACTTGGCTTTTCTGGAGTAAATGATTCTTTCAAACTGGCATACCACATTAACAGATAAAAGGAATAAAATCATATAATCATCTTAATAGATGCAGAAAAAGTATTTTATAGAAGTCAATACCACAACCAAATCAATAGGCCGAGCCCTCAATCTTGGGGCTTGCTCCTATGAAATTCATCCCTGCAAAGGATAGGCTAAGCCTACTTAAAATTAGGCCTAAGAGTCACCCCCCCAGAGAACCTCTTTTGTTGCTCAATGTGGCCTCTCTCTCTAAGCTGACTTGGCAAGTGAACTCACTTCTCTCCCCGCTCTACATGGGACATGACCCCCAGGGGTGCAAACCTCCCTGGCAACATGAGACAGAAATCTTGGGATGAGCTGGGACTTGGCATCAAGGGATTGAGAAAAACTTCTTGACCAAAAGGGGGAAGAGAGAAATGAGACAAAATACAGTGTCAGTGGCTGAGAGATTTGAAACAGAGTCTAGAGATTATCCTGAAGGTTATTCTTACACATTATATAGATGTCCCCTTTTTAGTTTATGGTGTATTGGAGTGCCTAGAAGGAAGTACTTGAAACAGTAGAGCTGTGTTCCAGTAGCCTTGTTCCATGAAGATGATTGTATAATAATACAACTTTTACAGTGTGACTGTGTGATTGTGATAAACTTGTATCTGATGCTCCTTTTGTCTAGAGTATGAATAGATGAGTGAAAAATATGCATAAAAAATAAATAATGGGGGCACAAAGGTTAAAATAATTGAGTAGATTGAAATACTAGTGGTTAATGAGAGGGAGGGTTAAGGGGTATGGTATGTAAGAGTGTTTTCTTTTTTCTTTTTGCTTTCTTTTGCTGGAGAGATGCAAATGTTCAAAAAATGATCATGGTGATGAATACACAACTATGTGATGATATTGTGAGTCTTTGTACACCATGTATAGAATGTTTATATGTCAAGAATGTTTGTATGTTTGTTTGTTACAGTGTGACAATAAAATATTTATTTTAAAAAAAGTTAATGCCTATTCACAATAAAAACTCTAAGCAAACTAGGAGTAGAATGGAACATCCTGAATCTAATAAAGAATGTCTATGAGAAACCTACAAATAACATCATACTCAAGAATGAAATAGTGAATGCTCAGGTCAATAACAAATCAAGAATGTCCACTGTCACAACTTATATTTAACACTGAATGGGAGGTGATATAATAAAGAATGGTGTTGAGAGTCTCAAGATTCTTCAAAGAAGGGTAAAACATAATTGAGTCTCTAAAATATATTCACATTAGCAAGGGTATCGTTTTTAAAAGTCCTCTTTCTGTCTCTGCCTTCCCTTCACATCTCTCTGATCACTCCTTCTAACTTCTTAGTGCCACTCAGTGCTATCAAACTGAATCTTCTTAGATCAGATTCCCAGCACATTTCTTCTTCACATTGTTTGTATAAAGAGACCTGAAGATTGGAATGAAAGATATAAAACTATCTTTATTTACATATCATAATAAATATACATGAAAAAATACAGTAAATTATGAACTCGAATTAAAAATTCAATTTTGCAAAGTCATAGAATACAAAGTTACTATATAAAAATTACTTCTATTTCTTCAAACTATATAAAAGGAAATATAACATGAAATTCTTAAAAGATTATTTGCACTAGCAACAAACAAAATAACACATAGATACAAAATACCCAATAATGAATTTAGTGAAATTCATGTATGATCTTCTATGCTGAAAACTATAAAATGCAGCAAAACAAAATTTTAGAAAACCTAAATAAGTGGAAAGATATATCACATTTGTGGATTGGAAAACTAAGTACTGTTTAATTGTTAAGTTTACCTAAAGTAGTCCATGAATTCAATGCACTACCAATTAAAATACCAGAAGATTTGTTGGTAAAAAGTGACAAGATGATTCTAAAATTTATATAGAAATGCAAAGGACCTAGATAAGCAAAATAACTTTGAAAAAGAAAGTTGGAGGACATACACTACTTCACTTCAAGATTTATATAAAGCTACAGATATTAAAACAATTGAGCAGAGGAGTAATGTTTAACTAAGCTGTTGAACTAAAATTCAAACGAAGTAATGAAGCAGGATACTGTCCATAAATAGACCCACATATATAAGCTCAATTGATTCTTTACAAAGGTGCCAAAACAAATTAATGGGGAAAAATCTTCTCAAAAATGGCTATGAAACAAATGTGCGTATTCATGTATATACACATACGTGTGTGTATGTATGTATAGAAGTGACCCTTGACCCCAAATCACACCATATGCAAGTAATTCATTTGTATCAGAGACTTCAATCTAAAAACTAAACCAAAAAAATCTTCTAGAAGAAAACAGGATAATATCCTCAAAATCTTAGAGTAGAAAACATTTTTAAGCATAAGAAGCACTATCCATAAAAGAATAAACCACAAATTGAATTTGATCAAAATTTAAAACTTCTCTTCAACATATACCACTATAAATAACAGGGCAAACTACAGAAAGGAGAAAATATTCACAGTACATATATCTGTCCAAGAACTCAGAACTCCTAAAAATAAATTAATGGGCCAAAGATTTAAATAGACTTTAGAAGATATCAAAATGACCAATAATCATCTAAAACTTTGCTTAAAAGCATTATTTATTTCTCACCTGCCATGCCAGAGAACAGGGTTTGATTCTCAGTGCCTGCCCATGCAAAAAAAAAAAGCATTATTTATTAGAGGAAATGCAAATTCAAATGATAATGAGCTATCACTATTATCTATCACAATAGATAGGTAATTAAATGTTAGCATTTAAAAGATTGACAATACCAATGGTTGACAGAACTTGGAACAAACATTGCTAGTGGAAACAAAAACGGGCACAACTATTTGGAAAGCTGGTGATATCTAATAAAGAAAACCATACACCATTCCGTGGCCCAGCAATTATGCTCCTGGGCATATACTCCAAAAATCAACCCATATGCCCACAAGAAATCTCATATACAAAGATTCATGGTAGATTTATCAAGGATACTAAAAAACCAGAAATGGCTCAAATAAGCATTAACAGAAAATTGGATAAATTAAAGCTAAAATACATTCATACAATAGATTCAAACTCACAATAAAAAAGAAAAAACTACGGATTCATAAAACAACATAGGCAAATCTTGAAAAAAAAAACTAAAGGATTACTCTGAAAAAGTATACCAGGAACACACTGAAGAGAGCTTAGAATGCTAAGCAAGGTTAAAGGCAATTTCTTAGCCAATGGGTAACATCCAAGAACCTTTGAATGAGAGTAGTTTTCATTCAGTTATTCAATAAAAATTAAATGAGAAATTATATACAAGCACCGTCCTAGGGGCTGCGGCACAGCACTGCATACACACAAAACATTCCCTGCCCTCATTGAGCATTTATTCAAGTAGGGAGACAACATAAAAGAAAAAAGTAATTTATGTAACATATCAGAAGATAATAAGGGTTACGTGCTAATTTGAAACTGTGATGTACCCCAGAAAAGCCATGTTCTTTCTCCAAACCCAATCTTGTGGGGGGCAGACCTATTGCTTAGGGTGGAAACTTTGGACTGTTTCCATGGAGATGTGGCACACCCAATTGTGGGTTGGACCTTTTTCCATAGATGGAGCTGTGACTCTGCCCATCCAAGGCAGGCCATAATTAGTTTACTGGAGTCTTTACGAGAGCTCACAGAGAGGGAAAGAGCTCAGAGCTGACATAGACACAGGCATTTCGAGATGCGTGGAGTGCCAACAGAGAAAGCAGAAACCTAGACATGGATGTTTGGAGATGCAGAGCCCAGCAGACATTGCCATATGCCTTCCAATGAAATGTAAGCAAGCCAGGAGCCAGCAGGATCCACAGGGTCCCAGAAAGCTATTTGAAACCAAAAACTGGGAAAGGATGCAAATACTGGTGAACTTTCTGGCTTTCCTATAAATTAGGGTCACTCCTTCTCATTCTCATTGTCTTTCAAATATTTTTCTTCTCCTACCCATAAATGCTGATGATTCACAGATTTTCCTCCTCAACCTTTTTCCTCTCATCCTACTTAACTATTCTCACAGATCTCGTCTTCTTCATCTGTTGAATTATTCGGCCTATTGAAAGCCAAATCCCTGGGACCTGCACTGTATATCCTGTAGGTAGCAATCACTTGTGCCAGGCACCACCCACTTGACAACTCTCCAACAGCATTCTGTAAAACTTCCCTAGGGGGTGGTCAATAGCAGATTGGAGCTAGCAAAAGAAAAAAATCATTTGAACTTGAAGGTAAGACAACTGAAACAATCCAGTCTGAGCAGTAGAGTTAAGAAATAATAAACAAACATGAATAGCACCTGAGGAACCTGTGGGGCACCAGCAAGCATACCAACATACACACTGTAGGAGTCCCAGAAAGAGATTAAAGAGACAAAGTTACAGGAAGAATAATCAAATAAATAATGGCTGTAAACTTTTCAAATTTAACAAAAAATATGAATATACACATCCAATACAATCAGTGAACTACAATTTAGATAAACTCAAATACACCCATATCATAGCATATTATAATCAAGCTATCAAATACCAAAAATTGATAATTCCAAAAGGCACAAGAGACAAGGATATGTCATGTGGAAATTCAATAAGAGTAAGTGCTGATTTCTCACCAGAAACCATGAAAACAAAGAATACTGTTGGATGACATATTTAAAGTGCTGAAAGCAAAAAATTTGCCAATCAGGAAATCTATATCTATCAAAATTGTCATTCAAAAATGAGGGAGGTTCCCTTCCCAGTGCCTACCCATGTGAGAGTTCCGTACACTAAGGTAACTTTCCAAAAACCTACAACCTCCAGTTGGGTCCCTGGACCAGATAAGTCCTAAAACTTAGAGGGGCTAGCTTCTCCAAAATATCAGCTAGGTCCATTTCCCTACTCCAAATTACTGACAGCCCTTTCCAACGTGAAAAAATTAGAATGGGCATAGCACAAATACCCCTAAAGAGTGAGAGAAAGATCGAAGGTGATGGTGGAGTTATACTGAGAAGTTAGGGCTTAAAAAATGAATGATTGCTGCGTCTAAGATATTGCAGTATCTTAGAGCAGCTAGAAGTAAAAACCTAAAATTGTGAAATTGTAACCCATACCAAACTCTGAAATTTGTTCTACAACTAATTGTTGCAATGTGCTCTGAAATTTATTGCTTTTTTGTGTATATGTTATTTTTCACCAAAAAAAAAAAAAAGACGATTGTGATGATAAAAAAATATTTATTCCTTCTAATCTCCAGTGTTCTGGAGCAGCTGAAAGGAAGAATCTGAGATGATGGTATGGTGGTCCATGACAAACTCTGGGATCTGTCCTGTAACTACTTACTGAAGAGTGCTTTGAGAACTATTGTTTTTCTTTCTTTGTTTTGTATATATGCTACATTATACAATTAAAAAGTTAAAAAAATGAATAAATAAAAATGAGGGAGACAATTTAATAAGCCAAGCCTTAGATCTTGGAGTTTGTCCATATGAAATTTATCCCTGCAAAGGAGAAGCTAAGACCACTTATAATTATGCGTAAGGGTCATCCCCAGAGAACCTGTTTTGTTGCTCAGATGTGACCATTCTTAGCCAACTTTGCAAATAAATTCACTACCCTTCCCTCTACGTGGGATATGTCTCCCAGTGGGATAAATCTCCCTAGCAATGTAGGAGAGGCCTTGGCCTCTTGGAATTAAGAAAGTTTCTTGACCAAAAAGTGGAAAATAAATTAAAATAAAATGTCAGTGGCTAAGATATTTCAAATAAAGTCAAAAGGTCATTCTGGAGATTATTCTTATGCATTATATAGATATTCCTTTTTAGTTTCTAGCACATTCAAATAGCCAGAAGGAAATATCTATAACTGTTGAACTGTAATCCAGTAGCCATGGTTCTTGATGATGATTGTATAGCTATATAGCTTTTACGGTGTTACCATGCAATTGTGAAAACCTTGTGACTGACACTCCCTTTATCCAGCGTATGGGCAGATAGTAAGAAAATAATCACAAAATATAAATAAATAACAGGGGAGGCTAAGGGGAATGGGACGTTTTGGGTGTTCTTTTCTTTTCTTTTTTTTTAATTATTTAATTTTAAAAAATATATAACAACAAACAAACAAACATTCTTAGCTTATGATCATTTCATTCTACATATATAATAAGTAATGCACAATTTTCTACATATATAATCAGAAATTCACAATATCATCACATAGTTGCATATTCATTATCATGATCATTTCTTAGAACACTTGCATCAATTCAGAAAAGGAAATAAAAAGACAACAGAAAAAAAATTCATATATACCATATTGGGTGTTCTTTTTTACTTTAACTTTTATTTATTTTTTGGAGTAATGAAAATGATCTAAAATTGATTGTGGTCATGATGCACAACTACATGATGATACTGTGAACCACTGATTGTATACTTGGATGATTATACGGTATGTGAATATATCTCAATAAATTTGCATTGATTCACACACATACATAATATTTCAAATATCTGTCCTTAATGAAATTTGTAAATATATGAAGGAATTCAGAGAAACATTAAAGTTTGTTAGTAATATTTTTGTTGGTAGTAAGATTGATATGGTTGTTTGGAGGCATTTTCTTTATATTTTAGGATTAGGTAAATAAATAACTTATTGGTGTTAAGAATCAAGATGTAGGATCAAAGAGATAAAAATCATAAAATTTAAAAATGTAAGAAAAAATGAGGGAGAGATTAAGATATTCCCACATAAACACTGAGGAAGATCAGCACCACTAGACCAGCCTCACAAGACATGCTACAGAGAGCTCTACAGGGCTATAGCAAAGGACAAAAGAAAATAGAATGAAGACATATGATGAAATAAAAATATCCAATAAAGGTAAAACCAAGGGTAAATATTTATCCCAGCACTAACGTATTTTTGGTTTGTAACTTTTTACTTCCTACAGGGCTTAAAAGGCAAATGCATGGAATGTAATCAGAAATCAGTGGTTTAGGACGTCTAAAGTGTAAACATGTAATTTGTGACAAGAACTATATAAAGGTGGGAGGACAGAAAGGCAAAGGAAACTAGTAGGTGTATACTGTTGAAGCTAAGTTGGTATCAAAGCAAAGGAGATTGCTACAGATTTAGGATGTTAAATTTAAACCCAATGGTAACTACAAAGAAAATATCAGAAAATACATAAGCTCATATAGACAGAAATTAGAGTTTAGGCTACGAGGAGTGGGTCAGGGGTAACAGGGAGCCATTGCAAAATGGGTGTAGGGTTTCAGCTTGGGGAGTTCGGAAAGGTTTAATATTGGAAGATGGTGAGGATACCACAGTATAGTGAATGGGATTAGTTCCGTTGAATGATATATTGGAAGTGGCTAAAGATGAAAAAAATTTACTTTCTCCCCTTGGGCCCCAACCACTCACCGAGAGATGGTATCAACATTTGAACAAGAAGAAATCGAAGGAAGCAAGAGAGCACTTGACAATCTGAAAGCCACAAAATGTCTAAAAGTTATTCCATGTAAATCCCAATTGGTCGACTTAAGAATAGCACCTAAAACTAGAATGTATTTTGCCCCCCAAAAGTAGGTGAATTTAAAGGATTCAAGGTAAGGTCTATGGGATGTCAGCAGTTTGGGCCCAATAAATTCTCAAACAAAACAATCAAATCTCCCTACAAGAATAAACTGCTAAGAATAAAATCCAAATCAGTCAGAACAGGGAAAGCTGGGACAAAAGAGACAAAAGTTAAAAAAAGATATAGTAGCAGTAGAAAGGGGACAGAGCTAGGAGACCTCTGGCAGTAAGGCACCATATTTTTGCACACCTCACAAAAACAACAGAAAAAGAAGTTTCATAAATATGAAGTTAGAAAAAAAGGTTATTTGATATCAAAATGAGCAATAAAAGGACTAAGGTGAATTCACATATAAAATTATTATAAGAAAAAAGAGAATAACTGTCTTACAAAAAATGTAAAGCAAGCTACTAAATCATGCTTACAAACAAATTAATACTATAACATTATTCCAAAATGCGCTAAACACATTCATAAAGAAATATAAGGTATGAAAAAACAACATATTTCAAAATCAGAAAAGCTCATGAATTAGATAATAGAACTCAGAAATTTATTAGAAATACAAATAGCAATTTCAGAGGTTTAAACTGAATATAAGAGGAGAGCAAATAAACACAATAGCTAATATCTGAGAAGAAACAGAAGGTTTAAATAAAGAAAAGAATAAAAGCAAAAATGAAGAGAAAATACGGGAAAATAACAAATATAGACACTAGGCAAAGAAGATCTCCTCTCCATAGAGTAGGAATGCTAAAGGAGAAAATTAAAGCAGGGGAATAGGACAAATAATAATAACTATAGTTCAAGAAATTTTCCTGATATTAAAAATAAAAGATTTGAGAAGACATATGAAAAAGAAACAACAGGCACCTAAGATAACTGACCAAGATGAAACATCAAAACTCATCCAAATCAAATTACAGGAGGTTAGAAAAAAAAGTTCTTTGAGAGGTAAGATAGAGTAGGTAATTAAAAATGTGAAGGCCTTAATTTCCCATTTCTGTTTCATAAGACCTAGAGAAACAACTAACCCAGAAGCAATGAACCTCTCTGGCACCCAATTTCTAATATCTTGAAATGGTTGATTTCAGAACTGAAGAATGGAAGATACAAGACAAACTCAGAACATCCTGTCAGATAAGGTAGCAAAGAAGGTATTAGAACAACTTGGGCCATGTCAGAATGACTCAGGAGGCAAACTAAGGAAATCCACAGGCCAGAGACAGAAGAAAATAGAAGCATCAAAAATACAATAACTGCTTTGGATTAAATTGATCAGTTTATCGTGATACTAAAGAAAGATAATTAGTCACCATGGAGGATAATAGAGAAGGAAATCAAGTATTTCAAAGCTAGAAAATGAGGGAAAGTAATTTTTAAAAGAAAAGCAAAACAAGGGTCCTTGAGGTGATTTAACTGTTTATATCTTCACAGTGGTGAAGGATACGTGAACTGACACAGGTGATAAAATTGCATAGAACGAAATAACACACATGAAAATAACGAAGTAAAACAGGAATTGACTGAAATTGCAAAGTCAATATCCTAGGTGGGATACCGTACTATAGATTTGCAGGATGTCCCCTTCTGGGAAAATGCATGAAGGCTCTATACAAGATCTCTCTGTATCATTTCTTACAATTTGGTTTACAAATATCTCAAAGTAAAAACTTTAACTAAAAAATCTTAGCAATTTATAAGCAATATTCATGGATAATATGTTACAGAATAAATTCTTGAATCTGAACATTTATTTATAATGATCACATTTCCCTTATGAATCAGAATGGAGGACAGAAGAATTCTTATCTCTACCTTCTCATACTCTTCACCCTCCTGCAACTCTACCTGGTCAATCCACAGGTGCAACAGCAGGGTGGCAAATTTAACATTCCTTACAAATTTAACATTCCTGTACTGAAACTATGCAGCATTTGAGTAAAGTACTCTAATTTGTCTTAAAACCCTTATAAACACTTTAAAGCTAGTTGGTGGCGCCTGTGATGAATGACTAAAAATGAGGAATGACCGTGGCAGTGTTGATGGTCTGACTGAGGCCAGTATGGAGATGACCTTGACCTTGACGTCCAGCTAGATGACCTTGACCTTGACGTCCAGCTGTTGGTGGTGAAATCTTCCAAAGCTGGCATTGCTCTCAGATGCAATGAGAATAAAAGTCCTACTCTACTCTACTCTACCAAGCTGCCATACAGCTCTCCCAATAAAAGGAAAACTAACAAGCTCGGGAGACAAGAACATGCCTCCCAGCGCAGGAGTAAAGCAAGGCACTAATTGCTCCTCGGCGGAGACCCCTGGAGAGTGACTGCATCCCGAGAGAGGATCTGCCCATGCCTACAAAACAGACCCCCTGGAGTCAACACGAGATATAAATCTGGATGGTTCTCCCATTTTCTGATATTTACATCCTGATTGTTGAAACCAAGGCATCCCCTAAAATTTCCAGGAGACTTGTTTCATTTTTCCGCAGCACAGGTATTTCATTACAGATTTAAAGCAACTGTATGGGAGAAATATTTCTCCCAAGATCTTCTGTTTCTAATATGGGCTATTTACAATGATAAACTTCCTTTCAATTTTGCGTGTTTTTTTCCCCCGTGTGCCTGTGTTCTCAGCAGCCACAGTCCTGAGTCTCTAAGGCCTGGTAAAAATAGAGGTAGAAATTGTAGTACCCGATATGAAATAGGTGGGTCATGTTTGCCTGTTTTACATTACGAGGAGTAGCATATTATGGGACTGAAAATTAGACCAATGGTGTCTAGGTTTTTCCTATGCAATGATGATCACACCTGCAATAGTTTCTAAACCTCTTTGGTTTTGGGTAATGGAGTACTCAAAAGGGATTTTCTGTTTCTGGTTATTTTAAGAGGCACAGATTGGATAAAGGGGGCTATGTAAGTTTCTAAAATCGATTGTTATCTACTGAAATTCAGTTTCTCCTTTGTAGTACATGGAAATAATAGTGATAAGATCTTTGCTATCTATGATACTGGTTATCATATAGTTAAATATCTCACTGCCAATAACCGTAATGTAAAGCTAACAATATGATGAAATAGTCATGCCTCCACATCACATCCTGAGGATTTAAAGACTCTTTTTTACATCTAAGCAAAAGAAACGGTTAGGGTCAGAGTTATAATGGTAGGAACCAAGTGAAACAATGTATTTTAAAGTGCTACCCCCAAATCTTATTATTTTTTTTAAGTACATGTTAATTACGTACATGTAAATACATATACTCATAGAAAAAAACCTAGAAGGAGTTTAACTTGCCAGTGTTTGTTTCTGAGTAATGGGAACGTGGCGTTTTTCTTTTTGTTCATTTGCATTTCCAATTCTCTCAATGTACTTATATTGTCTTTGTAATTTAAAACAATACATCTGAATTAACAATAAGATTCCTCTTCTGCCCATCCCCAAAATTTCCATAAATTAAGCTTACTAAAAAATTATAATAATAAAGTGCAAAGCAATGAGCAATGATAAGCTATAGCAAAGCAGCATAGTTTAGTGGACACAAAACAGATGGTGGACAGAAGTCCTGGGTTCTAGGCCCTGATCTGCCTTTCACCGACCATATGAATTTAGGAAACATATTTAAATTTTAAAGTTTCTATTTTTTTTCTTTTTTTTTCTTTTACATGGGCAGGCACCAGGAATCGAACCCGGGTCCTCGGGCATGGCAGGCAAGCACTCTTACCTGCTGAGCCACCATGGCCTGCCTAAAGCTTCTATTTTTTAAAGAATGAAAAAATTCATACAGCATTCTTCTTTTTTCATATGCTATGCTCATACTATGACATCAAGTATAAGGCACATTCAACCACAACACTGCCTTAAAGATGTAGGTGTGCAGATTGTATGGCTAATAAGAAAAGGGAAGAAATTCATTAACCAGAAGGAACAAAGTTAACTTTGAATTCCAAGTTGCCAATAAGTAGTAGGCCTCCGACAGGTCACTTAATGGCTAGCACTTCAGTATTCTCAATATGAAAATGAGAATTAAAGTTCTACTCTAAATACTTTTCTTCCATGCCCAAAAACTTCAGAGGAATTAATGGGATCAATCTTTAAAAGAAATGTGTTAACTATAAAGCATTATACAAAAGTTAGTAATATGAAGAAGCAATAAAAATACTGAGAATTTAACTTTATTGGCTTAAGAAATACATCTCACAGACAGAGATGTCTGTAGGTTTCGTATGCCCATAATGATGATGCATGCTTTGTAGAGAACATGCAGATACTTTGAGTACTGTGCCACTAGGGAGACAATAGTGCCAGTTTGATATTTTTTCTGAATATAGTAATAGTAATAATAATAGCTATTGAGTCCTTACCTTGGACATTTCTTTATGCCAGTGCCCACAGACTGATCAAATTAGAATTTCTGAGGGTAGAACCCAGGGATCAGTACTTTTTAAATGTTCCAGGTAATAATAACATATAACAATTGAGAACCACTACCTGAGGGCCTTAAGTCCAGTGAAAAACTAAAATCAAATTCTATACATCTCATGACAAATAACATTTTATAGGCACTGACTATTTGAAAAATATCTATAAACATGGATTTTCCCAGGTTATTTTTACAACCACCTTGGGAAGTGATTTTATTAATTTCTTCTTCATTCAGATATAGAAATCAGCATGCTGCTCAGTGAGATGCTATAACTGCCATCTCACCCTGACACTACATGGATTTCAGATACATATTCACAGATTCATATTGAGTGACTATGCAGAAATTTCTATTTTGACTCAAAACTCACCTCCAGGTGTGAAATATAAAATATACTACTTGTTACTTATATGTTGCTTCCTATGAAATGGAGCTTGAAGGATATTAAGGAATGATAAGATAGAAAGAAAGACAGAGATGGGTTCAGGAAGTCTGAAGCTCAGCGATAACAGACCACAGACATCAGACAATTTTATTCTTAACCAGATCCTGCTTATATGACAAAAGGCATGCATGCATTTCCTGAGGGAACAAAGTTCTTATCTTTCAGTGCTCTTCCTTCATATTTAAAATAACCATTTGAGGTAAACAAACATTCTCTTCCTCCCAGACTGTTCTACATAAATCAGATAACATAAAGCAGTTTATTGCCACCACCCTAATGCCATCTACTCCCCCCACCCCCAACTAGTTCCGCAGGTCTTATGTTAATCCTATCTCCTACACTTATAGTGTGGAGATTCTCAAGCTTTAATGTGCCTCAGTATCACCTGTAGAGTTAGTTAAAGCGCAAGCTGGACCCCAACCCCAGACTTTCTGATTCTGTAGGTCTGGATGACATCTGAGAGTCTGCATTTCTAACAAGCTCCAGATGACTCTGATGAAGCTAGTCCATAGTTTACACTGCAAAAACTACTGCTTTAGGATATTTGAAAACATGAGGGTGCTAAAAGCTCCAGATCTTACCTTTTCCCCTCATCATCATGATTTCTGAAATAATCAGAGGCAGATCTACCTCCCAGCAAAGAGGAAGGGGGAGGAGACATCTGGAAAGAGCCCAGGATCCCTCAGCCAGAATTTAATGCTGAAAAGGACTCTCACAAGCAGTCCAAGGGCTGCCTTTCATGGGTTTTCTCTCCGATCCTCAGGCTCCAACTCGGAGGAAAATGCCTGCAGAAAATCACTCCACAGTGACAGAGTTCATTCTCGGGGGACTAACAAATCGGCCAGGACTCCAGCTCCCCCTCTTCCTCCTCTTCCTAGGGATCTACACGGTCACCATGGTGGGGAACCTGGGCATGATCACGCTAATCCGCATGAATCCTCAGCTTCACACCCCCATGTACTTCTTCCTCAGCAATTTGTCCCTTGTGGACATGTGCTACTCCTCTGTCATCACCCCTAAGATGCTGGTGAACTTCGTGTCAGAGAAGAACATCATCTCTTATGTGGGGTGCATGTCACAGCTCTACTTCTTCCTAGTTTTTGTTGTTGCTGAGAGTTACTTGCTGACGGTGATGGCCTATGACCGCTATGTTGCCATCTGCAACCCTTTGCTTTATAACATCATCGTGTCCCATCAAGTCTGCTCCCTGCTGGTGGCTCTGGCCTACATCATGGCACTCATCGGCTCAACAATAGAGACAGTCCTCATGCTAAAGCTGTCCTATTGTAAGGTCCTCATCAGTCATTACTTCTGTGACATCGTCCCTCTCATGAAGCTCTCCTGCACTAGCACTTATGATGTCCAGATGGTAGTTTTCTTTTTGGCTGGATTTGACATTATAGTCACCAGTTTAACAATCCTTGTTTCCTATGCCTTCATCCTGTCCAGCATCCTCCACATCAGCACCATGGAGGGCAGGTCCAAAGCCTTCGGTACCTGCAGCTCCCACGTGGCAGCTGTGGGAATGTTCTACGGCTCTACTGCATTCATGTACTTGAAGCCCTCCACGGCCAGTTCCCTGGCCCAGGAGAACGTGGCCTCCGTGTTCTATACCACAGTGATCCCCATGCTGAACCCCCTGATCTACAGTCTGAGGAACAAGGAAGTCAAGGCTGCCCTGCAGAAAACACTGCGGATAAAATGATTTTGATGTGAAAGTTCTTATCCTTTCCATTTTAAATGTATGCTGTTGCGAATTCCAGAGAGAGGCCCTCTGAATTTTGGCTCTTCTAGCTCTACATGGTTCCCTCTTTCCTCCTTCCCTCCCTCTTCTCTTTTGCTGACTCTCTGAATTCAGCTGACTTCAAGTTCATGCTTTCTCTCATTTAGGGTGTGTTTTCTCTCTCCTGAGTCCTTTGGTAAACACTATCTTCATTGGTAATTTGATATAAACTTGAACCTTTCAGCACTGAGTTTGAGAATCATTCTTGTTTTATTTCCTCCTATAAAGAAATTGTTAGTAGATCTTATTCTTATTTCTTGTTTTTAGGAATACACAAGAGAGGTGAATTTCAAGGTCACAAAGAAGTGAAATAGTCCTTTTCTCATCCAGACTCCTCCTCTCCTCTCTCACTCCTCTCTATTTATTCTTGCTCAAGAACTTCTAAATGATCCCTTTATTCAATTGCCTTAATAACAATAATAATAATGCTAGCAGCTAATGCTTTTTGGATGCTTACTCTGATAAGGCACTCTTCTTAATGGTTCATACGCATAATTTCAATTACAGTTTACCCTTAGAAGTACTTTTTTTTTCCTACATGGGCAGGCACCGGGAATCAAACACGGGTCTCTGGCATGGCAGGAAAGAATTCTATCTGCTGAGACACCGTGGCCCCCCCAGCGGTATTATTTTAATTGCCATTTCACAGATATTGACATTTGGTTTAATAACTCACTCAAGATTACATGATTGCGGCACAAACAACCCTGGGATTCAAACCCAAGTCAAGATGACTCCAGAGCCCAGACTCTCAATTATCACGTTACCACCTTCACTTTAGGCTGTCTCTGGACTGCCTACTGATCTTCCCCCAATTTCAAATGGCTCCTGTGCTGGTTTGAAAGGAAGTATGCCCCCTAAGAAAAGCCATGCTTTAATATAAATCCCATTTCATAAAGGTAGAATCATCCTTATTCAATACTGTATATTTGAAACTGTAATGAGATCATCTCCCTGGTTGATGTGATTTAGTTAAGAATGGTTGTTAAACTGGATTAGGGAATGACATGTCTCCACCCATTTGAGTGGGTCTTGATTGGTTTATTGGAGTCCTATAAGGAGGAAATATTTTGGAGATTTGGAGAGATTCAGAGAGAGCAGAGAATGCTGCAACACTACAAAGCAGAGAGTCCACCAGCCAGCAACCTTTGGAGATGAAGAAGGGAAATGCCTCCCGGGGAACTTCATGAAACCAGAAGCCAGGAGAGTAAGCTAGCAGATGACGCCGTGTCTGCCATGTGCCCTTCCAGCCGAGAGAGAAGCCCTGACTGCGTTCGCCATGTGCCTTTCCAGATGAGAGAGAAACCCTGAACTTCATCGGCCTTCTTGAACCAAGGTATCTTTCCCCAGATGCCTTTGATTGGACATTTCTATAGACTTGTTTTAATTGGGACATTTTCTCGGCCTTAGATCTGTAAACTAGCAACTCATTAAATTCCCCTTTTTAAAAGCCATTCCATTTCTGGTATATTGCATTCCAGCAGCTAGCAAACCAGAACAGCTCCTGAAATTAATTTCTCCAAATTCCCTCCTTTTATCAGGTGCCTCAACCTTTTTTTCCTTTATGGCCAACTTCTCTTAAATGACTAAAGAAAGATTACACAAGATGATCACATGACCCAGTTTTAGCACCAAAAGCCCCACTTAGAAATCCCCTCAGCCCCAGCAACCCAGGATGCTTAGTAACCCTAGAATACATATCACTGCAAATTCTCTCGTCCTGACTAAAGAGCTGACACATCTGCATTCCCTTATTATATCCAGTTGACATGGGACAGAATCTCTTACTCCTTTGTTTATAACAATATCAACGTACTACTCAGAAAACTGGTAGTACAAGAGATTTATGGACAACTTCTTATCATTCATAGCTATTGTTGGTATCAGTCAATGGTGCCATATGGGAAATAGAAACAACCTTAGGTTTCTCAAGCAGAAAGGGATTTAATACATGGAATTACAAGCTTGGTTTTTACTGAAGAAGAAGCTACTGAGGACTCTGCGTTATCAACTAACCACAGATACTGCCTTGAGAGAGCATAAAATCTGTTCATATGGAATAGAAAGGAAAAAATAAATGTTTCTTTTGCCGTTGTCTCTGAAGAACAGTAATGTGCCTGATGGAATCAGTAGGAAGAATCACACCACAATCACTGGTGACATTTTTCTAAAGGTACTTTTACTTAAAGGTGGGGCATACATTCTATATTATTTTGGGGAAGGCAGAAGCTCTCTTCATGAATGAATCAGTCTTTCATTCTATGAACATTTCATGAAATTATACTCCAGCAATTCTAAATAAAATCAGAAATATAAAATTAAATAATACCATTTATTTTTTAAAGTTCCTTCTAAACATAATTTCTGTTGAATTATGGCCTATTGCTTGCTAAAGTTTACTTTTTAAAATAAATAAGTTTATTATATTATACATATGAAATTCCATATTAGAATTATGTGTATATTATATACATATATTCCTCCATTAAGTAAATTTTATACAAATACATACATATACATATATGTATATAGTATACATACATATGTAAAGGGGGGTACATGTGTGCCTTTGTATATTCATTTTAAAAAGTGGAAGGAGGTATTTAAAATTCAAAGCAAGTCTAAACATCAATATCAGTTCTATAGGATGACCCCTTCTGCTACTGCCACCTGGTGGCAACATGCCTAAAATTCAAGGACATGAATCAACATGTTTAGATTACTATTTTTGGATTTTGAGAGACTGTTTTATATATGTGTAATCTGGTATTTAGAGATAAAAACAAAACAGATCAGGTTGGGATTATGGTAGTTCAGAACACAGAGGTAAGGAAGACATCATCTATATTTTACAACCTCACCTACTCTTTGAGACCAAAGAAAGAAAGGCTTATTTTGTCTGGAACTTAAATTTTCTGTAGCACATAATCTATTTCAATCTGTCTGTATAGCTCATTTGAACACTTGAAACACATGGAGCAGAGAATAAGAAAAAGGTCCTTTAATCCTGTACAGCATAATGTAATGCCTGTATACATCCCAGAATATATTAAAGAAATAATCAGAAAAGTGTTGGCAAAGTCCCTTGAGGGATGGGAGAAAAAATACGAAACTATTAAACTTTACCATCAGGGGAGCTCCTGATACTGTGTCAAACATTAGGGACACCCAAATCAATAGGCCAAGCCCTTTATCTTAAGGCTTACTCTTATAAAGCTTATGTAGGTAGCAGAGAAATTTAGCCTACCTGTACGCATCCTAAAAGTTACTTCTGGAGGACCTTTTTTGTTGCTCAGATGTGGCCTCACTCTCTGTATGCCAAATTCTGTAAATGAAATCATTGCCCTCCCCCCTACATGGGATATGACATCCAGGGGTGAAAGTCTCCCTGGTGTCATGGAAGATGACTCCCAGGGATGAGTCAGCTCTGGCATCATGAGATCAACAATGCCATCCTGACCAAAAGGGGGGAAAAGGTGTAACTAACAAAGTATCAGTGGTAGAGAGAGTTCAAATAGAGTCGAGAGGCTACTCTGGAGGTCACTGTTACATAGGCTTCAGTTAGACATTGCTACCTATCACAACTTGCCAAACCAGCCAATCCTAAAGAATACCTAGGGCAATATATAATATTCTACAAAGGTTCCATGCTCTAGAGAAACTTTCCAGAAACTTACAACCTCTGGACAGGTCCCTGGGCTAGATAAGTCCTGAAACCTAGAGAGACCAGTCTCTCCAGAACATCAGCTAGTCCCATCTCCCTATCCCATATTATTGACAGCCCCTTCCAACATGAAAAAGTTAGAATGGACATAGCCAAAATACCCCTAAAGCGTGGGAGAAAGACCAAAGGTGATGGTGAAGTTATACAGAGAACGTAGGGTTTAACAAGCGAATATGACTGCTGAATCATTATATTGATATTTCTTTTAGTCTCCAGTATCTTAGAGCAGCTAGAAGTAAAAACGTAAAGTTATGGAATTGTAACCCATACCAAACTGAAATCTGTTCTACAAAGCACTATGCTTTGAAATTTATTGCTTTTTTGTATTTTTGTTATTTTGCACAAAAAAGAAAGAAAAAAGTCTATTGTGATGATACAAAAGAATATTTATTCCTTCCAGCCTCCAATGTTCTGGAGCAGCTAGAAGGAAAAATCTGAGAAGATGGTATGGTAGCCCATGACAGACTCTAGGATCTCCTGTAACTACTTGTTGAAGAGTGCTTTGAAAATTATTGCTTTTTTCTTTCTTTGCTTTGTATATATGTTATATTATATGATTTAAAAAAGGTTAAAAAAAAAAAGCCTGCCAGAGACCATGCAATCCCCCCCAAAAAAAGCCTACCTTTAAAGAAATATAATAAAATCCAGCACTTAACAATATAAAACTATCAAGCCCACACCCAAACAAAAATTGCTAAATATTGAATATAAACGTGAGCCACACCAGGAGGAAAATGAGTTAACAGAAGCAGTCCAAAAATAACAGAGATGACAGAATTATCCAATAAGGATTTTGAAATTCACTATTATAAGATATAACATATTCAATAATTTGGGGGTGGGTGGGATGCATGGTCCAGGAATCGAACTTCAGTCTCCCACATGTAAGGCGAGCATTCTACCACTGAACCACCTGTACACCCAACATACTCAATAATTTAATAGGAAAAATGAAGGTAATGTCAAGAGAAATGAAATGTAACAAAAATAATCAAATGGAACACTAGAGATTTTTAAAATGTAAAAACTAAAGAGAAAAAAAAATCACTCGATTTTATTACCATCAAATTAGATATGGCAGGACAAAAAAGCAATAGAAACTATCCAAATAAAGCACAGAGAGAAAAGAGAGTGACAGAGAAATAAACAGAGCCTCCGTGACATTTGAGACAGTCTCAAGTAGTCTGACATAGGTGCAATTGGAGTTCCAGAAGGAGAAGGGGAGAAAGAAAAAAGTATTTAAAGAAATAATGACTAAAATTTTTCGAAAATAGATTTTTTAAAAACGATTCCCCCACAGATCCAAGAAACTTGATGAAAGCACCAACAGAAATGATGCAAAGAAAACCATACAAAATACTTCAGTAATTTAGTTGCTGAACACTGACGAGAAAGAGAAAATTTTTAAAGCAACAAAGGGAAAAGCACATTACAAGGAAATGAAGATAAAAATGACTATAGACTTTTCATCAGAAATGATGCAAGCACGAAAATAATGAAATGGCATCTTCAAGGGCAGAAAGAAAAAGTGCCAATCTAGAATTATATACTCAGTGGAAATATCTTTCAAAATTGAAGGTGAAAAAAGGACTTTTTTAGACATACAGAAGCTGAGAGAATCTCTTGCCAACTTCAAGAAATGTTAAAGGTGGTAATACATTCAACAGAAAAACTCATTCTTAATCCTGTATAGTATATTTATAATTCCAGGCAAGGTCTGCTTTATGTAACAAGTATTTAGTTTATTGATAAGCCAAACCAATAAAAACTTAACCCATTAAAAAGAAAGGAAGTTCTTTCTTGTTAAAGGAAGTTCTCTAGTTAGAAAGAAAAAATACCAAAAGGAAATTTGGAGAGTAGCTGAAATTGAAGAAAAGTAAACTTAAAATGTGAACTTTCAGAGCACCTGAAATTATAGTTATGGAGGTAAATTTAAAAGACATTTTTCTCCATTTTAATATCATTAAAATAAAGCATTTTTAATATCCTAAAAAATAAAAATGACAGAAGGAGCAGCTGTATGGATTTCAAGTTTAGACAGGATAGTGAGGTCAAGCCTCATTGTGATGGTGAAATTTATAGACATTTGAAAACCAAGTGGTCAGAGTTCTGCTTGGTAATATCAGCTACTTTAATGAACCATTGTGTAAATATGGCTCAATGCAACACCCTCACAGGAAATAAATGCAATATTATCCCATACTTCAGAAACAATATTTTAACCCAAAGTGCTGGCTTTGAGGGAGAAAAATTTGGACATATGTTTTAATGGAAAAAAAAGATTTTTCTGAGCGTTTTAAGAAATCACAAGTCATATAATGTTCACTGTGCATACTCAGCTCTGTTCACCAGACATCCAATGCTGGCTGCTCTAAATTCCATTCACTGTGAAATTGGTTGCAGGAAGGGATCTGATAAACTCATTCATTCAAAGACTAATAAAGCCAGTATGTGACCAACTGCAGTTCACATTCCTTATTCAGACATTTATATTTTAATGAGTTCAGACTTTTTAGCCAAAGAAATAAATTTCTATGTGGGGAAATGTAAGCTTCAGTGAATAGATATGTTAGATATGTTTTTGGTCAGAATAAAGGACAGGAGTTCTCTTGGAGAAGTTATGGAATCATAACACAAAGGCCTATCTTCTCCCTACTGAGTCCTGTTCATGCCTATGAGTGTATGCACACACATAACAATTTGCTTTTCCTCCTCTGTGGCCTATATTTAACCAAGGCCCAGCCATCATGGTGCCTCATTTACAGATTTTTCACTTAGAATTATGTTTGGCCCTACAGTGTCATTAATAAATCCCAATTCCTATCATCATTCCCACTATACAAAATTTATAAATGGAGATAAACAATTCATTATCACAGACTTCAAATAAGACAGGCTCTCCTTGGGACTAAAAAGCAAATAAGACCTCGGGGGTTCATTAAAAGTTGATTTTTCTCTAGCAGACTTTGAGAGTTCTTGTCTGGATGATGCAACACCAGGGAAAGTTTCACTGAGTTGATAACACCTCAGAGACTGTTGTCATGGGAGCCTCATTTCAAGTTTATTTCAAACAGAGCTTCTCCAAAGTCATGTTCACTGAAGTAGAAGCAAGAAATTTTTTTGATCATATTTCTTGGCGCAGAACTGTCCACTTTCCAAAATATGAACCTCTGCATAATAGCTTCGCTGAACAAGAAGTTCAGTTTATCTCTAGCAGTAAATACATATAATTCACTATTATTGTACACCAGAAATAAGCCATAGTTCAAACAAGAAGAGCACAGAGACTGGTCAGAGAAAAAAGATGGCAGCTGAGAGGTCTTTATTCTAAATGACCTCAGTTGGCTCATGAGGAAGTAAATAAAAATAAGGGTATCTATCAGGAATTATATGGGTCTGCATTCTAGTTAATGTTTAAATGCTAATGCGATTTTATTGAGATATATTGCATATTAACATACCATGTAATCATCCAAAGTACACAATCAGTTTCACAGCATCATCATATAGTTGTGCATTCATCACCACAATTTTTGAGCATTTTCATTACTCCAAAAAAAGAGAATGAAAATAAAAAAGAACACCCAGAACATCCCATACCTCTTATCCCCCTATCATTTATTTATTTTTTGTCCTTAATTTAATGTTTAAATATTTTTTTAATTTGTATATCATTCAGTATATTAAAATGCTAGGTGAAAGAACAAAAGATATGGTTAATATTCAGGAGGCATCTAACAGAGGCATCTCTCATACTGTCCCTATATCCTTTTCCTCTCCCCTCATGCTTCACTTTTCCCAGGTTCAGTTAGTTCTCAGCCTTCAGCACTTCTTCTGCTTCCTTAAATGCTTGGTGAGCTCACCCAATCTCATGATTGCAGTAAACTCCTCTATAAGGTTGGCTTGCTCCCAAATTTGTAGCTTTTAGTCCTCATCTCTATTAAGTTCCTGTCCGGTTACCCAAACTCTCTACAGGATATTTAAATAGGCTGTCCTGTGTGTCACCCCAAACTCAACCTATTTAGAGCCAAACTAGTCTTTTCTTCTCCAAAAGCAGATACCTTCTTGACCTCCCCTTTTGCTTGAGAATAGCCAGTACAGGAGGTAGAGAGGAATATTAATAGGATGGTCACCTGTTCCGATTGCCCAGAACATTCACAGTTTGTACCTGCTGTCCTAGAAAAATGATTTGTAAGACCCATTGTTTTATTGAAGTAAAATTTACATAACAGATCACATAAATAACCGTTCTTTAAGAATAAGGTCTGTTTTATTTCCTCCAGTACTGGGTTCTTGTACTGGGAATGTGGGCTGTGATCTTCAAGCCCACTATGGAGTTGGACAGCTGAAGATGGGTCGAGGGTAGGTTAAAACATCACGAAGCTGTCTTATTGAGATTCAGAGGGCTCTTTTCCCCTTGATTAGGAATTTCTGTCATTGCTACAAGTTTTTTCTTACTTTCCAAAATTCCAAGAAAGTTGACACTCACAGTTTCTGCTTTTTTTATTCATTTCTTTCTTGGAGGATAAACTTTGGGAGTTCCCTGCTGTAGTAGCTGACATCACTCTAGTAGCACCCTCTTTCACTCACAGATATAACCCAATTGAATGATAAATTGCATGGTTCTTCTAAGTATTCAGAGCATCAGCTTTGGCATCAAGTTGACCTCAGAACAAATAGTGGCTCTGCCACTTACTAGCTGGATGACACTGGGAAATGTGTTTAACCTGTTTCTGAATTTCAAATCCCTTATCTTAAAATGAGGATAATAACCACAACTCAAAGAGTTGTAGTTATGAATACATGCTGTTTCTAAAAAACCTCCAGGGAAAGGATCAAGACCCATCCTGAGTCAGCCAGATCACACCCTAACTGAAGTAACCTCATCAGAAGGTCCAGTGTACAATGGGTTAGCGGCTGCGGGAATGGAACGATATCACAGGCAAGTATGGAAAGTGGGATAGGTGAATAAAATCAAATAAAACAGGTTATTTTTACGTGCAACACAACAAAAAGCATGTTACATATATATTAATATATATTAACATATATAATATATATATATTACAAACAGTATATATACTGTGATCTCACTTTGGTTTAAAAATAGGCATATGTATTTGTATCCATAGAAAAATACCTGAAAGGATAGACACTAACTAGTTAATAATGGTAATCACTGGCTAGGGGAAACATGGTGTTTTTAATTTCTCATTTTTCTTTTTTCTGATTTGCTACATGTACATACGCTGCTTTTGCAATTTTTCAAGAGGCCTATGAAATACAGTAATCAGATCCTTTTTCTGCCTATCCCCAGAAATTCAATAAATCAATTTTACTTTAAATAAATATAATAATAAAATGCCACATAAAAGTAAATTATAAAAAAAATAGCATATTATAGCAGAAGACAGGACAGGCTGGTGGTCAGAAGTCCTAAATTCTAGTCCCAGTTCTGCCTCTGACTAGCTGTATGAACTTAAATAACTTGGGTAACTTCTTGAGCTTTATCTTTCCTAGAACATTTTTTAAAATAATACAGCATTCCTCTTTTTCTTATGGTCTGCTGATACTAAGACAACAAGAATGAAGTACATGCAACCCCAATGCATGAGAGAAAAAGGTGTAGAGATTTAGGAAGCTACAAATGAGAACAGTGGTACTCAAATGCTAATGTGCATTGGAATAACCTGGAAAAGTTGTTGATGTCATAATGCTGGGCCCCAACTCTAGAGTTTTTGATTCAGTAGGCTGGGCTGGGGCCCAAGAATTTACATTGCAGGTTTAGAAGAATGCTGATGACACTGGTCTGGGGACCACAAACCGAGAACCACTGAACTAGACAGAAGCAAGGAAACAAACACAGGCTCTTCAGATTCAAGTTCCAGGTCACCTCTATTAGTTCTGTGACCTTGGAAAATCTCTTAATCTACCTGCCCGTCAGTTTCCTCAGCAATAAAAGACATGATAGTTTCTTATAAAAAATACCACCTGGTCGCAAGATTTTTATGAGAATTAAATGAATTAAACTTGTGAAAGGTGTACATAAACTTTGTAATGATATTACAAATATCATTAATTATATAAATTAGCCAACTTAAGTAGCCAAAATTTCAATTATTTTCATCTTAAGAAGGACACCCCAGACATAGAGATGAATGTAAATATACATGCTTTCAGAAAGCACGTGTGAAATTTGAGTACTTTGCCACAGTAGAGATAATAGTGGCTTGATTAGATATCATGATCTATGAATATATTAATAATAAAAATAACTACTACAACAACAAGAGCTAAAATTTATTGAGCACCTACTATTTACCAGGAAGTCATTATACTACTTTAAACCTCACAATGCTATGAGGTAACTACTGCTATCATTCCCAATTTGTAGCTTATGAAGCTTAGCTTCAAAATAGTCAAGTAACTTCCTTTGTAAGTTACTAATCAGTAAAGATCAGAAGTAGGTTACGAAGTTAGGCAAGTCTGCCCAGCTTCTGAGTGTGTGCTCTTTATCACTACAGTAAAGGCAAAAAACAATAACAACAACAAACTCTAACCCCCTTTCCAGTATGGCTCACCCACCACAGTTGACTATAAACTCTGGACCAAACAGGAAAAAGGCTTTGGAGAGTGAATGAAGCAGGGAGCATTGGGGGTGGGGGGTTGAAACTTGGAAGAAGGAACTAGCACAAGGTGATTTTCTCATTTTTTTTCTGTTTTTTAACATCACCCTGACAACAAAATCTGACCAAGACATCACAAAAAAGAAAATTACAGACCAATATCCTTCAAGAACATAGACATAATAATCCTTAACAAAATATTAGCAAATCTTATGGAAAAAACGTGATTGAAAGTGGTTGTATAGACCCATGTGTCCCACTGAGTAACACTACAAATATAAATAAGTTCTTGCATGAACTATTTTAAAGGTATGAATCTTGTACAAAGAGTGTGTAACTTCGGGGTATAGGGAGGAAACTGCTATTGCAGGCTATGGGCTATGTTTAACAGGAAAACATCAGCAGTACCACAGCAACAGCAGGGGTAAATAATAGGGGGAGGGACAAGAGTTAAAGAGAGGTTTAGATTTTCTATTTGGTCAGGGTATGTTTATTCATTATCTTTTTCTTGGGAACAATGAAATTATCTAAAATTGAAAGTGTGGATGGACTGTTGACTTTGGACATTATACATGATGCCTAATGGAAGTGGCTGAAGGACGCACTGACTGAGAAGTAGATTGGCGAACAATGGTGTATACATATGATAGAATATTGTGCTGCTACGAAAAGGAAAGAAGTTGTGAGACATGCAACATTGTGAATGAACCAGTGGAACATTTGGTGAGGCAGAAACAAAAGAGCAATTATTATATGATCTCATTTAGAAAGTATTTATAAAAAAAAAAAAAAAAAAAAAAACACGGGCCTAGACTGTAAGCTCTTATAGCAGTCACATTTAGCCCAGAACGGTAATTACTATTTCTGGATTTTGACATTTATTTATGTATAACCTGGTAGAGTTGAGAACAAAGCTGATCAGGTCGAGATTAAGGTAATTCAGAATACAGTGGTAAGGAAGACATTGTCTAAATTATAGAACCTCTTCTACTCTTTGAGACCAAAAAAGGAAGGAATGTTTAAATGTGGTCTTTATCCTTGTTTTTGCATGGGCAGGCACTGGGAATCAAACCCAGGTCTCCGACATGGCAGGCGAGAACTCTGCCTGCTGAGCCATCGTAGCCTGCCCAGGAAGGAAGGTATATTTTGTCTAGGACTAAATTTTCTGTAGCCTATAACCTTACTCCATCTGTCTGGATAGATCATTTAAACAATTCAAACACGGGAGCCCAGAATAAGAATGAGGGCCTTTAATCCTGTATAGCTTAATGTAATGCCTGGATACATCCCAGAGTGTATTAAGCAGATAATCAAAAAGTACTGGCAAAGTCCCCTGAGGAATGGGAGAAACATTATAGAACTGTTAAACTTTACCACCAGAAAAACTCCAGATACTATGCCAAAATTAGGGACACCCAAATCAATAGGCCAAGCCCTTGATCTTGAGGCCTGTTCTTATGAAGCTTGTGTGTGTAGGACAGAAACTTTGCCTACCTATAGCCATGCCTAAGAATTATTTCCACAGGACCTCTTTTGTTGCTCAGATGTGGCCTCTCTCTCTCTCTAAGCCCAATTCTGTAAGTGAAATCATTGCCCTCCCCCCTACATAGGACATGACATCCAGGGGTGAAAGTCTCCCTGGCAGCGTGGGAGAAGACCCCCAGGGATGAGTCTAGCCTTGGCACTGTGGGATCAACAATGACATCCTGACCAAAAGCGGGAAAAGAAGTGTAACAAATAAGGTATCTGGCTGAGAGAGTTCACATAGCGTTGAGAGGCTACTCTGGAGGTCACCCATGCAAGCTTCAGTTAGACATTTCTATCTAGCATAACTTCCCATACCAAAACCAAAACCGTTCCAGCCAATCTTAAAGAATACCTAGGGTATTATATTAGATTCCATGTACTAGGGTAACATTCCAGAAACCTACAACCTCCAGATGGGTCACTAGATGAGATAAGTCCTGAAATATAGAGAGGCCAGCCTCTCCAGAACATTAACTAGTTCCATTCCCCATCCCATATTATCAATAGCCCCATCCAACATGAAAAAGTTAGACTGAGCATAGCTCAAATATCCCTAAAGAGTGATCAAAGGTGATGGCAGAGTTATAGCAGAAAAGGTAGGGTTTAAGAAACAAGTATGAGTGCTGAATCATTATATTGATATTTCTTTAAGTCTCCGATATCTTTGAGCAACTAGAAGTAAAAACCTAAAATGGTGGCATTGTAACCCACACCAAACTCTGAAATCTGTTTTACAACTAATTGTTGCAATGTGCTTTGAAATGTATTGCTTTTTTGTATAGATATGACTTTTCAGAAAAAGAAAAAAAAATATTTCTTCTAGCCGCCAGTGTTTTGGAGCAGCTAGAAGGAAAAATCTGAAAATAGTGAAATAGTAACTCTTAAACTCTGAAACCTGTTCTGTAACTCCTTGTTGAACTGTACTTTGAAAATCATTGCTTTTTTTCCTTTTCTCTGTTTATCTATTTTATATTTAACAATAAAAAAGTTTAAAAAATTAGCAAATCTAAACCAACAGTATATAAAAAGGACCATATATCTTGACCTGGTGGGGTTTCCTGGTTTAATATCAAAAGTTAACCAATGGGTACACAAGTGGTTCAGTGGTAGAATGCTCACCTTCCATGAAGGAGACCTGGGTTCGATTCCTGGACCATGCACCCAAAAAAAAACAACAAAAAAAGTTAACCAATGCTCAATTTTTTTAAGTGAGGAAAAGGGAACGAATTCCAAATAATAAATACAGAAGGAATGAGGAAAATAGGAAGTCACCAATAGAGCACAGCAGTAATAATTTCCATAGACAACATCCACTGATGAATGCTTTAATGGTGGGTGAAGCCTTAACAAGAAATAGGAACTCAAAGTAACAGCACTAAACTATGTCCATAACTTCTTTGATACTTCTTCCAAAAAGCTTAATTCTCCTCCCCATGAATGTGGCCTGGACTTTGTTTCTCACTTCTAATAGACTGAGTATGGAAAGTGTAAAATAGAAATGTTACAGTGGAGAAACCTAGCAGGCACTGTCTTAGCCACATAGTGAAAGCTAACATTACCAGTGATAAGTCTTGCTGATATAATGCATTTATGATGTGATGAGAAGGGCATTTCACTTCTGTGGGATTCTTTTTAAAAACTCAGAACCCCTGTCTTGTAAGAAAACATGAGACAAACCAAAATTTGGTCGGCATCCTACACCTGATCAGTACTCTTCAGTCATAAAAAACAAGGAAGGACTAAGCAACTGTCACAGATTGGGGAAAACTAAGAAGTTTTAATCACCAAATGCTTTACTCTATCTTGGATTGGATCCTGGAACAGAAAGGGGACACTGTTTTATAATTTTTCAAATCTCTTTTACGTCTGGTTTAAAAGAAGACACACAGATTGAATTAGCATGTATCATGTACTGGAAAACTCCACAGTACATGAGAGAATAAGAATTAAAAAGACAAACAATATCTTAGTATTAGTATGAAAATAGTTTTAACCTGGCAGACTCCCTGAAAGGGTCTCAGGGAACTTCTATGGGTTCCTAGGCCATAGTTTGAGAACCTCTACTTTATATCCAACAGATTGAAAAAAATTTTGAAGTTGATTGGTGGTAACTCTTGTTAACGATGTGGGAATATAGGAAACTTTGTGTACTACAACCATTCTAGAGAATAATACACTGCTACTTAAGAGAAGTAGTATATGCAGTCCTAGGACTTCACAACTCTAGGTTTAGGTAGATATCGCAACTGAATTCTCTTTTAAGACCATAAGGAGTAATGTACATTATTTGTGGTACAGGAAATAGAAGCAAAATGAGTGTCTGCCACGAGAAAAATTGAGTAGGTAAAATGTAGTAGATGCATAACATGATGTATTTTTCAGAAATTAAAAACAACAAATTAGCTGTGTGCATAGCATCATAGATGGACTTTAGAGGTATAGTGCGAAGTTAAAAAAAATCTAAGAAACAAGAATGAAATATAGAAACAATATCACTTATGTATATTAAAATTATAATGTGGAAACTTCCAGGTGAAGATGAAGTATATCATGGCAGACAAATGCTCCTGCAGCCACAAATGGAAAACACCTTATTAATTACAAAAATTATGTTTTATGGATATCGGGGACCTATGGAAAAAATAAGGGCATGATAAATTAAAATTCCAAAGGAGGTAGCACCATTCTACAGAAAGATGAAGGCTTCCATGAATTTTTCCCCTAGAGGCATTTGCCACTTGGCACCAAAAGACTGTCGACCTTGTTCCATCCAAGTAAAGAGTCTCTGTTGGGGGAATATTAACTATCAAAGCTTTTAATGTGGTAGCAAGGAGGGAGTGATAATTGGAAATTTGAGAGACTTCAAATACATGGCCAGATTTCCCTACATGACACTTGCTGAATGCTGGGGATGTGTGGACTGATGACTAAACCAAGAACTTTTAAAATGCAAAGTGAAATCCCCTGCATTTCTGTAGTACTTAAGAACACAAAGACATTACAGAGGGAGGGGGCTTGCGTTAAACTCACCAATACAAACTCAATGAGCTAGTCTCTCGCCTTCAAATATTTGCCAAATTTTGAAGCTACATGCAGTGTTGGTAACTAAAGAGCTAAACTGAAATCCTCTCCTGAGGATAACAGAACTTCTCATAGTATTTCAGAGATAGACAAAGACCCAAACGGCTCTTCAAAAAGCTGGAAAGATCAGCCTCAAGAAATGGCGAAAGCTAAAAGTAAGCTAAAGTTTTCTAAAAATCCAAACAGGTCTTAACCAACTCACTCCCTGATTGGATTGCAGTGACCATCTCCTTGCCTTATCTAACAGAAGAAAAGAAAACCATTTATGCTGAAAGATGACATCATCAAAAGCATAAGTGAGGGTGCAAGGGTAGGTCAGTAGTAGAATTCTCGCCTGCCATGCAAGAGACCTGGGTTCTATCCTGGTCCATGCACTCCCAAAAAACAAACCAACAAGCAAAACAAACAAAAAGTCAATAAATGGTGCTGCAATAATGGGAGACTCACATAGAAAAATAATGAAATCTGACCCCCCCATACAGCATACGAAAACAAACAAACCAAAAAAGCATAAGTGGTTCCTATGGTTCTTTTATAAAACCAAATTTGGCATACAATGGAAAGTAGTAGACATCCAAAAATGTAAAGGCACATGATCAATAACAAAGGCAAAATGTAAGCAAACTGCAGAAGAGTCACAAATAATCCAGATATTGGAGTTAGCAATAAGGATTTTTTTTTTTTTGCTTCTTTTTTTTTATTAGAGGAGTTGTGGGTTTACAGAACAATCATGCATAAAATACAGGATTTTCATATACCACCTCGGTGTGGGACATTTGTTGCAATTGATGATAGCACTTTTTTTCTGTTCTACATATATAATCAATAATTCACAATATCATCACATAGTTGCATATTCATCATCATGATCATTTCTTAGAACATTTGCATCAATTCAGAAAAAGAAATAAAAAGACAACAGAAAAAATTCATACATACCATACTCCTTACCCCTCCATTTCTTTTTTTAATTTATTTATTTTTTATTTATGATACATAACCACATACAGACACATTCTTATCATATGATCATTCCATTCTTGTTATATAATCAATAACACACTATCATCACATAGTTGTATATTCATCATAATGATCATTTCTTAGAACATCTGCATCAGTTCAGAAAAAGCAATAAAAAGAAGACAGAAAAAAATTCATACATACCATACCCCTTACCAGCATTTCAATCTACCAAATTTATTTTAACATTTGTTCCCCCTATTATTTATTTATTTTTAATCCATATGTTTTACTTGTCCATCGATAAGGCAGACAAAAGGAGAATCAGACACAAGGCTTTTACAACCACACAGTCACACTGCGACAGCCACATCATCATACAATTATCTTCAAGAAACATGGCCACCAGAGCACAGCTCCACATTTTCAGGCAGGTCCCTCCAGCCTCTCCATTACATCTTGACTAACAAGGTGATATCTATTTAATGCATAAGAATAACCTCCAGGATAACCTCTCGACTCTGTAATCTCTCAGCCACTGACACCTTATTTTGTCTCATTTCGCTCTTCCTCTTTTGGTCGAGAAGATTTTCTCAATCCCTTGATGCTGAGTTCCAGTTTATTCTAGGATTTCTGTCCCACATTGCCAGGAAGGTCCACACCCCTGGGAGTCATGTCCCACATAGAGAAGGGGAGGGCAGCGAGTTTGCTTGCTCTGTTGGCTGAGAGAGAGAGGCCACATCAGAACAACAGAAGAGGTTCTCTTGGGGGTGACTCTTAGGCCTAATTTTAAGTAGGCTTAGCCTATCCTTCATGGGATTAAGTTTCATATGAACAAACCTCAAGATTGGAGATTCGGCCTATTGCTTTGGCTGTCCCCATTGCCTGTGAGAGTATCAAGAATTCTCCACTTGGGGAAGTTGAATTTTCTCCCTTTCTCACCATTCCCCCAAGGGAACTCTGCAAATACTTCCCTATTCACTGTTCAAATTGCTTGGGATTTATCTGGGCATCACTCTGAACAAACCTACAAAATCTCATGCCCTACACAAGGTTCCAAGTACTATGGTGTTCCATTAAGCTGTCCACATAAGTTATATCAGGAAATGCACTAGTCAAAATATAAATTTTGTACCAAAAAACATTTTTTGCTTGTCTCACACATAGGTTAAAGTTTGAAAATGTTAATTGCCATCTATTTTCAACACCCTGCATTTTTGATATTCCTTTGTTCTTCCTCATGCAGAAACATTTTTAAATTTGCACATTTAGTCACTATGATTATACATTCTAGGCATTCCTAGATCATATCATCTCAGTCTCTATTGTCTATCTTTTCTTCTGATTTCATTTGTGCCCCCAGGCCTCCTCCCTCTATCATTCTCACATTCAGCTTCACTCAATGTTCTAACATCATTGTATTACAGTTACATAGTATTCTGCTATCCATTTATGAATTTTTAGAATCAGTTTGTTGCACAATCTGTATCCCTTCAGCTCCAATTACCCAGTATCTACCATATTTCTATCTCCTGATGGTCTCTGTTACCAATTTCCAAGTTCATTCACTAGTGATAAGGATTTCAAAATAAACAAAAACTTTGCAAAAAAGTAATGGCAAGAGTGTGGCGCAACTAGGATTCTCATAAACTATTAACAAAGGTACAAACTGAAACAACCAATTTGGAAAACTACTAAATACGAATATATATAAAGCATTACAACCCAGCAGTTCCACTCCTCAGTATATATATATTCACCATAAGACACACATTAGAATATTCACAGTAACATTATTTTGTAATAACCAGAAACTGGAAACACAAATGTCCATCAACTCAAATGAATGAATAAACAAATTATTGTATACAATGGAATGCCACTCAGCAATAAAAAGGAATGAATTCCACACAACAATGTGGATGAATCTCAAAAATATTTTGAACAGAGAACTCAAGCAAAAAAAAAATATATATATATATACACACACAAAATATATATATATATATATATATATATATATGATTCCATTCAAATAAGCATAAAAACTGGCAGCAAAACTAATGATTCTCATAAAATTAATGTAGAGCCAAATAAAATCATAAAGAGTAAATACACATGATTCCATTCCTATTATTTTTTTTTGTGTATATATATATATATATATATATATATATATATTTTTTTTTTTTTTTTTACATGGGCACCACCAGGAATTGAACCCGGGTCTCCAGCATGCAGCATGGCAAGTGAGAACTCTGCCACTGAGTCACCATGGCCCACCCAATACATTTTTTAAAAAGACAAAATTAACCTGTATTATTAGAAATTAGGGTAATGGTTACTCTTTGGGAAAGGACAATTATTAGAAGGAAGAAACCAAGGGAACTTCAGTGTTGTCAGTAATGCTCTCTTTCTTGATCAGATCAAAATAAGGTTTACACTTATGATATAAACATTAATATATGTATATTATACTTCAATGGAAATATACATTTTTAAAGGCAAAAATACATGTATACAAAACATTAATAAACATTAAACAAAAACTCCCATAATCAAACGATACTGAAATGGGAGTGAGGAGAGGGTAACGGGGAATAGATATAAAGGATCTCTTCTGTTCTCATGCCTGGATCACTCCAGTTAGCACACAGAGGGCATGTCCAAATCAGAGTGGGCCTCTAACCTGTAGACTCAGGAAAATAGTTCAAATGGAGGCCTACGCACATAATAAAAAGTTAGAAGTTGTAAATCAAGCTAACAAACTGTTAAAATATGTTCCATCTGCCTACCTTACATATATAGACATGATAGACAAATAATAGGTAATAGAGTACAAATAGAGACAGGGAGAAAGAGATAGATACATAGATTGATAAGAGATAGACATAGACCCACATCACATTCAAATTTAGAATCCTCAGATTTATCTGTATTCTGTGCCAGAACATGGCTGTGCAGAGTGTCAAAATCCCCCAGATCCCTTCTCTTCCCACCCAGCTCAGTTCCACACTGCACGTGTGGACACCCTAGGACTTCTAAATTCCATGCAAACCCCCACAACTAGCCATTCCTTAGACCCTGGATACATACCGGTGGCATGACCGACTCTTGGGAGGTCACATCTGGGGGAAAGGCCTGCACAGTCCCTGAAAGCATGCAAGGCCATTTGGCAGGGAATTGCAGAGTCCTTGGTATCAGGAGAGGGTCTAGAGTGGGTGAATGGACTCTGAATGGGCACAGCCACTTGACCCCAGAGACTCCTTGCCTTGCAGGAAGCACATGGCCAAAGGTGGTCAGAGTGAAGCCCAGGTAAGCATTTCTCTTGCCAAGTCTAAGGACAGTACAAGGGTCAGGGTGCCCTATGCCCCAGTGATTGTCCCTTTTCCCACCCAACCTCACCTAAATGAAACAGGAGCTGACATTTCCAAAGCACCCTCACATATAATACTCTTAATCAATCCTCACAATCTTCTAAGATTATAACATTATGTCATTTTAGAGATAAGGAGACTGAACCAAAAGTGACATGCCCAAAGTCACCCATTATAAAATGAGTACTGCCCATTGCGTGTAATTTGTTTGTGCTTCAAATTAAATAATTAATTAATTTTTTTTTTAATGAGCACAGCCAAGTCTCCAGTAGAGGAATTTTCCCATCAAATTTCAAAGGTCATGCTTTTTCCACTATTCAACGTTGCCATGCACCCCCCAGCTTTCCAGAGAACTGATGGGTATAAAAAAGAATTAGGCACTGCAAAGATGTGCTTGAAACATTTGGAAAAAAGACCAGAGGCAAGGAAAGAAATTTAACACCAAACACAGAGCAGTTTCTGGGAAAGAGCCAGGGACCAGAGCAAAAATCGTCATTAGAACAAAGGATACTATGTTGGGGAGCAATCCTAGCTGAGTCTTGGGAGCTCCATTTCTACCCTAAACCACAAAATGAGAGCCTTCAACACTTTTAAGCACTCTCCACCCAAATTCCACACCAATTACCTTGCTGCACAGCTCTCCCTCTCTCTACCACCCCGCTGAAAATACTTTATTAATGAAAGGGCAGCATAAAGCCACAGAACTGCATCTGCTCAGGGACAGCCCCAGGACAGCAGCTTGGCATCAGCCCCAGGTGAAGCCCGACCCTCCTCCAGCAAGGACCCACTAAGGCTATGCCTCCCTCTAATTACCAGGGTGCCTGACCCAGGGCTTGGCCAGTTATGTACAGAACCATGCCCTGCTCCTAGCACAAATATCTGTGAGGCTGGAATGTAAGCACTGTCTGTTCAAACCCATCTGCCTGAAGCTGCCATCTCTTCATTCTACTATCCTGGGACCCCGCTTGCCACCTCTGCACCCCCAACCTCAGCAGCACCATGTCGCTTGCACACACAGCTGCAGAGTACATGCTCTCAGATGCCCTGCTGCCAGACCGAAGGGGCCACCGCCTCAAAGGACTGCGCCTGGAACTGCCCCTGGATCGTATGGTCAAGTTTGTGGCTGTGGGCTTCCCCTTGTTGCTGATGTCCCTGGCATTTGCTCAGGAGTTCTCCTCTGGTAAGTTGCTTCTGAGATTCAGTGCAATGGAGAAACTCCATTTTATTTCCCTCTTTGCATGGGTCCTGAAGTAAGACAGCTCCCAGGCTGACTAGTCTTCATGATTTTGAGCTGGGATGGATTAACACAAAAGGCAGATTATGCATGAAGTTAGGGTACCAGCAAATCAGAGGCACCATAGTGCAAAAACTGTGAAAGCCATGAGGAGGCAACCCTTAGAAAATACTTAGGTAACTGGTCCCTGAGCATCCTTTCCTCCACTCTAACTCAGGGATGCCTCTAAGCTGTATTCCTGTCCCAGGGTCTCCGATCAGCTGCTTCTCTCCCAGTAACTTCAGCATCCGGCAGGCTGCTTATGTGGACAGTTCCTGTTGGGACTCACTACTTCACCACCAACAGGACGAGTCTGGGCGATACAAGATGAAATCTCTCTGGCCCCACAAGGTAAAGTGGACTGGGACTCTACCAGGCCAGCTCCATGGCTGAGTGGAGTGGGATGGAAGTGCATCACTATATTCTCTCTTTCCTCTCCTTTTTTCCCCCTGAGTTTATTTTGGTCTCTGCCTTTCACATCTCAAGTATTTGTCTGGTGATCTTTGGTTGTCCACTTATATCTGTATCTAACTGGAAACTTTGTGCCTATGGATGAGACTTGTTGATAGGCAGCCTTCAGTTGGTGGTACGTTTGGGTTATTTCATTGGGAGAACCTCAAATATCAGTGCCTGTAGGCCTTGTCTCTTCAGCTGATCAGTTTTCCTCAAGAAGGGTCATTTAATCTGTAACTTGTGGGGAAGTGGTAGGGTGCAGTTGGTACTAAATCTGGCTGCCAATACTCTCAGCTTTGGGGCTCACCATTCAGTATTCATTCAGCTAATCCCCTATTTTCAGTGTGGTTCCTCTGCCCTCAATGTAGCCAACTTTCTTTGGTTTATTCTCCCTCTGTAAACTTCAGGCCTTCTACCAGGAAAGGTAAAAGGTAGCCACTTGACTGCTTCATGATATCACAGAGACAATATGGGGGACAGTTTCTCACACAGATGTTTCAGTTTTCCTGTTTTCAACACCACTCATACTCCCATTTTGAGAAATATCTTCTATCTCCAATTTCTGAGTCTTTCTGGTTTTGTGGTGCAAAATAGCTTGCTTACCCTGCCTCAGTTCCCCACTCTCCATAAAGGCTAATATATTCTGCCATGCAACTGCTTTCCACTTTTCAATATTTTGTTGCTCTAGTCTCCTCTCTGTTCTCTTTGCCTTCATAGTATTACATATTTTTTATCCCCTTCTTGTAATTCCTGTAGTGTTTCATAAGGGAACAGAGGCAATATGTAGATTCAATCCACAATGTTCAACACTTTATCAGAAGTCACTCATAACATTTCTGATCATAACAATTTAAAAGGCCTCAAAATGCCACAGATCTAGGGCCCTGACAAAACCAGAGACAAAGGAAAAAGTTAAGGAGCTCTCTGTCACCAAAATTGTTCAAGCAGGATCTAGATGGCAACATGATGAATATATTTAGAGGGATACACATGTCAGAAAAGGGTCAGATTGTCTGATCATCAGGATCATTCAAAAAACACTTTAAAACCAGATTCTTAATCTCTAGGGGTGACCTGTATTTTAAAAGAATATCATTTCTTGGACAGGAGGTCAAAGGTTCTAATTTTCTCCCTTGCCCTAGTATCCCTTTTCTAACCTGGTCTCTCTTATTTCGTTCAGAAAGCAAACACACACACACAAACACACACACACACATATATATACACTTTTCTGCTCTACCCAGCTGTAATCAAAATATGCTTCCTTCTTTTTTTTCTTCAAACACTCCTCTAAAATCAATGTATTTCTGGTTCAGGAGAAAGCTGTAGGTCAAACAGTTGCTAAGGGAATAAGATACAAAGTCAGATTGCCTAGTTCCAACACCTGGCTCTCCTACTTGTAAACTTATTTTCACAGGTTACTTAATCTTTCCATGCTTTGGTTTTCTTATTTATAACAAGGTATACTAATAGTAATAGTACCTACCTGATAGCATTCCTGGGAAGATTGAATGAAATGATACATGTTACGCACCAAACACAAATGTAGCTTTAAAAGCCTTTACAAGTAGAGTTTTTACTGAGGACAAAATAGTGAGCCCAGTCCTGTCATGTGTGGTAAGTATGATGAGGAAACAGAAAGAAAAGACCCTTATAACCAGTAGTTAAGAATGTAGTTGGGGAAACGAGGGTTATACAAATTAGAAAGAGCCCCCCCAAAGAATTCCAAAACAGTCTCTGA